>NC_091685.1:72035000-73285000 GCF_041296265.1 Equus caballus | reverse complement strand
AACTGGGAGAAAATATTTGCAAGTCATATATCCAACAAGGGGTTAATTTCCAATATATATAAAGAACATATACAATTCCACAACAAAAAAGCAAACAACCCAATTAAAAAATAGGCAGAGGATATGAACATATATTTTTCCAAAGAAGATATACAGATCACCAATAGATAGATGAAAAGATGTTCAGTGTCACTAATTGCTAGAGATATGCAAATCAAAACTACAATGAGATATCACCTTACTCTGGCCAGAATGGCTATAATTACCAAGACAAAAAATAACAAATGATGGAGAGGATGCAGAGAAAAAGGAATCCTTATGCATTGTTGGTGAGAACAACAACTGGTACAGCCACTATGGAAAACAGTATGGAGATCTCTCAAAATATTAAAAGTAGAAATACAGATGATCCAGTTATCTCATTACTGGGCATTTATCCAAAGAACTTGAAATAAACACTCCAAAGAGATTTACGCACTCCTATGTTCATTGCAGCATTACTCACAATAGCCAAGTCACGGAAGGAACCTAAGTGCCCTCCTAGGGATGCCTGGATAAAGATGTGGTATACGTATACTACGGACTACTACTCAGCCATAAAAAATGACAAAATTGTCCCATTTCAACAACATGGGTTAGTCCTTGAGGGTTTGATGTTAAGCAAAATAAGCCAGGCAGAGAAAGACAAATACTGCATGATTTTGTTCATATGTGGAAGATAAAAAAACTCATGAATAAAGAAACCAGATTAGTGGTTACCAGAGGTGTAGAGGGCTGGGGGTGGGTGAAAGCGTAAAGGGGCACGTATGTAAGGCGACAGAGAAAAACTACACTATTGGTGGTGACCACGATGAAATCTATACAGAAATTGATAAATTATAATGTACACCTAAAATTACATAATGTTATAAATCATGATGATCTCAATAAAATAATTGAAAACAAACAAAATTAAAAAACTGATTTTTTTAAAATCTTTTAACAGCTAAAATATTGTTGACCTAAAACAGATAAACAGTTAGTTATTTTACCAGTAGAATGGCTTTATTTGGGAATGGGAAAGAATTGCAATTTCAGACATGTGGCCTATGGCAAACCCCAGGCAAGTGTGGAGAAACAAAGGAGAGAAAAACTGTTTTATGAAGTTGGGATGGGCTGTTGTAAATAAAGAGGCTATTGGAGGAAACTGAGAGTTAGAAGTGTAGGGACTTTTCATTGGCTGAGTTGTGGCAGTCTCTCACTGGTTGAGCTGTTGCTAGGCAGGGAAGAATTTCTTCCTTCCTTCTGCTGGACTAGTAAGTAGTATCACTTCCTGTCAGAGATGCAAGGTACATCTCTTCCATTGGGGTCTGTAGTGTATGCTGAGTAGCATGTGTGCGAGTGTTCTCTCTCTTGGCCTCTTGACTCCATTTTAAATGAGGTTTCTGTTTATGAATTTTCACATTTCTCCTTTTGATCAAGATCTTTCTCTGAAAGCATCATTGTTCAAGAGTCAAGTTTTTCCAGATTCAGTGGTCTTTTGTCCCTTGATGCCTGGAAGGAACTTTCCTGGGTGTTGTGTCCCAGATCTGAGGGAAAGTGAACAGATTGGAAACTTACTGAGGTCACAATCAAGTGAACAGGAGGAGTGGGAGGAGATCTCTCGGGCATTTCTCATCTAAGTTTGTACCCTTCTAATAGGCCTGGTCTAGACATTTTGGGAAAGCTGTCTCATCAGGTGTCATCTGCTTCAATTTTGCTAAATCTTTACTTTCAGGTTACCAGATGTTGTGCAGGTCTAGTCAGGATTTGGTGCTTTCTTTAGATGTGTCACATGAATCCAAGAGTCTATTCCCTGGAGTTTGGTGGCACAGGATTAGTTAGCAGTACCTTATAGGGGCCTTTCCAGCGAGATTGAAGAGTGCCTTTCTGGGGGTCTTTTCAAAAAAATAAAATCTCTAGTTTGCAAGATGTGACACTTAAGGTCTTCATCTCCCTGGAGTGCACTGTGGAAAGATCACTCTACCAGAACATGGTTGTTTTTGATAGAAGCAATAAGGCCCTTACGATGTTGAAGCATATCTCCTTTTATCAGCTGTAGATCAAAAGAGGCAAGGGCCAGGTGCACTGGGCATCCTGTGCCTATCTCAAAGGGTGAGAGTTTATATATTCCAAAGGGGGTGGATCTGAGATTTAGAAGGACCAATGGCAAAGCTTTTGGCCAACGTATTTGGAGGGTCTCTACCAGTTTTGCCAATTGAGTCTTAATAGCACCATTAGTGCATGTGACTAAGCCAGAGGACCTCGGGTGGTAAGTGCAGTGAAAGCGTTGTGTAACCAGCTAAACAGCACAGACTTGTGGCAGCACCTGACTGGTAAAATGGGTTCCTTGATCACTATGAAGTTTGAAAGGAGTTCCCCGGGTAGGGATAAACTTTTCCAAAAGCACTTTAGCCACAAAAAAGGCAGCAGCCTGTCTTCAGTCTAGTGAGAAAACATATAGCCCATGACTAAAACATACTTATATCCATGTGACGGGAGCAATTATATGAAATCCATTTGCCAAGTCTCAAATGGCCCACTAGGCAATTTAAAATGTCTGGGAGCCATGCAAACAGGCTTCCCTGGATTGTATTTTGGACAAGTAGGACAGGAAACGTAGGTGCTTATTGCAGCTTTATTAATATTTCCCTCCCAATATCGATCCATGAATGCTATCCTTTTGTTAATGGATCAATAGTTTAATGCATGAACAGTGATTAGAAGTGGGAATTTCAGAGTCTCTGGTAGGACTGGGTTGTTATTTGGCCCTAACCAGATCTTTGTTTTTTTTTCTTATCAAACCAACAATTGTTGAACTTCCAGCTTTGTTTTTCCTTTTCTGAGGCTGATTCTTGGACTTCTCTAGCCAGTTTTTCTTAGTTATCATTTGGGGAAATAGTCCTTTGGACCGTGACGGAGGTTTGGTTTCTATTGGCTCCTTTTAGAGAAACATTCTTTGTGGGAGTGTCAGCAACGTGATTCCCTTTAGCTTCCAGAGAGTCAAGTTTAGAATGACCCAGCTTCTTAAAAAGCTAAAGCAGTAAGTAAAAGCATAGCATCCAATAATTCCTGAACATAAGGGTCACTTTTTATTTTATTTCCACTGGAAATAAGGAAGCCGCATTAATGCCTTGATGTTCCAAAATAATGAGCCACTATGAAAGGGCATCTACTATCAGCACATCTGTTGGTAGTTTTGCCTTTGGCTAGAGTGCAGGCCTGTGTGAGTGCACGTAATTCAGCTTCTTATAGTAGCCAAAGGCAATGGTGCCACTTTAGTTACATCAAAGGGTGTTGATATTGCATATCCAGCGCAGTACTTACCATTGTTACCTTTTAAATAAGAGCCATCAACCATGAGAAGCCTTACTTAAAGGAGTTTCCCACACATTATCAGAATGGATCAGGAGGTGGTCCATCAGTGTTAAGCCGTCATGAGGGACTTCATTGGTAACAGAGGGGAGAAGAGTAGCAGGGTTAAGGTTATTACAATGTAAAGGAGTTATGTGAGGAGCAGTTAGGAAAAGGATTTAATAGGAGGTTAGGCAGCTGACTGAAAAATGTTGAGGGTGATGAGAATTCAGAAGGGCTTCTATAGCTTGAGGTACAAAGATGGTTAAAGGGGACCCCACAACTATTTCCTCAGTGGCCTTAACCACAGTATGGAACCCGGATTTGGACAAACTGCAATTCCTCCATGTTAACTTTGTGTCTTTTTACGGCTAAAAGCTTCAGCAAGTGGATGCTGTCTTCCTGTAAGGAGGCTTGGGAAGGAGAGCAGAGAAGCAAATAATCCACATATTGCAACAAAGTAGAGCCCCTAAGAAACTTTATATCATCCAGATCAGTCTTCAGGATTTGTGAGAAATAAGAAGGGCTCTCAGGAAAATCCTGAGACATTATTGTCCAGGTGAATTGGGTTTTTTTGTTTTTGTTTTTTTCCCAAGTGAAGGCAAAAAAGTATTGGCTAGCTTCGTCAACTGGAATACTGAAGAATGCACTGCATAAATCAATTACAGTAAAGAATTTGCTGTCAATTGGGACAGATGTCAGCAGCCTATGAGGGTAAGGAACAACTCGGTGTCAAGGGGTAACAATGTTGTTTATTGCTTAGAGGTCCTGAACAAACCTCCACATTCAGCCCTTGGGTTTTCTCACAGGTAAAACAAGAGTATTATAGTGCTAGGATTATATTATATAGTGAAAGGATTGTATTATAGTACAAGGAGTAATGAGGCCCTGAGCCCTGTAATCTATTAAGGGCTTTATACCTTCAAGGGCTTCTTTACTTATAGGGTATTGATTAATTCTTGGGAGAGGTTTTCAGGGACCTATTTGAATCTTGATGGGAGGTGCACAGTGAATTTTGCCAATATCAGTTGGGCATTTAGCCTACAAGGAGGGTGAAAGCCGATTCAATAGGGACTAATGATCAGTGTTTCCAGAATCAGCTCTAGTACCATCAGAGATGGAGAAAATAAAAGATGTTACAGGGCCATTTAATTCACTAAGTTGGCTATTTTAATTATTACTGTCAAATTCTGGAATTATTTTCCCCTTTTGGAAGAAAGAGCTACCAGCATGATACTTTTCTAAAAAGCCTAAACCTAATAAATGAATAGGGGCGGAGGAACTAAGGACAAAATGATGGGCATCTCTCAAAGGACCTAAACAACAAGGAATAGGTCCACAGATGGGAACTTTTGAGTTTATTAGAGATCCCACTCTTTGAACTGTTGAACTGTTTTAACGTTCTGAGGCAGGGGCTGCTTTATAGTGGTGGACTTGAGCACAGAGAGTGTGGCTCTAGTGTCAATAAGGAGAAGGAGAGATTCATTTCCAATCTAGAGAGTTGTTTCTCCTAGCAGGTTAATAGGGAGGCCTGGAAAAAGCCTCTGTGGCTCCTCTGAGCCCTGTCACTAGGAATTAGGGGGACATTGGAAAGGCTGGTTAGAAGGCTGAAGGCACCTGAGGTGCTTACATTTGTTACAATCATTTTTCTGGTGTTCTGGCTCTTTGTAATAATAGCAGAAACTAGGATGTTTTGGGTTTCATGTGGGAAATTTCACTTGCAGAGTTGAAGTTTAAGAATTTTAGTGGTCTTTATTTTAGGTGATTCATCCAGGGTATGAGTGAACTGATTTGCCAGATTTACTAAACCTGGCATGGACACAGTTTCCCATTCCACTTTGGTCGTTTTCATTAGAAGAGAAAGGTCCCAGCTCAGTGCATTAACAAACATAGAGTTATAAGCTACCCAAGTGGATTTAGCGTCTGAAGGAAGATCAGAATTTTCTTTAAAATAATCAACTCAATTATAATAGTCATGACCAGGTTCATCAGATTTTTGTGTGTAAGCTTGAATTTTGTTTCAATCAATAGGCTTAGGAAAATCTACTGTAATTGTTTCCTGGAGTTTCCCAGTGAGTGTTCTAGCCTCTTGCCAAAAGTTAGGGGGTTGTTTTTCTAAATACTTTTAAGGATTTTCCCATTGGGCAAGTTTGATCCAATCTTTGGCTTGACCTTCATCAAAAAGCATGTGGACTAACTACTATAGGTCTGAAAAGCCAGGTTGGTAAATTTGATAACTATGTTAAATTTTTCAGCAAACCCTTGGGGGTCCTTAGTTACTTTAGGAAATTCTTTAACTACAGTTCATAATTTGGTTTGGCCTTAGTGCAGGGAACGTAACAGATTTGAGGTTTGTTTGGATCCTTAAGTTTAAAGACTTAACTTTAAAGGTGAAGGTTCTAATAGCTTCAGAGGAGGAGAGAGTGGGGAGAATCTTGGGGAAAAAGAAAAGTTTGGTGAGATAATTAGAATGGGGAAGTTAAGGGTACAGAGGAGGTGTAGGTGGTATAGAAGAAAGGAGGAAGATGGCACCAGAGGTGAGGCCTGAGCACAAGGTGGCTGCCATGCGTCCAGAGACAAAGGAGATGGAGGAAGAGAGAGAGAGGTTTCAGAAGCCATTTTGTCTTTCTTTCATTGTTTGTCTGCCTCAGTAACCTTAAAGTTTTATTTTGTAAAGAGGAAATTTTAGACTTTTGGTAACGTTTGGAAGTCTCAAAATGCAATTCAAAATAGGAATTCCATTCAGCTTTGGCAGTTTTAGAGCTAGGGCTCTCCAATTTGGTTTCAAGAAAAGTAAGTTTGGGAAGTTCAAAAGTTACCCATAATGGCCATTCGTGTTCTAAATTAGTTTTGGTTAAGTTTGTCTATTTAGTTAGACACGCACACGAGGGGGGACTGTGGTTTTTAAACATAAAACCGGTTGAGGTCTCCAAAGAAAGGGTGCCCTTAAACACTTAGATGACTGGGATCCCATTTCTCAGAGGTTTTTCTCTAGAGCAAAAGAAAAATTCCTAAGCATCTTGCAGGTCAAATACTAGCACCCTTCCATTAGAACAGCCTGATTCTGAAGAAGGCAGGCCAAAGGTAGAACAACATAGTTCTAATAGAACAGCCTGGTTCCAAAAATATCAGACTAAAGGCCAAACAAGTACTCACAGAAAGGGTGAAAGCCTTTAACAGAAAGAACAGGATCTCAATAAGGCCTAGAGAACTTCAAAATACAAAGAGAGCGGAGCTCAAGATCCAACAGAAAATTGACCCTCAAACTCCAGGGTCAGGGAGAAAGCTGCGAGCTCATTGGGCTCTGTCTGTACCACACCTGTTTGCCTACCAGCCTCAGAGTTGTCAGGGGTCTTCTCTGGCTCCCCATATGGGCCACCAAATAATTTTTACCTAAAACAAATAAACATCCAGTTATGTTATTACTGGTTTATTTGGGAAAAGCAAAGAATTGCAATTCAGGACATGTGTTCTATGGCAAACTATGCACAAATCCAGAGAAACAAAGGAGAGAATATTCTTTTATGAAGTTGAGAGAGGCTGTCATAAGTGAAGAGTTAATTGGAGGAGACTCGGAGTTCAAAGTGTAGTGGATTTTTATTGGCTGAGTTATCCCAGTATATCACTGGCTGAGTTGTTGCTGGGCAAGGGGGAATTTCTTCCTTCCTTCTGCTGTGGTAGATCAGTAGTATCGCTTTCTATTGCAGACACATGGTAGGTCTCTTCCTCAGTGTATGTTGAGTGGTACATGCGTGAGAGTTCTCTCTTCTTGCCTCTTGACTCCATTTTAAATGAAGTTTCCGTTTATTAATTTTCACAATCTGTGCTTAAGCACATAATCCAGGCTAATGTTAAGAAAAGAAATCCAAATATGAATTACAGCATTCAAAGTAGAGAGAGAGAGAGAAAGAAAAAGTCAATATCAGAAGACAAAAATCTTTCTAGCACAAACATTTTTGAGTACATCTTATCTCCAGATTAGTAACATATTAGCACTATAGTAGGCAGGGTTGAGAAAGTAGTTAGCTTTGAATTAAGTAAAAATCATGAGTCATAAGAATAAGCTTTGTAAAATTTTTTTTAAAAGCTGTGTATTATGCACAAGCCATCCTGAAATCTGAAGTTAAATGTACTTTAGTCAATTTAAAAAATAAAGGATTGAATTTAATTCAAAATTTTATTCAATTTAAACAATTAAAGCTCAATATTGCTGCAATTTGTTAATGAGTTGCTTCTCAACTAGGGAATGGTAAGTGATATGTTTCATGCTGGTGCGTGAACATGAACCCAGAGATGTGGATCTGAGTAAAGGCAAAGACTTATAGAGTATAACTGATGTATGAGCCAGTCCATGGGATGCACCCGTAGTTCAGAGTGTTTCACTTTGGGAGTCAGTGCAGAGAAGTAAAGAGAAAATAGAGTGCTTATTAATTCTAGTGTTAAAAGCACTGGAATAATAATTTTGCAAACTCTTGCAAGTCATAAATTCCATTTTCTCACCTACAAAATGAAAAGAGTTCATCTACTGTAAGTAATTTTTAGGATTCTTTCTAACTCTAAAAGATCAATTACATTTTAAAGTAAGAGAAAAATTGTCGGAATCAATGGAGGGGCCTGATGTTTTTCCTAAACAGATATAAAAATAATTTCAAATTTTTTCTTTCAGTAGAAAATTTAAAATTTTGTCCAGTTACATCAAATATTACATATACTTAGACAAAATGTTGTATTTGTTATCATTTCATTTCAAGTATACTTGCAGGTGCTAATCTAAGTCTAGAACTTAGAACAGTAGTTGAGATCATAAATAATTTATAACCCTCGCCATTCCCTTTAATCTATGTAACTAACTTATGTTTGTGATCAGGTGAAATTATTTCTCTATGGTCTATTTTTTTCATTACAATAAAAAAAATTATGGTAAATATTTTATTTCCTACATTGTTTCACACATATAAAAAAATCACAATAATATATGATCACAAATTTATTTGACCTGAGAAACAAATATCAATAAACCTAGAGGAAAATTACAAGTTCATTTATATTAGTCTGAGGAAAACAGCAAAGGCAAATATAGAAACCACTATATCCTCTAATCAGTTTGAATAGACATTCACTAAATTACATAGCTAGAGATATTGTAGAGAAGCATCTTTTAAAACTTTTTGAAAACATTTCAGGAATATTTCAATATGTTTATTATTAAAGCACTTCCGATATTAAAAGGCTTATTTCTTTCAATAAAACAATATCCGTTCAACAGCTAGGAATGGATTCCTGCCTTCCTGTAACCTGTAAAATTATATCTTATGCTGGCTCAATTTAGAAGAATTATGTCCTTTCTTTCAACCAGCCAAAGCTACCAGATCAAATAACAGGTGCCCTTTTCTTTATGACATCTGCCTCAATATTGAAAGCTATCCTTTCTCTTCTTGGTCTTCTTCCCTCCAAGCTAAATTATTCATTATACTTTATTAATTCCGGAAATGGTTTGAAAACTTCTTTCCATACCAGCACGTCTCTTCAGAATGCACCATAATCTATCTGTTTTCTGTTAAATGTTATCAAGAATTATATAGACTCTTATGCCACTGTATTAGAGTTCTCCAGAGAAACAGAACTATTAGGAGGTGTGTGTGTGTGTATGTATGTATATAGATATATGTACAGAGAAAAACAGAGATAAAGGTTATAAAGAATTGGCTTGCACAATTATGGAGACTCAAAATTCCCAAATCTGCAGCTGGCAAGCTGGAGAGTCAGGAGGGCCCGTGTAGATTTCCACTCCAAGTCTGAAAGTCTGAGACCCAGAGAGCCAGTGATGTCAGTTCCACTCTGAAAGCTGGCAGGCTTGAGACCCAAGAAGAGCCAATGTTTCATCCCAGGTCTAAACAGCAGAAAAAAAGACCAATGTCCCTGCTCAAATAATCAGGCAGCAAGAATTTCCTCTTACTCAGCCTTTTCGTTCTAATCAATCTTCAGTTGATTGGGTGAGGCCCACCCACCCTAGGAAGAGCGATCTGCTTTACTAAGGCTATCAATTCAAATATTAATTTCATTCGGAAACTCCTTCATGGACACGCCAGAATAATGGTTGACCAGATGTCTGAGCACCGCATGACCCAGTCAAGTTGACACATAAAATTAATCCTCGAACCCACATAACTTCATAACATTTATAGTAGAATTGAAATTTTTACAGAAAAGTTTTAATGTCTAAAGTTATTATTACTTCTGTTTATTTGATTTGAGGAAAACATTAAAAGATACTCAATGGCTCAGTGCCAAGGCAATTCAGGGAAGAAAACCTAATTATTATGCATAAATTTAATGAAAATGTACAAAATCTATATGAGATAAACCTCTGAAAGTCCAAAAATGACTTGAAAAATCTGGAAAAGATAAATCATTATTATAAACATGTCAGTTTTCTCTAAGTTTATATATCAAGTTAATATAATCCCAATAAATACACTAACAAGATTTTTTTAAAGGAACCAAAGAATTGTTACTGAAGTTCATATTGAATAACAAACAATTAAATAGCTAAGGAAAAATAGAAAAAGAAACCTATGAGGTAATACTAGCCCTAAAAGAAATTAAAACATTCTATGATGCCTAATATTATTAAAGTTTTGTAGTTTTGGAACATGAATATACATGATGGTCAGTGGAATAAAATGGAAATTCAGAAATATGCCCAGTACATATAGAAATTCATTATATGATTGTGATAGCATCTCAAATTGCTGGGGCAAAGTTGTACTGTTTTTTAAAACGGTGTTGTGATAACATGATAGTCATTTAGAAAAAGATAATATGACATCTATCCCTCACAGCACATAGAAAAAACACTCCAAATAAATCAAAATCTAAATGTAGAAAATAAAATCATGGAGGTACTAGAAAGAAACACGAGTGAATTCTTCTATAACTTGGGTATAGTGAATAACGGAAGGCTAACTAACTACGGCTCCAAATACAAGAAAATAAATGATTAGTAATTAAATTAACAAAATTTTAAAAAATAAAAATAACATTTCCATGTAAAAAAAATCAAGAGCAAAGACAAAAATTAAATGGCAAACTTGGAGAAAATGTTTGAAAAACAACTGAATAAAGAACTAACTTAATATGAACTAATATGATGTGATTTTCAAGATAAAGTCAACTAAATAAAAGCAAAATGCAAAGTGAATATATAGATACACTTTATATAAAACACGCGCATATGTATAAGCCGGTTCCTAGGATTCTCTTTTCCGTATGGTTCAAAGTTAGAGTTAGCCACAAGAAATTTGTGCTAGATTTGGAAGGTCAAAGTGAAGTGGCAGATGTTCATATTCTGATGGTCACTGACGATGTGTATTCTGATGGTCACTGCAGGACTTCAGGCATTGTGGCTCCTTGCCAGTTTTCTTGGTGATCTGCTGGGTTACTGTGTTGGTATGGGGAAGCACCCAGCCCTAACTCCTCCAGCTTCTGCGTGATATTCTGATTCAACTTTTCTAACATGTGCAGCTCCATGGCAAAGGAGAATAGTCACCCCTGAAGGTCACTCATGGCATTAAGGCTGGAGGTAATGAGAGAAAAACATGGAACCAGCTTATCCTTGTGGGTTCTAGTTGTCCTTGTGGGTTCCACACGTCCTCATGAATTCCAGTTTGTTCTTGCAGGCTCTACTCTCATTGGCTTTTCCCATGTCCACCGTTCCTTCTTGACAATTGGTGTAATTTACCAATGACCTTAGACTTAACACTAGACACACAGAAAGCAGCCTTGCACATACTCACCCACCAGCTCCCACAGTTACATAAGGTGTAATTGCTATAAGTCCTTTATTCTGTGTTATCCATAGTGATTTTCCTTCTCTCATAAAATCCTGACTGACAACAATCTGATACCAGGAAGTGAGGCAGTACCACCAGAAGACCAGAACAGGTTCCCAGGCTTTGACATCGAGTAGTGGGGTAGGGGAGAAGAGTGAGATGGAAAGACATTGGGAAAGACTGTTAGTGAAAGTCAAAAGGACCTCAGGAAGAGTGTTAGCAAAAACGTTAAGCACTTTGAGACGGATACCAGTAAAGGCTTCAGGGAAAGTGAAGAAAACATTACTGGAAGCTAGAGGAAAGATTACACTTGCTAGGTGGGGATACAAAGTTTAGGAAAACTGTTTCCCATAGTAATGTAGAAAATAGAAAATGTACTAATGAATTTGATAATTTACTTAAGGAGGTTTCCAGGCAAAAAGTTCAGGGTACTGTCTTTTTTTTTTTTTTTTTTTTGAGGAAGATTAGTCCTGAGCTAACTACTGCCAATCTTCCTCTTTTTGCTGAGGAAGACTGACCCTGAGCTAATATCCATGCCCATCTTCCTCTATTTTATACGTGGGATGCCTATCACAGCATGGCTTTATGCCAAGCGGTGCCATGTCTGCACCTGGGATCCGAACTGGCAAACCCTGGGCCGCCAAGAAGTGGAATGTGCAAACTTAACCACCGTGCCACCAGGCTGGCCCCCAAGGTACCGTCTTGTTTTTTCTTTTTTTTTCTGACTATAGTGAAATGAGAAAGGAGAGAGATAAGTGAAATAATGGTGAGGTTTTGAGTGAAATTCTGAGGAGATATAAAGCGTCTGAATATTCTTTTCAGCCAGCAAAGAATTCTCAAAGAGAAGGCTTTCAAGCAAAGATCAGATTCAAGGATTCAAGGTAGGGCTACAAAATCCTTGTTAAAATCTCAGAAAGATCTAAGGCAGCACTTTGTAGGCCATTTCAAATTGACAAAAGATTGTTTAGCATCTCAAAGATGTGTTTCCAGATCTATTCTATTAAATAATAGAGCTTTTAAGAAACTTAATGGTGCTGTTCCACAGTCTACTCTTGGGAAACCCAATAAAGAGAAGGATTTATCTTAAAGAGATTGTTGAGTGTATTTTGTGTCTAAATTCATGAACAATAAATTGATATCCATAATTTTTAATCTCATGATGTTTTAAAGGAATTATATTTTACTGAAAGAGACAGTAATATAGTACTAGTTCAAAATAAAAAAATACCTTTGGGTCTCCTTTTTTTTTTAAACTAGCAGGTAGTGACTGAGAAAGTAACTCAATTGCAAACACAAGCCATTCATTACAGAAAAGAAGAGATGACTAAGAGAGAAGAGTCAAAATTTCAGTGAGCATAGCCAGGAGCTACAGAAAACAACTTTCAGTAAGGAGGATTGACTCCCTAACCAAAGACTTCAGACCTTGTCCCTGACTGGATTTCAGAATTGCTATGGACCAATGCCTGTTTTGCTCCTCTTACTTCCCCAGTTTTTGAACAAGTATATAATGGTTATCCCATGTCCATTCTTCCATTGTATGGTGGGTGTGGGTAGATAACATGTCTCTATAGTTCACAAGTCTTCAGATTAAAAAGGAGAGTCTTCAAAGAGCTATACCTAAGGTAATGCATATAAGGAGACATATACAAGCCAGACCTGGTTTAAATGATGATGTCCTAGACCTCAAGCCTGAGTCTGATGCAGTGAAAGATAAAATTCCTGTGTGTTGTTGAGATTCTTCTGTGACTGTATTTCAGATAAATACACAACTACACTAAAAGGGGAAAAAAAGAACTAATTCAAGTCACATAACCTGTCCAAAGTCAAAACAGAGCCTAAAGGACATGTTCACCTCTAGTTACTAGGTATCTTTTTCACAGCATGGGTTAACATTTCTGTACTACTTTCTCTGTATTTCTGTAGAATTAGTCAAATAAGTAAATACATTGGCATGATGGAGGCAGATTTCTCACTATTGGAGAAAGGAGTTACAAATATTGAAAAGGTGGAAACTAGCGTTAACCATGAAGTGTTGGAATGGAATTGGAATTAAGAGGAGAGTGAACTCCTTTTAAATAGAAGATAGATAGATAGATAGACAGATAGATAGATAAATAGATAGATGATGGATAGATAATTTCCGAAGCCTGTCTGCTAAGCAATGACACTCTAGCAGCCATAGGTACAAAACTTGGCTCCTAAATTCATTTTCCACTTGAAAGAACCGAGGGTCTTTGGAGAAATGGCTGATTACAGGTAAGCAGAGCAAGGGCAAGATAAGTCTGAAACACTTTGTGGCTTAAAGTAAAGGTGCTTTCAAAAAATGACAGAGCATTTTTCAAAGGATACAGAAGTTAGCTTCAAGGGGCTCCCACTGGCTAAGCCTGAGATAATTGGGGCATCAAAGTAATAAAATGTGAGTAAAATAATCCATGAATCTATACTGACATAAATGACAAAATGTTTTAAATGGGAGAGAAAAGAGAGCCCTTACTTATTGTGTAGAATGCCAACTAATAAGTGTAGAATGAATGATGGAATTAGAAAATGACAGTTTGGCCACTTTGGTAATTGTTTCAGGGAAAAATCATCAATGGACACTAAACCTAAGCGATAAATGTTTGATGAGGTACAGACTATTTACACAGTTTTAGACTCGTGTCCCCACAAATTGCTTATTGATTGCAAAGGGAAAAATAATAACTTGGCAGTAAATAAACCTGGCAGAAATCACCAAGTGATCAAATTTAACATCACAAGTAATGGGACAAACTGAACTATGTACCTTCTGATACCATGCACTGGGAAGGAAAAAGTATCACTTCTCTTGTGTTGCTGAAAAAAATGTTTAACTTGGTATAACCATGACAAACCCTCAGACAAACGTAAATTACAAATATTTATAAATTTCAAGGTCATAAAGCACAAGGAAAATCTTAAGAACTTTCTCAGATTAAAGATTACTAAAAAGACGTTACAACAGAAAGCAATGCATATTTGCTGAGATCCTGAGCCGAGGACAAAACCAGTCATGAATGGCCTCAGTGGGACAATTGGCAAAATTTTAATATGGGCTGCAGATTACAGAATAGCATTATATAATAATAAATTTCCTGATAACTGTACTTTGATTCTGAAAGAAAACTTCCTTTGTCCTCAGGAAATACTGAATGAAACACTTAGGGATAAAAGTGTACACTTGATGCCTGCAACACTCTAAAATGACACAAGTTTGTGTGCGTGTGTGTGTGTGTGTGTGTAAAAATAGAGAGAGAGATGGAGAAAATGAGAACAAGAGAATATGAAGGAGAAAACAAAGAAAGAATGAGAGAGTGAGCAAATGATAAAGCAAATGGGAGAGAATGTTAACAAATGGTGAATCTGAGCAAAGTTTACATAGGGTTCTTTGTACTGTTCTTGTAATTTTTCTGTAAATTTGAAACTGTATTAAAATTAAAAGTGTCAGGGTCAGCCTGGCGGCATAGTGGTTAAGTTCACGCGCTCCACTTCTGTGGCACAGGGTTCACCAGTTCAGATCACAGGCACAGACCTACGCATCGCTCATCAAGCCATGCTGTGGACGGTGTCCCACATACAAAATAAAGGAAGATTGGCATGGATGTTAGCTCAAGGCCACTCTTCCTCATCAAAAATAAATACATAAATAAAAGTGTCTCCCACCAAAAAAAAGACACCAGTTACAACCTGGAACTTTTAGGTCTTTCAGGCGGAACACACTGCAAGCGTGAAAGAATAGGTTCCTGTATATATGCCCTAATTACTATAGGAGGATAACGTTTCCCTCACTTCTAAACTGTGATGATCATAAGCTTAATACGCCTCAAAAATTCTATTTTAATGTGAAATTCCACAGTCTCTTTAAAACCAAGTAATCAAGTTTAAAACCAAGGTATAAAATAAAAGCTGTGCCTGTTTTTAAAAATATTTTCCATAAATCTTTAAAATATTAAAAGAAATTTCTTTATATTACAAATGTAATCATGTTGCCAGAATATCATTTATGTTCATTGATATACTGCAAAAACATAAAATTCTAATTCACAACGTACATGTTGTTATACAGTTTTTCAGTTTTGAAATGCTCTTTCTCTAATAATTTAAGTGCCAGCAGTTAATTTTATGTACTCAATTATCTAAATCACTTTGAAATACAATCCTAAGCTGACAGTGAAGTGTTGAAAATTGCTGATTAAATATTACATCATTCAGAAAAAAGATTTCAAGAATTATAGAATACAAATTTCACAATATACTTCTAAGTAAGACAACCATATTAATTGCTATAATCTTATTAAAGATGAACATTGGGACAATTTACTCCAGATACAAAGAATATCAGCAGAAACACTGATACTTGGAAATAAAGCTTATGACATGAAATTCAGGTTAGTCAGATAGCATATTTAATGTTTTATTTAATGATTATTTAATGATTTATTTAATGATTAAATTTTATTTAATGATTAAATTATTTAAAGATTTCACTATAATTTAAAAATAGCTATATTCATTTTATGAATATTACGCAAAATAACTTTTGAAACAAAATACTTTTGATCACAATATAAATTCGTGTTTCTTATTTCTCAATGATAGATTAAATCTCCTACTTATTTTCAAAATTTTATTTGCTGATGCTCAGTCTACCCCCACAGGAAGAAACACACTACCTAAGTCTTGAAGAATGAGGAGGTGCTTGCAAACTGAAAAGAGAAAGAAATGTCATTTCTGGAGTGTAGTCCTGAAGGACCTGGAGTATTTAGAAAATGGCTCAAGATTGCACAAGACTTAAAGTGGGAGAAGGAAGGGGAGAGGTTTAGATTATGGCTGGAGATAAGGCTGGAGAGATGAGTTAGTTTAGGTTGTAAACAGCCACATAAAATCAAGATAAGAGAGCCGCCCTGGTGGCGGAGTGGTTAAGTTCACGCATTCTGCTGCATGGCCCAGGGTGGCCCAGGGTTTGGCACGTTCGGATTCTGGGCGTGGCCATGGCACCGCTCCTCAGGCCACATTGAGGAGGCATCCCACATGCCACAACTAGAAGGACTTGCAACTAAGATATACAACTATGTATGGGTGGGGGGCGGGATTTGGGGAGATAAAGCAGAAAAAAAAAAGAAAAGAAAAAAAATCAAGATATTTAGACTTTATCCTACAGACAAGAAAAACATAAGCTATTTTAAAAGTCGATTTTTTTGTAGAAAAATATCTTTGGAAAGAAAGCTCTGAGAGTTGTATGAAAAATGGAAGGGATGTACTAGTCAAAAAAAGGAACTTAGTGATGAGATCAATTATGAGATTGTTTTAACAGATCTAGCAAGTGATGTCAAGGCCATACACTACGTGACAATAATAAAGGGGGAAGCATGTTTAGCTTTTGGTGATTTATTGGATGTTTTGTACATCATACTGGTGTCTAGCTTTGGAGATCAGGCAAACAGCAGAGCTAACAATGTGTGTGAAATGTGTAGTTCGTGGTGTGTGGGGGTTATGCTGGTCACTAAGTGCAGTAGATAAGTGGGAATACAACCATCTTTATACCTTCTCTGCTGGAAGCCAAAGCAGGAAAATTGAACTAGCTCAGCAAACTTTGTAGTCCATGTAGCCAGACAAACTGCTTAGTTTCTGATCCAATTTTGAGAGCTCTGTATCTGCGATGCTACATGAAATGCTACAGACAATATTATGTATCCAGTGGGGTCACTACATGCAAAGCTATACAGCAAGTTGTTTCCAGAATCTGGGGACAAAGTTACTCTCTGAGAATAGCACAAGTCAACACACACAGATTTGTTCATTCTGTTAACAAATATATACTGATGTACGTCCAAAAGCTGTATAATGTTATAACCCAAAGTTACTGCAATTAAAAATAAATAAAATTGGGAAACAAACAAATATATATAGTATATAATATAATAATATATATTAATATAATAACATTATATTAATATAACATAAAATAATAATGTACCAAACATATTTATATATAATCCATACTACATAACAAGAACTATTCTAAAATCCACAGATAAAGCAGTAAACGAAACAGAAAAAAAAAAACTGCCTTCATATAGTTGAAAGTCCAATTAATGGATGATCTTAGGCATTTATAGAATTATTTCACCCTAAGAAATTATCTGTGTATATGCTGGTGATGAGAACTTGAGAAAGATACAAATATAAGATGTAAGCAGGGAATATACAAAAAAGAAGATAAATTTAATATGCTTAAAAGAAAATAACATTAATTTTACTGTAATGAGATCTGTCTGAAATGGTGTGAGTATATTTTTAGTAAATTTGTACATTTCTTTTGTTTGAGGGATGTTGGAGATTAAGAATTTGTAGCTGTGCAATGCAGCAGTGTGCAAAAGAAAGTGTGCTCTGATCTAAAGCAATCACAATTACTGTGCAGGCAGAGATATCTCAAATTTCACTTAGTCAAATTTAATAAAGTGTTCTCCAAGACCATCCGACTCACCTCATTCTAATTATTTCTCCAAACCGTGTCTTAACATGATTGCCTGGCCAAAAGTTCCCAAGAAGAGGATATGCACTATGAGAATAACTATTGACAATTGATTCTTTGCATATTATTCTATTAGCATTCTGGTTCATAATCCCATCTTCAGTGAATTTAATTAGGTTGTGTTAATTTTGTCAGAGTGACTAAATCTGTAAGTCAACTTTACAGATCTTTGAAACAGCCTCAGCCCAAGGAATATACAGTACCATAAAAAGCCAAGTTATATAAGAAGCAGAGTGTCTATCTTCTTAAAGCTCCAGTTCAGTGCCCAACACAGTGCTTGGAGTATATTACCAGTTATACCTTGACAGAAACATCCAGCCAGCCTGCTGACATCTCTTTACTATCAATACTTAGAGCAGTTGTAATTGTGGCAGCACACTGTGAAACATTAATCTAGGCTATTTTCCTATGCAGTTCCTATACCCCATGGCATCTTCCCCAACCCAGGCAGTTAGGATATTCATTTGTTTCAGGAAAGGGAAAGTACAGAAGAATGGAGAAATCAAATCTGATTCTTAACTTTCGTGTTTTATACACATAACCAAATGTTTGGAAAAATGCATGATGCACACCATCATGTAGGATCTCAGGACCTTGATAAAATAGAGACTTCCTGACCATTAGGAAGGTGAATGTGAGAGGCAACCTTTAGATACTCGTGAATCCTAGGGAAGTGGAGTTATACCTTGTATCAAGTCTAGGAGTTTGGCTGAGGATGAGGATGACGGAACCCCCTGGCAGCTCTAGGAATACAAAAGGGGAGGGCATTAGTCCTATGATAAAGCCTACTGAGTGGGTAAGATCAAAGCCTTTCCCACAACCATCATGCCATGAAGGAAAAAAATCCATTTTGTATCCATACTGACATGTCAAAAATATCTCAGAGAATTTCCCAAGCTAAGCAATTGAGACCAACACAGTAAAGGGCCACCTTGTGTTTGAAACAATAGAGAGTTCCACTGTCACCTGTTTGGGCCAACAACTCAAGACAAGGATGCACCAAATACACCAAGTACAAGGATGAATCAGCAGATGCTGGTATCGCTGGATGAGGGACTCCAAAGACAAGATGTTCATCTCAATGTCTTTGCCCTTAGGAAAACTTTTCTGACTTCCAAAGTTTAGACACAGTCTCTGGATAAGATAAAATGAGACAAACCTCAAGTACATGGAGATTCATTTTTGCCATTTATGGGAACATGGAGCTTAAAATGGAAATGAAGTCTAATTATCAGAAGACAATGATAGTGTTTTTGAACAATTTTGTGCCCATTACAAAATTATCATATAGGCATTAGAAGTTATCATTTATGCATTGGAAGCAAAATAATTTCAATTTAGATAATTAGATATAAGAAGTAAAGTTTCACTTTTTAAATCCATTTACACAATGATCAAAAATATGTTTTCAGGAAAATAAACATTTTAATAATGAGTTATCTTATAAACTCTAAATAATTGTTTCTATAACCCCACTATGCCAGGTTCTGAGCTAGCATCAAAGCTGACCAAGCTATCCTTTAGTCAGACTTTGCCTAGTCAATGCAGGAAGCCAGTTAAGTATTAAGAGACAATCTTTATAAGGGAGTATTAATGGGTAATATTTTATAACAGTTGGCCTTAATTTGGGGTTTTTTTAAGGTATCAAATGAAAAAGAAAAATAACAACTTGAGGCATAGTATAGTGAAGGTTATATAGAATTTAATGACAGACAAGGGAGGAAAGTCTCATCAAAGATACTGGAACTAAGCTCTGCAGGCTGGGGCTTTGGAAAAGGAGCTAGTCCAGAATTGTTAAACACCAAAATGGCCTCAGGGCCCTAGTCAGTCTGATGGCATCAGTTGAGCTTCACCATTGGTTGAATTCAGAAGGCAGAGTTGGGTCACAGATTATTAAGATCAAAAAATCCTTCACCAGGCTGTTTTTATGCTGATTCTGTTTTATATCCCCAGATGTGATTGGTCTCTTTTCTTTTTCTGAGCCCTGATTGCTTGCTCTTTGCACACTGTCACATTTCACAAATTGTGCCATATAGACAGCAATTCCAAACACACAGGAGCCTTGCTCATGCTCAAGAATCAGAGGAAAATTCCTTTATTAAAACAATAGCTTCAAGGAATCAATTGAGATTTTACTTCGGTTCAAGCTTACACTGTGGATTGGTACCATTGTGATATTTTCAGGGCAAACAGCCCCTGTATGAAATTCAGTCCAAGAGGTTTAGGTTACATTGACATTTTCTTTGCCGCAGCTGGTCCGTCTTCACCAACTCCTAACCTATTAGAGCAAATAAAAATAGTGAAAGCATTTGGCTTTAGTAATCTGATTGAAACTAATATCCAGTTGTGGGAAAAGAGAATCTATAGATTTAGTTGGGGGTAATATTTTTTCTTTTATAGATTTTATATTTTTTCTTTTCCTCCCCAAATCCCCCGGTACATAGTTGTATATTCTTCGTTGTGGGTCCTTCTAGTTGTGGCATGTGGGACGCTGCCTCAGCGTGGTTTGATGAGCAGTGCCATGTCCACGCCCAGGATTCAAACCAACGAAACACTGGGCTGCCTGCAGCAGAGCACACGAACTTAACGACTTGGCCACAGGGCCAGCCCTAGTTGGGGGTAATATCTATCACAATACTTAACAGATAACTTACCCTCCATTGTTTTCCTTTCCACATAATTTTGGAGCTCTTATGCAAAGAATACTTCAAATGGAATTTACGTGAAGAATTCATGCATAAAAAAGTAATTTTGCACTGTTTTTAGAGGATTAAAGTTCAAATTTTATAGTGCAATTTTGGACAAAAATATGTAAAAGTTTTATTTACTTGATATAATTTGACCAAAAAAGAAAAAGCCTAAATATTGTATTCCAATTCTTTTTAAAATATAGCAAATAGTCAAAAATTATTCTACGATAACTTTTTTCCTTTCAACCGTGTATTTACTAGAATAGACAATAAAAGGAAAATAAATTTAGACTAAAATTATAATTAAACACACCAAAAATTAAGGTGACAATCACTATTCCATTATTTCCAGAAATTAAATCGCTTGTACCACATCAACACAATGCAGATTGCAATGTCCCAAACAAGCTCCCTCATAGATCATTTCCCTTAGAAAAGTCCATAAGCCATGAGTTGTGTGTGTGTGTGTCTGTATGTGTGTTTAATTTAGCTTCTAAAACCTCATCATGAGATCATAAATCAATCAGCAGGTAGATTCCCTAGCAATTCTCTTTTATTGATCTAAATATTATTTCATATGACATTCAGTTGATCCTTCAACAAAGCAGAAGTAACCTTAAATTAGTTTCTAAGAGTACAGCAAAGGTAAACACTTTGAAAATCTTCTCATGTTACCATTGAGAAACAGGGACATGTTCCATGCATCGGTCAATCAAATGCATGAAAAAACAAAAAAAAGAAATTTTCTTTTCATTATCTATGTTTAAGAAATGAATTTAGCCTAAGCGTTTTGCTATACAATAAGGACTTTCCTCAGACTACTATTATAATGGCCCTTGTAAATCTGTGAAGTCAAAATCAAAATTCTTTATAGACTATTCAATGCTCTAAAAGCATAACCATCAATGCAAAAATTTTATTTCCTTTGTACAAACTTTGAATTTTATTAAACATAATAAAAAGATAATATCCAAGTTATGCACGATGAATGCATTCTAGAAATCTGCTGTACTACATCATGCCTGCAATTCACAATACTGTATTGTACACTCAAGAACTTAAGAGGGTAGATCTCATGCTGAAAGTCCTTATCATGATAATATATATATCTCCATGCACATTATAGTAAAATCTAAAAAACTTTTCATATTGATTATCTAAACAGTAAAAAACATAAGTAGAGTAATAAAAAAGATAACATCCAATTACAAAATAAAAATAAAGAATTGTAACTGTCATGGGTATAAAATAAATAGTTTCTAACATCTCATGAATATAGAAACTTTAGAGAATAAAAGCTCAAAGATAAAGTTCATATTTTATGATTTCAGCAGAAAGCACAATATGGGGGGAATGACAAGAATCAAAAGAAGAGGTTTAAAACTATATTATTTTATATGTAATGGCTATATTACCTTTAATTTCACAGTTAAAAGCTGTTTTTAGCAACCAATCTAAAGTAATGACAGATCTGGAATCTGTCCAGGCAAAAGCACCCTCTGTGTTTAAAAGCACTTTAAGTAAAAACCATATCTTCTGAATGTTATCATTGGAAAACAGATGCTAATTAACTCCATTGTTAAAAAAAAAAAAAGAGTAAAAGTCACTACATGTAGAATTGCACCAGAACTTCACAAAAACGAAACATTCATATATTAAAAAAAAGTATTTGTAATATATCATCATTGGATTCAATTTAATTAAACTGTATATATATTCAGCCTTTGCTCTTCACACGATTGACAATGCAATGTTATAATGTTGAGTGAAAATCACTATCCTATCAAATTTAAAGGAAAAAATCATATTTGAAGTAAAAGGAAATGTTCTTTTTCATGAAATTGAAAACATGTAGCAATAAAACCTTTAAATATTCAATTAGTTATTTGCTGATCTTGAAACTACCTACAATTTTATTACAAATGAAGAATTTCTGGCAAAAGAAAAAATAGTTACAAAATAACTCACCTAACTTGTGCCTTGGTAATGATTAAAGACAACTTATGGAAGCATTTTTCAAGGTTTTTGCATAATGAGTCTCTTTGCAGGTTTTCCTGGAGGATTTTTTTCTCTCATGAGTTCATGCTTCTTACACAAGCAGCAATTGAGAAAAGTAGTGAGAGAAAATGTACTCAAGACAGCATTTTAAACAAATCTCTTAGGAAAAAAATATGTATTGGATTTTTTTCCTCCAATTCTGCCCTCACACCCTCTCCTCACCCACCATCCCTCTGTGCCCAACACACACACAAACAGCACACTCTCACACACGACACACACACATTTATAGCAACCGGGCTCTTGTCGGAACATTCAGATGGAAAAAAGAAAACATTCATTCCTGTAAATCTGAACTTTAGTTTAAATAAGTTTAAAATCATCACCCTTGTTCATTTATTTATGCTATTAAATGCCAATGGCTTTCTTTAAATCTTTATTGGGATGGGCCATAGTATCCAGTCTTGGAATCTAGATATAAGAACAGATTATTTAAATACATGAATTCTTCAACTATACATCTACTATGGTCAAGAGGCCCACATGTACAATAAAGAGATTTCTAGTTTAGCGAATTTCCAGAGCCAGATAAAATTTGTATCATTCTCATAAAGTCATGCTGTAAACAAATGAATATCTCATCTGGATTCTTTTAAGACTCAGTTCACTTATGGGTTTTTTAATATTGAATATGATACAACATATTAAATATATTTATATATCAATCAGTTTGATCCATTTTACACATACAATGATGGGAAACTCCTTAATCTATTTGCTTTCACATTTTGAATATAGTTTTCACTTTAAATATGTTTCTATGTGTTACATATGCCTACAGCTGTGTTTAACTGAAACACCTTTCCCCTTCCTACTTTTTATTTTTTTTATTTTTTGATTTTTTTGAGGAAGATTAACCCTGAGCTAACATCTGCTGCCAATCCTCCCCTTTTTGCTGAGGAAGACTGGCCCTGAGCTAACATCCGTGCCCATGTTCCTCTATTTTATTTGTAGGACACCTACCACAGCATGGCTTGCCAAGGGGTGCCACGTCCGCACGGGGATCTGAACTGGCGAACCCCGGGCCACAAAAACAGAACGTGCTCACTTAACTGCTGAGCCACCAGGCAGGACCCTCCCCTTCCTACTTTTAAAATTTCTTATATAGAAGTCATGTTCACAGAATTCTGTTTTGAGAGCCGTCTGCCTCTGGAACATAAGCAAAAACATCTCTTCTTTCCCTTAACTTTTATTATCCTGGTTTGGAATTGCATTTCAGACAGTAAATAATGTATACAATTAAATGCTTTTTAGTAAATTTACAGAATTGTGTAACCATCAACAGAATCCAGTTTTACAGCATTCCCATCACAACAAAGAAATCTCACATGCCCCTTTGCAGTCAATTGCCTCTCCTCCCACCCCGACCCCTCCCACTCCCAATACAGTTCCAGGCAAAACCTAATCTTTTTTCTGTTTCTGTATATATACAACATATAGTTGTTTGAATCTGGCCTCTTCACTTGACATGATGTTTTTAAGGATCATCCATGTTGTAGCATGTATTGATAGTTTATTCCTTTTTTATTGCCAAATAGTATTCCATTGAATGAATGCACCACATATTTTACTATTTATCACTTGACGGACATTTTGATTGTTGTCACTTTCTGGTTATTGTGAATAACACTGCTATGAACATCCAGGTACAAGTTTTTGGGTAGATATATGTTTTCACGATTTTGGGGGAGATACCTAGGTTTGGAATAGTTGGGTTGTAAAGTAAACTTATATTTAATATTTCAAGAAACTGCTAAACTGTTTCCAAAGTGGCTGTGCCATTTTGCATTCCCACCAGTAATGTACAAGAGTTCTGATTTCTCCATATCTTTGCCAACACTTGCTATTTTCCATCTATTTAACATTATAGTAGATGTGAAGTTGTGTGTCATTGTGGTTTTAATTTGCATTTTCCTAATCAATAATGATGATGAATATCTTTTCACATGCTTACTTGGCCACTTGTATACCTTCTTTGGTGAAATGGCTACTTAAACCTTTTGCCTATTTGTAGAATGGATTGTTAGTCTCATTATTGAATTCTGAGTTCTTTATATATTCTGTATACAGTCTTTTATATGAATTTAATTTTCAAATATTTTCTCTGCAATCTTGTGGCTTTAATTTTTATTTTTGTGATAGCATATTTTGAAGGTAAGTGTTTTAAATGTTGATGAAGTTAAATACATTACTTTTTCCCTTTTTAAAAATTATGCTTGGGGCTGGCCCAATGGCGCAGCGGTTAAATTCGCGCATTCTGCTTCTTGGCAGCCCAGGGTTCACTGGTTCAGATCCCGGGTGCAGACAAGGCACCACTTGGCAAAAGTCATGCTGTGGTAGGCATCTGATGTACAAAGTAGAGGAAGATGGGCATGGATGTTAGCTCAGGGCCAGTCTTCTTCAGCAAAGAGGAGGATTGGCAGTAGTTAGCTCAGGGCTAATCTTCCTCAAAAAAAATTAAATTAAATAAAAAAAATAAAAATTCTGCTTTTGTTGTCCTGTCTTAGGAGTCTTTGCCTAACTCAGGTTTTAAAGATTTTCTCTTATGTTTTCCCTAAAATTTTATAATTTTATTGTTTATCTTTGGCTCAACAATTTTGCTGTGAGTTATGTTTTTTTGTGAGTGTATTGTATGGAGTTGGGTCTAAATCCATCTTTGTGTATGTGGCTACCCACACGTCCCAGCACTATTTGTTGAAAGGATTACCTTTTTTCATTGAATTCTCTTGGTTCCTTTGTTGGAAACCAATTGACCATAAAGATAATTTTTCTTTATAGACACTTCTATTTCATAGATCTAAATGTTTATGCTTATGGTATTACCACACTACCTTGATTATTGTAGCTCCATAATAAATTTTGAAACAGGGAATCGCAAGTTCTTTACATTCATTGTTTGTTTAAAAATTGTTGTGGATATTCTGGGTCATTTTCATTTTCACATAAATTTTAGGGTTAGAATGTTAATCTCTGGAAAATGTCTGCTAGGACTTCTATAAGGATAGCCACCTTGGAAATATTGAATCTTCCAATCCACAAACATGGAATATCTCTCCATTTATTTAGAACTTTAATTTCTCTCAATAATGTTTTGTAATTTTCAGTGTACAAGTCTTGTACTTTTTGTTAAACTTATTCCTATGCATTTTACTCTTTTTGATGCTAATGTGGATTGAATTATGAATGTCATTTTAATATTGTTCATTGCTAGTGTATAGAAATGTAGTTGATTTTTCTACACTGGTCTTATATCCTTGGAACTTGCTGAATTTGTTTATTAGATCTACAAGTGGTTTTGTGCATTTGCTAGGACTTTCTACACGTACAGTCATGTTATCTGCCAATAAAGACAATAAAGTTTTATTTTTTTCCTTTCCAATTTAGATGTCTTTAGTTTGTTTTCCTTCCTTTACTGCACTGGTAGAATCTCCAGTTCAATGTTGAATAGGAGTAATGACAGTGAATATCTTTCCCCTGTTCCCAGTCTTTGGGGGAAAGCATTTACTCTTTCACCATTAAGTATGATTTTAGCTATAGTTTTTTAATGGATGCCCGTTATCAGATTGAGAAGGCTCCTTTTTATTTCTAGTTTTTTGATGGTTTTATCACAAATAGATATGGATATTGTCAAATGATTGTTACCTTTCTACTGAGATAATCATCTAATTTGCCCTTTATTCTGCTATTATGTTGTATTGCATTAATTAGTCTTTTAGTGCTAAACCAATCTTGAATTTCTGGGATATACTCTACTTGATCTGGTATATAATCCTTTTTATATGTTGCTGGATTTGGTTTGCTAATATTTTGTTTAAAAATTTGGCATCTATATTTATGAATGATATTTGCTCAGAGTTTTCTTATGATATCTTTGTCTGGCTTTGGAATTACTGGCCTCATAAAGTAAGATGAGAAATTATCTCTCCCTCTCTATTTTTGGGGAAGATTTTGTGAAGAATAGTAATATTTGTTCTTTAAAAATTTGGTAGAAAGACATTTCTTTTAATTCCTTTCAAATATTGATGTTCCCCAGGGATGTGCTCCAATTCTGCTCTTGCGTTGTTTCGTATGCCCTCCTTCGATAGTCTATTCCACCTTTACACTATCGGCTTGCAATTTGTAGACTGAGGTCTTCTCAATCCATTTTTCCAATTCAGACTTCCCTCCTCCGTTCTAAGTTTCTCTTTCCAACTCTCTACTGGTTATTTGTACCTAAATATTCACTGGTAATTCAAATACTCAAATTACCTTATTTGTGTTAGTGCAGAAAATGCCACCTATTTGCTCACAGAGACTTGGACTTAAGCACATCTGCTTTTCACCACCACATATTCAGTGATCGCCACATTTTATAAACACTACTTTGGAAATATCTCTTGAACATTTCTTTCATTATTCTCCTCTGACACAGTCATTAGTTCTCACTTGGATTAAACTATTTGCTCAATTGCTTTCTTTGTTCCTCTTTTGGGGACACTTCCAATTGTGTGTTTTAACCAGGAAGCATTGGTTGGAATGTTAGATGTGATAGCTACAATGTCCCTTAATTTCTAGGTGAAATCTTAATCAACAGAAAGGCAGTATCTTCCAAAGCAACCTGGCTTTTATAGCCCCCAGTGTCATAGTATAAAGAATAGTAAGTTCCAGGTTGGTATTTATCCTTTCTTTTTCTCAGCCTTTGATAACATAAAAGCTCTGCCTAAGGTCAATACTGTGCCTTTCTCCACTAAGAATGCATTCTCTCCTTAATTATTTCCTGCAATAGTGGTGTAAAATTTAAAGCTTTTCATCCAAAGCCTTAGATCTACATGGTGTATATTAATATCCAAAACGTAAATTGTAAATAACATCATTGTAAGATCGTTTTCTTTCATTTGTTCATTTGAATATCTGCTCATACTGTCTCCCTTAAATCTAATATAATCTGCAAAAATGAATAGTTTTAGAAGAAAAATTGCAAAGCTAAATATAAATAGAAAGAGAGATGATAAAATTATGGCAGGGAAAGAAACATGACAAATAAGAAAAAGAAACTATTTCCATACTCCTAACCCTCAGAAAATTAAGTGCCACACATTTGCTCGATGAATGGATATTGTAGTTAAAATCATAAAAAGCAATTACAGTGACATTTTCAACCATCTGCATGTACAATGCCAACTGCGCTGAGCTGCCCACAATTACATATTTAAGCTAACTACTGTTCATACAATTGCCTGTTAAAGAAACTAGTTCACTTTACAAATGAAACAACAGTTAATACCAATTACCAGTTGTCAAGGTAACAGCTGAATACTAAAAGGCGGGTATTTTGCTCCTTTGGCCTGTGCAATAGGCTTGCTAGATGGGGGCATAGGGTCTAATGTCAAACATCTATGAGATTACAATGCTAAGGTCAGATATCCTGCCTTTGGCATTTACACACTACTATTAAAGTTATAGTGCAACACTATTAATTATGTTTGATTGCCTCCTTGTCTAGTTTTTCAAGCAAATAATTATGGGGTATTTATATCCTGAAATAGTCCTATATTGCTAGTTAGAAAAATATGCTTTCCAATATTGTGAAATTTCTCCTCCTTTCAAAAGAAGTCATTTTTTTTTAAATTAAAAAGGTTTTACACATCTATTTCATTTTCATTTAAGTCATATATAAAATTTAAAAAGCCAAAACCACTGTCACATATAAGACCTTAAAAGAACCAGATTATGGTAATTTTTTCTGATTTATGATTTTCTAAATTTTAAAAATATACTTACTAGAGAATTTTTGTTGACTTACTTTTCTTTGTCTGGTGTTATTTCTTCTGCAGAATCTTAAATTTTAATTGGGTAATTGGGTAAATACTGCACACTTTATATAACACTTGTATACCAAAAAGTAATATTTAAGCTCAAATTTTCTCATGTTAGCTACAAGTTGAATATATTGCATAAATAACTTTTTAAATCTTGACTCTAAAAATCTTTAGTAGACAGAAAATATATTATATTTATTCATGACAGTTCCTGCTGTGTCTCTCTGATTTGCTTATGATTAGTGATAGAAGAATCAGTACAATCATAAAAGTTTGTATAGTAAGATAATAAATTATCTAGACCCTTGATTCTCTAATTGTGGTCCCCAGATAAGCAGCATCAGCATCACCAGGTAACATGTCAGAAATGCAAATTATCAGGTCCCCATCAAGAACTATCAAGTCAGAAATTTTGTGAGTGGCACCCAACCACCCCTTTGAACTAGTCCTGCTGGTTATGCTGATGCATGCTCAAGTTTGAGAACAAATGAATTAGACTACTGCTTCCCAAACTAGACTAAGTGCTTGTGCATAGATTAATGCTGATTAATGGCCAAATCATACAAATTAGCATCAGGGAAAAATATTACAGGCAGCAGCAATTTCTTAGAAAATACTCAGCTTTACTCTATGATGTCTTGTTGGCATTTTCTGCTATTAAGTTGTGTTCTCTTTATTAAAATGGTGGTGACAGTAAGTCTCTTTTTAAGGTCCTTTTTAAGTAAAATTAAAAATCAGGAACTCTGTATTCATTCTTAATACTTCTTTTGTGTTCGGGGAAGGAGTGGCTATTAGGTTGGTGGAGAAAACTTCTAGTTAATGTCAACTCCCTTTATTCAGATGCAAAACTGAGCCAGCAAGACTAAGGGAGCCTCTCTAAGTCAAATAACTAACTTTACGTAGAACTGGACAAAACTCGAAATCTCTCTGCACCTTGGAATCCAGTGTCTGGATCTATCTATCTATACAAATATATATTATATTTATATATAATCCAGTTTATTACATGATGCTCTCACTCAAGGACCACAGATGATAGGATCAAATTTAAAGGTATATACTTTGACATTTCTAGAAACACAAACCTCAGAATCTGTAGTGACCTAGAAGTGACAAATAATATACAAAGTGAGGAATAGGGGAGATTTGATCAGGAAAAAGGATAAACAGCTCTATGCTAGAGAATGAGATCACCAGGCGTGGTAAAACTTCATGGAGACCCTAGCATGCCTGGCCTTCACTTCATATTTTGCCTTCTTCTAGACCCAAACTGCCTTCTTCTGCACATCGTGCTAATAAAGTATTCAGACTTCACGCGACGTGCTTTCTTTTTTTTTAACCTCAGAAGTGAGCACACAGAATTTCGCTTAAAGTTTAGATACATTTGACCACAGCTCATGAAAATTAACCAAAGTAGGGATACATTTAAAATCCAATTTTGAGTCATGTGATGAGGAGATGGAATGGAGAGAGGGAAGATGAACACAAGTAACCGGCTGGATCAAAACTACTTTTTTTGGTAACTTAGTTCAAATGTTTTTATGCATAAGCAGAGTTTTATTGCTGAGGACTGATTTACTTTGATGCAGCAAAAGTTGTCGAGGGGGGAGCAAAAGTAAGAGTAGTAAGTAAAGTGAGGAGCAGAAAGGAATATCTGTTCATAGCAGCTTTGGCTACGATGCTTCATTTGTAGCTGAATTTTTTTCCCTTCACAAACTCAGGAGATGTTCTCGCCATGGTTCTCAAAATGTGATGCTGTATATAAAAGGCATTGGAAACTAATCAAAATAAGACAAGACAGACTTAAGTTGCAACCAGCTCATACTTGGATAAGACTTAGACCATCTTCCAACTTGTAAAAATTATTACTGGTTAGAAAAGATTATACAACATGAGCATAATTTCTTCATCTAGAACAAGACAGTGCCCAGTAGAGCGCTATGTAGAAACAGCTATGATTCACTAAGCAGTGGTGACTAATCTACCGTATTAATATGATAGATTTACTGAAAGCCAACGTATCCTAAGAGGCTCAACTTTTTTTTAATAGCTCTTCTAACATTGCAAAAAGTTTAGGCACATATTAATATCTTTTCAAAGATCCTTCCAATATGCAACAGTGTATCGCTTCTCTCTAACTGCTTTTAATAAAGATTACATTGTGGTGATTCTAACTATGAGAAGTCCTGCTGTATTTTAACTTAAAGATGTTGATATCTATGAAAGAAGTCTATCCCCGGGTATAATTACTGCCAGCAGTCTCAAACAGCATCAGGCTCTCAGATATCTGTGAGAGAGAATTCTTGAAATCTCACCCTCATTTACTGCCATTGCTTTGATTTTTAAGTAGTATAAGCATTTAAGATGAACCATTTCTAGCAGGTGTCAAGATTTAGAGCTTTCAGTTGTATTTAATTTTCAATTGATTCTTCATGGGCTGGTCTTGGAAGCATAATAAACAGCTTCTTGTGGAGTTTGCAGAAGGATCCTTACATTAGTTTGCTAGGGCTGCCATAGCAAAATACCTCAAGCTGGGTAACTTAAATAGCAGAAATACATTTTCTCACAGTCTGGAAACTAGAAGTCTAAGATCAAAGTATCGGCAGGTGTCGTGTTTTTTTTGAGGTCTCTTTCCTTGGCTTGCAGAAGGCCCCCTTCTCGCTGTGTCCTCACATGGTCTTTTGTCTGCACGTATCCTGATGTCTCTTCGTTTGTCCTACTTTCCTCTTCTTATAAGGACACTAGTCATATTGGATTAGAGTCCACCTAACAGCCTCATTTTTATTTAATCCTCTCTTTAAAAGCCCTATATCCAAGTATAGTCACATTCTGAGGTCCTGGGGGTTAGGACTTTAACATATGAATTTGAGGGGATAAAATTCAGTCCCTAACGATCCTAAAGAAGACTTGCTTGTAATTTTTACAGCTTTTTCTCAAAATGATGGACACATGCTTATATCAGCCAAAGAGAAATTCTCAACCTTCAGGAAGAAATTGCATTAATTACGTGAGGAGCAGCTTGAATTCCCCTTTTGTTTGCAGGTCATTAAAAAACATTCTAATTAGGATCCCTTTAGACATTCCACATAGACTTTTTCAAATAGAGACTTGGCATCACAGCTAGAATTCACTCATGCAAAATAAGGATTTTTTTAAAGGACCTTCAAAACTTGGTGTCCTTGGTTTGAACTAATCTTTTAGCTCATCTCCTTCTATTCTGTCTCATACTTTCCCTTATACACATAATAAGAAATGATCTTTGCTTCAAATTGGCATTATATCAACTGACAAACATAAACAATTTGTGTTTACTACTTAGATTTTGATTTATTATATTTGCTCTTTTACCTTAAAATGATACTACATATGCTGAGAAAACAGGAACCACATACTGAAAGTTACATTAACATATATCGCATTCACATATTCATTTATTTAAAAATATTTATTCATTAATATGAAAATGTCTATTGAATGCCTATTATTGTTCGGTGCTGTGCTCGTAATTATGAAATATACGAAAGTCTAGTAAGTAAAAATTGTAATAAAGAATTAAACTTACCCAAACAGAGGTTTGGACTTTGCCTCAGCTAAGGAGGTAGTCTCTACACCCTTGGAATGTCCTACCTGATAAGAGTGTCTTTGTTTACCTGGAGGGCTTGACAATCTAATAACGTCATTTACGGCAAGGGCTTTGTGCCACATGGTATCTGTTCTACCTCTGGAAGGACTGGAGACTAAGGTCAGCTATGCAGACATCAACAATAGCGCTCCAATAAAATTTCTGGTCACCCAGAGTCAGGTGAGCTTCTCTGCGTGACAGTACTGCATGTGTATTGTCACACATCGACACCAGAAAAGTAAGGATGTTCATGACTCCACAGGGAGAGGCCATATTTGGATCTTTCCTGCATTCTGACCTCTGACCTCTTCCCTTGGCTGGTTTCAATATGTATCCTTTAGCTCTAATGAACCATAATTGTGAGTATAACAGTTTTTAGTGAATTCTGTGAGTCCTCCTAGCAAATTATCAAATCTCAGAGTGGTCTTGTGGACTATGCTTTCTGTAACTTCGCAATGGTGTATACAAGTAATTAAAGGAATATAAAGGGTACTTACAAAATATATATAATATAACAGGTAAGTGCAGTGTGATGATGTGCTAACTATTTACAGAAGGGCATTAAAGTAGAGTTTCTCAGAAAAGAAGAGAGCTAATTAGAAATTTGTTTAGTGAACAATGGAAGGAAAGCAATTTCAAGAATGTGGGATAGTGTGCTAATAGACAATAGCAATAAGGTGAGAAACAGAGTGTATTTTGAAGAATGGACAGTAGTGTGTTGAACATGGTAAAAATCTGCCCTTTTTAGTGTGTGTGAGGAAGATTGGCCCTGAGCTAACATCTGTGCCAATCTTCCTCTATTCTGTATGTGGGACACCACAACAGCATGGCTTGATGAGCAAGGTGTAGGTCCGTGCCCAGAATTCAAACCCATGAGCTGCAGGCCGCTGAATGGGACCACATGAACCTATCCACTACACTACCAGACTGGCCCCCAAATCTGCCCATTTTTAAATGGATATAATACAGCTATAGTGACCATATGTCTTCAGTCCAATAATACTGATTTTAGACTTCTGCCCTCCATAACAGTGAGAGAATAAGTTTCTATTGGTTTAAAACATCAAATCTATAGTAATTTGTCACAGCCATAGGAAACTAAACAGAGTCCAAGAAATGTGTACAATAGTCTTTTTAAGTCCTTGTCTGAAGACTAAGCTGCACAGGCATAGGATGAAAATATGCAAGGTCAGGTAAAGAAAAACTGCCAGCAAGCTATAAGCTGAAAAATTACTAGAAGTCAGAGAAGGATAGGAGATAATCAATTTCCAACCCGCCAAAGCAGAGCGATCTGGGTGAAGATCTGGGTCATTTAGCAGAGATTGGCAGTAGACTACTTCTAGGATTGCCAAAATGGCAAATAAAAACATAGGATGCCTAGTCAATCTGAATTTCAGATAAACAACACTGTTTTATATGTCTCAAATATTGCAATTGAAGGTTCAGCTTAATGCCCCATTTTTTAAAATTTATAGTATTGCGTGGGACATTCCTATCCTGAAAAAATGATTTGTTGCTTCTCTGAATTTCAAATTTAACTGGGCTTCCTGGCAACTTTTCAGGACTATCCTACTAAAGCTTAAGCATAAGCCAGAAACAAGCAATTTAACTGCCTGCCAAATCAAAGCTCAAAATTCTATAGAGGAAGACAAGAAAATACAGATACTTAAGAATATAATAAATGCAATGCCAGAATCTAATGAAAAATAGTCATGCAACCCTCCCCCATCAAAAAAAATAACACACAAACAGAAAATGTGATCCATAAGCTGGATAAAAATCAGTTAATAAAAAGAGAACAAAAAATGGTAGAAATACTGGAATTAGAAGACAATTTCCTTAAAACAATTATTGTGAAAATACTTAGGAAATTAGAAGTAATACTGAAATTAAAGAGGAAAAAGATAGGAATAAAATATAATATGCAAAACACATATACATAAACAAAGACAAATGAATCAAAAATTATAACATGAAATAAAAAATTCGCTGGTTAAAATTAAAAGCAAATTAAACATGGTAGAAAGATCAGTGAACTTGAAGATACAGCCATATTAAGTACACAAATTGAAGCACATAAAGAAAAAAACAGCAGCTAACAAACAGAGTCTGAGTAATTTACAGGATATCAGCCTATCTGACAGACATGTAATTGAAGTTCCAGACAAGAGAGAGAAGTCATGAACTAGAAAATATATTTGAAGAAAAGTGGTCAAAATTTTTCCAAATAAGGTAAAAATTATAAACCCACAGCTTCAAAAATCTCAATAAACCCCAAGCAAAATAAATACAAAGAAAACATAAAAGCATCATAATCAAATTGTTGTGTCAACAATATGTATATTATATAAGAACATATTGCAATATATATTTACTATATATATAAATACTACATATATATATAAATATGTAATTTAAATATTTCAGACCCTTAGCAATTTTGAAAAAAAGTGAAAAAATATAGGTCTATATATTACAAGAAAAAGTTAAATAAAACTTATGTATGAAGAAAATTTCTCCCTTCTAATGAAGGCATATCATGGTTCAACATGCAATTCTTCATTATTTGTCTCTTTTCTATTTATTTTAGAATAGGGAGTGAACAACAGAACAAGAATGTCATTTCTACTTTGCAAAGTTAGTCTACAGCAATTGCAAATCATCAATTTATAATATCAATTATTTCACTGTGACTAAAGAATAAGAGTTATAACTACAAACATAAGTTTGGGAAATATTCAGGATTCAAAGTAATTCGGGAGCAACATAAAACATTTTCATACAGCATTTGTATGCGCAATGTACTGCATTTAACCAACATTGCTGTGTTTTATTGATGTGTCTGTTTAATTTCAATTAAATTAGTAAACAATGAATGCTTGATATGTTTTCCACACTTTCTCCAAGGTTTGGAATTTAACATTAAAAGGAGTATTTTCACATTTTAAGTCTATATTTTAATAGATATGATGAGGGGGAAAAGATTAAATGGATACTTAAAAAATGGAAATTCACATCCCTAAGGATTTCCCAGAAGAAAGGGTAAACCAAGATGCAAATTAACAAGTAAAAAGTCAATTTAGGTTGATTAGAGCTCAAAGCGGCAGCCAGATTATTTTCATACAGAGAAAGATTATTGTTTATTTCCTCCTTCAAATCAAGCAAAATTGAATTCAAATTACACAAAAACCCTCTTTCACCTTCTTAAAAATTGTTCCCTTTATTTAAGAGTGATGATAATTTTATAACCTTTGGGGTTATCTTCAGCCCAACCACACAGAACAACTTAGAGAAGGCAGCTGCCAGCCGCCAGTCGTCCCTGTGTCTTCATCAGGATAAATGTCACACTGATGCCTCTCAGTTTAACATACTCTTGCTCTGTGGTTGAATGAAGAAAGATACATGTGAAAATGCATTGTAAATAATAAGCAGCCATATAAATAGATGATAAGAAAAAATATTATACTAAAATCTAGGAGCTTTATATTTTAAATCAGCTCTACAATTATAACATTAAATAAAACTATATGATTATTTAAATAAAGGTAAAGAGCTCACAATAAATCAGCTAGATTGGAGTTCAATAATACTTCATAAAAAATAGGTACCTAAATTTAAAGAAGTTATATTACTTGGACAAAAATATGCAACCAGTAAGTGACTGTGAATCACGGGCCTCAATGACAGGACTTCCGGGAATAACAGCCTTGCCATTCATCACATCAAAGCCAGTCATGAAATGGCTTGGGTGCTCGGGTGAAACAGCAAATAATATAAATAATGCAAACTTAAACCTCCTGTGATCCATTTGCCCCAGTTTTACAGGTCTTCACTTGAAAGCTAAAGCAACTTTGTGAAAGTATACCCAATTTCAAGTGCTCACTTTTTTTCAGCTTTATTAAGGTATAATTGACATACAAAACTGTAAGATATTTAAAGTGTACATCATGGTGATTTGATATACATAAACATTGTGCAAGTGTTACCCCCATCTAGTTAATTAACACATCCATCATCTCACATATTTATAGTGTTTTTGGGGGGAGGGGTGTGAGAACATTTAAATTCTACTTTCTTGGAAAATTTCAATTATACAATACAGTATAATCAACTATAGTCACCATGTTATACATTAGATCCTCAGACATTATTCATCTTATAGCTGAGAGGTTGTATCCTTTTACCCACATTTCCCTATTTCCCCTACTCTCCAGCTCCTAGCAACTACTTTTCTCTGTTTCCCTGAGTTTGACTTATTATTGTTGTTTTTATATTCTGCATATAAGTAATATCATCCAGCATTTGTCTTTGTCTAGCTAATTTTGCATAGCACAATGCCCTCAAAGTCCATCCATGTTGTCCTAAAGAGTGGGATTTCCTTCTTTCTCGTGGCTGAATAATATTCTATTGTTTATATATAACATATCTTCTTTATCCATTCATTTGTATTAGAAACTTAAGTTGTTTCCATAGTTTGGCTATTTTGAATAATGCTTCAACGAACATGGGAGTGCAGATTATCTCTTCAAGATCCTATTTTCAAGATTTCCTTTGAATACATACCCAGAAGTGGGAATCCTGGATCATATGGTAATTCTATACTTAGTTTGTTTGGGAATCTCTGTACCATTTCCCATAGAGGCTGTACCAATTTACATTGCCACCAACAGTGCACGAGGGTTCCCTTTTCTCCATCTCCTCACCAACAATTGTTATCCTTCACTGTTAGTTTATAATACTACATCCACTCCTCTTCACTCATCCGAAAATAAATTTGTCCTTGACCCAACCTCTAGTTCTCAGAGCCATAACACAACTTCATTACCACCCTGTTATGGTCAAGTTCAAGATGAGAAGATGACTATGAGGAGAGATTCAACATCTGGAGAATAGTAGAAATTGGAAACGAGCAGATTCTCTTGAATTATAAATCTTACTTGTTGACAATTTGTGGGAAGTGCAGTAATCCTTTAAAGTTGTGGTTCTCAAACTAGTGTAGACCAGAATCATTTGGAGAACTAGGTAAAACAAAGATTGCTAGGTTCCTTACCGAACTTCTGATTCAGTAGGTGTGGGGTAGGACTAGAAAATTTGCATTTCTAACAATTCAACAAGTGGAAATTTCTCTGCTGGTCTAACAACCCCTTTTTGGGAAACGTTGCTTTAAGGTGATATTTACCTGTTAGTAATCTGTGTGTCTATGATGCATTTTTTAACAGAATTTAAATGTACATTGGGCTGGAAATACATTATTGTTGTTTTTGCTTGGTTGCTGTACATTCTCTACATTCTCTTATGAAATTAGTTTCTAACAAAGCTCGAAAGTATTGGAGAAATAGATTTACCCACACGTTCAGATTAATAAAGCTATTAATATTGTCCCGTTTACCCACCTTAAGGTAGATTAATGTCTTGACATTATGGGCTTTGTTTTAAAAACATAAAAGAAAATTGCACCAAGATAAACTTGCATTATAATAGATATAGCATCAAAAGTTAATCAGATTATAGTGATCAATAGTAAGGATTATGATCATGCATTTATATCTCATCATATTAAAATAATCATGAGAAAGTAATCATTTTATTGGGGAATAGAAGACAAAAACACAATTTGTTTTAAGAATTTATATAAACTTGAGGTTAATTGCAGGACTATGCGTACATATAAGCTAAAACAGAAAATTAAGAAGTTACTAGGAAAGCTTTACTTAAAGGAAAAATGTACTAGAAACTAAAAAATATTTGAGGTCTGGCTTATTGGGAGACTTGAATTGTCAAAGCCACTTTTCTTGTTAATCCCATTGAAGCGCAGACAGCTATTTGCTGCTCGTAACGTATTACACACTACCAGCAGCTGCAGGTCATAGCTCTAAGTGATCTACTTCAAGTAGCTGGTAGCTTCGCTGTGTCCTGTGCTGAGATTAACCCATAAATCTGGCACCAAGTTAAGCAACAGTGTAGATCAAATGGAGCTTTGCAAAAGCCCGCGTCTTCCTGACTCTCCTCTACTGGGAGTCCATTAAAAGTCAAAGTTGCCATTCAGTGTTTTACAATCTGTATAGAATATTAAACCTCATTAATTCATGTAATAATTCAATAATCACATACAGCAATTCAATATTTTATCAGTATTATTTTCCAACAACTCTGTTATATGCATTATAATAACGAGAGTAATAATAATAATAATTCCATTAGAGAAGTTCAGTATAGTGGTTTGGAGAACAGACTAAAATAAACTGCCCAGACTCATATTCCAGTCCTACCATTAATAAGCCTCTTGACTTGGGTCAATTTCTTGGTGCCTTAGTTTCCTCCTCTGTGAAATAGAAGAAATAATAATACCCATCTCAATGGGTTACATGAGAATTAGCAGATAACTTAAGTCTATATCTCTCTGTATATCACTTAAAACATACTTGGTGCATAACATGCTCATTTTGATTCTCACAGATGTAGATATCAATCAGTTGTACATACTACGTTCATTGTAACTTAAGTGGTAGGTGCCAAGAACAAGGCTTTATGTAATGACGGGACTTGGCTCCCCCTGCTCTCCCCAGGCTGATCAGGCTAATTCATCTTTCATCTTCTCCAGTCAACAGCATAATATTTTAATCATAGTTTAACACGTGTTTTCACCATCTCAAATCCACACGTGGACCAAAAGCAAATGGTTTCTATTAGAGTCATGGATCAATGAAAAATCATTACCACCAAGATGTTGCATTTGTTGTAATAAAGCAAAAGAGATGATTTTTTTGCTGTCTCAATGGGGTTAAATATGATGATTATTAATGTTCTAAACAGGGCTCTCTCCTCACCCTCATCCCTGTGTTACCTCCACAGAGTGGAAGAACAAAAATGACCTCAAACTCATGCTGGATGGCCTAATGGCAAAAATAAACATCTTATTTACCAGTAACCCTCCTACACTAGTTTTATTTGGTGCAGTGGCATAAATTACATTATTGATGTACATTCCATAAAGAACCCCTGCAGACTGGTAAGAAATATGTTAAGAAAAATGGGCTAAACATATGAACTAACTACTCATACAAGGGGAAAAATAGTTAATGTGAAAGCAGAAAATTGACAGGCACAATATAATTTCAAAATACAAATTAAATTAAATGTGTAGTGAGATACAATTTGACACTTATTTAATGAGGAAAACAAACTAATCCATGCTAGCACGAATGTCTTGAAAGAAGATGGACACAGTTCACTAAATGTACAATGGCAAAAATTTCAAAAATAATATAAAGATATTTTATCTTATATAAACAAAAAATACACTCTTTGACTTAGTAATCATACCTCTAAGACTTTAATCTAAGAAAATAATTAATGTTTAGTAAAACAGTATTTCTACAAGTTGGGAAAAATACAATAGTCTAGACACAAATGACTAATTAAAGTAAGATATTCCCATTTGATAGAATATAATTCAACCATTCAAAATAATAAATGCAAAACTTATTTTGGATCATAAAAAGTGTGTGTGATACGCTAAGTAAAACTATAAAATATAAACTTTTCACTAATTACCACTGTACAGAATAATATATACTTGTGAACAAGTTCATAAATAGGACAAAATATATTATGCTTAAGGATAATAAACTTGTTTTATTCCTTTAAGAGCTGAAAGCAAATAAAAGTAAGCAAAATATATGTTCATAAAGTCTTTACATAATTTAATATCTTAAGTCCTTCATAGATATATATATTTATATATATGTAAATCATTACAATACTTTACATTGTAAATTCTCAAGTAGTATGTTACTCAACAATTTAAAACATGGTAAAGAATCTAATACAATAACAAAAACCTAAAAATCACTTACATAATTATATATCTTTCAAAATTAATGTTTTAATGTATGTTTTAATGTTTTAATATTATTCAATAGATTTTTCCAAAATTAATGTTTACTTTTACAGTATATTTCATATCAAATTCTGAAATCAATTTAAAATTACAAACCAAATAAACACATTTGCATTACAGGCATACCTCATTTTTTGGGTTTTTTTGTTTGTTTGTTTTTTGGGGGGAAGATTAGCCCTGAGCCAACTGCTGCCAGTCCTTGTCTTTTTTGCCGAGGAAGCCTGGCCCTGAGCTAACATCCATGCCCATCTTCCTCTACTTTATATGTGGGACTCCTACCACAGTATGGCTTGCCCAGCAGTGCCATGTCCGCACCAGGGATCCGAACCAGCAAACCCCGGGCCGCCGAAGCGGAACATGTGCATGTCACTGCTGCACCACGGGCGGCCCCCAGGCATACCTTGTTTTATTGTGCTTCACTTTATTGCACTTTATGGATATTGCCTTTTTAGGAATTGAAGATTTGTGGCAACACCACATTGAGCAAGTCTATAGGTACCATTTTCCAACAGCAGTTGCTCACTTGTGTCTCTGTGTCACATTTTGGTTAATTCTCACAATATTTCAAACTTTTCTTCTTCTTATTATACTTGTGGTTATCTTTGATGTTACTATTTTAATTGTTTGGGGGCACCAGAAACCTTGCCCATATAAGATGACAAACTTAATTAATAAACGTTGTGTGTGTTCTGTCTGCTCCACCAACTGGTTGTTCCCCCATCTCTCTCCCTCTCCTTGGGCTTCCCTATGCCCTGAGACACAATATTGAAATTTGGCCAATTAATAACCCTACAATGGCCTCTAAGTGTTCAAGTGAAAGGAAGAGTCATACATCTCACATTTTAAGTCAAAAGACTAAAAATGATTAAGCTCAGTGAGGAAGGCATGTCAAAAAGTAAGACAGGCTGAAAGCTAGGCCTCTTACACCAAAGAATTATCCAAGTTGTGAATACAAAGGAAAAGTTCTTAAAAGAAATTAAAAGTTCTAATCCAGTGAGCACACAAATGATAAGAAAGCAAAACAGGCTTATTGCTGATGTGGAGAAAGTTTTAGCAGTCTGGATGGAAGTTCAAACCAGCCACAATGTTTTCTGAAGCCAAAGCCTAATCCACAGCAAGGCCGTGATAACTCTCTTCAATTCTATGAAGACTGAGAGCGGTTGGGAAGCTTCAGAAGAAAAGTTTGAAGCTAGCAGAGTTGGTTCATGAAGTTTAAGGAAAGAAGCCGTCTCCATAACATAAAAGTGAAAGATAAAGCAGCAAGTGTTGATGCAAAAGCTGCAGCAAGTTATCCAGAAGATCTAGCTAAGATAATCAATGAAAGTGGCTACACTAAACAGATTTTCCATGTAAACAAAATAGCGTTATATTGGAAGAAGATGCCATCTAGGACTTTTATAGCTAGAGAGGAGAAGTCAATGCATGGCTTCAAAGCTTCAAAGGACACACTGTCTCCCTTGTTAGAGGATAATGCAGCTGGTAACTTTAAGTTGAAACCAATGTTCATTTACCACACTGAAAATCCTAGGATTTTTAAGAATTATGCTAAATCTACTCTGCCTGCGCTCTATAAATGGAACAACAAAGCCTGGATGACAGCACATCTGTTTACAACAGTTTACCAAATATTTTAAGCCCACTGTTGAGACCCACTGCTCAGAAAAAAAGATTCCTTTCAAAATATTCCTGCTCATTGACAATGTACTTTATCACCCAAGAGCTCTGATAGAGATGTACGAGATGAATGTTGTTTTCATGCCTGCTAACACAACATCTATTCTACAACACATGAATGAAGGAGTAATTTCAAATTTCAAGTCTTATTAATTAAGAAACATATTTTGTAAGTCTATAGCTGCCATACATAATGATTCCTCTGATGGATTTGAAAACAGTAAATCAAAAACCTTCTGGAAAGGATTTACCATTCTAGATGCCATTAAGGACATTGATGACTCTTGGGAAGAAATCAAAATATCAACATTAACAGGAGTTTGGACAAAGTTGATTCCTACCCTCATGGATGACTTTGAGGGGTTCAAGATTTCAGTGGAGGAAGTAGCTGCAGGTATGGTGGAAATGGCAATAAAACTAGAATTAGGAGTGGAGCCCAAAGATGTCACTGAATTGAAGCAATCTCATGATAAAACTTTAACAGATGAGGAGTTGCTTCTTATGGGTGAGCAAAGAAAGTGGTTTCTCAAGGTGGAATCTAATCCTGGTGAAGATGCTGTGAAGATTGTTGAAATGACCACAAAGGACTTAGAATATTACATAAACTTAGTTGATAAAGCAGCGTCTTATTTTGAGAGGATTGACTCCAATTTAAAAAGAAGTTCTACTGTGGATAAAATGTTATCAAACAGCATTGCATGCTACAGAGAAATCTGTATATTTCCTATCTTTATTCATGATTAATTAAGCCAGACTGGAGCACTTCATTTAGATATAGATTATAACATAAAAATAAAGTGGGATTATAAAGTAATTAATTTAGTTTTATGTCAATTAATTTTAATACATTGCAATTAGCTATAATAGACCAGGCACTGTACTGGGGACTTAACCAAGAATAAGACTATTATGCGGTTCTTGTTCAACAGTAGCTGTCAGTTTAGTGACTTCTGTCTTGTGAGACTCTAAATGACTCTAAATGCATTACAAAATACTACGCAAACGCATCCAAGAACTTAGATCTTAGTGTAGGCCCTCAGAGCCAGAATGTTTGCATTCAAATTCCTACTGTACCACCCATTAACTGAGTAAATTTTGGCCAGGTCTTCTGTGCCTTAGTAAGCCCTGTGTAAAATAGTTATTTTGCATCTGAATGAGACACCTCTGTGCTTATCTCTGGGTCAACTGAAAGTCTGGCACTGACTCTTGATCAAGATAAGGGAAGGGGGTATTGTAACTAATTTATAACGTGCCACTTAAAGTTCAAAACTTCCCTGGTGGCAGCACACCAGTAGTTATTTATATGTTCCACCTGCTATTTCCGGTTAGACAGCCTTGATTGATTAAGTGATCAAGGACACAAAAGATCTCACTGGAAACTTTCGGGGACATCTCTCCAAACTAAGATTTATCATACAAATCATGATGGTTCAATCTGGAGATGAAGTGTGCCCTGTATAAAGAAGAAAGACTTTGAAAAGCTGTACCTGGAAATCTCTCCAGGACCTTGGCACTTTCCCATCCTCTTTCTACTGCTCTGTTCTTGCCTTTATTAAAACCTTTCAGGTATATGTTTTATGGAATCTTCTGAGTCCTTTCAATTATGTGGCCTCTTGCAATCTGTGCAGGTGGCGTAGTTTATAATTTAAGTAATGGTGAAGGCTATTTGGGGGAGAATAAAAAATGAAGAAGGGATGGGAGGTGAGGAACCATTGTTACCAGATGACTTCATGTCAATCCCTGACATGAAGTTGCACAAATGTTCCAACTATTGTTGGGAAGAAATGTCTCAGTGGATTTTGGAGAGTTATATGCCTGGCTATGACAAAGAGCTAAATGAAGTTATAAAAGAAATTCAAAAGGAGAGCAAGCCAACCAAGCATACTGTATCTTGGCTGCTTTTGTCTGTTTGAGAGAAAGGGATAGCAACAGAGACTTAGCTGGTGGCTTCCAGGGTCACAGACTTAGATCATGTAATTAGACAGTAATGCCCAAAAAGAGTCGAGAAGATAACTAGTTTTGTCAAAATATGGTCGCTGTATGAATAAAAATCACTAAATGTTTACAAATGAGGGAGGGAATCAAGAAACTACGGAAACACCAGGATATTCAGTTAAATAGTTAAGCCACTTTGTAGATTATCAGCAACTTACTTCTGAACCTCTACTGAAATCAATTGTTGCGCAGGAGATATCAAAGAGCTATTTCTCTTGCATCAGATACTGTCAACTGGACAACCATGTTGGTTCTTACTCAGGACGCTCATTTACTGCAGCTTTTGCAGAAATGTAGATAGAAGGGCAAACTCTTGACCTGTTAAGCTCTATAAAGGCAGAGGTAAGTAACACAAACCTAAAAATGAGAATTGTTCAAATCCACCCTTAGATATTAAATGGAATACTTCTTCTGAGGCCACTGAAATGTGGAGAATGTAAGTAACTTTGCTTAGTTTTATAATTCTAAAATTTCTCCTAAATCTATATTTTTATGGTTGATGCTGTGATATAAGACACTCCAGCTGCTTGGACGGCTTATATGACTTCATTGTTGTAGAGACAAGATGAAGTGAGGAAAACTGTGAGAAGACTCCCACCCCAGTTACTGCAAATGGGGGTGGCTAATGATGGAAAAATGATTAGGATTATGCAAAAGAAAGGAAATAAGAGTAAAAGAATTTTTTAGAAACCTCAGAAAAATTAAACTGAATGTTAAGTATTCCAAAGGTTGATTGAAAATAGCATTGAAAAGTGGACAATAAACAGATGGCGCTAACTACTAAAAGTTTAATGAGTCACTATATAAAGATTAGGTGATTTGACTGCCCCACCAACTCTTCAAACTGTGAAAGGACTGTGACAGATTTGCTCAATTTACCCTAGCCGTGATGCATTTTAAAAAATATGATTATTATTAAAAAAGGAATTTATAATCCTTTGAGTCAATGCCAAATAAAATTGCGTGGAAAAAAGGTGACGAATATGACTCTGGATGACAGGAGAGCCAAGGTTACTTGACTCAGCCCCCAGCAAGGAACCCAAGGCTGTTAACATTGATATAGGTAAAATGGCCTAAGGATGGCAGAGAAATTTTAGTTAGATTGCTGGACACTGGTGCCCCGTATAATGTCAAACTAAAGCCTGATAATGAAAAGTTAGCTGGCAATGTAATTAAATTGGGGAGATATGGTGAGCAACTGTAGAGGATACAGGTAAAAGTATGACTTAGAACATAGGAATTTATTAACAAAAGTTTCATATAACTGTCTCACCCTGCTGGAATGTATTATTAGAAGAGACATAATGTTGAAATGGAAGACTCTCACGTGACCCAAATTCCTGGGGAAAAGGTTGTCCTGCAAATTTATTCTTCATTCTCTTTTAATGGAGCATCAAAGTGGGAACTTTCAAGATTGTCTAAGCCCACTCAAGTGACTAATTTAAAACGATTACAATAGACGAGGGTTGGAGACCTGAGGTGCGTAAAGAAATTTTGATTTTAATTAAAGTTCTTTTAGATTCAGCTCTATCAATACCCACAAATTCCTTGTTTAATGGCCTGTGAGAAAAGCTGATGAATCCTGGAGATTCACTATAGATTATAGAAATCTTAATAAATAATAGCCCTCATGCCACAAGTAGTGCACAATATGATATTAAATATTCAAACTGTGCAACAAGATAAGGGAGACTGCAATTTTGTGATTAATTTGGCTGATGCTTTCTTTTCCATTTCTGCTCAAGAAGAAATTCAAAGCCAATTTGCATTCATGTAAGATGGATGTAAAAATACAAATTTACTATGTTTTCACAAAGACATTTAAATTCTCCTGCTATTGCCTCAGCTAATGAGATAAAGACTTTTTTTTTTTGCTTTATATTAGATCCCTAGAACTTATTCATCTTATAACTAAAAGTTTGTACCCTTTGACCGACATCTCCTCCTCCCCATTTTCCTAACTCCTAGACCTGGTAACCACCATTCTACTCTGTTTCTGTGAGCTTGGCTTTTTCAGATTCCACATATAAGTGAGATCTTACAGTATTGTATTTTTCTCTCTTATTTCACTTAGCATAACACCTTCAAGGTACATCCATGTTGTCACAAATGGCAAGATTGCCTTCTTTCTTGCAGCTGAATAATATTATTCCATTACATGGATGTATACATACTAATTTACATTCCCATCGACAATGAACAAAAATTCCCTTTTTTCCACCCTCTCGCCAAAACTTATCATCTCTTATCTTTTTGATGATAGCCTTCTAACAGGTGAGAGGTAATATCTCATTGTGATTTTGATTTGCATTTTCCTGATGATTAGTGATGTTGAGCACCTTTTCATGTACCTCTTGGCAATTTGTATAACAAGACTTCTTTGGGGAAATTTCTATTCATTTCTTCTTCCCACTTTTTAAATCAGATTGGTTTTTTTTTTTGATATTGAGTTGTATGAGTTCTTTATATATTTTGGAGATTAGAGATAAACTTTGACTTGATAAAATTGGAAAGTATAGTTATTTATTACATTAAAGGTATAATATTTATATTTCAACCTGAACCCTAAGCTAAAATAATTATAAGTGCTTGTTAGTCATATGACCTCAGAGGATGACTGATTAACTCAACTAAAGTAGAGAGCTCAGCAAAAACAGAGAAATGCCTAGACATCTCTTAGACAGGGGTGACTAGGACATCTCTCGGACAACCAAAAATAAGTTATTGTTCCTGCCAATTCTAAAATCAAAAGAAGTGGTATAAAAGTTTATTAGGTTGTTTGGTTTCTAGAGAAATTACATACAACAGCTGAGAAATTTATTAGCCCTTATTCATAAAATCACCAAGAAAACACTAAATTTGATTGGAGCTCTGAGAAACAGGGTTTTCTCTTTTAGACCCTCAAAGAACCACAGCATAGTCAAGTCCATTGTAACTCTACTATCCCACACTCGTGGTAAGACCCCTCTGCTCAAATGATTTGGGTAGTGTCCATTAAAACGCAACTGGAGCATTTGACAAAAGTCTGTTACTGCCATTCAGCAGTAACTGCTGGTATTTTGGACTAGAAAGTAACCCAAAGCATCTTCAAAGGACACCATTTGTAAACAAGTCTTGGCTTATTATTATTATTATTATTGGATCTTTAATCACAATTGTTTCTATTATGAAGGACATAAATTTATTTTGAGACTTAAGATACCCATCGTCATGGATGGTGTCATATCATCATCCTACATGGAAGGAAATGAAGAGAAAAACATCCTCTTTAAGTGAAAATAGTATATTCAAGGACATAAAATAAAGGGCACCTCTATGGGTCTCATCACATGTATGAACAGGAGGCTGCCATCCCTTTGGGTCCGACATCTCTGTGTGGAGTTATATACAGATGTAATAGAATGATCCCCTCCCAATGACATATTATCAAAGGGTGCCAAACAAGCATCATGGTTTGCAGATGGTCATCAAACATGAAAGACCACCTGAACCTGCATTTAATCTAGAAAACAGCCACACTGTCGAAGTGTTGATGGTTTTACATTAACTAAAGTGGTAAAAGATAAACCTGCTCAAAGGGCAGAATTGAGTGGCATTTCTTATGGCATTATAGGAACTAGATAACAGCAAAAGTGACTTTTGCCAGTTCTTGGGTAGTAGCCAGTGGAGTTGCAATATAGTCCAGAAAATGGGCCTGAGATAGCTGGAAAATAAAAGAACTCCAACATGGGGTGCTACATTATGAAATTTGTTGTGGAATCAGAGGTGGGTATCAAAATGCAGCATTTCCAAAATAATCCCCAAATAACTTCCCAAATAACCCTGGTAACTGCTCTTACTGGTTAGTCAGCCTGGCTCGGCTGACGTAAAAGATCCCACTAGAAAATTTTAGTCTCCTCTCCCAAAGCAAGATACATTGCAATAATGATGGTAAAATCTAAAGATGAATCATATCCTCACAAATGAGAAGGACTTTGATAAGCAGGTCCCTCTTGCTTGCCTGATCTTTTCTCCTGCCATACGGTGTCCTTACCTGTATTAAAAGCCTTATATGAGTATACTCTGTGGAGTCTTGTGAGTCTTTTCAATTATCTGAATCAAATTTCAGTCTATTAGTCTTCATCTATATTATGGAGTAATAATAATGCCTGCTTCAAAGATTGTTTTGAGGAATAAATCATTTAAAGTGTTTAGAACAAAGCTGGAGCATTAGGTGCTTAAAAATATTCTCTTTATCACTGTAACAATGCGTCTTTACTATAGTTAACATATAATATCTCAAGGCAAAGAAACATTCATACTTGAATATACAAATTCTAAAATGTTTGTTTTTTAATTAATTCATAGTCACACATCATAACGGAGTCTCTTATTTTACCAAAAACATGTTTTGTTATTTCAGTGGGTAAGATTAGCATGTGCATATGTTAAAAACAGAATATTTTCATATTATTATAAGAGCTTTATTTACTAATTTCAAGAAAAGTTAAATCAAGCTTAAGGCTCTCCTTTGGCCACATTCTCTCCATAAGAACACATGCTCCTCCCCATTACCAGGTTAAACATATCAAAGATGAATAAGATGCATCATATGTTTTTATTTCAAAATAAAAGACAAAGTATTTATAAACCAAAAGGTAAATATGATCCAGAAACATTTCATACTGCTTTTTAATATACTTTGTTTTTAATATTAATTTCAAATGAGACCAATTTAGTAATGCAAATATTTTTTCTTTAATGATAATGATTCTCTGACTTCTAATCTCTGTGAAACATATAAAAATTATTATTCCAGGAATGTAAACTTTGTTTCAAATTACTATACATGACTAACGTGCTAGAATCTAATTTTCAAAGCGATGAAAATTATTTTATAGTATGTTACTTTCTCCTTTGACTTTTAATTAAATTTCTTCTGTAAGGATTTGGAAGTCTGATTTGAAAAATAATTAAAAATGGGTTATTTTTATTCATGAATTCTATTGCTACAAAATGGAAATGGCCAGTGCAAATTTCCAATTAGAGTGAACCTTAAATGGACTTTAAAAGATCAGAATATGTCCAAAGTGAAAAGATAAAGATAATTTTTGAAATCATGAGAGACAGCTTGGAAAATGGCGGCACAGGAGAATCCTGAGCACACCTCCTCCTCAGACACAACAAATCTGCAACTACATGTGGAATAACTTCCTCTGTGGGAGATCAGGATACTGGATGAGAAGAGTCTCCACAACAAAGAATAACACCAAGAGGTGTGGAAGAGGCAGAGATATGATCCCACTGAGGAAACAACCACGCCCTAGCCACAGGGTTTTATGGTCAGGAACAACCTCAAAGGCAAGGAGCTGTTCCTGGAGGACAGAGGGATTTGAGCTCTGCACGAGGCACCCAGCCCCTAGGTCAAGTACAGGAGAGATGAGACCTCAAAACAGCTGGCTTTACAAACCAACAGAGAATATGCTTAGGAAAACTATAGAGCTACAGAGAAAGGAAAATCTCCCCTTAAAGTGTTCACACACAGACTTAACCCAGAAACCAACACAAAAATACCAGATAGAAAAGTGCAAAGTTCATGGGTAAAAGAGATTAACTTACTAAGTTTGCAGCAACTCCCAAAAAATCAGGAAACAGGTGGGGCTCCCATGAGGGACTGAGACACTGGTGGTAGTCATTTATGGAACCTTCTTCAGCTGTGCAAACACTGGTGCTGGCAGGCCCCATTTAAGAATCCTCCCTGTAGCCCATTAGCAAAGGGGCCAGCCCTACCCCCTAGCACATCCACGGCAGTCAAACACAGCTGGACAGCACAGTCAACCCAAGCCAGGAGTCTGACACATCCACCAGTAAGTCCACAGTAGTCACATACCACTGAGCCTGACAACCAGCCACACCAGGGGCCTCTCCCACCCACCAGCACACCCACAACAGTTGTCTGTCACTAGGCTTCATACTCAGCCACACCAGGGGTTTGCCCTGCCCACCAGTGCACCTGCACCAATCACACATCTGCACCAGTTGCACACCACCAGGACTCACAGCCAGCATGCTGGGGGCCTGTCCTACCCAATAGCATGTTCACAGAAGCTGCATGCAATGGGGCCTTGCAGCCAGCTGACCTGGGAGCCAGCCCCAACTACTAGCAAACCCACAGTAATCACAGCCTTGCCACGACAAAAGGGCACACACAGCTCACACAGGGTACATCTCTGGAGCATCTGGCTATTGTGGACAAAGGGGAGCATGCTGCTGGACTCCACAGGACCTCTCCAACACAAGGCTACTTTTCCAAGACTGGGACACAAAGCTGATCTAGGCTATACATAGAAATAAACACAGAGAATTAGCCAAAATGAAAAGACACAGGAATATTTTCCAAATGCAAGAAAAAGGCGAATCCTCAGAAAAAGAATTAAACAAAACAGAGATCGGCAATCTATCTGATAAAGAGTACAAAAGGATGCTCACCAAGCATGGGAGAGAATAGATGAACACAGTGAGAAGTTCAAAAAAGGGTTAGAAAATATTAAAAAGGAGCAACCAGAGCAGAAGAATAAACATACAAACATTATCCGTCCTTTAAAAAAATAAATAAAATAAAATAACATTTTGTTCATTTATCCATGAGTGGATATCTATTGTATACTGCAGGCGAATTTACTTGAAAAATTGCTTTAAATTTCAACATCAATTCTCTTTGTCAATCTATAAAAATGGATAGTGGCATTTTGAGTAGGACATATGCAATAAAAATGTGTGGTATATGCAATAAAAATGTATTGTTATAAGTGATAAGTAATATAATTCAGGAAAGTTAATATTTGCTATCTTGCTGCAGAAAGAATCTTGAAGTCTACAAACAGTGAGGTTACAGAGATTGCTAGCTAGAATGACCAATAATAATATCGTTAAAGTTTGGGGAAAAGAAATTTTTTAAAAAGTACGTGTGGATTAAGGTGACAGATAACTTTGGTCTTTAAGTTAACGGGCAATCTGTAAGTACATCAGTCTAAGAGAACTGCCATAGAGGGTGGTCACCAGGGAATGTCTAATGTTCCCACCAATGTGACTAATGGTCTTGCCCTCAGCTCCAAATTCTTAGAAAATCAAGTTCATTCATTCAAAATATTTGTTGTAAGCTTTTTGTATTTTGTACATTACTTCATGTACTGTGAGCATGGTAATGAACAAGACCAAGAAATTTTATGTTCTCAAAGAGCTTATTTTAGTGGTGGAGATACATTTTTTTTAAAAAAAAGGAAAAAATATCATTTCCATTATGGAAGAAATGAAGAAAGAAAACAGAGTAAAGGTAGAGATCATGATGCAAGTGGGTCTATTAAAACAGAGTTGTCAGGTAAGATATTTCTAAGGAAGCATTTGGGCAGAGATCTACATAAGAAGAAAGAGCCACCCTTGCTAAAACATGAGGACAGGGTGTATACATAAATGAAGGGCAAGTTTAAATGTCAAGTGCTAAGCTTTCAAGTAAGAGGCAAGGGAGTTGTCTGCAAGACATCAAGAAGATAGCATTTAGTCTGGAGTAGAACGAGTCTGGGAAAAGAGGTTGGAGAAGAGGGCAGCAAGGTAGTCAGGGTCAGATCATGTAAGGCCTTGTATGACTTGGGAAAATGTTTCAATTTTATCTGAAGTGTTGTCAGAAGTCACAGAAGGATCTTAAAGAGATGACTGACATATTTGATTTACTCTGGTTCTTGAGTGGAAAATGGACCTTACATAGTAAAGCAAGTTGTCAAAGAAGCTCTATGAGGAAGATTTCACAGTAGTCTCAGCTAGCATTAAGGAGGTTGTGGTGGACGTGATCACATTCAGGATTTACAATAAAGATGATATCAACAAGACTTGCTGATGATTCAGAATAGACAAAGGTAGGAAAGGATGAGACCTAGATTTTTGGCCTATGCAACTCAGGGGATGTTCATGGCATTGATTGACATGGAAGAGGAGGTGTGGTGCTGTGAAGGAAAAATTCGTAGTTCTTTTAATATATTTTTGGAAATTCAAGTAAAGGTGTTGAATAAATACTTTGGAGCTCAGGGGAAAGATATAAAATTGCAATTCATAAGTATACAGATGGTTTTAAAGCTCAAGGATTAAATTTGATAATTTAGAGCAAGTGTTTACATAGAAACAGAAAAAGACCAAAGACTAATCCTTGGAATATTCTCAAATACGGAAGCTGGGAATAGGAAGAATTTATAGTAAAAGAGACTGAGAAAGTGAAACCAATGAAGTCAAAGTAAAACCAAGAGGGTGTGGTGTTCCAAAAGCCTAGTGAAGAGCATGTAACAAAAAGAAAAAAATCAAACACCTATTCCAAATAAGATGAGAACAGAGAATAAGCCACTAGATTTGCAAAGATGACAGTCATTCATGACAAGAGTATTTTCAGGCTAGTGGGAGGAAACTTGATTGAATTGATATGAAGCAAGAATAGTCAAAATAGAGAGAAGGAGTAAAGAAAATTACGTAAAGGATCTTTCCCTATATAGGGGAAAAGAAAGATGGAGTGATAGCTGGTGGAAAATGCGGAATCTGTTTTCTGTTTGGTTGGTTGCTTGCTTTCTAAAATGATAGTTGCTATAACATGTTTTGGGGCTATTAGAAATAGTAAGAGAATAAAATGATGATGTTGAGTAGAATGGGATAATTTCAATATTAAAGACCTTGTGTAAGTGACAGAGAATACGTAAGTTAAGTGCTGGCATACAGATAGGAAAAGGGCATAAGTTAGGAACAATGACCATTGTTGCAGGGTGTGAGGAAGAATATAAGGGTACAGATGCACATGGTGGATAGCTAAAATTATTCCTATGTATTTTTATTAATGAATATTTCCTCAGTGAAACAATAAGAGAGGTATCAGCTAAATATAAGAAAAGTGGGATAATTTAAGTGTTTGAGATTTAATGAAAATAAAGATGTAAATAAACTTTCAAGAGAATGGAAATGCTGACAAGGATTTTCAGAACTGGTTATCACACACTTAAAATCAGGTGTGTAAAAATCATACTGTCACATAATTAAATTTTACTCAGTCTAGTGTTTTTATTGTGTATGTACTTTCCTTATTCACTGTGACTTGACCATATATATTTCTCTCCTCACATATAAGTTTCAATCACATACTTATTATATTTAGATCAACATAACAGAAACATGTAAATTTTACAGTGAACAATTCACTTTGCAAAACTTACTATAATTTGTAAGCCCTGCACTTTCTAATGGCCCAATGGTTATTCACTTCCTTATTGTCAATGTCTGCAAAGTACACAAACCTGCATTCTAAAAAGAACATCAACTTATGTGTAGATATAGGGCAAAAATATCCTTCACTCCAGTCTGGGATATAATGCCTGCAACTTTGGAAAACCAGCTTCATTTAATTAAGATTAAGTACTTTCTCTCAGATGTTTAATGCTGTTCTAATTCCGTCAAAGTCAAAATTATAAACTTTATTATTTTCTATTTCTAAAGTGTCTGTCTTCTGTCCATTTGTCAAGTCGTTTCAAGGGACTTAAAGATAACCAAGAAAACTAAACATTGGCATAAGTATGCAAGTCTTTGTTATAAAGGTGACAGAAATAGTTTGACTAAAAATTTCTTGTTTATAGAATTTCTTCTCCCCAGTCTGTCTAATTTTAACTCTGACAACAAGATGTGTCTAAGAAAAAGAATAACAGCAAAATTAATAGTCATTTGAGATGTCTTGCTGTTTTGGTGTATTTACTAGAATTGAGATGAATGATTATAATGGTTGAACAGCAAATCTTTCTAAAGTAAATTTATTTATCAGCTAGTAAACTGATAAATATTTTAATGAAAAATTACAGTCTTCATATCATTCAGAACTTCACAGAACTACATTGCATTCTTGTTTTGTTACAAAACTATTCGTACCAAAATACTGATCTGTATATGCTTCTTGGAGCTTACACCTATTCAAAGAGTACAACAGAATGTATGCTATACTCTCTCTCATTCTAGCCCTCAGTAATGTTCATCCATGGATACATGTACTCATTGAGAAAATAATTTATCTATCTCGTTGTCTTGCAATATATTTGAAAGATATTTATGTTTTTGGCAAATTGGCAGTATTACTCTAAGAAATCTCTATCAAGAAGAAACAATTTTGACACAGAGGCTTTTGTTTGCAGGATTTTTAAAAACTAAATTTTAATATATAAAGGGAAAATTGTAGTAATGGTGTCCAAGTAAAATGGTCATATAGACTCAACCACTGTACATAGATAACACAGTATAATAGATGATAATTATAATAACTGGATAAAATAAAAAGTCAACAATGGAAAGGCACTGGAAATTATCCAAAATCAGAAAGAAGCTGTAGGAAATTTTACCCTCAAAAAATAGCCCTTAAAAGAGTAAGAAATATGAGTTTGAGGCTTTCAGGCCTGAATTTGCAGCTTTTAGATTACAGAACCTCTCAATTCCCACAGCTACAATGATGCAAACAGGCAGAAGAAAACCATATTCTTACAATGTCAAAGTACCAGAAATGAGAGTTTAGGATTGGGAGAATGGCTGGAAATTTAAACCAAAAATTACTAGACATTCAAAAACATAATACATATTCAGGAGGATAGTCAACAGAAACTGACTGTAAGTTGGCCCTTACATGAATTTAGAAGAAAAGACTTCGAAGCCCTATGATAAATATTTGAACACAACAAGAAACAGAAATTTGAATAGCCAATTTCACCAAACCCATAGTAAAAACAAACTTTACCAAGAAGAACTCCAGACAAGTTTGACTTCACTGGTGAAATCAACCAAATATTAAAGAAAGAAATAATATTAATATTACACAAGTAAAGTTGCACAAATTATTTTACAACGAGATGAAAAAGAAATATTTCCCAACTCATTCTGAGGCACTATTACTCTGGTAGCAAATCTGAACAAAGTCATTGTAAAAAAAAATAACAATATCAGATTTTTTATGAATTTAGATGTAATTTTTTAAAGAAAAAATTAGCAAATCATATTCAACAATAGATTAAAAATATAATGCATAATGGCCAAGCACAGTTTTTTCCAGGAACACTTAACATTAAAAATGTTAATTTTTAGCATTTAACATTAAAAATAAATTAATGGTTAATTTAACATTAAAAATAAATTAATATAACTCACCATATTAACAGAATAAAGGAAATAGTCCATTTGATTATCTTAATAGTTCCAGAAAAAGAACTTTTAAAAATCCACTAATTATTCTATGATGAAAAAAAGAACCTCTCAGTAACCTATAAATAGAAGGAGACTTCTTCAAACTGAAAAGATAGCCATTAAAGACCCATAACTAATAATATACTTACTGATGAAAAACTGAACGCTTCCCTCTAGGATTCATAAAAGGTTAGGATGCCTGCTCTCCCATTTATTCAACATTATACTAGATTCCTGGCCAATCATTTAAGAAAAGTAAATTTTTAAAAACATACCAATTGGAGAGAAAGAGGTAAAAGTATCTTTTTTTCAAATTGGCTTGATTATATGTGTAGAAGACCCTAAAAAATTTACAAAACAAGTTAACTTAGCAAGGTCACAGAACACAATGTAAATATACACAAATCAAGAGCGCACCCATTTATTAGTACTAAATAATTGTAAAATAAAATAACAAATATAATATGATTTTCAATGGAATCAGAAAATGTAAGGTATAAGTAACTCACATTACTTGATTTCCACACATTATAAAGCTACAGTTGTTAATTAAGACAGTGTGGTATTGGGAGAAAGGAAAGACACTAAGACCAATGAAGCATAACATAGAGTCCAGTAATAAACCCACCCATTTTTGTAAAGCAATTTTTGACTGAAGTGCCAGGATAAATCAATGGACAAAAGAAAATCTTTTAAACAAACGGTGCTGTAAAAACTAAGTTTCCCTATGGGAAAAAAAAACGAAAAACAACTCTTACTTTTTATCATACAAAATACAAGTATTGATCACGTGTCTTATAAAGAATGTAACTATAAACTTCTAGAAGAAACATTGTGACATTGGAGTAGGCAAAATCTTTTAGAACACAAAAAGCATGAGTTAAAAACTATTAATTGGACCTTGTCCAATTATTAATTAAGAATTAACAAAGCAACTTTTCCTATTCACAAGATACCACTTCAAAAATGAAAAGACAAGGTGTGCACTGAGAGTAAGTATTTGTGAATAAAAGCTAAGAAAGAATGTGTACGTAGAATGTACAAAGATCTCTTACAACTCAATAATAAAATCATCATCTCATTTGGAAAATGGATGAAAGATTGAAAAATTTACTTAAGAAGATGTAAAAATGGCCACTTAGAATATAAAAAGATAGTCTATGTTCTTAGTCATAAGAGAATTTCAAATTAGAAGCACAATGTGATACAGCTACACAATTAAATAACTAAAATTTTAAAAGGTAATAATGTCAAGTGTTGGCATGAAAGCATCTTTATTTATAACAGTCAGATAATCAACAAGTAAATAGGTAAGTAGTATGCAGTATATCCACACAAGGAAATATTACTCAGCAATAAATAGGAACTCTTGATACATACAACATAAATAAATCTCAAAAATATTATGCTGAAAAAATCCAGACAAAAAAGAGTACATACCATATGATTCCATTAATATGAAATTCTAGATAAAGTAAACTAATCTATGGTTTCAGAAAACAGACCCGTGGTTGCCTGGGACAAGAGATGGATGGAGGGAGAAACTACAAAGGGATATGGGAAAACCTTTGTGGGTGATGAAATGTTCTGAATTTGATTGTAGTTTTAGTTTCACAGATGTGAAACTTACATCAAAAGCTACCCAATAGTACCCTTTAAATGGATGCATTTAATTGTAAACAATTTTTATTAAAGTTGTTTATGAAAATAAAAAGAGTAGTGGAAAGGAGCCATTGGCTTCCATTTTTAAATGAAAATGAAAATCTTTACAGTCAAGATTAGGGAAAAAAGTACATGGATAATTTATAAACATATGGTAAAGTGACCCCCCAACAGATATTCAAAGATAAATTACCTCATGTAAACATCTATACAGGAAGAGGAATAGAAATGGGAGTTCAGAGAGACAGAGGAGTGATGCAAAATAGTCGAGTTAAATAAGAGTTTATTACATGTTTTTTAAATGAATGATTGTGAGCATTGAATTGCTATGGTATTTGGATCTCACTGGATGCTTTTAGAAGAGTAAAAAATAATTTACAACTATCTAACCTTAAATGAAAATATTTACATGGCACTTTTTAAAAAGAAGAAAGAGGTCTAGAGTTTTTCTAAATTCCTTAGGGAAGATTGACTCAATTTGACAACCACTGTCTAATTGAAAGGAAATTTGTCCTGTTTACAGCCTCCTTCTGATGGTTGTTCTAGGTAGGTTGTAGCGCTCAAGGAGGCATAGCTATTATACATAAGTATACATAAACTTATATTAAACAACTTGCGTAACTACACTTTTGAATCCTGCATACAATAAAAATTCCAAACGATTGATTAACAAATCTAAGCACTACAAGGCAGGGATCTTTGTCTTTTTCAATGAAGTATCCCAAGTACCTAGTATATGGCCAGGCACATGTTACTTGCATAAAAAATATTTGCTAAAAAATTGAATAAATGATACAAAATATGACTCCCAGAAGAATTAAATGCTTGTTTGTTATGGCACACTACACAGGAATTCAAATTTTATCTAGAAGATTGCCTGGTGAATAATTATAAAAGAAAATCATAAAGTTAATATTGAGTGGCTTCCAATCAGGATAATATGATGAATATTGCCAAAATTTGCCAAGCTAATGCAAATCTAAGAAGTTGTGCCTCTCCTATGGCCTCCTCCCATTGGCTTCTAATTTAAGCTTCTCCCATTCTGGCACGTACTATTTTTGCCAGAGAGCAGAAGTAACAGAAAAGAGTGGCAGAAAATCAAAATGTGTCTAAAAGTTTGTGCTCTGATGTACCATACAACTACCTGCTCATATTCCATTGGTTGAAGCAAGTCACATGACCAAACCCAAAATCAAAGATGCATAAAAGTGTATACCATATAACAGAAATGAAGTTAGTGAATAATTGTAAACAATACTATCATCTACCACAAGTAGATACTTAGCAAAAGACTCAGCATGCCTGTTATTCAGGCTAATGCACTATTTAACTTAAGCAATTATTAGCTGGTTACTACCAACATTCATCTCATTTTTCAGTGCTTTACTAACTAATCCACCTACCTTTGGATTTACCCACAGTAATTTTTTAAGTAAGTTATTTACTTTGATAGGTTACAATCATGTCCTACTGGCCTAGAAGTCATTCTGTCCTTTTAGACTGATTTAGCATATCCCCTCTCTGATCCAGTATGTGTCGATTTATGACCAAGTGAAAATATTAATTCTAAGATATTGGATGCTACTAATATTTCTCCTTTATACCTTTCAGGTTGAATTTTAACTCAAATAAATGAAGCAGAAAAAAAGTGCCTTTTGTTATGGGCCGTATATAACTATTCAAAGTCAAATTTAAAATTAATATAATTATATGCATACTTCATGACCTCCTGCCTGTGGGATCTATCCCTGTGAGTACTAGATTCTTGGTTTCTCTACCTGCCAGGCTCCTTCCGTCAATTTCTAAGCCACATTTCAAACGCTGATTCATCTGTGAAGGCTTCTTGATTTACTTACAGCCTAAAGTAACTTGTCTCTAATGAAATTGTCCATAATGTTTTACCTAACTTGCTTATGGCACTTACATGTCTCATACTCTATTAATTTTATTCACCTACCAATATTTAAATCTCTTTGAACCAAAAAATATGAATTTTTATTTTTTTCTGTTTAATACTTGTCTTGTTTTATTAACAGAGTACCTGTATAACATAGAGATTGAGGTTATAGGTTCTGATGTTGGACTGCCTAGGCTCAAACTTCTACTCTACCACTTCCTAGGATGTGATCTTAGCGAATTTTCTGACTACACAGTACCTCAGGATTCTCCTCACTAAAATATGGGTAATGATAGTACCTAGCCCATAGAGTTATTGTAAGTATTAAATTCATTTGGACAGGTAAATTCACTTGAAACAGTGCCTAATTTAGAATAAAAGCTCAATTATTATTAGCATTTATTGCTTTTCACACAGTAGATTCTCAAATCATATTTAAATATGAATAAATAAGTTAAACCCAAACTTGGAAAAAAATGTCATAAAAAGCTACAAAAAGAGAATTGTGTAATGGACTGCCATTTCCCCAACGGTTTTCAAGATTTTGTGATATTGGATTAATAACTCCTGCAACTTTTCTGCATGAACCATTATAAAGCAAATCTCAGACATCATAGTTTCAATTGGGTACATTTTTTTAAAAGCTACATCACAAAATAATGATGAATAAAAAAACACTAAGTATGGGCTGGCCAAGTGGCGTAGTGGTTAAGTTCACGAGTTCTGCTGTGCTGGCCCAGGGTTCGCAGGTTTGGATCCTGGGTGCAGACCTACTACTATTCATCAAGCCACACCATAGTGGCATCCCACATAAAATAGAGGAAGATTGGCACAGATGTTAGCTCAGTGACAATCTTCCTCAAGCAAAAAGAGGAAGACTGGCAACAGATGTTAGCTCAGGGCCAATCTTTCTCACGCACAAAAAAAACACAAAGTAATCATTGTGTGGAAGGAAATTAGGAAATACTATCAGATCTCTTTTCCTTGATTATCTGGTAATATATGGGAAAATATGTTTGCCTCAAATATTTTGACAATTTTTATTTCACACTGACACATTTTGTCAAAAATTAAAGCCGCAAATAACACAAACTTTGAAAAGAATCATAAAAAAGAAAATAATTTTAGTTGAAAAATTCATGCTTCTTTGTTTTTAATTCTGAATCCTATACATATCAGTGTAACTATTACTTAGTAATTATTATATGCTGTCCAAATATACACAGAGAAAACACAAGACTCAGTTCAGACATTTACAAATACAAACACACACATGCACATACATATGCACACACATACATAGCATGATTTACCAGATGATAACTTCTTTGAAAGTAGACATGATGCTTCTTTACTTTCATGCTTTCATAGTACCAAATATATTATTAAGTTAATCAGATTCCATTATGAATTGAATGCTGCAGAAATCAGATATTTTTCCGCTTACAATATGTATTAGATTAATACATCCTGCTTAACTATTTTATTTATATTTTAACATCAGATTTATTTGGGGAAAGTTCTCCTAGAGTTATGGATGCTGATCGGTTGATACTTATTATTGTAATTTTCTGTTCTTTCAACCAAGAATATTTATAAGGCCAAGATCTTTCACACCTTTGTATGCCCAATTACCATGTATGGGTGTGAAAGCTGGACATTGAAAGAGGCTGATAGGAAAAAAAATTGAGTCATTTGAAATACGGTGTTGGAGGAGAGCTCTGTAGATAGCCTAGACTGCCAGAAAGATGAACATGTGGCTCCTAGAGCAAATTAAGCCTGAACAATCACTGGAGGGAAAAATGAAAACTGATGCTGTCTTACTTTGGGCACATTGAGAGAAGGCGGGATTCTTTGAAAAAAGACAACAATGCTGGGACAAGTAGAAGGCAGCAGGAAAAGAGGAAGACAATATACGATATGGATTGACTCTATAAAGGAAGCCATAGACATGAGTCTACAGAAGCTGATTAGGGCTGTTAAGGACAGAGCATTGCGGACATCACTCATTTATAGGGTCTCCACGAGTCAGAGACATAACAACAATAACAATTCATCTTCAAAATCTTTTAAAATTTTTATAGATTAAATAAACACTGTATTGTTCACTAATTCACAAATAGCAGTAAAATGAAATAATACACATTTATTTTGTAACTTTTAGAATAATGTATGCAACTTATGAGGATAGATAATACTCAACAACATATTGGACTTTGAAGTTATTTTTTAAATTTGTTTCCTAAAATGTAATAAAGTTAAATATTAAAATAAAATATATATGAAAGTGTGAAAATTACGGTGAATATACGATTTCTCCAAAGACTTTTATTACTGGATAATAAATTCTCTCCTAAATACATTATTTTTTAACATAAGGCCAGATATATAATAGTTAAAAATATTTAAAGAATGGTATAGATGCACATAGAACCTGGCAATTTGAAATATGAAGCTAGAGGCTTGAGTAACTGAAAGAGTCTGGATTTTAAAAATGATAAAGCAGAAAATAAATCATTAACTTTGTGGTTAATCAATTTACCTTTCCATAAGTCATCAGCTTTTCCAAAAGATTACACTTCTTTCACTGTTTGGCTAATTTACATTTCTTAAATCAACATAGGACGAGGGTTAGGCTACTGGTTCTATTTACTTTGTTCAATAATTCTGCCTACTCAACTATGACTGATAGCTCAGTATAAATACTGTATCTTGAGACATGCTGTCTCCAGAATTGACCTTACATTTTCTTGCCTGAGGTGAATGGTAGACATATTTAAATTTAATTGAACAGTGAACTTCAATTCTTTCGAGCTCCATAGTGAAACAAGTCTATGTAACTGATCACTTACTGAAAATCTTCTGATCTATTCCAAAGTTAACCACGACCGTCAAAATGTTTTGTGGAGACTATGTAAGTATAATGGCTATTTCTGCAAAACTTTCCAGTCATTTGGGATTTGAACCTTATTTATAAAATTTCATTTGTGGCACTTGAGAATTTCAACAGGAAATACTGATGTTTTAATTTATTTTCATTAAATTTTTAATTGGTAGGTGTTCGATATAACTATTAAAGTTAATGTTGTTAAATCTCAAATCTGTGCTAATTTTGAAATAATGTATTATTCCATAAAGGCAATTTAGTTACTCCTATTTTCGTTAAGTAACCTGACTCAGAATTCTAACCGAAGTTATAATAATATTTTTTGTCTCCATATTTATTTCTCTCTATAAGAAACTAACAATAAACTCAGTTGTTAATTTTTATTTTAAATCGATGGTCTCTTCAGAAAATAGTTTATTTTTGAATAATTATTTGCTGAATTGAAGCAACATATAACCCAGTTTAGTCATTTCATTTTCCCTTGTGTGAAGCATTTCAATCCAACTGCTCTAATAGTCCACAAACTGTTGAAGAGCCAACATAGACATAGAGTTACCTAAATATACGTTGTTTAAAAAGATATCCATTTCACATGGTCTTAGAAATTATATATAAATGGTTTGTGTGTTGATGATGATTTTTTTAAAGTCCATATTATAAAAAATGCTTTGAGGAAGATTTTTATTGCAAAAAATAGTTTTTTATTTTTATGCAAAAATAATCAGAACATAATTATTTGGTTAAACTTTGGCACAAAAATAATACCATTTACTCATTTGCAAAGTATTAATTCCTAGAAAGTTTTATTTACTTACTGTGTTTTTCAAATGAAATATTAAATGAGGACCTAAAATGTGGCTACTTTGCATCACTGTGGCTTAAGAATCTTAATTTCATGTTGAGGTTTCAGGATCTCATTTATAGTTGAAATTTACCATTATTGTTTTATTAATTGTGAGGCAGTTTCATTTCACCATAAAGAAATAAAAGTCATTAGGTAATTCAGGCCTGTATAGTAAATAATTTAATTTGTAAAAAGCTATTATTTTCTCCCTTTCTATTCATTCAAGGACAATTATTTGGAAATAAGTAATATTATATCCTGTGTGCTATGTATCATCTTATATTAACATTTATATGCCAATTTATCAAACATTCAGAGAATATCTAAATTACATTTCAGGGATTATTAAAAGTTACCATAACAGGGTTTTTAAACACTGCAGTGATTTGCTATGCTTCTAGAGGAAATGAAAAAATAGCAGAAATTAAAATAGCATACCTAAAAATTCATTTTAAGTATTTTCGATGAGCTATATCACAGATAAATGTTAGGTTTTATGTATTATCTCAGCAAGTTTTGATGTTAAAATGTTTTACATAATCAATGTCATTATATTCTAAAGCAATTATTTATTATTTTAAGATATATGGCCCAAGTGGTTAGAATTTGATATTAAAGAAACCAGTATTTGAGATCGAGTTCATCTGTTTAATCTCCTTTTTGGGTCTGATGTCTTCAAACAAAAGACAAGATCTTCCATAGGCAAGAATGCACACATTCTCATATTATAGCGTGGATAATTCTTGACTGCATTGCTTGTTAAAAATGGACTCCTATGCCCTATACTCAGCAGTTCTGATTCAATATATATGACATCTGAACTTCTACACTTGTGTGACCATTTTTGAGAACCTGAGGCAATTCATTAGTATGAGTTACAAATTGTAGAAAATTTAAATATAAGTCAAGTAATTGGCAAGAACTATAGAAAAGTAGTTACGCATATGTAAGAAATAAGCATATATGATCCTTTAAAATTACTTTCTAGAATTATAGGTGGCCTTCAATGATTAAGGTAGTTTAAGTGGGTTAGTTACATTAAGAAGGTAAATTTACCTTTGATGCAATGAGAGTATTTTACTTCTGCACTTGATTGTAAGGCCATCTACTGAAACAAGATTTAATTAAATGATTATGACAAACCTGGAATTGTTTTGATTTATTAATTAGTCAGATACAAATCACCTTTTAGGAAGATGTTTTTATAATATCCTGCTTAGAATGGAAAAAATTGCACTGAAGAGGGTTAAAAAAAAAAAAAAAAACTTGCCCAAGCCAAGATCCAAATCCAGGCATCCCTATGTCATTACAACTCAAGCTCTTATTGGCTCAAATATACTGCCTTTTCTGAATACACTGTCCTGATTCTCCTAGTGAAACTCCTGGCTGTTTTGTCCTGTTTTGTCATCAACTGATCTCTTTTTTGTCTAGTAGCATTTTATTTACAATAGATTCACTTATTTGATTATACCTTCCTTTTTGCCTCTAAGTAAACTTTAATCCTATTTCTTTTCCTATCCTTTCAACAACTTTCCCATTTCTACCATATTTATTGACTGACAGAAAAATGTTAATCATAGGAGTATTACAAGCAATATAACATATTGATGTCATATTTCAGACCTGAATTAACGTTATGTATTACACATAAGTAGAGAAACCATTATGATTAAAATTTCCTGAGCCTCTACTATACATCAGGAGCTTTGCATACCTTGTCTGATTTAACAGCCCCACAGTAAATCTTTTTAAAGAATACCATGTAACATGTAAAGGTTTTGAAATTCTTCTTGGAGGCACCAGATATCCTGCTCAGTGGTTTTACATACATTATTTTTAGTCTTTACAACCTTTAAGGAAAGTATTTATCATTCCCATTTTCCACATGAATATAACGAGGCTTAGAGAAGTAAAACACTTTTCCCAGGAGTGAAAAGCGGGAGGTGGTGATATAGGATCCTATTTAGCTCCAAAATCATTTCTACCACAAAAAAAAAAGAGGTAAAAATGCCTAAGTATAATTACCCTACATAATTACTGACTCCATGTATAAAGCAAGAAGTAGGTCCTTTGTGAACCCAACAGATATAAAATTAACAGCAGTATCTTTATAAGATGCTCCTACTCAAAAATTTGCCCCCAGAATGGCTCAAGAGCACCAAAATAAGACAACAGCAATTTAGGCAATGTCTGGTGGGAGCAACAAGACATTCTGCATTTTAGCCCAACTAGTAGGGAATAAATGCATTGGCACTTAGCTGTGAATTACAGGTAATAAAGGAAGAACACTCAGAAAATCAGGGCATTCTATCCAGGTGTGATTGCAGGCTGAGAAGACCTCCCACGGGAGCAGAGGCTGTTGATTACGGAAGATTATTTTTAAAGCAGGCTTTTCCTCTTGAAAGGTATTCCTGGGAGAAAAACTTTCATGCAAGAAATCTGACTTTGATTGTTTATCTGCAATATGACTTACTGAACAAATATTAATAAAAGGTTATTCATACTTTAGATTGCTTTTTACTATCACAAGACTACATTGTCTGAACTTTACACACTTTGATTCAACAGAAGTTATGAATCATGCTGATTGTGGCTTCAACTTTTCCTGAAGCCTCTGTTCAAGTAATGTATATTGGACTAGAAAAATTAAATGTACTAACTTTTGCCTTGAAGTGATATGTAAGAATGGTTGTTAATTTTTTTTAAACCCCCTCATAACAGCTATAGATTACTTTTTTTTTAAGGGAGAGAACAGAGCCCAGGATGTGTTCTTTTTTTGTTGTTTTGTTTTTTAAAGATTGGCACCTGAGCTAACATCTGTTACCAATCTTCTTTTTCTTTCTTTCTTCTTTTCTTCTTCTTCTCCCCAAAGCCCCCAAGTACATAAGTATATTCTAGTTGTAGGTCCTTCTGGTTGTGCTATGTGGGACACTGCCTCAGCATGGCCTGATGAGCGGTGCCATGTCCGCGGCCAAGATCCAAACTGGTGAATCCCTGGGCCACCGAAGCAGAGTGCATGAACTTAACCACTTGACCATGGGGCCGGCTCCTAGATTGCTTTCAGTGTAAGGGCTGGACAAACATGACTTTAGAATAGTTAACATACAGTCAGAGAATCCACATGATGGAGGACAATTTACTCAATCTTTCTGCATCTCAATTTTCCTAGCTGTAACATGGATGTGATCATAACATCTATATTATAAGAGTCTTGAGAATATAGTGGTGGGTAAAGCACTAAGGAGACCTGGAGCATAAATAGCACCAAAAAAGATGAGCTATTATCAACAGTTTTATTAAATAGCAGTGCCAAAGCTTGAACCCAACTCGAACTCAAAAGCCCTGGCCTTCAATAGCCCTGCTGTTGGGTTGCTTCTAGAGACGAGGTTAAGTTTGCACCTATTACTAAGGTTATATTTGTACACATATATGTATACACATATATGTGTGTGTAATCATTCATAAAATGTATAAATAAATTTGAGTAGCATCAAAAGTTTCATGAGTGGAAATATAAATATATTCTCTTAAACTCAACATAATTTTCACTTGTAAATAGCTTCTACCATGCTAAAAATATTTCATAATGCCACTTCCCTCACCAAATTCTCTCTTTTATGGTAAAACTCCTCAAAAGTGTATTGCATTCACCGTGTTCAATTTGTCTCCTCCATTCTCTCTGAATCCTCTTTAATTGGGTTTTCACCCAAATCCACTCCACCTAAACTGCCCTTATCAAGGTAAACAATGACCTCCATGTGCCTGAATCCCACGCCCAATTCTCACTCCTCATCTTACTCAATATATGAGTGTTGCTTGACACAGTCTCCTTTGTCAGATGTCCCAGGGCTAAATTCTTGAAAGTTTTCTCTTTCCTATTCGTAGCCACTCCTTTGGTCATTGCATCCAATATAATCATTTAGCTTACAATGCACACACAGAGGTTTCTTTGAATTTATATCTCAACCCAGCACCTATGCCTGACCCAGATTCACACAACCGGGTGTCTACTCAGTGAGTGGAAACTCCATCCTCTTACTGGTTTAGGCAAAAAAAAAAAAAAAAAAAAGTAAAAATAAAAAAAAATTGGAGTTGTCTCTAACTCCTCTCTTTCTCTAACGATCCATTAACAAAAACTTTTGACTCTACATTCACAATACATTTATTATCTGACCACCTCTTACCACTTCCACTACAATTACTCTGGTCCAAGCTACCATCACAATCATCACTTGCTAACTTTATGCAATAGCCTCCTACCTGGTCTCCTTGCTGTCATCTTTACTCTTTCTTGTAGGTACTGGGGATACAACAGTGAATGTGATTGTCAAAAACTCTGTGTTCTTGAAACATGCATTCCATTGATGTACAGGAAACATCATCATTCCGGAGTTAGACAAAGCCATGGCGTAGGAGGTAAAACCATTAAAGAAGAGGTTGTGAGAAAGTTTTTGGTTCCGGTTGACAAGTTCTTAGAGTATTTACCATAACAGCAAGAACAATAATGAAGCTGAAATTTGTAGAATCATTTCCATTTTCCAAAGGGCTTACAGTATACCGGTCATCAGGCCTGTGGAAAATGATACCTCTTTAAGATACTTCTAGATATGTTGGCTTCTCTTGATGCTAGAGGTTTCCAGATGATTATAAAATTATATGGAGAGTTATTTTGGAATTATACTTCTATTGTTAACATTGCACTCGTTTAAATAAGCATTAGGCTAAATCCAAAACCCTCTTTGCATTTAAACAACATTGGGAGTTGTAAAACCCAAATAACAAAAAAAATCATGATTAACTATATTTTTATTTTTTCTAATTAATCAACTCATTTAGCAAACAGTACAGAAAGAAACCTATCAGATTATCACAAATCACTTTTTAAAATTGTACTGCTTTTGTTAAACACAAGATTAAAGTCTAAGAAATTATGCTTGAGCAGTAAGACTCATAGTTATTTTAATGAGTCATGTATTTCTGGGATTAGGTGGAGTGGAGAAAGCAGACAGAAAGACACGTTTAGAGGGCATTACTTACTGATTTTTCATTTTGTCGTACCACCTTCCAGACCAAGCCCTCTATCTACCATACACCTCTCCTATCCACAGAAACTCCCTGTAATCAGGAGTAGTTCAGCCTGAGTCACCAAAAAAGAAAAGATCACAGGAATTTCTTTTTAAGTATTTCAAAGTTCAGCTGTCAATCTCCTTTCTTCAGTCTCTTTTTAGTTGTCTCCAAGATTTCATAAAACTCTGCTTATAGTTTGTGGACATGCCTTTCTCATCCAAGGCATAGGAAAGACTGCTTCTTAAGACCCATTTTCTTTGCCAGCACACCATCTTATCACAACCTGTAGTTATGAATACAGCCTTTCTCAATTACACTTTTGTTTATGTCTTTCAGACATTCTGGCAATTATGCTGGAAGAAACCAGGAAAAAAGTGTTAAGAGACCATGAAAAGTATTTATACAAAACATAAAAGTAATTAAGACTATTTGTATGTAACATAACGTGTTTTATGTACTACTGTTATGGATAAAGTAGGAATCAACTTCACTCACAGGCTACCTTGGATTGGCTTTTCATCTTTATTTTGTGGCAATCTGTAATAAAGCAACAGGATGTCAATGTATTTTATTATCCTATCTCTTAATTGCTCTTATTTATTTTTAAATAAGCCAGAACTGAAAGCATTATAGAAATACTTTTTCAAGTTATAAAAAAAGCACTTTAACCCCAGCAGACACATTGTTTTCAGTATAATATGTATTAGTAATAGTGTAAAAATATATGAATCATTTTGTATTTTATAGTTGTATGATTCTTGCATTGCTGCCATTGCTACAATAGTAATCTTCTTGAATTATTGTTCAATTCTTTAGAGATATTGAACATATGTACACATTTTTCTACACTTTGATTTAGCTGCCAGTCTCAAAGTGTCATTGTTTTACAGGGTAAATAAGAAAACAGGCAAAGGTGCTGAAAGATAAAGGCATTAGTACCTGGGGGCACACACACCTTCTGTGTACCTTTCATCACCTGTTGTACTGACTGCTGTGTGTTTAATCAAGCATGTAGCTCATATGTAAAAAAGTAAATATTCATAACAAGTACGGTAGTCCCTTCAAAGCAAAAAGGGGTCAGATTTGTGAATCCTCAAAAATAGGTGAAATATTGGTTTAGAAATGGGAATTTTTTTTGTGCAAAGTCACAACTGAACCTATCGCAACTTAATGGCCAATAGAAGCTCTTCAAGATTTCTCTCTCCTATACTTCTTATTTTGCTTCATCCCAAATATTGTGAATAGTAGGATGACTGTGTGTGGATATGCCAAGTCTTTCTACAAGGTATTCTATGACTTCTAATTTCAGGACCTAGTGGACTTGATCATTTTCTTATGTATAATACTGATTTGGAGTAATCTGAATGTTTCAGAGATGGAAATGGTTTTACAAAATGTTATTTTAGTTATTTAGCAGAGGGAAATAAGTATTAAATAATACCTCTTCTCAGAATCACAGGATTACATATAACTTGTCTCCCAATAACCATGAAGAAACAGGTGGGTCAGCCTCCTTCTCAAATATTGTGCTCCATTCCCTGTCCTAAAAGATGTGGAAGTGCAGCTTTATGATCCAGGTTTATCTCCTTTCATATTCTTTCTTAATTCCCTTTGTATATTTAGAAGGATTCAAAAGGAAACTCATTTAATCTGGAATTTGACATAGGAACTAATTGTTAGAATAGCCGTAGTGTACTCTCGTGTGGTAAATGGTCTATTGTATTTTTCCCTGCTCCAGCCCTGGCATTAACCACTTCTCCAAGGAGCCCTGATTCCCTTAATTGAAGAATGATATTTGAGAACCAAGATCTGGACACTAGGTGTGCTCATTGCTATAGGATAATCACTATTTATATGCTCTTTCAGATAACAGAGCAAAGAAAAATGCATATATACTAACCCATATATTTGCACACATCTATGTCTATTTCTGTACATATGTATGTATGTACATATGCTTGCTCGAATGGATGTATTTATCTATTAATTTATTAATATGATGCAATAAATTGATTTTTGAATGTCAAATCAGCCTTGAATTTTGGGATAAACCTCACTTGATACATGCTGCATGCTATATAACTCTCATATATTGTTGCATCAGATTTTCTTATATTAGTCTGGGCAATATTTATTTTTTTTGAGGAGGAAGATTGTCCCTGAGGTAATGTCTGTGCCAGTCTTCCTCTATTTTGTATGTGGGACGCCATACAATGAGCAGTGTGTCGGTACACACACTTGGGATCTGAGCCCATGAACCTCAGACCGCTAAAGCAGAGTGTGCAAACTTAACCACTACGCCACTGGGCCAGCCCCATTAGGTTGGGCACTTTTACATCTACATTTAGTAAATAGTAAGGATTACTGTTCTGTAATTTTCTTTTCTTGTACTGTTAGTTTTGTCTTGGTACTAGTGTAATTCTAACTCCATTAAATGAATTAGAAAGTGTTCTCATATTTTCTTTTTTATTTATTTATTTTTAATTGCAGTAACATTGGGTTATAACATTATATAGCTTTCGGATGTACATCATAATATATTTTGAATTCTGTGTAAATTGCATCATGTTCACCACCCAAAAACTAATTATAGTCCATCCCCTCACATGTAAGCCTAATCACCCCTTTTGCCCTACCCCCTTCCCCCATGGTAACCACCAATCCAATCTCCATTGCTATGTGTTTGTTTGTCGTTGTTTTTATCTTCCACTTATGAGTGAGCTCATACGTATTTGACTTTCTCCCTCTGACTTATTTCACTCAGCACAATACCCACAAAGTCTATCCATGTTGTCACAAATGGCCAGATTTCATCATTTCTTATGGCTGAGTAGTATTCCATAGTGTATAAATACCACATCTTCTTTATTCATTCGTCCCTTGATGGGCACCTAGGTTGCTTCCAAGTCTTGCACTATTGTGTATAATGCTGCAATGAACAAGGGGTTGCAAGTATGTTTATGCTTTTGTGTTTTCAAGTTCTTTGGATAAATACCCAGCAGTGGGATAGCTGGATCATATGGTAGATCTATTCTTAATTTTGTGAGGATTCTCCATACTACTTTCCATAATGGCTGCACCAGTTTGCACTCCCACGAGCAGTGAACAAGGGTTCCCATCTCTCCACATCCTCTCCAACATTTGCTGTTTCCTGTCTTGTTAATTATAGCCATTCTGACTGGAGTGAGGTGATACCTCATTGTAGTTTTGATTTGCATTTCCCTGATAGCTAATGATGTCGAGTATCTTTTCATATGCCTGATGGCCATCCGTATATCTTCTTTGGAGAAATCTCTGTTCAGATCTTTTGCCCATTTTTTAATTGGATTGTTGCTTTTTCTGTTGTTGAGCTGTATGAGATCTTTGTATAATTTGGATATTAACCCCTTATCTGATATATGGTTTGTAAATATCTTCTCCCAATCATTTGGTAGTCTTTTAATTTTGTTGGTGGTTTCCTTTGCTGTGCAGAAGCTTTTTAGTTTGATGTAGTCCCATTTGTTCATTCTTTCTTTTGTTTCCCTTGCCCGGTCAGACATGGGACTTGAAAATATGCTGCTAAGACCTATGTCAAAGAGCGTACTGCCTATGTTTTCTTCTAGAAGTTTCATGGTTTTGGGTCTTATAGAAAGCATTTGACAAGATAGAGCATCCATTTATGATAAAAACTCTAAATAAAATGGGTATAGAAGGGAAATACCTCAACATAATAAAAGCCATATATGACAAACCCACAGCAAATATCATTCTCAATGGAGAAAAACTGAAAGCTGTCCCTTTAAGAATGGGAACCAGACAAGGATGCCCACTGTCACCACTCCTATTTAACATAGCATTGGAAGTCCTAGCCAGAGCAATCAGGCAAGAAAAAGAAATAAAAGGGATCCACATTGGAAAAGAAGAAGTGAAACTGTCACTCTTTGCAGACAAGATGATTTTATATCTAGAAAACCCTAAAGAATCCACTAAAAAACTTTTAGAAACAATAAAGGAATACAGTCAAGTCACAGGATACAAAATAAACATACAAAAATCGGTTGCATTTCTATACACTAACAACGAAGTCGCAGAAAGAGAAATTAAGGATACAATCACATTTACGATTTCAACAAAAAGAATAAAATACCTAGGAATAAAGTTAACCAAAGAGGTGAAACATCTGTACACTGAAAACTGTAAAACGTTGTTGAAAGAAATCGAAGACACAAAGAAATGGAAAGATATCCCATGCTCTTGGATTGGAAGAATTAACATCGTTAAAATGTCCATACTTCCTAAAGCAATCTATAGATTCAACGCAATCCCTGTCAAAGTTCCAACATTTTTCACAGAAATAGAACAAAGAATCCTGAAATTTAAATGGAACAACAAAAGACCCTGAATAACCAAAGGATTCCTGAGAAAAAAGAACAAAGCTGGAGGTATCACACTCCCTGATTTCAAAATGTGCTACAAAGCCATAGTAACCAAAACAGCATGGTAGTGGCACAAAAACAGACACACAGATCAATGGAACAGAATCAAGGGCCCGGAAATAAACCCACACATTTATGGACAGGTAATATTCAACAAGGGAGCCAAGAGCATATGACGAAGAAAGGAAAGTCTCTTCCGTAAACGGTATTGGGAAAACTGGACAACCACATGCAAAAGAATGAAAGTAGACCATTCCCTTACACCCTGCACAAAAATCAGCTCAAAATGGTTTAAAGTCTTCTATTTTCTATAATAAAATCTGTAAAATTGGTTATTATCTATTCCTTGAATGGTTATTAGAAATCTCCAGTGAAACTACGTACCTGAAGTTTCTCTTTGTTGACATGTTTCTAACTATGAACTCAATTTCCTCAACAGATCTCAGGCTATTCACGTTATTTCTTTTTCTTGAGTGAGGTTTGATAGTTTTTGTGTGTCAAGGAGTTTAAACCGTCATATTCATGGGCACAGAATTCTTCTTGGCATTCCTTTAGGTAGTGATGTCTTCAGCTATTTTTATATTTATAATTTGCATCTTCTGTTTTTATCAGTCTGACTAGAGTTTCATCAATTTTATTGTTGTTGAAAGAATAAGCTTATGATTTCATTAATTTTCTTTATTTTTCTCTTTTTAAGTTTATTGATTTCCTCTCTTGTCTTTATTACTTCCTATCTTCTGCTTGCTTTAAGTGTAATTTTCTATTATTTTTCTAATTTCTTATGGAGAAAGCTTAAGTTTTTTATTTCAGAACTTTCTTTTGTTCTAACATATGCATTTAATGCTAGAAATTTTCCTTTAAGCACTGAAATAAGTTGAATATTGTAGATGTCAAACTTGCATGATGAATGTAGATGGTTGACTTTGTTTATTCTGTCTGGTTTTGATCAGAAAAAGTCCATTTAGTCTTGAAGGCTGTTTGGATCAGTGAAGAACTTCTTAATGTTAACAATTTTAGGTCATAAGTATAAACAATTTTAGGTCAATAATAGTTTAAAGCATTTATTATGAATTTCTAAGATATACGAGAAATGGAAAAATATTATAAATGCATTTGTGGATACCTAAGAGGCTTAAAGTTTTCATTTTATAACTCAATTAAGTTGGCATTTCTAATTTTACATCAAAATGATTCTTGAAAATGATAGAGTCCCAAGGAACTCTCAGATGAATAATCAAAAGCTAAGTAGGAGGTTGGCCCCAGGGCTGAGTGGTTAAGTTCATGTGCTCCACTTCTGCAGCCCAGGGTTTCCTAGGTTCAGATCCTGGGCATGGACCTAGGACCGCTCATCAAGCCATGCTGAGGTGGAGTCCCACATAGCACAAGTAGAAGGACCTATAACTAAAATATACACCTATATACTGGGGGAGTTTGGGGAGAAGAAGAAGAAAAAAAAATGATTGGCAATAGATGTTAGCTCAGGACTAATCTTTAAAAAAAACCTAAGTGGGATTACAGGTTGAAACTAACGATGAGGAGGAGGAAGAGAAAGAGGAGGAATGGGATTAATAATAACTACTATTGATTGAAATATGCATCTGATTAACCTTTATAATAATTCAAATGTACAAAATGTCTAACTCCACAAAGTATGAATCGGGAGAGTTTATGTAACTTACTACATTGTCCAGCAAAGAAGAAAGATAATTTGAAAGCAAGCCAGCCTTCCTCTAGTGAGATATATGTGTTCATCAACAAGGGGAATGGAGAGAAGGTCCTAACTTTTACTGGCTAACGTTTATTTTTTACAATGTCCAGAGAAGGTAATTATTAGATGTTTCCTGGTTACGTGCCACATGAAATTTGCTCCAACTTTTTCTCTTACCTGATAGATGTATGTTTCTTTTCATGCCCCTCCTCCTCTAATCAGGAACATGGTAAATCATAGAGAATAAAGATGCATTAGATATAAAGATAGAAGGATTTAAGTCAGTGGCATAAGCATTGGCACCTCCATGGAGTTCCTAGGAATAGCTAACACTCCGTGTTAGGTGGGAAAGCTCTTAACATTTCCCTGAGGCGTTCTCAAAAGACCAAAGTATACCAAGAAGTCATCACCATGTCAATATTTCTTTCACTTGGACCCCACTGGCATGGTATAGGCAAATCAATCAAAAAGAGAGATTATGGATTTACATGATCACAAATAAAAGACTGATTAAAATTCAGTTTAACGTAAAATAAAAACAGTAAAGACAGTTGATTTACGGATATTAATCTCATCATGGGACCCACCCTCAGGACCTTATCTGAATCTAATTACCTCTCAAAGGCTCCACCTCCAAATACCATCACACTGAAAGTTAGGGCTTCATCATATGAATTTGGAGGGCTGCAAAAATTCAGCCCATAAGAGGTCTCGTGAGATGTCTATTACTCTTAGCTAATTAAGTATTCATTTGTCACTTCCACTCACAAAAATGTGTAGAATATAAAGATGTCTATATTTGTGCAAGGTAAAAATTTTGAAACTTTTATCTAAATTAAAGCTTCTCTCCTTCACCTACTGCTGTCAGCTTCAGATCAAAAATTTGGATTAGATTGGATTAGATTGACATTTTTATCCTTCTTTGGGTCAGTCCCTCACACTTGAGAGTGATCTGACTGAGGCTTTCAATATCTCCAGTATTAGAGAAGAGTGAGAATGTGGGAAAAAGTTCAGGAAGGTCTTGGTCTTATTTAATATATATTTTCGTCACATAGCACTGATGCTCTCTAGCCATAGAAGATGTGTCTTTGGGACCACTGCAGGTTTTTAGGATACCTCTCATTGCCAGGAATCTTCTCCTGAAGTTTATTTATCAGTCTGCTCTCAGGGTTCCTATTAGTCCTCCTGAAGGAAGACTTGGAGCCAGATCCCTCAAAATGACTTATGACTAACTCTTCCTACTTTGTGGATCTTAATTAGTCCGTGGTAAACACTCACACATGCCATGTTCCAACAAACGGAGAGTGCAGCAAACTCTGGAAGTGCAATAAATTCTTGAAGTTCAGGCATTCCTAGTGAAGCCCCCCTCACTTAAAGCAGCTAGTTATCCACGCAGTCTGACCTTTAGCCTTTTTCCAGCGGGAGTCCACCATGTTCCCCAAACTCCATGGACTCATGTCAAATTCTTTAGGTGGTCTCCTTGATGATGATATCACCACTCTTCACTTTTCACTTCACTTCCCATGGCAGAGCAGGGAGGTCTCACAGAGCACTATCACCTCTACCCAAATAAATCCCATCTATAATTTTACATAGAGCCTCTTTGACTCCTCTGGTTCGTGAATGACTAAGAGTTACAAAACTGATCTCTGGAATTTTCCTTTCAAACCTCACTAAGGTGGTCTGTCCTTCACTTTGGAATGTGGAGGCACTTGGAGGCTAGTGTTATGCCAGCAGTAAAACTGAAAATCAGTAAAACTCTCAGCAAAAACTGAATTATAAAAGGACCAAAGTTAAAATCCTGTTATACTGTTACATAAATATCTTGACTGTTTGCCACTTTTTTCTATTTGTCTATCAAATGACTATTTCTCCCAATCCTCAATTCCCAGAATGGAGAATGATACATGTTTTGTGTGGAGCAACTCATAACCGATTCCAATCCAATACACCATATTTATTTGGCAGAAATTTTCCCTTTAATACAAGATAAGAGCTGAATGTTCATGGATTTTAGTCCCTTACACATATGTTGTGAATTTTTGTAAATTATTTAAATACTAGTATTGCTTTAACTCTTATTCTGTCCATCTCTGTAGCTATTACATTCTTTAAATGAAGAAAAGTGATATAAAAACACCCAAATGCGATTTAGAGCAGAAAATGGAATTATACTTGAGCACGTGTTGGAAACATTTTAGGTGCATTTACTATGGTTTAAAGTATAAAAATAACCAATTGAGCATGATTTTAAAAAGTAAAATAATAAGATTGGCATTACCCTTTGGGTGAGTGACTATTGTTTCTGAATCTATCCTGGTATCATTGTGTGGTTTGGCAAACGACTGACAGGTTACTTTGAATTTTTTTTTTAAGTTGGGGGCAGCTTACCATATAATTTAGTGACCATCAATATTATCTGAATCATCTTTTTTCTTCCTAAACATTTTGTGACTTCTTCCTAAACATTTGATCTTCTTCTGAGACATATACTTCACTATGAGATTACTTATTAATTGCTACTTATCAGAACATTGACCAACTTTTACAAGTAAAGCATAACAAAATTTAAATCCAATGTCTTTATAAAACCAGGTATTCCTGAGAAATTAAAAATTACCTTCAAATATTTTTAAAAATTTAAAAGAATTTTAGCTATTAGTAAAGTTAACTAAGATATCTCACTTATTTTGGATTCCTTACTATAATACCATCAATGCATTTCATTAAAGAAGTAGAAAGCTGTTAACCAACTGATTATGATGTGCTCCTTTTGTCTTCTTCATTCCCAGGCCAAATTATGGTTAAAGAGCCAAGTCTATAAAGAAAACTTCTAATGAGGAATGCCTTCCAGCTTTCTTATGATACCAATTTTTTTTCTTCAGTACATTTCTTTTTTTCTTTTTTGAGATTGGCACATCTTCACTCACAGAATAGAATAGAAAAGCTATGCATTTATTTAAAACAGTTCAAGGCAAAAATTACCCTAAACAAACTGACCATTACTTTCACTGTGTAAGATATATTAGTCATCTATCTATGAAGATTAATTCCAAAATCCTAAAACTTTTGCTTGGGTTAAATTTTCTTTAACATAGAAATAGTAAAGTTCTTATTATATACCTAAACAACTTATTTATGAATTACCCAGCCGAGATTTTATTTAACTGAAAACTGCCTTTTCTTTAAAATTGTATTCTCTTGCTTTAGTTAATATTAACTGAGGGAAAGAAAAAAACGTTAAAACCATCTAGAATCAAGTATTATTATAAAAGTAAAAATCTGTTGGGAAGAGAGCATTGTGATATTTTTAATAATAGTCTTTCAGTGTCCTAAAACGAAGTAAAACGGTAGGCAAAAGAGACCATTCTTTCAATAATGGTCTTTTTCTCATTAACATGGTCTTTTTAATAATGGTCTTTTTCTCATTCTTTTTCTCATTAACATCTCAAGAACATATAATTAACTGGATAACATTATCATTGATTTCTGTTATTGAAAGCTAAAGAATTTTTAATCACCAGGAGGCTGTTTCTATTTGTAAAATAGATTACTGTGCTTCGAGAGTGCTGGTTACTAATCTCTCTAAAAATATCAAATTAGAGAAAAGCTGCTGAAATTTTAGAATCACCATCTAAGAGGCACAATATCATTCTGTAGAAACTGTTCTAATAACTCCATGAAATGCAATTATTCACGCATTAAATGTCAGCATAATCTCTATGTTAAGTGTGAAATTCTGGACTGTGTGTGCTCCTTGAGTGTAAGCAATCACTTAGGTCCTATATTGAATTTATCATTTAACCTTTTAAAAATTTTAAACTATATGTGTTATCATCTCTAGATTATGTCATGTGCATTAGGATTTTTTAACCGTATTATGAGAGACATAGACAAATATGAAAGCAGCATTAATTTTTTGAAATATGAGAATAATAATCAACACAGAGTAAAAAAGAAGAGGACTGAGAGGTAAGATATACTGGAAAAGCACTAGGTTTAAAGTCAGGCGACTATTATTCTGGGCTGCCAATGATTAAGCCAATGGCCTTATATAAATATTGAGTCAACATTTTTATATGTAATATAAAAATAAGAACACTTACCTTGCCTGATACAGCCTTGTTGATAACTTGAAATTAAATAAAGAATATAAAAGTACTGTTTAAATTGCAAAGTGGCTATACAAACAGTAAGAAGTATGGTGCCTCTGTCACCTGTAGAACACCATGGTTTGCAAAATACACTTACACACTATTTTATTTGGTGCATGGATATGTTCATATGTTCATTAGATTTACATGTTATTTCAGGTCTTGTTAAATAATATATCATTGATGAAAATAATAAGAGTGTTATGAAACCTTGTTAATTGTTTGTATATTTGATTGTCTTTTTAATTCTTTGGAGTTAAAGTAATGTAAATTATTTACTACAGTTCTTGGTATATATTGAAAACTCGGTGAGTGTTGACCACTATGTTTGGACCATGGTATTAATAGTATTGAAATACTTCTTTTCTTTACTCTGTTACACTGATTCAGTTTTCATTGGGTTGGCGTTATTCTTGAGTATTATGTTTTGAAAAGGGTATGTAGATGATATTTTTCCTTTTCCCTTTCTTTTAAATTATGGTTTGGCTGGGTTTAAAACTTTTGAATCCCAGAATTTTCCTCTGACTTCCAGAGAGACTGATCAAATGCCAATTTTGTGGATGAGAATTCTGATCCCAATTTGATTATTTCCTTTGTAAACAACCTGAGTATGTCTAAATGTTGTGTCTTAAGTTTTAATCTTGATTTTTTTCATTAATATTCCTAAAATGGGATGATCTCTTTTCATGTAAAGATGTGGTTCTTTAATTACTGCAATTTTTTCTTTACTGTTGTCTTCCTTCCATTGCTCTGCTCTCTTGCAGATATGTATACATTAAACAGAATGTCCTGAATTATGTCTCCATGTTTGGTTTTTTGTTTCATAATTCATAATTTCATCACTATGTCTTTTTTCTGATTAAATATTCTGAAAGACTCTGTACAGAATTAGCTAGTGCTAATAATCTCTTTACAACCCTCATTAATTAGCATCAGTCACATGAAATTCTTCTATTATTTTTTACACTATGATACTTATTCTAGTCTAGTAACTTCAGTGATATTCTTTATCTACTTATAGAACTGTAATAGTTGTAAAGCATTACCTTTTATTTGACCACACAGAATGTTACTCGATTTCCTCATCATATCTTATGAAATGCTAGCTCCCCCAAAAAACCACAAAAACATTATGACAATGAAGCCAATCTGAGGGGAGGCTCTATCTTGACAGTCTAATAGTGTCTCAGAGTGGAGAGGGCAAGGCAGGACATTTATAAGGGGGGTTGGTTTAAGGTATATCTTTTGATGAGAGAGTCCAGGCTTGATTGGGATTGGAAAACTTTGTGACATGAGAGTTTAGGATTGGAGGACACAAGCAGACAAAGATTTCAAGGTGAATGTATTAATTTCCTATTGCAACTGTTACAAATTACTACAAAGTTAGTGGCTTAACACCACGCAAATTTATTCTTTTACAGTTCTAGAGGTCAGATTCTAAAATCAGTTTCACTAGGCAAAGGTAAAAGAGTCAGTAGGGCTGGTTCCTTCTGGATGTTGCAGGGAAGAAATGGTTTCCTTGCCTTTTCTAGCTTAAAGCTGCCGACACCCCTTGATCCATATCCTTTTCTTTCATCTTCAAAGCCAGCAATATAACATCTTGCTTTTATCATCATGTTGTCTTCTTCTTCAGTAGTCAAATCTGCCTCTGCACCCTGCTTATAAGGACATTTGGAATTATATTTATGGCCAACCCAGATAATCCAGGATAACTTCTCCCTCTCAAAATCCTTAATTTAATCACATCTGTCAAGTCCCTTTTGCCATGTAAGATAACATTCATAGGTAACATTCGTAGGTTCCAGGGAATAAGAATTGGATATCTTGAGCCTTGAAGAGTAAGTAGTCATTCTATGCTATCAATTTTACTCCAACTGGGTTAAATTTAGTAGTATTCTATTACATATTATTAAGATAAAGTTAAGAGTAGCTGTTATTAAAATAAAGTTATTTTCAATTACATCTTCCTAGGAAATTGTTCCCTAAAATAGTACCGTAATATTAGTGAAGACAGTCTTGGATCTAAATCATAAGAGGCTATGTGGGTGAATTCAGTTCTCCTCTCTGTCTTAAACTCCTTGACATCTATCTACTAAGTTGTAAAGTCTTTACAGTAACTAATTTAGTAATTGGTTCATGTGTACAAACACTTTTGCAATAATCTGAAAAAATAATATAACTAAGCCTATCTTAATATCATTAGCTGTGGTAGTCATCAGATCATTAAATTTTATTTTGATTATATAATATATACATATTTTCTTTCCAAGCCTAATCCGATGTAAACTGAAGTCATGCTGTACTCTAAGATTAAAATTAATTTCACAAAAAGCTTTATCCCTTATCAGTCTCCCTAAAGATTCTTGTCTGAGGCTAGAGAAACACAGGGAATACAGGTTAACAGTTCTCTTACTTCAAGCTATGTTTCCATTTCTTTTCACTAATTTAGGAAACATCAAGCCAGCCCATGTATGTTGTCACTTCTCAATGGCTGGTAAACCTACCATGGGCACACCCTAATTCCTTCACGCACTCGAAATACTATCAACAAAAAGCCATCCCAACCAACCTTTCTTGGGTGTTCATGATAACAGAATGGTCTTTATTGGGGTTCTACCAATACTTTGAAGTTAAATATTAGACATTCTGTTCTTAAATGAATTTTGGTGATCCAGCCAATAGGAATCTCTTTTAGGCTATCTTTCTCTTATTCTGTCAATCCCTCTTTCTAATACACACACACACATGCACACAGAGCTTACTTTTTTCTCTCAGAACTGACTTAAGAGTAAGAGCTTATTGTTTTAGAGTTTTATTTTTACCTGCAAGGTCCTTTGCAAATGGGAATTTTTTTTTCTTACAAAGATGAAAAAGGCCTCAGTAGTAGATGTTATTTAATTTTACATCGATTTCAGCTATAATGGAAAGGGCACTAGCCATGAAGTTAAATTTGTATTTGAGTGTTGGCTTCATGACACGCTACCTGTGTGGCTTTCAACAACTTACTCAGCCTCATAGTCTCCTCACCTGTGAAATAAGATTAGTATTATCAGTCTCACAAGACTGCTGAGGTAATTACCAAGGAAATGCAGGTGAAAAATGCCTACAGCATAGTCTGCTTATATGAATAATAAATCTTAAAAACTACTGGGTAAACTAAAGATGTCACTTTGGTACACGTATTTTTATATTTTATATTTCATAAACAATCTCAGAGCCCACATTATATCTAAGACACTACGTGCTTTGAAAAGCAAGAAACGTACCTGCCTTCGAGAAGTTTAAAATTTAGAGGAAAAGAGAAATGCAAAAAATGAAAAGCCATGTATAATACAGATGCAAAGTAAATAATAAATAAAACTAGATAAAATCTGAAAAGACTTCACATCATAGGTGGAATTTGAGCTGAGTCTGGAATTTGCGTGAGACACAATCCATGTAGATGGAACACATGGAGCGAGAAAGAATTCTGTTTTTTGAGTCTATGTCTAAGAAGTATGTGATCAATGACTATTAAACAATCTATTGACAAGTATGAATAAAACCGAAAGACTGAGACTAAAGATGTGACCAGCTTGGAGATTTTGCACAAAATCACTTATTCCAGGTTTCTTTCCCTGCGTCTTTCCCTCTATGTACAAATTACATTTGCAGTATCCCTCCAAGCCAATTATATTGCACACGGTAAAAGGTCAGTGACCATTTACTTCCAAAAAAGTAGAGGTGTGATGTTTACCACTGTCTTCTCTATCAACAGATTAATAGAAAAAAATAGGAGAGTTAGTATCTCCAGATCTCCCAAAATACAAGAAATAAATGCAACTTTCTGTGACTAAGCTAGTGAATTAGATATGTCTAAGAGTTACATTAACTTTAAATTAACAAAAGGTACTATTTTTAAATTTCCTATTTTATTTATTATTATTATAGAGGAAATTTGATTGATTTGCCACTATAAAATATTCTGATAACTAAGGAAAAGTTCCGTTATGGTATAATTGTGGTGTTAGAAACTGGTGTCATCATTCGTATAGGATGACTATTGACCAGAGCTCAGTAAGACAAATAGTTTTCCAGAAGTTGGAATAGGTTTAAGCCAAATCCATCCATATTTTTTTAATGAGATTGTATTGGCTTATAACATTGTGTAAATTTAAGGTGTACATTATTATATTTCAGTTTCTGTATAGTCTGCATAGTCTAGCTTTTATCTGTCACCATATATATGGGCCCCATTATCCCTTTCACCCTCACCCCTCTTCCCTTCTGGTAACCACTAATCTGTTCTCCTTATCTATGTGTTTATTTATCTTTTAAATATGAGTGAAATCATACACAGTAGTTTGTCTTTGTCTGTCTGATTTAGTTTGCTTAGCATAATACCCTGGAGGTCCATCCACGTTGTCGCAAATGGCACAATTTTGTCTTTTTTTATGGCTGAGTAATAGTCCACCATGTATATATATACCCAATCTTCTTTATCCATTCATTCATTGATGAGCACTTGAGTTGCTTCCATGTCTTGGCTATTGTGAATAATGCTGTGATGAACATAGGGATGCATAAATCTCTTTCAACTGTTGATTTCATGGTCTTTGGCTAAATACCAAAGTGGAATAGCTGGATCATATGGTATTTCTATTTTTAAGTTTTTGAGGAATCTCCATACTGTTTTCCACAGTGGTTGCACCAGTTTACATTCCCAGCAGTAGTGTATGAGGGTTCCCTTTTCTTCACATCCTTTCCAACACTCGTAATTTCTTATCTTGTTAATTATAGCCATTTTGACGGGTGTGGGGAGATATCTCATTGTAGTTTTGATTTGCACTTCCCTAATAATTAGTGATGTTAAATATCCTTTCATGTACCTGTTGGCTATCTGTATATCTTCTTTGGAAAAATGTCTGTTCATATCCTCTCCCCATTTTTTGATCGGTTTGTTCATTCTTTGATCAATGCATTTTGACCCATCAGCTAAGTGAAGTTTGGTTTATTGAAGCCACAGGGTAACAAAAACACTATGCAGTTTACTAGCAAAATTTTATTTTTTAATTTAATTTTAGAAATTGCCTGTAGGTTCACTAATTTCACAGTGTGTTTTTCACCAAAAAAAAAAAAAGGTGTAATCCAGCTATATTACTCTTCATATTATTAGTCCTGGCTTTGGCTAATTGGAAACATCAAATCTATCATTAACTGATAAATATTTAAATAGCTCTAAAAGGAGCTCTGAAATAGTTGTCCCAAAAATATTTGAACAATTGGAATAACAGTGACTCCTCCATAATAACTTCTTTTAAAAGTACATCAGACTATTGAATATACAAATGTGTGTTGTATTCTTCCAATTTTTAGCAGGAATAAATTACATCACTCTGTGTTTTATTATCATAGTCTTTGTCTTACCAACTAAGTACTAAGCTTCTTGCAAACAGGGACTGACTCACCCACGTGTAGTTCTGCCATTGTTTAAGGACAGGGGATTGTTGTAAAGCTCTAAAGAAAGAAGGCAGGGGGGATCCACATTTAGCCTTATTAGCATAGGATACCAAACACCTGAGCTTTCAAAAAAGATTAATTAAGAGTATAATTTCCTCTTTTGCAGCTGAAATGATTATGTAGCGTATCATCCGACAATGGGTCTCACAATGGTCCCAGCCACATGTTCCTATTTTGGGGAGGAAGCTAGTGTAACTCTGCAAGTTCTTCTTATTCACTTTGATTTATGCTTTGCTCTCAGTTCCTGAAAAATCCTTTAGATCTATCTGAAGACAAAGTGATTGAAACGTGATTGCTCTCTCAGACCAGGAGGGACTGTATGATGGTACCAGGGTTCTGTCTTTTCTACAAAGTCATACTAATGAATGGGGAATTGTTGCCTAAATTATTCAAAATCCGACTGGTGTCTCACTCAAAGAGAGGTGTTAAGCCTTATAGAATACACTCTGTACTACAGAGGTTTTCTCCCTCAGAATCATTTCATGATGTGGGGGGAGATTTTTAGAGACTTGCTTAAAAGAAAAAATACATATGCATGTATGTGTATATATATATATATGTATATATACATATATATGTATATATTTTAAGTGCGAAAGGAACAATTCTGAAAATATAGTCAAAGTGTGTAATGAGACCTTTGTGGTATATTCTATTCTTTACTTGGAGAAAAAGATAGTATCAAGAAGCAAAAATTATCATTATTGGTTTTCTGTATTTGTCTATATTTTCTACCATTAATTCTTAACTATCTGGCTATATAGAATATTTGTGCAAACAATAAAAGGTGATAGAAACTCTACTAGTTGGAAATATTTATTATCTATAATGCTTGCTTTATATATTTAATTACGAATAGCTTTATTATCTAATATTTTCCTTAGAAACATTATATATACAATAATATATAATATAGTAAGATACACATTTTTTCCATGATTTGTAAGACTCTATCTCATAAGTCTTTTGTTCTCTTAGTTCTAAGTATTTAGTACTATTTAGATTTGTGATGAGGAAATCAGGCTAGAAATAATATGATATAGTGAGAAAGGAACTGATGATGTCAGCCCATAAAACAATCTCGGGAAATGAGGTAGAACCTCATGAAGAAACAGGGGATTTCTAAGCAATGCATTTCTACTTGTTGAAATCCACTCAGACATGACATTTTTCCCTCAAATAAAACCTTTCAAGAGGCCTTCCCTTGAGCCGTTTCCCTACTTTTCAATTAAAGATTGTCTTTCCCCCAAATTCCATAGTACTTTGTTAGACTCTTATGATATAACTTATCTTCTGCCTTGAATCAACTGCAAATATGCATTTCATTTACAGTAGTAAAACCAAGAATAGCATGTAGCACAAACTATTATACATATTAAGCGTTTATATTAACCTTTTTCAAAAAATAACAATAATTTCATAGGGCAAATGACAAGCTATTATACATAAAACTAAAATCAGTTAATATTTAAGGTACCTTAATTTGCATAATAAATACTTGCATAAAATAGGAAATTATTTTATCTATGAACACAAAATAATTTATCTAATTATTCAATATAAGACCTAGGATATTTAAATTCCATAAAATTACAATAAATGTCAGCTACAGTTGTATCAAAATACACATATTTTTCCAAGCTGTCTCACTCTTTCTTATAATAATATCAAAGTCAATTCCAAAATTTGATTAAAAATACATTACCAATGTACTAAATGCTTAGAGTTAAAATTCACAGCATTTGCTGTGCTACTCAACTAAATTCCAAGTTTAAATCTTTTGGGATATTAAAGATCATATTCTGATATTCTAAACATATTTTTCTTTATTTCCCATCCAATCTCAATTTTTCCCCTTGAATATGTTCCTTTCATACAAATGAATTCTCTTTTAGTTGCTCAACATTTTCATCCTCCATTTTCACTTTCCACTAATAAGAACCATTCTCTAAAATCCATCTCAATTGTAGTTTCTTTGGACCAGTGACATCTTGATATCATTTCTAAGCCTCCTAATCTCATTAGAAATATGAGAGTAATAGGAGGAGGGAGAGGGTGTTTCTGACTGAGGCCATATGATTAGGAAATAATTACTTTTATTAAATTGTCTGGTAAGGAATTTAACTGGGAAATTGCACATAAATTTTAAGCCCAGTCATGATATTATACAGTATAGAACTAAATTCCAGTTGTGTGAATTTTCAATACTGAGAGGCAATACCTAGAACTGATAATAAATCATATTTAGCCAAATTTCAAGTTAATTTTGTGAAGGAATACGTGTAACCAAAATTCTGACAGTCTATTGAAAACTTTGAAAAGGCTAAATCAGAAATGACTTCAAATCATATATAGAACCTCTAATAAAATAACCCTAAACAATTTACGACTTTGAGGACTTAGAGTCTTGGAGAGCAGGAAGACACGTAAGTCAGAGTCTGGGTGGGGGACATACACACAAGCTTGCCTCAGATACCCTGATTATATGATGTGAAGTCAAAGCCTTCCCATGATTTCTTTAAATTCTTAGCATCTTATGGTATCATAATCTTTTCTCCAAATAAACCTCTACAGCTACATGGGTTATTTCTTTTTTCACCCAAACTCAATATAAATAACTCATCCCTTTCCCTAGTTTCTGAAAAAGAAAAATTCCACATACAATACCTTTCAACAAATATTAAGGAAAGGATGTGAGTAACAAGGAGAAATCACAGAGAGTAATTACAGCTCACTATCCATTCTCGCTACTTGTCATATCTCATCCCAAATCATTTCCTGGAAATCCAAATATTCTTCCTTTATTCATGTGAACAATTCAACCTCCAAATTTGTACAACTGCTCACATTAAGATTCATTCTCAACCAAACAAAGGAAGGCCAGTTAATAGGACTTGTTATTCTTAGAAACTTGCTAGAATTTGAAATGAATATTTTCTGCTGTTGTGCTCCTTGTGCTCGAGTAGGATGTAGTACAGTTCTGGCCTGCGCTAAATTAGAGGAACCAGGAAGAGAGTAGATAATTCTACTAGAAGCATCAGGAAGGCACTCCTGTGAAAGATGACACTGGAGCTAAAGTTTGAAAGTTAAATCTTGAGATGTTCACCAGAATCATAAGGTATATTCAAGAGATGGGAGTGTGTGTATGTGGCGTGGGGAGATTCCAAACAGATGGAAAGATGGAACAGAATGAACACTGCTACAGGAGTCCCTTTTGGCTGGAGTGTGTGGCTGTGTGTGTCATCATGTGGGAATAGAGAGGTTCAGCAGAAAGAAAATTAGATATGAACCCATACACATAGCAAAGGTCCAAGTTGTGAAGAACATTGCTTCCTCTGTTAAATCTGGATTGAATCCTACAAGTCATCTATTCTCAGTCATGGAAATGGGTTGCAGTATGCACTGAAAATATTGCGTTAATACTAATGAGCCAAAGTCTGAATGTCTTTTTCGATTCTATTTAATATATGTTTCCCCTATGATGTGATATTCCCATTCAGTTGTTTTACAACATACTCTGTTGAGTGGACAAGAATGGAATGTCATTAAGACTAGCATACTGGGATGTGTTCATAAACCTAGATGTTCCTAGGGATGTGTCTTTCATGTGAAAATCATCCATTCTATGAGCTAGAATAGAAAAAAATATTGAGAAGCATTGCTTTGGACATTAAGGATTTTAGGCATGGAAAGACAAATGACGCATCAGTAACAGAAATTAAAAGAAGGGGAATCACATGAAAGCAATTGTGAGGATAGATCTGACAGGACTGGACCAAATGACACATGAGCTGTGGAACGGTAAGAGAAAGGAGCAATATGCTTGTTAACCCATCCTTTAGTATTGGTTGTGTTTAAAGCCATTGAAAAGACTTTAGAACAACTCATCAGAAATGAGTCAGAGACTAGGGTGGCTGAAGACCTTCAGGAGAGTTTAGGGCATCTGGACTTGAGCCAATGGAGATACCCAAGGACCAATGCCCTGAAGGTGAGTAAGTGCCTGGTTCAAGGGAAGTGCCCTATGGAAAAGGAATCCCAAGATTTCTGTAGAATTTTCTCTCAGGGCTCTAAAAGTCCCCAATTAACTAGAGAGCTAATAATCTCAAGTATATTAAAACTAAGATATTTAAATGAAACTAAATTATTCATTGAAACCTACACTCTAGCAGGCATCCAGTCAGCCAAATATGTCAACTTGCATGGCTAATATTTCAAAGTCTAAAAGTCTTGAGGCACTCAGTTGTCAATGTGAGTGTGACTCAAAAGCCACATGAGAAAAAGGATTAAAAGTTGTGGGTAGCCTATGAGAGCTCAATTTGGAGGGATATGGGTTTATGGACCCTAGTCCCTGGATTAGCAATAAATAAACGAAATACAATACATGTCTTGATGACCTATTTATATGGGATGATGAAAATAATTTTATCAACTTCATGAGCAAAATATATGTGATTTTTCTCAGTCTATATTCAGTTTCAGATAACTTTGAAATTGTTCTGTCAGTTAAAGAAATCTATTCATTATTTACTCAGGGAGTAAATTCCAGAACCAAATTTAAATCTACAAATTACTCATGCTCTTCTGCATAGGGAGTTTAGGAGACAGTTTATTCTGTCTTTTAAAATGGAAGTGTTTTTCATTCCTCTGTCACAACCTAAATTCATAAATGACTAGAAGCAAAGATTATATTTTGATTACCTCATGGTAAGAATTCAAACTGAAATGACAGGCATTAGAATTTATTTTGCCTTAGACAAGTGATACTATTCCCAAATCCATCAATTTTCAAAGCAAGGAAAATAAAATAATTTACCACATACATGTTATTTTTCAGGTCATATTAGAAGTGTCCACTTTCTCAAAATCTCCAATTTGTCTAAGAGGTGAAAAAAATTAGGAACACATATATAAAAAAGGACAGTGCTTTAAAAGGTGTATATGCTGGGAAAATGACTGAAACAACAGTCTCTGACTCTTTGAAAAGGGCAAAACTACTATTACTGGGTTAACTTAAAATATATCTCAAAAATTGGTAAGTTAAATTACATTTGGTTAACCAAACAATTGTATTTATCAAGAACATGCTACTTGTCTCAGTTCAGGTGTGCATCATATCTCAACTGGGTTTCCAAATTAGCCACCCCTGCAACCTGCATCACTTCTTTTTTTTCATCCTTTACATTGCTATAGAGTGTTACTATGGATCTCAAATCAGATTATTTCACTCTCTTGCTTAAAATCCTTTAGATTTGCCTTGGTAACGTCTTTTCCGCTCTTCACTTCTCTCTTTTGCGTCTCACGTAAGTCAACTGTCAAGTCATTTCCAAGATCATTTACTCGCTCACATATGTGGTTGCGGGGAATTTTGCCCTGTCAACTAGAAACATCTCCCTCCCCTCCATCCTCTTCTCCAGGCTTGTTCTTACTCGTCTATATGATTTATTTGTCTCTGTTCACTTTTACTAATACAAATTGATAAATATAATGATTAAAATAATCTGCTTAATTCATGTATGTTCTGTACTTGTAAAAAAAGTTTTTTCATATTAGTTATATACAAAGCCAGTTCATTCCAGCAAAAACCTCATTAAAGGATATTTTAAAGAAATCATTTAACTTAAGTGACATGACCAGTAAACGAGAACATTTTAAAAAGAAGTCTCATTACATGGAAAATCATGGTATAGATTTGATACACCTTCTGCAGACAAGAGACATAAAATATAATTAGAAGGATAAGAAATGAAGCCATAGACAGCTCTGTGGTACAGCAGTATATTATAAAACAACATTATATAGGACACAATCAAATTTCAAACTTTAAGAACAGATAGCAAATAGGAAAATATATGTGCTAATTATAAATGAAAACACAGTGAGAGGTAGGGAGTTAAAAATGCTCTCAGCATAGATTGACTTCATCAGAGAGACTGGTGTTGGGTATTAAGGAATGTGTAGAATGTGGTTGAGCACAAATTCTTGAAAAAAATCCTAAGGAAAGGTCAAATTACCTCAAAATAAATGAATATATACCTATAGGTATATTATAGTCATTTGAAAAGTTTTATGGCCCAAAGCAGTTAGTCAACCAATTAATTTTTTCAAATAATTGTTTAGTTCAGGGGACAAAGTTAAAACTGATACAATAGTTACTTCTCATCCGCGGTTTTGCTTTACATGTTTCCGGTCACCCTCGGTCAACCATGGTCCGAAAATATTAAATGAAAAATTCCAGAAATAAACAATTCATACATTTTAAATTCAGTTCTGTTCTGAGTAGCGTGAGGAAATCTCCTGCCATCCTGCTGCACCCAGTCCAAGATGTGAATCATTCCTTTGTTCAGTATACCCGCATGGTATACACAACCTGCCCCTTAGTCACTTGGCAGCCGTCTCGGTTATTAGAGGATCTGTCATGGTATCACAGTGCTTGTGTTCAAGTAACTCTTATTTTACTTAATAGTGGCCCCAAAGCACAAGAGTACTAATACAAAACAATAAATATAACAAATAGAATGATTAAAACAATCTCCTTAATTCATGTATGTTCTGTATTTGTAAAAAAGAGTTTTATCTTACTAATTACATATAAAGCCAGGTCATTCAGCCAAAAAGAGTAGTGATGTTGGCAATACAGATATGCAAGGAGAAGCCACAAAGTACTTTCTTTAAGTGAAAAGGTGAAAGTTCTCAACTTAAGGAAAGAAAAAGAAATTGTGTGTTGAGGTTGCTAAGATCTACGGTAACTTTTATTACAGCATATTGCTATAATTGTTCTATTTTATTATTAATTATTGTTGTTAATCTATTACTGTGCCTAATTCATAAATTAAACTTCATCATAGGTATGTACGTACAGAAAAAAACATAGTGTATATACAGTTCAGTACTATCCGTCCTTTTAGGCATCCACTGGGGGTCTTGAGACGTATGCCCCGTGGATAATGGGAGCTACTGTAATTGACTATTTCAATAGACTGAACTGGTCCATCCAGTTAAAATGATCCTTAAAAGATTGGTGGTTGCCAGGAGATGGGGGGGTGGGATAGAGAGAATCGGGAGATGTTGGTCAAAGGGTACAAACTTCCAGGTACAAGGTGAATAAATCCCAAGGAAACAATGTACAGCATGGTGATTATACTGTATTGTATACTTGAAAGTTGCTAAGAATGTAGATCTTAAATGTCCTCATAAGAAAAAAGAAACAACTATGTGAGGTGATGGATGTGTTAATTAACCTTATTGTGGTAATCACTTCACAATATATACATATATTAAATCATCACGTTGTACACCTTAAACATACACAATGTTATATATATCAATTATGTCTCAATAAAGCTGGAAAAATAAGATCATTAAAAGACAAAGTCAGTATTCCAATGACAAAATAAGTAAAAGGAACATAAAATATGTGCTTTACATGGAATAATGTTGCTGGCTTGAGCTTAATTGGAGCATAATAATTTGCATAAAAATGAATATAATGATTTAATATGCTATATAAATAGGCATGAATGACATATGCTTACTAGAAAAAAATTTTTGTGAATTACTAAGCATTCACAATTTGTTTTTACTTTTAGTGTTGAGTTTATTTCCAAAACATTTTTAGTGTATTACTTTAAACCCAATTGTCAAGGAGGTAATAATTTTAAGTGGCAAAAGAGATGAGAACTGTAAAGAAAAAAAGTAACTTTTACATTACATTGTGAAAATATATCATTCTAGTAATCTCTCCGCAAGGATTTAAAAAAAAAGCTATGAAGAAAAGACTGTGGGCTTTTTTCTTTTGGCTACAGATTGTGTCTGATAAATCACTCATTACTAATTTTCCTTATCTATAACTTTCAGAGCTATTTTTCTTTTCAAAAAGATATATGTTTCATTTTCTAGCACTTACTCCAGTAGAAATTCCGGGGGATCCTAGTCTGGCCAGAAATGAAATGTCTTTTGGTGGACATTTGCACACTCCATGGGTAAAACTGCCTAGATAATGTACACCTATTTAACAGTATTTCTTAATGTTTTCAAATACATTTTCTCCTTTATACTTTAAAATAGCCCTTTGACTGATAGCACGTAGCACAATTGTCACCAAGGCAATAAATGGTACTGTGTACATGAGAGCTGTCCAAACAAGTCTTTTAACTCTTAAAACAGGGGAAATAAAGTATCATTTTCCCATGCCTCAAAAAACCTTTAATTTTCTCAAAGAAAAAACTACATAGACACAAAGGACTTAGTAAAAGGCAGTGACAAATAGCAGAAAATAAAAAAATTTCACATTTAAAGGCATGGCTGTTCTTTCAAAAGTTTAAATCTTAAATTCCTCTAGGATTATAAGATTCACCAGAAAATGCTTGAGGTGAGGAGAACCCAACCTAGGAATTTACATTAGAATCTGCTATCTGAACTTAATTTAATAAATAAAAACACAATCAAAGGCTATTTTCCTAATAGAGTCTCACCCAATGGGGCAGGTTAGAGAATAAGGGAGATAAAACTCATGCTGTCTCCTAATAAACAGCTTCCAGAATTGAGGATTGGCTCAAGAGAACTTCATTTCTAGACCTCCAATAAACTTGAGATAGAAGCAAATTGGACATTAATTTGTAAGTGCAGACTATGTTCTTATTTTAATTACACATATCTGTCCATATAGGCATTTAAGAATATTTCACTAACATGGGTGTACTTCTAAGTATGAAAATATGGCCACAGCACAATATTATATGGTTTCCAGTCTACCTCAGGTAGACAACTTCATGGTTATTAATATCAGTCAAATGGAACCCAAATTGAATTCAGTTCTTATTTTTAACTCAAGTGAACAATGTTCTTAATCCTCCAAAAGTCTTTTCATAAACATTTTGATATTGGTATATTTCTTGGACTATAAATTATGCTCCAGTCTTCTTCTCATTAATTAATTAATTTTCTACTGTTAGACATAGGCACTAGAAAACTTCATCTTCAGCTAAGATGTTAAAGCAGAAGAGCTCAGCGAATGCCTGAGTTCGGAAGATCTGGTAGACTTGCTTGCTATGGGAAGGCGTTTTTTTTCCCAATGTTTCTGGGCACGTTGATGACAAACAGGGAGAGAGGTCCCCTTCTTAATAAATTTTGATTGACAGTTCTCTTGTGCTGAGTGTGATCATATGGTACCTAGTCCTTGCTGGCTCTGCCTGAAATGACAGATCTTGTGAATTCAAAGCCTAACTTAAATGTTCTGCCATTTTATTACTGGCAAGAGAGAGAATTTAAGTGGAATGTCAGTCAGGTTTTTATGTTTTCGTCTGCAGCAGCAAGCTTCAGCTAAAAATCCTCTGCCCTATCTATGTCACCTAGATTTTTATGAATCCCATAATCCAAATTCAAATACTTCAATTTTCTCTAATATGATTTTAGGGGCCCTGATGTGTAAAAAAAGCTGTGATGGCAAGTGCCACTTCTAATTCATATGAATGACATTAATCCCTCCAATATGGTTCTCTTTTCAGTTTCTATAAAATAGTCTCCAATTCCTAAGAAAATGCTTACTGTTTATTAAGAAGATATATATTTATTTAATTATTACATTTTTCTACTATTGGTTCTAGTGCCTCAGTTTCCTAGATGAGTAATAGATGTCAATAAAGCGGAGACCAATGGATTAAAAAGTACTCAACCAAATTTGCTCTTTGCAAGTAATATACAATTAACACATTTGTTTAATAGACATGTGTATGTCTTAGAGTAATTTACACAAATAGAATATACTTTTGTTTTCATTTATCTTAAAAAAAATGTTGAATTCTTTCTTGTGAATTACTGCCCATTTCTTTCTCATTGACTCTTCCCACCAGGTGCAAGGAACCATCTTCCCAGCTCCCAATTTCAATCCCATAATGGATGCCCAAATGCTAGGGGGAGCACTCCAAGGATTTGGTAAGCCTAATAATTTCTATCTTTTATTGTAATTTTTTTTCACTTTACCTTGGTTTAAGGCTATAATATCGGTGTAACCTAGCTCCAAAGAGCCCTGCTGTTTGAATTCTTCTTTGGCCACACCAATCTCAACGAGCTATGCCAACCCCAAGCACTTGCTTCTGCACTCTCCCGTCACTGATCTCGTTGTCACTGTACTTCTCCTTTTGTCTCACTTGCTGACTGGGTTGTGAGTTCCCAGAGCATGGAGGCTGGCATGTAGGTGCTTAAGAAATGGATGTTCAATGAATGAAACTAGAGTTTAGAAAAGGAATATAGAAAAAAGGAGGAAAACTGTTGAGTTCTCTTAAGAAAGATTTAATCCTTAAGATATGATACGGAGCTGTTAAACATCCGTATATTTTCCTTAAGTAAAACCTGTTTTAAGAAGACTTCTGTGAGCATGAAGATAAACCTTGACAACTTAAAGGAAACATTTGCATTTAACATGCAAAGCCTTTCATAAGAAAGCAAGTTCTTAACTTTAAAGACAAGGTCGCCTTTAGGAGAACTGTACTGTGTGTGTGTGTTCACACGCGCACGCATGCTCATCTTTGTGTTTTATTCACTAGTAGAACCCCATAGGAAAACAATAGAGGACTTTAAATATGCTCTCTAAAGTCGACTTTAGGAGTTTGCAGTGCTTTCATGCCTTTTAAAATATCAATCATCACTAGAAAAATATACTGACATACTAACAAAAAGTTATGGATTAACTTTTTCTCCAGGAGGGTAACTTTTGCTTTAAAACTACGAATCAGAGCAATCTATTCACTGAAAAATTTTCTTTGCTCCAGCTTCAATTTTCCTGTCATTGCAGTTTTAGGATCAGAATATGGATTTATTTTGACTATCATAATTTTATGCTTGTCAGTGTTGTAGGCTGAAGAATTTCAGGAGGTTTTGGTTTCATTGCAGTGTTCACTCTAGCATGCCAGAGCAAGAGCACAGCTCAAAAATGCTTTAAAGGTCCATCCATCCTGATGACCCTGGCAAAGTGCAATTGAAAAAGACAACTGCTCATGTTTTCCTTGGCTGCTGTGGGTTTTTTCTTAGCTCCATTATTATTGATATATAACATTGTATAAGTTTAAGGTGTACAATGTGATGATTTGATACACGTAAATATTGTGAAATGATTAATACAGTAAGGTTAGTAAACACGTCCTTCACCTCACATAATTACCATTTTGTTGTTATTGTTATGGTGAGAACATTTAATACGTACTCTTTCTTCATCCATTCATCTGTCAATGGACACCTGGTTTCCATGTCTTGGCTAATGCTGCAATGAACATGGGGGTGCAGATATCTCTGTGAGACAGTGATTTCATTTCCTTTAGATAAATATCCAGAAGTGAGATTACTATATCATATGGCAGTGATATTTTTCATTTTTGGGGGAACCTCCATAATGTTTTCCATAATGACTGTACCAATTTTCATTCCCATCAATAGTGCACAAGGATTCCCTTTCTCTACAGCTCTAGTCTTCTTGATAATACCACTCTAACAGGTGTGAGGTGATAACTCATTGTGGTGTTCATTTGCATTCCCTGATTTACATTTAACTTGTTCTTTTTTTCTAATTTCCTAAGGTGGAAGTTTAGATTTTTGATTTTAGGTCCTTCTTCATTTCTCACATATTTATTCAAGGCCATAAGCGTTGCATTTGCTGCATCCCACAAATTTTGATTGGTTATACTTTTATTTTCATTCAGTTTGAATTTTTTTTAATAATCTTGAGACTCCTTCTTTGACTTATGTGTTATTTACAAGTGTGTTGTTTCATCTCCAAGTATTTTGAGGCTTTCTAACTATCTTTCTATTATTGATTTCTATCTTAATTCCTTTGTGGTCTGAGAGCATATTTTGTACGGTTTCTATTTTAAACTGGTTATGGTGTGTTTTATGACCCCCAGAATGTTGTCTTAGTGCTACATGAGCCTGAGAAGAACGTGTAATCTGCTGTTCTTGGATGAAGTACTCTATAGATATCAATTATATGCAGTCGATTGATGATGTTGAGTTCAATCACCTCCTCACAGATTTTCTGCCTGCTGGATCTGTCCATTTCTGATAGAGAGGTGTTAAAGTCTCTAGATACCATAGTGGATTCATCTTTCTCCTAGCAATTCTATCAGTTTTTGCCTCACGTATTTTGATGCTCTTTTGTTGGGTACATACATAAGATTTGTTATGTATTCTTGAAGAACAGGCCCCTTTTTCATTATGTAATGGCTCTTTTTATCCATGATAATTTTCCTTGCTCCAAAGTCTTCCATGTTAAAATTATATAATTACTCCAGCTTTCTTTTCATTATGTTAGCATAGCATATCTTTCTCCATTCCATTATTTTTAATCTATCTGTATCTTTATACTTAAAGTTAGTTTTTTTTGTAGACCACTTAGTGCTATTTAAATATAATTTGAAATTTTAGTAATAATTATTTTCTTGCCTAGTAGGCCACTGTTTCCTATGTGACCACACAGTCAATGCTCATTATTCACGGATTCCATATTTGCCAATTTATCTACTTGCTTAAATTTATTTATAACTCCAAAATCAATACCTGTAGTGCTTTCATGGTCACTAACAGACATGTGCAAAGAGGTGAAAAATTTGAGTCACCAGACTGCCTATTCTCAGCTGACACTGAACAACAAGGTGATGCTCTGCCTTCTTGTTTCAGCTCTCACACTGTAAGCAAGTGTCCTTTTTATGGTCTATCTAGTGCTACACTTTTTGATATTTTATGTTTTTTGTTGGTGATTTGGCTCTTTAAAATGGCTCCGAGCATAGTGCTGAAGTACTGTCTAGTGTTTCCAAACACAAGAAGTATTATGGAGAAAATATGTGCATTAGATTAGCTTCATTCAGGCATCAGTTCCGACGCTGTTGTCCATGACCTTAATGTAAATGAATCAGCAATATGGGACATCCTGAAAAAGATGAAAAATAAAGAGAAAATTCATTGTTCTGTGCATGAGGCTGTCTAGAAAATGCTAGAGTAACATCCATGCTCTGTTATGAAGCTATGGAAAAGCAGCTAAATTTGTGAGTTCGTGAGATGATAATTGATAACAATAATTTAAAAAGTGTAGTGGTCAGCTTTCTTTTGAGAGTAGTGCTGTCTGGCTTGCATGTTTCAAAAGGTGATAGAGCATAAAAATTGTTAAACTTTAAGGTTAAAGTTCTACAGATCAAGAGGCTGGAGAAGAATAATTCCTTAAAATATTCTTAAAAAATACTCCCTAAGTTTTATACAGGAAAAGCATAGGCGGAAGAGAAGGTTTTCAATGCTAATGAGACTGGTTTGTTTTACAAGAACATTGGAAAACAAATACATATAATGTAAACGGCATTTCTGTTGACAAAAATGCTGTAACCAGAAGGTCGTAGAAACTTAACCTTATGTTTCCCCCAGGAGCAATAGTTCAGGATTTACTAATTCAGTCTTCATGGTGACTTTGTAGAAAACTATGACAAATAACAAGAATCAACTGTACATTGTAAAAGCCTATAAAATGGTATGGTTCATCATACTAGCCTTTTCTGTTAAATTAGAAAATAAGAATTATCTAGAAATTTCTGTCCTAATGCAATAAGACAAGAAAGAGAAAAACATACAATGATTCTACAAAAGAAACCAAAATTCCGATTTGAAGAGGATATCATTGTATATCTCAAAATCTAAAGTAATCAACTAAAAAGTTACTACAAATTATGAGAGTTCAACAATTTTTCTGGATATAAAGTAAACACAAAATTTAATATTATTTATTTAATTAAGCAATTGTGTGTTAAAAAACAAAAGAAAAATATAACTTGAAATATCAATAGAAATGCAAATATGAATAATTTTAACAAAATAAAGTTGCTCATCATTTGCCAAAACTCTACAAATCTTTGCTAAGTCTTGTAGGAGAAAAACCAACACTTAAATAATTCAGCAGATACATGATGTTAGTCACAGAAAGGAAACTTGACAGAAAGACAACTTTTCTAAATTGATTCCTAAGTTTACAGTTATTTTGACAACATTTTTGAGATCCATATAAAATTATTCCAAAATATCTCTGGCAGGATAAATGAGCAAGAATTGCTATGAACACTTTGAAAAGTAAAGAGTAATTCAGAGAAGTATGTTGTGAATAATTTCAACAGAAAAACAACAAAAAACAGAAGACTATAAAAATTAAGTAAATGTGATGATAGTAAAAATAACAATGGATATAACTGAAAAATCTATTATTAAAAATATGCTCATTTTGGAATGCCCATTAAGCAGGTAACAGACTCCTCTCGAACTACTTAATATCCCTTGAGCCCCCAGCTTTAACTGGGCTAGTCCCAGGACACCACGTTGCTCTATGCCTCTACTGGAGGCTGCCGTGTTTTCTCACAAACCATAAATTTCAGTCTTTGAAGCTGATTCTATACCTCCCTACTTTCATTTTCCAGCTTTCAGATCATTTCTTGTACCTGTATGAAACACCTTGCTCTTCCTTCTGTTCCTCAATGACACAGCCATCTACGTAAATCCTAGTCATCTGCCTTCATTCACTGGATATTTCAGCAGCTGACTCATAGTTTTCCTATGATCCTACAGCCATCCAGCGTGGCTTTAAGTTCCAAAAAGATGATCTGATTAATATCCTAGGCTTTCCATTTATTTTTCTCCTTATCTCCATTAAATACGTCCTTTAGTCAAAGAAAAATTGTACCACACAGAATTAAACAGGCTAGGGAGACTTTATTCAAGACTATTGCAATAGGGATCAAGACTACCACGATAGAGGAGAGAGACTGAACTCAATTTCTCTGAAACAAAAGACAAGAGAGTTTTTAAGCACTAGGTTGAGCTAATGGAAAAGTACTGCAGATTACCAGGGGCTGAGGGCATTGGTCAATGTGATTAGGTCATCTGTGTTTGCTAATTAACACATATGGAACTTTGGTTCCTACCCTCCCACAGAGAATAGGAGATAGGGGCTCCATCTTTCCTGATGATTATATTTCAAAGGGATGACTCCCAATTCCTTGAGAAAGAAATTTCTGTGTTGTAAAACTGGCAAGTGGTTGGGAGGAGATTTCATAACAAAAGGGTAAGGAAAGAATTTACAATTGCAAGTTTTCCAAAGTAAAGGCTTTCAGAAAAGGGAGTCAAGGACCTACAGTCAGGAAAAAAACCTGTCTAAATTTTAGTCAAGCTGAGGGGAATGTTAAGGCCTTCTTGGTCACTCTGTCTATAATTACAGCTAAACTTATCTAAACTAGTTGTGTATACAGATGCTGTATCAGTTCAATGAGCTGGTATACGAGGAAATGGAGCCCTCATAGCCCAGAAACAGAGCCTCAATTATGGGAGAGAGAAACCATGTTCCATGCAAACCACGAGAGGTTCACACCATCCCTCAGAAGGGTGCACGTCCCTTGTACTTTCATAATTTTCTTCTCCATTACTCTTCCTTCTTCTGGAGATTCTGAACTACAGGAGTTGTTTTTGTCTTAATGTATGTTCATTATAAATCATATCTCTCAACTGTAAAATGAGAAAGGAATTGTGCCCATTTAAACACTAATCAGCTTGAAGGTCAGGGAAGACTTTTCTTGGTGGGGCAGGAGAGATGGTTGAAAAAACACCATATTCTTTACTCCTCTGTATTTTTCATTGAATTTTTTTAAAGGAAAATCTGTAGTAACAGCACCAAAATGTGTGATAGGAAGAACCTAGGCTTCATCATGTGGTGCTTTGCGATTTCCACTTTTAGTTAAAACTGCTCACTGCTCTTAAGTACCATCAGGAATAATGCTTGCACTTTGGTTTTGATCCTTAGATAATCTGTTCTTCCTCACTATAGAGCAGCAACTTCACTAACCTTCAAACATTATTCGTTTCCAGGATGTGACAAAGACATGCTCATCGACATTCTAACTCAACGCTGTAACACACAAAGGCTGATGATTGCAGAGGCATACCAGAGCATGTACGGCCAGGTAAGGTCGCTTCATCTTGACCTCCTTCTAGGGCAAACTCCTGAGAAATGGCAATGCTCTCAGAGAATGGGTACTGTTATTCTTTCCAGTCTCGCAGGTTACAAAGATTTCAGACTTCTCTGTATGTCAGAAACAGCTCCTACGCCTCTAACATGTTTGAAGGAATATAAAAAAGATACATCATCAAATGTGTCTATGTGTGAGGTATGGTCACCCTCACAGTGACTCCACCAGTCCTCTCTCAAAAATCGTTCAGCTTCATAGAATCAAAGTTCTGATGGCCTTACACTGCCAGTTGGTCCAATTATGCTAAAAATGTTATGTGGGAAACGCCCCTGTGTCAAGCTTTAGCCAAGGCAAAGAAAGAACTAATGACCATCAGGTCAAAAAACAAGATCTTTTCCTGCAATTCACCACAGGTCCTCACCTAACTCTCAACCAAAGTGAACTCCCTACTAGCTTTTCTTCTCACAGCATGTAGTTATAGAGACCATTAAAAAAGAATGGCAGTTAAAAATAGTTTAAGGCAATAAAACTATCCATAGTGCTCTAAAGTAATCACATTCTAATTCCAAAGCAAGTACCGTTAAAGAGTCCTTTCTTCTGTTATGCATTTAAAGCACAGATTCAGAACAAAAACTCTCCAGGCCAAAAGGACCTGAAATAGCAATTACTTTGTCAACTAAGCATTGTCGATGAAACACTATCATAAAACCTTCTCTATAGAGTTAGTCCATGTAAATTTACTCCATCTGTAAACCTCAGCCTTCGAACAACTATAATACATGAAATAAAGGCTAGCCTTCTGTTTCAGAATAAATTAATAATCCAAAAAGCCACCACTACTAGTGAAATTAGTTGAATTAAGCCATAGAAGGAAACCAGTTATACTTTTTTTTCCCCCAGGTAAAAGTGATACCTTAGCTTATGTTTCTATGACACTAGTGCTAGTTTTCTTTTGAAAGAGAAGGTAAAAACTATAAAAGTTGTAGCTTTAGTAATCTAATATTGTATTAATATGCATACTGCTCTAAGACTGGTCATTTTTCAGTGATTTTTTTAACTCAAAGGTTTACATACATCTTTGATTTTTATACATCAAATCAACGTAGGTTAAAGCATTACTTTATCAATCTCTACAAAATTACACTAAAACAGAATAAAACAATCAAGAAATCAGATATCACACTCAAGGCATGTAAATTCATTAAACAATTTATACTCTAGTGAAGCACATTTCACTATACATATAAGGTCTCAAAGTTTGTTAAATTCTCACTTTTGCTGAAGAATTCATGCCACATGGAACAGCTTGGCTAATACACTAAATTGCACCAACTGGGAGACAGGGAGTCATGCTGGCCCCTTTCCTCTGAGAGACCCTTATCATACAATAAGCTACCAAGTCTTAGGGCTGGCCCTGTGGCCGAGTGGTTAAATTTGCACATTCCGCTGCAGGCGGCCCAGTGTTTCGTTGGTTCAAATCCTGGGCGCAGACATGGCACTGCTCATCAAACCATGATGAGGAAGCATCCCACATGCCACAACTAGAATGACCCACAACTAGAATATACAACTATGTACTGGGGAGCTTTGGGGAGAAAAAGGAAAAAATAAAATCTTAAAAAAAAATAAGCTACCAAGTCTTATAAATTATTTTTCCTCTCACACTTCTCTCGTTTCCCCTCACTTACACAGTCTTGACTCAGGCCTTCATCTTTTGGTGCCCAAGATAAAGCTGAAACTCCTAACTGGTGGCTGCTACCCTCTGTCCCTTCCCACCCTGGTCTACCCTCCAAACAGAAGCCAGGATGATTCCAAATGTAAATTTCCACTTTCCCACTTTAGTCCCTGAATTTCCTATTTCTCCCTCACAAATATCCATATGTCAGGGGAATAAATCCAAATGCCTTTCCAGGGCATACAAAGCTTTGCCTGCTTTGTTTCCGCCCTCCATCTTAAGCTCTCTCCCCTTCCTCACACACCAACCACTGGAGCCAAACAGAACTAACTGTAGTGCTACAAATTAACCCTGCCTGCTCGCTTTCCTTTAGTCAAGATGTTTCATTCATCTTCAATGGTCTGATTCTCCACTCTACACGCTGCACCTACTCATCTTCCCAGACACTGGACACTTTTCCTGACACCACTACTCCCCAAGCAGACTTGTAGTGCTACTGCATCCTTCATGGAGCTTCCCCTCGGTACCTAATGTCACATTTTAGTGACCTTGTCTATATCTGTTTCCCTTTACCAGAGTCCCACTTCTTGAACGCTGGAATACATCTTGCTCATCCTTGGAGCTTAGCACAAATGTCTGTCTAACATGCCAAGATTGCTTAATTAACGGCTGTTGAATGACAATGTGGAGGCAGAGGTAACTGCACCTCTTCCTATAACATGCAGTCAGGCTTTGGTCGCTTCATGGAAACCTTTCCTGCTTGTCAAACTCACCCTCTGCCCTGGGCTAGGTGCTTCCTACTGGGCTCCCAGAGTTCTCTGTGCATATGCTACCATGGCTTTGCCACACTGGGTTGTGTTGGTTTATGGTTATCTCTTGCTAATCAGACTGCAATCTCCTGGAAAATCAGGGACTGGGTTACCTGCTGCTATTCCCCCAGAGCTCAGCCCAGGGTCTGACACAGAAGAGACTCTTCATTTATACAATAAGGGTATCTAAAGAATTATTTTCTGCCCATTTACGTTTTCCTTGAAAAAAAGAGGAAAAGATATCTTTATTATCTACTTTATAGTTAAAATGAATATTCATAAATAGCCTAAATTTCTCTTTTCCCTCTTTCCCTGCTCTAGCTGCTTCCAGGTTAATCCATCTGACCTTTAGTTAGGGCTTCTTGACCTTCCTTACTGCTGCTTTCAGAATTACTTCTTCCATTTGGCCACGGTGCGTCTTCTGCTACCTTTCCCTTTCTGGGGAAAGAGTTAATAGATTTCCTGCATGTTAATCATTTTTATTTTTTATTACCTTGATTAATGAAGATTTGACAGAATTATTTTCTTAGGTACTGAGTAAAGTGCAGTTCTAGGCATGCTATTTAAATAGCTATTTGTTGTCGCTAGTGACGTCAAGTCTCTGACACCTAGCGACTCTGTGTACAGCAGAGCTGAACCCTGCCCAATCTTTTCTTTGGCTATCCTCTCACCTTCTGGTGCCATATCAGATAATGCTTCGCTGTTATTCATAGGGTTTTCATTTCCAACTTTTTTCAGAAGGTGGTGGCTAGGTCCTTCTTCCTAGTCTGTCTTAGTCTGGAAGCTCTACCGAAACCTGTCCACCACGGGTGACCCTGCTGGTTTTTGAAATACTGGTGGCATAGCGTTCATTACAGCAGCAACACAGCCACCTCAGTATGACAAGCGACAGATGTGTAGTGTGGTTCCCTGACCAGAAAACGAACCCAGGCCGCGGCAGTGAGAGTGCTGAATCTTAACCACCAGACCACCAGAGCTGGCAAATACTTATTACTTGATATTTTACATTAGTGAAGTGCTGCTGGATTCCATCAATAACTTTGCCTCACCCAAAGCAAAAACTAATCCCTAGATTCAATTGAAGAGCCCTCTGGAATGCCTCTGATTGACGTATTTATCAACATAATTAATGAGATCTCTCCTGATCTTCCACACCAAAGCAAAGGGAACAATTAAATGCTTCTGGGGCTGGAGGGAGAGAGAGTATCCATACCTGACAAGTTTGGCAATCAGACAGTGATTCCTAAAGGAGTCGAAATTTAGCATTGAAGCATTTTGTTTTCCCAGTTTTCATATAAAACAGGAATGATGAGCTGTGAAATATCCTGGCATCTGGAATTCATTACACCCATAGCATTGCTTATGTATTTTAGTGCGTAGGCTGACTTCCCCAAAATCACACAGTAAGAACTTGAATCAAGATTATCTGACTCCAAATCATGTCTTCCGAAGCTTCTCAATAATGCCAGTTGTTCTCAACTGACTTAACAAGACTCAACAGACTTAACAAGGGCAGATATCTGCACTGCTAATTCCCTCATACCCTTCAAGGCTTTGCTCAATGTCATCTACTCAAGAGGGCCTATCTGATCTGTCATCCACCCCGAAGCCTATTCCCCTTCACCTGCTCTTTTGCTTTTCTCCATAATGCTATTGCCTTCTAACAGAGTATATAATTTATTTACATATTAAAATTATTCTTTACTGTTTGCCACCTCCCTCTAGAACACAAGCCCTGCAAGGGAAGAATCTTTGTTTTGTTCACTAATGTGTCCCAAGCACTTACAACAGTGGCAGGCACACAGGTGGTGTTACAGACCGAATTATGTCCCCTCAAAATTTATATGTTGAAGCCCTAACTCCCAATGTGACTCTGTTTGGAGAGAGGCCCTTTAAGGAGAGGATTAAGGTTAAATGAGGTCATATGGGTGGGGCCCTGAACTGATAGGACTGGTAAACTTATAAGAAGAGGAAGGGATCCCAGGAAAGGCCATCTGAAGACACAAGAAAGTGGCCATCTGTAAGCCAGGAAAAGAGGCCTCACTACAAACCAATCTTGCTGGTACCTTAATCTCGGACTTCCAGACTCCAGGCTGTAGGAAAATAAATCCCCGTTGTTTAAACCGCCCAGTCTCTGGTGTGCTGTTATGGCAGCCCAAGCAGACGAACACACCTGATACTCAATGAAGAGATGTGAATGCACGAAGAGCTCAAGTTCACTCTTCAAACCCATATTGTTCTCACAACACTTTTTTTTTCCTATTCCCTCTCAGCTTTCTGGTTGAAAAATTGATCTTGGAGTATCTGCGAAGTGGCTGGCTAGAAAATTACTTTATCTACTTCAGAGGTAGAATGATCATGTCACTAGTGTCAGCAATAGGCATCGAATCTTCTCCTCTGTCCTCACTTTTAGCTTAGAAGTGAGGGGGATAGGTGGAGTTTGAGCCTCAAAAGCTGAAATTCATTATTACAGTTTACCACAGATCAATTTTATAAGCATGAATTAAATAATTTTAAATGGTACAACTACCTTATCTTTCAAATCTATGATGGGTTGAATATGCTCCTTTTGGTGAAACTGAGAGCTATCAAAAAAATAATTTATAATTTCAAAACAATTCCTATAGAATCAAAGTTTTTATCAGTTTAGAAAACTCCCTGTGTATGTTTGTTGTGACTCAAAAAATTATTTCTCTTTCAAATAACGTTTGCAATCTCTGCCAGGGAAGGAGGGAAGACCAGAGAGCTGGAGGGAGGGAAGGAGGAAGGAAAGGAGGCAGGAAGGAAAAAGAAAATTAGATACTGCTAAAGCCAGGCCCCCTCAGGCTTCAAAATACTCTCTAAAGCAGTGTGAGAAATTTACACTCCCACCAGCAATATATAATGGTTTCCATTTCCCTTAAATCCTCACAAAACTTCTTAGGTTTGACCAATCTTATGGATGTAAGTGGAATCTCATTGTGGTTTTAACTTACATTTTTCCCTGATAAAATATAACGTTGAGCATCTTTTCATGTTTCTTTTACATTCTGGTTTCTTCTTCTTTTCAGTTAACTCTTTATATTCTTTGTGTATTTTTCTTTCAGTAGCTTGTCAGTTATTGATTGATTTGTAGTTATTTATATAATTGGACATTGGTCATTTCTTCCGTACACCGACTGAAAATATTTTCTCCAATACATGGATTTATTTCACACTATGTTGTACAACCTTGTGTCAAGAATTGTGAAGGTTAGGAGACTTTAATATACTTATAAGATAGCAAGTTAGCCAGCCAAGATGGTATAGATACTGGTAGAAGACAGGAGACTCCTCGGTCAAGGAAAAAAAGACAGCTTACCACTCACAGTAATACTGGTAGCCAGAGTGTCAGAAGTTTTGTACCATTTCCAAGAGCCTTGAGCCGACAGGTCCAGGCAAAGATGACTAGATAATACCTGCACATGCAGAGGGTTGCACTGCAGTAGAGAAAGCATGAGATTTGAACCTTGAATCATTTATGATGGGCAGAATGCATGGCTCCCCTTTGCTCATAAGGGAAACACTATATCTTCCAATGCTATTCACTATACAAACATCTTTGGAAAGGCAGTCCAGAACAAAGGGCTATCAGTGCCTCACTCTTCATAACATTCAGAAATGAGACGTAAAGAAAATTGTCTCCTAACAATATTACTCCTCATTTCTATGCCACTTTCACTATTAATGATTTTTTTCTATGAGCACACCAATCCCTAAGCCACTCCTATTATTCTGACTAACAAAGGCTGAGACTAAATCCATAAACTTGTTTCATACAGCATTTAATTATCAAAGGACTCCAAGCAGCAGGCAGAGGTCAATTGGCAGTATTGATCCCAACCATGTCCCCACAGGGGCCTGGACCCATTGAACTGAACAAATCCCATAAATCATTAGGACCTATCTTACAAAGCTGAACGGCTTTCTCTTTGAGTTTTAGTAATGACCTTCCCACTTGGTTTGAAGTTTTCATCTAGATATAGCAGGATGTTTTAGCGATGGCACAGACTTCACCCCCGGCCGCAGGGAGGAAGTCTAGGGCAAGTCTTTCATTTGTAACAATCTTGGCCAGTAAGTTGAGGCTGTCCTGAATACTTTCTAGGGCCAAAGCAGGTGTGATTAGGCATTCCCTCCCCAGGTGCCAAGGTGGTTGTTCTTGCTCAGCCACTAGAAAATTGTCGTTATTCTGGTGGTTGTAACGTCACCATTTTTCCTATTGTTTCCAACTCATGCCCAGAACTTTCCTTCAGAAGGGTCAGGTGGAGGAGGGACAAAGACATTTTTATAAAACTTAAAGAAAGCCATTATGCACACACAGAGGCAGTGTACTCAACCACGTAGCCATTATCTTTGTGTCTGAGGACTATGAGAGTCCAGAGGTAATCTGGGTGGCTGAAACAGAATTGTCTAAAATCCTATGCCCACTTTTGGGTAGGCTGTCACCCACAGAGTAGACCAACCAGTATATCCTGAATTTGACAAGGTCAGGAGAAAGAAAGAATCCTCATGCTCACAAAGGGTCAGCATAGAATTCCAAATTTTTAAAATATGTCTACGTAACTAACGGAAAACTTCTGTTTCTACACTTACACAATTCGACACTTTACCTCTGAATCCAAAAGTGTGGGATTCTTTTCCTCAAATTAAATAATTTTGATAGCAACTACCCAGAGTCACCACAGACCCCACAGGTAATAAAAGGGCTCAGTCTCACAAGACTGCCTCCCACTTGAGACACCAACCATGAGTCCCAGAACATCACCTGGACTTCTGACTGACTGATTATAAATCAGGGGTAACTGAAACACCCTCCTTGAGTTCAATAATATGCTACAATGGCTGACAGAACCAAGAAAAGTGCTATATTTATGATTACTGGTTTGTTTTAAAGGAACAGCTTTGTTTTAAACAATTTGTTTTAAAGGAACTTAGGAACAGCTAAATGGAAGAGATGTATAGCACAAGGTATGTGGGAAATGGTGCAGAGCTTCCATGCCCTCTCCAGGTGTGCCATCTTCCCAGAATCTTGATGTGTTTGCCAACCTGGAAGCACTCCAAACCTCTCTGGTTCGAGTTCTTACAGAAGCTTTATTACACAGGCATGCCTGATCAAATCATTGGTCATTGGTGAATAAGTCGGTCTCCAGCCCCTCTCTCCTCCCTAGAGAGCAGGAGTAGGGCTGAAGTTCCAATCCTATAATCACATAGTTGGTTCCCCTGGCAACCAGCCCTCTTCCTCTAAAATCACCTTATCATTAGCATAAACTCAGGTGTGACTGAAAAGCACTTACTGTGAATAGCAGAAGACACTCCTGTCGCTCCTATTACTGAGAAAATTACACGGTTTTAGGAGCTCTGGGCCAGGAACTGGGGATGAAGACCAAATATATATATTTTTATTATATCCTAATATCACAGTAACCGTCTCTGCCCCTTCATCATGATAATTATTCAGGAGGAACAACTGCATTCAGTAACCAAACTGCCTTATTAAGCTGTGTACATCAGAAGGAAATAAAACAGACGGAGTCAGAAATCTTATTGAGTTGATCAATTATCACCAAACGCCAGAAGCCTATGGGTGATGTGGAGCATGGAAGACCCATCAGATCCCTTGACTATCAGTCTATTGTTGAGTGGCTTTTATAATAGAAACCACACCATGGTCAGACTGCAAGCCGTCTGGAAAGCCAAACACATGACACAGATTAGTTTCAAGGATGATAACGGTGTATCCAGAGTCAGCTGATTGAACAAGAACAGCAACACTGTAACTTGAAAAACGTGTCAATAGTCATGAGGACTTCTGGTAGCCCCAAGAAGGAATCAAAATCTGATGCAGTCCATCTACCAACACTATGCAGGAGCAATGCCCTGTGAACTGTGAGTCGCAGAATACTTTACTACATGCCCAGTTTATGATGGCATATGTGTTGTGATGTCCAATATGATGATGGATCCAGGCAGCAATGGAATTATCCAGGCAATGCAGGCTTGGTCAGCAGCTGGACTCCAGCTGGTCTCATCAGCGAATAAGCCCTTACTGTGGACATCTACAAGAACAACTCAAGTTCCTATCAATGGCCACAGTTTCTTTCCACAGATTACAGCCCCAAAGAAACCTCTGTTTCATATGCAATCAGTACTTTTCCAAGTGTTAAACAAAAGAGGTAGGTCTAACAGCCCAGCAGAGTAAAAGCAGATAAAAGTTTGTGAAGTAGAATACTGGCCGGAACTGTGAGAACAGCCTTGCTTTCTGCCCGTGGAACAGAAGTCATCCGTTTGGGGTTCTGCACAGCTGTTGCTGAGTTGAACAGCCACAGGAGCCCAGTGGACACCATGTGGTTTCAGTGCACCTGAACCATCAGTGAACCAGTTGAGGCATTTAGCACAACTGATTGAAGTCTCCATTGATTCAGCGTCTTGCTTTAAGCAGCAGAGTGGAGGTTAAAGTGTCCCTGAAAAGAATAGCTGCCATTTTCTCAGGTAAAGCCAAGACGCTCCTGGGGCTAGGCCAGCTATTTTCTTCAGTATGTCATTTCCATTTACTAAATAAGACTTGTTGCTTTCTTCCCACCTTGCTAGTCATTGAATCCCAGTTGACCCACCAAAATGGAACTATCAGGCACAAGATTCTCAGGCCTCCATAGGTCACACATTCAGTTTCTACCAGAGTCCAGTAGCAAGTGAACAGTTGCTTTTCAAAGTGATAGACCTGGAAGTCGTATTGGGAAGGTGACAAGTTTGAAACACCAAGAGCCACCTCTAGGGGGCTGCTTCCTCTGGCAAGAGGTTCTAATCAGCAGCCCATCTGTCACAGAGACTTGCAGCAGAAAGTAATCATTGGAGTTACGTGGCCTTCTGCACATGCGGCTATAGGTAGAAGCATTTCCCTATATGTGGCTGTTTTCCTATCAAGAGCATTCTCTTTGGTACTTATGAGCATTCACAGTAGGAACAAATAAAACATAAATACCAACTATATTCAACAATGGAAGTTAATATAGCAGCACAGTGAATCAGCCAAAGGGCCCCAGTCACAATTTCCTTTAGTCACAAGTTCTAAAGTTCCTTTAGAATATTTTTATCCTACCTTGTCTTATACTCTCCCAAATAAATCATTATTATGCTGTTTTATAAGTTAGTGCTTTTTTAGTTTTAGTCATAATTTTCAATTTCTTTGTTCTTTTTTCTTCTAACTCCATGTTTCTGGTGTCAATGACATTTTTCCAAAAGGACATTCCTTAGCAGGTTTTTTCCCAGAAACAATAAATGATTGTTAAGTTATTTCAGTCTTTTTCTTAAGAACACCTTTAATTTTTTCGTCATTGTTTAATATTAGTCTAGATGGCTACAGAATTCTAGGCCGAATTCTAATTACTTTCCCTTAGTTATTTGCAGATATAATTTCAATTATTTTCCTGGCCTTTATTGATGCTTTTGAGAAATCTCTTATTAACATTTTTTCTTTGTAGATTACCTATTCTTCTTTTGTTGCTTTTAAGAAATTTTCCTTTATCTTTGGTATTCTGCAATTTCACTGTATTAGTCAAAGGTTTGTGTACTTTTATCTAAATAACTGAGGGTTCACATACTATATAATAACTGAGGATTCACATACTATATAATATTTGAAATAGCGTCTCTCTGGCATTGTCTACCTTCTCTCCTGATGTAAATCCTATCTGACAAAAGTCTTTCTTGCCACTCAATCTTCCAAGTCTTTTAAACTTATGTTCATACCATCTATTTCTTGTCTGCCTCTATGGAATTTTCTGTCATTTTTTCAGATGTTTTTCCAATTTACCCATTCTGTGTTTAGCTTATTACTAGCTACTCTTTAAACTATATATTGCATTTGTAATCTCTAGAATTTTATTTGCTTCCTTTTCAAGTCTTATTTTTTTCACAGTGTTCTTTCAGATTGCCATTAATTGGCTTAAATTCATGGTGTTTTAATTCTGCTGTTCACGGTGCCCACTGTCTATCCCTCCGGGAAATTGATTCTAAGCGCATATCATGAGATTTTTATTGTGAGAACTTTTAAAGTGGTGCTCGTTCTGTTCAGTGAGGACCTTTGTTTTGTCTTCTGGAGAGTCAGACATTCCTCTAGATTTGTTTTCATTTGCTTTTTCCTGGTGCCCCAAGAGAATCACCAGCTCAGGATAAAATTTCATGATGATTTCTCTTCATGGAGGTCTCAGATCATATCGGTAAGGTAGAATAAATCTGAAATTTCAGCCCAAGAGAGACACAGCTCTATCAGTTTCAATTCTCAGGGAAAATGCTCTTCTACTCAAAACCAGGCAATGAGAGGTGAGCTTTTTGCCCATCTTCCAGGGCGAATGGTATTTTTTTTCCAAGCTCACACTTTTACTGAGGTTGTAATCCTTTGAGTGTCCCAACCTCATATGAGAGGTTTCTGACTTAGCTTCCTGTGTTACACTGGTCCCATAAAGGTTCTCTGGTCCTCATATAATGTCCCACACTGGGCACTGAAACCCAAAACAAATGGTTCTCAAAATCAACCCCTTCTCTCCCCAGTCACCTGCAAGGTCATCTCCAAGGTCAGCTCATTTGGTTATCCTCTGGTTTTCACACCCAGGGATTTCTCTTTCTTCTGAGATCAAGTATACTTTTAAAAGAATGTTTGTTACATTCTTTTATTGTGGTGTTTGGAGGGGGAGAGTTTTAGCTTTAACGTACTATGTTTCTCTAGAAGGCCAAAATATTACCAGACAAAAATTAACGTCAAATTTCCATTGAAGACTGAATCATTAAACTGTGAAAACATCTGTAAAGTGAAGCTGTTCAAAAGAATATTCACTTACCACTGAGAATGACAAAGAAGCTTGCACAAATGTTTTTGCAATATAATGTAAAATTGTGCAAGTATTTACACAATGAATAGTGGAGTGGGTAGAATTAAGACCAATCCTAAATTACACTCTATATGAGCCTACATCACTGAGTGTTTAAACAGCAAGTATCATTTTTTTTACGATAACAGAAAAAGGCACGTAAGTTAAAAGCATATAAAACTGTTTCCCTGAGCATATTCAGACAAGCAAAACGTTATACTTCTACTTCTTGCCCCTGGTTACACATAATTAGATAAAGATAAGAGGAAGAAGGAAAAAGAAAGTGCCATTTTATTTTAGTTTCAATGGAGTGCTGAGAAAAGCTGAAACCTGGGTAGTCTGCAGTTTCATCAGCAGCATAGAACAGCTCAATCTGAAAAGCAAGCACTCATTAGCTTAATGCAAGACCAAGCTGTGATTCCCACAGAGTCCCTTTAGGGTAAGTCTTTGGCAAACAAGAAAGCAGAGGCAGTCAGGCTGAGGAAAGTCACACTCCAAAGGTTGCATCTACAAAGTTATTTATATAACTCCAAGTGAGAATTTAAGGCTCTAATTAGAGAACCTATTTGAAGGCTCCTCTTTGAACTTGCAAAGTTTAGCTCTTTAAACATATTATTCAATATTTATCTTCCCAGCTGAAAGTAATATCTCCTTTCCTAAATCCTGATTATATCATAGTATTTCCACTACTATACTACTTAGCACATTTTGCACAGCAAGGTAATTGCAATTCCCGTGTGTCTGCCCCCTCCACTAAATAAAACTGCTTGAGGATAGGGACCTTCTCTTGTTTATCTTTCAATAGTCAAGAATGACTCCAAAAAGATCATTGTTGAGTTACAAGTGCTTCTGATTCATTTGTTTATTTTATACCGATTTCCTAAGTGCCTAGTCTGCAGCAGGCACAGTTCCGTGGGCTGATGAATGAGCCACGACTTAGACCAAAAGCCCTGCCATGATGGAGCGTACATTCTACCTCGGTGAGACAGATACAAAATTAGTAAAATGCGTCATATTAGAAGGTAATATGTGCTATGGAGAAAAGATAAAGCCTGGTGAGAAATAGTTGGGGGACCAGGTGTAGTTTGAAATAAGTGACAAAGGCAGGCTTCGTTAGGAAGCAGGCAGGAGTGAGCCATGTGAATACCTAGGGAAAGAACATTCAAGGAAGAGTGAAGGGCAAAAGCAAAGGCCCCCGGAGAGAAGCAGGTCTGCTCCTTCAGGATCAGTAAGAAGCCTGATGCAGGTGGAGTAGAGAAATCAGGAGCAAGGAGGAAAGTAGCAGAAGACGAGGGCAGAGAAGGGACCAAGAACATATCAAGTACCTTGCGAACCATTGAAAGGACTTTGGTATTTGCATGAAATAAAACACCTGGCACGTTTGCTTTCTTCTGAGATCAACTACACAGAAATAGTTGTGGTTTATGCTAGAGATTAGAGTAGGAAAGGGCATTTTGAGCAAAGGAGTGACTTAACCTGATTTGTATTTCTTCAGGATCACACTGTCAGGTGTGTTGAGGGGAGACTGTAAAGTGGAAGGACAAAAGGGAGCCTCATTTGGAGGCTATTACATTAATAGAAGGGAGGATGACGGTGGCCCGGATGAGGGTTGTAGCAGTAAAAGTGGTAAGAAATCATCTGTTTCTGTATGTCTTTATAAGTTAGAGGCAACAGAATTTACTGACAATTGAACATTCTAAAAGTTGTAAGAAATATAATAAACTTCTGAAATGGAAAGAGAGAGAGAGAAAGAGAAACAAAGATGCCATTAGATGATGTCTCATCCTGGTTTTTTCACTGAAATTATACATACACACATGCACATGCAAGCTCGCACACGGAAGTTACAACACAAAGATATACCAGCGCCATCTAGTGGCGTTACTAATCTCCATCTACAGTGGAATGCATTCGTCGATGTTCAGTATTAGCATACAATGGTATAACATGTAAAATCACTTAAGACGTTGTTATAAATGTTTGAGAGGGCTAGTGATTAAAGAAATGTAACTAAAGATTAAACAAAAAAACTTTTGCAATGCCAAGTCATCTTCAGCTTGAACACTGCTTTTATCCTTCACAGATAATCAGTAAATTAGGGATTTTCTCTTTCCACCTTCACTCATTCATTCTTTCACTTATTTATACATTCATTTATAAATTATTATATACCATATACTCTGCACATGTTTTTAAACTTGGACTGTGCTTTTGGGGGGGAATAAATGCATATAATGTGGTCGTTAAAATCTAGTGTAATAAATGTGAAGATAGAGCAGTGGTGGTGAAGAAATAATCAACTTCACTTAGGGTTAGAGGAAGGTTCATGAAAGAGATGACTCTTTTCTATAAACTGCCAAGTAAGTACCATTATCTTCTAGTGTTAAAAGTGTATTATATTGGTCCATTTGCATTTAAATTTTCAATGCACTGCCACTAGGTTTAAATGTCCATAAATGCTACATTCACCTCCTGTCTGTTAGGTTCCTCACCTTGTTGTTATATCACTAGTGGCTTTCTATGGCCTACATAACATAAAAAAAGAGAGTAGAAGGCCGGAATGCTTCATTTGAACTTCAGGCTCCATCATGTACTTGCTGAGTTCTATGGAACTGGTGACTTAAACTCTACGGCCAAAGTTTCCTCAAGTACATAGTGGGATGATAATAGTTCCTAATTTATGGGGTTGTTATAATGACTTATTACAGTTATTCTAATACTCAGAATCCTGTCTGACAGATAGTAAATAAATATTAGTGGTTATTATAATCATCACACTCTTCTGCCTGACCTGCTGGAATTCCCGTTATGAGGGCCTTTCCTCCATGAACAAGAAGGGCTAATGGAATAGTGGACATGCAAAGTCTGTCTTAAAACATTTAGATCTCAGATCAATTCAACATTTATTCAGAGCTAGCTTATGCCTTTCAGACACACATGCTATCTCCCCAGGCCAGTGCCTTCTCTGTTCTCAAATATTGTCTATTATTGCTAAATCACCTATGCCTTTGTCTAACCAAATCCTGCCTCATCTTTCAAGACTTAGCTCATATCTACACTTTCCATGAACCCTCAATTTATTGATATCATATCTCTTTTATGAATTTCCACAAATCCACGAGTCTCAATCCACTGCCCTTAAGAGCCTCATTTTGGCCCTTAATAACATACTAGATTATAGCATTGCTTTAAGTGCATATGTCCTGTTTTTTCCATTTCAGTGATGTTCATTTGGAGAAAAGGAACAAGCATTCCACTTCTAAACAGAATATTATATTATTCAACTGAATAACTTTATAAACTCTTCCTCTCACCTAGGATTCTCATATGGCCCCCATCCCCAGCCCTATTAAAGAATTATTGCTTTATGACACCACTATTAATGACGGGGTATACAATTTTCCTAAGGTATACTAGTGTGGGAAAAAAATGCCAAAAACTACTAAATTAGATGATAACTTGAAGCCAGGGATTAACTAGTGTGGCAGGTAAATATAGTAAAGGATCTAGTTTGAAGGAGTTAAATAAAGATTTAGAAAAAAATCACTTTATAGATGCCAAAATAACATTTTAAATAAAATTTTAAATCCACAATATTGAGGTACACTTTATGTAAAATAAAATATATTCATTTTAGTACAGCTTGATGAGTCTTCACAAATGTATACACCCATGTAATCACAAACACAATCAAGATACAAAGCATTTCTAATATCCGCGAATTTTGTTCCCACCCCTTTGCAGGCCATCCCCTGCTATCCTCCTGCTCATGGCAACAGCTGACCTGCTTTTTCCTTCCTTCTTATCTTCATAGATTAACTTTGTCACTTCTAGAACTTTTTATAAAATGGGACCATGTAATATGTGCTCTTTTGTGTCTAAATGCATTTTCTCAGCACAATGTTTTTAAGATTCATGTATGTTGTCATGTGTACCAGTGGTTCATCTCCTGTTTATTGCTGAGTGTTATTTCAACATATGGATATACCAATATTTATCTAGCCATTCACCTGTTGATGGACATTTGGGTCATTTCCAATTTGGGGCTATAATGAATAAAGCTACCATAAGCACTCATGTTCTGTATATTCATAAATTTTCAATTTGTTAGTGAATACCTCAAAGTGGATTTGATAGGTCATTTTTAAGTACAAGTTTATATTTATTAGAAACTACAAAAGAGTTTTCTAAAGTAGCTGCAATATTTTACACTCATACCGGTAAGAATATGACAGTTCCAAGTGATCCACATCCTTGTCAACACCTGGTATTATCCATCTTTGTAATTTTAGTCACTCAAGAGAATGTGTAGTGTGATCTCATTGTGGTCTTAATTCCCATTACTCTAATGCCTAATGTTATTAAGCATCATTTCATGAGCTTATTTCCCATTTTTATATTTTCTCTGGTTAAGTATCTGTTCAAATCCTTTGTCTATATTTTTATCAGGTTGTTTGTCTTCTTAATATTGGTTTTAAGAGATTTTTATACCTTTGGGTACGACTCTTTTGTCAGATATGTGGAGTGACAACCTGTGGTTTCCTTAGAAGAACTGAAGTTTTTATTTTGAGAAAGTCAAATTCATCATTTTTTTCATTTATAGTTTGTACTTTTACGTACTAAGAATTCTTCGCCTACACCAAAACTCAAAGATTTGCTCCTATGCTTTCTCCTAAAAGATATAGTTTTTCTTTTTAGGTATAAACCTCCAACACAATGCTAAATACAAGTAATAAGGGCAGACATCCTTGCCCTGTTCTCAATCTTACAGCATGAGCATTCAGTTTTTCACTACTAAACATCATCTTAGCTGTAGAATTTTCAGAAGTGCCCTCTATCAGCTTGAGAAAAATTAATTCTATTCATTCTTTCCTAAGAGCTTTTATTATGTTTATGTGTCAAACTTTTCTTAACTGCTTTTGCTACAACTATTGATATCATCATGTAACTTTTTTCCTGCTAAAATGAGGACTGATTTTCAAGTGTAAACTGACCTTGCGTTCCTGGGATAAATCCTCCTTGGTCTTATGTGTTATTCTTTTTACATATTTTACATATTGATGAATTTGATTTATAAATATTTGGATACATTTCTTTTTTGTGTCTTGTTCATAAGGGATGTCAATGTGCAAATTTCTTTGCAGTTTTTTTTATTTTGGTATTCGGGCAATACTAGCCACATAAACTGAGAAGTCTTTCATTTGCCATTTTCCACAAGATTTTGTGTAGAGTTAATTTTACTTCTACCTTAAATGTCTGGTAGATTTTATCAGTGCTTCCACTTGGGTCTAAAGATTGGGGGGGGGGAGTCAATTATGAACTGAATTTTTTAAATTAATATAAGAAAATTCAGATTGAGTTTGAAATTTTGCTTGAGTTGATTTTAGTAATTTGTGTCTGTCAAGGAATTGGTTCATTTCAACTAAGTTTTAAAATATAGTGGTATAAATCTGTTAATAATATTCTCTTTTTTCCTTTAATATCTGTAGCATTTGCACATGACACTTTTATATTTCCAATACTGGTATTTCGTATTTTCTCTCTTTTCTTCATGAGCAGTCTAATCAGAATTTTATTAACATTACTGATCTTTTCAGAGAAACAGGTTTTGATTTCATTGACAGTTTCTAGTATTTATCAATTTTCTGTTTCATGGATTTCTGATCTTAGTCTTATTTGCTTCCTTCTTATTCTAGATTTAATTTACTCTTTTTCTTTCTTTTGAGGGGGAAGCTTAGGTCATTGATTTTATATGTTTCCTTTCTAATATAAATATTTAAAGCTAAATATAAATCTTCAAGCACTGTCTTAGCTGCCTGCCACAAATGTATTTTCACCTTCATTTAATTGAAAGTATTTTCTAACTTCTTTGTGATTTATTCTTTGACCCCTGGATCATAAAGAAGTATATTGTTTAGTTTCCAAATATTTGGGATTCTCCAGATACATTTTTATTATTAGTTTTGAAGTTAATTGTGTGGTAGTGAGAGAACAAATTCACAGAGGCACATTGCAAGCCATATTGAAGGACATATCTCAGTCGTGCTGTTCCAACTATTGCAAGGTCCTCATTATTGTGAAGGAACTGTAGGTGGTTGTGGGAGAGAGTGAACCGGGAGGATTGAGAAAGCAAAGACAGCCCAGACAGAACAATACAGTTAGGGGAAAGAGTCCTCTACTCCCATGTCTAGGGAGTAAGAGCATGACCTGAAGGGCAAAAAGTTTGAGCACAGGTCGTCAAGAGGCAAGTATCATACCTACTTGACAATCCTTAAAACACCTATGCAAGGGAGACTAGACTTAGAGATGAGGCAGTTAAGAGTCAGGGTGATTAAAATTACTTAGTAATTTTTTTTAATAAAAGTAGTTATTAGATCTATTCAGACTCTGATATGTTCCCTACACAAATATCTCATTCCTTTTAAAAAGATTTCTTTTTTTAACTTTACATGGGCAAGTGCATTAAGAAATGTGTTGTATCTCACAATTTTAAAACAATAAAATAACTGGAAATTATTTAAGGAAATAACTCTAAGTCACAAAGCTTCTCTTACATAAGAGATCTCACTTTAGAAAAATTTAAAGGGGCAGATATTAAAATAATATTAATTACAGATCCATATTTTTTGATGATGCATATTGATAAAAATCATTTCCCAAAGCCATAATTATTCGGTGAATTAATGGAACACAGGTTTAGAGTTCCTTTGTCACCAAAAGCCACCCTGATTCCTGAGTTCCCACAGGAAAAAAGATCCACAACCACCACACAATTCTGCTCTATAAGTCTAATTTAACATGCATCTCGTCTCCAAGTGGATCTTTCAATCTCTTCAGATTGACTTAATCACACTTGTTTATTAATACGCAAACGCACAGACACAGACACAAGAATTATCCCTGACTCTACACTTTTTTTCTGACTGACTTACTTTCTTGAATAGTCTATTAGAGTTTTCCAGAGAAACAAAATCAACAGAGTATGTATATATGCACATATTTGCTTGCTAGGTGGCGTGATCCAGACCCCTTACACGCGAATGTGGGACAAGGGGCCATCAGGTAGCCAAGGCACTCAGCTGTTTCTCATCACAGGAATCCCTTGCCAGTCGGGTAGAACTCCCGAGATCCCGCGAGACTGGGTTTTCTCTGGGAAGAGCAGGTCCAGGCAGCAGCACTGCAGGCCTTTTCAGCCGTTCTCTGAGCTGCTCCTGATGCTGAGTGCGTCCCAGCCTATCTTCTGCCTGCAACTCCGTTAGGACCATCCTCAGTGCCCCCACACACCAAGAAAAGACAAGATCTCGCTCTTAAAGAATTAGCTCACGTGCTTGTAGAAACTGGCAAGTTCACAATCGTAAGGGAGGCCTGCCGGCTGGAGATTCAGGAAAGAGTTGCAGTTTAGTTCCAAAGGTCCTCTGCTGGTTGAATTCTGCCTCTTCCGGGAGGTCAGACCTTTTCTAAGGCCTTCAACTGACTGAATAGGCCCACCCACATTATGGAGAATAATCTGCTTTATTCAAAGTGTACTGATTTAAATTTTAATCTCATCTAAAAAAGACCTTCACAGAAACATATAGAATAATATTTGACTGAATATCTGGCCAAATTGACAAAATTAGCCATCACGAATGGCTTCTCCATCTCCTATCAGAGTACTTCCTATCCTTCCTTGTCTAAACATGTCGCACTTCCCTAATCCTATAAATCCATTCGAATCTCTCATCTGAATTCTTATAACCCTCTTGTACTACTACTTTAGGGTCTTATCATGTGAAAATGATATTGAAAGCCTTAGAAAGTATATCAGCTCACATTTTATGTATGTTATCACTGAGTGTGTGGAAGGCAAATCTCCTTGAAAATAGAGACTCTGTTGCATTTCTGCAGCACCTACCACCCTGTCTGGGAAACAGCATTAAACAAATATGTGTTGAATAACTGCAATCTTTCGTTCAAAACATATTTATAGAGCTTCTGTATACATGAGAATATGTTTCACAAGCTCAAATGTTCATATTTGTTTTTATCATTGCTACAGTCCCAGTGCCGGGAAGAGTGCCTGGCTCATAAGAGAATCCTTAACAACTATTTGGAAAAGGAATTAGAAATATCAATGATGAGTAATGAGTGAATTAAACGGAATATAAGCTCCATAAAAGAAGAGATCTTATGCTTCTTGCATATACTCCAAGCCCCCGACACAACTCTGGACATTTATTAATTGCTCACTAAATGAATTGCTTTGACTCTAGCAAAAATTCAGTAGACTCTGTGTATTACCAATTACCACCTTGTGGATGAATGCTTTTACTTGCTAAAAAAGAAAATCCACAGTGTAGGAAAGGTGTTGTCAGATTATACTAAATAAAATTAGAATTATGACTGTTTTGTTTTTATTCTAATAAAGCTTATTATGCCTTATTGGCATCTTCCACTTGAGTTCTATTATTGAACCACCTCAGAACTAAAATAGTGCATATTTTTAAAGTGAAATAGAATACACTGTATAGATTTTAGCAAGAAATGGTAAATTTTAAGCATCTTTAGGATAGCTCTGTAATCCTACAAAAAATCAATTTAACATATATGTTTTTAAATATCCACTATACACAGGTAAACGAAAAGTCAAAATTAAAATGATCAATTTCATCCTTTTATATCTGTATTCCAAGTACAAAAATCCCCCATACTTGTTTTTCTCTTTAAATGTTTAACTTTCAATATTGTAAATAAATGTATTAATGTGGCTATTTGGAAGAAGTTCTAAGATTACTTAATTAATTCATTTACACAAGCTTGTTGCCAATAGTATAACCAGGAACTCCCTGTTAGAAGAGACTGCTACAATGATAAAATAAAATAAAATGCACATTTTAGTTAAGGACTAATGTTTCATTAATTCCACGCAAGAAAACTAAGAACCCCCAACCAAAATGTTTTTAGGTTTCAACTCTTATTTATTTTCATAATGAGATCAAAAGAGGGGTTGGGGTTGGGATTAGGGAAAGAAAATCATTCGATGTTTATATGACCAGAATGTCCATATGGATGACATGTCATACAGAGATGTGATTGCATCAGTCATTTTCAAACCCTCAAGTTCATCATCTCGTATAATCTATGTATATATGTGTGAATCAAAACCAGACTTCTTAAAGTGAAATGACATGGAAAAGGAAATCTTACAGAAGACTTCCTGTAATTATCCCGTTTCTCTTATAAAATTGGTAACTGATATAATAAAAGTGTTTACTTTTCCTTCCATAGGACCTGATTGGTGACCTGAAGGAGAAGCTTTCAGATCACTTCAAAGATGTCATGGTTGGCCTCATGTACCCACCGCCATCTTATGATGCTCATGAACTCTGGCATGCCATGAAGGTAGTGGTTTGTTGCAAAAATATACTTGTAACAGGTACAGGCCGATATTTCAGTAGAGAGGGAACTGCCCTGTGATGTTGCTACCTGTGATCAGAGAGAGAGGAGGAAATATCTGAGCAAAGATGAAACAATGAAAATGTGATGGTCAGGGGAAGTGACCCTGTTGGAAAGAGGAGACCTCCAGAGCCCGGTAGCTCAGATCAGCCCGTTCTTTTATTATACAAACGCAGACTCACTGACCAGGCTCTGCACTGAGCTACCAAAAGAAAAGAGTAAGAAAGCTTCTGGGGCTATTCCGATTTGTCTCTCCCCAGTGTGTATTCTTATATTAAGGGGAAATGTTATAAGTTATGTCAACCTCTTTAAATTATTTCTAAAAATTGGGATCATCAAGCAAAAGTAAGATACAGAGTCAAAGATGAAATATAAATGACATCTTTATTTGTTTATTTTTATGACTTTAAGTTAGTACTTTACAAAAACTATTGCTCAAGTATATCAAAATTTTACTTTTGAAGGATTAGGACAATTCTTTCTTATAGGAAAGTCATTTCTGTGAAATAATTGACTACAGATTTGCTAGAGATTTTGTCGGCTAGGAATGGGGGATGAAAGGCTTTTTACATCTTTCCAAATGCTGATATTAAACACCTGCAGAACTGTTGAAATCATTCCAATGTGATGCCTGCCAATGACCAGATTACCACAATCTGTGAACAATGTGTGACAGGAAAAAGGAAAGGGGAAAAAAATTAAGGGAATCTGGATTTTGGCCATCATTTTTATCCATCAGAATAGATATTGTTTAAAATCCATATGAATTTCAATTAATCACTTTTTTAAAAAAAAAAAAGTTGCATATGTCAGTTCCTACCTCTTTCAAAATTATGTGACTAAAAACTATGAGAAGTCATATGTTACTGTTTAGATGAAACTGTTATACTTTATTAGCATCTCATAGAATGGTAAGGATTTCTGAAGCTTTCCTGAAAAATATTTGTTCTTTAAAATCACTATCAGAGAAGAATATATGCATATGGCTGTAAGAGATCACAGAAAGTACTCAGTCCAAGTGTTTAGGCAAAGGGTACAAAATTCCACATCTAGGATGAGGCCAGGAGAAGCCCCTGAAACGTCCTTGGGAAGTTAGGAGAGCCACGTTCTAATCTGAGCTTACCGAAGAACTGATATTCTAGGAACAAAAGAGAAAATAAAATCAGTGTCATAATCATTGTTTAAACATGTTTTTCCACATTATTTAGAAATGCCCATGCTGTTTTATTCTAAATGAAGGAACAGAGTTTCAGATAATATTATCTTCTCAGGGTCAAACAGCTAGTAAATAGCAAAGTCACAACTGAATTGGGTCTGTCTATGCCCAACACACTTCCATTCCCCTCTGTCCCCTCTCAGAATACCAGGAATGCTATATCCCTTTATTGTACATAAGGTGCACTACTGTTCTCAATACAAACACCTTTATATTTCGCTCCTTCTCTGTCTTTGTAGGGTGCAGGCACTGAAGAGAATTGCCTCATTGATATATTTGCTTCAAGAACAAATGCAGAAATTTTCCAGATGCGAGAAGCCTACTGTTTGCGTAAGGAAATATATTATGTACACACATTTTATACATATGAACTTTACATTTTTCAAATAACACAAAAAACTCCCAGTTTATATATTTTAAAGAATTTCCTAAGACATTCTTATATTCGAAATATCGCTCCCTCAAGACCAGTTAACTCACTAAGTAAAATTGAGGATGAGGGTACTAAAAATGAAACAATTCCCTAGACAATCAAGTTAAGCAAATTTGCCAGGAAAATAATGACAGATCTCTATGAGGTGACTATCACATTTAGACAGGCAAGTGTCCAGCACAGTGGTTCAGGCAGCATTTTATCTCTTACCCAGGAGAGACCAGATGCATAGAGAAAATAGAGCAAAGTGCCATAAATCACTCAGTGAATTCTACGAATATGCGTAACTACTTCACTTTATATAAATGTCGTAATCACTGTAATCTCCCTCAAAGTCAGATTTTTACACATTTCAAAAGTAGAAAGGTTAACTATTTTCATTTTCAAAAATGTTTAATGCCTTTTTCCATTGCATCATGTATTATGTGACAGTGAATGTCAAGAAAATGTTCCAGACAGTCAGCTCTATTGCGTTTGAAAAAAAGCAAGACTTTTCTAAGGGGAATGAAGTAAGAACTTTTACTTAAAATATGAAAATGAAACAAAGCACTTGGGAAAAGCACTGGGCTGGGCAACAGTCTATGGAAATAGAATGCATAATTCTGAATTTTGAGAATTAGAGAATGTGAAATGACTCTCAATGTTGTTTTTACATTTTGGAATAAAGCTATGCTTTTTTTTAAGAAAACAGACGTGTGCCTATGTTACTGTGAGGTATCAGATTTCTTTGGTGGACTGTTTATTGGCTACATCTGAGTAGAAAGTAGTAAAACACAAAGAAATGTCAACAGATTGATTGTATTTCCTGTACTTTCCACTCAGAACTGGGGAAGTAACATTAACTTATTCAAAGCACATTGATATGTGGTTCTATGATAAATCATACCTTTCACATGGATGTTTTCTTACCCAGAATACAGCAGCAACCTTCAAGAGGACATTTATTCAGAGACCTCAGGACACTTCAGAGATACTCTCATGAACTTGGCCCAGGTATGATTTCCAAAATTCACATCATTTTGCACTATTAAAAAAGAGATATATTTCATTTTCCAAAAATAGGGCAGAAAAACTCTAGCTTACTCCAGTTTAACCATAAATTCTGTGTAATACATTTACTGAATACCAGCTAAATTCAGGGCACTATAATAGAAACTCAGATTGGATATAGAGACAAATATCAATAATACACCATCTCTGTTCTCAAAATAATCTACCATATGCAAGATGATTATAATTATATATAGATGTGTGTATAAATAATTGTATATTATAAGGGAGTTAAAAGATTTAAAATATTACGGTTACAATTTATAATTCAAATCGGAAATTAGGATTCTATTTTTTAAAACTATTAAACATGTTGGGGACATGCTAATTTTTCTGAGGTCCTACTATGGCCTAGTACTATGCAAGGAAAGAAGTATGTTTCTGATTTAATAACTACAAATACTGTAATATCAATGTTCTTATAACCACTTTAGAAATGAAGAAACAGAGAAGCAAAAAGTATTAGATTCTAGCTCTCTGACTGTCTAAAGAACTAAATAGTAGAAATCCAGAGTTTGAATTAAAACCTATGGGCTTCCAAGCACCAGCATATGATCATCAGAGTTGCCTATAAAAACTTTGTGGTCATGTACATTACCAAAAAGGAGCATTCCTTCAAGTTAAAATTAAAATTTGTCACTTATTTCTCTGTACTGACTAAATGATAGGTAATTATTTCTATTAAATTAGTATTTCTTAAAAACATTTCGCATATTAGCATCATGATAATAATAATATTTTAGATATAATTATCTTTTGTCTTATGCATTTCTTGAATGTGCCTGTGATTTAATTCAGTAAAGGCATTCAGAAATGTAGAGTCAATATTCAGTTCTTTAACTATCAAAAGAAAATCCAGAAGTCCATAGCTGGGGAAAATGTTTTAAGAGCCAGTATTTTGGTTTGGTTTTGTGTTGTATGCATGTGTGTGTAATGAAACAAGCATTTCTAAATCCCCAGATCTTTCCTTTTCATGTCAAGAACATAACTGAGTAGTTGGCAGTTGCACAGAATTTCATTAACAGCTATAGGTAGATAGAAGTTTGTACATGGAGATGGAAAATTAAGAAAAGACTGTTGACTTTAAAGCCCTTTAATGAAAGCTCTTTTAAATGAAAGCCCTTTTAGTGGGAATAAAGGTAGAAGAGTGGTACCTAGAAGGACAGAGAAAAACCCAAGAAGGAGGAGACTAGAATGAATGCTGCTGAAGGCCCTCAGGAATCCAAGACCTCACACTCTTAGGGGAGGAGGAAGAATCAGCAGATGAAAATACAAGTTAGACCACTGCATATTCCTTCTTCCGTTTCTCTGAACCACTCTAGTACCAATTGCCTCCGAGTGTTCCTGGATTTTTTTTCACCCTAAACATTTCTATGGCCACTGTTGCCAAACTCTAGATGTTCTTCCTTGTCCTTTATCCTGTCTGGCTTTATCTGAAGTGCTTCTGTGCAGTATAGCTTCCGTGAGGGTCGTACCTCTTTCACAGCTCAATTTTGACAAATTTAGAGTTCTAGTGGTTTGTTTATAGCTTCAGTAGTCTACTTCTCTTTATTCTGGATTTATGATGTGTTTGAAAGTGCAAATCTCAAAAAACTTAGAATTCTGATCTAATTGCTTCCAGTCAGTACCATATACCACTTTCCACACCCAAAGTGATTTCCTAGACATTTCTTTGCATCCTTCCACTCTCCCCTACAATATCTCTTGTTTTTCACAACTTAAAGCCAATTCTTCGAAAGTCTTCTCAGATAATAAATTTAGCCAGAGACTTACTGCAGGGCAAGTCTTAAAAAGCCTTTGCTTTTCATTGCTTTTTCAAGTCTCAACTCACCTTGCTTTGAATCAATAAATGGTTTCCCTTTCTAACTGTTAAAGATACCAAATTTCTGGACTTTCTCTCCACTCCCTTTTATTTCTGCTTACAATCCAGCCAATTATTTACTGAGCTCATCTCTTCCTTATCATACGTGGCTAAAAGCATAAGATGAATGCCATTTCTCAAGCTCGCATGAAGACCAGAACAGGTGCTGCTGATCAGACTGCAGCTCTTCTCCAAGAGCCAATTCAGAGACTTAGTCTTTTTCCACCTTCACACTTGGTTCTAATTTCTTTATGTCTGTCCTCAATCTACAAAAGCAGAAAGACAATGGAAGATTGTTCACGGGAAATTTTATGGGCCTCATTGTGATGCATATCACTTTTGTGCACATTTCATTGACTAGAACTCCATCAAATGGCCCCACTTAAAATCAAGGGTGGCTGTGAAATACAGTTCAGTTGTTTGTCCTCAAAGAGGATGAGACAAGTTTGGTGATCAGCTATCAGTGTGCCTCCCAAGTTGAAAATGAGACTTGAAAAGCTGCAACCAAAACAGGCAACTGAGCAACAGAAGATGGTAAGAATGAAAACATACGTGGCAGTTTTGTTGGACAGAAAGAGAATTTCAAAAAGAAACAAATAAAATGGCCTGCATTCTTTCTTAAAAGTCCTTTAAAAGGTGAATGTCCCAGCCAGCCTGGTGGCACAGCAGTTAAATTCGGGCATTCTGCTTTGGCAGCCCGGGGTTCACTGGTTCAGATCCCAGGTGCGGACCTATGTACTGCTTATCTAGCCATGCTATGGCAGACATCCCACATATAAAATAGAGGAAGAGGGGCATGGATGTTAGCTCAGACCAATCTTCCTCAGCAAAAAGAGGAGGATTAGTGGCAGATGTTAGCTCAGGGCTAATCTTCCTCAAGAAAAAAAAAAGAAGAAAAGGAAAGGTAAATGTCTTTGCATTTTTATCCATGCATTGTGTTTCTTGACATAGTCTTATTGTGTATCCGTTTTAAATGATCTATTAAAAGACCAGAGTGTGAAAGTTTCTTGGTCCTACCTCTAACCTTACTTATAGAATGATGATGCTAAAGAACAAAAACCCAACGGTGAAGCTATATTTTAACCTTTTATTCCTTCTGTTTTGTTTTTGACCTAGATAACATTTATGTGTGTAAAAAAGTAATCGGTCCAATATTTACCTGTATTTTCTTTTCTTTTCTTTTCTTTTTTTTGCTGAGTTGTTCCAATAAAGCAAATTTCAAAAATTCTAGTATGGAAGCTAGTATGGAAGTAATCGTTTTCCATCAAACCGCTGATGGAACCTACTCTTCTGAGCTTTCCACTTCATAGGAATTGCTCTCCTCCAAGACTGATTTATGTATGTGTATTCTATCTTACCACATATTGTTCAATGTATTTGCATGTCCACCTTTCCCAGTAGATTGAGTTTCCGAAGCATGAGAACTATGTCCTATTAAACTTTGTAGTCTTAGAACTAAGCTCTGTGTATGATACACAGAAAGCAAGTGATATGTTTTGGAAATAAATGATGTAAAGAACAAATTCTTTAGAAAGTCTGAATGAACAAAGTTCAATGCTGGCTAAAGTAAAAGAAGAGGCTTCATATACAATGAATCTTTACCAGAGTTCTGGAAAATTAGCTTTATTGCACACATGGAGAGGAGAAGGGAGGGAGGGTGGTTTAGGGTGGATGGAAGAGTCCTGCGTGAGTGTGCTGGCTGGCTCAAAGGACTCCTGGTGAAAAGGGAAAATTTGATTAGAGAACTGGCTGAGATGCTAGACTCATGAGGTTCCCGTAAGCAACAGAGAGCCGTAGAAACACTTTTGATCAGGATGTGAGAAGATCAGGAAGATTTTATCTATTATCATTTCCATGTAAGCAGGAAAAAAAATAAGTTGTACATGACATGGCAATTTACTAGAACAGATAGAAACTTGTAGTAAGAGCCTCACTTGTGACTTAAATTAAGAGAATCTGATTTACTAAAAATAAAACCTAGTTTCTCTTTCTTATCATCTCTTTCATTTCCATAATTCCATTTTCTATTTGAGTTTGTATTGATCAAATCAATCAGATGTCCCTGAATATATGCTGAAGTGATGCAAGAAACAATGAGAAGACACAGCAGGAGGCAAGGGGCATATATGTATTTAGGCAAGAAAAACTATTGACAATTCCTCCATTTTATTACTCAGGTTGTCTTACTAGCCATCTTCTGGAAGGGAGAGCAGTTAGAAAGAATTCTTGATGTTCCAGCTCAGATTATAGAATGAAAGGAAACAAGAAAACATTCAGGTCAGAAAAAAAAATTACAGAAAATTTCCCAACCATTCAGGAAAATAGACCCATAGCCATATGCTGATTTTTTTTTCCCGAAATTGCAGATTCAAGTGTTTACCTAGAGAGATTTCTACCTTTTTTAGTTCTAAATGCTTTGTTTAAAAAAAGATAACTTTATCTCTATTTCTATGAAGTATTGTATTACTTCATACAAGAAAGGTAAAAATCAAGACTTTTTTCTACCCTGTCTAGAATTAGTCTGTATACAGAAAATAAAGTGAGAAAATGACTATTAATAGTGAAATTTTCCTTTAAAATATTAATGGCTGTATACAAATTTAAATTACTGCTTCATTTCTGTCCTTTTCTTATTATGTTATTTTTCTGTCTTCCTCATTTAGGGTGGATTAACATGTCCAATCAAACACAGGAGGTGTGCTTTCCTTTAATGTGTGTTTAGTGTGATTAAAAACTTCATACTGTACTTTACAAATATTTTATATGGTTTAATTAAAGAATGAATAAGTATATCAGCCAGATTGGAACACAAATGAACAATTCCACTTATTGCCGGGCAACATGGGTTTTAATTCTTTTTACCCTTTGTGTGTGTGTGTGTGTGTGTGTGTGTGTGCCTGCTCAAGTTATTGCTAGTTTTGAATTTGGAATAAAGATATCCAAAAGAAAACATTGCTCAGGAAGCCGGACATTAACTGCCCCAAATTGAGGAGAGACTGGTAACAGGCTGCTTGGATTCCTTCAAATTGTTCATTGAAAAAGTGGTATAGAACTAAGCAAATCTATTGACCTTTCAATTAAATTAAAAATTCAATTTTTAAAAACAAAATCAAGGATTTGCTTTATTGTGTTTGGTTTTGATTTGGTTTAATTTTAATTTGCATGGTTTGGCTGTATGGTTCATGAAACTGCCCATATCGCCAACCTCAATTAATCAAGTCTTATTCTGAGGATCTAATCCCTAGGATTATAACATCAATGGAGAGTAGATAGTTTGTTTTTTATAGTCCACCTTGAGACTGCTGTGTAAGTTGTAGAAATAAGCTTAATTTCAATTTATAATAAAAGTTGAAGTCATTATAGAAAAAAACATTTTTAATAATTAATAATATTTAAAAATAATCTCACTTGGCAACAGGTCAAATGAATAATTCTTAACTTTTACATGTCATAAGATTAATTTTAATTAAACATTCTTCCAGCTTAGAAGGGTCATTGTTTTTGAATTTTCCAGTAATGATGCTGCATAATATAAATTAAAATAGTTGCCAAGCAGAAATTCATGTTGGCATAGATATTGTCCCAATAGAGTAAAGCCAACAGTCCCATTGTAAATTCATGACCTGCACCTTAATATCAAACAAGTTGTTTATTTTCTTAGTATCTAAAAAGAAATTTATTTCAATTTATTAGAGAAAAATAAAAGTTCTCTAGTAGGAAAAAACGTATTTCATTAGCACCACCTTGTATCCATTAGGACTATATCACAGTCCAACCTCTCCTCCTGCCGAATCTTGCCTCTTTTCTCTCCCTTCTGTAAGTGTTGATCTCAAGCACATTCAATAATAAACAAGATGCATGCTGATCTCCCTCTCAGAGTCAGCTTCCCAGGGAAGCCAACTGGCTATATCCCCTCCTTGTGGAGAGGAGGAAACTGAAGCTCAGGGAGATTAGGTGGTTTGCCCAGCATCACACGTCTACTGAATGAGAAGGCTAATATGAAAACAGGCCTAAGCACACTGTACCTCCATTGTCAAATTTAATTGCTCTTCCCTCCAGCCCCATTTGATTCCACTCCAGTTTCACTTCTGTTTGGTAAAATGTCAATGACCTATACACAAATAACCTCTTAGAATCTCTGCATCTTTTTAAAGTTGAGCTATAAACCATCTAAAAGTAACTGGCATCCAAGAATCAGGAATGCAGTGTATTTTTATAAAGCAATCATTTTTATATTTCAGGAAACAAAAAGACAGTTCTGAAAATTAAACATGAGAGAAAATAAATCATGAGGAAAAAAATCAATAAGCAATGTTTTCCCTTCATGTAATAGAGCAATCAATCTTATTCATAATTGCAGTTATTTTTTCCTGAAATTAAAGAATAATGTTTTATTATTGATAGAATGTATATTTGAGTATGTGTATTTGTGTATATAACAACATTATCTGTATAGGCTTTTTTTTTTTTTTTTTTTTGAGGAAGATTAGCCCTGATCTAACATCTGCTGCCAATCCTCCTCTTTTTCCTGAGCAAGACTGGCCCTGAACTAACCTTCATGCCCATCTTCCTCTACTTTTTATATGTGGGGCTCCTGCCACAGCATGGCTTGACAAGTGGTGCTTAGGTCCACATCCAGGATCCGAACTAGCAGGCCACCGAAACAGAACGTGTGAACTTAACTGCTGCACCACCAGGCTGGGCCCTAGACATATATTTTAACATAACACACAACAATTTATTTTATCACTGGGTTTCACCTAATTTGGATTATGACTTTGCAGGATAAAGTATTACTTTTTAAGTCCAATTTCTAGAGTTAAACATTAAATGTGTGTGCCTGTTTAACCTTGAAATAGATTTTGAGCGTAGTAAACATTTCCTTTCAACATAACGTGTCAAGAAATGAGGGTTGGGGCTGGCCCAGTGGTGTAGTGGTTAAGTTCATGCACTCCACTTTGGTGGCCCGGGGTTTGCAGGTTTGGATCCCAGGTGCAGAATTACCACCACTGGTCAAACCATGCTGTGACGACATCCCACATATAGGATGGAGCAAGATTGGCACAGATGTTAGCTCAGCAACAATCTTCCTCAAGCAAAAAGAGGAAAATTAGCAACAGATGTTAGCTCAGGGCCAATCTTCCTCACAAAAATAAGAGGGTAAATCGAGACCTAGATTTTGTAAGAAGCCGAGGAAAATTAATAAAGTTTATTTAAGGATTATATACTTACAAGACTTCACAGTACATTTCCCTTAAAATTTAAAACACACTTTACAAGTATAAAATAATATATATTTCATAGAAATTACTTAACTCATTATAGAAAGTGGAAGTAAAAAACTTATAAAAGATGTATCTTAGTACAATCTCCTTTAATAACAGTCTTTTCCAAAGATTGGAAATCCCCTGATAATTCATACTGCTTAGTAAAATGTGTAATTTCTTTTAGTTGTTTTAAACATTTTGAAGATTTCCCATTGACTCCTGACTTCTGCAATAATGGGTCTTCAGTTTGGAACTTCTCATTGAGGATTTGGATCTATAAATTTAGAAGGTTGGAAAAAAATGTAAAGTGGATTAGGGAATTGAAATAGTCCATCACTTCTGATCACTGTCTTTAGTGTACACCATTTCAGAGAGAATCTGTCTAGATAGTTTAACCTTCTTGAGATTCAGATTAGAGAGATTAAATTAACTCTGTAAATTATGGGATATGACCCCACTCTTCTCTCAATTCCCTCCCAATGAAAACATTGTAAAATTTTTCAGTTGTTATAATCACCTCCTCTACCTCCTCTGCATCTTCACTTTCAGAATCAAAGGAAAGACTGTCCGTAACTTTCATCTTTCTAACACATGAATATTCAGACACACCTATTTTCATGAATTAATAGAGATTGAGGGAATTGGAGCATAGGAGCCTTAAGGTATTCATGAAATGGAAAGTGTTGAAAATTATTGTCATATTTTCTGGGAGAGAAGATCCTTTACTTAATCTATAAAGTATTTTCCGACAGGGCTATTTCTAATAAGGAAACAACTCAGCCAGAACACATTCTTCTCAAAAACTAATGCCAATCATTAAACTGGCTCACAACACTTCCTGCATGCTTTTATTAAACTAGATTTACAGGAAATCTAATTATCTGTCAAATAATGAAAAATTAGTCACTTATAGATTAATTAATCAATATGTGCAAATCACACTGGAGATGATAAATGTTTCCACAGAGGGGAAGAATGGAAACTACCCAATTGGATGCTTACTCCTCATCTGAGCTGTCAGGATTCTCCGTATGACAGTTTCTCAGACTTGTGCAGTGAGGCCTCTGGAGAAATTACTGCCATCAGCTTTCAGTGATCATCTGTAATCAACTTACCTGCTCCAGATATTTTCAGCTAGATTTTAATTCCCTTAATTTCTTCCTTTCACATTTTTATTTTACTCCCAACTCAAATTCTTATGCCATTTCTCTGGCATTTACATCAGTTACACATACCACACTGCTGTCTTTGGCTTTTTATATAAAAAAAATCAGCTTGACATAGCCTTCATGGAAAATGCTAAATCGCAAAATTACTTATTTCCATTTTTTAGTCTACCGGTCTGCTTACAGTGCTCTTGGCGATTAACTGCACAAAGAAGTAAACAGATGGGCGTTGTCTCAAGTTAAATGTCCAAAAATCTGATATTTCAAAAGAAATTTCACATCCACAGAACTGCAGAAAATTCTTAAATATTTCTCACAAACTTTGCAAGGGTAGGTCTTTACTTACCTATATAGTTTGATTGGAAATCACTAAGTAAACTTCAATGATCCAGAAAATCTTGCCATATCTACTAACTGACCGTTGAATTCTACTATCTAAAAGTTATTTCTTTAGCTGTCCTTCATTCATTTCGTATTGATTCAGTGAGTGTTTATTGAATGCCTACAGTGTGCCAAGCATGATTCTAGACAATCGGGAATTATCGGTAAACAAAAGAGACAAAGACTCTAGTCTTTAAGGAACTTATATTCTAGTGGGGGAATATGGACAACTAAAGATAAAACTAATAAGTAGGTACATTGTATAGAATGTGAGAAGGTGATGAAAGATATAGCAGAGCAGGGTAAAGAGGATAGGATTGTTGGACTGGGCATAGTGGATAGATTGTAATATTACATAGATTGGTCAGGGTAAATCACATTGAGAAGATAAGATACAAGCAAGGATTTGAGTCAGCAGATGAACAGCTACAATAGGGCTTTCACAACAAAGGGAAGAGATAGAGAACAGGTCTAAGGCAAGAGAATGGCTGGTGGTTATGAAGAATAGCAAGAAAGCCAGTTGGTGCCATCTCAGCAAGCAAAGGAAATGTCCTATAGCTGTGGTAGATGAGGTCAGAAAGGTAACAGGTAGTAAGATGTCGTTGAATCTGCAGCCATTATAAGGACTTTGGCTTTTACTCTAAGTGAAATGGGAAGAGGTGAGTCACTAGTGGGTTTTGAGTAAGGGAACGATATGATCTTATGCTTTAAAATATTCACACTAGATGCCATATTGAGAAAAAACTGTAAGGAAACGGGGTAGAAACAGAAGCCTGTAAGGATGCTCTATCAGCAATAAAGCCAAGATATAATTTTAGCTTGGAATCATAGGAGAGCACTGGCAGTGAAAAAAAGTGCCCAGATTCTGAATGCATTTTGAAGGTAGGGTCTATATTATTTCCTGTGGAATTGGATGCAAGATATAAAAGAAAAAAAAGGAATAAAATGTTTCTCTCAGTTTTTTAGTCTGATCAACAGGAATGGCAGAGTTGTCATAAACTGAGATGTGGAAGGCTGTGAGTGTAGAGGTTTCTGAATTGAAGGGAGACCAGGAGATAGATTTTGAACATGTTGAGTCTAATGTGTATACTAGAAAACCAAGTGGTGGTGTTCAGTTGGCAACTGGAATATACGCATCTGAAGTTCAGATGATAGATCTGAGCTAGAAATGTAAAATTGGATAACATTACAATACAGATGAAATTTCAAGCCACATGAATGGTTAAGATTAACAAGAAAAAGATTGTGGATACAGACAAGAACAGGACCCAAAGACTGAGTACTGCGAATTTCAAATAGTAAGAGATTGAAAAGTAAAAGGCGAACCAGTACACAAGACTGAGGAGTAACAAGTGAAGTAAACCAAAGAAGGAAAAAGAGAGTGCAGCATCCTGAAAGCCCAGTGATGAATGTATGACAAGGAGGAGAGAGTGATGAATTGCATCAAATCCTACCAGTAGGTCAAGTAAGATGAAGATTAAGAATTATCATAAATTTATGATATTAAATAGGTGGCATATGTCCGTAGAAGATGCAGCATATCAATTGCTTTCAGTCACTTGTTGCTTAGTGTAAATTAAAATCATAAGTGAGTGACCAGAGGAGATTGTCTTAAAATAATGAGTTCTTTGGGCTAAGGGAGCAATATAGTAACCAAATCTCAGTGCCAGAAATTGAATAATGGCCCTAAAACTGAATAATCATTATTTTCTAACAATCAGACCTTGGGAAATTCACTTACTGTTTGTAAGTCTATTTATTTTTTATCTTCAAGTTAAGGAACAAAACTATAGAACCCTTAAAGTCCCTGCATCTCAGCACTTCCATAATTTGAAAATAAAATAGCACCCGTAATCCTACCACTCAATAAAATTTTTTTCGCTCTTTAAGTGTTGTCATCTATCACTTGCTCATTTATATATACAGCACACTTATCTACATAATACATAGATTTTAAAAATAAGACCTACAGGGGCCAGCCCCATGGAATAGTGGTTGAGTTTGGCACACTACGCTTTGGAGGCCCAGGTTCACAGGTTCAGATCCCTGGGTGTGGACCTACACGATTCTTCAGAGATGTGGTGGTGACCCACATACGAAATATAGGAAGATTGGCACAGATGTTAGCTCAAGGGAAATCTTCCTCAGCCAATAAAAACCCCACTTACGTGTGTATTCTTAGTCACCTGATAAGCAAATGGAATGAGGGAGAAGAAATGTGTCTGATAGGTTCACATCAGTTTTCCCCGAGCTGTACACCTCTAGATGATACACAACTTCTGAGTTATAATTAAACATATTAAATTTTTCAGGGCTACAAATTTACTCACAAGAAAATGTAGTTTACCTATTTCTTTATTGATATTTCTCATTTGCCTCCAGCTTTTGGTTAGCAAGGGAAAAAAAACCCTAATATTTAATCTAATATGGCAAAGTTAATCCATACAATACTTTGAACAGTCAATATAAGTACATATTTAATCTCATTTATACATTTTTTGAGTTAAATACTCAACTGTCAGATTTTTGGCCCTCTTCTCTCCTTCTCTCCAAGAAGGCACTTTGTGGAGAGGGGCGTGTGAGTGTGTGTGTGTGTGGTTTATGAGATGTCTTGGCAACAGGAAAGTGATAGTGTTCTCACATCATCAAGATATTTTCTGCATCCTTGCTCATCCTGGCTATGGAATGGCAGTTCTGGGAGACTCTGGACAAAAGCATATAAAGCATGGATGTCCAGGATATGAGCATTTCTCAGTGTCAGCTGCCAAACCATGCAGCTGGGTAACTTATGATCATTTTTCTGTCTCAGTTTGGTCAGAGCCAAGTAACCTTTCCTGATGGTTTAGCCTCACCTTTGCTCTCACTGGAGCTGAAGATTCCCCCTAAGGTCTAGTAGCCATGTCTCCCACACAGTTCTGGCCAATGTGGTCTACCTTGTAGCCCTTGGCTACTGGAACAATCTATCCCTGCCATGGTCATAAACAATTCCATCTGTTGAGCTCCCCTGCCAGGTTCTCAGCTAGCATGCAAGTTCCTCCATTAGGAGCGGATAAGAAATTTCTGGTGCTGGCCCGGTGGTATAGTGGCTAAGCTTGCACACTCTGCTTCAGCAGTCTAGGGTTCACCAGTTCGGATCCTCGGCGTGTACTTACACACCACTTATCAAGCCATGCTGTGCCAGGCATCCCACATATAAAATAGAGGGGGATGGGCACAGATGTTAGCTCAGGGCCAATCTGCCTCAGCAAAAAAGGAGGATTTGTGGTAGATGTTAGCCTAGGGCTAATCTTCCTCAAAAAAAAAAAGAAAGAAAAAAATTTGGGGCCTGCTCATGCTACTTAGGGATTGAGATTAATTCAAGAGAGTTGCATTCAGGACCTCCCTCTGCCCAATATTGCTGTGTCACCAAGTTCACTGAATTGTGGCCATTGCCAGGGATTGCAAAGATGATAGGAGCAGAAGCCACTGTACTCTCAGTATTCTCTCAGCACAGTTTTAAAAAGAAAGCCTTCCCTCCAGATCTTGACCTAAAGGAAAGGTTAAATAAACTGTCGGATGGCATATCTCTCTTACCTCTTTCTTCCCTCTGGTCCCCATAATTCTCTGAGACCAGAAGGTCCTGCATTGGCTAGCCCTCCTTCCTTCCTGTTTGAAATGGACATCTCTTAGGTCAACTTGGCCATGTCTGTTCTTTATATGATAAAGAGATGGGGGTGAAACAAATTTACAAAATATTCTCACTCCACAAAATCTGAATTTCATGATCATTTTAGTGTTGCATTTACCCTATCTTACAAGTCAGAAACTGAGTATTAACTTATTTTTTCTCTCTGCATTTTCTCTCTAACAGTGTTAAATCTCATCTCTATCACCCATGCCAGGCAGTAGGTGCTCGGTTTGATGGGAGAGAAGATACTGCACAGAGAGTTGGAAAAGTGAAAAACATTTCAATACCTATTTTTGTTTTTCCAGTCATTTTATTGAGATCATAATGGTTTATAACATTGCATAATTTCAAGTGTAAATTATTTGCCAGTTTCTGAATAGACTTCATCATGCTCACCATTTGTCTGTCACTGTGCATATGTGCCCCTTTATCCCTTTTGCCCACCCCCCAACCCCCTTCACCTCTGGTAACCACTAATCTGTTCTCTTTGTCCATGTATATATCATCTACCACATATGAGTGAGAGCATGCAGTATTTGTCTTTCTCTGTCTGGCTTATTTAGCTTAACATCATACCCTAAAGGTCCATCCATGTTGTTGCAAATGGAACCGTTTTGTCTTTTTTATGACTGAGTAGTATTCCATTTTGTGTGTGTGTGTGTGTGTGTGTGTGTGTGTGTCAGTCACATCTTCTTTATCTATTCATCTGTAGAAGGGTGCTTGGGTTGCTTCCACATCTTGCCTATTATGAATAATGTTGCGATGAACATAAGGGGTGGATAAATATCTTTGGATCATTGATTTCAAGTTCTTTGGATAAATACCCAGTAGTGGGATGCCTGGGTCATGTGGTATTTCTCTTTTTAATTTTTTGAGAAGTCTCCATACTGTTTTCCATAGCTGCTGCACTAGTTTGCATTCCCACAAGCAGTGCATGAGGGTTCCCTTTTTTCCACACCCTCTCCAACATTTATTGGTTTTTTTCCTCGATAATTATAGCCATTGGGACTGGTGTAAGGTGGTATCTCATTGTAGTTTTGATTTGTGTTTCCCTAATAATTAGTGATGTTGAATATCATTTCATGTTTTTGTTGGCTGTCTGTATATCTTCTTTGGAAAAACGTCTGTTCATATCCTCTGCCCATTTTTTTATTTTTTTGTTTGTTTGTTTTTGTTTTTGAGGAAGATTAGCCCTAAGCTAACATCTGCCACCAATCCTCATCTTTTTGCTGAAGAAGATTGGCTCTGAGCTAACATCTGTGCCCATCTTCCTCTACTTTACATGTGGGACACCTGCCACTGCATGGCTTGATATGTGGTCTGCGTCTGGGGTCTAAACTGGCAAACTCCAGACCACCGAAGCGGAGCACATGAACTTAACTGCTACACCACCAGGCCAGCCCCTCCTCTACTCATTTTTTGATTGGGTTGTTTGTTTTTTTGTTGTTGAGTTGCATGAGTTCTTTATATATTTTGAAGGTCAACCTCTTGTCAGATAAATGATTTGCAAATATTTTCTCCCAGTGGTTGGGTTGGCAACATCTTTGGAAGATTACCACTGCTGCAAAGAAAAAAATACAACCAAAAGAACACACATTTTTTAAAAAGACCTATATTACATAAAGTATTCAAGAAATGTAGACTATCTAACTCCAAATAATGATAGCACTGTCTTACGAATTACCAGTGTGCTTTGGGGTTCAAAGATTTTTGTCCCAATAATCCTATATGTGTTGTTAATTAACAACATTTAATGGGGGAAATCTGTGCTTTTTTTACAGGGAATCAGAGAAGAAGGATATACAGACCCTGCTATGGCTGCCCAGGATGCAATGGTAACTAGAACCAGCTCTCTGTAGACTGTGTGACATACTGTAGAGAGCCTTTGTTAAACTGGTCTGGGGTGATTATGGTACTCCTTCCTGGCTGTATGATGTTTCAGGTCCTGTGGGAAGCCTGTCAGCGAAAGACAGGGGAACACAAAACTACGCTGCAAATGATTCTATGCAACAAGAGCTATGAACAGCTGTGGCTGGGTAATTATTCATCAGGTTCCTTTTCAGCTGCTTAACTGATTACATAATAAAAACCAAGTTGTTAACTGGAAAAAAAAAAAAGAGGAAAATGTTCCATATAAAAAGAGGAAAGCCAGTTATCTCAAAGGTACTTATTCTGAGTTATGTTTATACAGACATGCCTTACATAATGACATTACTAAGGAATAAAGTTTCCTTATAATTTTATTTTTTCCAATAACTGAATTATACAATCTTTAAATAACGAACCTTTTAAAACAATCACTGTTTTTGACGGAGAACTTATTCAAATATATTAGCTAGTTCCTGTTAGGCATATTATATGTTGTCTTGAAAAGAAGATAGTGAACATAGTTTAACCAGCACATAATGAGTCAAGGTCATTATTATTGACGTCATGATTTATGTGAAGCTACCTTATTGGTTTTAGAGGTGCACTCATATTAGTTCACACTTTGACTTTCCCCAAACTGCTGTACATTTCTGTTTCCCTTATTTAAAAAAAAATCCCTTTTTGTTTTTTTATACATATAGTAAAACACAAAAGTCTATAAAAATTTTTAAAAGATGGCATACTCCAACCCAACCCCCACCCCTATACTCTATTTACCTTCACTATGTTAGGCAGTCTAATCAATATTTGTATTTTAAATTTATAATATTTACAAAATCTCATTTGCATTATATCAATTTGTTGCAGTTTTCCAGGAATTTCAAAATATTTCTGGGCAAGACATAGTAGATGCTATTAATGAATGTTATGATGGATATTTCCAAGAGCTGCTGGTTGCAATTGGTAAGTAACAATGTATTTGGTGTACAGCAGACTTTTATTCCACAATAAATGCTGACTGGCTGACTGAATTAAAGATCTTTAAGTAAGCTTTTGCTTGAGTCACTTTCCCCTGAGTTTAATTATTTAGAGGGGTATTACCTCTACAGAGGAAAAGTACATCAGCTACTGACATAAGGCACTAAACTGGCAACCTGATAACTTCAAAGAGATGATACCCTTCCCTAATAGCTGGTTCAACTTTCATACTGGGAAACACTGAATTCTCAGATGCTCTCTTTCACAGGTGATTGGGATCTCATGCCTTTAAATTTTGTTTTATATATACTGACTCCCATTCCCTTGATAAAGAGCAGATGAATGCTAGCAACATGGCTTCTTTTTCTCCATGTCTAAGTTTGTTTTAGGGGTAGGTCTTACCATAAACAAGATTTACCAAGGTGTTACTTAGTAGTGATTTCTACAGGCTATTGTGAGAGAGGCACACACCTCCTGCTCCTTCCTAGGTAAGGAAAGCTATCTTTCCATAAAGGGGAAAACAGTGGTAGCCCTCTATAAAAACGACTATGCCGCTACCCGTGCTTTACCTTGTCCTGTGCTGTGACATGACAGCGCAAATTTCAGAGACTACAAATGAAGGGTCATTGTGAAATATCCTCATAAGGAGAAACACATCAAATAATCACTTAGATATTTGTTGAGTAAATAAATACTGTGATTTTTCCCTTCCTATAATAGCACAGACATATTATGGGCATAGGAGCTGAGAGATAATATTTCAATAGATTGTCTCATAAAGGAGTTTTAAAGCTAGAGTTCCATAAAAAAGGGTTTGGTTGGTTCTATGAAATCCCTAAAATACTATACAAGATTTGAATATTTGTGTATTTTTCTGAGAATAATGTACATATATTTTGATGTATTCTCAATATGCTTTCATAATCATATATCACATAAAAATCCCTCATTTTACAACCAAGGCCTAAGGAGTTTCAGTGAGTGCTCCAAAGTCTATCAACTAATTAGCAGCAAAATTATGACTAGAATCTATGTCGTCTGAATCTCAAAATAGCTCTCTTTCGACTATTGAAAACTGTCACGAAGCAGTGGGTCTGAAAGAGGAAATAGTGGACATGAGAAATACTAGAAAACATATTAACTGATTCATTCATTCTTTCATTTAATAAACATCTATTGAATATCTACTCTTCTGGTCATTGATTTAGGCAGTGCAGATAAAACAGTGTGTCAACGCAAATAACCCATAATCAATCTATAAATCAAAACTGGGTTCCAATTTGAGGATTATAGCCCAGGAGAACATTTCCGCCAAGGAAGGAAGCTCTCCAAAGAAGTGGGGTGTACAGAGTGGTTATATACCATCTTAGAACAAAGAGCATACATCACATATGGCAGGAACATCTCTTTTACTACTATCATAAGATGCTTTGCCAGCACAGCAGGTCAGTGGTCAAAAGGTGAGCACAGCAAGTTGGTGGTAAGCAGGTCAGTGGTCATGAGATGGGTTAGAGCAGGTCAGTAATTAATCCTGTTTCTGGGAAGAAATGCTTATCCTTAAAAAATGTTGACATGGCAACCTCCTTATCATTCTTAGCTTTGGGACATTGTCAATGTTTAAAGCAGATGTACAGTGCATGCTCAACAGGCCACGTCAGGCCTTTCTGCAAAAACAAGATCACGCTGAATTAGTTTTAAACTAAATGGCTTCCTCATAGACCCCAATATGTCCTATTGCATTTCATTTATTCGTCAAGTGAAACAATAGCTACAAAAGCAACAACGAAAGTCCCTGTCCTTCAGGCACTTACCTTCTAGCAGTGACACAAGAGTGCTTATGAGGTCACAGTATTATAGACAAAAGTGAAAGAGGAAGGCAGGGCCTCACAATCTAAAAAAATCATTTGAACTACAAAGAAAACATTGTTATGATGATTTTATTTTGCCTAGACGCTATAGCCTCGCATACATTTCATTTACTAAATAATTTGCTGATTCAAATAGACATTATCCGTCAAGGACAACTGTTGACCAGGCTCTAGGCTGTTCTAATGCATAGTGGTTTTAATTTGCTGACTTCCAACAGTGGTCCATACAGTTTTTCCTTAAGAGACCTCATATCTACTCACAAGTCTTGTTACAAAAGACTAAAAATAACATTTGGGAAGATGAACTATTTGCATGGGGACTATGTCACATTGAATCCCACAGTAATAAAAATCTATAATAGTGGTGATAACCTGCATCTCTTTGAAGCCTTATTTATTTGATTTTCAGATACAAATGGGACAATTTTTTCACTAGGTTATGTGAAGGAACTAAGAGAGTTCCACGAGGTAGAGTTAGACCAAGTGAAAATCTGAAATGATCATTATAATATTGCTGCTTTATATTTTTCTATCGGTTATGGTTTTACCACTATTCTGTGTTGAAATTTTAATACAATGTACAGTGAGGGATCCCACCTATAACTCGCAAATAATCACTCTTCTAGGATTGTAACAGGAAAATAAAACAAGAGTTCTCCTTCTCAAATTCTGACGAAAATATCTATTGTCACTCTCAAAACTTATTCTTTTCTCTCTGATTTTTCCTAGTTCTCTGTGTTCGAGACAAACCAGCTTATTTTGCTTATAGACTATATAGTTCAATCCATGTAAGTATGACCCACATATTTTTAAAATTTCTCCAGGAATCATGTCTACTTTCTCAAAAGACTAGTTTTACTTCCATTACTTAAGTATTGATTCCTATTTTTGAACTTGTATGGAAATATATTCATTTCAAAGAAAATATGCTCAAGTGAAAAAATGTGTTATACACCAAAAATGAGACCCATGAAATAAAAATAATACTCTGCTTTCTGTATCAAATTGAGGTACCTAAGAAGTATGATTCCTCAGGGTCTATCTCCCCAGTGTTCTTATAGTCTTTTAGCATCTGAAGAAACTGGCAAATCCAAATGCTTTTGTATCTCACTAAAGGCCCCCAACGCACACTTATGCAAGTACGAAACATATGGCATCTAGCAGGAAATGTCAAAACATTACAAACACTCAGCAAGAAATTGCTACATTCCTGAAATTTAAAACACAAAAGAATGTCAGTGGTTATTTTTAGACATAAAGTGTTATTTAAAAAAAAATACTTTAAAAAGAGATAGCTAGACAATAATAAATTCTAAAGCTATTTTTGTAATTAAATGAGACTGTTTTAATAGTTTAGTGTGAGACTCAATCATATTCCTTTGGTGCATTCATTTTTGAAGGAAAAAACACTTAAACGCGTAACACAATGCATACCTTATCCATAATGTGCATGGAATGTATTTAGAAAAAGTCTCATGCAAATCGCTATACATATGTCATAGCCTTGAAAACTCAGTGAAAATTATTAAAAATGATACTGTAGTGCAGTAATTTTGATAGAGTGCTTTATCCTCAAAGTAAATTTTACAGACCAACTTTTTAAAAGTAGCCAGCATGCTGGCATAATGTGCTAATCACCAAGAATATTTCTATCATATATCCTATGTCAAGTATTTTTTATTTGTATACAAGAACCTATGTATCCTCAGAACACAGGAGAACGACCAATGCTCACAGTCCTCTGGTTCGTTTTTATTATACTTCCAAGCAGAAAAATTTGAGTTGACTAAAAATTTATTTAAAATACTGTCGGGGCCATGCTATTGGATGATTTCAACATTTTCTTTTCCAACAACAGAATAAACCTTGACTTGTGAATGACTATGAAAAAATAATCACAATTACTCTGATTCCAACTATGCCCAAATTGAGGGCTACTTATTCTAATAGTAAAAATTGTGTTCCTGCTGTGTGTGTTACAGTGCAAAAAGGAAGGTATGTGTACTCACAAATGGTTAGGAAGCAAACAGAAGGATTGTGTATTCAAGTAATCAAATTTTCAATATATGAGGACCTTAAATGTAAAATTTTGATCAAAAGCTGTTTTCACCATTCCTAAGCCAAAGAAAATCTCTGGGTTTTTTCCCAGTGCGTTCTACTTAATGATATGCAACTTAAATATGGAAACTTGGTTAGATCATTCATTTCATTCACCTCAAATTATGAAAAGTTTGTTAGATCTACACCCAAAACATTCAGACATCAAAGATTAGTTTATGCTTACTGGCCACTGGATGTCACCATTACTCCATTTGAAAAGACAATTTGAAACTGATTTGTAAAGCAGTATTCTTTCTGGAGTCAGTACACTGAAACTGATTTTTGTAGTTTTCAGCACTTGAGTTTAAATCAGAAAATATTTCACATATCTGTAATTCTTATTTTTACAATTTTCAATAATAAACAGACCATAAAATAAAAATGTAATTGCTGTCTTACTCAGATATATCAATGTTCATCTAACAGAGTTCAGAATCCCCCCGACTACCCACTTATGGAGAGTTTTTACCTAGAAAGACCACATGATCAGATTTGCATTTTATAACGCAGTGTGAAGGAGACAGTCTTAAGGTTGACAAGGCTGTTGCAGAATCAAGGTGGGCCAGCATCCAGGCCGTGACATTGGAAATAGAGAATACAGGGCATTTAAGAAGTAAACTAGATAGAATACTTCATTATACATACACAGTAAGAGAGAGGAGAATGTAACAGAGATGCCTCTCAGAATCTGCCTTGGGCACTCCCCAGATGGTGACACAGTGTTTGAGGAATACAGGAGGCAGAGCAAATTTACTACAGTAAAGGGGATGAGTCTATTTTAGACAGACTTCATACTATGTTTTTCTCCTTTTTTCCCCCTTTGTGTGTATCTTTTAGGATTTTGGTTTCCATAATAAAACTGTAATCAGGATTCTAATTGCCAGAAGTGAAATAGACCTGATGACCATAAGGAAAAGATACAAAGAGAGATACGGAAAATCCCTATTTCATGATATCAAAGTGAGTCTCCTATATGTGATTTATTTTGACCCATATTTTGTCCTTTTTGAAAATGAGATAAAGCTTTACTTTAAATGACTTCATGTTAGAATCTAAAACGTTAGCTATTCTGCCAGGGACAATCTACTTTAGTGCCTGAGGCAGCCTGTAGAGCATCAACAGGTGCTACACGGAGGACGTCCCCTCACCTCAGTGACAGATTTATCGCTCTTTGATGTGCTTTAAGCAAAAATCCTTGAAGTAGTCATGTAAAATATCCATCCTCTAATTGTGTAATTGTACTTTATGAGCTAAATTCTGAAGTATGATCAGCGTTAGGAAAACTACATTTTGCAACCAGACCATACTAATTGTGAAGAGGCTGCTTAGCTCAGTTCAGCTCTCCTTTCATAGTGTCATAGAAGGCAGGGCAGCCAGTCAAATCCCATAAACTGGTAAATTGGAGGAACTTAACATTGATAGCTGTATGAAATTCTACATATCCCTATCCCTTTAGCTCTTGAAGGGCAAAGAAACAATGATTCAGAAGCAAATGAGCCAATTTCTTCATTCTGCTATGTCTAAACTTTACCCTGGATTTTGATAAAATCTAGCTAAGAATTGTCAAAATTTATGAGACCATCTTTGTAATTTTTGGCACCCAATGGAAAATGAAAATGCTTGACCCTTCTTCATAAAATTATAAAGAATTTCAAGATGGCACCAGCAGAGCATTCAACCAAGCTCAGGACCCTGAGAATATGTCTTCACTTACATTTTGCATACAGCTAAGGGCTGTTACCTGTTCACGTTGTTTTCTATGAAAATTTTCAATTCCATAAAATAACTTTTTAGTTTATCGAAAGAGCGATCCAGAAGCAACTCAAGAACCCAAAGACCAAGAGACCACAAATACCAGAAGACCTTGTAGACCCTTGGGTAGCTGAAGTGGTTTCCAAGAGGAAGAGCAGACGGAGCAGTTAAGAGAAATCTTGTCTTTGATAAAACTCTCCTTGTGTCCACCCTCAAAACTCTAAACTTCCAGTGATGATAAATATTTCTCATTGAGAAATGCACGTCGTAACTCATTTTCCAAATGAATAAGCTAGTTCTAATACATGTACTGCAATTAATCACAGCCACCTCAAAGTCTACTAAGATTTGCATATAATTAATTCACTACATGCATTGAAAGTGGTGAGTTATAATTACATGACTTTGTGTAAGAAAATAGTAATATGTAGTTGATTTTTAACAAAGATAGGTTTTTTTGGTTTTTGTGAGGAAGGTCGGCCCTGAGCTAACGTGTTGCCAATCTTGCTCTTTTTTTTTCTCCCCAAAGCCCCAGTACATAGTCGTATATCCTAGCTGTAGATCCTTCTAGGTCTCCTATGTGGAATGCCGCCTCATCATGGCCCAATGAGTGGTGTGTAGGTCTGTGCCCAGGATCCAAACCGGCGAACCCCAGGCCACTGAAGCAGAGCGCGTGAACCCAACCACTCGGCCATGGTCCTACCTCCATGATAGGTTTTATAATTCCATTTATTTATTCCTATGATTGTTTTGAAAAACTCAGAAACTATAGAAGACCATAAAAAGAAGAAAAAAAATTGCCCTAGTTCTCCATGACTGATAACTAGTAATAAAATTTTGTTGTAGGTTCTTTCTGATTTTTAAAAAATATATACGGGGCCGGCCTGGTCGCGCAGCAGTTATGTTTGCACATTGTGCTTTGGCAGCCCCAGGTTCGCCAATTCGGATCCCAGGTGCAGACCTACACACCCCTTGTCAAACCATGCTGTGACAGATGTCCTACTTAGAAAGTAGAGGAAGACAGAATGGATGTTAGCTCAGGGCCAGTCTTCCTCAGCAAAAACAGGAGGATTCTCAGCAGACGTTAGTTCAGGGCTATTCTTCCTCAAAGAAAAAATAAAATAAAATAAAATAATAATATATATATATAAACATCGATATGTTCTACCACTTAAAGAAATGTTTTTATTGAATTATGGTGTCACCTTGCATAAGTTGTAAAGTACATAAACTACCCCACCTTATTATATATTGTGTTTTTACTTTTTCATCATTATACATAATATTATGGTATATATTTGAGCATAAACCTTTATGCTTACCAATAATTTATATTTCCTTAGGATATACTTCCTGAAGTAGAATTACTACATTAATGAGTATAAACATTTTAAAATCTTCTGAGGCATATTATCAATTTCCCCTTCAGACTCTACACTTATTTATAAGAATAATATTAGGACACCTCTTTCTAAAGAGGAGAGATTTACTTCTATTGCAAGTTATTCTTCTTATAAATACATTTTAGGGTACAATCCACTTTATTCTATTGACTATAATCATGGTATTATTTTTCAGTAACTTCCACTGGGAATAGTTCTCAGGACATATTAAATCTTTAGATGAAAATAGTAAATAATTTTGGACAAGTTATTGGCCCATGGGTCTTTCATACTATAGTTCAGAGGAATTATGATTCTTTTTTTGAAATACTATAACATTTTATTTCAAATACGTTATATTTTGTCTTTGCAGAATTTTGCTTCAGGGCATTATGAGAAAGCTCTGCTTGCCATCTGTGCTGGTGATGCCGAAGACTACTAAATCAAGAGAAGGATTTGGAGGACTGTGCACTCCTCTTTATAGACATGTCAACATATAGATTTTGTGTTAAATTTGTAGTGTTGGTAGCCTTATGACAAAACTATAGAATCATATTCTCTCTTCTATCTTTAAAATCATTCTAAGCCAAAGAAAAATCTATTGATAAAAGACTGGATTTGCACTTATTACTTAAATCAGCAATTAATAAAATTGTGTATGATGGAATAATAAAAAAAGATTGCACTGAAATATGTTTTATTTAAATGTAAATCAACAACTCCCCACAACAAGAGCTACTCAGGGCTGTCCTTAGCATGCTTTCGAGACCACGTAAAACACAGTGTGTAGTTATCCCACTTAGAAGAATGTTCAGGACTCTTGTTCAGTGCAATAAAACTAAAGGGACTATCTAAAGTCACCTTTAAAAGAAAATAAAGATAGAAAACAGCAAAATGAAGTCAGATATATGCTTGTCAGGCTTAGATGTGTGTAAAAATACGGGGGAGTGTGTGTGTGTGTTTTACAATCACTCTGATAAAAAAAAATTTATCTCACACAACCAGAGGCACTTACAACTAGAATATTCAACTATGTACTTGGTGCGGGGGGCTTTGGGGAGAAGAAGGAAAAGAAGATTGGCAACAGATATTAGCTCAGGTGCCAATCTTTAAAAAAAAACAAAAACAGTTTATCTCTAGCTAATTCTTTTTTTAACATTAGTGACTAACCAAGCACTTGCCCAAGCAATGTCAGAAAAGTCATTGCTCATTGTTTTTGTCTTAACATCAGGATCAAAGTCTTTTGGAAATTATTATGTGCTTTGTGCCATCATTAGAGCCTGGCCCTTTGTGTGTCTCAACATTCAGTAAATTAGGAGCAGCAAAAGGAAAATATTCACCGAGATCAGATTTGGAGAAGAATCTAGATTAATGCGAACATCCAGCCAAGAATAAAAGCAGAGCTAGGGATGGGCAAGTCAACAACAGAAGGTTCCCAACATAAGCAAGGGGAAAGACAAAAACCGAGGTCATAGGAAGCAGTAATTAAGTCAGGCAAGGGAAATGAGGACACATATGGAGTAAATCTAGATGCACTGGTGAAGTGGATAGAAGTGCTCTATTCCACTGTAACATTTTTCAAAAGCCCATAGCCCAGTCTCTGTCGATCTCTTTCTACCAGTCTCAGAAGAAACGAAAAATGTACTAAGAACCTGGTATTCTACAGAAGCAATGATACAGGACATTTAGAACACAATAATTGGGCACAACATGAAACATTTAAGAATAATTAGACTTCTGAAATCACTTTGAAAAAATTTCAACTTACTGCTATGGTGTGTGATGTTATATCATTTTAAATTGAGTTTGATTTCTATCTTTAAAAATCACCATTAACATTCTAGGGACTGGCCCCAGTGGCACAGTGGTTAAGTTAGTACGTTCCACTTCAGCGGCCTGGGGTTCCCCGGTTCAGATCCCAGGTGTGAACATGGCACCTCTTGGCATGCCATGCTGTGGTAGGCATCCCACATATAAAGTAGAGGAAGATGGGCACAGATGTTAGCTCAGGGCTAATCTTCCTCAAAAAAAATCGTTAACATTTTAATCAAAAGTAGCAATTGTTTGAGATATTTAGCATAGCTATTATTCCAGATAAAATTCTCAATAGAAGAAAATATTAGAATTCCTGTTGTGACTTTAGATATTTAAATAACATTTTTCTTCACTAAGACATCGTTTTATGATGAGTTCAATAAATTGTGAAAAGTATTCTTTAGCTAGGTAATACATTTTGTTTCTTTGGCATAACATGATGTCATCAAATCAAAAACAAATCCAGACTTAGATAATGAGAGATTTTATTCGAAAAAACTATTGCAGTAAGTGGTGAGGCCTATTGCACTAGGGAATGAGGGGCTAATGCAAAAAGGAGAAAGCTCTGACCATGAGATTTGCAGAGGTCTTAAATGTTAGCCAAAAAAGGATTTTTAATTAATAGAGATAAGTAAACAAGGCCAGAAAGAATCTGGTGTGGGAGGATGAGATGAATGTGTGGTCTGATTGTACAGTTGATCTGGGAATGTCTTTGGTTGACATAGCCAGTCACAGTCCATCCAAGATTAAACAGCTGATCTGAGATGGTTAATCTAGGAGTGCTTCCAGTCTCTTTTCAGGAGGAGCCTAAGGGTAGGTTAAAGTTCAGGGATTTGGGGGGAGGGGAGAAGCCTGACTCAAGTTTAGTCAAGTCAAGTTAACAGGTATTTCATCCAGATTAGTCAGCAAGGGAAAACAGCTACTTAGCTGATGGTTAGTTCAGCTAATTATTTATAAGACGAAGAATGGGAATTTGGAGAGTGTGTTGAGGATTGTCATAGGTAAACAAGCGCAACATCTAGGAGTCTTATCTAAGTCATGAGAAAGAATGGTTCTATGCAGTAAGCCATTTCCTGGAACACAAAAGGGTGGGAAAATTTCTTGATCATCTCTGTTTTCTAAGAGCATAGTATTTGAGTAAAGTTTAACATTGTCAATATCTTCTTTTTTTCCAAAGTTTTGTCTTGAATGCCTCACTTAGCTGTTTAAACGCCAGCACAACATTGTCATCTTCATCATCACATAATTCACTTAGTGAAATCCTGTAAAAGATTGTGTTTAAATTATTCTCATTGTTATTTGAGCTTAATGGTGTTTAGCTAGTTATATGATTTTCAAATGTAGAAATGTTTACTATACCTGACAGACTGAATAACAAGAGCAAAATCTCTGATTAAATTAAAAGCATCTCCCATATTTAGCCTATAGAAAAAAAGACAAAGTAATATTTAAAGAAAGAAATTTGTTTGGGGGATGTTCTTAATCTACAGTAAAGGAAATAATAAATTATCACTGAATTGCTGGCCTTTCCAGAGACAAAATAAAACCATATATGGAAAGACTTGAGAGTACATTATTATTACCCAAGTTAAATATTTCACATATGTTAAAAACAGTACCCAATATGAGTGACGTCATTGTAAATGGCAAAGTTGGCAGCTCCAATAGCCCATCCCTCCATCAAAACATCCAAAAACTCAAGCAAAAACTGTAATAATCAACTTTGTCAGAACTCTGGAAAATAGTCAAAGGTTTAACTCTGAATCAAGAAAAAGTTTACAAAAAGTAGCAAAGCTTTGTGACATTTTTATTTGCTCTTTCCCCACCCTCCTCCCAGCTTAGTGGTGGTTTTGAAGACAGCAGCCTGTGTCCCCAGTGTGAGACCCTGGTCCCTGGTTCCAGAGGAAGCAGAGCTCCCCTTATTAACAAAGAATGTGTTTATCTATCTGTTTCAACCTGTCTGGGGACTGCCTAAAGTACCAAGGTGAGGTACTTGTCTTTATTTTTTCCAACTCAGAACGCAGGAGGGAAAGCGGTAAGGTAAATGAACCACCTGCAGCTGCCTAGGGCAAAAGATTACAGTTGAGGCAATATAATTGAGTAATGAAAACCTATGAGGAAAATCTGGGAGAGAGTATCCATGAATATGGGGGAATTTAGAAAGCCATGCACGTGCCTAGGGCAGTACACACACTCAGAAAAGACCTGAGAAGAGCCTAAGCTTTCACTTCTGTCTTGTCTGTGGAATTAGTGCAAGCAGGAAGTGAAGGGTAAGACAGAGTCATAAATGGCCTAAGTGGTGAAAGGAGTGTCCAGCACAGAGCCAGTCTACAAGGAATGGTAGAAATTCTTTTCTTTCTTCTTCTTTTCTCTCTCCTCCTTCTCTTCCTCCTACCCCTTCTACTTCTTCTTCTTCTCTTTCTCTCTCTCTCCATTTCTCTTGCTTCTTGTGTCCAAAGAAATGTCTGTCAAAACATTAGCTGAATACAAGCTTAAGAAACAGGGACTTTACAGACCACATGATGAAGAATACAGACCTTGTAAAAGTCACTAAACAAAACAACAGTTATAGTGGACAGATACAAACAAACAGAAACTCTGAGAAGGGAGAAAAATCCCAGAACTACCATATTATAATATTCAAAATATACACTTCTTGAAAAATTTACGTGGCATGAAAAGAAACAAGAAAGTATGCCCATTGACAGGTAAAATTACCGAAAGTTATCCCTGAGAAACCAAAAAGGTATAAGACATAAAAAACAATACCAAAATGGCAAAAGTAAGTCTTGCCTTATCAGTAATTATTTCAAATGTCAATGGATTAAATTCTCCACTCATAAGATAGAGATTGGCAGAATGGATAAAAAAGTAAACATGATCCAACTGTATGCCGTCTCTAAGAGACTCACTTTAGATCCAAAGACAGAAAAATGTTGAACGTGAAAGGGTGGAAAAGGATATTCCATGCAAATAGTAAGTAAAAGAGAGCTGGGGTGACTTATACTAATATCAGACAAAACAGCCTTTAAATAAAAAATTCTTACAGGAGACAAAAAGACATTATATATGGATAAATGGTTAGTTCATCTAGAAGATGTAAAAATTAAAAACATATAGACTACGACCAACAGAATCTCCAAATATAAGGCAAACATTGACAGAATGGAAGGGAGAAACTGACAATTCGTTGAAGACTTCAACACCCCACTTTCAATATTGGATGGAACATCAAAACAAAAAATCAATAAGGAAATAAAATAACTTAACACCATAAACCAACTAGACCTAATGGACATGTTTACAAGACTACATCTAATCATAGCATAATATATATTCTTCTCATGTGCATATCAAACATTCTCCATAAGAGACTATATATTAGGCTACAGAACAAGTTTCAATATGTTTAAAAATACTTAAGTCATACAAAACAACTTTTCACACCACAATGGAATGAAGCTAGAAAACAGAAAGAAAATTGGGAAATTGACAAATATATAAAAATTGAACAGCACACAAACAATGGATCCAAAAAGAAATCACGGGAAAATTAGAAAACAGTTAGAAACAAATGGCAGTAAAAGCACAACGTACCAAAACTTATGGGATACAGAGAAAGCCATGCTCAGAGGAAATTTATACCAGTTAAGGCCTACATTAAAAAAGATGAAAGAATTCAAATCAATAACTTAATTTTATACCTTAAGGAAATAGAGAAAGAAGTGATCTAAAACCTAACCTAGCAGAAGGAAGGAAATAAAAAAGAATAATGTGGTGATTAATAAAACAAAGAATAGAAATACAACAGAGCCAATGAAATGAAAGTTGGATCTCAGAAAAGATCAATAAAATTGACAAACTTTTAGCTAGACTGACAAAGAAAGAAAAAGAAAGAAAATGCAAATAAATAAAATCAGAAATGAACATGACTACATTATACTGATCTACAGATAAAAAGATTTATACAAGAGTACTATAAACAACTAACTCTACACCAAATTTAGATAATCTACATTAAATGGAAAGATTTCTATAACTACACAGATTACCAAAACTGACTCAAAAGAAATAGAAAATTTAATAAAACATAGAACAAGTAAACAAACTGAATCAAAACTGTTATCAAAAACTTCCCAACAAAGTAAAGTCCAGACTAGCTGGATTCACTGGTGAATTCCACCAAACATTTAAGGAAGAATTAACACAAATCTTTTTCAAATTCCTACAAATATAGTAGAGGTAGAAATACTTCCTAACTCATTCTATGAGACCTGTATTACCCTGATACCAAAACCAAATTAAGACATCACAATAAAAGAAAACCATAGGTTAATGAATAAAGATGCAAAATTTCTCAACAATATACTAGTAAACTGAGTCTAACAGCTTATTTAAAAGATTAGACAATATGACAATGGAATTTATCCCAGAAATGTATGGGTGATTCAACATAAGAAAATCAATCAGTATAATACACCATATTAATAGAATGAAGGAAAAAAGCCATAACATTACCTCAGTTAATGTAGAATAAACATTTGGAAAAAAAAAATCCTTTCCTGATAAAAACATTCAACAAACTAACAATACAAGAGAACTTCCTCAACATGGTAAAGGACACTTACAAAAAACTCACAGCTAACCTCATGATAAAAGACTGAATTTTTTTTTCCTAATATCAGGAACAAAACAAGGATGTTTGCTTTCACCATCGCCATTCAGCATTTTATTGGAAGTACTAGTCAAAGCAATTAGGCAAGAAAAAGGGGGGGAAAGCATTCAAATTTTAAAGGAAAAAGTAAAACTCTCTCTACTCACAGATGACATAATCTCATATATAGAATACCCTGAGGAATCCACAAAATAACTATTAAAGCTAGTAAAGAAATTTTCCAAAGTTGTAGAGTACAGGATCAACACTCAAAAATCAGTTATGTTTCCATACACAAGCAAGGTACTTTCTGAAAAGGATATTAAGGGAGAAAATCCAATTATGACATCATCCAAAGAATAAAATACCTAGGAATAAACTCAACCAAGAAGCTTAAAGACTTGTAAACTGAAAACTAAAATCTTGCTGAAAGAAATTAAGGAAGAACTAAAAAATGGAGAGACACTCCATGTTTATAGATAGGAAGACTTAATATTGTTAAGATGACAATACTACCCAAAGTGATCTATAGATTCATTGCAATCCCCATTAAAATTCCCACAGCCTTTTTTGCAGAAGTGGAAAAGACAATCTTCAAATTCATATGGAATTGCAGAGGACCTTGAATAGCGAAAACAGTATTGAATACAGAGAACAAAGTTGGAAGTCTCACATTTCCCTGTTTTAAAAGCTATAGTAATCAAAACAGGGTGATGCTGACATAAGGACAGATCTATAGACCAATGAAATAGAACTGAGAATTCAGAAATAAACCCATACATCTATGACCAATTGATTTTTTATGAGATGCCAAGACCATTCAATGAGAAAAGAATTCAAAGAATAGTGCTGGGACAACTGTATATTCACATGCAAATGAATGAAATTAGACCTTTATCTCACACCATATACCAAAATTTATTCAAAATGGATGAATGACCCAAATATAATAGCTAAAACTATAACACTCTTGGAAGAAAACATAGGGATATTATCTTCATGATCTTGGATTTATGAATAGATTCTTAGATATGATACCAAAAGAATGAATGAGAAAAGAAAAAACAGATAGATTTTCTTCATCAAAGTTAAAAGCATTTGTGTAGCAAAGAACATTATCAAGAAAATGAAAAGATAACATAGGAGAAAATATTTGCAAATCATATATCTGATAAAGGTCTAGTATCCAAAATATATAAAGAACTTCTACCACTCAAGAACAAAAAGAAAAACAATACAATTTAAAAATGAGCAAAGGACTTGCACAGACACTTATTCAAAAAAGCTTAATATCATTAGTGTTTAGGGAAATACAAATCAAAACCACAATGAGATATGTATCATGTCACATCTATTAGGATGGCTGTAATAATTTTAAAAAATAACAAATATAAGGTTATAGAGAAATTGGAAAGCTTGTATATTTCTGGTGGTAATGTAAAATGATTCAATTTTGTGGAAAGTATTTCAGAAGTTTCTCAATAAGTTAAACATAGAGTTACTGTATGACCCAGCAATTCTACTCCTCAGTATATACCTGAATAGATTGAAAACAGGTACTCAAACAAATATATGCATATTCACAATAACCAAAAGTTGAAACAACTCAAATGTTCATCAACTGTATAAACAAATTGTATATATACAAACAGTGGGATATTATTCATTTATAAAAAGGAGTGAAATGCTGATAATGCTACAACATGGGTAAACTTGAAATATTATAGTGAAAGAAGTCAAACACAAAAAGTCACATAACTGTGTGATTCCAATTATATTAAATATCCAAACTAGGTAGATCCAATGAGACAGAGAGAAGAATGGCAGTTGGCAGAGGATGGGGAAGTGGAGGAATGGGGATTACTGTTTACTGGGTACAGACTTTCCCCTTGATTAATGAATATGTTTAGTAACTAGATAGGGGTCATTTTTGCACAACATTATGATTGTTATCAAAAGTCGCTAAATCATTCATTTCAAAATGGTTAATTTTATGTTATATGAGCTTCACCTCAACAATAATGATAATAAATATCATTTAAAAATAGTTCCAAATAGGGGACCAGCCCCATAGCCTAGTGTTTAAGTTTGGTGCTCTCCACTTGGGCGGCCCAGTTTTGGTTCCCAGGTGCGGACCTACAGCACTCATCAGCAGCCATTCTGTGGCAATGACCCACATACAAAATAGAAGAAGGTTGGCACAGAGGTTAGCTCAGGACAAATCTTCCTCAAGCTAAAAAGAGGCAGATTGGTGACAGATGTTAGCTCAGGGCAAATCTCTCTCAGAAAAAAAAATAAAGTTCCAAATATATTGCATCTTAATAACTCTTCTTAAATTACTGCATCTTAAAATTGTTTTCATAAGTCATAATCCCACAGCACAATAGACATTAATTACACAAACACACATATGTCTAAAAGAATGTTAAAATAGAAAAGATCATACCAATTACCCAAAGTCAGCGCTAACAGGGAGCCATGTTTGTAGAAGTTCAATGCATAAGCATTCAATGGACACTTCCTTCCAGTCTTATCATATTTATTCAAGCAAAGCAAAGGAATATTTTTTACATTCAAGTTAATTGTTTGTAACATAGCCTAAAGATATGGAGAAATTTAGATCGTTAGCCTTTTTCTTTTGAGACTTACCTTACCTTAACCTATTATAAAATTTGATTATTGTTGTTCATTTTATCTAGCTAACTAAAACAATAACCCAATATATTTTAATGAAATATTGTCAAACATCTTGTGTTAAGGTTCTCCAAGTTTTAATAGAAATGACCAAATAAAATCAATAAAAACATCAACACTCAGAACATTAAAACTATATTTTTTAACTTGAACATGTACAAAAAATTTTAATTATTGGTTACTTATCTCAACTAAAAATGTTTCTAAGTATCCAGATCACTTCTACCCTCCTTCCTAATAAAACAGTGATATCATGTGTAATATAAAATTTTTTTCTTGTCAATTCTTTTTATTGAAATATAATTGACATACTATATCTATTAGTCTCAGGGGTACATCATACTGTTTTGGTATTTATATACATTACAAAATGATCACCTCAGTAAGTCTAGTTATCATCTGTCACTATACAAAGGTATTACAATATTGACTATATTTCTTATGCTGTACCTTATATCCCCAAGACATTATTCTATAACTGAAATTTTGTACTGCTTTATCCCCTTCACCTATTTTGCCTACCCCCAAATCCTTCCCCCCTCTGGTAACCACCAGTTTGTTTCTTGTATCTATGGGTCTGTTTCTGTTTTGTTTTGTTTCCAATAGTTTTGTCTTATAGATTCCACATATGAGTGAAATCATACTGTCTTTCTCTGTCTGACTTATTTTACTTAGCATTATCCCCTCTAGGTTCATTCATTCTCTCATATGGTCAGATTTCATTCTCATTTTTGTGAGGAAGATTAGTCCTGAGATAACATTTGCCTCCAATCCTCCTGTTTTTGCTGAGGAAGACTGGCCTTGAGCTAACATCCATGCCCATCTTCCTCTACATTATATGTGGGATGCCTGCCACAGCATGGCTTGACAAGTGGTGCATAGGTCCACACCCAGGATCCAAACCGGCAAACCCCAGGCTGCCAAAGTGGAAAGTGTGAACTTAACTGCCCCAGATTTCATTCATTTTATGCTAAGTAATAGTCCATTGTATATAGGTACCACATCTTCTTTATCCATTCATCTATTGATGAACACCTAGGTTGCTCCCATATCTTGGCTATTGTAAATAATGCTGCAATGAACATATGTTTTTGAATTAGTGTTTTGGGGTTTTTTGAGTAAATATCCAAAAGTAAAATTGCTGGGTTATATAGCAGTTCTATTTTTTTGTTTTGAAGAACCTCCATACGGCTTTCCATAGTGACTGCACAAATTTACATTCTCACCAACAGTATCCAAGGGATTCCTGTTCTTCACATCCTCACCAACAGTTATTTTTTCTTTTTGATAGTAGCCATTCTGACATGTGTGAGAGAATACCTCATTGTGGTTTTAATTTGTGTTTCTCTGATGATTAGTGATGTTGAATGTCTTTTCATGTACCTGTTGGCCATCACTATGTCTTCTCTGGAAAAATGTCTATTCAAGTCCTCTGCCCAATATTTAATTGGGTTGTTGGTTTATTTGGTATTAAATTGTTTAAGTTTTTATGCATTTTCTATATTAATCCCTTATTGGATGTATGATTTAAAAATATTTTCTACCATTCGATAGGTTGCCTTTTCATTTTGCTGATAATTTCTTTCACTGTGCAACAGTTTTTTAGTCTGACGTATTTTCATTTGTTTATTTTTGCTTTTGTTACCCTTGCCTAAGAAGACTGGCTCAAAAAAATATTGGATAGACCAAGGCCAAAGAGCAGATTGCCTATGTTTTATCCTAGGAGTTTTGTGGTTTCAGGTCTTACTTTCAAGTCTTTAGTCCATTTTGAATTTGTTTTTGTATACAGTGTAAGATAGTGGTCCAGTTTCATTCTTTTACATGTAGCTGTCCAGTTTTTCCAACAGCTTTTATTGAAGAGGCTGTCTTTTCCCCATTTTATATTTTTGCCTCCTTTGTCATAGGTTAATTGACCATATATGAGTGGGTTTATTTCTTGGCTATCTATTCTATTCCATTGATCTATCTGTCTGTTTTTGCAGTAGTACCATATTATTTTGATTGCTATAGTTTTATAGTTCAGTTTGAAATCAGGATGCGTGATACCTCCAGCTTTGTTCTTCTTTCTCAAGATTTCTTTCACTATTAGGAGTCTGTGGTTCCATACAAATTTTAGGATTCTTTGTTCTAGTTCTATTAAAAATGCCATTGGTATTTTGATGGGGATAGCACTGAATCTGTAAACTGCTTTTGGTAATATGGACATTTTTAAAATGTTAATTCTTCCAATTCATGAACACTTTATTTCAGTATTACTGTACAGAAACATAACCAATTTCTGTATATTACTTTTGTATCCTGCAACTTTACTGAACTCATTAGTTCTAACAGATTTTGGTGGACTCTTTAGGGTTTTCTCTACATAGTATCATGTCATCTGCAAATAGTGACAGTTTTACTTCTTTCTTTCCAATTTGAATGCTTTTTAATTTTTTTCTCACCTAATTGCTGTGGCTAGGACTTCCAACACTGTGTTGAATAAAAGTGGTGAAAGTGGGCATTTCTATTTTGTTCCTGATGTTAGATGAAAAGCTTTCAGGTTTTCATTGTTGAATATATTATTAGCTGTGGGTTTGTCATATATGGCCTTTCTTATGTTGAGGTATGTTTCTCTTTCATTTTATTCCTTCTACTAACTTTGGGCTTTCTTTCTTCTTCTTTTTCTAGTTCTTTTAGGTGTAAAGTTGGATTATTTGAGATTTTTCTTGTTTCTTGAGGTAGGCCTGTATCTCTATGACCTTCCCTCTTAGAATTGCTTTTGCTGTTTCCCATAGATTTTGGAAAATTGTGTTTCCATTTTTATTCGTCTCAAGGTATTTTTTATTTCCTCTTTGATTTCTTCGTTAATCCACTGGTTGTTTAGCACATTGTTTAGTCTCCATGCATTTGTGTTTTTTCAAGTTCTCTTCTTATAATTGATGTATAGTTTCATACCATTGTGTTCCAAAAAGATGCTTGATATGATTTCAGTCTTCTTAAATTTACTGATATTTGTTTTGTGGCCTAATATGTGATCTGTCCTGGAGAATGTTCCATGTGCACTTGAAAAGAATATGTGTTCTGCAGTTTTTGGATGGAATGTTTTGTTTATATCTATTAAATCTATGTGGTCTAATGTGTCATTTAAGGCCAATGTTTTCTTATTGATTTTCTGTCTGCATGATCTATTCATTGATGTAAGTGAGATATTAAAGTTCTCCACTATTGTTGTATTATTGTCAATTTATTCCTTTATGTCTGTAAATATTTGCTTTATATATTTAGGTGCTCCTATTATAGGTACATAAATATTTGCAAATATTATATCCTCTTCTTGTATTGACCCCTTTATCATCATGTAATGCCCCCTTTGTCTTTTGTTACAGTGTTTCAAAGTCTATTTTGTCTGTTATGAGTATTGCTTCCCTAGCTTTCTTTTTGTTTCCATTTGCATGGAATATCTTTTTCTATGCCTTCATTTTCAGTCTGTGTGTGATTTTCAATCTGAAATGAGTCTCTTCTAGGCAGCACATAGATGAGTCTTGTCTTTTTATCCATTCAGCCACCCTATGCCTTTTGACTGAAGCATTCAATCCGTTTTCATTTAAAGTAATCATTGATAGGTATATACTTATTGACATTTTGTTAGTTGTTTTCTGGTTGTTTGGTTGTAGTTCTTTGTTCCTTTCTTCTCTTGCTCTCTTCCCTTGCAGTTTGCTTATTTTCTTTAGTATTATGTTTGGATTCCTTTTTCTTTATTTTTTTATGTAGGTATTGTAGGTTTTTGGTTTGTGGTTACTGTGAGGTTGATATATATCAACCTATATATATAACATTCTATTTTTAAGGTGCTGGTTGCTTAAGCTTGAACATATTCTAAAAGCACTACATTTTTAGTATACCCCCCTCTGTGTTTTGTGTTTCTGATGTCATATTTTACAATTTTATTTTGTGTATCTTTTATCTACTTATTGTAGTTATAATTCATTTTACTACTTTTGTCTTTTAACCTTCATACTAGCTTTTTAAATGACTGATTCATTGCCTTTACTAAATACTTTCATTTATCATGATATTTTTTCTTTCATATATTTTCCTATTTCTAGTTCTTTTCTTTTCCACTTAAAGAAACCCTATAACATTTCTTGTAAGGCCAGTTTAGTGGTGATGAACTCCTTTAGTTTTTGCTTGTCTGGGAAACTCTTTATCTCTCATTCCATTCTGAATGATAGCTTTGTCAGCTTGAGTATTCCTGTTTGTAAGGTTTTTGCTTTTAGTACTTTAAAAATATCATGTCATTCCCTTGTGGCCTGCCAAGTTTCTCCTGAAAAATAGTGGATAGTCTTATGGGAGTTTCTTTGTATGTGACTTATTGTTTTTCTCTTGCTGACTTTAAGATTCTCTTTGTCTTTAACTTGTTCTATTTTAATTATAATGTGTCTTGATGTGGATCTTTACCCTCATCTTGTTTGAGACTCTCTCTGCTTCCTGGACCTAGATGTCTGTTTCCTTCCCCAGATTAGCAAAGTATTCAGTCATTATTTCTTCACAAATATGTTTTCTGCCCCTTTCTCTCTCTCTTCCCCTATAATGCAAATGTTAGTATGCTTGATGTTGTCCCAGAGGTCCCTTAAACTATCCTCATTTTTAAAAATTTTTTTCTGTTTGCTCTTCTGATTGGATAATTTATCCTATTTTGTCTTCAGATCACTGATCCACCTTCTGCATCATCTAATCCACTGTTGATTCCCTCATGTATTTTTCATTTCAGTTATTGTATTTTTTAGCTCTGATTGGATCTTTCTTATATTTTCTAACTCTGTTGAAGTTCTTCTCATTGTGTTCCTCCAGTCTTCTCCTGAGTTCAGTCAGCACCTTTATAGCCATTACTTTGAACTCTTTATCAGGTAAGTTACTTATCTCCATTTCATTAGTGTTTTTGGGGAGAGCATATATCTTTTTCTTTCATTTGGACCATTTTCCCCTGTCTCCACATTTTGTTTAACTTTCTGTTAAGCAAAATAAGTCAGAAAGAGGAAAACAGATACCATATGATTTCAGCCATATGTGGAAGATTAAAAAACAGCAAACAAATGCATCGAAACAGAGAACAGATTTGTGGCTACTACAGGGGAAGGGAGGTGCAAAGAGGGCCAAAAGGGTAAAGAGGCATATCTATACAGTGATGGATGGCAATTAGACTTTTAGTGATGAACACAATGTAGTCTATACAAAAGTCAAAATGTAATGATGTGCCTGAAATTTATAAAATGTTATAAGTGAATGTTACCTCAATAAAAAATGTAATTATAAGAAAAAAATTAGAGTGTTTTATATATGTTTATTGAGTTTCTACTCTGTATCACATACCACTTTTAGGTGCAGGGATCACAAAAATGAAGACAATTAAACACAAACTGCCCTCAAATGGTTTATAGCAGGGCTTCTCAAATGTTAATGTGAATTTTGAACTTTAATAGCTCTGAGATGATTCCCAAGATTCATCATTTCTAGCAAGTGATACTGATGTTGCTGCTGTTTGGTTCACACCTGGAGTGGCAAGAGCTTGTGGTATAGTGATTCACATAGTACGATGCAATTCATACATGATAATTAAGTAGAAAGTAATGTTCTTTTCCTCACATAACTCAAGTTTTCTATTTTAAAACTACTCAAATAGTAAAAAAAAAAAAAAATTTCCCACTTCAGTGAAAAGCACTCTTGTTCTGGAATAAGAGTAAGATGACTTTGTTTTACTGGACACTTTGTTAGTGTAATAATCCTGTAAAAATTATTTGTTTTAAATGAATAAACAGAATAAAAGAAAGTTTCGCACAAAAATTCACATACATCATTTACCACATTAATGTCAAATAAATCTTGATCCGTTATGTTGGACAGGCAAGCAAATGGGGAGACAGCAGTTCTGCTTTCAGCCCCAGGCATCAAATGAGAGACCAGTTCAGAGTCTTCACATTCTTTACCTGAAAAGTCTAATAAGAAATGAATTGGAAAATCAAACAGAAAATGAATTGAAAACTGTTCTCCCAGTTAAAATACGAATTATTTAAAACAAACCATACTGGTTTATACCATTGTTCCTAGGAAAATTATTGATTTTTTTAAAGAAAAATATTTAAAATGAAAATTTAAGAGTTGTATTGCTGGATCCTGACTGGGGAGGTTTTCTTCCTACACTGAATTCATGCTGGCATCTGCCACTGGTGCTATTATTTGTACTCGGCACTTGGTCCAGATGGAAAACTCAATCTATCCCCTTAGAAATTAGATAGAAACTATTTACAAAGTAGGAAACATGCTTCATTGGACACTAGTGGATCTGAGGATCCCAGGTCAAAACCCAACACCATCCACCTGTCTTTTAAAATGTTTCATTATTAAATTCCTCTAAAGATGCTATAGAGCTAGAAAAACTGCAAAATTTCTCATACCGGAGTTAGAATTGGCACCATTGCCCACATTCTTATGCTAACTCTACTATTCATATTCCAAGAGAAGGGAAGAAATTCCTACTACAGTTGCCAAGAGAGAAAAGTAATAGAGGAAAATTTCTAGCTCTTGTCAAGCTCACTCATCACCCCAGGCCTGTGTGGTGAATTTAGGAGCTGTTGTCATGTCCGGCTCAAATTGTTCTCTCTCTCTCTTTCTCTGTCTCTCTCTCCCCTCCCCTCCCAGCCTCCCTCCAGTCCTTCCTTCCTTCTTCTCTGACTTCTTTCTCTGACAATAACACTCTTGTCTCTGTGTGTCTCATTGTTTCTCTTTGAATGGCTCACTGACACTCTTCTGTTACTCTCACTCTATCTCTCTTTGTCTTGTTTGTTCCTCTTTACCTCTTTACTTTTTCTGTATTGTTGTCTCTCTTTTTTCTGTCTCATTCTCTTAGTGTATCTGTCTCTGTTAATCTCTTTCTATGTCTGTCTTTCTCCCATATTTTTGTCTATGTACTTGTCCTCTCTTTCTATTTCTCTAATTCTCTGTCTCTCTCTGTTTGTGTCTCATCTCTCTCCGCTTCTCTCTCCCTGATTGTCTGTATTTCTGTCTTTGTTTCTCTCTCTTTCTCTTTCTTTCTTTATTTGTGGCTTTCCCACACACTTCTCTGTGTCTGCCTCTGTCCGTCTTTCTGTCTGTCCCTTTCTTTCTGTCTTTCTCTCTCTGTTTCAGATCCACCTGACTACTAAGAGGATGCATTCTAGTATTTTCTCTATTGTGTAGTAACATAGAGGATAGAATTTACAAGAGAGGGACACTGCTGTTTCATTTGGTGGGCAGGCAACTGCCGTTTAACTCAGGGCTGTGCTCTATGGAACACGTTTGACTGAAAATGAAAACTATGCTCTCTAATTCAGCTCCATCCATATTACTCCCATGTTAATTGTCCAATTGACCCCAAGTTTAGAAGAGAAATACAAGGATTTAATGTCTGATCCTTAAGCCTCCCCAAATTAAGTGCATGACTTGGATTTATTAATAAGTAATCCTACAATTTTTAACAGTTATGATTATCTAACACTATTTTTTAAAATTATATAGAGGTGGTGGTTGCACAACATTTTTACCACAGCAAATGCCACAGAATTATATACTTTGAAAGGATTAATTGTTCTATGAATTTCATCTCAACTATTAAAAAATAGGAAAAAATATTGCCTATTATTTGTCACTCTTTTTGATTCACATGTCTCTTTTCTTAGAAGTTGTGTTAGTTTCCTAATTCTAATGTAAAAAATTACCACAAACTTTGTGGCTTAACACAACCCAAGTTTATTATCTTACAGTGTTGGAAGTCAGAAGTCTGAAATGGGTCTCATTGGGCTAAAACCAAGGTATAGTCAGAGCTGTGATTTTTCCTCCTGGAAGCTATAGGGGAGAATCTATTTCTTTGCCTTTTCCAACTTCTATAGGTTGCCAAGCATTCCTTGGCTCATGGCCTCCTTCCAACTCCAAAGTCAGCAATGCTCTGTTAAATCTTTCTCATAGCACATCTCTCTAACTAACTTTGATTCTCCTGCCTCCATCTTTTACTTGTAAGGACCCTTGTGATCACATTAGGTCCACTCAGATAATCCAGGATAATCTCTTCATCTCAAGGTCAGCTGATTAGAAAATTTAATTCAATCTGTAATTTTAATTCCCCCTTTGCTACATAACATAACATATTACAAGTTCCTAGGATTAAGACCGAGACATCTTTGGGGTGGGCATTATTTTGCCTAGCACAGAAATTATCCCAGAGAAAAATAGAGAAGAAGGAGCATTGTACTCACTCCTCTAACTCCTAAATATAGGCAATCACCCAGGAGCATTTAGGTTCTTTTCCATGCCGTTTGCTCATGACTAGCTAATTTCTTATTCTGTGATGAAATAAGGTGATCATCTTCTCTCTGTCCTTCATAAGCCTTCTACATCTCAATATAATAATCTATCCAGAGATATGAGTAATCTAAAGCAGTGCTTACTACTCCAATTTTTTCTCCTTGGTTCTTCTGGAAGTGAGGGAAAACAGAATTCTGCCACTTCCTATTTTCCTCTTAGCTCTCTCTCCTTCTTTCCATCTTTTCATCTTAGGGAACTGAGTGTACTCTCTACTTCCAATGCCTTTACTTTATCTGGCATAGATTACAGAATTTCCTTATATTTTTGTTATTTTCTTTTTCATTTATTCTGTCCTTTCCTAAAGACATTGACAATGCCTTAACTTTTTTGTTGTCTCCTATAGTACTTAAGGAAGTACAACATACTGATGACCCATAGAAACATAACAAAATTCCTTTTCTTATATAAGTTAATTCAGATTTGAAAATGTAACTAGTTGAGAGTGCCGATATCTACTGAAAGATAAATAGCATCAATAGGACACGGGATATTTTAAAATAAATTTAGATCATGCAATGGTCTGTTAGTTCATAATGGCACTAGAAAATATAGAAATATTTTGAGTATTTAGTGTCAAATCAAATTCATGGTGGCTTAGCTGACTCCAAATAATACAAGAAGTTTTCAGTATAAAATTTCCGCAGCATAGATCTGAAGGATTATGTTAGTTTCCTGTGTATTCTTTTTGGAATAGTTTTGTCCTTATTTTCCAAAATTTAGTTTTATCTCAAAATATTTACACTTATTTTCTTTTTACTTCACATTTTCTTTATGCACATTCACAATCTTACCAATTTCTGAGAGAGGTAGTTGATATTCTTTTCTCATGTCAGCCAACTTAGAAATTGTTAGGAGGAAGGAACCAAAATTCCCTTGCATTCTGTTATTGTGCTCCTCTACTACTGCAGCAAAGTCCTTGGGAAGATCATCTAGAGTTACCTAAGATCAGTGAAATAGATGAATGTAATTATTCAAAACAAGAGCAGAGGATTACCAGTCTGTGAGGCACAAGCTCAAAATATTTTTTTTCCTGCTTTATCTCCCCAACCCCCCGCCCCCCGTATACAGTTGTATATCTTAGTTGCAGGTCCTTCTAGTTGTGGGATGTGGGACGCCACCTCAACATGGCCAAGCCCTGTTCTAAGCACTTTGCCTATATTAGTTCATGCAATCATCACAGTAATCCTTTGAAGTAGGTATTATTATGATTCCTAGTTTACAGATAAGAAAGAGGCCTGGGTAAAGAAATTAGCTTAAGGCCACCTGTGTGCTAAGTGGCAGAGATGGGAAGATGTCCAAGTATCTGGCTTTAAATTACTCTATCATACTTCATGATCACTATGCTTATCTTTCCAATAGTTATGTCATATTTTTATTTCTTGTCATTTGACAATGAGTAGAATTCCTGGAACAATATTTTCAAATGGCTGTTAAACTGAACAGTCACGTCTTCTTGTTTCAAATATAAATGTTACTGTGGCTATTATGTCACTACTGAATGTAATGTTGTTTGAGATAGTCTTCAATGTCATAAAAAATCCTGTTACTAGCTTGCTAAAAAACTTTATCAGGAAAAAAATTTCCATTTTAAAGAAGATTTCAATCATTTCCTCATCTAAGAAGTCATTGTAGGGATCCTGGGAAGATGGTGCCATAGGAAGATTCTGAACTCATCTCCTGTAAGATCTACACAACAAATCTACAGCTACCTGTGGAACAATTTCCTCTGAGAGAGAACCGGAAGCTGGATTAAAAGAACCCCTACAAGAAGGGACAAAACTGAGAGGGGTGGAAGAGACAGAAATATACCTCTGCTAAGGGAAAAAAACACATTCCACCCACAGTGCTTCACAGCAGGGAGCAATCTTAAAGGTACAAGCAGCTTTTCCTGGAGGAGTGGAGGGGATATGAGTGGGAAATCAATGCCCCAATAGGCATCCCAGCCTTTAGATTCAGCACAATTGAGACAAGATCTCATAATACCTGGTTTTGCTGGCTTTGAAAACCAATGAAGAGTACCCCTAGAAAAACTATCAAACTTCAAACAAAGAAAACCTGCTCTTAAGGGCCCACACACAGATTCATCCGTTCTGGAAACCAACACAAAAACATAAGAAAAGTGCATAGTCCATTGGTAAAAGAGACTCAATTACTAAGCTCTGAGTGCATCTCAAAGAAGCAAGACATGGCTGGGCCCACCCCCCCAGGGACTAAGACACTGGCAGCAGCCATTTTTGTGACCCAGTTCAGTCATGTTGATATAGACACTGGCAGATGCCATTGGATTCCTTCCTCCAGCCTATTAGCGCAGAGGTTTGCCCCACCCACGGGAGAAAGCAATTCAGATTCAACTGAGTGCAGCCAGAGCAGGAGGCTGGAAGGACTGGCCCTGCCCACCAGCAAGCCCATGGTGAACTTGTGGGCCTGTGTAAGTGGGGTGTGTGAGGCCTCTGCAGCAGTGGGGCAAATGGGTCTGCCTTGGTGGGGCATGCATGTGAGGCAGCTCTGCACTGATGGGGTGCGTGGGCCTATAGGTCATGGGGCATGTTGGCCACAGCACACTCATGCTGCTGAAGATTTTAAACAGCCACACAGGATATCTGCCCCACATTCCAATGCCTTAAATGATTGTGTACTGCTGACCCTGGGGCCAACCCCAACCATCTGCTCTCTTGAGAAAGCGGATACCACAGGGGACCAAAATGGAGACCTGCATCAATTCTAAGCCCCTGAGCCTAGCAAACAGCCACACTGGGGGACTGACTCACTTAGTAGCAAAACAGCAGCAGCTATGAGCTATTAGACTTTGCAGCCAGCTGTGATAGATCTTGCCCCACCCAGTAAAGTGACCATAGCAGCTGCACATGAGTGAGCCTTACAAACGGCCAGCCTGGGGTGCCAGCCTAGCCTACCCATGCACCTGCAGCAAGAGCATCCCCACCACAACAGAAAGGCAAACATAGCCTACACAGGATACTCCTGCAATATTTGGAATAGGTGACGAGAGGGAAGCACATTGCTCAGTCCCATAAGACATCACTTACAGAAGGCCACATTTCCAAGATCAGGAGATGTAGCTGATTTACCTAATACCTAGAAATAAGCACAGAGAAGTGGGAAAAATGAGGAGACAAAGAAATATATTCCAAACAAGGGAACAGGACAAATCCTCAGAAGAAGAACTAAATGCAAAAGAGAAAAACAATCTACCTGATTAAGAGTGCAAACTAGTAGTCATAAGGATGCTCACTGATCTTAGGGGAAGAACAGATGAACAGAGTGAGAATTTCAACAAAGAATCAAAAATATAGAAAAAAAACAATCAGAACAAAAGAATATAATAATGTAAATGAAAATTCACTAGAGGTAATTAACAGCAGAGTAGATGACACAGAAGAATGGATCAGTGATCTGGATGAAAGAGTAGAGGAAACCACTCAAGCAAAACAGGAAAAAGGAAAAAAAAATAAACAAGAATGAGGGCAGCCTAAGGGACCTCTGGGACAACATCAAGCACACTAACAACCATATTATAAGTGTCCCAGAAGGAGAAGAGAGAGACAAAGGGGCAGAGAATCTATTTCAAGAAATATTAGCTGAAAACTTCCCCAATCTGAAGAAGGAAACAGACATTCAGGTACAGGAATCATAGAGATCACCAAACAAGATGAACCCAAAGAGACCCACACCAAGACACCTTATAAGTAATATGTCAAGAATTAAAAATAAAGAGAGAATCCTAAAAGCCACAAGAGAAAGGCAATAAGTTACATACAAAAGAAACCCCACAAGGCTATCAGGTGACTTCTTAGCAGAAATCTTACAGGCTAGAAGGGAGTGGCATGATATATTCAAATTGCTGAAAGGAAAAAACTTACAGTAAAGAATACTCTACCCAACAAGGTTATCACTCAGAATGGAAGGAGAGATAAAACAGTTTTCCAGAAAAGTAAAAGCTACAGGAGTTTATCACCACTAAATTGACCTTATAAGAAATGTTAAAGGAACTTATTTAAGTGGAAAATAAAAGACCACAAATAGGAATAATAAAATTCTCAAAGACAAAAGTCACTCGTAAAGCCAAATATACAGTAAAGGTAGTAGATCAATTGCCTATAAAGCTAGTATGAAAGTCAAAAGACAAAAGGACTAAAAATATCTATCTACATAATAAGACATTAAGGGATAGACACACCAAAAAAAAAGGGTTAAATATGATATCAAAAACATAAAATGTGGGAAGAGGGGAGTAAAAGTGTAGGGCTTTTAGTAAGAGGTCAAACTTAAAAGACCATTAGCTTAATATAGATTGCTGTTTACATAGGTTATTATATGTGAAACACATGGTAATAACAAACCAGAAACCTATAACAAATACTCAAAAAAATTAAGAGAAAAGAACCCAAACATAATACTAAAGAAAACCATCAAACCACAAAGGAAGAGAGCAAGAGAAGAAAGGAAAGGAGAACTACTAAAACACCCAGAAAAAAAATAACAAAATGGCAATAAGCATATTCTTATCAATAGCTACTTTAAATGTAAATGGACTAAATGCTCCAATCAAAAGGCATAGGGTAGCTGATGGATAAAAGAAACAAGACCCATATATATGCCGCATACGAGAGACACATTTCAGACCTAAAGACACTCACAAACTGAAAGTGAAGGGATGGAAAAAGATATTCCATGAAAATGGCAAAGAAAAGAAAGCTGGGATATCAATACTTATATCAGACAAAATAGACCTTAAAACAAAACCTATAATAAGAGACAAAGACAAGCACTACATAATAATAAAGGGAACAATCCAACAATAGGACATAACACTTTTAAATATCTATGTACGCAACATAGGAGCACCTAAATATATAATGGCATTATCCACAGACATAAAAGGAGAAATAGACAGCAACACAATAAGAGTAGAGGACTTTAACATTCCACTTACATCAATGGACATCTAAACAGAAGATCAATAAGGAAACACTGGCCTTAAATGACACAGTAGACGAGATGGACTTCATACATGTATACAGAATGCTCCATCCAAAAACTGCAGAATACATATTCTTTTCAAATGCACATGGAACATTCTACAGGACAGATCACATATTAGGCCACAAAGCAACTCTCAAAAGATTTAAGAAGACTGAAATAATATCAAGCATATTTTCTGACCAAAATGATATGAAACTAGAAATCAACTACAAGAAGAAAACTGGAAAAGTCCCAAATGTGTAGAGATTAAACAAAATGCTACTGAACAACTATTGGGTCAATGAAGAAAGCAAAGAAGAAATCAAAAATTACCTGGAGACAGATGAAAATTAAAATACAACATACCCAAATTTATGGAATATAACAAAAGTGGTATTGGGGGGAAAATTATAGCAATACAGGTCTACCTCAAAAAACAATAAAAATCTCAACTAAACAACCTAACAGTACACCTAAAGGAACTAGAAAAAGAAGAGCAAACAAAGCCCAAAGTTAGTAGAAGGAAGGAAGTAATAAAAATCAGAGTGGAAATAAATGAAATAGAGACTAAAAGACAATAGAAAAGATCAATGAAACTAAAAGATAGTTCTTTGGAAAGATAAACAAAATTGGCGAACCTTTATCTAGATTCACTCAGAAAAAAAAGACAGAAGTCTCGAATAAATAAAATCAGAAAGGAAACAGAAGAAATTATAACAGACACCACAGAAATACAAGGATTATAAGGGAATTCTAGGAAAACCTATACACCAACCAATTCAATAATCTAGAGTAAATGGATAAACTCTTAGAATCATACAACTTTCCAAAACTGAATCAAGAAGCAATAGAGAATTGGAATAGACCAATCACCAGTAAGGAGATCAACACAGGAATCAAAACCTCCCAAAGAACCCAAGTCCAAGACCAGAAAGCTTCCTCGATGAATTCTTTCAAACACTCAAAGAAGACTTAATACCTCTCCTTATCAAACTCTTCCAAAAGATTGAGGAGGATGGGGACACTTCCTAACTCATTCTTCAAGGCCAAAATTACCCTGAGACTAAAACCAGAAAAGGACAGCAGAAAAAAAGAAAATGATAGACCAATATCAACGATGAACATAAATGCAAAAATCCTCAAGAAAATACTATCAAAATTGAATACAACAACATGTTAAAAAGATCATGCACCATGATCTAGTGAGATTTATTCCAGTGATGCAGAGATGGTTCAACATCCATAAATCAATGTGATACACCACATTAACAAAATGAAGAATACAAATCACATGCCCCTGACACAGGAAGGGTTAATAATCACTGGAAAAGGCTTGCCAACAAACTGTGACCCAGAGGTGAGAAGGCCAGTTAGCCAATGATGGGTAAGACCTCCCAGGGGAGGCAACCTAAGCCAGGCACTGGTCGCCCAGTGGCACAGATGGAGACACGATATCGTGAGCAGGAGGGACTGTTGCCTAGGAGGTCTTGCATGCTCCGAGATAAAATATATGAGCACAGCAATAACATGATAATATCAAAACAGAGGCCAAGGGAGGGCTCCTTGAGAAATCACTAAGAATTCTTGGCATTCGCTAATTACATTGTCCAGAACTCCGGTGTATGTTTAACAGATGTAAGCTATGTATATATTGAAATGCTGGTTATAATCAACTCAGAGTGGCCATCAGCCCTCTCCGCATCTATCCCGATGTGTACATTGGATTGCAACACCGACAGCTCATCTTAATAGATGCAGAGAAAACATTTGACAAGATACAGCATCCATTTATGATAAAGACTGAATAAAACAGGTATACATGGAAAGTATCTCAAAATAATAAAGGCCTTATATGACAAACCCACAGCTAACATCATACTCAATTGTGAAAACTGAAAGCTGTCCTTCTAAGAACAAGAACAAGACAAGGACGCCCACTTTTGCTGCTTTTATTTAACATAGTATTGGAAGTTCTAGCCAGAGCAATCAGGCAAGAAAAAGAAAAGAAGGATCCAAATTAGAAAGGAAGAAGTAAAACTGTCACTACTTGCAAATTACATGATTTTATGTATAGAAAAATCCAAAGCACCCACCAAAAAACTATTAGGAACAATAAATGAATGCAGTAAAGTAGCAAGATAGAAAATCAACATATACAATCAGTCATGTTTTTATATGCTAACAATGAAATAGCAGAAAGAGGAATTAAGAATACAATCCCATTTACAATCACAGCAGAATAATTTTACCCAATCACCTTAGAATAAAGTTAACCAAAGAGGTAAAAGACCCGTACACTTAAAACTATAAAACATGTTGAAAAAAACAAATAAGACACAAAGAAATGGAAAGGTATTCCCTGCTTGTGGATTGGAAGAATAAACATAGTTAAAATGTTCATACTTCCTAAAGTAATCTAAAGATTCAAAGCAATCCCTATTAAAGTCCCAGCAACAATTTCCACAGAAATAGAACAAAGAATTCTACAATCTATATGGAACAACATGAGACCCTGAATAGCTAAAGGAATTCTGAGAAAAAAGAACAAAGCTGGAGGTATTGTACTCCCTGATTTTCAAAACATCCTACAAAGCTATAGTAATCAAAACCGCATAGTGCTGGCAGAAAAACAGACACACAGATCAATGAAACAGAATTAAGAGCCCAGAAATAAGTTCCCACATGTATGGACAGCTAATTTTGACAAAGGAGCCATGAATATACAATGCAGAAAGGAAAGTCTCTTCAACAAACAGTGTTGGGAAAACTGGACAGCCACGTGCAAAAGAATGAAAATAGACCATTATCTTACACCATATACAAAACTTAACTCAAATGGATTAAAGACTTGAATGTAAGACCGGAAACCATAAAAATTCTAGAAGAAAACATAGGCATATGCTCTTTGACATAGGTCTTAGCAGTACCTATGTGAATACCATGCCTACTTAGGCAAAAGAAACAAAAGAAAAAATAAATGGGACTACGTCAAACTAAAATGCTTCTGCATAGCAAAGGAAACCATCGACAAAAGGAAAAGACAATGTAACAACTGGGACAATATATTTGCCAATCATGTATCTGATAAAGAGCTAACATCCAAAATATACAAAGAACTCATACAACTCAATGACAAAAAATAATGCAATTAAGAAATGGGCAAAGGATCTGAACAGGCGTTTTTCCAAAGATATACAGATGGCCAACAGGCACATGAAAAGATGTTCATCATTAATCATTAGGGAAATGCAGGTCAAAACTACAATGATATATCACCTCTCGCCTGTCAGAATGGCTATAATTAACAAGAAACAACCAGTGTTGTAGAGAATATGGAGAAAAGGGAACACTCATGCATTGCTTGTGGGAATGTAAACTGGTGCAGCCACTACAGAAAGCAGTATGGAGATTCCTCAAAAAATTAAGAATACAAATACCATATGATCCAGATAGTCCACTTCTGCGTGTTTATCCAAAGAACACGAAAACATGAATGCAAAGATATTTGCACCCTATGCTCATTGCAGCATTATTCATAATAGCCAAGACTTGGAAACAACCCAAGCATTTATCAAGGGATGAATGGATAAAGAAGATGCAGTATATATACACAATGGAATACTACTCAGTCTTAAAAAATGAAATCTTGCCGCTTGCAACAACATGGATGGACCTCAAGTGTATTATGTTCAGCAAAATAAGTCAGACAGAGAAAGTCAAATGCCATATTATTTCACTCATAAGTGGAAGATAAAAACAACAACAGCAACAACAAATAAACACATAGATACAGCAATTAGGTTGGTGGTTATCAGAGGGGAATGGGGTGGGGGGAGAGTGAAAGGAGTGAAAAGGCACATGTGTACGATGATGGATGTAATTAGTCTTTGGGTGGTGAACATGATATAGTCCACACAGAAATAGAAATATAATGATGTACACCTGAAATTTATATAATATTATAAATCAATGTTAATTAAAAAAAAAGAACTCATACATACTAAGAACTGACTGAGGCATGACAAAGAAGTAACTAGTGAATGACAGCAAAACTCTTGTTATAGGTAAAATACAATTGCAATGCATGTTATAATGTAAAGATTTACCATAAAATTACAAGATTGCAAAATATATTTTTTCTTACCATTGAGGGAGAAAATTTCTTTTTAAAGTTTTCCACACAAGGAGGAAGATAACGTCTTCCAAAAAGATTTGCTAACACCACCACTAAGGTTTCCATCACATCTTCAGAAAATGTCTTTCGGCCTGTTTAAAGAGTTTAATTTTTCAAAACTTTGTAGAACAAAATTTGTCATTTCATAAAAACACTTTGCCAGTTCTTAATACCTAAACTTAAAATTTCAAGGTAAGTCACTATCCAGATTTTTGGTGAACCTATAATAAAGTACAATATTACTTTGTAACAATGCAGACTAATAGAACTCCTACTGACATAGATTGTTGGTATCATTGTATCTACTGTTAGCTGTAAGTACCTAAAAAAGAAATAAACAGCCGTTTGCCCTTTAGTTCCAGAATTGCCCCAGATTCCATCATGGGCTTCAAACATTCCCTTTGTTCAATCTGTTCCACTCAGTTTTTTCAACTCTGTTCAAAACCCACTGATGAGTGAAGGCCTTATGCTGCTTTCCAAATTCTTTGTCTGCCATAAGAGACCATACATTATCCCAAACCACTCTCTCTTTGGCACATGTAACAGTCCAAAAAGAGCTCACAACTGCTCCAATGACGTGCTTTTCCTCCTGATATTTTTCTCTCCCTGGAATACTTTTTATTTCCTATATTTTCATAAGCCCAATTGCCTGTAGTATTTTAGGGATTAAATCTCCTTGAGGGAAAACCTACGTCTGATTCCTGATTTACAATCTGCCACCGTATTTAGCAGAGTGTCATGCCCACACGGATAGCCACCTAATCAGTAGTCAGTAATGAATGAGAAAATGACTGCCTCCCACTGCTGGAGAACTGTGAGCACGAAGAGTGGAGCTGTCCAGCTTCGTGGGGAAAAAGAGTCAACTTGATGTATTTACACTGACAGCATCATGGCAAATTCTGTGTTTTTATTTCTTTAACATTGTGATACACTTCACACAATACTTGTGAAATTAGTAAAATTCAGTGATGATTACGTTCTATGATCCTTTCATGAAAAAATATAGATTAATGGGGATTAAAGGCTTTATGGTTTGATCCGTTAGTAGTTCTAAGGTATGTTATATAATATTTTAATTATTTCATATTATTATAACAAATGTTGATAATTTACTGAAAATAAAATGAATAGCAGAATATTAATTATATAGTCCAGGTCTCAGATGTCATCATTTGAGTTTGGATTACATCACTTTATATTTCTCTCTAGCTGATGGCATTATCTTACAGTTAGGAAAAAGGGAAAAATACTTTATAATTAAAAAAAAGAAGTGATTACAGATGACAATATTGTGATACCAATATATTTCTATAATCTATACTTGACTTCTAACTGTAACTTCATATCTTACTATGATACAGCTAATGATTAGGACCTAAATGTGAGATATCATAAAGAAGCCGGTTTTCATGTCAATGACCAGATATAAAAAGGATAAAATTAGTGATTTTACATATATTAGTGTAATTTATTTCAATTGATATGCATTAAAAATCTTGTGATTTCAGAAAAATAATGTTTATTATTCTAAGGGTTTATTTTTAAAAATCTAAACTATATGAAATGATCATTGAGAGTATTTACATTTATAGGATACATATTTAAAAATACACCACATTTATATTGATGTTTTTATAAACATATTTAATAATATAAAAATAAGAAAAATGTTCAAAATACATTAAGAGAAAAAGCAGTTAGAAATTACATACCATACAAAGTGAGTGAAGTTCTGGGGAATGTGTGGGTATATGTAAATACAAATGTGTGGGCTCTGTGTGTGTGAGTGTGTGTGTGTTAGCACACACCATTCAATGAGTAGAAGTGTGGGGAAAGAATACTTGCTTACCGTCTATGCTGATTGGAATACACAACTTGTGAAATAAACCTTTTACCAGCAAGCTTACTAAAACGAAATTTGCAGGTTCATGGTAGTGCAAATGGGACACAAGTCCAGTATATCCAATGGGAACACATTTTTCATTCAGGTATCCCTAGAAATCAGTTTTAACACATTAACCTCAGTCTCTACATCTCAGAAATATCAAACAAATAAGTCATTAACATAGGAGATTTCAGTACAGTAGAATTAAAACTGTGTACTAATATCTTAATTTAGTGGAAATACATTTAAACCTTACCTCTGTGACCAAGAATTGCAAAGAATATATGAAGTAAAATTTTAACATGCACTCAATCTTTGGTCGCTTGAAGGACATCAATGAATGCTGGAGAACTGATAATGCCTATACATACATACATCAAAACATCAAGTTAGATATTAAGCGGAATTTATAGTGTGTCTTCTAAATGAAATATCCAAAGGACAATTAGGCATTTCTATTATGGAACATGGTATTATATATACTTATGTACTATACGTAATGTATAATATATTTTTACATTTTTTTAATTTTCTTTTTTTTCCCCTGAGGAAGATTCACCCTGAGCTAACATCTGTGCCAACCTTCCTTTATTTTGTCTGTAGGCTGCCATCATAACGTGGCCACTCATGAGTGGTACATGTCCACACTAGGCCAAGGAGCCAGCCTCTATTTTTACATTTTTAAATTTGGCATTGCATATTGCTCTATTATATTATTTATTATAATCTTTTCATCCATAATGTTTTTATTATATATGCATTTGTTTAATAGACACTGGTAAGAGAAATTTAGAGAAAGAGATGAATAATTACAACTTTACACATGACAGGTGAGAAGTAAACATAAGGTATAAAAATGTAAAACAAAGAATTATGAACATTTCAGTATCTTGTCATTTTCAACTATGTTATTTCTTTGAAATTTGATTTTTAATATGTTTTAGACCAGACATATTTACAGAAAAAAAAGGTTTCTTTTCTAATATGTACAGAGCCCAGGGGTAATGTTAATTGGAATATCATAAGGTTAATTTTCCTTGTTTGAAAGCATGAAAGTTAAAGGCACATTTTTGCGTTGACTAAGGGTACTGTAAAGTAGAATCAAATGTTACAGTGAGTTTATTTAAAACACATTGTTTTTTTATTCACTTCAGCTTATATAACTAACGTAGTTTATTATAAAATTGAGCTGAAATTGTTACATTTATTAAGCTAATTTAAATAGTATGAAACAGAGTACCTTGGCTTTGGCATCCTCTTTGTCATTTGCTTTGGCAACTAACAGCATAAGTCTGAGAACCAAGGATATGCTTAGAGGAAACTGACCCTTCAGTTTGGGCACATTCGACTTTAAGAGCCTTTGTATCTTGGGTAACGGAATATCATAGAAGAACACATTTCCTATGAGATCTTCTCCACGTCTTCCTGCACGACCCGACATCTAAAGAGACGTTCACGTAACTTTTAAATCATTTCAAATCTTGTCTTTGTAAATGGTTAATGTCTAACTAACCTATACCAGCTGGAGCATTAAACTTTCGAAATCTTGAAAGAGTTCTTTGTTGCTTGGAATGTTAATTTTAGCAAAGTTTAAAATATTATTTTATTTTACAAATATATTATTAAAATACGTTTGCTTTTTGAGTAATGCTTATGTTTAAAGATGATGACTTTTAAAGCAGGAGGATTTACTGTCTTCTTTACCAATGCATTTCCAGAAACTAGTCTGAATGGAGAACGTTTGTAGACACTCAATTTATAGTTGTTGGTGCATGGCACCAACTGGGCGCTCAGAAGATGTGCTTACCTCTTCTTCAGACTTTTTTTTTAAGTTCAGTAATATTTACCAAAGCAGGGAAATTCTCAAGAAAATTAATCTATCTAGCCAGTCAATGATTATTCAAAATGTACTTAAATATAATCATCTTCATAAAATGTCATATATCTAAAACCTATTTTTAAATATTTTTATGGTCCCCAAACGTTTCAGGATAAACATGGTTTATCTTGGCTTACTGAATAGATGTTCTAGATCTCTACGTACACAAACGTAACAAAAGGGATGTCTTATAAATACCTGCCGAAAGTTCAAGGCATCCAAAAACACACAATCTTCCGTAAAAACAACAGATTTGCATGGCATATTAATTCCTAAAGCAAGAGTTGAGGTAGCTGTTACCACCTATGGGTGCAGGGTAGATAAAAGAAAAACAAATTTAACGTAGAATACAGAGATGTATGTATAGGCACTAAATATTGACTAGATAAGACCCCCAGAAATTATGTTTATTGAGTAAAAGTCCAATTGGAAGCCAATGTCACAAAAAATACAAACTCTACATTTTCTTTCGGATTATGTAACTGTATCATAGAGATCATAGAGATTCTTATTCTCCTTAATGGTTTTCCTTAATATTTCAATTATCTAGCATTTTCAGACTACAAAATGATGTGAAATGAAAGCCATTCAGTAAGCATTCTTTTTTTTGCGTAAATAAAAGCAATAGGTTATAAAAGGAGTATCACTTTTGCATTATAAGATTTCTAAGTAGAGAAGATAGTGGGGGATAAACTCAAAGAGAGAGCAGGAACCAGGTCACATCAGGAATTAAAAAACCACTCTAAGGAGCTTAGATTTTAAGAGAAAGAGGAGTAGCGCGATATAATTCATATTTATAAGAGAGCTTTGGCTGGTCTGTGAACTAATTTTAGGGGGTGATGAATGGAAGCTGAATGATGCGATAGGAGGCGTTTGACTTATTTCTAGACAGATGAGAGATGATGGTGTCATTGAGCAGAAAATAGTGTTCTCAGTAGAGAAAAGACATATGAATAAAGTATATTTCCTGGGATTTTTGCTTTCCTACCTCAATTTTACAACGCTATTTTGACTCACATTTTTTAGAAAAAATTGAAGCTATCAACTGGAATCTGTCTTATCTTTATCTTATGCCAAACCTGCTTGAGGTTGCTCATATCATTTCTTGCTTCTCTTTTAGCCTTTCTTGTCTTCAAAATAGACACAGTTATGGTTATATATTTTTCTCTAAGTATTACTTTAGCTACACCACATCAGTTTGGCAATATAGTGTTTTATTTATCTATCAACTCTATATTTTCTTATTTCCACTATAATTTCTTCTTTAACTATTTTGAACTTGTGATATTATGTAAAACGTTACATTAGTATACCTTCCTAATAATGGAACCATCTGTACCTCTAGTAATGATTTTATCTTAAAATACATTGTGTTTGATATAAACATAGCTATACCAGCTTTCTTTTGGTTATTATCTGCATTTTATTTTTCTTCCTTTCAATCTCTTTCCTCTTCTTAAGTTTTAAATATATCCCCTTATAATCAACACCTAGGTGGATACTTTGTTAAACAAGTAAAAAAAATTTCCTCTTAGAGCTAATTTCATATACCTCCAACATATTTAATGTAATTGTTATATTTGATGATCTAGCTACCAGTTTATATTTTGTTGTCTATTCCTCACAGCATTTTAAATCTTTCTGTCTGCTTTATTACCTTTTTATTGAGGTGAAATTAACATATAACATTATATAAGTTTCAGGTGTACAATTTTATAATTTGACACCTGTATACAATGCAAAGTGATCTTTGGATAAACACCCAGAAATAGAACAGCTGGATGATGTGGTATTTCTAGTCTTAATTTTTTTTTTTGAGAAAGTTTAGCTCTGAGCTAACCTTTGCTCAGATGCTAACATACACCACCAATCCTCCTCTTTTTGCTGAGGAAGATTTGTCCTGAGCTAACATCTGTGCCCATCTTCCTCTATTTCATATGTGGGATGCCTGCCACAGCATGGCTTGATAAGGAGTGCATAGGTACACACCCAGGATCCGAAGCAGCAAACCCCAGGCCGAGGAAGCAGGGCACACAAACACAACCACTGTGCCACCGGGCAGGTCCCTCTATTCTTAAATTTTTGAGGAACCTCCATACTGTTTTTCATAGTGACTGTACCAGTTTGCGTTCCCACCAGAAGAGTATGAGGGCTCCCTTTTCACTCATATGTGCAATCCAAAAAACAAAACAAAACGAACCAACAAACAAAACAAACTCATAGAAACAGAGAAGAGATTGGTGGTTACTAGAGCGGAAATAAGTTCGGGGTGGGGGAAATGGATGAAGATGATGTATGGTGATGGATGCTAACTATACTTTTGACGGTGATCACTTTGTATTTTTTATTGGTTTGTAATATTATATAAATTTCAGGTGTACATCGTTCTATTTCTATTTCTGTGTAGATTACATCACATTCACATCACCATATACATGTGCAGTTTTACCTCTTTTGCCATCTCCCCTCCTCCTTTCCCCTCTGGTAACCACCAATCTGTACTTTGTGTCTATATCTTTGTTTGTTGCTGTTGTTGTTTTCTTTTTATCTTCCACATATGACAGAAATCATACAGTATTTGTCTTTATCGATCTGACTTATTTCACTTAGGATAATGCCCTCAAAGTCCATCCATGTTGTCAGAATGGAAAAACTTCATCTTTTTATGGCTGAATAGTATTCCATTGTATACTTATAACACGTCTTCTTTATCCATTCGTCCATCGATGGACATTTTGGTTGTTTCCAAGTCTTGACTATTGTGAAGAATGCTGCGATGAACATAAGGGTGCATATATCTTTTTGAATTAGCTTTTTATAATTTTTGGATAAATATCTGGAAGTGGAATAGCTGCATCATATGGTAGTTATAGTCTTAATTTTTTGAGGAATCTCCATACCGTTTTTCATACGGCTGCACCACTTTACCTTTTCACCAACAGTGTACAAGAGTTCCCTTTTCTCTACACCCTCACCAACACTTGTTATTTCTTGTCTTTTTGATAATGGCCATGCTAACAGGTCTGAGTGATAATTCATTGTGGTTTTGACTTGTATTTTCCTAATAATTAGTGATGTTGAACATTTTTTTGTGTGCCTATTGGCCATTTTTATGTTTTCTTTGGGAAAATTTCTATTCAGATTCTCTGCTCATTTTTTAATCTAGTTGCTTATTTTTTCATTGTTGCATTGTATGAATTATTTATTTATTTTGGATATTAACCCTTTATCAGATATATGATTTGAAATATCTACTCCCATTCAGTGGGTTTCCTTTTTGTTTTGATGATTATTTCCTTCACTGTACAGAAGCTTTTTATTTTGATGTATCCCATTTGTTTATTTTTGCTTTTGTTTCCCTTGCCTTTGCTGTCATATCCACAAAAACATCACTAAGAGCAACATCAAGGGGCTTACTACCTATGATTTTCTTTTGAATTTTATGGTTTCAGGTTTCAAATTCAAGTCTTAAATACACTTTGAGTTAATTTTTGAGTACAGGGTAAGACAGTGGTCCAGTTTTATTCTTTTGCTTGTGGCTGTCCTGTTTTCCCAACACCATTTATTGAAGTGACAGTCTTTTCTCAATTGTATGTTCTTGGCTCCTTTGTCATAAATTAATTGACCATATATGCATGCGTTTATTTCTGGGATCTCTGTTCTGTTCTACTGAACTGTGTGTCTGTTTTTATGTCAACACCATACTATTTTGTTTACTATAGCTATGTTGTATAGTTTGAAATCAGAGATCATGATACCACCAGCTTTGTTCTTCTTTCTCAAGATTGCTTTGGCTATTTGGGTTCTTTTGTGGTTCCGTACAAATTTTAGAGTTATTTCGTCTATTTCTGTGAAAAATGCCATTGGAATTTTGCTAGGGATTGCATTGAATTTGTAGATTTCATTGGGTAGTATGGACATTTTAACAGTATTAATTCTTCCAATCCATGAACATGGAATATCTTTTCATTTATTTGTGTCTTATTCAATTTCTTTCATCAATATGTTATAGTTTTCAGTGTAGAGGTTTTTGCTTCCTTGGTTAAATTTATTCCTAGATATTTTAATGTTTTTGATGTGATTGTAAATGGTTTGTTTTCTTAATTTCTCTTTCTGATAGCTCGTTATTAGTGTATAGAAACATCATAGGTTTATGTGTATTGATTTTGTATCTTGCAACTTTACTGAATGTGTTTATTTGTTCCAGCAGTTTTTTGGTGAAGTGTTTAGAGTTTTCTGTATTGTATCATGCCATCTGCAAACGGTGACAGTTTACTTCTTCCTTTCCAATTTGGATGCCTTTCATTTCTTTTTCTTGCTAATTGCTGTGGTGAGGACTTCCAACACTATACTGAATAAAAGTGACAAGAGTGTGTGTCCTTGTCTTATTCCTGATCTTACGGGGAAGCTTCCAATTTTTCATCATTGAATATGATATTCTTTGAGTTTGTCATATATGGCCTTTACAGTGGTGAATTATGTTCCCTCTATATCCACTTTGTTGAGAGTTTTTATCATTAATAGATATTGAGTTTTATCAAATGCTTTCTCTGCATTTATTGAGATGATCATTTGATTTTTACCATTCATTTTGTTTATGTGATGTATCACGCTAATTGATTTGTGGATGTTGAACCATCATTACATCCTTGGAATAAATCTCACTTGATCATGGCATATGATCTGTTTAATGTATTGCTGAATTTGGTTTGCTAACATTTTGCTGAGGATTTTTGCATCTATCTTCGTTAAATTCATTAAGGATATTGGCTCATAACTTTCCTTTTTTGTGGTGTCCTTGCATCATTTTGGTATCAGGGTAAACTCATAAAATGAGGTTGGAAGGTTTCTCTCCTCTTAAATTTTTTGGAAAAGTTTGAGAAGAATGTGTATTATTTATTTATTTATTTGATGAGAAAGATTGGCTCTGAGCTAACATCTGTGCCAATCTTCCTCTATTTTGTATGTGGGAAGCCACCACAGCATGGCTTGATGAGTGGTATGTAGGTTTTTGGGTGGGATTTGAACCTCCAAACCCCAAGCCACCAAAGTGGAACACATTAACTTAACCCCTATGCCCCTGGGATGGCCCAAGAATTGGTACTAAATCTTTAAATGTTTGGTAGAATTCACCAGTGAAGCTATCTGGTCCTGGACTTTTGTTTGTTGGGAAGTTTTCCATTATTGATTCAATCTCCTTAGTAGCAATATGTCTGTTCAGATTTTCTGTTTCATCATGAATCAATCTAGGTAGGTTTTATATTTCTAGGAATTTATCCAATTCGTCTATGTTGTTCAATTTTTTGGCATATAATTGTCATAGTAGACTTTTAAGATCCTTTGTATTTCTGCAATATCTGTTGTAACATCTCCTCTCTCATATCCGATATTTATTTGAGTCCTCTCACTTTTTCTTGGTGAGTCTAGCTAAGTTTGTCAATTTGGTTATCTTTTCAAAGAACCAGCTCTTAGTTTCATTGATCTTTACTATTGTCTTTTAGTGTCTATTTCATTTATCTTTGCTCTAATCTTTATTTCCTTCCTTCTACTATCTTTGGGCTTCATTTGTTCTTCTTTTTCTAGTTCCTTGATGTATAAAGTTAGGTTGTTTACTTGAGATTTTTCTTGTTTTTTGATGTATGCCCATATTGTTATAAACTTCCCTCTTAGAATCACTTTTGCTACATCCCACAGATTTTGGTATGTCATATTTCTGTTTTCATTTGTCTCTATGTATCTTTTTATTTGTTCTTTGATTTCTTCAATGACTCATTGGTTGTTCAGTAGCATGCTGCTTAATCTACACATTTTTGTGGTTTTTCCAGTTTTCTTTTTATAATTAATTTCTAGTTTCAAACCATGTGGTCAGAGAAGATGGTTGATATAATTTCAATTTTCTTAAATTTATTGTAACTTGTTTGGTGGCCTAGTATGTGATCTATCCTGTAGAATGTTCCATGTGCATTCGAGAAAAATGAATATTCTGTTGCTTTTGGATGGATAAAATGTTCTATATATATCTATTAAGTTTATATGGTCTCATGTGTCTTTTCTGGTCAATATTTTCTTATTGATTTTCTGTCTGGATGATCTATCCATTGATGTAAGTGTGGTGTTAAAGTTCCCTACTTTTATAGTAATGCTTTCAGTTTCTCCCTTTAGGTCCACTAATATTTGCTTTATATATCTGGTAATTTTATGTTGGCTGCATATATATTTATAAATGTCATATCTTCTTGCTTGCTTGACTCTTTTATTATTAGGTAATGTCATTCTTTATCATTTATTACAGTCTTTCTTTTAAAGTCTGTTTTGTCTGATATGAGCATAGCTACCCCAGCTTTCTTTTTGTTTCCATTTGCGTGGACTATCTTCTCCATCCCTTCACTCTCCGTCAGTGTGTGTCCTTACTTCTGAAGAGAGTTTCTTCTAGGCAGCATATAAATGGCTCTTGTTTTTTTATCCATTCAGCCACTCCATGTCTTTTGATTGGAGAGTTTAGTCTATTTAATTTAAAATAATTAATAGATATGTATTTATTGCCATTTTGTTAATTGTTTTCTGGCTATTTTCATAGTTCCTCTCTGTCCATTTCTTTTTCTCCTCCTATCTTCCTTTGTGGTTTGATGGTTTTCTTTAGTGTTATGTTTAGATTCTTTTCTCACTTTCTCTTAGCTATTTACCATAAATTTTTGCTTTGTGGTTACCATGAGGTTCACATATGACATCCTACGTATGTAACAATCTATCTTAAGTTGATAACAACTTAAACTTGAGCGAATTCCAAACCTTTGCATTTGTACTCCCTTCCTCCTGTGTTTCATATTTTGATGTCACCTTTTATATCTTTTTATGTTATGCATTTCTTAACTAACTATTGTACTTTTAGTTCATTTTATTACTTTTATCTTTTAACCTTCATACTTGCTTTATAAGTGATTCATTCACTATCTTTACTACATATTTACTTTTTCCAGAGATTTGCACTTTCATGTATTTTCTTCTTACCAACTAGTGCTATTTCTTTCCAGCTAAAAGAAGTCCCTTTAATATCTCTTTTAAGGCTGTTTAGTGCTGCTGAACTAGTTAGTTTTTACTCATCTGGAAAACTCTTAATCTCTCCTTCAACTCTGAATGATGACCTTGCCGGATAAAGAATTCCTGGTTGGAAGTTTTTTCCTTTCAGCACTTTGAACATGTCACACCACTCTCTTCTGGCCGGCAAAGTTTCTGCTGAAAAATCAGCTGACAACCTCATGGGGTTTCCCTTGTATGTAATAAGTTGTTCTTCTCTTGTTGCTTTTTAAGAGTCTCTCTTTACCTTAACTTTTATCATTTTAATTATAATGTGTATTGGTGTGGGTCTCTTTGTGTTCATCTTATAAAGAACTCTCTGGGCTTCCTGGACCTGGATGTCTGCTTTCTTCCCCAGATTAGGGAAGTTTTCAGACACTATTTCTTCAAAAAATGACTCTCTCCTTTCTTTCTCTCTCTCTTCTTGTTCTGAGACCCCTATGATTCAAATTCTATTTCACTTGATATCCCAAAGGTCCCTTACGCCATCTTCACGTTTTTAAATTCTTCTTTTTGATGTTCTGAGTTCCACGTGTTCCACAGCCCACTGATCCATTCTTCTGCTTCACCCAGCATGCTGTTGATGAACCCCGATACTTATTTTTCGGTTCAGTTATTGTATTCCTAGCTTTGTAATTTCTGTTTGGAACTTTCTTATATTTTATGTCTCTTTGTTGAAGATCTCACTAGGTTCATCCATTCTTTTCCCATGTTCGGTGAGCATCTTTATGACCATTACTTTCAACTCTTTATCAAGTGGATTGCTTATCTTCATTTCATCAATATCTTTTTCTGAAGTTTTGCCTTGTTCTTTCATTTGGAGCATGTTCCTTTGTCTCCTTATTTTGTCTGACTTTCCATGTTTGTTTCTATATATTGATAAATCAGGTACCTCTTAGTCTTAAAAGAGTAACCTTATGCAGGAGATGCCACATGGGGCCCAGAGGCACAATCCCCACTGGCTACAAGAGCTAGGTACTCAAGAAATGTTCCCTGTGTGGGCTGTGTGTGCCTGCCTCTTGTGGCAGGGCTGCAACTGTGGTGCACAAATATGCAAGACTCTCTCTTTTGACTGAGATGCTGCGTGTAGTTGGACCAGGCTGCAGCACACTGGGGCAGGGCGCTCAGCCAGTCCTTCTGGAGCTAGGTGGGCCTCTGTGGCAATGGTGCATGGAGGTGAGGTCCTTCCACCAGAACTAGCAGGCTAGAAGGAGGGTATGAAATGGTGCCCTCTAGCACCAGCGCCAGTGAGCCAGAAGAACACAAAGATGGTGTTCACCAATCTTTGTCCCTGGAGAGAGTCTCAACAGGTTCCTGCCTCTCCAGCAGACACTTTAATATAGGAAAATGAGTCTCCATCACCTATGGTCTAGGCACTTTTCAAACTATTGATTTTGCACTGGGTTTTGAGGCAAGTGAGTCTGTGCACCAGCCCATTAAGAGTGGATTTTCCATTTCCTGTAGCCTGATGGTTCTCCTGGATGTAAGCCCCATTGGTTTTCAAGGTCAGATGGTTTGGAGCCTGTCTCTCTGGTGCAGGTCCCAAGGGTTGGGGTGCCTGAGGTTGGGTACAAACCCCTCCCTCTTCAGGGATGTGTTTCCTGTTATGAGACCCCTCCCAACTATGAGTCACAGTACCAGGATTAGGGCTTCAGGAGAGGCTGAGTCTCCCTTTCTCTTATCGATCTCAACATGGTCCTTCTTATCCTTTGTTGTGGATGTGCTCTTTAGTTAGCTTTCAAATCCTTTTCTGAGGGAATTGTTCCATGTGTAGCTGTAGATTCATTGTGTCTGTGGGAGAAGGTGAGCTCAGAACCCTTCTATGCCACCATCTTGAACTGGAAAACCTCTTGATCACTTTTTGATTGATTCACGTTTTTCATGCCATTTATTTTTCCTCTGTAGTTCAGATGTTACACACTCAAATTCTGTTCTTTCAGTGTGTACTGCCAAATTTATATAATTTGTACTTATAAAAGTTGAAAAGTGATCAGTGATTTTATCTTCCTCTTGGACATCACCTCAAACAATCCACACTTCTAAAATAAATACTAGTATAACATATTTTATCTCTTTTTTAATCCAAAGTGTTATTTTAAAATTTTTATTCAGATTATGAAAGTTTTAATTTATGATTTTCCAGGATCATTCTTTTATTTTGGACTATCTTTTAATTTCCTGAAATTGCTTTCAATCTGTTTAAATTGTTTAGAACTTTCTTTTAATGATGAGATGATATGATGAACATTTTCAGTTTTTGTCTAAAATTCTCCATGCTGCCCTCATTCTAGAAGGATAATTTTTCTGTATGTAAAATCTAAGTTGACTGTTAGATTTAGATTTAGATTTTAATGTGCTGATTTTTAATGCTGGCTACTTACATAATGTAGTGTATCAAAACATATAAACTAAAACTGGCAGAAGTACAAACAGAAACACAAAAATTTACATTAAGAGTGAGAGATTTTGATACTTTGTACTCTCAATAATGCTGCTCTCAGTAATTGATAGAAGACAAAAATTTACCAATAATACAGATTTAAATTAAAAAGTCTGACAGAACACTACAGTCACTACTCACAGAACACATCTTTTAATGCATGTATAAAACATATTTCTAAATAAACTCTTTTTAGAACGTTTTTAGATTTACAGAAAATTTGCAAAGATAATAATGAGTTTTTAAATACTCTGTACCCAGTTTCCCCTATTAGTAACATCTCATATTTGTACTGTACATTTGTTGCAACTAATCAACAAATATTTATATATTATTATTAACCAGACTCCATACTTTTTTCAGATTCCTTTAGTTTTCACCTAACACCTGTTTTCTGGATCCACCTAGGGTCTCACATTACATTTATTGGACCTGTCTTATTAGGCTTTTCTTAGTTTAACAGTTCCTCGGACTTCCCTAAAAGAAATCAATGTCCTTTGGAGAAATGACTGATTCTAAGGCTGAGGCAAGAAATATACAAGATGAGCCTGGAGCACCTTATTTTGACAGAAAGTGAGGGAGTGCCCACAAAGAACAACTCTCACGATGACGGAAGCATGCCAGAGGGATACAGGAAGCACATGAAAGAGCTCTCAATGGCCAAAACTGGGACAATATAAGCAATAAAATAAAGCACCATGAATTATAATCCAAAGCATAAAATAAATATCCATATATCCATATTGATATAAATAAATTTTGGATGCATAAGTAAATGAGAAAGACACACATCTCCTATACAGTAGAATCCCAAATAATTTATGTACATACTCCAGTTATAAGGATGTAGCACATAAATACACCACCTACTCCTTAAGTATGGGCTGCACTTAGTGACTTCCTTCCAAAGAGGACAGCATGGAAAAGTGGGAATAAAAGATAACTGTATAGTGGAGAAATCTAACAAGTCCTAAATCAGCCAGGTGCTCAAGGTTAAAATCAATAGTAAGTCATGTTGATACTCTATACCCTTAATATGATGAGAATAGCACATCTCCTCTGTAGTCTTCTTTCAAGAAACAAATAATTACAGTCTAATCATGAGAAAAACATCAGAGAAATTCCAGCTGAGGCATATTCTACAAAATGTTTGACTAATAATCCTCAAAACTATCAAGATCTCCAAAAACACGGCAAATTTGGGAAACTGTCACAGCCAAGAGGGCCTAAGGAGATCTGACAACTAAATATAATGTGATGGGATGGGATCTTGGAACAGAAAAAGGACATTAAGGGGATAGCTGAGGAAATGTGAATAAAGAATGGACTTTAGTTCATAAGAGTCTATCAGTATTAATTCATTAATTGTAACAAATGTACCATACAAATGTAAGCTGTTAATAATATGGGAAATTGAGTGTCTGGGACATGTGATACTCTCTGTACTATATTCACCACTCCACTTTTTAACCATAATACTCAAAATTTGTTAAGGTGAAGTAAACAGAGTCGTTCTGGAAAGAAATTTGGCATATATTTCTAGAGCCTTAGAATTACTTTTGCTCTCTGAAACAGTTAATTCACTTTGCAGAATCTATTGATCCCGTTAACAATCAGAAATGATGATATATGTTTATAAAGAAAAAATTTCAACATTAGCAGAATGTTTAAGTAAATTATATATGTACATATAATGATGCACTCATAAAATGTTTATTATGTAATTCTAATTAATAATACACTTAATTATGCACTATTGGGCAACGTAGACAGGATCCCAAATTGTATATACATTGTATACTAACTATATAAAAATGTATTTAAAAGAACAGGTTGTGCCAAAATGTTAGCAGAACATCCCTCTAGGTGGAGGGATTATGGGGGAGGGAGGTAGAGTGACCTCCCCATAAGCTGTCAGCGTACATTTCTTTCTACTAGTCAGACAATAGGAATGAAGGCAGTGCTTTGAGGAAGGTTATCCTCTAAGTTCACCAACCTTGATATGCTTCAGTCTGAAAAGCATCTCTACAACTTGTCTTTCTTTATACTCCATTGAACCATGATGATATCCAATGCCCCGCCGTAACAGACTGTGCAGTTTGTAGCATTGTCTTGTTCCTCTCAGCCTGCGTAAGATCTTCATTAAAGTCTGAAATGCCCAAATAATTTGCCATATCAAATTAAACCGTTTATCTTTCAACTTAACAATGATGTTATGTATTAAAAAATTGTTTAGAAATCAACACAGAATTGGAAACATTTCTAAAAAGACTAGTTGTGTTTTAGTCCAGAAGCCAAGGCCTATTTGAACCATAAAGTGCCTGAAATAGGGTATTTAAGTAAGACAGTTCCATAGTACCTGACTTTAAAAGCTCTATATCTGATACAGGCAAATGCAGTCCAACCTCATATGTGATGATCCTTTCTTCATCCATTTTGTCATTGGGAACATGCACCCCATTTTTCCCCCATATCCACTGATTGGTGGAGACCTAGCCTTGCTCCCAAGGTGTTTAATCACTGTTTATAGATCTAATAGACTGCACTAAGGACTCTAGCTGAGCCTGGGGCAATTAGGAGACACTGAAGGGAAAGGATAAGAATTTTAAGAGGTGAGTGAGGGACCAGAGTGCCCCGAGCCTACTACCCAAACCCATCCCTGTCTAAGCTCTCAGCTTAGTCTGATTTTCAACCACCTTTATTTTGTTCTATTTCTGCTGTTAATTCAAAACTAACTTACTGGGTTTTTTTCTGTTATACCTCCAGTTATATCTGACCAGTGTTGGGTTGGTCTCTCTCTCTCTCCCTCTCCCTTTCTTTGTCTGTGTCTTCCTGTCTTTTTCTGCTTGTTTTCTTTGTGCATGCCACTTCCTGTTTTTCCTCTCTCTCCCTCCTTTTCTCTCTCTTTCTCTCTTTCCTCTTTCCCACTATTTCCTTTCTCTCTCTCTCTCTCTCTCTCTCTGAAACTCCCTGTGTCTGTTTCTGTGCATTTCTTTCTGGCTCTCTCTCAGTTGCTATTAATTGTTTCTCTGTCTCTTCTCTCTTTCTCTCTCTTCTCTTTTTCTCCCTCCTTTTCTCTCTCTCATTCTGCTTTTCCTCCCACCCCTGAACCCACCTCATAACATAAGGAAAGAAAAAAGCATAAACAAGTAATATACACAGTTCTCTGACTACTACATGAATGATTAGGTCAATCAACAAATATTTTATGAGCACCCATTGTTTAGGGTCTCTATCCATATTCTAGAGTTAAGCTTTTGAATGAGATATGGGGTAAGGGAGAAGTACAAGACAATAATGACTCTACGGTTTCCAGTTTGAAGAACTAAATACATAGTAGATATAGAACAGAGAAGAAAGAATTTTCAGAAGACAGACAAATATGATTTTGAGGTTCTTGTAGTAAGTTGTTGCTTAAGCCAGTAGCTCAGAAAAGAGATTTCTACATTTAATTTGCATGTTTCTATATACATAAAGGAATAGTTATAATTAACTTCAATTAATAAAGGCAATTTCACGAGATAAAAAGGCTTTAGATGTTGGAGTTACACCTTGGCACAAAGCTTCGAGCTGCTTTTAATAGCTATATAAGCTTACATAAGTTACTTAATTTCTCCAGCCTCCAGCTTTAGTCTCGCAAATACTGTTTCAAGATTAATTTAGATTAATTATGTTGTGTGTCTTATCAAAATACAGACACTACATGCACTTTTAGGGGGTTAAAATGTATCCCTTTTAAAATTCACATATCGAAGTCGTAACCCCTAGTACCTCAAGATGTGACCATATTTGGAGATAGGGTCTTTACAAAGGTAATTAAGTTAAAATGAATTCATTGGGGTAGACCCTAATACAGTATGATTAGTGTCCTTATAAGAAGAGGAAATTTGGACACAGACATGTACAAAGGGAGAAACAGAAAAAACGGAAAGAAGATGGCCATCTATAAGCCAAGGAGAGAGACCTGGAACAGATCCTTCCCTCACGGCACTCAGAAGGAATCAACGCTGCTGACACTTGGATCTCAGACTTCTATCCTCCAGAAGTCAGAAAATAAATTTCTGTTGTTTAAACCCACCCAGCCTGTGGTATTTTGTTAAAGCAGCCCTAGCAAACGTATGCACACACCCAAATGTATCTCCATTTCGTTTCTCTTACCTGATTATCCACAGCTGTATGATCAGTATAAGTACACTCAGGAGAAACTTCATTATGCTTCTTAATGTTTTTCTTTATTTCCTTTATTTCAGCCTCCCATAAAATAATTCTTTGAATTCTAGCATTTGAATCTGAGTTTAAAAAACTGAATATAAAATATTAGGAAAGCCAGTAGATATATTGATTATAGCATGCATGTTCTCTTTTTTTTAAGTTTGAGGTTATGTCTATAAATGACAGGTGAAAAGAATGCAAGGGAATTCAAACTCAAAACATAATTATTCCTATTGGAGTATATTCATCAGGCCTTGATTACCTCAATTGCCTGTTTATCAGTTTACCATTTAAGTATATTTTAAATATATGTATTAATATGTATTTAACAGGAAATAGAAAAACCTTCTGCACCTCTCCCATCTTTCAAGACAACAAAATTTTTATTTTCTATATCCAGTGGAATTATATTTTTGACATTAAGTTTGATTTCAAAAGAAACAATTCAATTTTCCTAATAATTGCATCTAAATTCAAATGCTTTATAATAGGAGAAGTATAGAAAATATTTATCTGCCGACTTTCTTCTTTCAAACATACACTGTAATGGATTTTCTATAGGTCACAAAATTAGCCTTGAGATATGTTGGAGCATTTCTTAATCAACAAGTCATTGCTTGGGTGGAATGACATGCAGAGGAAGAGTGATCAGCCTGCTGGGCCATTAGAAGAGGTTTGTATCTACCATCCTGTATGAGAGCAGTTGGCCTCCGGGCCATTGAGGTTTTGGCAGCACACATGTAGGACTGTCACTCTTTCCAGACCCAAACCCACCCTATATGACCACCCGTCTCACAAACACATTAGAAGCAGTCAGAAAAGAATAATTATTGCATTATGGTTACTATTTCTCTCAAGAGTGGGTAAGAACAAATGGTAAAAAATAATCCTGAGTGAGGGTGAGAACTTTGTAGCTATTATCATAACGAATTTTGTTTCCCAGGTTAATATATATGTTAGAATGAAGCAAAAATAACAGAGGCGATACAAATCAAAACTACAATGAGAAACAACCTCACACCCACCAGAATGGCTATTATTAAAAAAGATAAGAAATAACAAGTGTTGGAAAGGACATGGAGAAAAGGGAATCCTCATACTCTGCTGGTGGGAATGCAAACTGGTGCAAGCACTATGGAAAACAGTAGGGAGATTTCTCAAAAAATTAAAAATAGAAATATCATGATCCAGCTACTCCACTACTGGGTATTTATTGAAAGAACATGAAAACACTAATTCAAAAAGATATATGCACCCCTATGTTCATCACAGCATTATCCATAATACCCAAGACTTGGAAACATCCCAGATGCCCATCAACAGATGAATGGAGAAAGATGTGGTATGTATACATGATAGAATACTACTCAGCCATAGAAAAGACAAAATTGTGCCATTTGGGACAACACGAATGGACCTTGAAGGTATTATGCTAAAAGAAGTAAATCAGACAAAGAAAGACAAATATCATATGATTTCACTCATATGTGGAAAATAAACAAACAAACACGTAGGTACAGAGAACAGATTGGTGGTTACCAGAGGGGAAGAAGGTGGCAGGGGGGAGAAAGGAGTAAAGGGGCACAGCACATATGTGGTGACAGATAAAAACTAGATTTATTGATGGTGAATACGATGCAATCTATACAGAAGCTGAAATATAATAACGTACACCTGAAATGTATACAATGTTATTAACCAATGTAACCTCAATAAAATAATTAAAAAGAAAAAAATTTTAATAAATAAGAAGGGCAATTTCTTTTAGTATTTGTCTGGTTTACATTAAGACAATAAAGGAATAAAAATACTAAAATCATGTTTATTGAGTGTTATATTAAAAAACAAATGTGTTAGTGAATTTGTTCTGAATAATTAGGTGTTTGATATTTTAATGGCTATCCTTTGTAAATGGATATAAGCATTCATACACTCCATTTTAAGCAAATTTCCAAACTTACAATTTCTAAAAAACAAATTATAATTTGCCCTTCTGAGATAAAAGAAGGAAGGAAGCTAACATAATCAATAAAATTATTGTAAAATATTGTATAATTATCAAAATACTCAGAAATCCTCTCCTGCACATGCCTGCAAAAGTGAAGTATAATTAAACTAACTTGATGTATCATAAAACAAGAATGAAGTAGTATAGTTACACTATAAAAACAAGTTTGAATTACAAAGACAGCTGAACATTCATATCTCTTATTAAACATTTAATTCCACAATTCCAGTAGAAATACTCACGCAGCATAGTTTCTCTTTTGAGATCTTATTGCTTTCCATAATTTCTTGTTCAAATTTTTCTTCTCTCTTTCAGAAATTGGATTGTTATGAGTATTTCGCTTATTTATCAAATTAGTAAGAAGTCGTGAAGCTGATAATTCCACTGAGTGAATGTTGTATCTAAATTTAAAATATGTGAGAATTTTTGATAATCGCATGCTCATATCAACCTAGACCTGTTTGAATTACTAAATAAAATTTTTGGCAAAAAGAACATTTGTTTGGGCAGTATCGTTCTCTGTCTTCCATTACTTTTTGCCCTTTGGACTCCCAAAGCAGAGTCTGTGTGAATGGGATCAGAATTTTCTAGACAGGTAAATTTTTGAATGATAAATGTGATAAATAAAACAGGTAAGGGCATTTTTTCAGATTAACACTACTCTCTTCCCCATTTTAAAACAATCTGTATATTAACATTTCTGAATATTTATAAAGAATGGACTAGTGTTTTCTGTTGTTATTAGTTAATTCTTTTTCACCTATGAAATGCAGTTTGAGTTAGAAATTCTATTTTGTAGAGATTTCTATGCATATTCTTGTACTTCATCATACTTGGCTTAACTTTTTTATCTTTGCTCAAAATGTTTCCTGTTTACTACTACATAAAATGCAAATTCCTTTTATAGGCATTTGAGATAATTCACAATTTGGTCTGAAATTACCCTTTTAATTATGAAATTGGTATATTTATATACATATGAGGCTTATCATGGGGGTGGGTGGATATATACACATAAATGTGCATAAATTAAAGTCATCTCAAGCCATAGCTATTCTCTCTTTCATATAAACATATATAATATTTATATATGATGTAGATATATGACACATATAAGACGTATATGAGACATATATACAATCTATAAGTTATATATGAGATATACACGTATTATATATATATACAAGATACATATGACAGAGTTAGAGAGAAACATGATATATACATCATGTAAGATTTGCTCATACTCTTTCCTTTGTTGGTTTGTTTTGGAGAAGGTCTTGTTCTGTTTCAAATGGGGTGGAATAAATTACATGTAGGCTCAGTATCCTTCCCCTCTCCTCCCTGTCTAGCATATCTATTCTTTGAGACCCAGCTCCTGTGCAAAAGTGTTTTGGACCACTCCAACCCATTACATTTTATCTTCCTGCTAAACTCCAAAGCATTTAGTGTCTTTATTATGTTTATTTATGTGTATATGTGTGCTAAGTTACATACCCTTGAGGGACAGACTGTGCTTTACAGTTAATAATTTATTGCTTTTTCCTCCTATCTTCCTGGAAGTGACAAATATCTCCTCATATCCACTATAACACCTACAGAATGCCTTGAACACTGAAATGTTTATTAAGTATTTACATACTAACTAGCTATACTATTGAATCTAATTGTTTCAGGGTTATATATATTATCACTCTCCTAATGACTGTCAATTCCTTAAGTACAACTATGCCACAAACTTTTTCCGCATCCCTCCAGAGTCCTTGGTCCAGAACCAAAGAGCAAAGTGAAATGATTTGAATGTGAACTCATTTTGCCCGTACAGATCAATTAAATATTTTGCAAAGAAAAAAATCATTATTTTGAGTATAATGAAAACATGATTGCTAATTATTTGATGAGTCTGCTACTAAGCTCCATCTAACTTTCCTTTAAATGCTTTGAAGGGAAAAATAGAAAGAGAAAACCAGCAAATTGTTTTAAAGCTTTCCTAAAATCTTTTCTTTTTAGTCAGGGGTTTAGATGTAATCATTTTTGCAAACAAGGTACAGAACAAATATTTAGTGTGAGGTCGTATGTGTATGTGTGTATGCATGTGTGTACTAGAGTACGTGCTCTCTTTTGGCAAACACACAATACAGTTTTATCTTTTTTGGCTTATCTTACTTTGATGATATATAGACTTTTTCTAATAACTGAAGGGCCAGAGACTTCTATTGTACTTAACTACACAATCAGATTTTGAAGTAAAATTTAACGAGAGGTTTTCCTACCTCTCATATTATACCCAAGTTGGTATAATAAGTACGGCTTCAACATAATAGAATTAAAATTCTTCAAAATTCTACTAGAATGGCTGAATCAGAAATTCTATATACCTCCTCAACTACTCTTTTCAAAAGTTCTCAATATTCATACAATTTTAAGTAGAATGCTATCTACAGAAAATATTACTTACGAAAAAAATATTGCAGGAAGCCTATCCATTTCTTTAAGTTTTTCCACAAAACAAGGAAACATTCTTCGCTTTTCAGTTTCTGAACTGTCAAAAGTTTGAGGCTTAAGGTACTCCAGTAACTGATTTACCTGAATAAAAATATCATAAGTAAAAGGTAGATGATAAAATATTTGCGATTGTTTAGAATAGGTAAAAAAAAACAGTTAACATTTATAATAGAAAACTGTGTTGACATCCACATCAATGTAAATTATAACACTAATCAAAGCCATATCAAATTGCAAAGAAATTATATCACTAAAAAAGTAAGACTACTGTAAGTTCATCTAGTAAAATAATTGGTATAAGATACTATGTATAACCAGCCCTCTAATTAAAAAAAATAATTTGAAATGAAAATGATATAGCAAGAGAAACAGCTGGCCACATAAATACTCATTGAAAGCAGAATTTAGTTTACCATGACTTGTAATATCAGAGGATGGCTGGTAAAAAGACAAAATTAAGAGATAATTTGATTCATTTACTCATTCAATTTATATCCTATACATGCCTATTGGTTTATAAATAATATTTTTAACAGAATTATCTAAAATAAAAAACAAGAAAAAGAAATGTTTTAAACTAAACTTTTAGGTGGAAAAAGTGTAAAATGACCAAACAAACATTCAATAGATGAGAAGAGGATTTTCATGTTAGGAATAGCACAGCATGTCATAAGGGAAGGAAATATATGGGCTAGTGCCTGCTGGAGAGGGTATCGGATGGAACTAATTGGAGCCTAGAGGTTTGCCACCTCTTAGCAGATGGCAAAGTAAGGGGACTTAGTAAAATTAAATTTGATCTAGGCTGGCATCTATACATCTAAGTGTGTTAAAAGCCAGATAATGGCAATGATAGACCAAAGATTCTCAACTCTGCTTGCACATTAAAATTACCTAGAATGTTGTTATAAAATTCCAGTGCCCCACCTCCATGCAAGGCTGCTGAGATCAGAATTTTTAGAGATAAGACCAAGCTCCCTAGATGATTTTAAAAAGCAGTTAGTGATGAAAACCTCTATTAACATAGTAGTAATTCTTGACATTAGGTAGTTTTCAGACTCACTGATTGGGCAGTCTTCCCAAGTCAATGTGTAATTGAAATTTAAAAAGAAAAAATGGGCTCCTTCCTACATGGAATGAGAAGTTGGGAGGTAGGGATGTATTGAAATCCTGCTTCCATTACTTGAGACGATGCTGATCAAAAAGTGATCACATCTTAACCATGATACAGGGCCCCAAGTGGTCAAAATTATTCGATATTACATGTCAGCATATGTGAACGAGTTCATCCATATTTCTTTCCTTCTAATGGTTCAGTGAATAGTCCTGGGTAACTTTGGGCAAGTGCCACTGCTAATACCATTGAGATATTGTAGTACTCATTTTCAGGAGCTAAAGTATCATTGGGATTTTTTATCACCAGAAAATAGTAAAGTCAAAGAATAGAACTTAAAGTAAATAAGATAAATAATACTTAAAATTTCTCCTATCTATTCAGTTTGTTGGTGACAGAGAGAAGCTGAGCACCTACCTAACCAAACAAGTAAACAGACAAAAGTTCTTCCTTTGGGAAATATTGGAAAAGAGAATCAAGATAATGACCCAGTGGTTTCAAAAATCAGAGAAGTCCTACCTTTTATGAAAAGAAATAGCCCAACCTGGGTTTAACTGTCTGAAACGCAGATTCAAAAAGGACATGGTTCCAGCATGTGTGGGTTGTCCAGGCTAGAGCTCAAGTAATGATTCTTTGCATTTTTCCATGACTAGCTAACTAAATTTAAAGTAGAATTGCAATGCGTGGTAATGGGATATCCATCTTCAAATCCTCAAGAGCTTTATGTGTGATTCCCCTGAACCTAAATGAAAAAGTCAGATTCGTTTTATATTAATCTTTTCTTTAAATAAATCCTAAATGGTTTTAACTACCTTGGTTCGGTCCAGCTGAGTCCAATGAATCACTTCCTTTTTCAGTTCCTCTTCATATTTCTTGGCATCTGCCCTCATGATGACTACCTTATTTTTGAAGCAGCTGAATTCTTCAGGTTCTAACTCCTTGAAAATGGAGAACCACAAATACAAAGAAAAACAGTTACCATCCTTTCTAAAGTTTTCCATATATTCCAATATGAAATAAACCTCTCAAACAGTCAATATCCAACCATATTCAGTTACCAGTTACAGGGTTAACTGCAAATAGACTGACTGTTCTGTTCTCTATCTAATGGTTGCATATTATCCTGTTTTCACTAGAATCTACGAAAATGTAATTTTTTAAATATTGTCTTAGCTTTAGAGATAAAAGAAAATTCCTAACATGTTTACTTTAAACATACGTATTTTTCTTACCATGGCAAGGCACTATTTTAAGCATTTTATAAATAACAATTCAGTTACTCTTCATAATAACCCTACAAAGCAGAAATTATTATCTTTTTGGCAGGGAAAAAGCAAACATATAGAAAATTTAACTAATTTACCCAATTCTGAAATACTGTGGCTCTGGAGTTTATACTCTTAACAATCAGAGATGCTGTACCAGAACAAATACTATTCATGAATTTGCTCATTATTGATGGACTGCCACAGCCAAAGGACTAGAGCTGTCAGTCATAGAATATATATATATATATACACACACCTGCATTCTTGGCCATTCTGGCCAAACATGTACCATAGCATCATAAAGCAGTATGCTTTCCCGAGGAGAAAATCCAAGGTCTAAAGGGATTCCGTATTTCTCTATCTAAAAACCATGAAATACAACATTATTAACTTTATATCCCATATGCATATTTTTAATAATCTGGATACATACTCATTTTCCAAAGTCGTTTATACTTACATGATTGACTGTAAGTGCAGCACATGGGTGATAGTGTTCAATGAGAAAGTCGTTATCTTTTAGAGAACACACATACTTTTCTAGATCATTGTATCGTTCTTTGTACCATACTGTAAATACAGGATTGAAATGATCACTAAGATTTGTTTGCTTTCAAAACAATGATATAACTCTGATTTTACAATTATAAGTAGGCCTAGGGATACCTATGCATGAATCTATAGTCAATAAAACACTAGAAACACTGCTGTGCATTGGGAAGAACCTTGAAAGAGGACTCAACGTACATATACTGTCGATCTGTGCTTTACTTCTCCTGGTCTTAATCTTCAATTATAATCTATCATTGCTTTTCAGTTCCTAGTATTTAATTATGATTTTATAATTTATTTCTCTGCGTATTCTTGTAAAGCATGACTTTCTGTAGTGGGGCATGGGAAAAGTAAATAGATATATAATCATACAATTTTTAATTATAAACATTAGGTTTTACTATTACTATTATTATTATACTATCTCTCTGTCTTTGAGAATAAGATTACCAGGTCACAGAAATAGTCACAGAAATTTGTTTTCTTTTTTCTCTTGTCCATTTTTATTTTAAATCTAGGAAGCTGATATCCCAAATGTCTCTATTAATAAGGCACTAGGATTTATATTTTTCTTAGCACTTACCACTACCTAACATGCTATTTATTTCATTTTATTTTTAAATGTGTTTATTACAAATCTTATTTAATCTCTACATCTACATTAGAATTTAAGCTACATGAAAACAGGGAGTTTGTTTCCTGTTGTATCCCTAGGGACTAAAATGGGGCTTGGCACATATTAGGCACTTTAATATTTGTCAGGTGACAGCATGAATGTCACATGGGGGGATCTGCAGCTTTTGGTTGGAAAATAGCCAGAAAATATGATTTTATACTACTTCAGAGAATTTTCATGAAAATAGTTACATGTAAAAGATATAGCAACATTCATCGATTCAGTAGTTAAATTTTTGTGGTACATTTAAAGTATAAGATATTATGCCATGGATAAAAACAAATATACACATTATATATAATATTGTCTATGTACTTAAAAAAATATATATATAATATGAGTGTTCTCCAAAGAAAATAGGGCATATAAAAATACATTAGACAGTAGAAAATTTCATAATGTAGGATACAGTATGGCACTTGAACTGAAAGGATTAAGGTAGAATTTGAGCTGTGCCTCTAGAAAATATCTTTGAAATAATAGATAAGATTTAGTCAAGTGTAGTGGAAAGGTCACTCCAGAAAAAGAAATGAAAAAGTAAAGGCAAGATATGAGGAAAAATGAATAATCCAAATGTCAAGAAAATTCATGAAAGTGGAATGATAGCATAGAACTAGACCACAAGTGAAACAGGATATTCTGAAGCAAACATTTTTCAGTGAGCCAAAAGTGCCTTCTAAATATGTTTTGGCTTTAACTTTTTCTTACAAAATAGAAAGTGAAACAAATATCCTTGCTATAATTGCATCCTAAACCACACAACATTATGCAGGAATTCCCATTATTTCAAAATAAATAATCTTTGGAAAGAGCTTAATCTCCAAGTTTAATAGAGTCACCATTAGTTAGCTGTGTGGACTTTAGCATGTTACTTAATCTCCAATAGCTAAGTTTCTTACTTATTTTATTTCCTCTATAAATGAAAGTAAAATTGATCTAACTTTCAGAGTTATAGTAAGGACCAAGTTGCTTTGCATATATGAGATGCCCTATTATGTTGCAAGCACATCAAGTGTACTCAATAATTCTGAGTTCCCCTTCTCCGAGGTTAAGATATTCATACCCAGTCTAACTATGTGTGATGACTTTTCTATTCTTTTTCTTTGTTGTTTCTTTGAAGCTTTCAGGGCATTTTGTGATGAACCAGAATTTTCCATTGTGCTCTCAACATGTTGCCAGTATCTTTTAATTAACACCAACCATCTAGTTATTAAAAAAAAGAAAGCATTACTGTCACAGAAAAACAAATCTATAATATCATTTTTTCTAAGAAAAATCATTAAAATTGAGAGTAAAAATCTCTAAACATTGAACATACTAAAATTATCTTTATATTTTACATTATAAAATTACATTTATATTTTAGTTTAGCCTATACACCCACCTAGCGCCCCGATTTTGGCTACTGCTGCCTAGGGGACACCTTTAGATTGCCAGGCTCTGGTGGCCAGTGGAGGTTATGCTTGCAATTCCACAAGACTATATATTTGCATACTTTTAAAAGCAATTTCCTGAGAGTCTGGCTTCTAGCTGCTGGAATTTAGGTGCTGAGATCCTCCCCTTTGGGACACTGACAGGCCTTGGCACATTCTCAACTACTTGGAGGTATCAAAAATATAATACGCTGCTTGGACAAGCACAGAGATTTGAGAGACAACCAAGAGCTGGGGCAGGCTGAATGACAAGATTCATCTCCTACATAAAACCACTCCTTCAAGACTGGGAGAGGTGGTTTGTTTCATCTACTACATAGAAACAACACAGAGAGTCAGTAAAATGAAGAAATATAGGGATATGTCCCAGATGAAAGAACAAATTAAAACGCAGGAAAAAAGTTAATGAAACAGAGATAAATAATTTACTTGATAAAGACTTCAATGTAATCATCATAAAGATCCTCACTGAACTGGGGAAAGAATAGATAAACACAGAGGAAACTTCAACAAAGAGATTGGCAATATAAGAAAGTAGAAAATAGAAGTCACAGAGCTGAAGGATACAATAATTGAACAGAAAAATATAATAGAGGGCTTCAATAGCAGACTAGATGAAGCAGAAGAAAAGATCAGTCAACTAAAAGACTAGGAAGTAGAACTCACCCAACTAGAGAAGCAAAAAGAGAAAGGAAAGAAAAAACGTAAAGACAGCTTAAGGGACTCGTGAGACAACATCAAGTGAACCAACATTCACATTATAGCACTCCCAGATGCAGGAGAGAGAGAGAAAAGAGGAGAAATCTTATTAAAGAGATAATGGCTGAAAACTTCCCTCACATGTGAAAGGAAAGGGACATCCAGATCCAGAAAGCGCAGAAAGTTTCAAATAATATGAAGCAAAAGGGGCCCACACCAAGACATTATAGTTAAAATGTCAAAAGTTAAATACAGAAGAGAATATTAAAAGTAGCAAGGGAAAAACAAATTGTTACATATGAGGACACCCCCATAAGACTGTAAGCAAATTTTTTAACAGAAACTATGCAGGTCAGAAGGGAGTGGCACGATATATTCAAAGTGCTAAAAGAAAAAACTTCCAACCAAGAATACTCTACACAGCAAAGTTATCATTCAGAATTGAAGGGGAGATAGAGTATTCCAGACAAACTAACCTAAGGAATTCATCATCGCTAAACTGACCTTACAAGAAATGTTAAGTAACGCCTTTAAACTGAAAAGAAATGGTGCTAATTAGTAACAAGAACACATATGAAAGAATAAATCTCACTGGAAAGGTAAATATATAGTAAAGGTAGTGAAATAATTACTTATAAAGATAATATGAAGGTTAAAAGAGAAAAATAGTAAAAAATAACCACAATTACAATAATTAGTTAAGGTATTCACAAGATAAAAAGATACAAAATGTGAAATCAAAAACTTAAATGTGGGGAGGGGAGAGTAAAAATTTTGAGCTTTAGAATGGGATCAAACTTAAGTTGTTATCAACTTAAAAATGGATCATTATAGATAGAAGTTGTTATATGTAAGCCTCCTGGTAACCACAAAGCAAAAACCTATAGTATATCCACAAAAGAAAAAGAGAAAGGAACATAAGCATACCAGTAAAGAGAGTGATCAAACCACAAAGGAAGAGACCAAGAGAAGAAAAAAGGAACAGAGAAGAACTATAAAAACAGCCAGAAAGCAATTAACAAAATGGCAATAAGTACATACCTATTGACAATTACTTTAAATATAAATGGAACAAATTCTCTAATCAAAAGATATACAATGGTTGAATGGATTAAGAAAACAAGATCTATACTGCCTAGGAGAGACTCACTTTAGATGTAAGGACATATTCAGACTGAAAGTGAAGGGAGGGAAGAAGATATTCCATGCAAATGGAAACCAAAAGAGAGCTGGAGTAGCAACACTCATATCAGACAAAACAGACTTTAAAACAAAGACCACATAAAGAGACCAAAATAGGCATTACATAAAGATAAAGTGTCAGTCCAATGAGAGGATATAACATTTGTAATGCACCCAAATATTTAAAGCAAATATTAACAGACCCAAAGAGAGAAATAGACAGCAACACAATAATAGTAGGGGACTTTAACACCCCACTTAGATCAATGGATAGGTCATCCAGACAGAAAATCAGTATGAAAACATCAGCCAGATACACTTGACAGGTGTTTACACAGCATTCCATCCAAGAGTAACAAAATACACATTCTTCTCAAGTGCAGATGGAACATTTTCCAGGATAGATCATATGTTAGGGCACAAGACAAGTTACAATAAATTTAAGAGGATTGAAATCATATCAAGCATCTTTTCCAGCCAGAGTGGTATAAAACTAGAAGTTAATTACATGAAGAAAACTGGAAAATTCACAAATATGTGGAGATTAAATAACATGATATGAACAACTAAGGAGTCAAAGAAATCAAAAGAGAAGTTTTTAGAAATGTCTTGAGATAATCAAAAATAGAAATATATCAAAATTTATGCCATGCCGCAAAAGCAGTTCTAAGAGGACAATTCATAGTAATAAATACCTACCTCAAGAAACAAGAAAAGTCTCAAATAAACAACCTAATTTTATAACATGAAGAACTAGAAAAAGAAGAAATGGAACCCAAAGTTAGTAGAAGGAAGGAAACAAAGATTAGAGCAAAAATAAATGAAATAGAGACTAAAAAGACAATAGAAAAGATTGATGAAACTAAGAGCTGGTTCTTTGAAAAGATAATCAAAACTGATAAACTTTTAGTTAGACTCACCAATAAAAAGTTAGAGAAGACTCAAATAAATAAAATCAGAAATGAAATAGGACATGTTACAACTGATATTACAGAAACACAAAGGATCATAAGAGACTACTATGAGCAATTTTACACCAACAAATTGGACAGCATAAGAGAAACGGACAAATTCCTAGAAATATTAAACCCACCAAGACTGATTCATGATGAAATAGAAAATCTGAACAGACCTATTACTACTAAGGTAATCAGTAATCAGTAACCTCCCAACAAACAAAAGTCCAGGACCAGATGGCTTCCCTAGTGAATCCTACCTAACGTTCAAAGAAGAATTAATACCAACGTTTCTCAAATTCTTACAAAAAGTAGAAGAGGAGGGAACCCTTCCAAATTCATTTTCTAAGGCCAGCATTACCCTGATACCAAAACCAGACAAGGATGCTACAGGAAAAGAAAATTACAGGCCAATATTTGTGATGAACATAGGTGCAAAAATACTCAGCAAAATATTAACTGAATTCAACAATACGTTAAAATAATCACACACCACGATCCAGTGGAATTTATTACAAGGATGCAAGAATGGTTCAACATCTGCAAATCAATCAATGTGATATACCACATTAACAAAATGAAGGGTAAAAATCATATTAGCTCAATAGATGCAGAAAATGCATTTGACAAAATTCAAGAACTACTTACAATAAAAACTCTCAACATAGAGGGTATAGAGAGAATGTATTTCAATGTAATAAAGGCCATACATGACAAGCCCACAGCTAGCATCCTGCTCAACAAAGAAAAGCTAAAAGTTTTTCCTCTAAGATTAGGAACAAGAGAAAGAGGTCCACCGTCATTACCTTTAAAAACATAGTCCTGAAAGTCTTAGGCAGAGCAATTAGGCAAAAAGAAAAGAAAGAAAGAGAGAGAGAGAGAGAGAGAGAGAGAGAGAGAGAGAGAGAGGGAGAGAAAGAAAAAGAAAGAAAGAAAGAAAGAAAGAAAGAAAGAAAGAAAGAAAGAAAGAAAGAAAGAAAGAAAGAAAGAAAGAAAGAAAGAAAATGCATCCAAACTGGAAAGGAAGAAACAAAACTGTCATTATGTGCAGATGACATGATATTATATATAGAAAACTCTAAATACTTCATCAAAAAACTGTTAGAAGTAATAAATGAATTCATGAAAGTTGCAGGATACAAATCAATACACAAAAATCTGTTACTTTTCTATACACTAATAATGAAATCTCAGAATTTAAAAATCCTATTTACAATTGCATCAAAAATAATAAAATACCTAGGAATAAATTTAACCAAGGAGGTGAAAGACCTATATATTGAAAACTACAGGATATTAAAGAAAAAAATTGAAGATGACAAAAGTAACTAGAAAGATATTCTGTGCTCATGGATTGGAAGAATCAATATTGTTAAAATGTCCATACTACCCAAAACAATCTACAGATTCAATGTAGATTAAAATCTACATTTTTCTGTGGCAAAAAAAGAAGTCTTTATTGATAAATAGATTATAATATCTATAAATAGAGTGATGGGTTTAAGGGGAATAAAAACTCCAGAAGAATCTCAGTCTCTCTCTACCCCACCTCTCGTTCTCAGCTTCTGTCTTCTTATTGGCCATTTTGGACAACAAGACCTTGGTGGGCATGCAAGGCCTTCTTGGGCCTTGGGGGCTTCTATCTTCCTATCCCAATCAAAATTCCAATGGCATTTTTCAAAGAGATAGAATAAATAATCCTAAAATTTGAATGGAACCACTAAAACCCCAAATAGCCAAAGAAATCTTGAGAAAGAAGAATAAAGCTAGAGGCATCACACTCCCTAATTTCAAACTATAGTACAAAGCTCTAGTATTCAAAACAATATGGTATTGGCATAAAAACAGACACATAGATAAGTGGAACAGAATTGAGAGCCCAGAAATAAACTCAAACATATATGCTCAATTAATTTATGACAAATGAACCAAGAATACACAATGGATAAAGGACTATCTCTTCAATAAATAGTGTTGGGAAATCTGGACAGCCACATGGAAAAGAATGAAACTTGACCACTATCTTACACACAAAAATTAACCCAAAATGGATTTAAGACTTTAACATAACACCTGAAACCATAAAACTCCTGGAAGAAAACATAGATGGTAAGCTCCTTGACGCTGGTCTTGACAATGATTTTTTTTAATCTGACACCAAAAGCAAAAGCAACAAAAGCAAACATAAACAAGCAGGACTACATCAAACTAAAAGGCTTCTACACAGTAAAGGAAACCTTCAACAAAATTAAAAGGTAACTTACTGAATGGGAGGAAATATTTGCAAATCATATATCCAAGAATGAAATGATATCGAAAATATATAAAGAACCCATACACCTCATTAGCAAAAAAACCCCAAACAATCCAATTAAAACATGGGCAGAAGATCTGACTAGATATTTTTCCAAAGCAGATATACAGATGGTCAACAAGTACATGAAAAGAAGCTCAACATCACTAATCATCAGGTAAATGCAAATCAAAACCTCAATTACATAGCACTTCACACCTGTTAGAATGGTTATTATCAAAAAGACAAGAAATAACAAGTGTTACTCAGGAAGTAGAGGAAAGGGAACCTTTGTGTACTGTTGGTTGGAATGTAAATTTGTGCGGCCACTATGGAAAACAGTATGGATATTCCTCAAAAAACTCAAAATAGGGCTACCATAGGATCCAAAATTTCCACTTCTGAGTATTTATCCAAAGAAAACAAAATACTAACTTGAAAAGATATATGCACCCCCATTTTCTTTGCAGCTTTATTTACAATAGCCACAATATGGAAACAATCTAAGTGTCCATCATGGATGAATGGATAAAGCAATTGTGGTATATGTATACAATGGAATATTATTACGCCATAAAAAAGAATGAAATCTTGCAAGTGTTGACAACATGGATACACCTTGAGGGCACTATGCTAAGAGAAAAGCAAATACCATAGAATCTCTTTAATAATGCAATCTAAAAAAAAATTAACCTTAGATAGAGAGAAGAGATCAGTGGTTGCCCGAGGCAGTGGGTGGGGGACATGACAAATGGGTGAACTGCCAGTTTTATTAGTTTAAACAAGTTGTTAATAAAAATGAAAAAAACTCTATTTATAGTCACATAGTTTAATCAATTGTTACTTTTATACAATCACCAAGAATGAATACTTTGAAGTTCCTTATGAAATGCATTGACCCAATATAGCAGTTATATCCATTTCTACTATACGTGTTGACCCATTTTGAAAACGTTTTTTGGTGTTTTGCACAGGAAAGTATCATGCAAAGTATATTGGATGGATAGTTTTAAACTGCTTTATGCTGTTCTCTGAGAATCTAAATATCAAACTATAAACAGGAAAATTAAATCACCCTCACACAACATTCTTCAGGGATCAGGTAAGTATGTAAATTATATCTAGTCAAAAGGATGAGAGGAAATGCTTTCTAGTTAAATATAAACCAACTCAAAGAAAACAAGATTTACTCAAAAGGACTTTTTTGTTTTGTTCTAGAGATTTTTTTTTTTTTTTTTTTTTTTTGGTGAGGAAGATTGTCCCTGAGCTAACATCTATGGCAAATCCTCTTCTTTTTGCTGAGGAAGATTGTCACTGAGCTAACATCTGTGCCCATCTTCCTCTATTTTGTATGTAGGACGCCACCACAGCATGGCTTAATCAGCAGTGTGCAGGTCCGTGCCCAGGATACAAACCAGTGAACCCCGGGCCACAGAAGCTGAACGCATGAACTTAACCACTATGCCACCAGGCCAGCCCCTCTTTAGAGATGATTTTAAATAAGCCATGACTGAATAGAAGTACTTACCCATTAATAGTGATAATAATGAATGTAAAATTCAGGCTTACTCAGTGAGATGTTCAGGATTACTGATAGTAGCAGAAAGTGCCAGAAAGGGACACCGAATCATAACAAGTAGATGTTCCCAAACTTCTGCTCCAATTTCTCCCCCAAGACAGTGAACCTGTCAATGTGGTTAAATAGATTTAGTGTAAAATCAGTTACCCTTTTTTCCAAAATGTTAACAGATTGTGCTATCAGAACCTATTACTCCCTTCTCTCCCCACATTCGATAACGTTCATTCACCCACTGACAAACTTAGTCAAACAAACCAACACGAATTTGAGAGGAATTAAAGTGGATTTGAATGTGCCAATAATTGGATTATTTATTAATAGTGTATCAAGAGATGACACTCTATTATGCATTATAATAGCTGAACTAGAATAAAGATTATTACAGGCCATGGTAATAACACTATAAGCAAAAACAAACAAAAGAATACATTTTACAACTCTTATTTATAAACGAAATAATGGCCTAATTACAGATCGTCATAAAAAGATAATAGGATGAAGAAAAATATCTATAAAAATAAAAAATTTACTCATGTGTCACTAATCCCACCACTGCAATACAGACAACAATGCTTATAAAATAAATTAATTTGAAATAAATTGACTACTCCAGGCTTTAGTCTGTAAATGTATGTAGAGCACTTAGTCTACACTTGTTAGAAATCTCAAGAATGCCCAAGAGTCCCCTGACTATAAATGGGGCGAGATGAGTGCAGTGACTAGCTCATTCATTGTTATATTTGTCACGATGATATGTGCAGTTAACAATAATATATGAAAGCAAAACAACTTTACATGACTTGATTTTAAATAACTTTTGTAAGGTTCTCAACCAATAATAAACTTTTATATAGTAAAATTAGATCCTTATATATATTATACTCTACGTTTAATAGAATTTTAAAAAATTTTAAAAACCAAATCACTCAATTTCAAAAGTCCAATGCTTATGTTTTGTTTCTGATTTTTACTGAAGAACTTCTCCTTTATGGGTCACTATGAAACAGATACTGTGGAGAGGTAAAAAGAAGTTTTCAAAGAGCTTTTAGTCAAAATAGGAGAAAACGAAAAAGAAAAACACATGTAAAGGACATCAGAAATATATTGATAACAGGCCATTTTAATAAAGTACAATTAGGAGTGTTTGTTTGTTGTGCCAAAGAATGATAAATCAGAGAGGAACGTGGAATTTATAATGATAAAGTGAGCACTTTGTAAGAAACACTTATTAGTATTTTAAGCAAAGATGCAAAAGATAAGATTTAACATAATTTTACATAAACAGTTTGAAGCTTTTTTATTCAGAGTTACACTTGAGAACATTTAATCTTATTTTTTATATTAAGGATAGCTCTGTATGCCAGTGCTGTATTAAAAGCTCAGAAAAGTACTCAGCATTTTAAAAGCATTAAAAGCCCAGAAAATGGAAGTAGGCTGCCTGTGTTCTAATCCTGTCTCTACCACTTAACATGGCATGAATTTGGGAAGCTAATCTCTCTTTGCCTCAATTCAGTAGCCATAATAATAGTACCTACTTCACAGGTTTTTTTTCTGAAGAGTAAGTGGCTTTATAGCTGAAAATCATTTAGAATAAATATCTGTAGTAAACATTAAAATAAAGGTAGCTATTATAATTTTATGCATAGCAATATGTGTAATATAATGATTTACATCCGTCAATCTTTGTATTCTTTTTTAACCTTTATTTTATGGTGAAATATAACATTCAGTAAGTTGTATAAAATGTAGACTTTCATATTAACAAAGAAATGTTCAGATTAACAAAGTAAAGCAAACATCCCCATAAATCAAGATAAATATTTCCAGCACCTCAGAAGTCCATATTACAACAGCATCCTTTCATAGTTGCTATGTTGCTTTTTTAAAATTATGACTTCTGGGGCCAGCCCCATGGCTGAGTGGTTAAGTCTGTGGGCTATGTTCTGGTGGTCCAGGATTTTGCCAGTTCAGATCCTGAGCATGAACCTAGCACCACTTATCAAGCCATGCTGAGGCAGCGTCCCACATAGCAGGACTAGAAGGAGCTACAACTAGAATATACAGCTATGTACTGGGGGGCTTTGGGGAGAATAAAAAAATTTCCCCAATAAAATTATGACTCTCTTTTCATTATACTTCTTCATATAGACATGTGTGTATTCATAAACAATGTATGTTGATTTTGCCAGTTTAATAAGGTTTTGTAATTAGAATTACATGCATGTGTCCTTTTGTGTCTAGCTTCCATTGCTCGATATTACGGTTTTAAGATTATTCTATGTTGTACTCATTTTCATTGCTCTATCTAGTCTCTTGTATGAATGTACCACATTTTGCTTATTATTTCCACTTTGATGGACACTTGAGTTGTTGCTATGAACATTTTATCCATGTCTTCTAGTCCACTTGTGTGGGAGTTTTTTAATTGTCTTATTTTTGAAGATCCTAAATCTTGTTTTCCTAGTTCCTAGATGTATAGCTAGAATTGGAATTCCTTACTCATGAAGCAGTGTCATCTTCATTAGATTTTGTCAAAACAGATTCCAAAGAGGCACCCATCAGCAGGGCATGAGCCTTCTCATCGCTCCACTTCCTTTGCAACACTTAACACTGTCAGATTCTGATTTTTACTGTCTGGTGGATGTATCTCATTGTAATTTTAATTTATATTTTAGTTAAGTTCCTTTTCAGGGGCATATTGAACATTTGGAAATCTCCTTTTGTGAGTGGCTTTTCTCTTAACATTTTAAAGGAAGTTTTTATATATTCTTAATGAGAGTTCTTTGTCAGTTATAAATTACAAAAACCTTCTACTCAGTGGCTTGTCATTTCATTCTCTTAATGATATTTTGATGAATAAAAATTCTTAATTTTATGTAGTCAAATTTGTTCATCTATTTTATTTTCATAGTTTGCGCTTTTTGTGTCTTGTTTAAGAGAATTTTCTGTACTCCTAAGTAATGAAGATATTCTCTTCAGATATTATATTCTAAAGTTTCATTCATTTGCTTTCATATTGGTGCTTTTAAACCATTTGAAATTGATGTCTGGGTATGATGTGAGGAAGTGATCTAATTTTATTTATTGTCCATATAGATTCCCAATTTTTCCAATACTGTTTGCAGTGCCGTGTTTTCCTTAAATAAAATGTCTATGTGTAGTTCTATTTCTAGGCTCTCTGGCCCATTTGTCTATGGACAAATAGATGTTGTCTTGACTACCATAGGTCTATAATAAACCCTGATACTTGGCAGAGCTGGTTTCTTCACCTTGATCTGTTTTGTCAAGTGTGTCTTGACTACTTTTTCCTTTTAGCAATTTCATGTAAATTTCAGAATCAGGCAATCAACTTCTTCCTCCCCCAACACACGCACATACTCATGTATACACACACACATATACACATACTATCATAGGACGGGAAAAAATTCTGATATTTTTGTGATTGCAGTCAATTTATAGAACAATTTGAGGTCATAATAATTAGTGTGTCCAAATTAATCTGTCATAATCATAATCATAATCATAATATTGAATTCTCCAGTACAAAAGCATGGACTATTTCTCCAGGTTCTCTATTCATTTTACTATTGTTTTTTAAAATTCTTTCTAAATATCCCTCAGCAAAGTTTAAAGATTTCTTTATAAAAGTCTTGCATATCTTTTTAAAGACTCATTCCAAAGTATGTCATATATTTTATGCTATTATAAATGCTATTAAAATGCTTTTTTATCTCATTTTCTCACTGAGTGTTGCTGACTTGAAAATTATTTATTAATTTGAATTTCAAAGAATGAAAAATATAAGGACATATTCTTGACCTAAATGTAACCATTCTAGAAATACAAAACAAAAACTATAGTAAAGAATATACATATTTGAAAATTAAGAAATATACTTCTAAATAACCAATGGATCAAAACTAAATAATGATGGAAATTAAAACATATTTTAAACTGAATGATAAATACATGCAATGTTTCAATGTTTCAAAAAGAAACGTTTCAATGTTACTGCTAAAGCAGCGTTATAGGATTAACATATAGTGCTAAATACGTCAATGTATTAGAAAAGAATACATACATGTGTTAGAAAATAACTCAAAATTAATGTTCAAATTACATGTCATCTTCCTAAATTTACAGCTTCCCTATTTTGTTTGCTTGTTTCAGTCTGCTTGCTTGTTTTTTTGCTTATCTGTATTCTGCTTTTTATTTCCTTCCTGGTGGTATTCATCAAACTAATCCTAGCCATAGAATGATGCATTTTTTTAACCAGCAAAAAAGAAAACATGGCTGATGTCAGTCGTCAATGCATCTGGTGATAGGAAAAAGGAAAGTACCCCTTAAAAGACAGTTGGTTCAGTGGGCTAAAATTTCTTTGGCTAAAAAGAAAAAATCTATTACTAAGTAGTCACGATGTGTCCAATGATTTGTGAGATACTCTTTCCCTGCTACTATCACTCTTGACCTAGAATTTTTTCCATTTTTCTTATTCTCAGCTCCTTCCAGATCTATCTTTTACCATCAGCACATAAATTCTACCCCCTCCATTAACTGAATTAACATTTATTTTAATAACTATATGTATAATTGTCATTTTATTAAAATACATGAATTACATATGTTTTTATATACATACAAATATTTAGTTGGGATAATTGTAATGAAAGGTGGCATACCTCATCAAATATGACATATCTCATTCTTTTCACCCATTTTTGATTATGAGGTGATAGCAGGAGTATTTCCAAACACTGAGGCACTGTCACCAATATCTGTTAAAAAAAATTAGGGAATCATGGCCTTGATTATCTTAAAAAGCTCAAGTTTTAACTTTTAAACATTAATACAATATTTTGGATGACACAGTATGTTCATACTGATATTTCCATTAAAACAATAATCTCATTTTTGAAAAATAAAACAAATTTGTGTCACAGAGGTATGTTGCTGTTAGTACATTCAAAAAGGGTTAAGTTCAATTCATCAAGAAATAGTCTCCCACATCGTACACTGACAATATGAAATCATCACAACATGAAACCATCGCTATTGAAGGAAGCTACTCCCTCATGTTGAAATTTCAGAAGAGAAAATCGTTCCACTTTGTATAGAAAATATAATTATTTGAAAGTTGACCCAATTCTTATATAAGAAAAATCATATAAATAATCTGCTCAAATATAAATATATCTGTCAGGGTAACTGTAAACTTAGTTTATACTCATATTGAAACCTTGAAGCGCCTACTGAAGTGCCATAACGTTTGTTATTATTCTTTGTGTGTGCATGTCTGTAACGTACCTGACAATTCAAGGCGTCATGACGGTAATCTCTTGTAAAAGTTCCACACACCACTAATCCTTTTGGCAGTGCTTTGGTAAATAAATTGCAGACAGTTCCCACCACTTGATTAACAAGAGCCTGAAGTCATAAAAGACATAATCTGCTATTCAGTAATTATTGACAGCACTGCAAAATTTGTTTACAGTAGACAAATGTCTGGAACAACTTGCATGCAAAAACGTGCAGTACCAATTTTATATAACTCTTTCTTAGTAAAGGAATTACTTTGCACCAAATGCTTCCTACTGGCTTTAAAGTTTTCCTTAATGTATAATATACAGTGCTTGATGATGTGATAGCTAGAAACAATAAACTAACAACAATCTTGGCCTCATAAATGTGATATATATTTATACAGGTGATGATGATTATTTATTTAAAAATCCAATTGGCTATGCAATGATGAGCATATTATCAAACTTCACTAAGCCTCAGTTTCTTCATCTGTAAAATACGAGGGCTGCAACATGTGATAGAGGTGATCCCTCCCAACACTCGCCTTCTGAATCTCTTCTCTCTGTACATCTTTAAGGCTTGCAGTTAAATATTCTCCTAGGGAAAGTGAGAGGAAAGAATACCCCAAATCCCTTCTAGATGAAGAGAACAATTCTGATTTAGCCACGATCTTCTTGACTTTATTTTACACAGCTTGCTGTAAAGGAAGAAGCCCACAGCACTTGCAATAATCAGGGGTTATTCCACAGGGCATTTGTCCAACCACAGAGGCGGCAAAATTACAAATAGCTGCTCTCCGTCTCTCTTTCTCATGATCTTGTCTACACTCTCTTAAGTCATGTAATCCTGGTACAGTTATCAAATGTTACCCTTTAGCAAAATTCTCAAAAATGTCAAATGCCGTCTTCTAACAAGTGCTGGACCTAGGAAGTTTCAAACAGTAAAATGAATAAAAAATAATTGTGAATGGTACCACTTATTGATCATTGTCTACATCCGAACAATATATTACATGCTTTACATACATCATCTCAATGCTTAGAACAATAGTATGAAGTAAGTGTTATTATCCCTTTTCTGCAGCTGGAGAAACTAAGGTAAGAAACTGGCTCAAGGTCACACAGAACATAAACTCTGAAACTCGTGACTGCAGTGCTGGAGCCTGTACACTGTGGTGCCTCGTAGGATTAAGGACACAAACTATAGTTGAAGGAAATACTGTAAGACATACGGTGTCAGATGGACACATTACCTTTGTTGGAGCAACATATACAACTACCCCTTCATTGCCCTCTCTCAGGATTTTCTCCATGCAGTAGTAAGATGCATAGGTTTTCCCTGATGAGGTCGGAGCAACAATCACAGCAGATTCATTATTATCTACAACATCAAGAAGTTCTCTCTAGATAAAAACAGAACCACATTTCATTTGAAAATACATATTTACTGTCCAATTTTAATTTAATGTCAACTATTTCTAGGGTGAATTAGTATTCACAGTTGCTTCCAAGACACACTAATGTTCGAGACGGCAGTCACTTAAGGGAATCACCGTTTTCTGTTATTTGGAGACAACTAAATTCACATCTCACCTTCTCCTACAAAACACCTCACCTAAACTTAGCTTAAAATATCTAATAAAACAGACATCATCGCAAGGGACCTGCCCAGGACACCATGTAGCCCAGCTCTCTGCATTCTTTTTAGCTTGAGTTGGCTGAACTCAGAATTACCAAAATCTGTCGTTCTTTATATTTTTGTTTTTCTGTTCATGAATTAATGAATAAGGTGTAGAAAAGGACAGATTTTCCAAAGATATGTACATATGTATAATAAGCCACGTATTTATGAATGACTCTGCTGTTTAACATTTGGACAGTCTGAAAGCACCACTACTTTCAACAAACAGTAAACCTGCCAAATATATAGCATCAAACATTAGGCACTATATTTTAGACATGAAATTAAGTGGATGCATATAATAATTATGTAGTGTAATGGTAAAGAGCAGTCCAACCAGAGTTAGAGTGCCTAGTTTTAATCCAGGCACAACCATTTAATAAAACCAATATATTTTCATTTCAACTGCCTCTTTGTTGCATTCCTTTATCTCTTAAGTCAAGACATGATTTATTTTCATTGTCATTACACTGCATTCTATAATGATTTCCATTTCCAAAATTTGTTGCAAACACTGAGATCTAAACCAACTGCTTCCATCAAGTTTCTTCGCTTTCGAAGGCTGCAGATCTTTTCAGTAAATACCTGCCATGTGTCTGGTATAAAATGTTGCACCCTGGGATCTGGATCACTTCTTTCTTCTCGAAATAAGTAAGGTCCCATATACGTTAACTGAAACCGAGCTGCTCCCATGTGAACTGAATATTTAGAAATATCCTTCTCAGTACGTGATTGTGCCACCTAAAATAAGCATTACATATTAGATTTTTGTACCATTTCACAATTTTTAATCTGGGCAAGGAAATTATTATCAATCATATTATAGTTTGCTTTGTTTCAATACGATTATTATTTCATGTTTCTTTCAATATCTTACAAGTCTTAAAACCGTATAACCGGGGCCGGATCGGTGGCCGAGTGATTAAGTTCGCGCACTCCGCTGCGGCCGCCCAGGGTTCGGATCCTGGGCGCGAACATGGTACCGCTCGTCAGGCCACGTTGAGGCGGCGTCCCACATCCCACAGCTAGAAGGACGTGCAACTAAGATATACAACTGTGTACAGGCGGGGTTTGGGGAGATAAAGCAGAAAAAAAAAAGATTGGCAACAGTCGTTAGCTCAGGTGCCAATCTTCAGAAGAAAAAAACAAAAACTGTATAACCTAGTTTCAAAGGAAGTAATCAAAGGAAGGTAACATTTCATTCAGGTTATCAATTCTGATACATGGGAAGTAGACAGGTATTACATCTTTACTGTAATTTTTTAAATGCTATTTTATGTGGCAGTACCATGTTCCATAAGAATATAAGTAAAATGCAATATGAAATTAATATTTTAATTACAAATCAATGTAATCTTTGATAATTGTTAAATATGAACAACTCACACCCACACACAATAAAAACTGTGTTTCCACTGAGGAACCCTTCCCAATCCTAAAAGGGCATCTTTGGTAAAGGAAATATTCTCACAAGCATCTATACTATTAGTACATATTATCTTACAAATTATTTTACTCAAAGAATTCTGGTTAGACAACTCTTATTACTAAGGAACCTAACATCAAAGAAATTCACATGTTTTGTATAGCCTCTATTCTTGAAGTTCTGATAACACTTGATTATGATAATATTAGCAAAGCATGGAAAATGTAAATTTATATGTTGAGGTATTCTGGTTGAGAATCAACTACAAAACACGTTTTGAAATATTGATGGCTTGAAGAAGGAAGAACTTCCATTTAAAAACTGCCATTTTCTGTTAATTTCTTGTTTAAGGAGAAAAGTGTGATAGTAGTTTTGGTCACACGATAGTAAAGCAAATATCCTATTTCAGACCTGGAGCAGTTGGAAACAGTGGGGAGCTAGATTTCTGTCCATTATCATCACCAAGTTTTTCAGTTTTGTTTTTTTTTAAGAGAGAAAGAAATACTTTCCTAGGGCTTGTAAGCTTATTTTAGGAAAATGGTTTCTTCCAATTTCTTGGATCTCTAAAAGAAGTGGGGAAACATAGCTCTTCCTCCGTGGGAAAGAAGCAATATGCTCTTGCAATACGAAGTAGCGATAGAACACCCTGAGAAAGAGATGTCTAGTCCATGCTACGGTTGGATTTGGACTATGACCTCATCTCGTAGTCTGCATCAAGATATTTTTGTGCAGTGTATTTCTATATCCACAAGCTTCAAAAGCCTTGTTAAATATGACAGTTGAATTTTAGTTATGGCACTTGGGTAATCAAGTATAAGGCTTTCCATGCTGGATGCGAAGTATGATGGGGTGAACAAAAATCCCTGGGAAAGTTGGCCTCGAGATCTCTAGAGGGACCCTACAGAATTGTCAAGGAGTGGCCCAAAGTCATCCTGAGAATAAGGGAGCATGATGCAGCTAGGAAGGATTTATGGACCCTGTTAGCATTTATCAGGAATAGAGAAACTAGTAAAAGGCCGGATCTATGTGGTGGGTAAGTATGAAGGCTCAGGAGAGTGATACAGCCATTAAAAGAAGGACCAGTTCTGGAGGAAGTGGAAGGCTAATCATGGCTCCTCTTTCTGGCTAGTCATAGTGAGTTGATGTCCTCTCCTTCAATCCCTCCCTTTCCTCTACTAACAGAAAGTGTCTCTACTTTAACAAAACCAAGCAATAGCACAGGTAAAGCTACGCTGTTTCTATATGTACTATCTCTATGGTTCTCAAGTCAGTACTCGGAGAGAGATTTTGACTTAAAAAATATCTTCTCTTCAAACAAATTCTTTTGAAGTAACAACTGAAGACAATTAAATAAGAAATTTAAAGGAGTCAGTATATGTAAGAATATTCAGTAGAAATAATTGTAAGTAAAGTTTTTCTAGGAAAAAACAAAATTAAGTTGATCCATTTCTCTGAGGGTAAATTTTGATTATTTCCATAAGTCTTTAGAAATCTCCCAGATAAATAGACAACACATTTACAGGCAACAATAATATCTACAGGAGAATTCTTTCCTTCCCTTCACCCTTCACTCCTTTCTTTATTCCTTCCTTCTATTTACTGAAGAGATATTTTAAACTTACTGCATAAGGAGCACAGCAAGAAATAAGATAGAGAAAGGCCCTGTGTCTATGGAACTTACTTTCTAATTTTGAGACACAAACAAAAAACAAATGAACAAAACATAAACAAAAAATTCAGATAGTGACATATGCTGTTAAGAAAGAGAAATAAGGAAATTTTTTAGTGACTTCGTAGATAAGGGGAATGGTGGAGGAAATGCTACTTGAGATTGGAAGGTCTCAAGCTGGCCATAAATGTTTCTTTGATAAGATGATACTTCATCTAAAACATTAACAACCAAAGGAGTAAGCCATGCTAAAATCTGAGGGAATAAATGTTCATATACAAGAAATAGCTGAGGCAATACTCAGAGACAAAATGGAATTCTGTTCATTCAACAAACAGAATGGTTGGAAACCAGAAGAGAGAGGTAACCAGAGACCAGCTATGTAGGACCCTAGGGACTTTGGTAAGACTTTATTCTAAGTAAGTCCATTTGGGATGATACAAAAAAAAAAAATACCGTAAAGTGAATGGTTTTTAAACAGCAAGCATCTGTTTCTCATAGTTTTGGAGGCTGAGAAGTCCAACATCACAGCATCAGCAGATTCAGTGTCTGGAACGAGCCTGCCCCTACATGGCCATCTTCTCACTGTAACCTTACATGGTGAAAGGGTGAGCTAGCTCTCTGGGGTCTCTTTTACAAGGGCACTAACCCCATTAATGAGGGTTCCATCTTCGTGACCTAATCACTTTCCAAAGGCCCCACCTCCAGATACCATCACTCTGGGGGTTAGAATTTCAACATATGAATTTTGAGGGAAGACACAAATATTCAGGCCATAGCACTCCTGGTACAAATGAAACATTTATTCCAGGTAAATACACATCTATAAAAAATATTAGATCTGTGTTTATATAGGATGATACTTAGTAACCATTAATTTAATCTAATATACATTAATTCTAAATGCATTCCATAAAATACTACACACACACATACACACTCATATATATGAATGTCATGTAATATTTTCTATAGCATCTACCTGAGGATATAATGAGTGTGCCAAGTTGTCAAATCCAATATATCTTAGATATTTGGCTAATTTTTGTCGATGTGTATTTTGTAATAGTTCTGAATATTTTTCATGGATTATGTGAATCCTTTTCATCAAGTTAATTATTATGCTTATATCTCTGGATTCTGCTTCTGTTGAGACAAAATATTGACATGCATAACTTAAGTTAGGCAAGATATTGATAACGAAACCCCCAAAGCTGACAATTTTATTGCGGGATTAAAAAAACATTTTTATGTGAATCACTCACAATAATTGAGGAATTCGTAACGACCAGTACTGCATAGCAGTGAGAGTGTTGCCACTTGAGTGAGAGCAGAGTTGCTAGTTTTAGCAAATAAAAATACAGGAGACCCAGTTTGGGATACATATTGCATGGCATATACTTATGCTAAAAAAGTTCATTTTTTATCTGACATTTAAATTCAACTTGTCTGTACTTGACTTAGGAACTTGGAAAGTTACATCTCTAAGCCTCATTTCCTTTTATCTGTAATGGGGATAATAATAATAGGTCTCACTTCCTACAGACATTATAAAGATTAAACAAAATAATCCATGTAAAATGATACAATAATGGCAGCTGTTACTATTCATCATAAGGACTAATATGGAAGAGGGTCTGAATGGACTTTTTTTAAAAAAAGATGACCGTTCCATATTTATACTTTTAATGTTTACTTTCCTGTGACCACACTCAAAAGATAAATATCTTTCATCATCCCTTCAATCAAAAATGTTTATTCTCTTGAGGGCTGGCACAGCAGTTAAGTGCTGCTTCTCAGCAGCCCGGGGTTTGCCAGTTGGGATCCTGGGTGCGGACATGGAACCGCTTGGCATGCCATGCTGTGGGAGGTGTCCCACGTATAAAGTAGAAGAAGATAGGCATGGATGTTAGCTCAGGGCCAGTCTTCCTCAGCAAAAAGAGGAGGATTGGAAGTAGTTAGCTCAGAGCTAATCATCTTAAAAAAAAAAAGTTTATTCTCTTGCCCTCAACATCACAGTTGTGCCGATTCACTAATTATTTAGTTTGTGTGTATACTTTGGAGTAACAATGTTATATTAAAATCCTTGCTCTATCACTGACTTGGGCACATAATTTTTTCTCCTAGAACCTCAAGTTTGTATGAATAATATCCGTACTACCTATATATATATATACATATACATGTATGTTATATATATAGTCTTTCCTCAGTATCATCAGGGGATTGGCTCCAGGACTCCTGCAGATACCAATATCCATGAGTGCTCAAGTCCCTTGTATAAAATGGCATAGTATCTGCATAGAACCTATGACATCCTCCTCTATACTTTAAATCATCTCTGGCTTACTTACATTAGCTAATACAATGTAAATAGTTGTTATACTATTTTTATGTATTGTTTAGGTAATAATGACAATAAAAAAAAGTCTGTACATGTTCCGTACAGAAGCAACCATTGTAGGGCTTTCGTTTTTCAGTTGGTTGAATCTGCGGATGTGGAACCCATGGATACAGAGGACAGACTGTATATTGTTTAGGTTGTGGATACTGTGCGATGCTACAGTTAGTTCAGAATGTGCTTGAGTCCCTTGAGAGACCGATCATTAAACTCCTTGAGACCAGGGCCCCTGTTCTGTTCAGAAGCCCCGTGGGCACAACAAGGTACTCAGCTCATGATTGGCCTTGAAGAACTGTTTGCTGAACTGAATTTCAAACTGAATCCATCCACCAATATCTATCACACACACAAATAACCGTGATGTTATTACTGGATCAAAAAATCTTATTCTTTACACATCATTAGAGTTCCTAAAGTCAGTACAGGACACATGAATCAGAAGCCATGCCCAATCCCAATTCTTTTGCTTTGTTCTAACTGATTTTTTTATTTTAAAAAATTTCTAAGGGGCCAGCCCTGTGGCTGAGTGGTTAAGTTTGTGTGCCCTACTTCGGCAGTCCAGGGTTTCACCCGTTCAGATCCTGGGCACAGACATGGCACCGCTCATCAAGTCACGTTGAAACTGTGTCCCACATAGCAGAGCCAGACGGACCTACAACTAGAATGTACAACTATGTACTGGGGGGCTTTGGGGAGAAGAAGAAGAAGGAAGGAAAAAAAAGAAGATTGGCAACAGATGTTAGGTGCCAATCTTTTTAAAAAAATTCTAAAATTAATGTATTTATATACCTGTTTTTAAACAGTATTCCATCCATAATTTGAAACAGGCATCCATTCCTACCATTTCTGCAGTAAATCTTACAGATTTAACAGGACATATTTGTAGAAAATCTTCTAGTCTTTTTATTCCAGATTTAGGACTTTCTTTAATTTCCTTTTCAATATATAGGGACAAGTTATTCCATCGTTCTTCCTCTCTCTTCTCTAGTTTAGCTAGTTGTCTCTTTTGATTTTCTTCAATAAATTTTTCTGCATTTGTCTTCTAAAAAAACAAAGAAATAGAAAACAAATCAACTAAATAATAAAAGCAAATGTTTCCAGAATAATACATTTGATATTTTTGAAGGAAATATTTAAATATCTCAGGCCATTAGTTTACTATTCAGGACATTCAAATAGCACATCAAATAGGACCTTGGAAGTCTCAAATAACTAAATGCAAACATCTGTTTTTTACACAACCACGATCATTTGCCATTCCCTTTCTCTGTCTCCTCAGTTATTATTTCCTTAACCCATTATGCTGAAAACCAGTGTTCTGGCATCTCATGTCCATGGGGTTGGGTCTAAGAAAGACCATTTCTAACTAATATCCAACTGGGACATATATCATTTTTGAGATTAGACCAACTGTGGTATAATCACAAAAACTGTCCTGGAGTGTAGCATGCTGTACTTCATAGAAAAACAAATACGAATTTTGTCCACGGATCCCCAGGAGAAATCTAATAGGTCTGAATGGGGTACAATCAAAGTAGTTATAAAGACTGGCACAATCAGGTTTAAGATTGCAATGTCTGGACTATTGTATGTAATAGAGAATGCTGCCACGGCCAAACACTGTGACAATCCTTCTTGTCCAGATCTCAGGGTGTGTCCTTATTTAGCTCTCCTCCATTCTCTATCTCCTTAATATGGAAACAATGGACCATTTCAAGAATCCCTGTGTACCAGTTAAGTGACGTTAGCTCCTCAGGGGAGTAGCATATCCTAACTAGAGGTTAAAATAGATCCCTGGAAAGTGGGGTATACATGATAACATGTAAATGACATGATAACATCCAGAAAATGAACTTCATTAAGCCAAAAATAGAGGATGAAGAGTAAGAAAATGTTTTCAATATATATGACAAGGAATATTATGTTTTAAATATACATAGCTCTTAGCAATCAATAAGCAAAAGGAAAATACTACAACAATAGTAGAAGATAAAGGACATAAAAGAGAAATTCATAGAAGAAGAAACACAAATGGACTCTAAATTTTGAAAAGATATTCATATCACTGGTATTCAAAGAAATTGAGATTAAGATTCCTTGTTGAGAGAAATTCCAAAAAATAAATAAATAAATAAAACAGGCACTCTCATACACTGATGATGGTTATCACAGCTAAATGGTTAAAAGAGCAAGTTCCAGAGTCCAGCAGACATGGCCACCCACTAACTATGTAAGTGAGCACAGTGTTTTTCACATAAGAGTTTGATAATCAGTAACATATTTTGTTATTATTACTTGTATTAATGTTATAGTAAGAATGGGAATTAGCATAGCCCTCCTAAACGAGAACGTATTGATTTATATCAAAAGCTCTAAAATTTTTCATAGTCTTTAACCCAGCAATTACTTCTCTAAGTAATTAGAAAAGAGTAGAAAGTTTCAGATAAAATTATGTTTATCATAGCACGTTATAATAGTAAAATAATGGAAACGTAATGAACAGTAAGAATAGGAAATGAATGTATTACAAATTATTATTAAAATATTAAAAGGAAAAGTTTATTTCCCGTTCATTGAAATAGAACATTCTCCAAAATATGTTGTTTAAATGGGAAAAATAATAAAACCACATGAAAAATTTTTAATTATATGTAAGTATGCATGTACGTCTGTAAATGTGTATAGCTTGTGTGTACACAAATGTATGTACATACGTTTGTAAATGTGTATAGCGTGAAATATTTTGGAAGGATATTCACCAGAAAGTTAATAGAAGCAACTTTTTGGAGGGGCAAAATTTTAGTGATTTTTCTTTTTTTATATACTTTTCTAGATAACAATTTACTGGATGTGCTTGACCTTGATAATCTTTTTTAAAAAACTATTTAAAATTTGGGAAACATTTGGGAAGCTATTATGGAAGTATATTTAATGACACAGAAAAATGTCCAATATGCATTGATAGGTGGGAATATAAGTTAAAAAGATATACTTTTTTGTAAAAAACACACTATATGAATAAAAATGACTGAAAGTTTGTATGTCAAAATGTTAATAGTGATTATCTGTGGTATGTGAGAGTATCAACATTTCCTTTCTCCTTTTTTTTTCTTACCTATTTTTCTATTTTTCAAAAGGGAATGAATTAAACAAATAATAACATGCCATATTATAGAAGATTATAAGTCACAAAATTGTGTCTCAAATGATTTTTAATAATGTGAATGAGAAAATGACTATAAAGAAACTCAGCAAAATGTTAACAGTGCTTAACTCTGTGTGAAGGTCCTATTAGGATTTTGCTTTCTTCATTACACTTTTCTTCATTTTACAAGCATTGTAATGGGAGAATAAATTGTTTTATCTTTTGTAATTTGTGGTTAGTATTTACAGTATACTTGATTTGACAGTTATTAATTCTTTTTTTATAAAAAGTGTTTTGTCTTTAATAACACATGAGACTACTGATGTGTACAATACCAGATATTTCCAATGAGGAGTTCACATGGAGAGTAGAATCTTAGGATCTCCACATGCCTGAGTCATGCTAGATCAAGAAGGTACCTGGTGTTTTCTTTTCTTTTTCCCAGAAGAATTTTCTGGAGGTGGCAGAGCTCTTTCTTGTACAATCCTTACTGATCTGTTACTTCCTATCAAAGATTTTCCAAAGACATGATAAAAATGATGTAATTTCTGTATTTCCCATTTTCCTTTGGCATCTTTGGATTTAGCTGTAGGAAATAAATTATTAAAATATGCTGGTAATGCTATTTATAAATGAGAGTTCCATTCAGAGAGCATTCATGAGAAAGGCTTTGATAAATTCCCTTAGAAATTCACATTAATCTAATTAGAGACATGTTAGAGATTGAGCTATAGAAATTTAAATTATTTGAGCTATGTTTAAATATCATGGAAGGATCTAAAGCAGTGCCTCTTATTTGCATATTCACTTTCTTACAATCTTCTAGGCATTATGGATATTCCCCACTGAACAAGTCAATGGTAAATTTATGCTTGAATTCCAAGAAGAGAACAAGATTATAAGCTATATTGGTCCAAAATATCCCACTGCCAAAATAATTATTTGAATATTTAAGACTTATTTCACTTAATAAATAGAGTTCTAAACAATATTCTAGAGCAAGTAATTACTATAATTACCAATTGGCGCAAATAATGACATACAATGTGATTAACGAAGGCATTGGGTCTTATAAGATAATACAAGGAAATTTTTAACCCCAAACAACAAAAACTGAAAGAACTTTAATAATAACATGTAAAGTAATTTGTTGTAGCAACCGGAGAAAACTAAAATGCTAAAGATTCTGTCTGGACCAAACAGCTTTTTCCTCCAATAGGTCAATTGGAATCTCAATTTTCAGATTAAAGAAATTAGCTTCTTCCCAGTCCTGCTGTGAAGGTGATGGAAATTTATATAGTGGCAGAGAGAGAGAAGAAGAAGATAAATTACACTTCATTCATCTCAGATGAGTCATTTTTTTCTTATACGTATGACACAATTATTCAATAAATAAGAATGTTGAAAATGTTTGCTAGATATTAGTTATGTTTACCATCACTGCTGCACCTAGTCCTTTCAAAATCATCGCTGAGAGGTCTAGCAGAATGCCAGTGTGTGAGTTCATCAAATTCTCTCTTTTTAGAAAGAGAGAGAACAGCTGGGTCATCACTGAGAAAAAAACAAAAGACATACATTATAATACACATCTAATTTTTTTCTTTTTTAGTTTCTACTCTAAACCATGAACTTACTTAGGTTCTCTGCCTTTAATTTTATAATTATGAATGAGCAAAACACATTTTTTACAAACAATATATCTCTTGACAAAATAGTCTAGAAGCAGGCAAGAACATCTGTGGAATTGTCATCTCTATAATGATTTTTAAAAAGCACATATTGGGGTCAGCCCAGTGCCATAGTGGTTAAGTTCACGTGCTCTGCTTAGGCAGCCTGGGGTTTGTGGGTTCAGATCCCAGGCATGGACTTACACACCACTCATCAAGTCACGCTGCGGTGGTGTCTTACACACAAAAGAGAGGCAGATTGGCACAGATGTTAGCTCAGCAACAATCTTCCTCACGCAAAAAGAGGAAGATTGGCAACAGATGCTACTCAGGGCCAATCTTCCTCGCCACACAAAAAAAGTACATATTAAGACTTTCTTTGTATGGGAGATTGAATTAAGTACCAAATAATAGCCAAGAGTATATAGCCTCACGTACTATAAAGATATTTCTGAAGTTGAGAGACGCTTCTGGATTATTTTTCCTGTTTCTTTGTGTGTATGTGTGTGCACTTGTGAAATGTTTCAAGCATAAAGAAAAGATTAGACAATAAATGACACCTGTGAGCCTACTATTCATTCATCCCAAGATATTCACCAAGTGCCTGCTATGTGCCAGGTACTCATCTAGATGCTGAGAATATGTCAGTAAACAAAACAGACATTAAAAAAGTCTTTGTAGAGTTTATATACTAACAGAGTTATAGACAACAAAGAAATATTAAGGCAAAATATATACTCTGCCAGATGGTGAAAAGCATGATGAAGAAGAATAAAGCAGGAAGACAGGACAGTGAGTTCCGGGAGAAGGAGAAGGTGTGATTTTAAGTATAATGGTCAGGAAAGGCTTTGCTGACAAGATACTGGGACAATGAGTTAAAGGTTGTCTGAGTCAGAACACGTTCAGCAAAGAAAACAGTAAACAGAAAGGCTGCGAGGTGGGTCTGTGATTATTATGTTCAAGAAACACAATAGCTAAGGCATGGAAACAACCTAAATGTTCATCAATGAATGGATTACAAAAATGTGGTGTATATATATATATATATATATATATATATATATATACGCAATGAGATATAATCAGCCATTAAAAAGAAGGAAATCCTGCCATTTGTGACAACATGGATGGAATTTGAGGGCATTGTGCTAAGTGAAATAAGTCAGACAGAGAAACACTAATACTGTATGACCTCATTTATAGTGGAATATAAAATAAAAAGGCCAAGCTCACAGAAGCAGAGGGTAGAATGGTGGTTGTCAGGGGCTGAGGAGTGGGGGAAATGGGAAGATATTTATCAAAGGATACAGATTTTCATGTATAAGATGAATAAGTTCTGGAGATGTAATGCACAGCACAGTGACTATAGTTAACAATACTGTAATATATACTTGAAAGTTGATAATAGAGTAGGTCTTAAATGTTCTCACCACATAAAAAAGAGTTATTATATTTGATGGATGGGTTAACTAACCTTGTTGTGGTGGTCATTTTGCAGTATATACTTGTATCAAATCATCTTATTGTATACCTAAAATTTGCACAATGTTCTATGTCAATTATATCTCGGTAAGGCTGAAAAAAAAAAACCAGAAAGGAGGCCAGGGTGGACAGAGCAAGAGAGCTTGGGAGAGATGAGTAGGGAACACGGTCAAAGAGGTAAAGAAGAGCAGTAAAGCCCTGTAGTCCTTTTAATCCGAGTGAGTTGAAACTCCTTGGAGGGTTTTGAGCAGAGGAGAGAAATAATCAGATTTTTCACCTGACAGCATCACTCTGGCTGCTATGAGACTATATTGAAGGTGGCAAAGGCAGAAGTAGGAGACCAATTAGGTGGCTACTGTAATAATCAAGAGATGATGGTAGATTGTACAGGGGATGCAGGGTGGGCAGAAGCACGAAAAGGAAACACTCTACCTCTGTACTTTGGAAGAGGAGAAATAAATTTGTATGACAGTTTGAATGTAGTATGAGAAATATAAAGAGAAGTCAAGGATGATTCCAAGAATTCCAGCCTGAGAAACTGTAAGAAAAGAGAAGATGGAGATAGGGAACAGTGAGGGAAGAGCAGCTTCCTGCAAGAAGATCAGGAGTTTGGCATTTACACATTAAGTTTGGGATGTCTTTAAGACATCCAGTTACAATCAGAAGTTCAAAAGATTGACTCAGGATAAAATTTGGGGAATTTTTAGCAAAAAAAAAAAAAGCTGGAGATAAGAATTTAAAACTTGCTAGCAAAAAGTTGATATTTAAAGTCATGACACTGGATGACCAAGGGAAAGATCACTCACTTTGTTAACTGTTAATGATTTTCCAAGTTTTCTTCAGATCTTATTTACCTTAAAGAAATAAAGCATTAAGGATATACTTTAAGCCTCCTGGATACTGCCCAGAAATGCCATTCTTCTCTTTTCTAAAAAGTAATTGTCACCTTGTATTTATCCATGGTATATATCATGTTCGTATCATTACTAAATAGACGCACATAAGTAACAATATGATAAGTACAACATTCTCCAACTTGCTGTGTTGCATTAGCAACGTGATTTTGAGATTCATACATGCTGATGTGTGCGTGGTGCAGTTTTTTATTTTTACTGTGGGCCATTCCATTGTATTAATATCCCACAATTCATTCTCCTACTGTATCTAGGATATTTAGTTTACTTCTATACAAATAGGACTGAAATGCTCATTAATGCAATTCACCCTTACGCAAATATAGGCGAATTTCTCTAGTTAAATTGCAGGTTGTAGAGAATGCATATCTTGAACTTTACTAGGTTTTATCAATTTCTATTCCCATTGGCAACATGTAAATGATGTTTCCATGGCCTCACTAGTTGTTTCCATTGTCACATATCTTTGGTATCACTTAGTCTTGCAAATTTTACTGAAATAAAGGGTATTAAATAAAATTTAATTGTAGTTTTAATCTTCATTTCCTTGATTAACAGTAAAGTTAAACATCTTTTCATAGTCTTATTGGCTCTTATCACACTTACTTTTTTATTAATTAACTGCTCCTATTCTTTTCCTATTTTCTACTGCCTCATTCATCATTTTCTTATGAATTGTAGGAATTCTTTATACTAATCTTTTACATTAATCCTATGCTGGTTGTATACATTCTAAATATCTTCTCCAAATTTTTTATTACAATATGTAATTTTAATATCAAATGTATTACTTTTTTCTTAATGATTTAAGTTTTATATAGCATTTAAATGCTCTTATATCTCTACCCTGAGGTCATAAAGATATTTTCCTATATTTTCTTCTGCAAGTGTGACTATTGTCTTTCACATTCAGATTTCTATCCACTTGGAATTTATTTTGTTGCATAGTGTCATATAGAGATACTTTCATTTTTAAAAGAAAAATACATATTTTGAAAACATATAACATTTACCGAATAATCTATTATTTTCACAGTCATTTGTCTTGTCATGTCTGCCATATATGCAATTGGTAGGATCACATTTGCTTCCAAGTGCTCCAGTCTCCTTGTGAGACCACCAAAGTCCATGTTTTCCCCACCCTACACGTTCCAGCATTCCTTATCTCCTCATCGTTAACTGCCTGAAAGACCCATCCCTAGAATGATGGTTAATATTTGGACTACCTAAGTAATCTCAGAATTAGTTCCATCAGGCCAGACTCCTCTGTTTATCTCATTCTTTACTCAAAGTCTACACTTATAAGGTCGCCACCATCATTACCAGACTCTAATCATCATGTGAATCTATTTCTTTAACCTCATTATAAACCCTTTCACTGTGTCTTCTGGAACTTAGAGACTGTCTAGCAATTCTCTATATCCATAAACTCTTCTTTGAATGCTCCCTTCACCCAACATTCTCTGAACAAAGCCTGACTCTTCCTTTAGGATCTTTTCTGTTTCCTTTGCCTCCTCCTCAAGTTTGTTAATTTTTTTTTCAATTACTCCTTTACTATTGGGCCTGGAGGCAATTTAATACCCTCCTTGCTCCTCTTTGCTGCTTCAGGACCTCTGTGTCCTTTTTTACCCCATTGAAATATATGACCCTGATATAAGATTGATAGGTGTAGCAAATAAAAATGTAAACAGAAAAATTGAATTTCAGGTGAACAATAAATGCATTTTAGCGCAAGTGTTCTTCATGCAGCCTTACTCCAGTGTCATGCCCAACAATCCTTCCTTGTTGAGAGAGTTATCCTCCTTGTTACTCTTTCTTTCTCTAAATAGATCAATCTTTCTCCTTACTACTTCTTCTCTCACCATTCTTGATGCTTTCAACATCCACATAGATGATTCACCTCACATCTGTACTTTAATTTTTATATCTTGGCTGCCACCACACCTCAGCCACCCATTCCTTTAGTTGTATCCTTAACGTCATCATACTTATTACAGAGAAAAAGGTAAATGAGATATTCAAAAAAGATATACAAATGTTTTTTAAATCATAATGATCAATCACGTATAAAGTAAAATTCTTATTAAAATTTATGTTCCAATGTGAAATTTTAATCATATGTGTGCAATATATACAACAAATCTAGCTCACTATATTCAGTTTTATATCTATATAGAAATATAGATATCACAAACAGGTAAAGTTTTTCTCGAAATACCTGCTTAGAAAAGGTAGTTCTGACATAATATCTCCAGCATATTCTTCAATAATCTCAGCTTTCAGAGGAATGAGTCCTGATTTATGAATTTCTTGATTTGATCCTGGTAGTATTTAGGAATACAATTAGTATTTGAACACCACACTCTAATAATAATTTACCAATGTGATGTAAGTGTTTCTGGGACAGCAAAGCTAAGCATTTTCATCATTTATTACAAAATACATGGTACTTCAATAGAATTGTTGCAAATCTGGATGTTTAAATTAAATTTATATTCCACATACTGTCACAAATGTAAATCTATTGAGTGAACTGAAGTATAATTCTATTTCAGTTTAAGTTGAATGCACTTGAGAAATAGAGTCAAGAAATCACTATGCAACCCAGAAAAGACAATATTTATTCTGAACCACAGTAAGAAATATGTGTATTTATCCATAGACCAAAGAATATAAGTGATAAAGCTTGTAAGAATTTTCAAAATTTAACCATCAAAGTTAATAAAATGAAATAGTAATAAAATAACTTCTGTATCTTTGATTAATTGAAACTTAAAGAACCCTTACATTCATAAGCTTCAAATAAAAGTTTTCCACATAAATAGGCTGGTCTAACCTGTCAATCACAATCCCCTGAGGTCTATTTAAATACAAGTTGGTTTCTCCATATGAGCTTTAGCGAAATTTATACTTCTTGTAGAAAATATAGTAAAGCTATTATTACAAGGTGTTCTCTATGCCTGACTATAGAGACAGACAGACCTGGATTCAAATTTTCTCGTTATCATGAATTTGCTATGTGATTTATGCAACTTTCCTGAGAGTTCACCTGTAAAATGACAATACTGTGAGTAGCGCTGTTTTGAAAACCAAATAGGAAAATTCATGTGAAAGGCAAAGCACAATACCTGGCAGGATGGGTACTTAATAAATGTTAGCTTCCTTTCTCATGTCTTCACTTTGAATAAATAAGTAAGAAAACAAACAAAGAAGTTAAAAGGCAAGAAGATATTGCGGTTATGGAAGATAATCAGCAGGACTAACCCTGCAAGAAGGCAAAACTTTAAAAGGTCAAATGTATTTTCTAAACAATGATTATAGTGCTAATCGCTTTCTGTCCTAAATGGGGTCAACTTTAAAAAATTGTCAGCACCTCCAGGGGATGTTTCCTTCTGTGAGAGAAATGGTCTGGACGTTGTCCTCAGGGGAATGAGTCCTCCCAGATCACCATCCCCTGAGAATAGTAAGACTGTGTTCCACAGCTTCAGACATTCTTGCTTTAAAGTGTCACCCAATTCCAAATTTAGCCCTGTGTAGAAGAAGAAAATATTTAAATTAGCAATTAAAGTCTGAGTGATAGTCACCATATTTTCCATTTCATGTATATGAATTATTTCACAAGTTTACACCTGTGAGTGTCTTATCTTGCATGCTTAAAACAAAACAGAATAGGTTCTGCCATATTTTCATGTCGTAACAAATGTTATAAGAAAGTAAAAGTATATTTGAACTTAGTTATTGGTATAGCTATGTTTTTCTATCACTAAGAAAACGAAACCAGAGAAGTCAGCCTATGGTTCCAATATGGTGGGTGAAGGAGTCAGAGAGTCGACATCAGGAGTTCTGAAGGTCATGCTGGGGGACGTGGGGCAGGGTTCCCGCACCATGCATGCTCCTTCTTCAGATAACAATCCAACCTGACACTCCTTTTCCATTTCCACAGGAATAACACCTTGTCCAGAACAAGCATCAGCAAAGCTATGGTGTCATTTTATAACCTATGCAAAATATCTGATACATGAAAGATATACCATAAAAGGTAATACCTATCATTGTCTTCTAGGGCTAACTTCTATAGTTTCCTTCAATTTAACCAAAGAATTCTTACAAAAGCCCTCAATGGAACCATTTATCTCTTGTGAAAATGCAAACTTTACATAGAAAATATCTGCCAAGAAAGCTTCCTACGCAACTGTAATTAGTGAATAGCTCATTGCCATTATTTGTCAGATACAATTCTCATCAACACAACAAAAAATGAATAAAAGACCTAACTATTCCGTTATTTAAAACATACCTCTACTGTATTCAATTTCATAATAATAAGCAATATTTTTCCACAAAATATTATCAGTTAAGTCAGGCAGGCCAGTGAAATTCACATTCCAATTATTTCTAGCCTCTAATTGTTTTAGGATGAAAAATTCACATTTCTTTAGCTGGAAAAAAAAGAAAACGAAATGAGAAAGGGGCACATGTTCTAAAGATACAAAATCTTTCCAGAATGTTCATTTCTTACTTAAGCTTCCCTCAACAGGATCTATGCCTCATACTAAGAAAAAGGAACTAGAGCAAATATCATAACACGATGCGTCTGTCCCCCCCTTGACAAAATATATGACTGCATACAAATGACCTCCCTTCTTCATGCTTCAGCTCTTCCAACTGTAAGACAACATGGTTAATCTATACCCCCTAATGTACACTGCAGCTCTAAAACAAAACGGTTCTTTTAAACTCATCACAATCAGGAACTCAATTAATATTACTTCATTGAATCAAAATAATAAAATCAATGTAGAAAAGTAGTGGGTATTCCGTTGTTATTGCTAAAGAGTTTCAGTTAAAAGTTGCTTATGCCATCATTTCATGAGTTCGGACCTAAATAAAACACAGTCCCACATCAGATGGGATTTCTTAAATATACAGTGGACATGTCACCTGCATGCAGAGTACCATTGTGCTGACAATGACTCGGTGATAAAATCAACAGTGTCCTTTTACAACCACACAGCTATGCTTTAATTTATTGTATTACATGGGTCTCTCAATATCTCACAAAAGCATTGCTTTCGTTTTTTGTAACTTTCACACTGCTCTAAATTTATTGGGAATAATTCTACTCTTAGCAGGCTTAAATTGTAATAGAGATTATATATGTTTTCTTTGCTTAAAGTTGCTGCAAAATTCATCTTTTTTCTTGTGCTAAGGTGTCAACCCAAAATGATATTGCAATAGACCATACAAAATTATTAAACTAGGAAGCTTCCTGCGAAATATGGAAACTAAGATTTTTAAAGTTTCACAACAGCAGACAAATGACTTTTATATTCTTTTTCTGTTTTAGTTAATAATAAATTATAAACATGCAATTTATGTAAATTGTTCATTACTTTAATGCATACATATATATATCAATAATAAGGATTGTTATTTCTTCAAAGAAATTATATCATTATTTGGAATTCTTCAAAGTATGGATTATTTCATATATACTTGAAGTATTTTTTCCTGGTGGGTACTTTTATACATGACAAGACTATTTTTCCTAGAAATATGCTTTGTTTGCTAGTAGCAATTTTTAAGATGTGCACAGAAAAAAAGCAATATCAGAAGCAGCAAAGTATTATGCCTTCTAACTGTTGCCTTATTGAATTTTAAACGTTTATAAATTTCCATGTGGTTCCACTACCATTCTTAGAAACGGTGAAAGTGTGCTGTCCCAAACATGAGTAATGATTCTACTCTTGGCTCTTTGAAACAGAGGTAAACGTTGAAGGAGAACCACAGTAAGGCAGAGCATTCTGCAAAGATCTGCTGCTTCCTTTAGTGTTGGTGGTTTCTTCAAGTCCTAGAAAAAAAAGAATTTAAAAAAATATCAGCCTTCATATAGACATTGTAAAAATTCAGACATGCAATAACAGTATTGTAAAATATTTTACCCATAATTTTCCCATATAATAGATTTTTTAACTTATTTTATTTTAAGAAAACTTTTAATAAGCATATGATTTATTTTTCTAAACAGTACAACTAGTTATTTTGCCAAGGAATGAAGACTTTTCAAGATACATAGCCCAGGGGCAGGCCCCATGGCCGAGCGGTCAAATCCACGCTCCTCTGCCGCGGCCCAGGGTTTCGCTGGTTCAGATCCTGGGCACGGACATGGCACTGCTCGTCAGGCCACATTGAGGCAGCGTCCCACATGACACAACTAGTAGGGCGTGCAACTAAGGTATACAACTATGTACCGGGGGGATTTGGGGAGATAAAGCAGAAAAAAATAAAATAAAATAAAAATAAAGAAAGAAATAGCCCAGCGTTCAGTGTAGCTAATACTTTCATTTTTTAAAATGATGAAGGATGGTCATCTCTTTGGAGGAATGTCTATTTACAATATATTTACAATATATTTACAAGCTTAAAGCAGCATACAAGGAGGGTGACAAAGCTTCTTGTTGTCGCTTCTGTTCCTATGTGGAAGACCAGGCCTGAGTAGGAGACACGATTGTATACTAAGGCAATGAAATCTAGCAGAATTTTAAAAAAACAAACAAAAACTTGGGTTTGTATCCCAGCTCTGCCACTAATTAACTGTTTGATTCATTCATCTATAAAGCAGAATACAAAGAATGCCTCACATGCCGAAAGGTTGTAAAGATGAATGATAATGTGTATAAGATACCTGGCATTGGCACACTGTAACTCAATAAAAGTTAGCTGCTATTATTAATAGTAACATCGCTGTCACTATTGGTATTCTTAACAGAAAGCATGGGTTCTGAGCAACAGAGTAGATGACTAGTTATCCAGGTTCCTCTTGATCACAGCCATAATCATTGCCACCAGCAACACCACTCCCCATTGGCTTTTATAACAACTAAACTTCCTGCGGATGTCAACACCTATGCCTCAAAATTGGCCTGTGAAATTCTCAGCAGCAGTGATGATCAGCTGAGACAAGAATGAAATAGATCCTTATCCTTTGGTCAGAGAAGAAAGAGACAACAAGCTCACTGCAGAAAAAAAAAAAATATCTTAATCTGTTTTACAAAGAGCCCTGCATGCTTTCCTAAGAATATGATCAATATATTTACCTCAATGTTTATTCAGCAAACCTGTGACAAGCACGTATTTTCTGGTTTTGATCAGCTACTACTCATAAACATTGCCGCAACTTTAAGAGTAACATTAAATAATTAAATTAATCTTTGAAAGAATCCCACCTGTGTGTTATGATTCTCTGTGCATATGTTTAGGTTTTCACAGTCTTCTGCCTCATGTAACATTTTTTTGTAGAGTTTTAGTGTCACAGAGCATGAAATGGAGCAGACAACACTTCTGATATCAGCTCCTTCTGGCCACAGATTCTGAAGCAAGGACAAGGTTTGATGTATCTGCACCAAAAAAAATTTTTTAAAGACCTAGTGATTGATTACAAGACACAAGATTCAAAGCTTAGGTGATATTTAACGCTAGAAAAAGAAGCTACATTTTTCCCATTAATGTTACTAATGCCAGAATGTAATGTTTCAAAAAATTAAAGAAAAATATAAAAGAAATGCCAAAGGAATAAATGAACTGAACAGTTGGAAAATATTTAATGGAAAATGAGAGTGAGGCTGTATCTAACTAGGTTCTAAATGCCATTTTAACATTAGTAACGATTTATTTTCCTGATCTGTATACTCACCAACAAATCTAAACAAGCTGTGCCCAGTTTGCAAGTCTCTGAATGATTAACCTGTAAATTCTTCAGTGTTGTTAGTTCTGACATTTTTCAGTGGCCTTTGAGGCAACTGATATAAATACAATATAGTCGCCTTATGTTCCACAGCTGTCTTCTCATAAATTGATATAGTTGCCTGATGTTCCACAGCTGTCTTATCACTGGTACTAAAAGCATTATCACTACAACCTCTATACTTTGTGGAAAGTTGGAAAGGAGTAAGAAATTGAAAAATTCAGCAAGGTAATTAGACAAGAGCAGGAGGTAGCTGTACAGACTTAAGATAATTTTGTCTGTCTGTGGCAGGATGCCACAGTCTGAACCAAGAAACTTGGCTTCTCCTAAAAAGTTAAGATGCTAATTAGACAAGTAACTTAACCCATCCATTCATTTAAAAATGTTTGCTTAGTGTCTACATACTATGTAGGGTTTGTAAGGATTTTATTCTAAGATTGATAACTAGCAGAGTTTTGAGCAGAGTAATACCATGATATCGGGTTGACATTTTTAAAAGATCACTTTGAATAAATACCATGTAGAAAGTAAATCATAGGAGATCAAGAGCAGAAGCCGAAATACAAGTAGGTTAATGTCCATGCAAAAGATCATAGTCAAGTTAACGTTGTAGGGATGAAGATGGTGTGAAGTCAGCAGATTCAGGATACATAGTGACAAGATCTACTGGCTGTGAGGTACGAAGGAAAGAATGAAGTCAAGGATGTCTCCCAAGTTTTGTCCTAAACAACTACAAGGATAGAGATGCTATTAACTGATATGAAGACTAATGGAATGGGTTTAAGGTAAAGGTCAGTTTAAGCCATGTTAAGTTTGCAATGCCTATTAAAAATCTGCGTGAAGATGTCTAACAGGCTGCTGGATATAAGAGAAACTAAGTATCTTGCTCATAAGCATATTGACTCTAGAGTCATGTGACCCCCATCACATCACCACATCATATCTAGTCTTCCAAAAAGAATGCTCAATGGAAGGGAAAACAATGTTAAATCGTATGTTTGGAGAAATAAAAAGGGTGAAATAACCATTGACTTAGGTCACCTTCCTCATGAGAGTTTACCAAAAGATCAATTGCTTAACTTCCATTTACAAGCTATATAGATAGTTTTCTTTTCCAGAATACTGAGAAATTCCTGTCTTCTAGGAATACAGTTCCTCAGTGGTACTCCCGTATAGTGTAAGAAAAAAAGTTTGAGATTTTAAAATTATCATAGTAGTTGTCTTCCTCAAATTTTACCGCATATTTTATATAAAATTTTTTGTAGAAAATGTTTAGCGTTTTGTAATCAATAAATTTAGCAAGGCTCCTTCTGCCTCAGTGCTATGCCGCTTGAAGAACACATCCCAAAGATGCTTATTTATATAATCAGTGAGGACATGAATGTGAGTAAAGGAAATGTCTGTCTTCTAGAAGCAACAGTATGTTTCCTAGATGCCGAGCTTTAATTTCCAGATACATGTGTTGTTACCTCTTTCTGCATGTCTCCCAAGTTTAATTTCAAATGACCATAAAGAAATATTCCTGTTCCTTGTGACTTTTGGAAATACTCTATTACGTAGGCATGTAAGGCGTGCCGCAGCTGTTTTTCATGCTACAGAACAAAAACACGTAAGTAAATCTGGTTCAAATAAAAATACACATTGCATATCTCTAGTTAAACTAAATACAAGGTGGAAGATAATGTTCATGATCATTTGGCTACAGAGAAAACAAAAACAAAATCAGTTAATTCAAGTTAAAATGAACTTTTTCTCCTTTTATTTGAACTATTCATTGCTGAGATTATTAGAATATAAAAGAAAAATTAAAAAGCACTTATTTCTAATAAAATCAACCGTTAAGAAAGTCTTAGTAGGAGTATAATTGTTTTATACTAATCTGCTGTCTATTTCAAAAAAGAAAGAAAGGAATAAAATTGTAAGTAATATTCTCAACTCTTAGAATTCATAGCTACCTATTTATAATGGATACAACTATTCAAAACGAGTTGACAAATAAGATGATAAAATATTTTTCTATCATCTACCTTTATTTTAAAAGTGAGAATACAAACGAAAAGCATTCCAGATCATACATATACATACACATATATATGAATATGTATATACAAAATATATACCAAAAAACAGTATACATATAATATGTAGGAGTATACAAATGAGCGAATATGTGTATGTGAATGTGTGTATGTGTCTATACACACATACATGTAGTTTATGTACAAGACACTGACTGAGAATTTCCCACCGTGATCCTGACATGTCCTTGGCCTCTCTGAATTATTCCTCCGCATTGCCTCTTGTACATAAACTTAATCCATACTTTTTCTCCCCACCTCTCAAAATTTCCCGTACAAAGGCTTATCCACAAGAACTTCAACTAAACCTCTCTCGCTCACATCATGTAAAAAATTTTGCCCTCTTTCCTCACTTTGGAATACCCCTTTAGAATCTTATTACGCCGAGAATTTTTGAATAAAGACACGCTATTTGTTCTTCGGCTAATTTTTCTCACATTTACGTTGCTTATTTCTTCTGGGCAATTCAGCCTAACTTACCATTTCAAAAAACAGCCTGTGTGAATAGCAACTTGAGGCACAGTACCCGTAAATTCTTAGGACATCTGACTCTATTCCCGAAGGCTGCACAATACTGATTTTCTTCTGAAGAGCATGAATGATAAAAATGTTTAAAAAGTCTGTTTGACAAGGTGTTATTCCCCTTTCTGAGACAATTAGGAAATATGGGTAACATTGTTGAAGAAATATCTCCCATTCTGGTGACAGACAATTGGAAAATTCTGTATGAATAGTGACGTCAGTATTGTGTTCTAAATGTTGAATCAATATCATACGAAGGGCCTGAAGTTCAGGGTAACTAAAATACATATTTTCTGCATCCTGTGGAAAAAGAAAACCAATGTTAACATTAGAGGTAAAATTAAGAATCTTTCTGAAGATTAGTATTGTGAACAAATTGTTGTATTAACATGACAGGAAGAGTTAAGAATTTCAAGATGATTGAAATATATTTTTCTGCATCTTGTAGAAATGTCAGATAAATACTCATTGCTACTTTCCTATTGTTAATACTTGGTATTATTCTTACTAGCAGACACTTTAATTACAATCTGAAGAAGCAAAATATCTAAAAACGTAATGATGGATCAAATTTTTAAGTGATTGAATATTTTTCCTTAGACTCTATGAAATGAGAATTTTGTAGACTCTACAAAATAAATATGTTGGTTACCTTAAAAAAAACTATTACAAACTTGGCTTCCTTTTGAATGAAATCATGCAGAAATTGTTCCACAATATAGAAGAAGTGAAGAGTTTGTCCTTTCTTGAAGTTCACATTGGAAACACAAGTGATGAATAAGGAATCTCCATCAATCAAAAAGAATTCAGACTCAACAAAGTCTTTCAGTAAGCTTACCATGCTGAATAAAAATATCAAACACATAATACAAAGATTATAATAATATAAGCTTGAGAGAAAACCCCACAGTTCAATTGGATACACAAATTTTCTTCTAATTTAAGAAAAAATTAAGAAAAACTAACTGCAATTTTCCATGATATATAGATAACCCTTTTCCAGGGAATTTCTATTATTCCGTGATAGAATAAACCCTTAGTTAAAGATCTGACTGATTCTATAGTGACATGAAAATTCATTGGTATAAGCATAAATTTATGCAAAAAAGTACATCTCTATATTTTAAATTTAGATACTTACTGTTTTTGCACTTCAAGTATGAAAAATTAAATCACTCATTATCCTGGCTTAATTATATCTATGGAACAATCTCATTTTGCTTTTTAAATTAATATATAGCGAAAGGCTGTGAACTCTTCACCCAATTCAAGAAATAAAAGATTCTTCTATGACTTATGTCTATCCTATGAGCTGTTTCCAAAACTCATCTCCCCATAGGGGCAACCACTGCCTTGAGTTTAGTTTTCATCATTCTTTTGCTTAATTTTTTAAGTTTTTATGACCATAAATGTGTGCTAAATTTTGAATCTTTATTGAAAGAACAACATCTTATATATGTTTTCTAGAATTTACTTTTTAAACTTAATTACCAATTACTATGAAAATTCTTGCATATGGTTACAAGAAGCTATAATTAAATAACTTTAATGCTATATAATATTCAATTATGCCTACATCACAATTTATTCTACATCCTTCTCCTTTCAATGGGCACTTGAATTGTTTCTTTCATTTTTTGCTATTACAAAGTGTGCTACAATGATCATTCTTGTGAATGTTTCCTAATGCACAGGTGAAAATCTAGGGTATAGTCATAAAAATGGAATTATATTCACGTATCGCTTAACAACAGAGAGAGTTTTGAGAAATGCATCATTAGGCAATTTTATCATTGTGTGAACAGCATACAGTGTACCTACACAAACCTAGATAGAATAGCCTACTACACACCTAGGCCATATGGTACTAATCTTATGGGACCTCAGCGTCATATGCAGTCCATTGTTGACTGAAATGACATATGCAGAGCATGACTGTACTGATTTGTACATTATAAAGTAATACCAAATTGTTTTCCAAAGCAATTGTATAGTTATACCTGCATTAGCAGATGTCAGCTATTCAATTTGTCTACATCATTTCCAATACTGGGTGTTGTATAAAACATGAACTATAGACTTTCTTCTAGTTTTTTGGTTTTATTTTTTTGGTCTTTTGGCTAGAATGTGGGGCACTACTACATGCTAGTTTTCAAAAATTAAAAGGCTGCAGAAACATGTTAATTCTGCTGTATATTCTTTCAAAATTTGCTATTTGCATATTCTAATACATGATGTACTGGATCAGACCCTGCAGTCGGATGCCCAGGTTAGAATCCTGGATCCATCACTTACGAGTTCTGAGACTTTAGATTAGTTGCTTATCTATCCAACGCTGCAGTTTCTCAGGATGTAAAGTGAGAAAATTTAAAGCAGCTAATCCTTCTTGTGGTTGTTGTGAGGAGTAATGAGATAAATATGTATAAAATGATTAGAATCAAACTAGGCTTAGGTCATAATGTGTGCTTAAACTGTGCTTATCGTAAATGATGTTTTGGGTTTTTTATTTTGTAACTGTGTACAATTGTGTTATAGGATATCATTCTAAACTATTTTAGAAAATTTGAATGAGGAGATAAACACCATAAGATTTGACTCCATAAATCACTTATGGCAGGATACTTTTTCTTTCTTTATCATTGTGCCTAACATATTAAGAGGCACACAAAAATAACAGTTGAGGGAATGAAATACACATTGGTTTGGTCTATTTGTCCTTGATGATATTACATAATGTTTTGGCATTTGTCAAAACATACAAAAACGATTTTATGAGACTTGCATAATATTTTGACATGGAATACAATGCCAGTTAAATTACTACTTTAGTCTTATGCAATATTAAAAGGCAGTGAATCTTTCCTCCACTTATATCTTTCTTCAAAGCTTTTAGTATCTTATTCCCTGCTACTGAATGAAAGTCGTATACGATAACCCTCCCCAAGAAAATATTTACCTATTTTCAAAAATACTAATCTCTTGCTCCATTGGTAGTTTCTAAATCTATCTATTACTTTTACTGATATATTATTTTGAATAAGTTGTGTTGTACTTACTTCGATTTTGACAGAGTTTTCCAAATCAACAATGAGAGCTTCCTCAGAATTCCCTCACATTCCTTTAATTCTTTAAAAATAAATAACAGTGGTTTAATAGTCAATTTTAAATTAATTTTAAATGACAATTAACTTCTGTTGCTAACTTTAAGTGTATTTATATTTTATACAAGACTGCATATACATGGCTGAAATATTCAGTAAGCATATTAAACGATAAACAGATATGCTAAAAATATGTTTAAAAAGAGAGCATACCTACACTACTTACTGTAAAGAACAATTATTAACAAGATAGGTCAAATCTTACAGTTTTCAAATTGGATTTTTCGTACTCTAAAATAATAAATCCTCAGTTTCAAATGCATTTTAGTGATATACACAAATTATAACAAATCCACAAAGACAAAAATACACCGAAAACTGGAAATTTTCCACTTCCAAAATTAATTTAGATAGGTATCGCTATATAGGTATGTATAGTTATAGATACAGTGTCTATCTTGAAAAGTTCTCTCACTAAAGATAAACCATAAAATGGTAAATTTTGTATTTTTTCCACTCTCCCATATATTTAAAAAAAGAAAAATGGATCTAATTCTTTGAAATAAGTTTCTCTAGCAAACTTCTTGTAATATTCCATGTCCTTGTTGAATGAATCCTATCAGGAAATTAGGATTTGGAAAGAAAAAAAAAGTGTCATCCATTCAGCACATGAGGTCTCAGGAAAAAACAGAAAGAAGTAATATTGAAATTAACCATAGAGGGGCCAGCCCGGAGGCACAGCAGTTAAGTGCACATGTTCTGCTTCTGCTGCCACAGGGTTCACCGATTCGGATCCCTGGTGCGGACATGGCACCACCTGGCAAGCCATGCTGTGGTAGCATCTCACATATAAAGTAGAGGAAGATGGGCACGGATGTTAGCTCCGGGACAGTCTTCCTCAGCAAAAAGAGGAGGATTGGCAGCAGATGTTAACTCAGGGTTAATCTTCCTCAAAAAAAAAAAAAGAAGAAGAAGAAATTAACCATAGATTTTTTGGAAATTTTGTTACAGCATAAGTAGTCTCTCATATTTTTATGATTGATATTAATTAATTGAATCCTCCAGTAACTGTTTCTTCTTCAAAAAGGGTGAATTTTTTGAATAATTGAGGGGTGTTAGGTGTTAATAAAGAATATTTCAATATTATGGGGTCCCTAGACATGCCCATATATTTTGACATGGAATATAATGCCAATTAAACTGTTACTTAGCCAAATTTATTGATAATAGGTGGCTCCTGAATCCTAAGAGCTACTTTGGAATTTATTAACCAAACAGTAAGGCTAAGCTTGGTGTATATTATCATTTTCGTTAAAATTGTACTTATTTAGTTATTTATTGCAATTAACATAGAAGTCTCCAAATGTCTTCATCATTTTATGTCTCTAGAATTTCATAATCTCATTTTATCATTATTATTTGCATATCTGTGCTGACAGAAGCAACCCAACAAGCCAGCATTGTGAATAGTTACAGATTGAAGATTAAAAGACTTTTGTGTGAATAAAGTGCAAGGAAGTTTCCTGCTCCAGGTCTTAAGCTTTGCTTACTAAAAGCCTGCCTAATTGGTTGGAGTTATGTGAAAATATTCGTTTGGAAGAGTATTTTAAAGTTTTATTTCAATTGCATCAATAGTTTTAGGAACACTGTATTTAAGTTGCTTTCTTGTTTTTCCTTTATGTATTTTTATTTTAGTTTATAATTAGGTAAGAAATATTTGAATTTCAGTTTAGGTAAATTATTAATACTTGCTTTGGGTAAGTGTTATTCATACATCATCCAGATGAAAAGCAGGGGGAAAAAATCTAGATAATTTAATCAAGGTAAAAATAAAAGGCAGTTGGTGATTGAGGAACTCTAAATTTCAGTTGATCATTTTTGAGGGGAGGATGATGACGATAATTTGAAAATACAGAAAAGCATGAAGAATAATTAACAAACATCTATGTACCCCAACATTGGAACTGGTAAATGTTAAAACTGCTCATTTGCTTAAAATTCATTTATCAAGGAGAAATAAACATTACAGATACAGTTGAATTCCCGTTCTGCCCGCCACAAAGACAACTAACAACGTGATATTTCTTTGCCATAACTTTATATTACCATTTATAGTATTCTTTTATGTTTCTTTGACTTAAATGGTATCATTCCACATCCTGCTTTCTTCATTCACTTTTAAGATTTTGTGATCTATCCTTGTGGATACACATAGATATAGTGCATTTATTTTAGCAGCTGATAATACTCTACCATATGAGTATATCACTTTTTGTTTTTTAAAGCTGTTCTTTTTTGTTGTTGTTGAGGAGGATTCGTCCTGAACTAATCTCTGTTGCCAATCTTCCTCATTTTTTCCCCTCTCCAAAGCCCCAGTGCATAGTTGTATATTCTAGTTTTAGGTCCTTCTAGTTCTTATGTGAGCTGCTGCCACAGCATAGCCACTGACAGACTAGTGGTGTGGTTCCGCGACCGGGAACTAAATCCAGGCCAATGAAGTGGTGAGAGCACCGAACTTTAACCACTAGGCTATCAGGGCTGGCTCAGTATATCACCTTTTATAAGCAAATGCCATACTGAGAGACATTTAGGTTGATTTGTTTTCTTGTCTTTGTCCTACAAATAATGGCATATTGTACATTATTTTTAACATGTCTCACGGAACATACTCAAGAGAGATTCTCTAAGAGGTAGGAGTTGGAGAGGTAAGCAACTCCACTAGATAATATTCATTTCATCTTCAAAGTATTGATAATGTCAAATTTTAAAATATTAATAATCTGAGAAATGTGTCTCATAGTTCTAATTTATATTACTACCAAGAATGAGTATCTTATACAATATATATCTATTTCTTTTTAACATTCACATTTCCCCTTTGTGATTTGTTTATTTGTGACATTTACCCAATTTTCTATTGGGTTGTCTTTCTCTGGTCAATTTGTATACAATCTTTAGTTTTCCTGGGTAAATGATTCTTATATTTATACATAGATTTATGGTCTTATTCCAGTCTGTTCATTATACTTTAACTCTTCTTGGAATATTTTGTTCCAGAGAAGCTTCTGGGTTTTTTTATTATGATAAAATCTACCAAACTTTTATTTTTTATTTGATTTTTTTTGTCTTATTTAAGAAATCCAGCCCTACCCCAAGATCCTTAAGATATTCCACTGTGGGGTTTTTTTGGAGAGGCAAGATGAAAGAGTAGATTCAGATTGAACATGCATTTAATTTAAAGATTAATTGGGGATAATTGATATATTTATGATATTGAGTGATAATGAGCAAGAACCTAGTATATTCCCAACATTTATTCAGTAAAATTAAGTTCTTCTGTAATGTTTCATAAATATTTCCTCCCTAACATGTTTTGTGAGATTTATTCCTGAGTATATTTTAGTTTGCGCTGCTATTTTGATGGTTTCCTTTCTTTTAATACATTTGCCAATTAGTCATTTCTGGTACTTAGAATCAGTATTAGATTCCATACTGATGGCCATTTCCATTCTAATGGGTGATTAGAATCAATTTTTTTTAAAATGTCAATCTAATATCCCAAAGAAGATTTATCGTATTTGCCAGTTTTGTGTAGATTCTCTTGGACATTTTAGGTAGATTTTCTTCGCTGTTTGGGGTAGAGTATAATAACAATCATTTTCTCTCTCTTCCTTCCCTATTCTCACATTGTTTTTTACTTTTCTGGTGTCATTACATTGACTTGTTAGCAAATACTCTTTCCTGTTTAATGGTAAAACACATAAAGTTTTATCATTATTTTGGTGTTTGATGTAGATTTTAACAGGTTGCTTTTATTAAGTTTAGGAAATTATTTTCTTTGCCTAGTTGGTAAAAAAGTCTAATCATCAGTGAATATTGAAATTTTCTAAATGTTTTCCTGCATCTATTGAAATGACAATATATTCCTGTAATTATTATTATACAGAATTTTATTACAAAAATTTTTATATTGAGATTACATTAAAACAACCTGGTATTGATATTTTCTTTACTTGCAGTATAATTGTATTTTATGTGTTGTATTTAATTTAGGAATTCATGCTTATCAGACCACTCTTCAAGCTTTTGAGTTAAGTAGAGTCATTTGGACCTACTTTTAAATTCACAGTTCTATAATCAGAATCATGTGAGAATTTTGTTAAAATTTTTGACTCCCAGTCCGTATCCCCAAGGATTTATTGATTCAATCAGACTAATGAAAAGTCTAAGAATCTATGCTAGAGTGGAGTGTAACAGATCTATATTTGACTTAAATAAAATCAACTATACAAACTCATTTAAAAATTTTCAAGCCTATCTTTTTTTTTTTTTTACAATATAGATTCCAAGCAAATCAAACTACGCAATCATGTAGTCAACTAAAGAAAAACAACACAAAATCTTTTCTAATATTCAGGGAAAAAATAGCTGAGGGCATCTATATAGTTGAGAGAGAAAGAGAGAAGGGGGAGGAGGAGGAGAACGAGAAGGAGAAGCAGGAGAAGAAGAAGAAGATGAAATGCCTCACCTGATCTTTCTAAATCACAGTCGCTAACATCTGTAGGTTCAACTTTTGAAGGCTTCTCTTCATTGATTTCAAACTCAGATGGTAATTGCCTAGAAGCTGGTTCTTCTATTACGTCTTCTGAGCTTAGTTGATCTTCTTCCTCAGATTGATCAAATGAGGACAAACTCTCTGTGGTCTCACTGTCATCACAGCTATCACTTTCAATATCGCTTTCACTTTCATTGTTACCTGAGCTTGAGTTTTCATTTGACGTAGTAGATGCAGAAGCCATGATCTATAAAAACAAAGCTACTAATTATCACTTTATTTAAAATCACATATCACAGTATAGTGTACTCCTTTCACAGGAGAAATCAGTTGGATTCCCTCATCTCTCTCTAAATCGCACCAATCTCTAGTTTCCTAATGAGGATAATTTCTCATAATCTTCTCCCCAAACATGTTTGCAGTGAGTTGCTCAAAAGGGAAGGTAGAGGCAAAATACATTCCTGAAAATGTGTATAGGAAAGTCACATACACAAAGACAAAAAATAATGTATGTGCTTAAAAAGAGGATTTGATCTAAGAAAATCAGAACATAGTAAAAATTTCTATATATACCTTAACTTTGGAACGATCTTCATATATAAGTTTCCAGCATTTTAAGTATTACTTTAATTATATTCTTTTTTTTCATAGTTGAGCACATAGTCAACCAGATGACATGGAATTAGCATCCAATTAAAGCTAAAGATTTGCTGGTTTCTGTGTGACCGATGACTTTCACCATTTTCTCAACCAAGTTTATGAAACATGCATTCTCTCGTTGTATCAACATGTGTATTCTTCATTTATCTGTTTTTTTCTAATAGTAAAATATTCCACTGGCAGCATGAAGAAAGAAACTAACAGTGAGGACAGTGCCCTGTTGGCTGGAAGAGAGCATAACTTCATACTTCATCAAAATGTTCAGTCGTCAGCTTATGGAGGAAAGTGTTAAGCGTGGTTCCTCACAACTAAAATTTACAAAGGGTCACTGTATACCTAAGGCAAATAGATGAAACCATAGGTAATATAGGTACTTAGATTCACAGCACAGTTTCATGCAGATAGGGTAATTCTATGTAAATAAACTCCAATCACTGGTAGCAATACTAGTGTCACCAATATATTGTAGTATCACGATCTTTTTAGAAATGATATAACAATCAAATTATATGAAAAGAAACTATAAAGACATCACAGAATTGAATGTTTTATTTTTGTAAATAAAACATCTGAGAGTAATTTGGCTACAATATCTGTCATCCTGCAAAAATGTTAAAATGTGTACTTTTTAGTTTTTATCTATTTTATACTGATTTATAAATTGCTCACTCTAATTTTGTTGGAAAATTCTTACATGCCACTTCAGATCTTTTTAGCCTCACCTGTCTCCAGGGACCTTGGCACTTGTCTTGTTCCAGCCACCACTGTGGCAAACATCTTTGCATGGGCATCAATCAACTTTAGGAGGGAAAAATTCAATAGCATTTTGCCTTTTGTCTACATCATGTCTCTCGCTCCTTTTGGGGGGATTTCCCTGCAGCCACTGAAGCATGAAACACTACATTCATATATGTGCAACCCAAAAGTATGTTTCCCTAAATGTCAAACATTTGGCCAATAGTAGTAGCAATCAGAGCATAAATCCTTCTCCCATCCTTCCATGGATGGCTTGTCCTGAGACACAGAACATTAAGTGACCTCTTGGAAGATTGTACCAGGGGAATGAATTATTAGTTGTGTGTGATACTAAGCAGTGGACAACTCAGCAACACACTCATATTGGTTCTTCCTCTTTCTCTACTTCATTCCTCTTTCTTTTACCTTTGATTTCCTGGGATTACATGCCTCAATAAATTATTAGCACATAATTTTTTGTCTCAGTCTCTGCTTTCTTGGGAACCCAAAGAGAATTCATATCAAGAGTGGCCCCTGAAAGAATATCCTCAGGGTAAGACTTTGAAGTTCGATCATTCCCTGGTGTGATGTCAGTAGTGATCCCATTGCTGGTGTTAAGAGAGGTGCTAATAATCCTGGCATACAGGAGTGTGACAATTACTAAGACTTTCCTCTGTATTTCATTCTAATGAAGTAGAGGTGGGAGGTAAGGCATTGAGAATACTCATTAGTTGTTCCACCTGAAAGTACAGAAGCAATGACACTTTTAAGTGTGGAATTATCTTCTAATAATAACATTGGAAAGCTCTCATATAGAAAATGATAGACTGAGGGCAGCCCTCAGTTATATAAAGGCAGGCAATCACATTTATTTTCCTAGCTGTAGTATCTTTACTGAGACAGAAAATAATAGCCTCTGGCACTTGGCATGAGGCTATTAAACTGATAAATGCATTTGTTTTCAATCCTTACCAATAAGGAAGATCAAAAGCAGTTCACATTTGCCTAAGAAGAACACCATTTTTGTCTCAGGGATCTGTTAAATTTCTTGTTCTTTATCATAATATAGTCTGTACTCTAATCAACATGACATTCCAGAGATTATTACGCTGCTTTTCTGTTGATGATATCATGCACTATTAAGATACGTCTTAAGGCTCAATTTCCACCCTCATATATAACTACTCATGCAGCAGACACCTCATTTTTCCACTAATATCGAAAAATGAATTATATTGTTTCTGTTTTGCACGAATTATTTTATCTGTGCTCTAGATTTTGTCTCCTGGACCTTTCTCTAAAGGTTACCTCCCTTTATCCCATTTTCTCCTTCCCTACCTCTCTCTCCTGGCTTTTTTCCCTCAGTGTATAAACATAACCATGTCTTTTCCACCCTAAAATAATCGTCCTGCTATCTCTGTTACACTCATTCAATTTCAGCTCTTTTTTTCACTCTCCTCTGTGACTATTTCAATCCATTATCACGCTGCTCCAAATGTCTAACCAATAACTCTTCATGTTTCTACACATGATCATGCATCATCAAGCTTCTAAGAAGAGAATATAAAGTCTTTATGATTCATCACTAACACTACTATCACCAGCAAAATGCAATAACTGTATAATTGGGCAATCATTTGGTCTCACTGTGCCTCAGTTCCCTTTTCTTTAAAAGAAGAGTCAAAAAAATACTTCCCTGTGGCCAGCCCAGTGGTGTAGTATTTAGGTTCATACACTCCACTTCGGCAGCCTGGGGTTCACTGGCTCGGATCCTAGATGTGGACCTACACACCGCTCATGAAGCCATGCCGTGGCAGCATTCCACATAGAAGAACTAGAAGGACTTACAACTAGGATATACAACTATGTACTGGGGCTTTGGGAGGAAAAAAAAGAGGAATATTGGCAACACATATTAGCTCAGGGCCAATCTGCCTCACCAAAAATATTACTTCCATCAAAAAGCGTTAAATTCTAAATATAAAATATAAAATAAGAAGACGTAAAAGTGTTGACCACTGTGCCATAAATCCTTATACTTTCATCATTTCTTGGTTGTGGCTTTTTTTAGCAAATACAATTTCCCATAAATATACTTTAATTTTGATGAATAATTAATTAATTAATTCATACACTCAATCTGCTTTTATTAGATATTTACTATAGTATAAGACACTATTCTAGGCAACATACTCAAGTCCACTAGCCTTAGGAAGGACACAGTCTAGAAAAAGAGATAAGTTAGCAGATTAATTAAAAGTTAATATGATGGGAGTTGTATTATAGCTAGTAAATGAACCAGGTAGTACGAAAGCATAAAGGAGGGAGTGACTGGGAGAAGTGAATGAGGCTTCTCAAAGGAGATGATCTTTGAACTTGAGCTTGAAGAATTATCAGTTTTTCAGAGAAAGACAGAGTAAAAACATTCTAGAAAAACAGAACAGCATGTTCAGAGACAGGTTCAAGATGGTGGCATAGGAAGATCCTGAACTCACTTCCTCCCATGGACCTAACAAATCTGCAGCTACATATGGAACAATCTCCTCTAAAAAAGACCAGAAAACTAGCTAAAAATCTTCTCCACAGCAAAAAAAAAAAAAAGGTCACATGAAAATAGGTAGGCGAGGCAGAGAAATGGTCTCCCCAAAAACCCCACTCCCGGTGCAGCAAACTACAATTGGGAGGGATTTCTTAAAGATGAAGCTTCTCCTTGAGGAGCAAGGGGTTTGTGCCTATTATCAGGGATCCCAACTCTTGGGATCTGCATCAGAGAGACAAGCCTCCAAAATATGCAGCTTTGAACACCAACACGAGAACCGTAGGGTTAAAGGAAAGAAAGATTCTGCTCTTAAACAGCTTGCACACATACTCACCCTGGGACCCAGGACAAAAGCAGTAGTTTGAAAACTGCTCAGACTACATGTGAAGGAGAATCATTTGCCAATCTTACATCATCTGCTGGAGGGGCAAAAACCTGTTGAGACTCTTTCCAGGAACAGAGACATGGGTGGATGCTATTTTTGCACTATCCCCCTACATTGCTAGGGTCAGCATTGGTAAGTGCCATTTTTGCACTCTCTCATAATCTGCTAGTGCCAGTGCCCTCCACAGCTGGCAGACAGCCCCTCTTCCCTGAGTCACCACAGCAGTCCTGGGCCTGGCAAGTGCCCACTCCCCTGTGCCACCACTGCAGCCCCACCAGATTCTGTGGGCACAGGCTGCCCACAAAGGGAATGCTCCATGAACACCTGATGGCTGGGAGAGATTGTATTTCTGGGTCTCATGGGTCTGAAACAATTGAAGAGACAGTTCTTGGCAGGCTACCATCCCCAGGATATAGCATAAAGAGCAGACTGAAACACAATTCCAATCTTCCTGGGAAAAAAGTCCTATTTACTTATCCTGGAGCCCCAGTCTGAGGAGTAGAATGCAGGTTTACCACTCATTTAGAGGCTACAGAAAGTGAGACAGAAGAAGCCACCTTTGCACTTTCCCTTGGCCTCACTACAGCTTGCCAGCACCTCCCAGAAAGGAGCTCATACACTTGTCTGGAGCCTCAATTTTAGCAAAAGTCACTAAAAGAAACCTCCAGATCACCTGGTCTGGAGGCCAACAGGGTCTATGATTGTTGTCCCACAGGACTGAATATATTTGCATGCCTTAAAAGCTGCTGCCTGAGAGTCTAGTTTCCAATCATCCTGAAACTAGGTGCTGACTGAGATCTGACCTTCTAGAAAACTCACAGGTCTTGACACACCCTCAACAACTAGGACCTATCAAGAAAAATCAGGCTGTCTAAAAAACTAAAAAGGCTCAAGAGATAACCAAAATTTAGAGCAAGGTTAAACAATACGGTTCATACGCATGAGCCACACTCAAGACTAGAAGAGACAGCTGTTTCACCCAATACATAGAAACAAACAGAGAGTCAGGCAAAATTAGAAGACAAAGAAATATGCTCCAAATGAAAGAACAAGATAAAATCCAGGGGGAAAAAAGCTCTAATGAAATGGAGATAAGTAATTTATCTGATAAAGGGTTCAAAGTAATGGTCATAAAGATACTCACCATATTCAGGAGAAGAAGGAAATGAACACAGAAAGAATTTCAAGAAAGAGATAGAAAATATAAGAAAATTCCAAACAGAAGTCACAGAGCTGAGGAACACAAAAACTGAAATTAAAAATATGCTAGAGGGGTGCAACAGCAAACTAGATGAAGCAGAAGAAAGAATCAATGATCTGGAAGATAGAGCTGTGGAACTCACCCAAACAGAGCATCAAAAAGAAAAAATAATTTTATTTTTCCTTTTTTTTCCCAAAGATTGGCACCTGAGCTAGCAAGTGTTGCCAATCTTTTTTTTTTTTTTTCTGCTTTATCTCCCTAAATCCTCCCAGTACATAGTTGTACATCTTAGTTGCAGGTCCTTCTAGTTGTGGCATGTGGGATGCTGCCTCAAAGTGGCCTGATGAGTGGTGCCATGTCTGCTCCCAGGATCCGAACCAGTGAAACCCCATGCTGCTGCACTGGAGTGTGCGAACCTAACCTCTCAGCCACGAGGCTGGTCCCCAGTAAAAAGAATTTAAGAAGTGAAGAAAGCTTAATGGACTATGAGACAATGTCAGGCAGAATAACATTCACAGTATAGGTGTCCCATTAGGACAAGAGCAAGAGGAAGAGACAGAAAATTTATTTGAAGAAATAATGGCCCCAAATTTCCCTTACCTAGGGAAGAAAAAAGACATCCAGATAGAGGAAGACCCAAGAGTTCCAAATAAGATGAACTCAAAGAGACCCAGAGCAAGACACATAATAATTAAAATGTCAAGTTAAAGACAAAGAGACAATCCTAAAACAAGCAAGAGAAAAACTACTTTTTACAAACAAGGGAACCCCCATAAGACTATAAGCAGATTTCACTGCAGAAACTTTACAGGCCAGAAGGAAGTGGCATGATAAATGCAAAGTGCTAAAAGGAAAAAACTTCCAATCAAGACTACTCTACCTGGCAAGGTTAACATTCAGAATTAAAGGAGAGATAAAGAGCTTTCCAAAAAAACAAAAGCTAAATGAGTTCATCACCAGTAAATCAGCATAACAAGAAATGTTAAAGGAACTTCTTTAAGCTGAAAAAAAAGGGCAGTAATTATAAACAAGAAAATGTAAGAAAGTAAAAATCTCACTAGTAAAGGTAAATACATAGTAAAGGTAGTGGATTAATCAATTATAAAGCTAGTATGAAGGTTAAAGACAAAAGTAGTAAAAATAGATATAACTACAACAATTAATTAAGGGATACACAGAATAAAATGATGTAAAATGTGACACCAAAATCACAAAACGTGGGGAAGGCAGGTAGGAACAAAAATGCAGTTTTAGAACATGTTCAAACTTAACTTGCTATCAATTTAAAATAGACTATTATATATATAGGCTATTATTTGTGAGCCTCATGGTAACCAAAAAGCAAAAACCTATAGTAGATACACAAAAGACAATAAGAAATGAACCTAAGCACAACACTGTAGAAAGTCATCAGACCACAATGGAAGAAGACAAGAGAAGAAGAAAGGAACAGAAAGTAACTACAACACAGCCAGAAAAAAAACCTAACAAAATGGCAATAAGTACATAATTAGCAATAATTGCTTTAATGTAAATGGACTAAATTTTCTAATCAAAAGGCATAGAGTGGCTGAATGGATAAAAAAACAAGACCCACCGATTTGCTGCCTACAAAAGACTCACTTCAGACATAAGGACACACACAGACTGAAAGTGAAGTGATGGAAAGATATTTCCTGCAAAAGGAAACCAAAAGAAATCTGAAGTAGCTATACTTATCAGAAAATATAGACTTTAAAACAAAGATTGTAAAAAAGATAAAGATGGGCATTACGTATTGATAAAAGGATCAATCCAACAAGAATATACAATGTTTGTAAATATTCATGCACCCAACATAGAAGCACCTCAATATGTTAACACCTAAAGGGAGAAATTGACAGCAATATAATAATACTAGAGGACTTTAATACCTCACCTACATCAATGGATAGATCATCCAGACAGAAAATCAATAAGGAAACATTGGCCTCAAATACATTAGACCACATGGACTTAATAGATATATACAGAACATTCCTTCCAAAAGCAACAGAATACAAATTCTTCTCAATTGCACATAGAACATTCTCCAGGATAGATCATTTAGGCCACAAAATAAGTCTCAATAAATTTAAGTCTGAAATCATACAAAGCATTTTTTCCAACTACAATGATATGAAACTAGAAATCAATTACAAGAAGAAAACTGGAAAAACACAAATATGTGTGGAGATTAAACAACACACTACTGAACAACTAATGAGTAAATCAAGAAATCAAAGGAGTAATCAAAAAATACCTTGAGACAAACAAAAATGAAAATACAATGTACCAAAATCCATGGCATGTAGCAAAAGCGTTCCTAAGAGAAAAACTTACAGCAATACAAGCCCAAGTCGAGAAAGAAGAAAAAATCTCAAATAAACAATCTAATTTTATACCTAAAGAAACTACACAAAGAAGAACAAACAAAGCCCAAAGTTATCAGAAGGAAAGAAAAAAAGTCAGAGTGGAAATAAATGAAATAGGGACTAAAAAGGCAATAGAAAAGATTAATGAAGGTAAGATCTGGTTCCTTGAAACAATAAACAAAATTGATGAAACTTTAGATAGACTCACTAAGAAATTCATTGAGGAAAAAAAAGACAATATGAAAAAAAGAGGGCTCAAATACAGAAAATCAGAAATAAAAGTGAAAAAGTTACAACTGATACCAAAGAAATAAAAGGGATAAGAAGAGACTACTATGAACAATTATACTCCAGCAAATTGGACAACCTCAAAGAAGTGGACAAATTCCTAGAAACATACAATCCTCCAAGACTGAATCATGAAGAAATAGAAAATCTGAATAGATGAATTACTAGTAAAATGATTGAATCAGAAATTAAAAAAATTTCCAACAAACAAAAGTGCAGCACCAGATATCTTCACTAGTGAATTCTACCAAACATTCAAGAAGATTTAATATCTATCCTTCTCAAACTCTTCCAAAAAATTGAAGAGGAGAGAATACTCCCAAACTCATTTTACAAAGCCAGCATCACTCTGATGCCAAAATCAGAGAAGGATGCCATAAGAAAATAAAATTACAGGCTAATATCCCTGATAAAGATAGATGCAAAAATCCTCAACAAAATATTAGCAAACTGAATTCAACAATACATTAAAAGGATCATACATCATGATCAAGTGGAATTTATCCCAGGGATGCAAGGATGGTTCAACATCTGCAAATTAATCAACACAGTGTAACACATTAACAAAACGAAGGATATAATCATATAATAACAGATGCAGTAAAAGCATTCAACAAAATTCAACATCCACTTACGATAAAAACTCAACAAAGTGGGTATAAACGTAACATACTTCAACATAACCAAGGACGTATATGACAAGCCTACAGCTAACGTAGTCAGTGGCAAAAAGCTGAAAGCTTTTCCCTTCACATCAGGAACAAGACAAGGATACCCACTCCTGCTGCTTCTATTCAACATAGTATTGGAAGTCCTAGCTAGAGCAATTAGGCAGGAAAGAGAAATAAAATGCAGCCAAATTGGAAAAAAAGAAGTAAAACTATCACTATTTCTGGATGACATATTTTTATATATAGAAACCCAAAAGACTTCACCAAAAGAATTTAGAACTAATAAACAAATTCGGTAATGTTGCAGAGTCCAAACTCAATATACAAAAATCAGTTGCATTTTTATACACCAACAACAAACTATCAAAAAGAGAAAATAAGAAAACAATTCTGTTTACAACTGCATCAAAATGAATAAAATACCTAGAAACAAATTTAACAAGTGAGGTGAAGGACCTGTACACACTGAAAACTATAATACATTGATGAAAGAAATTGAAAAAGACACAAATAAATGAAGAGATATTCCATGCTCATGGATTTGAAGAATTAATATTGTTAAAATGTCCATATTACCCAAAGCAATCTTTGCTTCAATGCAATCTCTATAAAAATTCAATGGCATTCTTCACAGAAATAGAAAAATAATCCTAAAATTTGTTTGGAACTACAAAAGATCCCAAATAGCCAAAGCAATCTTGAGAAAGAACAAAGCTGGAGGCATCAGGCACCCTGATTTCAAACTATATTACAAAACTATAGTAATAAAAACAGTACGGTATTGGGCATAGAAACAGACACATAGATCAATGGAACCAGATAGAGAGCCCAGAAATAAACCCATGCGTATAAGGTCAATTAATGTATGACAAAGGAGGCAAGAATATACAATGGGGAAAGGACATTCTCCCTAATAAATGGTGTTGGGAAAACTGGACAGCCACATGTACAAAAATGAAACTGGACCACTATCTTACACCATACTCAAAATGGTATAAGATGAATGTATAAATAAGATGTGGTACTTGGAATAGTACTCAGCCATGAAAAAGAATGAAATCTTGGGGCTGGCCCAGTGGTGCAGCGGTTGGGTGCTCACATTCCGCTTCGGCAGCCCAGAGTTCACCAGTTTGGATCCTGGGTGCAGACTTGGCACCGCTTGGCAAGCCATGCTATGGTAGGCGTCCCACATATAAAGTAGAGGAACATAGACATAGATGTTAGCTCAGGGCCAGTCTTCCTCAGCAAAAAGAGGAGGATTAGCGGCAGATGTTAGCTCAGGGCTAATCTTCCTCAAAAAAAGAAAAAAAGAATGAAATCTTGTCATTGGCAACAACTTTGATGGATCTTGAGGGTATTACCCTCAGTGAAATAAGCCAGACTGAGAAAGAGAAATACTGTATGATTTCAGTTGTTTGTGGAATCTAAAAAATGAAACAAACCAACAAAGAAAACAAAACCAGACTGATAGATACAGAGAACAGAGGGGTGGTTGCTAGAGAATAGGAGAGTTGTGGAGTGAGCAAAACTGGTGAAGGGGATCAAGAGGTAAAAGCTTCCAGTTATAAAGTAAATAAGTCATTAGAATATAATGTACAACATGGAGACTACAGTTGATAATATTGTATTAACTTTTTATGACGATGGAGAGTAAGTAGCCTTACTGTGGTGATCATTGTGCAATGTATACAAATGTTGAATCATGATGTTGTACATCTGAAACCAATATAATATTCTATGTCACTGTACTGCAATTAAGAAAAAGACAGAAAAGGGGGCCAGCCTGGTGACCTAGTGATTAAGTTTGCAGGGTCCGCTTTGGCGGCCCAGGGTTCTCAGGTTCAGATCCTGGGCATGGACCCAGCACCACTTGTCAAGCCATGCTGTGGTGGCATCCCACATAAAATAGAGGAAGATTAGCAGTTGTTAGCTCAGCAACAATCTTCTTCAAGTAAAAAGAGGAAGAATTGGCAAGAGATGTTAGCTCAGGGCCAATCTTTCCCACAAAAGCAAAAGAAAACACAGAACAGCATGTCAAAGGCAAACAGCAGGTCCGAAAAGGCAGAGTTCATATAGAGTACCTCACCAAGTTTGCTCAGGGTATGCCTCTTAAAGAAAATCAGTATCTTCCCTAGTCTACAGAGAGAATATGTATAAATCTTATTTGATTAAGCCCATTGGTCAATTGTATCAAGAAATAACTGGAAGCTTACCCTAGGCAATCATGCTTGTCTTAATGATTAGCACAAATATCGTTTTTCCTCAAATGTTTTCTCTGAAATACTCCAACAACAAAGGATCTAGGCAAAGATGTAACAGCAACCCTGGCAAGCATACAATCTCATTGATGTCTCATGTTTCACTTTTTTTTAGCAAAAATGCATATAAATTTTGCATTTTAACACATAATGTATCAGAATTTTTTAAATATGAAAGTATGGGGTTTTTTGAAAAGTATTGTCTACACGTTCTCCGATAGCCCTCTGAATAATTCCATATTGTTGGACTTATGAGCTCTAATTTTACAGATGAGTAGTCTCAGAATCAGAGAGGTTTCATAGCTTGTACAAGGCCCTGCAGCTAACAGATTGAATAACTGAGTTTGTCTGAACAAGGCCCCCATAGACCAACAACACTACCGTGGTCATCAAAAGGTAAGTGGCTACTCCAGTGAGGCTCAAAAGTAGATGTCAGAAATAAGGACAGAGACAAGAACGGACTACCTTTGATTTCCAAAGTTATTGAAATATTGCAGAAACATAGCCTTAATTATTCAGAGGACTCCTATTTAGTTGAGTCACCACCTATCCTAAAGTAAAATACAATTTCCAACTATTAAACCTAGAAATATGCTCAAGCTAACTCTGTTAACAGTGTTTTCAAATCCAAGTTTATGAACCACAGTTTAAGGTAGATTTCTCACTTATTAACACCATTGTTTCTCAATCAATCCTGTCAAGCTCCTCATTGCCCAACCCTCGACTTGCCAAATCAGTTAGAAATATTCACTTAAAAAAATGTATCTAATATATACTCGTGTCCTTTCTATGTTTGCCTTGTCAGTTACATTAAGCTATAAGGTTAATGCAATTGTGTATCACATTTTTTTAAATAATCAAGCTGGTACCAGGAAGTCTGAGCATTTTTAAAAGTTATGAATTCAATCTAGAGGGGCCATTTTAACAATTTCAAATGGATCTTGGAGTTAATTTATTTACAAATAAATTGTTTTGTTTTGGGACTGAAATCAGCACCACTACCCTGCCCCAAGTCTAATCTTCAAGTTTAATTTGGCCCTTAGAAGTCAGTTCTTCTTCCTAAAATCTCCCTAATCATATGCACTCATTTTGTCTCACCACTTCATCTATACACAAGGCACCAAACCCCCTTCTACCTGTGGTCTGTAGTTTCCTTGTCACAGTCCAATAGCCAGCAGCAGTCACAAGATGGTTGGAGTGAGTCCTCAGAGGTGTCCTGAGAAACTCTAGAAAGGCAGACAGAGCTATGCTATTGCTCCAGCTGAATCACTGGCAGCACCCTCCCTGCTCTCACTGGATCATCCTGATTTAGGTTTCATTTCCCAGAGAGGCTGAGAAAACAGGAAGGCTGAATAACTTACCACAGTTTCAGTGTTAGCCTACTTGTTCCAGCCACACCCTTTAGAAAAGTGTATGTCTAGGACACTAAGGCAAAGGTCAAAAGTACACACCACACACACACACACACACACACACACACCTGTCTCAAGGCCTCACTTCAGTCTGGCACATGCCCCAACTATCAACTACTCTAAGGACTTAGTTCAACCATTCCTTTACCTTCTCTTCCTCCTTCTTTTATTTACTTTTTAAATTCTACAAAAATTAAAGCAAGTATAGAGGAAATCTTGAGACAATCAATTAAGGTCTTGAGACACACTAAAAATTATTCATTAACTCAAAAGTCATTATCAATTTGGACTGGGACCTAACACTTTGTATGTGCTCAAAAATGATCCGTTGAAAGAAATTTAATGTCCAGTGGAAGATAAAATCCAGCAGTGGAGACCTTTTCTTCAGCAACAGTGCTATGTAGAAAATTATCACAATGAATCTTCCTCAAGGCTTCGATGGGACAGAGAAATAATACTCCACTGTCAAATGCCTATTTTCTTCATATTTTTCATGATACAGGTGTCAAAAATTAGGAAGGTTAGAGAAAATTTGAACCACAAGTTTCTTAATTAGGAATCTTTCTCTGATTGCCTTATACCCATTAATTTCAGAATACACAGTCTATTCAAGCATATAAGAAAAACTTATAAAAACTAACCTCATGCTAAGTAAAAAAATAAGTAGACAAAATTCAAAGGCTCAGTGTCTTAGAAACCATCTTCTCTGACTACTTAATCAACAATGGAATATAAATAAGACAATAACAACAATATATCTCACCTCTGGAAGTTAATACGAGCCCTTCTAATTAATTGAAGGGTAAAAAAAATTAATGAAAAAAATGTTAAATGCTTAAATTTAAATAATGTTAAAAATATTCGTAAAAATGTATGGAATGCATCAAAATTGTGATTAGAGAGAAATGTTTATCATTAGCTACTTATATTAGAAAAGAAATTAAGATGATACTTAGTGAGGTAAGCATGGAACTGAGCTAAAGAAGTTTAAGAAAGAACCATAGGAAAAAAGTTAAAAGAAGAACATGTTTAAAAGAAAGTGAAAGAAGGAAATAAGATTACAAATTTATTGACACAGGGGTCAGCCCGGTGGTGCAGTGGTTAAGTGCACACGTTCTGCTGCTGGCGGCCCAGGGTTCGCCAGTTCGGATCCCGGGTGCACACATGGTACCGCTTGGCATGCCATGCTGTGGTAGGCGTCACACATATAAAGTAGAGGAAGATGGGCACGGATGTTGGCTCAGGGCCAGGCTTCCTCAGAAAAAAGAGGAGGACTGGCAGTAGTTATCTCAGGGCTAATCTTCCTCAAAAAAAAAAAAAAAAAAAAGAAAGAGAAAAAAATTTATTGACACATAAAAAAGAAGAAAGGATTAATAAAGACAAAACTAATATTTTAAAAGAATAAAATCAACAAAGTTTGTCATCATTTGTCAAGAAAAAAGAGAGAACAAAAATAAAATAATTTTAGGAATAAAAAAGGGAATCAAAACTAAAAAAATGGATCAAAGACTTGAAGACACTTGAAGATACATCCTGAAACTATAAAACTCCTGGAAGATAACATTGGTAGTACTCTCTTTGACATTGAACTAAAAAGGATCTTTTCAAACACCATGTCCTCTCAGACAAGGAAAACAAAAGAAAAAATAAACAAGCGGGAATTCATCAGACTAAAGAGCTTTAGCAACACGAAAGAAACTAGAGTCAAAACAGATAGACAACCCAAAAATTGGGAGAAAATATTTGCAAATCATATATCTGACAAGGGGTTAATCTCCATAATATATAAGGAACTCACACAAATGAACAGTAAAAAAGCAAACAACCCGATCAAAAAGTTGACAGAGGAGATGAACAGACATTTTTCCAAAGAAAATATACAGACAGCCAATAAACACATGAAAGGATTTTCAACATCACTAATCATCAGGGAAATGTAAATCAAAACTACACTAAGATACCACCTTATGCCTGTTAAAATGGCTATAATCACTAAGACTAAAAATAAGAAATGTTGGAGAGGGTGTGGAGAGAAGGGAACCCTCACACACTGCTGGTGGGAATGCAAACTGCTAGAACCACTATGGAAAACAGAGTGGAGCTTCCTTTAAAAACTAAAAATAGAAATACCATATGGCCCAGCTATCCCACTACTGGGTATCTACCCAAACAATTTGAAATCAACAATCCAAAGTAACATATGCACCCCTATGTTCATTGCAACACTACTCACAATAGCCAAGGCATGGAAGCAACCAAAGTGCCCATCGACCAATGATTGGATAAAGAAGATGTGGTACATATATACAATGGAATACTACTCAGCCATAAAAAAGACAAATTCATCCCATTTGCCATAACATGGAAGGACCTAGAGGGAATTATGCTAAGTGAAATAAGCCAGTCTGAGAAAGAAAAACACCAGATGATTTCACTCATATGTGGAATATAAACAAGTACTGACACAAAGAAAACAGTTCAGTGGTTACCAGGGGAAGGGGGGTGGGGGAGCAGTGGGGGTGAATGGGAGCACTTATGTGGTGACAGTCACGAAATAATGTGCAACTGAAATCTCACATTGATGTAAACTATTATGGACTCAATAAAAAATAAATAAATAAATAGAGGAAATTAAAAATAGAACTACCATATGATCCAGAAATCTCACTTCTGGGTATATATCCAAAGGAATTGAGGTTAGGATCTCATAGAAATATCTGTACTCTCATGTTCATTGCAGCATTATTCACAATAGCCAAGATGTGGAAACAACATAAGTGTCCATCAACGGATGAATGGATAAAGAAGATGTGGGGTGTGTGTATATATATATTATCCAGCCATGAGATAGAAGGAAATCCAGCTATTTGAGACAACATGGATGGACCTTGAGGGCACTATGCTAAGTTAGATAAATCAAACAGAGAAAGATAAATACTGTGTGATACTACTTATATGTGAAATCTGAAAAGGCAAACTCAGAGAAACAGACAGTAGAGTGGTGGTTACTAGGGGTTGCAGGGGGTGGGGGGGAATGGAGAGACATTGGTCAAAAGGTACAAATTTGGAGTTCTAAGATTAACAAGTTGTGAGAATGCAATGTACAGTGTGGTGATTATAGCTAATAATACTGTATTATATACTTGCATGTTGCTAAGAGAGTAGATCTTAAATGTTCTTACCCCAAAAAAGGAATGCTAATTGTGTGACAGGCAGAGTCTGTTGTTATTTCTCCCCTTTCATTTCTGATTTTGTTTATTTGAGCTTTCTCTCTTTTTTTCTTTGTTAGTCTGGCTGGGGGTTGTCAATTTTATTTATCTTCTCAAAGAACCAGTTCTTTGTTTCATTGATCATTTCTACTGCCTTTTTTGTTTCAATAGCATTTATTTCTGCTCTGATTTTTATTATTTCTCTCCTTCTGCTGACTTTGGGCTTTGTTTGTTCTTCTTTTTCTAATTCAGTGAGGTGCAATTTGAGATTGCTTATTTGGATTTTTTCTTGTTTGTCAAGGTGTGCCTGTATTGTTATGAATTTCCCTCTTAATACAACTTTTGCTGCATCTCATATGAGTTATCATTTCCATTTGTCTCCAGATATTTTTTGATTTCTTCTTTAATTTCTTCAATGATCCATTGCTTGTTCAATAGCTTATTGTTTAGTCTCCACATCTTTGTCTCTTTCTCAGCTTTTTTCTTGCAATTAATTTCTAGCTTTAGAGCATTATGATCGGAGAAGATTCTTGTTATTATTTCAATTTTTTTAAAGTTATAGAGGCTTGCCTTGTTTCCCAACATATGGTCTATCCTTGAGAATGTTCCATGCATACTTGAAAAGAATGCGTGTTCTCCTGTTTTTGGATGGAGTGTTCCATATATGTCTATTAAGTCCAACTGTTTTAACTTTTCATTTAATTCCACTTTTTCCTTGTTAAATTCCTACCTAGATGATCTGTCCAATGATATGAGTGGGGTGTTGTGCTCCCCTACTATTATTGTGTCATTTTTGATATCTTCTTTTAGGTTTGTTAATAGTTGCTTTATGAACTTTGGTGCTCCTGTGTTGGGTGCATAGATATTTATAAGCATTATTTCTTCTTGATGGAGTGTCCCTTTGATCATTATATATTGCCCCTCCTTGTCTCTTGTCACCTGCCTTTGTCTGATATAAGTATTGTGACACCTGCTTTCTTTTGTTTGCCATTAGCTTGGAGTATCGTCTTCCACCCCTTCACTCTGAGCCTGTAGTGGCCATTGGAGCTGAGATGTATTTCCTGGAGGCAACAAATTGTTGGATCTTATTCTTTAATCCATCTTGCCACTCTGTGTCTTTTTATTGAAGAGCTCAATAGGTTTACATTGAGGGTGATTATTGATGTATGAGGGCTTAACGCTGTCATTCTGTCACTCGCTTTCTGGTTTTCCTGAATCTCCTGTTTCTCGTCCTGTGTGTTTGGGTCTACCCATTGATTTCTGCAGTTTCTTGTGCTGCGTTTCTTAGTTTTTTCTTTATTTATTTTTTGTGTGTCTGTTTTGCTTTTTAGTTTACTGACTAACCTGAAGTTTGCATTCAGAATCTCGTGCATAACATAGTCCATTTTCTGATGACCTCTTATTTCCTTAGTCTAAACTGATTCAGTCCCTCTGCTCCTCCCCTCCAAAATTATTTTAGTATCTTATTCCAACTTGTGTTGTGAGTTTGCGGTTAAAGTGACAAGATTGTCTTGTTTTTGGTCTTTTCCTTCCCTTAACCCTAATGCTATAATTGAATATTTGTTATCCTGTTTTGATTCTATCTATTTGTCTCCTTACTCTGGGTTTTGTGACCCCTTTCTCCCTTTTTTTCTTTTTTCAGGCATGAGGGCCTTCTTGAGGATTTCTCGTGGGGCAGGGGGTCTCGTGGCTATGAATTCCCTTAGCTTTTGCTTCTCTGGGAAAGATTTAATTTCTCCCTCATATCTGAAGGATATATTTCCTTCATAGAGTATTCTTGGCTGAAGATTTTTATCTTTTACAGTTTTGAATATGTCATTCCATTCTCTCCTATCTTGTAAGGTTTCTGCAGAGAAATCTGCTGAAAGTCTGATAAGGGTTCCTTTGTAGGTTATTTTCTTCTGCCTTGCTGCCCTGAGTGTTCTTTCTTTGTCATTCATTTTTCCCAGTTTTACTACTATATGCCTTGCAGTAGATCTTTTTACATTGACAAATCTAGGAGATCTGAAGGCTTCCTCCACACACATTTGTCTCTCATTCCCTAGATTTGGGAAGTTCTCTGCTGTTATTTCTTTGAGCACCCTTTCTGCTCCATTTTCCTTCTCTTCACCTTCTTGGATACCTATAATTCTTATGTTGCATTTCCTCATTGAGTCGGATAATTCTTAGAGACTTTCTTCATTTCTTTTTAGTCTCAGTTCCCTCTCCTCCTCTGTCTGGAGCCATTCAACTTGTCTATCTTCGATTATGCTGATTCGCTCCTCTATGGTGTCCACACCAGCATTCAGGGGAATCTATATTTTGTTTTATCTCTTCCATTGTGTCTTTCATCGCTAGTATTTCTGATTGATTCTTCTTTATAGTTTCAATCTCTTTTGTGAAGTAGCTCCTGAACTCGTTGAATTGTTTCTCTACATTCTCTTTTACTTCATTGAGTTTTTTGATGATAGCTATCCTGAATTCATTGTCATTTACTTTGCTTATTTCTGAGCCTCAGGACATAATTCTGGGTATTTATTGTTTTCCCTCTGGTCTGGAGCTTTGATGAACTGACTGATCTGAAACTATGGGTTTTCCCCATTGTGATATTATTTGGTTGCATTTACGGCCTATTGCCACTAGATGGGGGTCAAGAGCTGTGTATGCTGAGCCCTCCTCCTTCAGCCAAGATGGCGCAGGACGGCGTGGGTTGTCGTGGGGCGGGGGGGGGGGGGGGGGGGAGGGGGGGTGCATTTCCTCTTGCTTGCAGACCCAGGTTTCCCTATCAGCTCCCACTATCTGGTCTCCTGAGGTCTCGGCTTGATGAGGTCATCCAATGTGAAAGCTTTCACCCAGTTAGAGGGCTTCTCTCTAGGCTGCAAGGGCACTAGGGAGTCCTGGATGATCCTGTGGATGTGTGACCCCTCCCCAACTCCTTTCCTCATGGAGCCTCCCACGGCAACCCAGTCTTTAGGGGAGGGAGCAAAGTTCCCTTTGCTGCATGAAACCATGCTGTGGCAGGCATCCCACATATAAAGCAGAGGAAGATGGGCATGGATGTTAGCTCAGGGCAAGTCTTCCTCAGCAAAAGGGAGGAGGATTGGCAGCAGATGTTAGCTCAGGGCTAATCTGTGGGCTGGTTTAGTTTGGCCAGATCATTAAATGTATAACATGTTGATGAAAAGTAGACAGTATGGCTCAAAAGACAGGTTGACGCCAGATTGTAGAGGTCTTAAATTGCATCTCAAGCAGTTTTTATTTGATCATAAAATCAGTTTTATGATAAAATGTCATGAGTTTTTGAGCATAAGATATGCCTCTGTAGCTCCAAACATTAAATATTCACTGATGACGGTTGCCTGTTGCGTTCCTAACTTTTATCTTTAGCTTAAATGTCTCTCCTGAACCTCAAATCCCATCATTCACGTTACCTACCAGAAATGCTAATGAGGCAGCTCAATCTCAATATGCCTCAAACTGAAATTATTACCTTCCACTTCTCAAATGTTTGCCCTGATATATCCTACATAGTTTAACGGCATCCTAGTCCATTCTTCCATCCAAATGAGAAATGTACGTATTCTCCTGCTAGACTCTACTGAAGCCATCATCAGATCCTGTTAATTACATCTCCTAAATATTTTTGATATCCATCCCTTCTTTCTGTGCCTAGCACCACTGCCTTTGTTAAGGCTTTTATTTTATCACCTCTGATTATTTTAAGGGCTTCCTAATTAGTCTGTCTCCAGTATTACTTTGTATTCCAGCCACCACCTAACTGCTAGAATTTTATTCCAAAAGAGAAATCTGGACATTTTACCCACATGCTTTACTGCCTCCAATGGATCTCCATTAAGTCTTTAATAAAATCCAACTGCCTATGTGATGTCTTCCTCAATAATTCCAAACAGATATAGTCGCTACCTCCTCCATGCTCTCCAAGAGTATTGTATTATACATACTTGTCTCACAAGGATGCCTTAGGAATTAAATGATATATTACCTGTAAGACCTTTAGTACAGTACCTAGCATATTATAATTTCCCAATAAGGATTAATTATTATGGTTCTTACTGTCAGCTAGAAGTATAGTATGGAAGTTAAGAAGGTACGTTTTAAAGCCAGATTCCTCAGGTTCAAATTCCTAAAAAAAGTGAGCTTTACACTCAGTAGCTGCATGATCTTGTGGAAGTTATCTAATTGCTCTGAGTCTAAATTTCTACATCTGTACAATGCAAACAACAGTTATGTCTATCTCAGAGGCTTATTGTAAGGATTAGAGGAGATAATTTTTATAAAATACTCAGCACATACCAAGGATAAAATTATAACTAGTCTTTAATATGTCCTTCCTTTAATTTAAATATCCATTTACCTTAATCTTTCCACTTGACTCTAAGTTATGGTGCCTCCTGCTGTTTATGGCTTATGGTAATCATCAATCAATGTGTACTAAGTTTAAGTATGACTATGTGAAAGAATGAATGAATGAAGCATTTAAAGAGCTTATCTGGAAAGTGATATATAGACTTGTTCAGAAGACAAGAACTTGTAATGTAAATCAATAAACATATAATTATTCAATAACATAGACCTAGGTAGGCAAGGTGGACAGAATAGAAAATAAATTTGAGAGACCTTGTAAAGGCTATGTCAATAGAACTTTAGTATTGATTGTATCAGAAGTTGGAAAATTCACTTATAGATGACAATTTTATTATGACAAAGAAAAAGATACAAAAATTTTGCAGAAAATCTCATGCTTTCATTTCCTTCTATTGTTATGGCATGCATGAATTACCTTAAGGAAATGGAACAGCCCAGACCTTCAGTACTATGCTCTGGAAACACTAGTGGTAGTTTACTTATCAAACTCATATTTTGCAGTGAAGGAAAGATTGTTACATGGTACAGAGTCAAGAATCCACCACATGCATCCACACACATATATTTCCTTCTAGTGTACTCTGGAAATACTCCCACATGTCTTCTTTTTATCTCAGGCTTTATATTCTTCATTTCACTCCATAGTAAACCCTAAAAGTGGTGTGGCAATTTCCTTGATGGAAAAATGTTGGAAGCAGTTTGGAAGTTGCGGAGGCCAAGGAGAGAATAAGCCACAGTTGATGACTGTAATGACTTGTGGCTCAGAGGCTATGAGAAAAATCATAAAAATTTAAAATATTCATTATAGGAATCTAGCAAACAATAACAATGTTAGCTAAATATGCCATTTGTTAAATTGAGTTTTATTTTAGCCTCAGTATTAACTAACTGCACATCTGACCTGCATAAAATCAGCCAGGGTCAGGGTATCATCATACATTCTTCCCTATGGGACTAAATATCTCAGTAGAATTGTGTCAAGAGAGCATGTCACTTCAATGAGAGAGTCTGCATTCTTTGATTTTGAGGACATTGTCCAACTGCAGTAGCTATAAAAAAGGCTTGTTATCAACGCCAGCATCTCAAAGATATGTGATGCAAGCATTCAATCTATTTATTAAGTAGGAAGTTAGATCTGGTTTCATATCGGCACAACCACGTAAGTAAGAAGAACTAATTTGGTTTTACATCAAACACATGGATATCACTTCCCCTAATAGGTGCTCAGTCTAGTATGTGTGTTGATCCTCTGTCAGGGCATAAGGATGATAGAGTGAGCCTTTATTTAAAAGGAAGATATAAAGCAGGATCAAGAAGAGCGTTTGAGAGGAGAAAAAATTCGCTTTCAGAAAATCTTAAGGCTGTGGAAGATGTGCCCACCTGCCATGAGCCTTCCTAAACTAGACATAAATTACTGTTGAAATAATAAGACCAAGTTGAAGAAGTGAAACTTTCCCTTGATGCAGTTACTGATACATGTAAAAAATATAGAATCAAACTTTTCCCAATATGTTCAAATCTTCATTTCTTTAAATAAAAATTAAAGATGGGGTAACTTCAGCATCAAAATGGAGTGAGTCATTCCCCTTGTCTCTCTCCTGTAGGTTACAACCAAATGGATATCCACTGACCAACAGAGTATTCTCTACATGGCACAAGAAGATGCCTAAGAGATCCACGCATCTATATATCTGTAAGTGGGTCGGCTGGACTCCAGGAAGCAGTGGAACTAGGGCCACAGCACCTTCCCCTTCCCTAGCAGCAGTGATCCAGGGCACAGATCCTCACAAAGCAGCTTGGGCAACTGTGAGCAGAGATGAGGGTGACTCAGCCCATGCAACTGCTGGTGGAGTAGATACACCAGCAGCTCAGCCCATGTGACTGCCAGCAGAGTGGAGGCAATGGCAGCCTCGCACACACAACTGCAGAAAAACCAGCCCCTGCTCCCGCAGCAGTGGCATGTGGAACCTGCAACTAGAAACATCAGGAACCACAGCAGAATTGATGACCCAGCCCCCAGTGGTGGCACCCTTGACATCAGCTCAACCAGCAATAGGGGCTGCCTGCAAGTCCATAGGTCCCTGGGACCCTGGCAGCAACAGTGACACTAATCAACCCAGCAACCCTGGCAGCAACACAGCCAGCACCCCAAGGCAACCTGTGAACATCAATGCAGGTGATGCACGGGGTACCAGCGTCCAACCCCACAGAGAGTCAGTGGAGATGGTGGTGACACCTGAGACTGCAGTAACATCATAAGCAGCAAGGCATCAGCCATCCCAGAGGAATGAGCAGCACAAGGAGGGCACTGACAACACCCCTGGCAGAGGCAGTGGAGGGTGGAAAGTACAGGTTTTCAAATACCACCAGAAGCAGCTCAGAACCAAACTAACCAAAGTAGTGTCTAAGTAGGAAAAGTGGTTATTACCACAAATGCACCAGAGGATCAAACCCATGAAGAATTACATTAACACAGCAGCACAGGAAAATGACAACTCTCCAGAAACCAAACTTAAAGTCACAGAAGATTACAATCTAACTGACAGAGAATTCAAAGTAGCTGTCATAAAGAAACTCAACAAGTTACAAGAAAATGAAGAAATACATTTCAGTGAGCTCAGGAATAAAGTTAAGGAACAGAAGGAGTACTTCAACAAAAAGATTGAAACTCTAAAAAAAAACAAACAAATTTTGGAGATGAAGAACATAATTAATGACATGAAAAATAATGTACAAAGCATTAAAAATAAAGCAGACCTTATGGAGGAGAGAATCAATGAGCTCAAAGATAGAAATCTAGAAATGATTCAGGTGGAGGAGGAGAGAGAGCTAAGATTTTTTTTTTAAATGATGAAATTTGAGAAATATCTGACTCAATTAGGAAAAGTAACATAAGGATTATAGGTATCCCAGAAGGAAAAGAGAGGGAGAAAGGAGCAGTGAGTTTATTCCAAGAAATAATAGGTGAGAACTTCCCAAACCTGAGGAAGAAACTGGACATGTAAGTAAATGAAGCTAATAGAACTCCTAATTACCTCAATGCAAAAAGACTTTCTCCAAGGCATATAATACTAAAATTGTCAAAAGCCAATGACAGAGAAAAAATATTAAGGGCAGCAAGAGAGAAGAAAATAACCTACAAAGGAACCCTCATGATGCTTTCAATGGATTTCTCAGCAGAAACCCTACAGGCTAGGTGAGAGTGGAATGATATATTCAAAATACTGAAAGACAAAAATTACGTGCTAAGAATACTCTATCCAGTGAAATTATCCTTTAGATATGATGGAGAAATAAAAGCTGTCCCAGGAAACAAAAGCTGAGGGAGTATATCACCACTAGACATGCCTTCCAAGACATGTTCAAAGGAGTGCTCCTACCTGAATCAAAAAGGCAAAGGTTTACAAAGCTTTGAGCAAGGAAATAAATACAAAGAGAATCAGAAAACTGCAGCTCTGTGTCAGAATATGTTAGTAAAAACTTAATTATAACATAAAGGATAAAGGTAATAAAACACCAAAAATAACTATAACTGCTTCAATTTGATCACAAAATCACAAAACAAAAAAGAATAATTTGTGACAACATAAACATAGAAAGGGAAGAGGACAGGGACAGAACCTGCATAGGCTAATGAAGATAAAAGACTATCAGAAAAAGGACTCTCTCATATATAAGATCTTTTATATAAACCTCATGATAACCACAAAAAAAAAAAAGCAGAGGAAAGTCACAAATCATAAATAAAGAGAACACCATTACAGAAAACCTCCAAACTGAAATGGCATACAGAAATACAAGAACAAAGAAACAATGGAAATATAGAACAACTGGCAAACAAAAGATAAAATGGCAGTATTAAGCCCTCATATATCAATAATCACTGTAAATGTAACTAGATTGAATTCACTGTTCAAAAGACACAGAGCAGCTGGATGGATTAAAAAAGAAGACCCAACAATACGCTGCCTATAGAAAACACATCTTAGCTCTAAAGATAAACATAGGCTCGGAGTGAAGGGATGGAAGATGATACTCTAGGCAGATGGCAAGCAAAAGAAAGCAGGTGTAGCCATAATTAGATCAGATAAAATAGACTTCGAGATAAAAAAAGATAACAGGAGACAAAGATAGGCATTATATAATGATAAAAGGGACACTCCACCAAGAAGGCATAACACTTATTAATACATATGCACCTAACACAAGAGCACCAAAGTATATGAAGCAACCAATAAGAGATCTAAAGGGCGAAATTGACAGCAATGCAATGATAGCAGGGGACTGTAACATCTCACTTACGTCAATGGATAGATTATCCAGACAAAAAGTCAACAGGCAAACAGGGGCCTTAAGTGAAACACTAGACCAGATGGACTTAATACATTCTTCTAAAGTACACATAGAACATTCTCAAAGATAGACCATGTGCAAGGAAAAAAAGCAAGCCTTAATAATTTTAAGAAGATTGAAATTATATCAAGCATCTTTTCTGCAAACAATGTATGAATCTGGAAATCAACTATAAGAAAAAAGCTTGGAAAGTCACATGTATGTGGAGACTAAACAACATGCTTCTGAACAATGATTTGATGAATAAAGAAATCAGAAAATACCTGGAGACAAATGAAAATGAAAACACAACATACCAAAACTCATGGGATGCAGCAAAAGTGGTACTAAGAAGGAAATTTATAGCAAAACAGGCTTACCTCAAGAAACAAGAAAAATTTCAAATAAAAAAGCTTACCTTATACCTAAAAGAACTAGAAAAGAATAACTAAGAAATCCCAAAGTCAGTAGAAGGAAGGAAATAATAAAAACAAAATCATAGGAGAAATAAAACAGAGTCTAAAAAGACAGTAGAAAGGCTCAATGAAATTAAGAGCTGATTCTTTGAGAAGACAAACAAAATTGACAAATCCTTAGCCAGATTCACTAGTAAAAAAGAAAGACTCAAATAAATAAAATCAGAAATGAAAGAGGAGAAATTCCAAAGGACACCACAGAAATACAAAGGATTATAAGAGAATACTATGAAAAACTATATGCCAACAAAATGGATAACCTAGAAGAAAAAGATAAATTCTTAGAATCATACAACCTCCCAAAACTGAGTCAAGAAGAAGTAGACCGAAATCTGAATAGATTGATCATTATTAAGGAGATTGAAACAGAAATAAAAACCATCCGCATCCTACCAAACTTTCAAAGATTTAATTCTCATCCTTCTCAAACTACTCTGAAAAATTAAAGAGGCTTGGATGCTTCCTAAATCATTTTATGGAGACCAACATTATCCTGATACCAAAACCAGGAAAGGACAACACAAAAAAGGAAAATTATTGCCCAATATCTCTGATGAACATAGATGCAAAAAGTCTTCAACATAATTTTGGCAAATCAAATACAACAATATGTTAAGAGGATCATACAATATGATCAAATGGGATTTATTCCAGGGATGCAGGGATGGTTCAACATCTGCAAAGCAATGTGATACATCACATTAACAAAATGAAGAATAAAAATCACATGATCATCTCAATAGTTGCAGAGAAATCATGTCACAAGATCCAATGTTCATTTATGATAACAACTCTCAATAAAATGGGTATAGAAGGAAAATGCTGCAACATAATGAAGGCCACATATGACAAACCCACAGCCAATATTATACTCAATGGTGAAAAACTGAAAGTCATTCCTCTAAGACAGGAACAAGATAAGGATGCCCACTCTCTCCACTCTTATTCCATATAGTACTGGAAGTTTTAGCCAGAGCAATTAGGCAAGAAAAGGAAATAAAAGGGATGCAAATTGGAAAGGAAGAAGTAAAACTGTCACTATTTGTGGATGACATGATTCTGTATGTAGAAAACCCTAATAAAGCCAAGAAAAAACTATTAGAAATAATCAATTAATACAGTAAAGTTGTAGGGTAAAAAATCAACATACAAAAATCAGTTGCACTTCTATACATTAATAACAGAGCAGCAGAAAGAGAAATCAAGAATACAATCTCATAAAAGGAACCCTCATACACTGCTGGTGGGAATGCAAACTGGTGCAGCCACTATGGAAAACAGTATGGAGATTCCTCAAAAAACTAAAAATAGAACTACCATACGATCCAGCCATCCCACTACTGGGTATTTATCCAAAGAGCCTGAAGTCAGCAATCCCAAAAGTCCTGTGCACCCCAATGTTTATTGCAGCACTGTTTACAATAGCCAAGACGTGGAAGCAACCTAAGTGCCCATCAACAGACGAATGGATAAAGAAGATGTGGTACATATATACAATGGAATACTACTCAGCTGCAAAACAGAACAAAATCATTCCATTTGCAATAACATGGATGGACCTTGAGAGAATTATGTTAAGTGAAATAAGCCAGCAAGAGAAAGATAATCTGTGTATGACTCCACTCATATGAGGAATTTAAAACTATGGACCAAGAACACTTTAGTGGATACCAGGGGAAAGGTGGGGTGGGGGGGTGGGCACAAAGGGTGAAGTGGTGCACCTACAACATGACTGACAAACATTAATGTACAATTGAAATCACAAGATTGTAACCTATCAATAACTCAATTTAAAAAAAAAAGAATACAATCTCATTTACAATTGCAATAAAAGGAACAAAATGCCTTGGAATAAATTCAACCAAGGAAGTGAAATATCATGCTAAGCAAAAAGTTTCAGTTTTACACTGAAAACTATAAGACATTATTGAAAGAAATTGAAGAAGACATAAAGAAATGGAAAGATATTCCATGCTCATGGATTGTAAGAATAAACATAGTTAAAATGGCCATACTACCTAAAGCAATCAACAGATTCAATGTAATCTTAGTAATAATCCCAATGACATTCTTCATGGAAATAGAACAAAGAATCCTAAAATACATATGGAGCAGCAAAGGGCCCAAATAGTCAAAACAATCCTGAGAAAAAAGAACAAAGTTGGAGGTATCACATTCCCTTAATTTAAAACATACTACAAAGCTATAGTAATCAAAACAGCATGGTACTGGTACAAAAACAGACAAACAGATCAATGGAACAGAATTGAGAGCCCAGAAATAAAATCACACTTCTATGATGTGTGATACTCTAGGCAGCAGCAAAAGAAAGCAGGTGTACCCATAATTAGATCAGATAAAACAGACTTCAAGATAAAAAAAGATAACAAGACAAAGCTTATCACTGATAAAGGAGTTTAGAACATACAGTGGAGAAAGGAAAGTCTCTCCACTCAATGGGGTTAGGAAAACTGGACAGCCACATGCAAAAGAATGAAAGTAGACCATAATCTTACATCATACACAAATTAATGCTAAATGGATTAAAGACTTGAACGTAAGATCAGAAACTATAAAAGTCTTAGAAGAAAATATAGGCAGTACATGCTCTGACATTGGTCTTTAGCAGTGTCTTTTTGAATACCATGTTTACTCAAGCAAGGCAAACAAAATAAAAAATAAACAAATGGGACAACATCAGACTAAAAAGCTTCACAGCAAAGGAAACCATCAACAAAAGGAAAAGACAACCCATCAACTGGGAGAAAATATTTGCCAATCATATAACTGACAAGGGGTTAATCTCCCAAATATATAAAGGACTCATACAACTCAACAACCTAAAAACAAACAACCTAATGAAAAAATGAGCAGATGATATGAACAGACATTTTTCCAAAGAAGATATACAGATGGCCAAGAGGCACATGAAAAGATGTTCAACATCACTAATTATTAGGGAAATGCAAATCAAAACCTCAATGAGATATCACCTTACACCCATCACAATGGGCATAATCACCAAGAGAAGAAATAACAAGTGTTGCAGAGGATGTGGAAAAAAGGGAAACCTCATACACTGTTGATGAGAATGAAAACTGGTGCAGCCACTATGGAAAACAACATGAATATTTCTCAAAAAATTAAAACTAGAAATACCAAACAATACAGCTATCTCACTACTGAGTATTTATCCAACGAACATGAAGTCAACAATTCAAACAGATTCACGCACCCTTATGTTCACTGCAGCATTATTCACAATAGTCAAGATGTGCAAGCAACCCAAGTGCTGATGTATGGATGAATGGATAAAGATGTGATACATACATATGGTGGAATACTACTCAGCCATAAAAACAACAAAATCATGCTATTTTTGACAACATGGACGGAATTTGAAAGTATCATGCTAAGAGAAATAAGTCAGACAGAGAAAGAAAATACTATATGATTCAACTCATATGTGGAAGATAAACAAACATAGATAAGGAGAACAGATTAGTGGTTACCAGTGTAAGATTTGGAAGATGGGGGAAAAGGGTAAATGGGCACATAAAAATGATGTGTTGGTGATGAGCACAATGCAGTCTATACAGAAACTGAATTATAATCATGTACACCTGAAATTTCCACAACGTTAAAAGCCAATATGACCTCAAGAAAATTAAAGAAAAAAAATCCAAGACAGAGGAGCAATCCTCCTAGGTCTTCCTTCTTGCAAGAAAAAAACCCTAAACATAACACACAAACAAGAATCAGAACCTTGAGGGGCTGGCCCCGTGGCCGAGCGGTTAAGTTCGCGCGCTCCGCTGCAGGCGGCCCAGTGTTTCGTTAGTTCGAATCCTGGGCGCGGACATGGCGCTGCTCATCAGACCACGCTGAGGCAGCGTCCCACATGCCACAACTAGAAGAACCCACAACGAAGAATACACAACTATGTACCGGGGGGCTTTGGGGAGAAAAAGGAAAAAATAAAATCTTTAAAAAAAAAAAAAAAAAAAAGAATCAGAACCTTGAGACTTGAGATATGACAATGCATTGAGTTATCTGTGTTTCCTTACTGTGTCCCATATATCCAAAGCAATGTGAGGAAGGGGTAATCACCACTATACTTTACTCTCCCCTAGTGTCAGTGGGGCCATCTAGCCACTCCCTGACTTGGCATTACTGAGAATAAACAAGATAGTGTGAGACTGAGCTAATTAAAACTCTGTTTTTACCTCGTTCCCTGGTTCATTTGTGTGGTTAATGGGGAGAGCGGCTGAGCCATCCAACATCAGTGAGCAAGAATGAGGTGGTGCAGAGCAGGACTAATCAACTCTGCCCCAACATACATTCCCTGTTACAGCTAAGCTTCCATCCTCACCTTTACAAAAGAGCAGTGTGGATTAGTCTTCTGATTTCCCGCTCCCTGGCGTCAGGAAGGCCCAATAAGAAGTTCAGGATACACCCCACTGAGAGGTAACAAGACAGTAAAGACACTGCTCTACTTTCATCAGGGAGGTGTCAGAGGGACCGCCAGGGAAGCTGAACTTCAACAATGCCTCTATCTGCACAGAGGCAATGTAAGCCTGTGCTCATTTTGCCAGAGTGATGTCAGCAGGCCCCACAGGTAGCTGAACCTGGACCCAGTCTTCAAGCTACACCTCACCTCACCTTGCCTGATAAAAAAGTGTATTAAATAGGATCCAGAGTTCATCCAAAATCTAATCCAAACATCCAAAATGTTCAAATGTATTTAAAAGGATACAATAAAAAAATCATTCGTCATAACAATAATCAGGGAAATCAAAATTTGAATGAGAAAGACACTGATGCCAATACCAAGATGAAGCTGATGTTGGAATTATCTGACAGGAATTTCAAAGCATCCATCATTAAAATGTTTCAACAAGCAATAGCACATTTTCTTGAAACAAACAAAAAATAGAAAATCTCAGCAAAGAAATTGAAGTTATAAAAAAGAATGAACTGGAAATTATAGAATAGAAAAATACAAGAACAGAAATTTTTAAAAATTGCTGGATGAGTTTAATGGTAGAGTGGAGATGACAAGGGTTAGAATCAGTGAACTTGAGGAGAAATCAACAAAATTAATCAATCTGAATAACAGAGAGAAATTAAACAGAAAAAGAAATGAATAGAGCTTTAGGGAACTATGAGACAATACAAAAAAGCTAACATTCCCATCATTAAAGTCTCAGAAGGAAGGAAAAAATGGGGGGCTGAAAAGATATTCAAAGAAATAATGGCTGAAAACTTTCCAAATTTAGGAAAAGACATACACCTACAGATTGAAAAAAGCCACATGAACCCCAAATAAGAAAAAGAAAGATATAAAGGAAACATCATAATTAAACTTCTGAAAACTAAAGACAAAGAAAAAAATATGAAAGCAGAGAAAAACAACCATAACCAATAGCAGAACACCAATTCAAATGACAGTGCATTTCTCATCTGAAACCATGAAGGCCAGAAGAAGAGGGCCAACATTTTTCAAGAATTGTAATTTTTAAAGATCTGTCAAGCATAAAAATGCTATATCCAATTAAAATATTATTCAGAAATGAAGGAGAAATAAAAACTGTCCATCGAAGAGAATTTGTCACTAGCAAACCTATCCATCAAAAATGGGTAAAGGAAGTTCTCTAAACAGAAAGGAAAGGATTACAAAGGAAAATTTGGAGCTTCAGAAAGGAAAGAAGAAAATCATAATGGGTAAAAATAGGGTTAAATATAATAGAATATTCTTCTTGGGAGCTTCTTAAATCATATTTGATGGTTGAAGTAAAAATTTAAACATCATCTCATGTGGTGTTCGATTATATAGAGAAAACACTTAAGACAATTATCTTTTTTAAAAGTGAAGAGGGTAAAGGGCGCTAAGTAAAAGTAAGGTGCTAAAGCCTTGATAGTGGTAGTCTGTAGTAATTGCAATGACTAAGAAAACTATACAAAGTGATATACTCAAAAACACTATAAGTAAATCAAGATGGAATCCAAAAATTTTCAGGTAATTCACAGAAAGGCAAAAAAAAAGAAACAGAAGAACAAGAAACAGAGGAAACATAAATATTAACAGCAGTTTTATTTTTAATAGCCCCAAAGTGGAAAGAACCCAACATTCTTCAGTGGATTGAATGGTTAAACAAACTGTGGAACATCCATATCATGGACTACTACTCAGCAATAAAAAGGAACACACTACTGATACATGCAACAACTTGGATTGGTCTATGGGAATTATGCTGAGTGAAAAAAACCAATCTCAAAGGATTACGTACTTTATGATTCTGTTTATATAAGTCTTGCAATGACAAAATTACAGAAATAGAGAATAGCTAGAGGTTGCCAGGGGTTAGGAATGGAGGGGGGGATGGGGTGGGTGGAATCAGATGGGAAGGAGAAAGGAGGAAGTGAGAGGGAGTGAGAGGGAGGTGGTTGTGATTATAAAAGTGCGAGAAGAGGGCTCTTTGTGGTAATGAAACTGTTCTGTATCTTGACAGTTGTGGTGGATACACACACCTCCACATGCAATAAAATTGCATAGAACCAAATACTCACACACAAATCAGTGCATGTAAAACTGATTAAATCTAAATAATGGATTAATTTTATAGCAATTTCCTGGTTCTGATATTGTACTATACTATAACTATGCAATATGTTACCATTTAGGAAACCGGGTAAAGCTATGTGGATTCTCACTGTATTCTTTCTTTTTCTTGATTATCTTTTTTTATTGAGATATAATTCACATATGACATTATATCAGTGTCAACTCTACAACACAATGATTCAATATTTGTATATACTGTGAAATGACCACTACAAAGATCACCACAATAAGTCTAGTGAACATCACCATGCGTTACAATTTTTTTTCTTGTGATGAAAACTTTTAGCACTTTCAAATATACAAATACAGGACTACTAACTATGGTCACCATGATGAACATTACATCCCATAATTTATTTATTTTATAACTGGAAGTTTGTACTTTTTGACCCTCTTTACCCTGTTTCACCCACTCCCCACCTCCCACCTCTGGCAATCACCAATCTCTTCTCTGCATCTATGAATACAGCTTTTGTTTTGCTTTGTGCTGTTTTCAGATTCTGCATATAACTGAGATCATGCAGTAATTGTCTTTCTCTGCCTGACTTATTTCACTTAGCATAATGCATTCAAGGTTCATCCATGTTGTCACAAATGGCAAGATTTCATTTTCTCCTCTAGACTTTTATTTAAAGCTACTTTCTGCAAATATGTAATAACTAATTCACCAACCACATCTTTCCAGATTTAGATTCCCTTTGCACAAAGGCAAAGAAATCCTACATTTCTTAAAGATATGCCTTGGTGAAGCGATCCCCAAAGTTATAGTTGGCTTTACCTAACCATTTAATGCACAAATATTCATTGATTTCATTCATATTGATGTGACATAGACTACAACACTTGATATTCACAGAAAATTAATCTTTTCTATTTTAAGGGATTTATTCACATAGGTTTAGTTTGTGCAGTTAATCACTACAAAATATATAACAAACATTAACTTTATTATCATTTCTGACTCTATTAAATTGTTTTGTGATAAGGTATCACCTAATTCAAGAACTAACTAAAAACTAAAAAGTAATTACTTTTCTTAACTTTATAGTCTCAATATTTTGGGCATAGGTATTATTGGGGAAATAGAATTAAAACCCAAATCTTCCCCCAACACAGAAATCCTCTCCACAAAGGTAGTGGAGAAATAAAACATCTTATGACCAAATAAGCATTGTGAAAATGTGATGAACATTACAGGAAATCAGCAATGAGATTGCAGAGACAGAGAGAAATCTCAGCCTTTTACATAGCCAAGTAGATACAATCCATTACACATGTTTTCAAGATAAACAATAACTAGTCCTCAAGTAAGAGACCTTGACAACACCATTTGCACACGATTTATCTTATTTGGTAATTGGGGTGACCATCTGTATTTCTATTGTCTACCTCATCAGTTATATTTTTGAGCTGACCATTCTGAATCTGCCCTTACAACACACAAACACAATACTTCACAATGCAAACATAATTAGGGCTTCACCATTTGCTTTTAACTTTAACAAATAACTTTATCCAGAGGAAAAGCAAACTTCTAATATCTTTATGATAGAAGGTAATTTTCCAACTTGGAGCAATTTGCCCACCAAAGTTAGGTTCCTACTCTCCCACAGAAACTAAAGGTGCTATTTCTCTCTCTCTCTCTCTCTCTTTTTCTTTATTCAGGCATAATTGACATAAAACATACTAATTCCAGGGGTACACCTTACCTCCTATGTTTTCTTCTAGGAGTTTTATGGTTTCAGGCCTTATGTTCAAATCTTCAATCCATTTTGAGTTAATTTTTGCACATGGTGTAAGACAGTGGTCCAGTTTCATTCTTTTGCATGTGACTGTCCACTTTTCCCAATACCATTTATTGAAGAGATAGTCCTTTCCCTACTGTATATTCTTGGCCTCTTCATCATAAATTAAATGACTATATATACACGGGTGTATTATTTCCTATAACAGCATATGCATCTACAGTTCTCCCAAAATAAATTTTTTAAATAAATTCCTCTTCCAGAAGACCCTACACAAGCCCAATGCCAATATGATTTTTCCCACTCTTGGGGAGAAGATGGGAATAAATTATGGCAGTAAAAATGATTCTCTTGTAAATTTCATCAGGGTCTCTGTATATGTTTCTCAAAAAGAAAAGTTTCACATTATTACAGCAAATGGAACATAAAATGCTTTGAGAGTTCCTATGCATACTCACACTTCATAAATTCTTTCAAGTTACTCTTTAAATTTGCTCCTAAAAATAAAAAAGGAGGCTTCCCATTAGACTCACCTCAAAGAGATTAGGTATAACTCTCTCTATACCTAATTACAGGAAATAATTAAAGGAATACCAGATTACAGGAAATAATCTTATTCTCCTCCTAAAACTTAGGGAGCCAGAACGGCTCAGTCATATGGAAAAAAAATCTTAATGTCTCCATCACGGGGTGGAATGTAACATTATAATATAACAATATTGTGTATCATTGTTTTGAGTAGAGATTTAGGGACAATAGAAACCACTTTGGTTTCAAAGTTTCTTGGTGTTCAGGAACTACTGTAGTGCATGTTTTAAAATAATGAAAATTGGTTTAACCCAAAGAAAGTATAAATCTCTAACATGGCACATGCAATGATGGGTCAATCCCAGGGAACAGACTATTCTAGCTCCAGACAAGATGAACTACGGGTGTTTTTTTAAGCCAATACAATCTATGTATAAATAATGTCATACAAAAGATCATCTTTCGGTAAAACATCTCCATAGGAAGAGAAAGCAGACCTTTTGTGCAAAGGATGAAATGCTCTATTCAAGTTTATGATCCAAAATAGATTCTAGAACTGTGATCTGAGGCTTAGGCTAGGGAGGGAAAGTGATTATACATAAACTATTATATATACAATGCATACGTCTGTGCAAATGGATTGAAAGATGGATAGATTTAACACAAGGAGACAAACAGTAAATAGATTAAACCCATTTTATTTCTTTGTGTTTTCTAGTCACTTATATACAATTGAAATCAAGCCAAATCATCAACTATGTTTTATTTTAAAGCATCACAGAATTTATAACAAAATGCTCATTTATATTTTTTAAAAAGTAGTTGAAGTTTACTAAAAGGTACTATTTTAACAGCCCTCTAAGTCACATAATCACATTTAAGTTAATTAGAGAGAATATTTTCAACTTCAAGACACTGTAATCATTTACTCTATCCTTACTAGACATTTTACAAATTATGACATTGAGGAGAAAAATGTTGAGAATGTAGTATTTGTTTATGCCTCACAGAGTAAAAATTGGTCTTCAGTCACATACAAAATCCTTACATTTTCTCAATATATCTGCAAACTAGCTGAGACATAAGCATTATTACCCAACTATATGAAGAAACCAAAATTCAGAGATATTAAATAACTCATCCAAGGCTACACATTAGAGAATACAGCAGATTTGATCACAACTCTGTCTCCAAAGTGCTTGCTCTTTCCACTTCAAATATATGTATTTCTGACAAAAAGCATGAGAATTGCAAAATATGACGTGAAAAAGGCCCATGGCAACATCTGAAGTGGTTTGGATAGACTTCATTTTTAGACTTTGTTAAGTTTTTCAAAAAAGGTTTCAGTCAGTTGTTCAAATGCTAAAACCACGTTGTCTTCTTCATTTTCACATAGTTCACGCAAGGAAATACTGTAAATGGAAATGTATATATATGAAAAGAACCCATTTTAGTGAGAGTCAGTATTATAAGAAGGACTTTCCCCAGGCAGGCAGAATTAAGTGAATCCCACTAGATGATGAAATGTTAACAAAATATGAAGAATAATGATAAGAAACATATTAATCTCAAAACATCTTATACAAAAAAATAAAATAAAGATAACAAGACACCTCTCATGCAATTTCTCTCCATGTCTATTGCTAAGAGGATTATAAAGGCCACCAAATTCCATGTAACATGATCCCACCTCCCTTCAATAGACTCAACACAAATTCCCTTTCTTTTGTCCACATCTCTCTTATAGAGCCATTTTGTGTTTTTTTCTGCTACTGTGTCCAACATACACTGGAACCCACAGGCAACTACTTCTATGAAGAGTAAAATATTCTTTTCTTTACCTAGATGTGTGCGAAAATGAAAAAAACAGGTGTGGTAAACAGAGTAAACGCCCTCCAAAGATATTTACATCCAACTCCCCAGAAATTTAAGAATATGTTGGGTTACATGGAAAAGGAGAATTAAGGTTACATGGAAAAGGAGAATTAAGGTTACAGATGGAACTGACATTGCTAATTAGCTAACCTTGAGAAGGGGAAATTATCCTGTATTATCCTCGTAGGCCCAGTGTAATCTCAAAGGTTCTAATAAGTAGAAGAGGGAGGCAGGAAAAAGCTAATGTCAGATGATGCAATCTGAGACTCTATCCATCAATGCTGGCTTTGAAGGCAGAAGGGGGCCACCATCACAGTAATGCCAGCAGCCTCTAGAAAGTGAAAAAGACAGTAAAATAGATTGCCCTAAAGCCTCCAAAAATGAATGCGACACCTTGATTTTAGCCCAGTGAGACTCATTTTGGACTTCTGATCTCCAGAACTGCAAGACAATGAATTTGTGGTGGTTTAAACCACTAAGTTTGTGGTAATTTGTTATAGCAGCAATAAGAAACTAACATTATATGGAAAGAGAAATCCAAGAACAGATAATGCAGCTAGGCTGATCAAGAACTGAAAACAATCAGGACCTGACATTTTATCAGCCTTTTGAAATTCATTATCCACTATGGTTCCACTAGAGTTCCAGTGACTTCATTGACTTTCCACCATGGATGACCAGATCTGTATCTACAACACTGAATTTCCTCCTGGTTACAGACCTATAGTTGTGACTACCACACATTTCCTCCTGAACGTTAGCCCACAGATGTTACACGACATGCATAAACTCTAACTCACTATTTTTGGTTCCCAGACCCCAAAGCTCAACCTCACTCTTATGTTTCCTATGTATCATTAACTAAAGTAGAAACTTTGGTATCTTCACCAATTCTATGAAGTTTACTGACAACTTCTTTCAACTCTATCCCGTAGGTATTTCTCTAACCAGTCTTCTTCATCATTACTTCTGTTTCCTTAATTCAGACCCTCTATCCCTCTCACTTGCATGACTGTTTCAGCCTTTGAGTATCTGCCATACATATAAATCATACACATGTCTGTCACATATAAACCATAGACCCATATCACACTCATGCTTAGGCACTGTCTACACATTGCTCAAAATATTAAGCCCAAACTCCATAATGTGACAATTAAGACCCTTTCTGATATATATCCAAATTGCCTTTAAAGTCGCTTTAAGCAACTCAGCATCCTCCACATCCCCATCACAATCCTCATATTCTACATGCCACCATAGTGAGTGTGAAGCCTATCCCTATATATCAGGCCCTTTCTCATTTGTGTCCTTTGAAAACACTATTCTCTCTACCCCATCTTTAAGACTTAGTCAAAAAATTACTTCCTTTGAGAATCCTTCTCTGAATCCAAGGTAGAGAGTAAGTCACCCCCTTATCTATCATCCTGGCACTTACTACCATTGTAATATCCACAAGTGAGCTTCCTCTCACTACCCTATAAGATTTTTATAAAGCAAGGATAGATTCAATGATTCTCTATATCCCAAGTGCTTAGAAGTATGCCTCAAACCAATAATACTTCAATGGTATTGTTGAATGAATGAGCCCAGCTTTTGAGACAGCTCCAAAATCTCTGGAGTTTTTGGGAATGCTCTGAAGATTATAACTTGCATAACTATGAGCCACTCAAGGAATACACTACCTAGAGATACTCAAGGAATCTAGAGCAGTTCCCTAGTGCTCCAGCAACCCAAAAGTTTCATCTTCTGTATAAAAAGTCCAAACAGGTCTGACTAATCTCAGATCAAAGAAATAAAATACAATGACCTGACTAGAAAGAACTCCATAATGAAGGGATTCATGGCAAATTATATGTATGTATGTGGGTGTACATATATATATATAATTTTTTAAGTGAGTAATAGAAATAGGAATACCCATTAAGTGTGAAGTGCATGCAGATTGGAGGCTTCAGGAAGATGGACATTTAACCAGGAAACACTAGATGTAGGTAGGACCTAAGGATGAACCTTCTAATGGAGCCTAAGCATGGGGATATCTACAAAAAGTATAGAACTGCTTGGGTCCCTACTGGGCTCTGTTAAAGACAAAAACAGGAAGCCAATATGGGAGAACCAGGTGAAGCCTGGAGAAAACACTAGATAAAGCAAGAGAATCAGGAATATGTGAGTCGATATAAACCAGAGACTTGATGGAGCCCTAAGAGGCCCTCTGAATTATCATGTCTCTGACATACACTGATTGTGGACATTGAGAACACTAGAGTCCATGGATTCTTGAGGCTTTGGAATATCACTGCGTTTTGGTATGTAGTGCCTGGGGCTGAGGCTTTGGTCTGGGTGAAACTTTATGTCAATGGATTCTGGGATTACTTCTATTATAGAAAAAATGCAACAAGGTGTTGAGAAGAAGTTCTGCAATGTCTTTGGGGAGCTGGAATGCATAGCACCCAAGAGGCTCAGTGGCATCTTTAAGTGCGAGCTCAGCATTTCTCAAATTACCATTAACTTACTGGAAAATCTGAAATCAATATTTAAAATATATAACACACCTGATAGCTTGAATGGTGAGTGCAAAGTCTTTCAACAGCAAATAAGCTTCTCCTTCATTCATCCTAAATAAAACAATATTTTGAAAATTAATGGTATAAAAACATTAAAGAACTTCTTATTTCATATTGAAATGCTGGATTCATTAATAATAGATTACTTTTGTCTGTCAACATGTATTTACCATAATCGTTTCGGCCACACACTCCTAGATGATGATTTAATCTTTGGGAATGATGATTATGAACTCAAGAATCACAAGTATCGCAACCAGAGATAATTCACAAGAGGCCAACAATTCAGAGGGATAAAGTCAAATACCATATGATCTCACTCATAAGTAGAAGATAAAAACAACGACAAACAAACACATAGCAACAGAGATTGGATTGGTGGTTACCACAGGGGAAGGGGGAAGAGGGGAGAGCAAAAGGAGTGATTAGGCTCATGTGTGTGATGATGGATTATAATCAGTTTTTGGGTGGTGAACATGATGTAATCTACACAGAATTCGAAATATATTATGATGTACACCTGAAAGTTAGATAATGTTATAATCCAATGTTACTGCAATAAAAAATAAAAAGAAATTTTAAAAAGAGGAAAAAAAAAAAGAAGCTGACTATCTCAGGAGAACACCAAACTAGGAAAGTAAAGCTCAAGAGGGTGAATGGGAGCTAGAGAATCAAAAGAGAAGACCCAAATTAATTATTTACTAATGTCACAACTACTTTATTCACAATAATGTGTCATATTTTTTAAAATGACCATTTTGCAAGAATGTCAGAAATTTTAAATACTTTAATTCAATAAAGATTGCTCAAAATTGTGTGTAAAATGCATATTGAACTCCTGATTGGTGTGACAGAATGCCCCTTCCCACATGTATGTACTCAGTGCCTGGACCCATTTCTCCGTTCCTAGGTAAACCCAAGGGGGTTTTCCCTGCTAACTGTTTTTGAAAATGGTTTACCTGCCAAAGAGCTAAAACAATAGTCATGTTCTCAGTCCGTAGATGTGTCAATTACATACTTTTTGTATACTTCTCTCAGATAATGGAGAGGATGGCATTATTTGTTATTGTTATTCTGTTGTAAAATATCTAACAATGAATAAATAGGACAGTAAAAAATAAAAATATATCTGTGAGTGTTTGTAAATATTTATATCTAGGGTATATCTTTACGACACGTGAGTCAGCCTAAGTTTCAAGATTTTTCTGGTAAACTATGAACAAAAATAACACAGAATTCACTATTCTCTCTTGCCATTCATCTGTAAGAAAAAAATCCAGTATGTTCAGCATGATTAACCTATACTTGAAATTATAAAAAGCCTTTTTCCTAAAATTCTTTAAGTTCATCCATTAGATATAGAAATAGAGATGGAGATAGAGATCAACAGAGAGATGAAGATGGATATAGAAATAGAAATAGAGATGGAGGTAGAGATGAAAGAGATAGACATAGACATGGACAAAGATGTGGACATGGAGCTAGAGACAGAGGTAGACGCAGAGGCAGAAATGATAGATACAGAAAGAGATAGAGACAGAGATAGAGATGGTAGAGATATGGATAGAGATAGAGATAGAGATAGAGATAGATGGAGTTAGATAAAACATACCTGTTGTCCTGGACTAATCCTATCAAGGAACCGTGTTTATAGAAATCAAGTGCATAAGCATTAAGTGGCATTCTTCTTCCTTGATTATCAAATCTCTGTGACCACAGCACAGGAGCCCGAGAGTGATCAATACCCATTGTGCGCAGAATGACCTGCAGAAACACAACTCTTTTTAATTTATTTATATGTACAGAAAGTTTATGATTTCTTACATTGTCCTTTGTAGTCACTTCCTTTAATAACATTTTTAAAGCACACTCTTCATAGTGAAGGAAGACAGTGCCTTTCACACCCACTGGGGTGGTGCCATCCTAAACAAGCCTAGAGAATGACTTGGTTTCTCCTATGAACATTATTGCCTCACAGCATAATGATGGCAATTTCAATGATCCAGCTGCTAGACTCTAGCAAGACTCACTAGGAAAGAAAGGCTAATTTACAGTTTTGCCATTATCCTATTTGGTGCTGGAAATATCTTTGTAAACAGAGGACCAGGAAGCTGGTGCTTTGTGCGTCTCAAGGGAAGACTTCAACTGAACAACTCTGACAATCTTTGGAACTCAATTACCAGAATAAAAATGAAGATGAGGAAGAAGGAGAGAAGAAAAGAAGGAAAATAAGAAGAGGAAGAAAGCAAATCAATAGTGCTCTCTGTCTGCTCATTTTTTGCAAACTATACTTTATGGGGTCTATAGACACTCTAGCACACTGCTAGTGAGAGTGCGAATTGGTACAACTACTTTAAAAAATGATTTGGTAGTAGCTTGGAAAGTTCTTCTTATTATCATTAAAAACTCTTGGACTGTTCTTATTCCATTATGATCCAGAAAATCATTTTGACCCCCAAAACTCTAGATTTACACTCAAGAGAAACCGTTGCACATGTGTACCAGACATTCACAGCAACATTGCTTGTAACAGTAAAGACCAGAAACAAACACAAACATTTATTAAGAGGAGAATAGATCAACAGGTTGTTTTATATTCACACTATGGAATATTATGGAATGGTAAAAATAAAATAGAGCTTCCTGTTACAACATGGATGAATCTTAAGGGCATAGTGTTGAATGCAGAAAAAGCAACTTCTAGGAGACTACAGTAAGTATTCCTTCACAGTTTGTAAAATTCAAAAGCAGTAAAAATAAAAAGTGATTTTGGATATGAAGTTTTTTAAAGGAGAATTAAAAACAAAAAATTTAGGATAGTCGATACCCTGGAGGAAGAGGAAAGACAAGGGAATGAAATAGAGGAGGAGCACACAGGGCTGAGTTGATGTGTACTCACCTCAGTTTTATGCTTTATAGCTTATCTATATGCCATTTAAAGATACGTGTGTGCATATTTAGTATTACACTAAGTATAACAAACAAGAAAAACAAAATAAGTTTTAAGAAATTATAGCTTATACTAGTAAATTAAATTTCTATAAAGCGAGTTGGGTAAGGCAAAGGTCATGTTACCATCAAGCAATGTTCTGGAAATATCGACCAGTGCAAGATGTTTCAAAATAGATGAACTAGAACTGGCCCCTTCTCTCTAGTATGCCATCAGAAAAAAACATGAGTCTGAATCAATTCATGTCCTATATCTTAAAGGTCTCTTCTCATTGATAGTGATCATGTGGCAATAAGATAGAAACATTATATGCTATTATAACTGTATCAGTGTGCCTCCAAAACCCCGTGGAGAAATTTGCATATGGAAAAGAATCAAAAGTGAATAGCACATACTGTCCATAAGTTGAATTAATTGTATAACAAGGAGAAAGGGAAATTATAATGCTTAACAAATATGTCTTTTTTTTTCAATGTGGTTAGCTGCAAGCCTCTTATATAAGTAATTAATTGTTTGTAATCATACGAATAAAATACAGAGGGAAAAGCTTCATAAAATTATTGCTGATGTCCAAAAAGGAGTTCAAAGACCTAGACATATTTGAAATATGTTGGATAATCCATTTGAATGTTGGAATAAACTTTTGGAAATTTGAAGCTAAAGTTCAGTCCCTTATTATTTCTATTCCAGAATTCCACATTCTTCAAAGGCAGTTTATTGTAAGACATTGCTCAATGAGGATAAGGCCGATAGAGCTAGCTAGCCACCTCTTCTTTCACAAATGCTTTTTTCTCATTTTATGAAACAAATAGTCTCTTTCAACTCACTATAGTACATTTCCTTGAGGTTTGAGAATGTACAGAGGAACAACAAAGGGCAATATTGCATTCCTATTGAGAAAGTGAATGACTTTAAGACTAAGTAAAAAAAATATATTTTATTTTTTTTTATTTTAATGTGGATTTATTTTCTTTTTTAATTAAAATTTTTATTTTGAGATGATTACAGAATCACCTGCAGTTGTAAGAAATAATACAGAGATACCATGTTACCCTTTACCCAGTTTCCCCCAATGGTAACATCTTACAAAATTATAGTTTACTATCACAACCAGGATATTGACATTGATATAGATAAGATGCAGAACATTTCTATTACCATAAGGATCCCTGGTATTGCCATTTTATAGACATATCCATTTCTCTTCTTTCCACCCCTTCCTTAACCTCTGGAAACCAATAATCTGTTCTCCATTTCTACAGTTCCGTCATTTCAAAAATGTTATATAAATGTAACCTTTGGAGAATGGCTTTTTTCCCCCCAGAATAATTCCCTGGTGATTCATCCCAGTTTTTGCATGTATCAACAGCACATTCCTTTATAATGCTGAGTAGTACTGCATGATATGGTTGTATGGATGTATCATAGTTTTTTTAACAATTCACCTGTTGATGGAAATGCAGGTTGTTTCCAGTTTTGGGCTATTACAAATAAAGCTACTATAAACATTTGTGCACAGGTTTTTATGTGAACAGAAATTTTCATTTTTTGCAACCTTGCTGAAGTCACTTGTTAGTTTTCAGTTTTGGAGTTTTTTTTTTTTATTCAGAAAGATTTGCCCTGATCTAACATCTGTTGCTAATCTTCCTCTCTCTCTTTTTTTTCCCCTCCCCAAAGCCCCAGTACATGGTGGTGTATTCTAGTTGTAAGTCCTTCTAGTTCTTCTATGTGAGCTGCTGCCACAACATGGCTACTGACAGACAAGTGCTGTGTTTCCACATGCGGGATCTGAACCAGCAAACCCCAGGCTGAAGCAGAGCATGTGAACTTAACCATGGTGCTGCTGGGCCAGCCGCCAGTAAATCCTTTTAATCAAAAGACATTTTGTTGAATCTTACATGTGCTTTTCATTATAGTCATATATTGTAAGCCACCATTTACAGTTATTCTGTCCTCCCTTTGTTTTGGATTAATATGATCAATTTGCTTAAAATTATCTTTATTTTTATCTTGACTTTTGCCCCATGTATTATTAATGCTTTTTTCTTACTGATCTAATGTGTTATATAAACCTAACCTACATTTTGTTACTCTTTTAATTTTCTCATTCTACAGAAAAAAGTGATGTGTTTGTATCTCATCCTTTCCACATAAATTATGGAAAAATATACTGTTTTGTATTTTTTGGAACTACAGTTGAAAATTCATGCTGCAGCATTAACCAAGAACATTGCAGTGCAAAAACTGCCACTTTGGCATAACCTAAGTAGTATTTACTTAGCACACATAACACTGAGTGCCACCTAATCTCATGTTTTCTCTCTGGGTCATTATGTGCCCAGCAAGGTGCTTTGTTCAAAGTAGTAGCTGTGTAAAAAAAAAAAATTTTAAGTTGGGTAGTTTCCAATTACTTGAATTCAACAAAATTGGAAGTGGATCTAATTGTTTTAATTAAGAATATATTAAAAATATATTTTGATGATAGATTGCAAAGTGACTTGGGGCATACAACTCAGAAAGAATTAGAAGAAGTGCGTATTATTTTTGTAACGAAAGTTGTTTCATTCTCAGCTACTTATCTATTTGAATAATGTTTCTCAGAATCCAAATTAAGATTGATACTGGAACCCTGTCTCATTCTGAAAATAAGTAAATTTTCATCCCATTGTTATGTGGACTAATTACAAAAGAAATAGTCCCATCCATCTCATTAATATATACATTTCCAATACAATATTAATTTTATTTTTAATAACTATAATCAAAATTTATATTATATTTAAGCTTCTGTGATCAACAGGAAATAACCATTAAATTGAAACTGAATATATTTAAGCTAACAAATGTGACAGATGGGATGACTTTATGTTTAAAAATACGTTACATTAAGGTAAAATTATGTGGGAGAATGTAGAATCTAAACACAAGAGAAAAAGAACTATACCAAACTTTAAGCCATTAAAAATTTTATTCTTGACTTGTTTTTAACTTGACAATCAGGGGTATTAAAAGACTTTAGTATTTATATTCCATTTTATATATTTAAAGGAAAGATGAAATGGTTTTATTTCCATATATCATCATTTTATCTGAAGCTGGAAATTATGTCATTAGAAACTATTTAAATTTATGATAAAAAAAGAATGTGTCCATTTAAAATGCACAAGGGTCTATATAGTTTTTCAAAATTCTTGTAAGTGCTACTGTGCTATTTTACACGATAGAGGACTGATTTTGAAATAGAATGGAGTTGAGACACCAATGTCAACCCATAATATCACACGTAACAAAACTTATTTTCTTTCTCAAATTTTGTATTAAAATATAAATCAAATTTCCACAAGTTTATTCCAACATTCAAATGGATTATCCAACATATTTCAAATATGTCTAGGTCTTTGTACTCCCTTTTGGACATCAGTGATCCAGAATGTAAATGGGATTTGCAGTCTCTAGAAATTCTGGGAAAGCCTGAAGATAGTTTTATGTGCTCTTTTCACAGCAAACCTGTGTCCATCTCCCCTAGAGTCTTCAAAGATGGAAGAAAAGTGGTGGACCTGGGAATTCTGTATCAAAGAGCTTTTATTCATAAACCCGATTTTCCACTTACATGACTGGGAGTTGCTGGCTGAAGCAAATCGTCATCAGAGTTCCCAGAGAGACAGACAAATGGAGAAACAGCTGCTCTTCCTTCCTTGCAGTTCATCAAGTGAGGCACAAGCTGGGAGCCTTTACATTCATTACCTGCAAAATCTGGCCGTAACAGGTTGGGATTAGATTAGTTTTTAAAAATCAGCCAAATTGTCAAACCTTGTATAACTGCTCTAGACCATGCCACGAGGGGAGTCATTCAACTTTCCAGGGCCTACATCATAATGGAGACTGAATGAGATATATCCCATAAAGTGGGTAGATCATCTTGGCACAGAATACATTCAACAAACGTTAACTATTAAAATTATTATCAATATTATAAAACTTCATATTATATTTTACTTGCGTTGATCAACAGATAACAAAAGACTAAATTTAAATTGTGTACTCTTTTAACACAGAATTATTGTTATTAGCTTGGTACTTTTTCCCACTGAACTCAGATTTGGTCTTAGAATCTTTCTAGACAATGTGTTCCAAACAGTGACTATCAGTAGGTTTGGAAATGGCATGTGAAAAGAAATATTTTTCCCATTGCTACTCTTATAAAGCACCAGACATGCATTCAAAATTAGCTCTAATTTGTAATAAAGGCAGAATATTCACACACTCCAATTATGCCTCCTCTGGAATGCTCACAGTGCTCCACTGCCATTGTCTGCTTTTGTTCACGCTGCTGCTCATTTTAACAGGGCCCGGGACCCTACGAACTCTGCTTCCTTGACTTTTTCTAATTGATGTTAGGGTATAATGAAATTGAGAAATTACTACCCACAGTTCAACCCTGTCCCTTCATCCCATCACCTTTTCCTTCCTCTAGAAGATTTCTATGCAATAGCTTATGGAAAATAAGAGCAAGGATTAATGGTGTTTACTATGCGCTAGACACTTTTTAAGATATTCCCATATGTTAATTTAATTATTTAAAGCTCACCCAAACTGGGTAAATAATGTTATTCTCTTTCTCATATATCTGTTGAGAAAATTTGAGGCTAGAATATGGAGTCACTTTCTCAAGGTCTCACTGCTCATAAGTAGCAGAGCCAGAGTTTGGATCCAGATAATCTGCCAAGAGTCTAAACTCACGAACATACACATATTTCCTCTCAAGAAAAACAGTGACAGAATGATCTCTATTTTCTCTTCATCTCATAGGTATCCTTACTCCATCTTCCAGGCTTGACCCAAAAGCAACCTTAAATCAAGATGGTTTATAAGTCACCTATTTAGTTTCAATCTCCATTGCCCTTTTAACTTCTAATTATCAAAGTTTCTTTCCTTGGAAAAGCAGAGGCATCCCCTTATTCTAAGGGGGACTGATCTTTCCAGGGCTCTACTCTTCTTCTGGGATAAAATAATCTTAGGCAAGCTTATTTTTTCTTTACATTGTTCCACAATGGAGCTAAGATATACTTACTTATTTTTGACAATGGGAGTTGATATTCCTGTTTCATATCAGCCAGTTTGGAAACGATTAGTAGGAAGGAGGCAAAGTCCTCTGTGACTTTCATGTTATACTCATCTAAAGCAGCGTTAAAGTCCTCAGGGAGATCCTCAAGGAACACCTAAAGCGTCAAGGAAATCATCAAGAACACCCTAGAGGCCAAGTATTTTTCAGGGAGATCTACGCCTCCTTGAAAACTGAAACTGGAAGAAGGGTAAAGAACATTGCAATATAATTCTATAGTCATCTATTTATTCAATGACATCTATTTATTCAATGACGTCACTGTTTCATCCCTTCATCTGTGAAATTGAGGTAAAATTCATCTTTTGTTTCTATTTGCATTTATAAAAACCAATACCTTTACTTTTAAAAAATTTGCTTCCACACTACTTAATCAAAACCATCTTTTAAACAGAAGCATCCCCTCTCAAATGACATTAGACTTGTGAATATTTCAAAGAATCTGGTGGTACATTTGGAGAGCAAGTAGCTAGAGAAACTACTCTTGCACGCCTGGAATAAACTTCATTGGATTGTGAGAGTTTTTTAAACCTCACTGGATTCTTTTTGCTAGTATTTTGTTAATTATTCTTAGTTTAAATTCATAAAAGAGATGCATCTCTAATTTTCTTTTAATGCATTTCTCTTTTTTATAATGTCCTTGTCAGGTTTTGGTATTAAATTTAGGCTTTGCTCCCAAAAAAGTAAGTATTCCCTCTTTTTGTATTCTGTAGAAGAGTTTGTGAAAATTTGACGTTATTCTTTAAATAATGAAAGAATTCACCAGTGAAGCTCTCTGAGCCAAGGCATTTCTATGAGGAAAAGTTTTTTTAAATAACTAATTACATTTCTTTAATAGATATCAGACACTTGAGATTTTTTATATCTTTCTTGATTAGTTGTGGACAGCTGCATTCTCTAGGAATTTGCCCATTTTGTCCAAATAGTCAAATTTATTGGCATTGTCACTCATGATATCTTTTGTTTTTTTGACATCCGAAGTAAGATGTATAGTAATGTACCATTTCCTTTCCTATTATTTGTAATTTGTGCTTTTTCTCCATTTATTCTTAATGAGTCTTGCTAGGTATTAACAGATTTTATTAATCTTTACAAAGAAGCAACTTAGGCTTTATTGATTTCCTTTTTGTACAACTGTTTTCAATACATCTCATTTCTGTTCTCATTTTATTATTTCTTTTCTTCTACTTATCTCAGGTTAGATTTTCTGTTCTTTTTTGGGATTTTTTCTAGCTAGGACGTTAAATCAGTGATTCTTTTTAGCCTCTCTTCTTTTCTAAGATATGGTTATAAGGTCATATATTCCCCTATAATCATTGCATGAATTACATCTTGTATTTGTATGTTTTCTTCATTATTATTTAATTAAAATATTTTATAATTTCCATTTTATTTCTTTTTTGTCCTCTGTGCTTTAGAAATGAATTTGTTTAATTTTCAGGCAATGAAGGTATTTCTGGGTCTTCTAGTTGATTTTTATGTGGCATATCTTTTTCCATCACTTTACTTTCAATCTTTCTGGGACTTTATAGCTAAGATGTGATTTGTATAAACACCATATAATTGTGAGATTTTTTAAAATACAATCTGAAAATCTTGATATTTTACCCAACGTATTTAGTAAATCCAAATTTAATGAATTTACTTGTATAGCTGATTTTCTGTGTACTGAGTATTTGTTTCCTATTCAGATCATCTGTCATCTATTCTTTTCTCTGCTTCTCTTGTCATTTTTATTCAGTTTTTTCTTCTATTAGTGCTTATTTGTGGGGTTATTTTACAAGTCTTCTCCCCAGAGATTACAAAATGCATCTTCAATTTTTACAATTCTTAATACTGCAAGAACTTTAAAACATTTAACTCTATTTACTCTTCCCAAGACTTGCATTATGATTGTCATGCATTTTAGTTCTACATATATTTTAAATTACATAATACAATTTATACAATAAAATAATTATTATTTTTGGATGCAGTAGATACTCATTTATATCTACCCACACATTATCCTTTCCAGTGTACTTCGTGACCTCCTGCATTTTTGTTTCCCAAGTTTGGATTTTTTTCCATCTGCCTAATGGTATATAATATTTCTTTTAGCACAGACCTCATAGCACACACACAAAAAAATCTATTAGAACTAGTAAATAAAATCAGCAAATTGCAGGATACAAAATCAACATTAAAAAAATCAGTTGGGGCCAGCCCGGTGGCGCAGTGTTAAGTGCGCACGTTCTGCTTTGGTGGCCCAGGGTTTGCCAGTTCGGATCACGAGTGCGGACATGGCACCGCTCATCAAGCCATGCTGTGGTAGGTGTCCCACATATAAAGTAGAGGAAGATAGGCATGGATGTTAGCTTAGGGCCAGTCTTGCTCGGCAAAAAGAGGAGGATTAGCAGATGTTTGAGCTTTCTCAAAAAATAAAATAAAAAATCTGTTGTATTTCTATACACTGACTAAGTAACTGAAAAAGAAATTAAGACAATCTCATTTACAATAGTATCAAAAAAAATAACATACTTAGGAATGAACTTAACCAAGGAGGTGAAAGATCTGCACACTGAAAAGTATAAAACACAGAGAAATTATAGCAGACACAAATAATGGAAATGCAGGCCATGCTCATGGATTGGAAGAATTAATACTGTTAAGATGTCAATACTACCCCAAGTGATTTACAGATTCAATGAAATTCCTATCAAAATCCCAATGGCATTTTTTTTTTACAGAAATAGAAAAAAAAATCGTAAAATTCATATGGAACCACAAAATGGCCCAAATGGTCAAAGTGATCTTGAGAAAGAATAACAAAGCTGGTGGCACCATACTTCCTGATCTCAGAGCATATTACAAAACACAATTAAAACAGCATGGTACAAGCATAATGACAGACATATAGATGAATGGAACAGAATAGAGAGTCCAGAAATAAAACCATGTATATATAGTCAACAGATCTTTGACAAGGGTGCCAAGAAAATCAATGGGCAAAGGACAGTCTCTTCAACAAATGGTGTTGGCAAAACTTGATATACCTATGTAAAAGAATGAAATTGGAGCCTAACTATATACTGTACATAAAAATAAACTCAAAATGGTTAAAGACTTAAATGTAAGACCTAAAACTGTAAAACTAGTATAAGAAAATACAGGGACATTGTTCTTGGCAATGATTTTTTTGATATGACACCAAAAGTATAGACAACAAAAACAAACAAGTGGGACTACATCAAACTAAAAAGCTTCTGCACAGCAAAGATAATAATCAACAGAGTGAAAGGCACTTACAGAATGGGAAAAAAATATTTCTAAACTGTGTATCTGGTAAGGGATTAATTTCAAAACTATATAAGCATCCCCTATAATTCAATAGCAAAAAACAAAAAATGGGCAAAGGACTTGAATAGACATTATTCCAAAGAAGGCATATAAATGGCCACCAAGTATTAAAAGCATTGAACATTAAAAGTTTCTCAACATCACTAATCATCAGGGAAATCCAGATAAAACCACAATGAGATATCACCTCAGATGTGTTAGGATAGCTGTTATCAAAACAAAAAACAAAAGAAAACAAGTGTTAAGGAGGATGTAGAAAAATTAGAACCCTTATATACTGTTGGTGGGAATGTGAATGGGTGCAAGCACTACGGAAAATGTATGGAGGTTTCTTAAAAAATTAAAAATAGAACCATCATATGATCCAGCAATCTCACTTCTGGATATATATTCAAAAGAATTGAAATCAGTATCTTGAAGAAATATCTGCACCCTCATGTTCACTGCAACATTATTCATAACAGGTAAGATATGGAAACAACTCAAATGTCCATCAACAGGTGAATGGATAAGAAAATGTGATACATACATACAATGAAATATTATTCAGTCTTAAAAAAAAGAAGGAAAGCTTTCCATTTGCAACAACATGGATAAATCTAAAGACCATTACACTAAGTAAAATAAGCCAGTCACAGAAGGACAAATACTGTATGATTCCACTTATATGAGGTGTCTAAAATAGTCAAACTCATAGAAGCAGAGAACAGAATGGTGGTTGCCAGGGGTTGGGGGTAGGAGGAAATGGGGAATTGCCTTTATTTGATATAACATTTCTGTTATACGAGATAAATAAGTTCTAAAGATCTGCTGTACAACATAGTACCTGTAGTTAACAATAGAAGACTGTGCACTTTAAAATACATTAAAAGGATAAATCTCATGTTAAGTGCTCCTACAAACAAAAAGAAAACAAGGACATTTTTGGAGGTGATGGATATGTTTAGTACCCTGGTTGTTGTGATATCATGGGTGTATGCATATGTCCAAACTCAACAAGATGTATACGTTAAATGTGTGCAATTTTGTATATAGCAATTATATCTTGACAAAGCTAAAAAAAAAAAAAGAGTAAGGTGGATATTGCATATATTCTTGATATGTTATTAAACCAATTATAGTATGTTTACCCTGTTTTAAATTATGTTTAAAACATATACTAAGTATATTTACACATTTATGTATGAAAATAAAGTGAAGTGAAAACTTTTTTCCCATTTTCTTCTAGCTCCCATTATTTTGGTTAAAAAGTCAGCTATCAGTCTTGGTATTGGTTTTCAGTTTTAATGAGCTTCAGGCTATGTCTGGTTTGTCTCTGTTCCTAGGTCATAACCCTCTTGGGATTCTGAGTATGAGGCTGGTTGGTCTCAGTCTTCTCAGCCTTAAAAGACTCGCAAAGATCCACCTCCTTCCTGTGGAGTTTTTTAACTTTCTTTTACACCTTCCAGTCCTAAATGACTTCAATGATGAGGGGGATACAAGCCTGTGCATAAATGCAGACCCTTCCCTTTAGTGAGTTTTTATTTAATAAATGCTACAAGACTGTAAGAAATTTGGTGTAGTGCCCCTACATTTCATGCAGATCTGGTACCCAGTAACTGTCCTGTGGTTAAAACTCACTATGTCTCTCAAGTTTCTAGTCTGTCATTCCAGCTCCATGTGATCAGCAAAAGCTTTATTGCTGTTTTTTTTTTTTAATAAAATCTCATAGGAGAGGCTCTCTGCACATGCTAAATACAATTTTTAACCCATGTCCAGAATCGACAAATCCTTTGGGAGAAAAACCGTGGTTGAAAATTCTTATCACATCTTGTATAAGGTCTTGCCATTTTATAATTTTAGCCAATCCAATCCTCATTACTTCCATAGCTCTCTGTTGCAATAAGAGTGATGGCCACCTATTATATCCTACTTGGAAATGCACAAATTTCCAATAATCTTTGATTAACAAAAAAGAGAGGGACAGGAGGCCTCCACTCAAATCCATCTTTTATTATATTTTTTATGATGACCTTCTTCATAAGAATAGAGATACTTTTCTTTTGTAAGTTAAGTATAAATTTATTTAAACAAAAAATTAAATAGTTCAAGAATGTACATGTGATGAAAAAAATGTGAAGATGATAGGTCAATGACTAAAGTTGTGTTCACTGATCTAAAGAATATTCTGTGAAGGCTAAGATTTGTAATTTGACTTCATGAGGTTAGGCAATACAGATCACCCTTCTCTTTTTGTTCCTTGTCACCTTTTACTAAGGTTATCTAGTATAACCAGCCTATCCCACTTTCTCAGATTCTGGTAGAGTTCGTTAGTAATAGCATTTGGTGCTGATTTAATGATAGGGAATCATGATCAAAGAAAAGGTTGTAAATAAAATTGGAAAAGAGCTTTCCTCCTTTCAGTCCACGTAAGTCAAGGGGTGATTTCTTAGATGACTATTCTAATATTTTTTCAGTGAGGATATTATAGTTCACAACATACAGTCCCTGTCCATAGCCCTACCTCAAGGTAAAAAGATCCTAAGAGCATTGCAGATTCAATGATGGGAACTATTAGTTCATTACTGTACAATTACCTACATTTTTTCTTTAGCCACTTAATGCTGTAAGATGACACATTCAAATGAAAAACATGAGGAAAATTTTTTATGCTATTTTTCCTCAAGGCATTTAATCTTTTGATAGATTTATAGAGGGAAACATAAATACAGACTAAATGTAACACTGATTATCAAAAGAATACATTATTATTCTACAAAACAAAAGAATCCTACATTAATAAAATCCTATTGCTGTTGAATCATTTATGGTAGGATCTATTAAATTATCTTAATTATTTAATGTTGTCAGAATCATAAATTTTACCTTTGATTGATGAAACTTGACAGTAGTATCTTGGAACTTTGCTGGAAAATGTCTTCTTCCAAACAGATTTGCCAATACCAACACTAGCTTTTCCATAACATCTTGAGAAAAACGTTTTGAGCCTATACAAAACAAAATGTCTTGTTATAAATGTAAAAAAGTGTGTTAATCCCATTTTTCATCTTTAAATTGAATGTCATATTGCATTTCATTTCATGGAAAATAAAAATTTTTGTCCAATATAGCAAGTGAGGAATGACTGTGTCTACTAGCAGTTATACATCTGTCCCTTCTTTTCCATTCTCGCTGCTCCCCCTCTAGTTCAGAGCCTAGTCATTCGACCACAAACTGCCTCATCTCCTTACCTAGATTCTCCCCTCTTCACTCTATGATCAGTTTTCCTAAAGCATTTTATGATCACGTCTCTCACCTACTCAAAAATCTCTGATTGCATCATAAACAAAATCCAGTCTCCTTAGCCTAGCCTTTCAGGTTTTCCAAAATTCGGCCTACAAATAATCTCCCAGCCTTATCTCCCTGCCTTCCCTCCCTGCCATCAGATTAAATGTGGTCAACTTGACTTGCTCTCTATCCTTCACCATATATGAGCACTATATTGTAGTGGTGAGAAAGGTGCTACACTTAATAACATGGGCTCTGGAGTCAGATCACTTATATTTGAATCTTGGCACTGACCCTTATTAAAATTTTGTGACCATGGCAATTTATTTAACTTCTCTATGTCGCAGTTTCCTCATTTATAAAATAGTGATAACCATACTCTCTGCCTCACAAAGTTACCAAATTTTCTATCTCCGTGTTTATAACTGCATACACCCACCACACCACACCCCACCCCTCACACACAGCAACAAACACAACTGCACTTCCTGTTGCCTGAAATTATTTCTCCCCTTACAGAGCTTTTGGGGGGATCAAATTTCCTGAGTATCCTTGTTTCACAGAATAATGCATGTTCAGAGCATAGTGACTAGACCTATTGTGCAAAATAGAGTGTTCCTATCAGTTAATGATGGAAGATAAAAGAAAGTAATGGTGTGAAAGGCATTGAATTCATCAGGCATTAGGAACTATAACAAATTTAAGCACAAAGAGAGAAACATTTCTTTAGGGACACTGTTTAAGGGGTCTATTGTTTAATTATAAAAATCAAAGGCTTTTAATAGAAACTGTGTTAAACGGAATATTAGGTCGGCATTACAAATGGAATTCACAAAAAATTTACATGATATTGGCAAAAATATATTCAGGGGAAAAACAAGATTCTAGATTATACAATTAATATAACAACAGCTATTTAAATACACTATACAGTTATATTCAAAGAAAATATGAGTGAAAGAAAATATTTACAAATATTAACAGTGAATATTTTTAACATAATGCTTTCCTATATCCTTTTTCTATGATGACTACATGTTATATTTAAGTAGAAGAAAATATTTATTAAAAAAGCATATGTTATTTACTGTGTTCTGAATCCTGGAGCCAAGGAATCACCGAAGTTAATAAGAAGTTGATGTTTTAAAATATTCTTGTTTCCCATATAATCTATATTAGTAAGTATATAAAACTTTATTTTGTCTAATTTGGTATCTATAAATTATCTAAATATTAACTTGTATTCTCTTTGTAGAAAAAATATTCCCAAAGTGCTAGCTTCACTCTAGCCTCCGTTGCTATTTTTGGACTATACGTATGAAACATCAAGCTTACCTTTCTTGGTTGGCTGACAGAGATTATGGAAAAGGCCACTTACAAGAAAACTGACAAAAACAAGATTAGAAGGCTCATGATAATGCAAATGTGATACAAGCCCAGCAAACCCCGTTGGATTTCCTTTTTGATTTAAATAGCCCTAAAAGAACAAAAATAATTTAGTAGTTTGACTCAATTCACCACATACATTAATCAATAAGTAACTTATTAAGTACCAGTTTAAAATAGTACTTAACGTCAATATAAGAGAGATTGATAATCATTACCTGGCCCGATTTTGCTAATTATATCAATTATAAGTAATATTAATCATTAGATATAACCTCCTAAAACTACAATTAGTTTAGCATGATAAGAAATGAAAATAGTACCAATCTTATTTCACAAAAACACAAAGCACAATCATACCTCTTTCATCAGGAACTGGAAAGAAAACAAGAAGTAAAGTTTTAACATCTGCATGGCTCTGGGTTGTTTGAAGGACAGCAATGAATGCTTTAGCACTGACATCACCTTTCAAGAGAAATACATTAATCCACACCATGTTAGTGATATGAAATACATCTGTAAATGACAATACGGGTGCACTATAATTTTTTTACTGTTTTTATATATTATGATCTTTTGACATCTTAAAAAACCTTTCTGGCTGAGGAGACAGTGTTCCTCCTAAGGGTAGCTAATCCCAAAAAAATAACAAGAACTTGCCTAAAATCATGCTTACTATATGCAAATCAACCAATCCCAACTTTATACTCCCAACTACTTCCTTACCTAACTGTCACACACCCAGCCAATATTTCTCCTGTCCTAAATCATTCCAGGGTCGGGTACCAGGAGACTAGAGACCACCCACACAGCCCAAAGGAATTATTTAAACTAGTCAATCCTAAACTGTTTACTCTGCCCTGTCTTGCCTTTCATACAAAAGCTCCACTAAAGGCAGTGACCTTAACCTTCTCCCTGCTCCTGTCTTCTGCCTTCTGCCCATCTGGTGTCTTTCATATGTGGTCCTGCATGGTGAGGCATGCCTCCCGTCTCTAGGACCTGTGAGTACCATAAACTGCGTTTTCCTGAACTTCTTCTCTGTCTCCTCTGGTGGCCAAACCTGACTGAGCATCACATAAAAGAATATAAAATAATAAGATAGATATTACTCATATCTATTATATCACACAGATACTAGGAATACATAAGATTTAATTAGATTTCATATTGTTTGTTTTACCATATTCTTACATGGCAAATATTTCCTTTAACAAAACAGAACATATAAAACAGAATCATCACAAATGCAACATATTGCCAAATAATCTGGTAACAAATGTTAATCCAGTTTAAGAACTTATAGCTCTTGGTTTGTTCTGGAAGAAAACAAGATATTATATTATTCTATGTCCCGCAGTATTGTTGCAAAACTAATGGAACCAGTTTGATTAAAACCAAATAAAAATATTTCTTGGTTTCAAGTGTAAAACAGCACTGAGAGAGTAATTCAGATATCTTTCAATTGCCCACTAAAATATCTATGAGGTCCCAATAAAAGCAAAATGTCCCAATATCACCAAAGTTTAAGCCTGGCTGCCTTGAGACCTGAGACTTTATAGAAGCTGGGAAACATATCTACTCATTGCAAGGCCAGTGGACTAGGTGGAAGGAAGGAAGAGGGGAAGGGGGCAGTAGAGAGGAAGGAAAGAAGGGAGGAAGGAAGGGGATGTGCTCTTCATTACCTTAACTTTGGGGTGATACTATTTGACGTCACCCAAAATGCCTTTCCTACAACTTCTTCTCTCTCTTGCTCTGCATTTAGTCACAGATGGCAACAGCCAGAAAACAGCAAAGTAGTAATGGGGTGAGCAACTCATGGGGGTTCACTGTAACCTTAGAGATGTAGACTGCATAATTAAAGTCTTATTAAGGTAGCAAGACTCCTGATAGCAATGCATACTGTGGTTTGTAGTGATGAATGATATCCACATGATCAATGTGCCAGCAAGATTGGCAAAAGTAAAAGATGAATTTTCAGTCCAGAAAAGCGTATAGTTGAAAAGCTGTTAAATACTGAGATTTGAACCAAAATCTATTCATCTAGCTCCACATTTGAAAGGATTTTTAAACAGCACTGAGGTGGGCAGAGAGTGAAACCAGAAGAAAAACCATAATCCTGTTCTTTAGCAAGCTACCAGATTTGGATATATTTACCTTCATTCAAAAGTAAGAAAATAGAAAAACTCACAATAGATCAACTCTTTCTAAGAAACTGATCATCTTCCTAAAATTATTCAGTCATGCTACAAATATTTATTGAATGTCCACACCAGAAATTAAGACAAACAAACATCTTTGGCCTTAGGGTGCTTACATTCCAGTGGGAAATATAGAGAAAATAAATAAAAACTTGACATAGATATTTGGTGCTACGTAGGGAGTGATATGTGCTACATATAAATGGGCATAAATGAGTAAAACTCTGAACAAGCTAAAAGAGTGAGGCTATGCTTATATCTGAGGAAAGATTTTAGAAGCAGAAAAACAGCAAAGCCGTGGTCGTCAGACAGCAATGTGCCTGGAGTGTTTGTGGAGCAGGTAGTGGGTTCATGTGGGAGAGGAGAAAGAGGTGAGTTCGAAAGCTAATCAGAGACTAGCTCCTGTAGAACCTTACAGACCGTCACAAGAACACTGGCTTTTACTCTAAAACAAAAGAGCTGACCTATGAAAGTGTTCTTTATGCGACAAAATTTTTTTTTTTAATTACTTGGTATCCTCAATGGATGTGATATGACCTCTATGAAATGCAGCATAACAGCATAAGGCAGGTGGACAATATAAACTGACATTTTAAAAATAATACATTATTATGATAAAAAAGAGTGATATATGAAGTAGAAAAAATTTCAAGAAAACTAAAAATCCAGTAGCAGAATTAAAATCGATCCACATTTGTGTTACCAAAGAGCAGAATTGAAACTTTGCAAGGCTGCATCAGTGATATAGAAGATAAATCTCATATGTTCTCTCATATGAAGAAAAACATAGCAATGGAGAAGAAAAAAAGGATTTTCAATTTAAAAATTATAACTTTTCCTTAAAAAGAAACTGAACAAATTAAAACAGAAATAAATACCAAAGATCTAATTTAAGAAATATATTCTTAGTTCCAAAACTACCTAAGCATTGCACAATGCAAATGTACTTAACAATACTGAATTACACACTTAATAATTGCTATGATCGTTGACAGATGAATTGATAAAGAAGATGAGATATATATATACAATGGAATACTACTCAGCCATAAAAAAACAAAATCATCCCAGTTGCAGCAACATGGATGGACCTTGAGGATATTATGTTCAGTGAAATAAGCCAGACAGAGAAAGACAAACAGTATGATTTCATTCATATGTGGGAGATAAACAAACATACGGACAAAGTGAACAGTTCAGTGGTTACCAGAGGGGAAGGGCTTTGGGAGGTGGGCATAAGGGGTAAAGAGGCACATATATATGGTGGCTGACAAATAATAATGTACAACTGAAATTTCACAATGTTATTATCTATTATGACCTCAATAAAATAGAAAAAAATTGTGGTGATGGTAAATTTTACATTATGTGTATTTTACCATGATAAAAAAAAATCTGAGCATGAAGACTGAAAGTTCTCAGCATATGATAACTAAAACATCAATTAAAAAAAAGACCCTTGGGCTGGCCCGGTGGCATAGTGGTTAAGTTCGTGTGCTCTGCTTCTGTGGCCCAGAGTTTGCAGGTTCAGATCCTGGATGCGGACCTAGCACCACTTATCAAGCCACACTGTGGCAGCATCCCACATAAAATAGAGGAAGATGGGCACAGATGTGAGCTCAGCAATAATCTTCCTCAAGTAAAAAGAGGAAGATTGGTAACAGATGTTAGCTCAGGGCCAACCTTCCTCACAAAAAAAAAAGCCCCCACAAAACAGAAATTCTTCGGAAAAAAATTTGAAATATAAGGATTTTTTTAAAATATTCATATAATTACATAGGCAGGAAAAAAAAAATCAAATTAACTACAAGAGCACAGGAATTAGTATGGCTCCTGTAGAGGAGACTCTAAAAGAGTCTGCTCCTTTATAACAGTAAATGCCAGAAGGCAATGAAGCCATCTTAGTTTGATGTAATGAGTAAAGAGAATATTCTAAGAATTTTATGCCCACACTTGAGTCTTTTATGTGAAATTACAAGTAGATCTTCTCAAACATGCCATGGCAAAGAAATTAAAGCACTCTGATAACATTTTTGAAAAAAATTGAACAGCTTTCTAGAGGATGTATTCTCTTCTATACAGAGATAAAAATTAAGAACTCAAAAATGAGGAAGTTGTGGTCTAAAATGATACGTGCCTGCTCTGTAGGACCATCGACAACACAAGAACCAACTCATCACAAAAGCCCTAGTAGACTCTTCACCTCAGCACATAGTATCTGATTTAACCGGGCATAATAATCAATAGCCAAAACCAGGGAAGAGTGCGTCTCTTTCACAATGCATCTCTATAAGGATGAAAATCAAATTATTTCATTATGAATTTTAAATCTTTCATTCCGTGATTGGACACAAAACATTTTTCTGAGCAAAAAACTCCAGGAAAAGTTTATAACCATATTCTAAAGTCCAATTAAATATAAATGCATCAGTGTTTAAAAAACAAACACACACTTATGCCTAGAAAAATGATGGAAAAAAATACCAAAATGATAATATTGTCCTTGAAAAGTAGAATTAGGTATGAGTGACTGTTTCTTCTTCTAACTTTTTACATTATGCAAATATTCATTGATGAACTTGGGTTACTTTTTTATGAAAAATAAACTCTTTTATTATGCAATCATAAAAACAAATGTGTTTGTTCCTAATAGTGGAAACAGAAATCTAACCCAGTTCTTTTTAAATCCATGCCAGCACACTTAACTCCTAAAGGACAATGTCTATTATACATGGAAACAGTAAGCTTGGGTAATTCCAAATTCCATCCGGATGCAAATTCTATGATTGATAGAGGAGCCAAACAAAACTAAATATTATTTTCTCCCTGCACCCCCAATCCTCTACTATTCAAGACATTACTGCTGAGGTTCAAGTCAGACCTTCCCAAAATATACCACTTTGGTATACAGATTATTCTGATTTAAAGTTACTTAAGAAACAGCCAGTGCAAGAAGGACACTCTGACCCTCATTTGTCCCCCTGAAAGCAGGAAACAAATTCTCCACGTGAAGGGTACCCTTTCTGCACGTGGAGGGGAGAAGGCATTCTCCTCAGCACAGGTAGGGAATTCTGAGCTCAGAAGGCCGTATAAACAAACTTCATTACTTCTTCACTAATTCATTAATCAAAGCCCAAACCTCTTTGTCAATTTCTCACAAATAACTGTTTCTTTGTTTAAAAGGTATAAAAGTGCCTGCTTTGGTCACTTCTTTCAGGCTCAAAATCTGGGGGTTTCTGAACATATGAAATTAAATTTGTTTTTTTTCTCCTGTTAATTCGTCTTAGTCCATTTAAGTACTAGGCCAGCCAAAGAACCTAGAAGGGAAGAAAGCAAAAGCTTTTCTCCCCCATATTATGACACATTAAAGAATGAGGAAACTGAAAAGTTACTGCTACAGACTTCTGAAAGAACAGACCTGACCACAGCCATGCCAGTAATGACAGTTCAGCCTCAGACAGGGTCAAGTACGGTACCTTTGCCATGGCATCCTCTGGGTCATCTCCTTTGGAAGCCAGCAGCATGAGTCTGAGGACCAGGCTTATGCTGAGAGGGAACTGTCCTCTCAGTTCAGGAACTTTGGATTTTATGAGTTTTTCTATTTTGGGCATTGGAATATCAAAGAAATAAACATCTCCCAGCAGGTCTTGACCTCGTCTTCCAGCACGTCCAGACATCTGGAAACAGAAAAGAATCACAGTGTAAAACTTCCCTAAATACTTTCTCCAACACAGTGTAAGAACTGAGCTTTTTACATTGGATTAGAGCAAGAAAATTGTGTACATGTCCAAGCATTAAATAACTGAAGCTAAAATCCAACCGTGTAGCACTTTGGAAATTTACCACGGCTGAGACACAGCTGAAAGTGAGACATTTATCATTATCGTGTGCTTAATTCATGCCAAAAATTGCGCTAGGTGTTTGCACAATGATAGATAGAAGAAACAAAAAGCAAGAAGAAAAGATTAGACCCTGATTTCAAGTTCACCTGCAGCTGAACTTATTACACCAATTTTCTCCCTCCCATCTCCCCTTCTTCATCCCTTTCCCTGCCATGACGTCGCTCACACACGAGTGTGTTCAGTTACAAATATCCATAAAAACTGTGCACAAATCAAGAAAAAGCATGAGTGAGATAAAATTCAGAAACACCGCTTGTAAAAAGCAAGTTAAGAACAAAATTTTACTGTTTACAGTTATATTAGTTCTCATTTATTAACTGCTTTGAATGTGCCAAAGTTTTTTTTTAAATAGACCTCACAGCAACAACAATACGAGGTAACTATAATCATTATCTCCATTTCAAAATCAGACACTAGGGCATGGGGAGTATAAGAAACTTGCCCACAGTCAAACTAGGAAGTGGAAGATCCAGGACTCAAACCTTGGCATTTCAACTCCCAAGTTCTTCATGCAAAATATCACAACACTCTGGCTCCAGTGCCCTAAACATGAGATTCTCAAAGACGATATAAGAGGAGAGTTTATGCAGAGCACAGCAGCAGGAGGAGAAATCAAAAGGACAGGGGTTGGTAAAGTGATGGGAAGTAATAAGGATGTTATCTTGGACAGGAACAAGGCATCTATGGGAATGAGAAGTGTTTGGAGAGGAAAGGAGAGTGGCACTTTGTTAAAATTTGAATGTTGTCTGATATACTTAAATTTGATGCCACTAGTAGAAATATTCATCAAATGTTCCTCATCAGGGAAACCAAATGAAGACAAAATACACTGCATCAAGAACGTAGTAGAGTAAGGAGAATGGAAAATCAGGAAAACTGTTAAATAATGCAAGGTCGAGAATATATGATAAAAGACAGTGGAAACAGAAATTACAAGGCAAAACTCAAATACTACTACAGCAGAGTAATGAAGTGGGCTGGTGATAGATTGTGTATCAGGAGCAAAGAGAGCAGCATTAAAGATAACTCGAGAGCCCAAATTCATTTAAACAGGAAATGAACAAGTAAATGTTTACTGAGCACCTTCAATGTGTATCTTTCCTACAAATTATTTCATTTCATGCTTGCAAATGCTGTGGGATAGTCATTATCATCCCTATGCTGGAGATAGGACAGAAGGCAGTTTAGATATCTCACCGAAGGTCACATATCGGGTTAGTGATGGCCACATAATCCCGAACTCACATGCTTTCCACTACCCCACAGCTAAAAATGACAATCAGGCATGAATGAATGTCAGGGTGTGCTAGCCCATGAATTGCAGCATGTTTGCAAACTAAAGGCTCACATTTTTTACCATTTTATGTCCATATTTTAATTATCCAATAGTGAGTTTGTGCATATTCAATACCTGTCTGTAATTTAAAGCATCCAGATAGATTGAGTTTTGAGCAAAAACCACAGATTTACAAGGCATGTTGATTCCTAAAGCAAGTGTCCCAGTAGCTGTCACCACCTAGAAAGAAAATAAAACAATTACTTCGTAAAATAGCATTTCAATAGAATGCCATGTAGTTACTGAAACTCATTGAACTTCATCTAAATCAGTGGGAAAGCTAGAGATACCAGCCACACTGGTCTTCTTGCTATTTCACAAACACAGCAAGCACATTCCCAGCTCAGGGCCACACCAGCTGCTCTTTGCTAGGCACCTAATATTCTTCTCTTGAATATTTGTTTATCTGGTTTGTTCAGTACTCTGCTCAAATGTCAAAGAGAAATTTCTGGCCTACCACATCCAAAATAACCATCCCTATCATCATTATTTCTCTCCCTGTCCTACATTATTTCTCTTCATAGCATTAATGACCACCTCAAGTAATATTATTTGTTTATTTGTCTTACACCAGATTCCAAGCCCCATTCACCATTGTATCCCCAAACTGAGAAGAGTGTCTGGCACATGACAGGTGTTTAGTAAATATTTTTCAATGAATGACTAGAAAGGAAATTTCCCTATGACAGGGTAATAATACTTTCACAAACCCACTTCTAAGCAATTGCCTACTTCATCCACTCTAAATTATTTGTGAAGGTTATGTCTATGGAAATAACGTATCTAAGGAACAAGTGCAAGGTGAAGTTTCATTTTCCCCTAAATTGCCGTGATAACTAACCAGAAAAAGAGTAGGATGAAATTTACAATTTTTTAATAATCCAGTTTTGCTTATTTTCATATAATGCTGAGTATTTCCAATTGCCCTCTCTTTCTCTTTATATTGTTTGTCATATATGCCATGGTTAATGTTAAAGTACATGGAATAATCTTCTCTAATTATTCTGTAACCGAGATCTATACATCTGTCAAAATGCAACACACTGTTAACTGTTTTTCTAAAGTTCTTTAATAGGAACAAAAATGGGAAAAGTAAGAACATTAAATTTAGAATAAATACCTTTTAAAAATGCATTCTCTATAACAAAGCTATCACTATTTCCATAGTACCTTTTCTGGAATGATCTAGATATTCACTTATTAAACTAATAATAATTGAGGAACTACTATTTAACAGATCCTATTTTAGACAGAGGATATGCTGATCAAAGTAAATGTGCCTCTCAATTCACAATTCATGGTTCACAATCATAGAAAATTTTGTCTCTGGTTACTGACTTTTTTTTTTTTTTAAGATTTTATTTTTTCCTTTTTCTCCCCAAAGCCCCCAGTACATAGTTGTATATTCTTTGTTGTGTGTCCTTCTAGTTGTGGCATGTGGGACGCTGCCTCAGCGTGGTCTGATGAGTAGTGCCATGTCCGCGCCCAGGATTCGAACCAACGAAACACTGGGCCGCCTGCAGCGGAGCGCGCGAACTTAACCACTCGGCCACGGGGCCAGCCCATCTGGTTACTGACTTTTAAAATAAATAACTTGTTATTAGTTAAGAGGAAAGCTAAGCAAATTTGTTAATGATGTACGTTGGGTTTTTTCCAGATTATAGAATTGTCCTTTAAGTAGGGTGTCAGATTTTCCTCAACATTTAGTTTATTAAGGTTAAAAGACACTACCTAGAGTAGCAGAATCATCTCAACCTCTCTCTCCTCTCTCTCTTTCTCTCACACATATAATGGACATCACACAAAAAATTTAATATGAGTAACTTGAAAAAGTCAGCGTCTCTTTTTAAATATTACTCAAGATCTAAATTAGCTAGGAAATTACATAAACCCTCTTTGTGAATGGGCATCCCTGTACATCCTCCTGGGACATACTAAACAAAGCACAACAAGGGTTTCCTTTGTAGGCTCTTTAAGGTCATCTTCCTTTTGTCCACTATCAGTGATAGGAGAGAGAGCATCAGGAGCGACACATCTAAAAACTCTGCCAAGACGTGCTGTGGGTCCAGAGGAAGTAATACATTCTCGCTCTTATTTCAACTATTATACTGAGGGACAGATCTGATCAAAATGCTATCATAAATGTCCTCCACGCCCATGAAAGAATTCTACAGCCAGAATTATACAAATAACTGACAAAATTACCTAGATATTATAAATGAAAAAGCAAGGGGTTGTTCCACTAATACCAGAGGTATATTTCATTATAGAAATATTTGGAAAACTATCTGTTTAGGGAATATTTTAATCTCATGAAAAAGAGATAAACTAAATGATGATAAACATCAAAAGCTTTCCCTCAATTACATGAGATGAAAAATATGCAGTGATATCATGGCTTATTATAAAAAGACATAGATGAGAAAAAGTGGTTGTTTTCCACTTGTCATGGACAATCAGCTTCATGTAGACACAGCTTCAATTTTTAGAATGAAAAAATTTACCTACCCTAATAAATCCTTTCCTAAAAAGGATCTCAACTAATTGTTTCTCTTTGGCGTTCAAAGAGCGGTGATGATATCCAATACCCCTTTTTGCCAAAGCGATCAGTTCTGCACCTTTTCTTGCAAATTTTACTCGATCAAACACCATCTGCAAACTCTGAAAGAAATAAGAGTTTTAAAGATTCTGATAATTTCTTATCTAATTTTCATTTAAATCACAATAAAAAGTGTTTTAATCAAAAGAGGCATCCTATGTAATAATTTAGCTAAATGAGGCAACCACTGAAACTGAGTACAAAGAACATTTTATGGCAGCAACAGGAACTATAGGAAATATTCCCAAATCTTTGAATAGACTGTCTCGAGCTGTTTCGCTCCACTTCAGGGCTGAAAAGTACTGACAAAGCAGGAGATGAAGCATGTAGCGGAGGGTGAGGGAGAACCCGCGCCTGCCTGGCGGAGCTCAGTTCTCTACTGCAGCCTTAGGAGTTCTCTTCAGAGACTGAGACTTCTCCAAGAAGGCAGAGCAGGCTCCTTATGGTCCAGGAATGCTTACTTCTCACTGTAAATCAATCACAAATGCCTTAAACATATCCATGCCCTAAGGAGGAAATTCACCTGTGTAAAGAGTTATACGTACAAAGATAAACACTGCTTATGAGAGGGAGAAAAGACAGCCTAAGTATCCAAAAGTGAAGGACATTTCAGGTTTTTTCGTATGGTCATCCATACAAAGGAATATCAAAGATCCATTAAAATGACAATGTAAATACATAGTTATTAAAAAGGAAGAGACCATGAAGAATGAGTATGTATATGTGTGTATATATATGTATACATATACACATGCATACATATATATATGTATATATACATATATATATATATGTATACAGTGTGTGTGTAGTCACAAATAAAAGATATAAAAAGCTCCTCCAGAAGGGCAGTGATGACTGCTGACTGATGGCATTGCGTTTGTTGTTACTAATTTGTATTTTCAGTCTGTCTACCATAAGCATGACTTATTTGTAGTAAAAAAATGTTTTAAAGAAAACATGGCATACCACCTTCAGATATTTCAATACCTTTTTGGTGGAATGTTTTGACTATAATAAAGGCCTCTGATTTTGAGAAATTCTGTGCATATTACTTAAAATGCGTTGGACCACATGTGACCAAATATTCAAATGAGGCACGTGAGATTGAAGTCTAGAACTCAGGCTGTGAAAAATAGCATCATAGAAAGAAATAAGGAAAAGGCAGACACTCTCAAGGGTTAATTGTTAACATGCAAGAAATAATCCATAAATCCTAGCCCTGTCCTTTTTAGACATGCTCTTCAGAGCCCTCAAGAGTTATGTGTAGCCAGGTCATACACTGAGATTTCTATTCTGGCACAGATAGTATTTGGTTATTACATTCAACAATGTCTATAACTGAGAAGTAATGGCTGATATGCGAAACAATTTCCTAGAGAACTATTTCATTCTAAGTGCTGACCTCAAGGTCCATTGCTTTTTGATCAGCATACGTGCAGTCCTGAGGGATTTCCATGTTCTTCTCCAGAATCTTGAGTAGATTATCATGTTCAGCTTCACGTACCAGGCTTTGATCCATTTTTCTGGGCTTTTTCTGGCTTTTTTCATCTCTGTTCATAAAAATAATTTTAAGTAAAGAAGAGTCAGATTTGGCCACCATAGGAAGCCCAAGACTTCCCAGATCCCCCGTCACCCCGATATTCACTCCTATATACCTCTGTACTATCCTGACTCCAACTTCTCCCTCTAACGCACTTCCTCATTAGCCTCTAGAACTTGTGGTCCCTCATCTGAAAATCCCCCCATGCACCCATATTTTCTCTGAACGTTCCCTTTCTTTCCTACTGTGAGTAGTCTCCTTGCCAAATCCAGTTCTCCCCAGATGACCTCATTCCTCCTTGCTAAAGTGCCATTTGCTAAAGTGATGATCATTTTCTCTTTTTCAGCCTTCGTGACACTAGGCTTGGAGGTAAGGTCGGTGTCCCCCTTGTTCCACATTGTCAATTACAGGCCATTCTACTTCTCTCCTTGTGGTGGATGCTACGGCTGCTCTGAGTTTGGTTGCTAAGGGCTCTGGGCTACACAATTCCCTGGAGAATTGCCCTCAACTGGCAAGAGCCTCTTGGAAATGTCTGGGAGGTTACAATCTTTCCTGGAATTGGGGAAGTTGCTCAAGCCAGTAACTGACTGATATGAGGTACAAAAATCAGCCATCTTGATCCAAGTTGGGGCAATTCTGTGGTACCCCCAGATCTCCCTGTTGGACCAAGCTCAGGCAATATTCTAGCAAAATTCACATCATTTCATATCTTCTTCACGTTCTCATTTTTGCTTCCCTCACTTTCTTAAAGGTCCCTCATGAGGGCACTCCTTCATTAAATCACTTACACAGGTATCCCCATCTCAGAGTGTACTACTAGAGAATCTCACCTAAGATTCTCTATGGACCACAGCTCCATAAGCCCCAGCTTAGGTTCTATGTCATCAGACTGTATTATCCACTACCCCTCAGTGTAACGGTCTTTTACAGATACCCAGATCACTTACCTTTTCTTTAATCTTTTTGGTTTGTCTCTTAACCATGCACATTAGGCAACTCCAAATATGAGAGGATGAGCTCACTTATATCCCATCATTAAGTGTTCTCACCTCTAACTAACATTACCTTTAACTCAAGGGAGAATGCCATGACTATGGAAAGGCCTGGCCCTAATATTTGCAGAGCATGGGGCAGAGGACTAATGGAGATCCACACATTGTTGTCTAACTATTTATAGGTTTTAAATCAAGGTCATGAACTGCCAAATAAAATACATTCTCTCCTCCTACCTTGACAAATATAGCTCCATAACAACTTGAAATTTAAGAGGGTGAGAGTGAGCCCCGGGTAGGCATACCTCCTAAACTCCTAACTCCTAATTTTACCGGAATGGATGCAGATGGAGGAGGGCCAGAGTGGTGCTGTCCAAAGCACAGAGCCCAGAGCAGGGCCCCCACCCACCCTCAGTATAATGATGGTGCTGAACAAGGTATTGAAACATCCCTTATACTTTTATAGCTTGAATTTTTGGTCACTAACCCACTTGAAATGGTGACTCCTAGTGCCCTGAGGAAAATTTGTCTAAAGAACGTCAGTTCCTGAAAAGGCTTACACCTTCCATATTGTCTCTCTCTGGGCTCTTCACTTCCTCTTACTTCCAGGAAAACAGCACAACAGGCAGAGGGAAGATAAGCAGAAGAGTCAGAAGAAAATTCTAGCTTGCTCTAGAATTTGAAAAATCTGAATCAGAGATGCTCTAAAAGCTGCTTGATCTTTAAAGGGACTATCAACCATTCATTCAAAAATATTTGTGAAACAACTACTACCTGCCAAGTAATGTGCTAAGCACTGGACATAAAAAGAGGAAAATATGTGGTCCCTATTGTAAAGGAGCTAACAATTTAGAAAAAAGAAAGACATATAAAAAACAACAGCAATACATTACAATAATTGATCTACTAACTATTGAAAGTATAGAAAGAGCACTAAATCTAATGGGGAATTAGGGCAAGATTTAGAGAAGAGATAGCAAAGTTACAAGCATTAGCTTTGGGAGCAATCTGGAAGGAGGGCACTCAAAGCAGTCGGGTCAGATTATGGAAAAACATAGAGGTAGAATAAGCCACGTAAGGAGAACCATAAATGAGTATTGTTAGAGGGGAGTGGTGGGAAGCGAAGGTGAAAAAGTTACAGCAAAGCTCCGAACATGTTGATATACCAACAATAGCCAAGGAGTTTAGAGTTCATCACCTAAGCAAGGAAGAAGGAAGAATGCTGAGAATAGGACAATTTAATCAACTAGAATGTTAGCAAGAACACTTGCTGGCTAGATTGGAGAGTGGTGAACCTTAAGGCTCTGGAGTCCAAAAAAATCTCTACTATCATCCAAGGAAGACATGACAAGCATCAAAACCAAGCAGTGACTAAAGATGGAGAGGATAACAGGGAGAGAAGAAATATTTTGGACCTAGAGTTGTTAGAATCAGGCATTGAGAAGAAGGAAGAGGAGTCAAAACAGCAAAGTTATACCAAGCATAAAATTATTAGCATTTCAATCCATTCTCGAGCTCATGTTCACTTATGTGACTGTGATGGTCTATCAGTGACACCTCCATGTCGTGACCCAAGACAACGTGAGTGGACTTCATTTAAGCCTTCTGAGAGCTGAGAGTCGGAGTCACGTATGCATCAAAGATGTGCTTATTTTGAAGGATGTTCATGTCAGGTATATAACCCACCTATGCTCATAGGCTGTGGTCCTGCCTCTCCCTAATCTTAAGGAGACTGATCCATGCAACTAAGGAATATATAAATGTTATGGCCACTTATCTTTACCCCATTGTCCCACCAAATTTACTCAATTTGAAAATAAGCCCAAGCAATAACTAGAACTTCTTTGTAGCACATTCAATGTACATTTCCTACTGGGACTTGGGAAGTATTTTAACCACCAATTTGTTTAGTCAAATACTTACAGTGTCTTTTGTTTCTCTATGGATTTTCTAACTTTTCGAAGTTTGTTGGCCACAACATAGGCTTCTTTATCAGCTTTGAGAGACCTTTTACTCTCTTGCTTTTCCTCCAGGAAATTACGCGCACTATTAGCACTTCCTTCTACAGTTCCTAACTTGAATCTAAAAACAAATGAAAAGAATGCTTGCCTTGAAAATAATACCGCAAATAAAATTCAATCATATTTCCATCTACTGATATCATCCTGACATATACCTGTTGAGTTTTTAATATCCATCTTGGTGAGTTTTATCCTGAAGAGGCACACAAAATGTTCTGGGTCAGCAGATTCCTTATTAAATACCTTATAGTAAATAATAAGTTCCTCTCCTTGCCCCAGACCTTACTCCTGGGGCAGCAGCACTGAGAGCCCATGGGAATTTTTCCTGTAAGGGTAGTCAGACATTCCACGGGCAAGGGACAGAGGGCAATGGATATTCTCTATTTATATGCAGAGGAGGGGTCCCTCTCCCCCCTCCTGAAAGATGAGAAAAAAACTTCTTTGAACAAACAATTTTTGCTCTTTTATTTATTTTTGTTGTTGTTGATGTTGTTCTTGTATTTAATTCCACTGACCTTTAGAGCTGCCTCATAACACAATCAAAAGCCCTTAGTATTAGGTAAATACATATAAGTTCAGATTTCCTGATGGTCAAATCTTCTGTGAATTTTAATGTCTCCTTTGTTTTTCTTTGTTTTTTTTTCCAGCTTTACTGAGATATAATTGATATATGTAACACTGTATAAGTTTAAGGTGTACAACATGATGATTTTATACATGTATATATTGCAAAATTATTACCATAATAACGTGATGCATCCATAACCTCACATAGTTACCTTTTTTTGTGTGTGTGGTGAGAACATTTAAGATCTATTCTCTTAGCACTTTGAAGTATACAATACAGTACTGTTAACTATAGTCACCCTGCTGTACACTAGATTCCCAGAACTTATTTATGTAATAACAAGAAATTTGTACCCTTTGATCAATATCTTCACATTTTCCCACCCCTCATTCCCCAGCAAGTACTTATCTACTCTCTGTTTCTATGAGTTTGGCTTTTTTAGATTCCACATATAACTGAGATCATACAGTAAAATTTTGATTTTTTAGGCAGGATGGTGAGAATCTTAGGTTCTCACCCTAACCTTTGGATTGTGACTACTTGTTTCCAGAGAGTGGATAAACCCCAGTGTTGCTCGCCATTACAATCCAGAAATGTCTCCAGGGTCTGGGCTTTATATCTTCGAAATGTAAGTACCCAGGGACCTAGTGGTCCAGACTTCCTGGTACCTTGGGACTTAAACCAAAGACCTAGTCCAGGTTGTAAACATTTAGTCCTTTCAGACCTGAGCGATTAACTAGGCAAACGGCTACAGATCAAATTCTCATAGTATGTAAAGAGTAAAATGTTTCTAGGGGAAGCAAAATCAAACATCCCTTTCTTTACATCACATACATTTCCCTGTGTCAGGAAGCTAGGGCTTTTGACAAGAAGACTTAAAAATCCACAGAAGTTTTTTTCCCCCACGATAACTTACTGGCAAAATGCTATGGCTGCCAGTAGCCAACAGCCATTATCACTATACTCACCATAGCTTATTACAGCAAATCATGGGTTGGGTCTACACAATAAAGTTTTTTAATGGTAAATTGTGAGGCAAAGGGGTTTTTAAAGTATTTAAAGAGCCAGCATTAAAAGAAAATGTTGTTAACTAGTGAAGAGTAAATAAACTGGCACACTGGTGAAGCAAGGATTAAGAAAGTGGCAGTTTATGCCACATGGCAAGAAATTCCATATAGCAGACAATAAAATAATAAAGATAGTAACCACATAGTATACTTACTACTGTCAGACACTGTCTTAAATATATTAACTTATTTGGTACTTACAACAACCATATGATGAAAACACCATTATTATCCCTATTTTGTAGATAAGAAAACGAAGAGATAAAGAGATTAAGTGACTTGCCCAGATCCCACAGCTTGCATGTGGCAGAACCTGGCCTCCAAGCCTATGTTCTTAATCATGACATTGTGTTGCTTCTCTTTTTACATTAATGCATGTTACTTGATCTAGGCACACATTCTCTACTAAATGGCGTGATTTTCATCACAGTACTTCACTTTTTAAAATCTAGAGTATTTGGAAATAATTTTCCTCTTAAATCGCTCTGATAACCTATATAGAATGAATGTGATCTGGAGATTGGACCTCAGCCTATAAGATTTTGTAGTACTGTACTAGGTGCTTCCATAATTTACTTTTACTTAATTTTCACTCCAGCTCTATGTGTTAATATTTTTATCATCTCATTTGCAAATGAGGAAACTAAGGCTCAAAGCTGTGAAGTTGGGCCTAGAAGTGACAGCTAATAGAGGGCAGAGGTAGGATCCAAACTTGGGCCTGACCATGAAGTGTGTGCTCTTAAATACATGCCGATACTGTCACTAAACAATAACAATGCTCCACGCGTTTTGGTTTTTTCCCCCCAGAAACTAGATTAGAGAAGGTTGACAGGTACATTATTATTTGAAAAACTCCCACAGGTTCAGGTTGAGCCCTGACGAATCCTCAGATTTGTCGATGATCTAGGGCTAGTTAGGAACAAATCAAGCTGCAGAAGACCAAGGATTTTCACGGCATGTTTTGCAGAGAACCCAAAACTCCATAAAGATGTACCAAGATTCAACTCCACAAGCAGAATTAAACCTTTGATGTTTTTGTGAAATATCTTACCTTTTTTAAAACATTGGTGGGTTTTAATATATCAAAATTAAATATAACTGTTTAACAAAAGATATGAAAATTACAACCATAGTAAGACATGAGTTTACATAATAAGAATGGCAACAGTTGGAAAAACTAATGCCAACCATAGGTCAAAATGGGAACCCTCGTGAACCACTGATGGACATCAGCTAACAAGCCATTATGGAAGAAAAGCATGTTCCATTTATCCCAGTATTTTAACCATATTCTAAAATATAGCAATTGTGCTCCCATGTATAAGCTCCAGAGAAGCTTTTACAGGTGCTCAGAGCCATGTACTCTATTGTACACTGTCCTTTTTTTATGGAGACATAATTGACATATAATATTACATTAGTTTCAGGTATACAACATAATGATTCAATATTTGTATACATTGTCAAATGATCACCATGATAAGTCTGGTTAACCCGTGTCATCACATGTAATTACAGAATTTTTTTCTTGTAATGAGAACGTTTAAGATCTACTCTCTTAGCAACTTTCAAATAGGCAACACAGTATTAGTATTATTCACTATAGCCGCCATGCTTCACATTACATCCCCATGACTTACTTATTTTATAACTAGGAGTTTGTATCATTTGATGCCTTTCACCCACTTTGTGATTTTACTTTTTAAATGTTTTGAGTATGTATGTGTGTATGAAGAACGTATACAGGTATTTTTGGATTTCCATTTTACAGTTAGGCTTTCAGAAATATACCAGAGGTCCAGAATTGTGTTTGTTTCTAACTAAAGCCTGGAGCCATGCTCGAAAGTAAAGTCGGTGAGTTGTATAACTTCTTGGTGGTTGAGAATTTATTTTCCTTGTCCCAACAACAAAAGTAAAAGGAGCAATTTTATTGCAATCCCCAAAAGTTCCAAATACAACCATACATTCAATTATCATTGTTATTTTAAATATACATTACCAATGATGATTTATTACTATATGTTTGTTTATGTGTGAACAAGTTTCATTAAACTTTGCCACCTGAGCAAAGTTCACACCTAGGTATTTACTGAAAAGTTAACAAGACCTAAATAAAAATACAATAGTTTATTGTAAAAAGAAAACAAAAGATAGAGTAAGAAACTAAATAAAGAAGGCAGCTTGCAATAGCATAAGTAAAAATATTTTTTTAAGAATTGAACTAGAAAGGTATATTTTTTATGCATTCTGATAACAAATGAGCATGAAAGATAGCAATGAATACTATATTACAACAGTAAAGTTTGTATAACTTTCCTCAACTTAAAAGAATGAGCCTAATACAAATTATAACCAAAAACAAATTAAATTAAATGACTTACAAAAAAAATAGTGCAGGTAACTTCTCCATTTTCCTTAGCTTTTCAACGAGAAATGGAAACATTTTTATCATGTTTTCTGAACCAAAAACTGAATCAGGACTAAGATTCTCCAGGACCATTTCGGCCTGTAGCAATGAATAAAAAATTGTTTTAAGTTCTGCATAACAAAGAACAGAATTACTACTTTTGGCTAAAATATTTTCATAGTTGTTTAATCTATGTTTCTGTGGCTCTTCAAAATGAAAGATAATTTTAAAATAATTATGAAGGTATATTACAAAATTTTGCAAAGAGCCATAAAAAATATATAAATCAATACACTAAAGAACAAAAATAATAGACTAATATATACGCACACACATATATGCAATTTAACACGCAATTATTTAAGGCAACACAAATCAATCAGAAACGGAATTGTTCAGCTATGGCAGAGGGTGGGGTGATTCAGTTTCTCTCCATATCATGTAGAAAAATTACTTCCAAATACATTTTAAAGGTTTTTTAATGAAAAAATAAGTGGAAGAAAATGTAGGTTAATTATATTATGTTTCTGAATGGGAAGAGATTATCTAATTTAAAGTGTAATGGGAAAACAATCCCATGCAAAAGGTCTTAACATATGTCACTCCCTAAAAATCGGAAACCTCAATAACCAAGAATAAAGCAAACATCAAAATGTAAAGACTATCAGCTTACTTAAAATAAATACGCATAAATTTATACGACCCCAGGTTAAGGTTTTAATACACAAATAGTTCCTACAAACAGAAATAAAAATCATAAAAGAAAAAACTCCAAGACAAAAAAAGACAAAGTGAAAAATTCTTCTCAGCTACTGTTACTGTGATTCCAATCTCTCTATGGCCAAGGCATGAAGATCACTGACTCTGGGGACAGTGACACCTCTGTTCTTATCTGTTGCAACATCTCGCAGGAACCAGTGGCTTCTAGTACATGTTTTGGAAGGCACAGAGGATAAGACAAAAACCAGTTTCCCTTCTCTCTTTTTGTTCTATCTCAGAATCACTAGACTACACGTTCAACTTAAAATTCTAAAATAAAAATTGAAGATTAAAAAAACAGAAAATAATAATGACTGAAGAATGCAACTCAAGACAACAACAAAGAGTACAGAGTGCTTTGCCAAAAATGTCTGAAAATTACCTCCTCCACATTGCCATTTTGAATCCAACTTGTGAATTCTGCCTTTAAACTCTCTTCATATTTTCTAGCATCCAACTTTTTAATGACTATTTTATTCTTAAAATGAATGAATTCCTCTGGACACAACTCCTTGAAAAGAAAAACCACAAAATTTAAAAAAATCATGCAGGATAATCCAAAGATGTTTCTGAAGTATGCATTTCATTAACAGAATTACAAGCTTCTTGAGAGAACAGGCTGTAGAACTTCTTATCTCCCCAAGGTATCCAGAACAACATGTCATAGGATGGATGAACTCTTCAAAGGCAAGACTGTAGAGCAAACTCAAATAGAAGAGGAGAAGAGACAGCAATGAGGGCATAGAGAAAGAAGGGGAGTACAATGAGAGAAAATGGAGGAATATAAATCCAAGACAGAAGAGGAGACTAAAGTATTATCCTAGAAATTGAAAAAAGAAATATTTTCAGGAATTAAGTGGCATTCCACCCCAGTAAAGCAAACACAAAATGTTAGGAAGAAGAATGTCTGAGAAGGGCCAATTTTATTTTGGAAAGCATCTATTGGTAATTTTTAAAAAGCAGATAGAAGTGATTAGAAAGGATGAGAGTTTATCTTTCTGAACAGCAAGTTTACCCATCCACTATAACAGCATTAATTCAAATTAACTGCATAATTATTATTTACCTGGGCTCTGGGCCAACTTTCCCAGCACTGAAACATACTGTCATAAAGCTGGAGGGTTTCTCGAGGTGAAAGGGTAAGATCAGAAGGGAATCCATACCTTTCAATCTACATTTAAAATAAAATTAAAATTTTTAATATTCCTTTTACTTTATCTTATATTCTATCCTTTGCCTCATAGTCATTATCACGAACCCAAAGATGTTGAAAAACAGCACTAAACTAAAATGTTAAAATGTTAAATATTCAATGCAAACAAAATACTAGCCAAGAATGTCTGTGAGTTATTAAAACAGAAAAAGAAAAAATCCCACTAAAAAGTTTTTGTATTATTTCCTAAGACCTTTTAATGGGGCTAATTTTCTAAGAACTGTCTTCGCAATTCAAATCAGAGTACAGAGAAGCTAAAAGATTTGTGGACTCTGTTTAGACAGGAAAACACAAGGTCTACTCTGCAGCTGCAACTGAAATTGATTTAATAATGAATATGATTCTTTGCTTTTGAGTTCCAAGCCAGGCTAAAAGGGGAAAATCTTATTTGTTTAAGTTCTAAGGTAAGAGCTGGGTCAACTTCAGGACTAAGGTTCTCAGATCACCTTCAAGACATTCAAGGAAAGTTGTCCCCCAGGTCACTGACTTGTTTCAGCTTTAAGCTTTCCGGATATGCAACTCATTAATTTTTCCACGAATATTTTAAAGTATAAATAAAAAATTCCTTTTCTCAAAAAGTTTGCATTATAGTATTTTTTACTGGTTTCAACCACTATCAATACAAATCAATTGCCTGTGAAACGATGATCCCTGAGATGTTAGTAGGTATTCTTCAAAAGAAAACGGGAGTAAGGGTATTTTCATACGTATTCTATTAAACAGGCTTTTTCAAGGTTTCTCACTGGAAATGCTAAATTTCAAAAAAGGGACTATAGTATACAGATTTCTCCAAAATTATTTGAGAATAGGGCACTTGTTGAGTAAATAGCTGTTAACAAGTTATGAGACTCAGGTTTGGAAATTCTGGGCTAAAAAAGCCACTCCGAGCTCAACACAGTTGAAAAAAATTGTTTGGTAGAACGGAAAGTGCAGTAGATTTTGAATCAGAAGATCCAGTTCTAACTCCACCTGTAATTGCTAGTTCCTCATCTGTAACACAGGAATTAAAATATCTGTACTTCCATCTTACAGACTACGGTGATACTAAACAAGATAAATATGTCAGCATATGTTTTTAAACTTTTAAAACTAGTGGATAAAGAAGTCTTGAAAATCTGATGTACAGTATAGTTGTTATAAACAATAATACTAATTATAAGCATTAAACATGCTAAGAGATTAGACCTTACTTATCCCCATCACAAAAAAAGAAACAATAATTATATGACTTGATAAAGGTGTTAACTAGGGCTACAATGACAATGATATTGCAATATATAAATATATCAAATCAATATGTTGTACACCTTAAACTCACACAATGTTATATGTAAAATATATTTTGGTTTTAAAAATCAATTCGATTTTGTTGTTGGCTTGGAGCCTTGTAAAACACCATAGGATGCAAATAATTAAATAGAATCATCATTTAGCATCTCTCAGTTTGAGCATTGAAAACTAGCTAGATAGTAAGGACTGTATTATACCGAAATAATAAATGAATGCATTATTTTGGAATGCTATCATTTTGTTCTCTTATTATTACTACTTGAAAGTGGTAACATTATGCCTACCAAAAAAATCCATAAAATAAATCCAAGAATTATCATAACTTTTAAGATATAAATCTTCTGTTTTGGTCACTAGAATGCTTAGGATTTCTTAAGTCTCTTAGCCTTTTACAGAAGCCTGAGTTTCCTTCTTTTCTAAAAAGGACAATTCTGCCTATGTAATAGATTTGTTGTAAGAATTAAGATATACAATACATGCCATAGGCCTAGTAAAATACGGGGCACATGGTTGATGCCTCAACTGTCAATGTGATTGATTAATGATCAATTTACAAGTCTTAATTTTTAAAATAAGTTTAATAATTTTGTGACTAAAAGCTGGGAATTCAATTCAGTTGTTCTCCACTGTAGCTACAAAGTAGCTACACAGTAATTAATGAGCTGGCAAAAACTCAGCCAGCCTCGGTAGGAAAGGAAGAGAAGTAAAAGGTCATAGATTTGTACCATCCTTCATTTATAAATACAATGGTATTATACTATGATGTTATTTTTGCAAACCGCGTTGTCCTTAACACCACAGATGATGATAAGCATTAATCCACGCTGAGCAGAAGGAGACAGGCAACAGTTCTTTTAAGGACTTCCTGGGGCTGACAGTTCTCCAGGAGGCGTGTGGCATGGTAACTGATGGCAAAGGCCAAACTCTGCTTCTTGCCAGAGACCAGCCTCATGGATTGAAGGCAAATCCCTCACCTCAAGTGGACTAAGGCCAGCTCACTCATCCTGCTCCACCGCTTCCCCATACCGCCCCTGATATCAGTTCCCCTACATTGAACACAGCATACATGGGGTTAAAACCAAAGCACTTTGCCTGCTTAGTTTTTGGCTTCCTGGCGCTGGAATCCAGCATCTGTCATGGACACAGATAACTGAGGACATCCCTTATCTCGTCACCTTCTTTCCCACAAGCATCCTCAGGCTGCTGGGAAAGCTGCTGACCAGCAAGGTCACAGGCTCCCTCCTCCCAGCGAGTAGTCTCAAGGCCAAACACAGGCTGCTGGAAAAGCTCCAACCAGCAAGGCCACATGCTCCCCCTCCTCTACCTAAAACCCCAAATAAAAACCCTTGCTTGTAGCTTTTCCGGGAGTTTGGGGTTTCAGCGTTAGCTACCCATTCTCCTTGCTCTACGGTTTGCAATAATAAAGACCTACTTTCTTGCACTACACCAGGTGTCAGAGATTGGCTTGTGCACAACGGGTGAGTGAACTCACTTCAGATTTGATATCATTCCCTTCTGAAACCATTTCTACGATCGAGCTATAAAGGAGATGACCAAGGTGGATGGCTGTTCTCTTTATGTTGCCACAATTTATTATGCTTTTTCTTGCCACTCAGTTCTTTCATATTAATCTACAATGTACTATACAAGATCAGGAATTATTTACTCATTTGGAAAGGTCTACTTACTTTTCATCACTGTTACTTTAGGAAAAATACTATATAAACAGACACTACACCCACAGCTGTCAAAACACATTTAATAATGCCCAAGGCTTTAGCTTCATCCTGCATTCCTGCAGCAAAAGCCCAGAAGTCTCACGAACGCTCATTCAACAGCATGACCTTTGCAGAAGTCATACAGGGTCAGAGCACACTGTGGCAGTTCTATTGCTTTCCAGTTACTCCATTAATAGCTACTGAGAACAGAGGAAGGCTCTGGAGAGAAGTCACAAAAGGATTCTGAAGAGGTCTCACATTTAGAAGAGCCATGAAAGACAAACAGGATCTGGATAACTGGCATTTGGCATCTGGGGTAAAATACTTCAGCAACAATATAAATCATGAAGGCCTCCAGGTAAGATATATCAAGTGGATGAATAGAAAGGACTTTTGGGCCAGGTCATAGAAGACCTTGGAAGCCAAGCTAAGGAGCTGTGCATTTAACTATCTCCAAAAAGAAAAAGAAGAAAGCCATTAAAGGCTCAGCAAGATCAGAATGATCTTTATTAATTATTTATCTAAATTAGCTTTGTGGATCCAGACATATTATTTAGACAGAACATGGAACTACTTCCTGTGACAGCATACATTTTAAACAAAGAAAATTTCAGGTGCCTTAAAAATTGTCAGAATAGAAGGCTTAATCTAACAACAGAATTTAGAATATAATTAACTTGCCAGTTCTTGGAAGGAAGACAAACTATTGACTAATTATCACTCTGAGACGCAACCAGAACTTGAATGGGCCATTCCTGGGAATATAGTAGGAAAGGAAGAAAAATATGCAAGAAAAATTTAAAAATCTTCCCCCACTCAAACCCCAAGGCCCCAAAGGAGGTCCTCTTAAGACCCCTACCTTATTGATTCACTACCCAAAAATCATGTTGTGATTGTTATGTTAGTGAAAAGTGTCTTTTCCTTGTTTAACCTAATTCACAGTGATCAGATTCTCACATGTACTTGGTATTGTCCACATACAGTTGTAGCTGCACTAAGAGAAGAGTTAATGTCATAAAAGTGGACAGATAGACATGAGCGCTGAGAACAAGGAAAAACAGACAAAGATAATGTCCACGAATAAATAAAATTCACCAAAAAAACTTCAGGTTAAAATTTTCAAGTTTTTTTTAAGCTTTGTGGATCCAGACACTTTTCGAGGAACCAATAAAAACTATGAAGTTATTCTTGTTACTTTGACTAAGGTTAAATATCTGTTATAAAGCATCTATTCTGCAATTTTGATAAACATTAACTAGGCAGCTTTTCAATTATGATATATGTAAATAATTTCTACTACTCAGAACAAATATGGCTGAAGTATTACTTACATGATCTGTTGTTAATGCTGCACATGGGTGAAAATGATTAAAACAAATGTCACCATCTTTTACTGAACAGATATGCTTCTCTAAATCATTGTATCTCTCTCCATAGAGCACTAAATATGAAGAGCAAGAATTTCCAAATGAACAAATGCATAATGACTGGAATAATTTTAAAGTAAAAGATAAAATTCTTACGAATATATCAAACATACCAAGTCTAACTTTATATGATTGCTTCATTTGCCGGTAGTCATTGTGAGAATTGGGACAAGAGCCAGAATTTCTTTCAGAAGAAATATTTTTTCCCATTATGTTATCTGCTTGTCTCCAGTACCATTTTACAGATTGTAGCCACCTTAAAAAATAAATTTACGTATTATTTAGGCAGAATATGGAACTTCTTCCTGTGACATCAAATATTTTAAATATAAAAAATTTCATGTGCTTTAAAAATTGTACTTAAGGGAATAGGCCTGGAGCCAGACTAACCTGAGATTGCATCGCAGCCTCCTTACTACTAGCTGTGGCTCTTGGTTGAAACACTTAATCTCCCTGTGCCTCATTTTCCACATTTTAAAATGGAAATAACAATAGTAGTATTCAAAATACTATCTAATAGTAGTAATGGAAATAGTAAATCATAAGGGTTGATGGGCATTTAAAATAAATTAAAGCACTTAGAACAGTACCAGGCACACAACAGTCTATGCTATACTTGTTATTAATAGACAAAAATCTAGCCCAATGACAAAATGATATGGGGCTTTCAACTAATAAGGCTTTGCTATCTTTTTAAAACATCTACAAAGTGGGAAAATATAAGAAATCTCAGGGTCTATGGCTGACTATGTCATTAAACCATTTCATTTTTTATTTCTTGGTAAAGGACAAAGAAAAAGGAACATAAATTGATGGCTTCCGGTGAAGCTTTTTTGAGATATAAGGGAAATTTCCTACTCAGTTGCAGACCTGGCTGGGAGAGCATCTGATTTTCCTTTAGACTGTGACCTTGCTCAGCACCTGCTGGAAGGTGCTAGAGAGACTCTTCCTTGAATAGAGGTAAGTTAATAAATTCACCAGAAAGTTATGAAATTCTCCAGAACCCACATAGAAAGTGTAATATTCAAACATTCAAAATCAATAAGCATTCTATCGAGACTGAATCTAATGCCTACTCAGTAAGATGTTCAGGGTTGCTTATGGTAGCCGAAAGAGCCAGAAAGGGGCATCGGATCATAACGAGGAGATGCTCCCAGATTTCTGCTCCAATTTCTCCACCAAGACAATGGACCTGTTAAAGACAAAAGTTTCTCCATTAAAAATTTGATTTAAAAATAGCAGATGAAAATCAGACATGGAAGCCTGAGTAGTCATACATAGTTTCCTGTTACCTTTAATCAACTATGCCAAGTTTATATAAATATTGGCAAATTCAGACAATAGAAAATCTTGACACATAAATTTTCTTTAATCCTCATAACCATTCATCAATAATTCCTCTTTATCTGACTTTTGAAAATGTCTTTCCAATCTATGCATTTCTCTCCATTTCTACCGCCGACCAAGTCACTGTCACATCTCAGCTGCTCAACCATAATCTCCTCATGACTACTAGTCTAGCTTCCTTTCCTGGCCCCTGCATTCTTCACATCACAGCCAAAATGATATGCCTAAACTATAAATTAGATCAGGCCATGTTCTTAATCAAATTTCTTCAATATCTTCCCACTGCACGTGGAACAAAATAGAAACTCCTTAACAGGATGTACTCCTTAACAGGATGGCCCCTACTTCCCTCTCTAGCTTCATCTCAAGCCACTCTCTCCCATCTTGCTCCAGACATACTAGCCTTTTCTTTGTTCCTTGAACACAACTTTCCTACCCCAGAGCTTTCTTACATCTTGTTCCCTCACTTAAAACGCTCTTACCCCCTCCTTTCAACCTGTAGAGTTCAATTCACTGTCACTCCATTAGACAGGCATCTCTGACCGCCCATTCCAGAGATGTCCTCCTACCACCTCCCTGCCATTATCACAGTCATGACAGCCTACCATTTCTCTTTCCAGTATGTACCAAAGTGGTTTGTGTGCTTAATTGTTTAATTCCCTTTTTGCTGTTACTCTGTGACCTTAGACCTAGGCATTCTCAGCATCAACAGTGCCTGGCATTGTGGTGGTACACCTGAAATAATTGCTCAATAAATGGATGAATGTCTTTTGACCAAATAAAGCAAATTGAAATAGATTTATAGAATATTCTCAAAGTTAGCCTTCTTTAAACAGATTAAATTATGACACTTGGCAATCAACTAGAAAGGACTTACTATCTAAGCCAGACAATTAAAAGAATTTTTTTCCACTGCCCGTTGGGTTTTCCCTGGTCAGATCATATACCACTCTGCCAAATATTAATCTTATACTTTGTACTAGATAGCACTTTTCCCTGATCCTGCCATAATAGACATTAACCTTCAAAACCTCTCAGCTTTACCCTTGTATAGATCGGGGAAACTGAGGTATCCAATGTCATATCATTTCAGAGTTTTAAGATTAGAATATAATTCAAGGTTCTAGATTGCAAAGACAAAGTTGTTAGATTTTGTTTTATGAACAGGAATATTCAAGGCCCTCAAGATACAATAAATACAGATTAACCAAAAATAAACACAATAAATCAGTATCAAACAAATCAAAAGCACAGCCTACTTGGTACTCCAAGTTTACAACAGGAAAAGTTAAGTTCAATATATGCTTATCATCTTTTGGCCCCTTTTAAACTGAAAATTCCTTGAAGCAAAAGAATATATCCTTTTATTTATTTGTTTATTTATTTATTTTGCAGGGGGAAGATTCACCCTAAGCTAACATCGATTGCCAACCTTCCTCCTTTTTTTCTTTTTCCTTCTTTTCCCCTCCCCAAACCCCAGTACATAGTTGTATATAGCTGTAAGTTCTTCTGGTTCTTCTGCGTGAGCCACCACCACAGCATGGCTACCAACAGATGAGTGGTGTGCTTCCATGCCTGGGAAACAAACCTGGGCCACCAAATTTTAACCACTAGATCATCGGGGTTGCCTCGAGAATGCATCTTTCTATAATGTTTTAAGTGTCTTTGAATAAATATTCATAACAATGCTGCTATAAAAATTTTCTAAGTATCTTCCATTTGTCCCCACAAATCTCCACTGTTTTCTACCCTGCTCTCTCTGCCCAGGGAAACTGACCTAAAGAGACTACTTCAAAAGGGCTCCAGTCCTCTCTGGTTCCATTGGATTTGTCCAATGGAGAGCCTTGGCAACACATGAGAAGAAGGGAGGAGAATGAGAGTGAGGTCTTTCTTCCACCGGATCCCTTCTTAAAAGGTTACTTTGAGCGAGCTATGTCCCTTAACTAAGGTAACTGCTCCTCACAATGAGGTCAACTCCGTCAGAATCTCCTTTTGAATCTCAGTAATTGCTTCTTTGCCTTGTCCCTTAAGCCTGGGATAAGCTACTAGCTCTGGATTACTGCACTAACCTTTCTAGCTTCTCTCACACATATCTTTGGAGAATACTCTTCTTGAATTGTTGTATTTGACCATGCCATTTGTTTTCTTTTGGGACTGTGACTGATTGGATAACTTACATAAGTGACATCATTATTAGAACCCAAAATTCTTTGCTTTAGAGATCAAAGATTGGATTTTGAAATCTCTGTCCAGGAAAACTTATGCCCTGGTGGATAATTCTGCTCCTCTGAAACAGAGCTACCAATGACAGAGTCCTCTCCCATACAGAGCTCTGCAGAATTCACAGATATACCCTATTAAGTCACAAGAGGAAAATGGAGCCAAAAGACTGATTACGATTCACTGGGGAAACCATTCAGAAGGAAGTATCTCCACAAGCTGAACTCCATACAAAGGGGAAAGGTCCTAAAGTACCAAAAATCTTCATTATAGCACTTTTGCACTCTAGGAAATCAATCCAGAGAAATAATACCAAACCTACCTCATCAAATATAACATATCTGATCCTTTTCACCCATTGCTGGCGATGAGGAGATAACAGCAGAATTTCAAAGCAGGCAGGCACTGTGATAAGTACCTAAAAATGATGACATTGTATAACAAACATTTTGTGCATTTACTATGTGCAGACACAGTTATAAGAATATAAAAGAGTTATAACTCCAGAATATACCTGCTGATAATTAGGATATAATATTGTGTCTGAGAATGTTTCATTAACATTGTGATATATTAGTTTGAACCTTATGAAACTACAATTTTTATAGGTCACTATGGTAAAACATCAGATTTAAAGTTTAAATTCCTATTTATGAGCATTCAAAGTAATAAAAATAGAAAGAGTTAATTGTCACAAGTTTATTTGTTCAAAATCTGACCCTGAGATACCATATAGGTTAAAAAGTGTTTATTAAGGATCAACAACTATGGAAGTGGGGGGAAGCAGGATTGAACACAGGGAGAAGCTAAACCTCAAAACAGGTCTGACGAAGACTTGGCCAACCCGGCTCAGGATTCTGAAGTGAATATTGGCTGTCAGAGCCATTCCACATCAAACTGAAATGGCCCAGTATTTATACCTCTACCTAGCTCGGTCTTAGGATCCGGACTGTGTAGGCAGAACTGGGGGAACTGAGAGCTGGCATTTGTCTTGAGCACATTCCCCCATGTGGGCGGCAAGTCTTTCCTTCAACAGCGATCTGGGTAGCACATCTCCATGTCTACCTTGCAATGTTCTATAACCACGTTTTCACTTTTTATTTAGTCTTAGTTGTTTATCTGTGAGTTCAATAAGGAGCAAAACTGTCTATGAGTTACTTAACACCAGGTATTCTATCCATAAAAAATTTCTCAAATTATGGTGAGTCTCCTACTCACCAAGAATGGTAAGAGTATTCCACTTATCAAGAAAAATTAATTCTGACTGGAAATTGGTGTTTGCTAGTTTTGTATAACATTGAGTTCTTAAGACTATTTTGAATACATTTATAAAGAGTGACACAATGAAATCTGAAACCAAAATGCGTGTCCTTAGAGAAAGACGAGTTCTACTTCTCATTCTTTGGAACGTAACAATATTAAATTTTCTCGAAAGCTATTTCATCTTTTGCAAATTCAAGAAAATTATTTCCATAAGGCCTTGTGAAGATGTTGAATTTCCAGTAAAAGAGACATATAAGCACTATGACATAATTTGATAACAAATGTATTAATTAATATACCTTACCTGACAGTTTAGGGCATCATGACGGTAATCCCTTGTGAAAACACCACATAGAGCTTCCCCTTTTGGCAGATCTTTGGTAAAACGATTATAAACAGTTGCTGCCACTTGATTAACAAGGGCCTGATTGACAAGAAAAGAGGTCCATTAATCGCATAATAAAGTACAGGTGAGACCTCAAAGAACAGAAACTGTATAAAAATATGTTCTGTTATGAGTGTAGAAAGCTTAATAATCTCTTTCTTATACCCATCTTCTCTAAATACACTAATGAGCTTTCTTTGAGATACTTGACTAAGCCAGTGAACTGCGTTGATAAACCTCAAAATAAAGTACAATGGGAAAAAATGGCTTCATCAGGAGAAAAAAAAAATAAGTGATGCCCACACATCAGAAAACTAAAGTTGAATACCTGGGTGACCAAGGTTTAGAGAGAAGCCATGAGTTTACTATAGAAAAAGCATATATACTATGAAGTATACATCCTATGAAGCTGTCAGTCTACTACATAAAAAGGTCAAGTGAGGGATAGCCAAGGTAGATTTGTGGTTTTTATAATTGGGGACTTCCTCCAGATGTCTAAAATTTGCACATATGCATGAATGAGTAGAACCATGCTTGGATCAAGCAGGTAGCCTGGCCAGTGGAATCTGAGTATTTGGAAACCTACAAATATCTCTCTATTTCACAGCTTACGCCAAAAAAAAATTTAACAGATTAAAATGTAAATTTTAAAATATAAGCATAAAGATACTAGAAAGTGAACATTTTCATATATTTGAGCACACACATGGAAATGCTAAGTGAAAATATTGATAGATCTGACTATAGAAAGATATTAAGAAAATGTTGTCATCATTAATATGACCACACTATAGTAAAAATGATACTGGCCCTGATATCAGTTTCCCCACATTAAACCCAGCATATATGGGGTTAAAACCAAAACACTCATTCCCTGCTTATTCTCTGGCTTCCCGGCTCCAGAATCCACTATCCTCCATGGAGACAGACACCATCAAGGACAAGCACCTGGATTATCTCCTCCCCACAAAGAGATACAGGCTGGTGGGAAAGCTGCTGACCAGCAAGGTCACAGGCTTCCTCCTCTCTGCAAGTAGTCTCAAGGTCAAAGACAGGCTGGTGGGAAAGTTGCGACCAGCAAGGCCATATGCTTCCCATCCCCTACCTAAAACCCCAAATAAAAACCCTTCCTTTTAGCTTTTCAGGGAGTTTGGGATTTCAGCATTAGCTGCCCTCTCTCCTTGCTCAGCACTGTGCAAATATAAAATTTCTACTTTCTTCCACCACACCCAGTGTCAAAGATTGGCTTGCTGCGCAATGGGTGAGCGAACTCACTTCAGGTTCAGTATCAAAAAGATAAAATGACAAAAGTATATTCATTATAATTTATAGAGAAAGAGTAATATTATTATGCAAACTTCCGATAAATCAATAAAAACACAATCCTCCTTTCCCCCCTGAAAAATATAAAAATGAGCAAATGCATCCACAAGTAGTTCATAAATAAAGAAATGTCAACACCTCAAAATCATACATAAAGAAGCCCAAATCATTAGTGATTGCAAAAATGCAAATTTAAACATGAAATAGAAGTTTTCACTTATAAGCATGGCAAAACTTTTAAAAAGATAATAGGAATATCAGAAAAGATAAGAATATACACTCCCATATACTGCCAGTGGGAATAACAATGGATTTAAACTTTTAGAAGAGCAATTTGGCAGTATGTATTGTGTGGACTTACCAATTTCACTTGTAGTAAACTTAGTTTTCTTGATATATTGTATTAATTTCCTGCAGTGAGCACTTATTACTTTCATAACCATGAAAAACAAAAAAGCTATAATAAAAAATAAAGTGCAAATTTCAACTGATCATGTGATCAACCTGGTTCTGAGGCTGACCACAAGCTGCTCAACACTACACATGCTCCTAGAAACTAAAATGGAGTCTGAATTCATTTTAATCTGTAGAATTAAAACTATCCCAACTAAATGTGCCTTTATTAAGAGTAATCACATTAAAAACAAAGGATTGGGAATCAGGAGAGGCAAACATACTTCCTATCAATCAAATCTTCCCCTAAATAAAAAAGATCACTCTTTCTGTTTCTAAGTTCAACATTAAACAGTACTAGACATAAAAGAAATATGGCAAAACAGCCCATCTGGAGAAACAGACCAGTCACTAATGCCCAACAGCAGATTAGATACATCCCATAAATTCTGCGGAGGCAATATTAAGTTTTTAAGTGACTCAACACTGCCCAGGAAAGTGTGGATACTTCTCTTAATTCAAGCATAACACCGAATGACAAGATCACAAGACCAGACTTCTTCCTCACAATGGTTCTAAGGAAAGTGTTATTTTGCCCTTTCAAATTGGAAGGAGAAAATGCAGGTTAAAAAATAAAGTGAAACTCACAGAAACAGAGAACAGATTGGTGGTTGCTAGAGGCAAGGATTGAGGGGCAGGTGAAATGGGTAAAGGTGGTCAAAAGGTGCAAACTTCCAGGAATAAGATAAATAAGTTCTGGGGGTGTAATGCACAGCATGGGGACTATAGTTAATGATACTGTATTGCATATTTGAAAGTTGCTAAGGATCATTAAAGTTATCATCACAAGAAAAAGATGGTAACTATCTTCAGAGATGGATGTTAACTTATTGTGGTAATCATTTCGCAATATATACATATATCAAATCATTATGCTATACACCTGAATAATACAAAGTTGTATGTCAATTATATCTCAATAAAACTGGATAATAAATAAAAAGTGAAATAGATTCACGACATGACTATATGCGTTATTTTAAAAGAGGAGGTTCAAGAATGAAAGAGAATATTACATTCATTCCCTTGAGCGTTACCTTTGTTGGTGCGACATACACAACCACCCCTTCATCGCTCTCCTTCAGCACCTTCTCCATGCAGTAGTAGGACGCATAGGTTTTGCCTGAGGACGTTGGAGCAACAATCACTGCTGACTCATTATTATCCACAACATCAAGGAGCTCTCGCTGCAGGGTTTAGAGCACCATTTGTGTCAATAATGTGAACAGCACATTACCAAAACAAATATATTAATGCACTTCCAATGCAATTCTCTGAACCTCAAATGGAATTATTGGGAGTTGAAAACACACATGAGATGTACTCAAGAAAAATCTGGAGAACTCACAGCATTCTCTCAGAAGAGAGAACTGTTATGCTTTCAAGCATCTGGAGGTGGGTTTGTGTGCCAAAAATGGAGAGTGAGTCTGAATAAAATATCTTGTTATTAGGAAGTACGTTGACTAAGTGCAGAATGGCTTTGAGAAATTCAGTTCTAAGAAGTAGACTATATGTATTTTTGTGATGGTGAAAAAGTGGCTGAGGAGAAAAAAATTTCAATGATTTATAATTTTACTACTTATCTTCCACTTTCTGTATAGAAGAATGCCAGGTACCCACTCTGGAGGGCATGTGGGACCTTCATCCTTTCAGTCTATGCTTTTGTTCATCAAAATGATGACTAGCCAAAGTATCATAAGCCAGTATGAAGGGCAGAAGATGGAAAAACTCTCCAAAACCCCAATTTGTACACTCTCTTAATCTAGGTCCACTCTGGGTCACACCTCAGAGTAAAGTGGACATCAGAAGAATTGCAATGTGTGTAGGATTACTGGAGAGCACTTGGCTGCCTGGTGTCCTACACTGAAGTAAGGAACTGGTCCTTCTACTCCTGAAAAGGAGGCAGGAATTTTTTAAGGCATCCTACCATCATCAATATAAGGAAGATAAAGTCAAATTTTGAGTAGGATAGTCTATTAGATTGAACCCATCAAATGGCACTTTTGTAGGAAAACATGTTCAATTTATCAACAATTTTGTATGGTTCGATCTATGCAGAAACACACCATTTTATTATAAACTTTATATCTATCAATATTACATTTATTTATAGAAAAATAGATAGTATGGTGACAGTATAGCGTGTAAATATCTAAACTGTCTATACTATTTAAACTACCCAAATTTCTCTGTGCACATTTATATATTTACATGTGAAACCCTATTGACCCAGAGAAAACTTGGAGGCTGTTCCATGATGACACAACTGGATAATACAGACAGAACTTCAAAAATATATACGTGAATTCATCAAAATACTTCCAAGGAAATGGTCTATTTATGAAAATGAATGAAATAAAAATTTCATTTCTTTAAATGTGGAAAAAAGTCTACATTTTACATTTCCAATGACAAAATAATTTTAAAAAACATGACTCAATATAAGAAGTTCATGCCAAATATAATATGTACAGCCAAATAATGAGAAACTCCTGAAAAATAGTAAAATACAAAAAGTTTTGTTTATACAGTCGTTACCTGCCATGTGTCAGGAATAAAATCCTGAACTCTTGGATCTGGATCTTTTCTCTCATTTCGTATCAAGTAATGGCCCATATACTGTAGTTGAAACCGAACTGGCCCAATGCCAACTGAATATTTATTCTTTTTCTTCTTCTTTATGTCATCTCCTGCAACCTATATTATTTTAAAAGTGTGTTTTGAAAGTGATTTTAAATTATAACATCATTTAAATAATTAAAATATTTATTAAAGAACATTTTTATGAGAAAAGCATTTTACCATCTTTTAAATTGTGTAATATTTATTGAAGAAGTCTTTTATCACCTAAATCATTCTTAACTAAGAGTAAATTGACAGACATCAAGATTTTCAAACATCTATCAGGGCATTTTTAGCTACAGTCTGATATACTTAAAAACAACTGAACAATCACAGTATAGTTTAAATATTTTGCTAGAATTAAACACAGGATTAGTTTTAAGGGGCTGCAGAGATTATCTGGCATTTAATATGGCTGTCCAGACCAGTATTTTTACAAGTTTTCTAATTCTAGATTACTTCAAGTTAAGGCAGTTGGATTACTAATAATGATTATGAACTCAGAGGAAATATTCTCAGTAAAAAAAAAAATCAAGAAGAGTGAGAGACACTTCATGTATACCTAATAATTACTCTATAAAATGGAGCTATTATGAAAACATTACCTGGGTTGGATATAAAGAACTTGACAACTCATCAAATCCTAAATACTTAAGACATCTGGCTATGAATTGCCGATCTGCCTCTTGCAAAAGTTCTGGGTATTTTTCCAACAAGGAGTGGATCCTTTTCATGATTTGAACAGCTATACTTAAATCTTTTGTGGTTTCACCTTGGTAAAGAATAAACAGTAAAATTGTTATAAAGACTATCAAAAATAATAAATACTTGATTATCCAAGATTAGTCATCCAGGTTATCAATCTGACTTAACTAAATTCACTATCTTACTTGAAATTAATGAAGGTTTCAGAATACAGAGGGCTAGATAAAATAAAATTAAAGTGCTACTATACACACTTCAGCAACCCCATGGATAACTGACAGGTAGCTGTAAGTGTGGAGAGAAAGAAAAATCTTGCAGTTCATGATATAAATAAGATTGTTAAAGCTCAAGTTTGTATAAGTTCTGGGGAACCACAGATCTTTTCTCCATGTATTATTTTCATGCCTTCTCTACTATGTTCAAAGAAAAATATTCAGATGACTTTAAATATCTTGTTAAAAGCTTACCAACATTTATTGAGTCCAAAGTTGCCCATAGATAAGTATTTGGTGTAATCTTTGGAGACTTTCAATTCAATCAGTCTATTACAACTGCCAGATACAAACTTTGCTAATTCTTCCCCGTTTCTTTATATAATACCCAGCCATTTTTTTCATCCTCGCTGCTAATCTTTCCATATTTACTATGTTGGGACTGTTTTTGATTCCACCTTTTTTCCAAGCAATCTATATTTTACCTATTTAACAAATATTATCAAATACGTATTGAATGCCGTAGGAGGCTACAAGAGAAATTTAACACAGAATTCTTACCCTCCAGGAGGGTTAATTCTGATTTCTCTGAGTAGCAGCCAACTGCAAATCCTGATACACCATCTTGGTTGGGGAGAAATACATAAGCCAAGTCTTATGTTTCTCACTGCCATGGAATTCACTGGCGGAATCTTCTTCTTCCTGTCTCTTCCTTTCCTTACTACTATCTACTGTAGAAATTGTAAAGTAGAGCATATGGAAGCCATAGCAACTTTTAGAAGAACTCAGCATGCTAGGCAAACAAGATCCTAGTTTTACCCAGAAAGAAAATAGTTACACTTCAGATCTCAAAGATGAATGACAGATTCTCCCTGGGTGCCTCACCATCTTTATTGGTTCCATTAGCCATGCCCACAGCTTTATAAGTATTTACTTTTAAATCTATCCTTGATTGTGATTTGATTTGAATTTGTTTATGAATGTGCTGTATGTTTGCTACTGGCACACTTTCTGAGATTTCATCGCTCATCAATACAATTGAGACAATGATACTTACAGAAATTTTCTAAGGATAAAATCAGATAATGCATGTAAGGCTTCTAACAATTCCCTGTTAATAAATGACAGCTATCATCATTACATTTTTTTAATTAATTCTCCAATTCAACAAAACGAAAAACATAGAGTCACATTCCTTTACCTCGGCAATGTTCTTTCCACGCTTTCAAGGAGGCAGTTAACCCTACCATTTCAACCTTAAATTTCACTGAGTTACATTTACATGATTTCAAAAAATCTTCTAGTTTCTTTATTCCAGAGTTTAAATTCTCTTTCATTTCCTCTTCAATAGAAAATGACAGAACATTCCATTTTTTCTCTTCTTTTTGCTCTTCCTTGGCCAATAACCTCTTCTTATTCTCTCTAGTAATTATTTCAGCCTTGGTCTCCTGCTCAAAAAAGGAAAGGAAAGGACTATAAAGCTTCTCAGCAGATAACTTTCTAGATTTCTGAGTGTTGTAGATTATAAGTCAAAGAATAAATATAATAAAATCAGAGACACCAGGCCACTTTTTTTCATGTCTCCACACATCTGTTCCTGCTGCTCTCTCTGGAATTGGTTTTCCTCTTCCATTCCTCCATGGTCACCTCCCTATCCGTACTTGTCCTTCAAGACATTTCTTCTATGAAGCCTTCCCTACCTGCCCCAAGCCTAAGTCATGAATTCCTCCTCACCCAGGCATCTCTCTATTAAAGCACTCAGCATGTATACCATAGTTGTCATTTTACTTGTCACACTTCCTCTCTACATTAATTTCCTTGAGACAGGAATATGCCATAGTTGTCTGTATGCTCCAAGCATAAAACATTTGGTTCATAATGTTTAATGAGTGAATGATGAAAGAGAATGCAAATGAAGGAAAGGAGTGGATAGAAGGAACAACATAAATACAACTGATTTGCTTTATCTAGATAAGCATTTCCAACTCAAACACAATATGGACCAACTTTTACTATACTTTTACCAATCTGACTTACTAATCTGCAAAGACACATTAGAGAACTGTTGTATTCTCAAGAGAATTCTGACAAACCTGCCACTGTTCTGATTAGTCACGAAATTAATATCTAAACTTTGCCTATAATGAAGTCAGTTTTACTCGTCATCACTTTCTTGGTATATGACTCTAATCAATAATATTTGAGCTTTCCCAATGATTTAATCTTCTAAATCTATTGTCTTGGTTAACTCAGCATGGTTGTGTCTCAATAGGACAAGGGTGATCTTGGCTTTCCTTCATGTGCAATGTTTGTTTTATCTTGAATATGCAGAATTATTGAACTGTTGCTAGAAGGTCACATTTATACAGTGCTAAGGGTATTTAATTCCCATGAGTCAATCTATTTAACTTCTAATAACATAAAAGAAAAAAAAGCATGAGTTTTTTTCAGTATTTATACCTCATACTATGTAATGAGAATTTTTGCAAAATTTCTGTTTTATAACCTCTCTCAAAAAAAAAATTGAAGAAGCTTCTTGGTAGCCCAAAATGAAAAAGGAAAAGTTGCAATTGGATGGTCTCACTAACAATAAAATTGCCTGTGAAAATAAAAAGGAGGTTTTCACCACAAGGAGAAAAACAATGACCACCTAGCTTGGCTTGCAGAGGCTGCTTTTTGACTATTAAAACAAAAGTCCTTATTTCTGCTTGGGGTTTTTTTTTTTTTAATTTCAGCTTTATTGATATATAACAGAAAAACGAAATTATAAGATATTTAAAGTGTACATGATGGTGATGTGATATACATATATCTTGTGGAAAGATTTCTCCCACTGATTTAATTAACCCATCCATCACCTCACATATCTATCTTTTTTGGGGGGGCATAACATTTAAAATCTACACTCTCAGCAAATTTCAATGATACAATACAGTGTTATCAACAATAGTTACCATGTTTTACATTAGCTCCTCAGACCTTATTCATCTTATAGCTGAAAGTTTGTACCTCTTACCAACCTCTCCCTATTTCTCATCCCCCAGCCCCTGGCAAAACTCTGTTTCTATGAGTTTAACTTTTTTTTTTTAGATTCTACATATAAGTGATACCATATAATATTTGTCTTTCTCTGTCTGGCTTACTTCACTTCGCATCTCCAGGTTCATCTAAGTTGTCACACACAAATGGAAGAATTTCCTTCTTATGGCTGAATAATATTTCATAGAAAGAATAATCTAGAAGTGGGATTGTCAGATCCTATGGTAGTCCTATTTTTAATTTCTCAAGGAACCTTCATACTGGTTCCATTGTGGCTGCACCTATTTACATTCCCACCAATGTGCACAACAGTGCCCATTTCTCCACATCTTCACTAACACTTGTTTCCTCTTGTCTTTTTGAGGACAGCCAAACAGGTGTGAAGTGCTATTTCACTGCAGTTTTAATTTTAGCTATTAATTAATTATTAATAATAATTAATAAATTAGTGATGCTGAGCACATTTTCAAGTATCTGTTGGCCTTTCATATATCTTCTTTGGAAAAATGTCTATTTAGTTACTCTGCCCATGTTTTAATCAGATTTTTTTTTAATTTTTTTGCCATTGAGTTGTATGAGTTCTTTATATATATTTAGATATATGATTTGCAAATACTTTCTCCCATTCAGTAGGTTGCCTTTCCTATTGTTGATGGTTTCTTTTGCTGTGCAAAAACATTTTAGTATGAGTAATCTCAGTTGTTTATTTTTGTTTTTTGTTGCCCTTGCTTTTGGCATCAAATTTTTAAAAAACTGTTGCCAAGATCAATGTCAAGGAGTTTACCATCTTGTTTTCTTCTAGTAGATTTATGGTTTCAAGTCTTCCATTTGTCTTTAATCCATTTTGAGTTGATTTTTGTGTATGCTATAAGATAGGGGTCCAGTTTTATTCTTTTGCATGTGGCTGTCAGTTTTCCCAACACCATTTATTGAAGAGACAGTCTTTCTCCATTGTATATTCTTGGTTCATTTGTTGTAAATTAATTGACCATATATGTATGGGTTTTTTTCCGGGCTCTCTATTCTGTTCCATTGATCTATGTGTTTGCATTTATGCCAATACTGTACTGCTTTGATTAGTATACTTTTGTAATATAATTTGAAATCAGACAGTGTGATGCCTCCAGCTTTATTCTTCTTTCTCAAGATTGCTTTGGCTATTCAGGGTCTTTTGTGGTTCCACATACATTTTAGGATTGTTTGCTCTATTTCTGTGAAAAATTCCACTGGAATTTTGATAGAGATGCATTGAATCTAGAGATTGCTTGGAGTAGTATGGACATTTTAGCAAACTTAATTCTTCCAATCCATGAGTACAGAATACTTTTCTATTTACTTGTATCTTCTTCAATTTCTTTCATTACTGTCTACTAGATTTCAGTGCAGAGGTCTTTCATCTCCTTGGTTAAATTCACTCCTAGGTATTTTTTTCTTTTGTATGCAATTGTAAATGGGATTGTTTCCTTAATTTCTCTTTCTGATGGTTCATTATCAGAGTACAGAAGTGCAACAGATTTCTCTACATTGATTTTTGTATCCTGCACCTTTACTGAATTCATTTATTAATTCTAACAGTTTTTTTTGGTGGAGTGTCTAGGGTTTTTTATATATAATATCATGACATCTGCAAATAGAGACAGATTTACTTCTTTCTTTCCAATTTAGATGCCTTTTTTTCCTGCCTAATTGCTCTGGCTAGGTCCTCCAGTACTATGCTGAAAAAGGTGGTGAGAATGGGCATCTCTTTCTCTTTTTCCTGATTTTGGAGGAAAACCTTTCAGGTTTTTAGTTTTATCATTAAATAATGATCTACTTTGTTTCTAATTACAGTATTTGTCTTAAAGTCTATTTTCTCTGATATAAGTATAGCTACCCCTGCTTTCTTTTGGTTTCCATTTGCATGGACTATCTATTTCCACCCCTTTAGTTTCAGTCTGTGTGTGTCCTTAAAGCAGAATTCAGTCTCTTGTTGGCAGCATATAGTTGAGTCTTTTTATTATTATTATTTATTCAGCCATTCTATGTCTTTTGATTGGAGAATTTAGTTCAGTTACATTTAAAGTACTCATTGATAGCCATTGACTTACTATTGCCATCTTGTTAATTTTTTTCTGGCTGATTTATAATTCTTTTGTTCCTTTCTTTCACTCTTTGTCTCTTCCTTTGCGATTTAATAATTTTTCTGTAGTAGTATGCTTAGATTCCTTTCACAGCTTTTGAAGTATGCAAATTGGCCTCTTTTAGGGAAAGACCAGGAATGGGAAATGAGTGTTTTAGTCTGCTGCCTCTGTGCTGAGCCCTGGGGGATGGCCTGGCAAGTCCATGTAAGTCTATTAAGAACCATTTCTTTGTTATAGTCTTGTAAGTCTTTATGCAAGTCCTCTTGGCAGTCAAAGCTAGATGTTTTGGAGGCCCAGACCTCAGGGAGAAATCCTAAAAGTTAGGGTGCTAGATGTTGGATTCAAACCATTCTCTTCTGAGGAAGAAGCCGAAGGTTGTAAATTTCCTCTCAATTGTATGTTACTGTGCCAGAGGTGGGGTTTATGGTCAGAGTGTGTCTCAGCCCTTTCTACCTGTTTTGTTGTAGGTTTTTTCTCATTCACCCCATGTAGGAGTCACTCAGCTAGTTTCTGGATTTCCTTCAGAGGGAATTTTTCTGTGTGTAGCTGTAAAATCAGTGTTTCCATGAGAGAAGGTAAGTTCAAGAACTTCTTATATTGCCATCTGGGACTGGAACTCCCAAAGAATTATATTTCTAATGTTACGTCAACATTTCTAAATCCAAGCCTGTATTCATTTAATGTCTTATATTCTTTGAAATAAATATATATTTTATTATGTATAGAGGACCATATACAATCATGTGCTGCATAACAACATTTCAGTCAATGACAAACCACATATACAATGTTGGTCCCATAAGATTAGTACCGTATAGTCTAGGTGTGTAGTAGGATATACCATCTATATTTGCGTAAGTGCACTCTATGATGTTTGCACACTGTCAAAATCGCCTAATGATGCATTTCTCAGAACGTATCCCCATCATTAAGTGATACATGACTGCAATAAGCTTTCGTATGCAGGTTAGACTTTTTTAACAGGTAAGTAAAATTATAAGCAATCATAGATAAAAAGGCATAGCATGGAAAAAAACCACAAAAAGTATTGAAAAATATTAACTTAAGAAAAGACAAAAAAGTTTAAAATTTTGATAAAATTAATAGGACGTACATGTGTCTTTCTGCTCTTGGGTTCACTGAAATTCTTCTTTGGCTTGGTAGCTTGAGTTACAATGACTTTTGAAGAGACTGATTCTAATGAATTCCCATAAAATCGTTGAAAAACGTAATACTTTTGCACAGATCTAAGATAACGAAGATCTCTAGATTTTTCTGAAAAAGACAAGACTTAAATTGTAGCAGTACAATATTTCTTCAATAGCATTCTCACTAATTATTCACACCATCCTTCCCACACATGCATTTTCTTTTTAGTTTGGAACAGTAATTTAGTCTGATTACTTTTGATAAATAATGAATCTTAAGTCAGGTTATCTCTAGGCCATAGAACAATTCCTTATCTTATTTCAAGGATGGAAGTGACAAAACACTCTTTCATTGTTTGCCTCCCAAAGCAAATATCAGGATGCTACAAAGAATAACAGATTCTTGGCATTACCTCTGTCATGTGTCCTGTGAATTAGGTTAAGAAGAGGAAAGTAGAGGCAGAGTCAAGAAGACATCCACCTAGAAAATTCTTGCTTCTTACGTCCCTTGATAGAAAAATCCTTACTCCAGACCCTAGCCACAAAGCCAAGAGCTTAATAGCTGAGAAATACTTTCACTATGTAAAAATCCAACGACATAGGAAAGTTCAACAATCCAGGTATGACTTACTCCCATACCCAAAGAAAACCATAACACTCATTTAAAGGGAATAATTAAGCTGGTTAACTTTTCTATGTCTATATCTACATGCATCAAATCAAACCACTTTGAAGGATGTTAATGATTAATCTAAAAGATCCCCTCAGATTTTGCAGGATCTTGGTAGCTCTTCATATAGGGAGGCTGATAAGTATTTCATACAAGTATGCTTACTATGCACACTGCTAGATACTTTTGAAAGTAAGTTTTGTCATCTTGAAGGAGGGTGGGTGTGAGCATAGGGGTACACAAAGGCGAGATGAAGACAAAGAATGAACCAGGGAGACAAGATCCCTAATTCAGTCTCAATTTATCTACTGTTGGTGGTTTCAGGGGCCTCCTTTTGCAGTTCCAACCATCCAGAGCATGAAGGCAGATAAAATGCTAACACTTGTTACATGCAGTCAATTTAGTGGTATGAAAATAGCTGAAACTACTGGAAAGACTATGCCCTCAATATTTTCGACTTCGAGGAAAATAGATTTCTTAAACTACAAGTCATGTTTACTTAAAACAGCTTCTAACTTTAGTGAGGACAAATGCTGCAGTTGTGCATTTCCTCCAAAGATATCTGCATACCTACGTACAGACGACTGTCCGTAAACAAAGTGGGACTTTGTCATTACCGTCTTTACTGATGTAGATCTAAATATCTTGTAGACCATTACAATTCAAGAAATATAATTTATAGCTCATAACATGATAATGTTTCATTATAAAATAAAAGATGGAGAGTGAAATTGATCTTAACTTATTTGACCAGAGTCACAGAACTCACCATCAAATTGACACTTTGTCCTGTCATAATCATCAGTAAGGGGTCTGTGAGAATGCCAATGCACAAGTTCATCAAATTCCTTTTGTTTAGCCAGTGAAGTTACAATAGGATCATTGCTGTGACACAAAAAGAAACATATGTGTATTTTAAGTTGCATGCCTACAAAGATAGCACAGCACAGACTTCATTTCTTTATTGAAGTATAATTGACATACAATACTAAATTAGTTTCAGGTGTGCAACACAGTGACTTAATATTTTTATACACTGCAAAATGATCACCACAAGAAGTCCAGCCACCAACTATCGCCACAGCAAGTTATTATAATCTTATTGACCATAGATTTCATTTCTAAATAATATTTCTAAAAATCATAGCCACCTTTCCTCTCTCTGTGATATGATGTGGGTGGTAGAATGTAAAGAGCAGTTTATTATGGGCTTAAGAACCCAGAATCCATCCCATATCTCCAATAGTCCCATCAACATCAACAAATATTCATTAACTAAAAACATGCAGTTGAAGTGGTTTTACTCTAAGGTTAAAACCATGTTGATTTTAACCTAGTTATGATCAATGCACATTCATAAATTTGACATTAAACTTCATATGTGTTACAAACATATTACTTCTAATAGACGCTATTTAACCTGTTGCATTTCATAGAATCTTTAATGAGTAATTAATCCATTCCACCCAAGTATTCAGTGAGGCACTTTCGGTCTTATACCTCTTTAGAAAAGGCAAATCTTTCAAAATGTCTCCAGCAAACATATCAACCACCTTACATGACATTGGAATAAAACCCAAATTAGGCATCTCTTTCTTGGAGGTGGCTGTAAATAAGTAAAAAAATAAGACAAAGTCAAATGTGAAACTTTCATACAAGAATATTATACATTGTTTTCTAAAACACATTAAAAAAATTTTTATTGATCTTATTAACATTTACCAATTCCAGCCCTTCCCATAAAGCTATTTCCCACACTAAAACATTTTGGAACACAGTGAGGTGTAAAGAAATAGGCAGCATTTAGTCATCTAGGTAAGAAAGTAGGTAGACAGATACATAGGGAGGGAAAGAAAGAGAAACATCTCTGTTTCCTATTTTCAAATGTTTATTCCTTTTCTTATTTCCTATTATGAGACAAAGAATTTGAATATGGAAGTCTCATTCAGAGGTCCCCTACATATACTTTTATGAAAATGAAATAAAAAAGAAGTAGGGGGAAAATACAGATAGTGAAATTGCTTGAAATCATTCACAGTACTCTCTTACATCCTCCTTGATATCTATCTATGTATATGTGTATGAATATGTATATATATGCATACATATCATAAATAGATATCATACATATCACATATATATCATACATATGATAGTTGGCTAATGAATGCCTTTTTATTTAGTATCTAATTCATAATTCTACATAAGCTGGCATTGCTCTTCCCGTTACCCCCTTGGCATTCACTGTTCCTGTGTTTCCCCAGCACCTTCCTACTGCAAGGCCGTGTGACTCTCTGCCTGAGCATGATTATTCTTACAGCCATATGGAGCAGATCAGAGTGCTAAGAATTTAATGCCCCAGAGATAGCCTTTAGCCAAAGGTGTGACTAGAATTGCAGGGCAAATACCTCTGCTATCTTGCTCTTCAGGTAAGACATCTCCAAGGTGATTTGTACACTATTCTAAGATTCTCTGTGAAATTTACCTGTAGTTGTCCCCATTGGAAACCTATTTATTAACATGTTCTGCATTGGTTTTGTTCTCTTCTTGATATTATCTAACCATACCTTTATTTGATCTTCCTGAGATCAATAAACTACTTGTACTCAAGAGTCTTTGTCTGGTAGAACTCATTCTGACATAAGGGAAGAGGATGTATATTCTTCCCCCATATTCTGAAAAATATACTTATATAAATACATCCCAAATTCCCATTAACTTTCTTTCTCACATTTCTTCTAAGGTCATGTTATTCTTCCTGAAATTCATCAAATAGAAATATCTTCAGTGATGCTATGATGATGGATAAATCAGTTTTTGTATTTCTGAAAATACCCACATTAGTCCTCATTCTTAAATTATATTAAACTATATCATCATTATTGGGAAAGTCTATTATTAGACTAATTTTTGTTCCTTTGTAGGTAACTCTGGCTCTTTTAAGATATTTCTTTATTTTTTATATTCAATAATTTTACTGTTTTGTGTCTAATGTGCATATCTGTCTGTCAATGTGTATGTGCATATGTTTAATTTATCTCACTTGGGACTTATCAAATATCTTGAATGTGAAAATTCTTATCTTTCATCAATCCAGACAAATGCCCAGTCATGATTTCTTCAAAAATTGCCCAACCCACACTGGCTCATTATCTTCTTCTGAATCTCCAAATGAATGAAAGGTTAGACTTCTTCATTCTATCTTTCATGTCTTTTAATATATCTTTTATATTTTTTCATCTCTATTTCTTTTGTTTGTTTTTTGGTGTTCTAAAATTTTTTTCCAGCTTTATTGAGATATAATTGACATAACACTTTGTAAGTTTAAGGTATATAACATGTTCATCTCTATTTTTCAATGTAATCCTTTTAATCTATTTCGAGGTTCACAAATTCTCTCTTTAGCAGTATTCAAACAGCTTTTTATCCCATCCATTAACAATATTTTCATTTCTATCACTTTGGTTATTTTAAAATGTGAATGATGTTTTCTAGCATTTTGTTATTTTCTCATGTTTCAAATGTCGTATTTTATTTCTTTAAGCATTTTTAAACACATATAGTATACTCTACTTTTGATAATTACAAAATCTGAAGTACTTAAGAGTTCTAGTTATGTAGCTTAATGTTTCTCTTAGTGACTTATTTCCTCTATTGTTTCATAAATATGTAGTTGCATTCATATTTGGCAGAGAATCCTATAAAACATGGTTTATGATGTTGTTCCTCTACAGAGAATGTGCCAGATTCCTTTGATCACATTAAGTTAATTTTCTGGCTTAGAGTTGTCTTGACGCTGCTAATAGAGTAAACTGAAACCCCAGATTCTTAGGAGGGCGGACCTATAATTAGAAATTCTCATAGTGATTTATTTTGTATTACCCAGAGATTAGTCTCTCCTTTCATTTTTGGCTTTGAAGATTTTGCTTTTATTGTTTTGAGCTTAGCTATGATTATATAAAAAGGCATTTGGTGTCTCTTATCCAGCATTTCGATTGTTTCCCACAGAGATTTTCTGCTTGATCTATACCACCATATTGATGGAAACGAAAGTCACAGACATCTGGCTGTTTTTTTAATTGGCAACAACACTAGTTACAAGCAAAACATATAACTCTGCAAAACTATAGTCATAACATATCCCCCCAATGATATGTAATTAATTATTAAAATGCATAGTGCCAGAAAATTACTATACTTGCAGCATTTAGTTAGCAGTGCTTTTAAAACATCTTCAGAGGAGCAATCCTTCTATTTCAAATCAATTTAGAGATTTATTACCTTTGATTGGTGATGGATTGTTTTCAAGAAAAGGAAGTTTTGTTGTTCTCACAGGAAATGGCTTTCCGACATCAAACTTTCTGACCAACTTTGATACAGTATTCCAGAGATGTTCATAATCCTCCCTAATGACATCTCCCAAATTCAAATCTAGGCCTATATAATAGTTAAAAGTACGTAGATATTAAAAGTCATTCACACATACACAGAAGTACACATTTTGACTATATGCATAGAGCTCTGAAATACTTGTCAAACAGTGAAATTTTCAGTGAGTTCCACACTGCACCTAAAAGAAAATGGTCTCTTGTGTTGACTATAAGACTGTAGATTTTAAAATTTGCCTTGTTTTTCTTTTTGATAACTAAGGGTTAAAATTATAACTATCTTAACTAACAATAACAGATGGTGACTATCTAATTATTCTTTAAGGTATTCAAAAAGCTTATGCCACACATAACTTTACAACCAATAAAACTGAATAAACTCTATTATTTTTCAGAGATGAGAAAATTTGTAGAAGATTGCTAAATTGATATGTAGTTTACTCATTCCAATGCTTGCAAAATGTAGGAACCAAATCCAGAGGTCAAAGCATGCCCAATCAGTTATAGTTCTCTTAAAACATGTCTTATTTTTCTTTGACTATTAAGAAATAGCAGAAAATTTATTCTAAGAAAATAATTCAGAGAAAGAAAAACAAATTACATAGAACAAATTTATAAATCAGCTTTATCTTTGGAAAAAAATTAAAATTCCCTAAATATCTAATAGTGGTAGGATGATTATGTTAATTAGAGTAAATACTATGAAAAATGTTATGCATATATTTAAATGAAAAATTCAACTGTTAAATTTATCTAGAAATGTCCACTACCCAAACACATATTTTCTCCAAAAATACTTGTGGAGTAATATTAAGCTAAAAATGTTTTAAAATAGCACATTAACTCTGATTGCAACTAAATAAAACTTATATACATGAATAAACAAAGACTGGAAGGAAAATTATTACTATGTTGTATGTTGGAAATATAGGAAAGTGATTTTGAAATTTTAAATCCTTTCTAATGTTTATCTCCAGGTATCATTATTGTAATATACCAAGATGGTACCTTTAATATTTTCATTTTCATAGTAAAAAGCAATATTCTTCAGCAAAGGCTCATCGCTTAAGTCAGAAAGGTGAATTAAATTCAGATTCCAAAATTCAAAAATGTTTATATTACTTAGGATGCAATATTCACACCACTTTTTCTGAAAATTGGAAATAAAACCAAGTTATTGACAATTTTTATATTAGCAATAAACTATAACATAACTTCAAATACGTTAATAATCCTACTGAATAGCAAGTTGGCAGGCACTTTCCAATTCTTATTAATGTAAGCCCTTTCCAGTGGGGTAATGATGAATGCTTTATATTTTAAAAAATTTAAAGCATAAAAGAAAATAAAACTGACCCAAAATTAATTCAGCATAGTTCTTTGTCCTGAATTATAGAAATCCATATTTGACTCTTAATATAATTTTTTTCTCACACTGTAATCCAAAGATACAGTCCCAAGGCTATGGAAATACTTCTGCTTTCAAATGTTTTACTGTTTTCCAATTTTACTTTTGGGTTAAAAGAGCATTTAAAATAAAAAAGAACATTCGATTCTTCAGGGATCTAGAAGAGGCTGAACCCTTCAAACTCAAAGATCCCCATCCACCTTCATTGGTGTGAACCTACTGAGTGTATGATAGCGAGGCTATGTTCCCACCCAACACAGGCAGAATGTCTTCACTGATCACACTTAGCTCAGAGTACAGTAGACATGAGTTAGTGAACTCAGCAAGTGAGAGCCTAGTCATCCTTTCAGTCAAGGACAGTTTTTGAGGAGTTAAGTTCAGAGGTGGGAAAACAGAGGCCTCTCTGCTCCACACTCCCTTAATGATAAAACACAAACACTTTCCAAATGGGAAAATTTATTCATATTGATGTGGAATTTTAACGCAGAGTTATCCAATAGAAATGTAATGTGGGCAAGCTGCATATGCTATTTTAAATTTTCTGGAAGTCACATTAAAAAAACAAGCTGAAATTAATTTTATTTTATTTAACCCACCATATCCAAAATATTATCATTTCAATATGTAATCAATATAAAAATATTAATGTTTTTCATACTAAGTGTTTGAAATCTGATGTTTCTTTTAAGCTTACCGCACACCTTTAATTCAGACTGCCCACATTTCAAGCGCTCAATATGCACTTGTGGCTATTGTCTACTGCCTTGGACAGCCTAGCTCTAAGCAGATAAGTTAGGGAGGCTGCCCAAGGTTCCTGATGAAGTCAAAATACCAAAGAAGTAGGAACCTCCTACCTAGAATATAGTTTTATCTACAAGTAAAACGCTACAGAGCTCTCCACAGAGCAGTGGCAGTGGCTCTCAAACTTCAGCATAAGCCTCACCTGGAAAGGTTGTTAAATAAAACAGATTGCTAGGCACCATTCCCAAAGATTGATTCAGTAGGTCTGGGGTGAAGCATAAGAATTTGCATTTCTAACAAGCTCCCAGGTGATGCTGATGCAGTTGGTCAGAGGACCATACTTTGAGAATCACTGTCAAATAAAGTTTCCCCCTCAATCCCTGATCCTTTCCCATAGTACCACTGAGTAAACAGTTTAACGTGAAAACAGTGCAGCAAAGTTCCTCAATTCATTCTCTTCAGACAAGAAGTGCCTCCATGTGGTCTCCAAGTGTCCAGATTTGAGTAAACATGAAACTCTCCCTTCAGTTTGCTTAGCTGCTTTCCCCAGAGGCCTCAGAAGATTCTCTGTATTTTGAAAATTTCAGAGGCTATCTGAAGTTGTACTGTCAGCCACAGGATGCTGCCAAAATGAAGCATGAGAGTGGGAAAGTCCAGAGGGGTGTTTACCTATGGGATAATCTGCTGTTTCCCCACATCAAGGGAGCAGAGGATGGCGGGAATGGCACAGATTTGGAAGCTGGACAGACATGAAGTTAGATCTCAACTTGATCATTTATTAACTGTGCTAATGGGCCACTTAGCCTTTCTGAGCTCAAGTTTTTCGTTTGTAAAATGAGGATATAAGAGGAGTGTTGTTATGTCTGAATGAGGTAATATAGGTAAAGTACACACATAAAGCAGGTGCAGAATAAATGGCAGCTATTTCTATCATGCCCAGCAATCCACGCCATCCTAATTAAAGAGTGATGCTTTCTACCAGCTAAAACCACAAAGTATGTCCTGCAGGGTCATCCTAGAACATTCCATAATTTAGAAAGACTTTGTAATGTCCTTTTCACCTAATGCCCATTAGACATAAAAAATTGTTTATAAAGCTTTTCATAAATGAAAATTATACATACAGAGCATTCATTTAAATCTATAAATCAATACCACAATTATTACATTCATACCATTCAGTAGCTGATTACGTAATTTGGTCAACTTTATAAAGTAGAGCAAAAAATTAAGTATTTTTGAGAAATAAATTTACAAGAAAACTCATAGCACAGTAATACTGATGCTGTAATGTATTATTTCAATATCTGACATGTTGTATTAATAGGTTTACGGTATTAACCTGACATAACTTATATTGAAATGTCTAAGTAAATTACATAGGAGCTAGAAATAGAATCATTTTATCCAGTTTAATTAACCAGTCTGCTTCTTTCTGACTATCAAAAACACCTAGAGGAAAGTTCCCCAAAGGGATTTGAGATACAGAAAAATATTTTCTCATTCAAGCATCAACAGAACCACACGGTATTGTGTTTAGCACATCACAAAACCATCTTCTTAACGCTTCTGTTAGAGCAACTGTAAATGTTCACAAATACAGACCCAGACATGCAATCAATGTACTTTTCCATAAGTGAACTTCAATTGCTGACCCCCACATCCCCATTATACTATTATGCTAAATAAAATCTAAGCACTACCAAGTAAAATTAGTCCAATCCACCCACTTCTTAGTCACCCTCAGATCAATTCCCTTCATGAGTCCCCTCTGCGTCCCCCATGCCAGACTTTGACAGAGGTGATTATACATGTCATCCTCATTTCAGTAAGAAAGGGTGCCACTGCTCAATATGGCTGTCTCCAGTTTTATGTTACTGTCCAGTAGTCTACACAGGCAACAGACCCAGGTCCCGTGAAAGAAGATTGAATGATCCATGGCCACAGACTGGCTTCCAGTCGGTTCCCTGGAACTCATAGTCCACTGAAATACAGCCCTCAGATGCAGATACAGATACAGATTCAGAGGGAACTTTCCATGCCATGTCCTACTTATCCCCTCATCTGGTTTCTGAGAACTCTTTGAAAACCAGCAGGTCTTCCTCCCCACTCAATCATCTAGCAGGACTCTCTTAGAGCCTACAGAACTTTCAGATGCCCTCCCTCTGGAAGCACAAGGACCATTTCCCACTCATTCATACCTAGACACCACACTGCATTTTCTAGACCAGTCCCTGGCACATGTGGCCATGGGTCTCCTAGGTGAGGCTGGCTGTCTCCCAGTCTCTATCCTGAGGACTGCAGTTCAGCTTCTCTCTATGCACAAACCCCTAAAACTTCAGGGGGCATTCTGTCATGCCCTTCCCACCCTACTCATGGGGACTCCCTTTATTTGTTCTCCAACTCTTTCCCCTCCTCAGTTCATGCACACTTTATGGAGGTGCAGGGGAGGGAAGTACAGTGGGGGCAGAAGAAGATAGTTGTCTTTCTCAGCAATACTTGTAATACATGGATCAATAATTATTATTATTTTAAAAGCCAGGAATTCAGCTTTCATTTTTCCAATCCCACATGTAAGGGCACATGCCAATCTGGAGGTCGGGGTTGTAAGGAGGGAGGTAGTGCAGATAAGAGCCTATCACAGGCGTGATAAACTTGGGTCAGACAATTACATTTTTATTTTTGCTAACCTGCAGCAAAAAACTGTATTTTCTTTAATTATAAACCCAGACAACGTACCATACTCCTACGCAGGAGCTGGGATTTGGCACCAGTAGAAATCACCAGTATTTTCACAGTACCATGTAAGTGCCGCAAATTATGTTTATACTTATCAGACATTGAAAGTAAGGTAGTTATTTGATTACTCAATGTTGCAACAAAGAAGCACATATATTACTACATCACAAATGTATGTTTTAATATTTTGATAATTTCATTTCAATATAACTGATTTCCTTGTAATCCTAAGTATCTTATTTTAAGCATTGATATTCTGAGGAAGGGGACATAGAATTCATTAGATAACCATAGAGGCCCCAGCAAAAAAAAAAGAAAAAGGGATAAGAATCCCTAAATAATTCTTCTCATGTCGTTCTGACAAATTTGTTTGCTTTGGATGGGAAAATGAGAAGATAGGGACTTGAATGCAATTCCTGATTCTGCCCTAATAAAACCACTTGTCTTGCTATCATAAGAGATAGAAGCTGCTCATGCTTCCACACATGGCTTTACCTCAGGATTGAGAAGTAAAGGTGGTGTCCTCATCACCAACTCGTAATTTCCAAACTACTCTTCTACCCTATTCTATAAAAGCCTCTCTGTACTATTCAGAATTCCTCCTCACATCCCCTTACCATGTTCTTTGCTCACTCCCCCCACTTAACAATGATGATTTTCACACCTGGCTCACATTCTTCCTCTCTGCCTCTGTCTTACTGACACCACAGATAACTTCAACCTCCAGGTAGACAATTATTTCAACATTTCTTGAATTTCTTCTATCCAGTGACCCCTCAAAACTCTATCCCAGTTTCATATTCTCACAGACACATCCAGGACCTTGTCATCACCAAAACCTACTCTCCTTTTCCTTCTTGGTTTTAGCTCCCTCAAGAAACAGTCCCTGAGACTCAACTTCAAGCAAAAGAATTTGTTTCAGAGTGATCACAAGAAACACCAGTCAGGGAATGCAGAAGTGAGACAGGAAAGAAAAGAAAACCAATAAAGGACACATCATCCAACCCATGACCACTGTGGACAACTTGAGCTTAACTCCCCTGGAGAATTCTGGGAGACAGTGTAGAACACATTTCAGAGTTATCCCAACCTATACACAAGGAAACTGGGTCTCCATCCACCAATTCTTCATCTGTCATTGGTGGAGGACATAGGATTGAGGGGCATTTATATCCCAGCATTTCAGGTCAAGATAATAAAACCTTCAGGCAGAGGGTTGTAGGCATTTATAGTAAGATGAAAAAGTAAATGAGTAGGAGACATAGGCAAGGGAACAACGAGAGTGTCTACCACGCTCCCTGATGAATAGTGAATAGTTCCTTACTCCCACCCATTGACCTATCCTTCTAACTTTGTATAATGATCATCACACTTCTTTATTGACCATATCAGGACCTCTTCTATAGGTCCTCTTCTTTCTCCCTATCCAATAGAGTCCTTTGGTTTGTCTCTGTGAAACTGTGTCTCCTAGTCTATCATTTCTACCACTCTCCACTAAAATCTCTTTTCCGTAAAACTACACAAATCTACGAGTAGCTTTTTCCGTGCTTAAATTCTCTTGTCCTTTTTTCCCCATGTCATCCAATCAGTTGCTTTCCTTGTGCCTATGGCCATGTTGTTGAGACTACTGGAAAAAGATAATTATACAGTAACATATATTGATGTCACTATAAACGTTTTGTCAAAAACTTCAAATAGGCCCTCAAAACTGCTAGGTAGGACATGGAAGTACCTTTTTGTTTCTCAATATAGTTTATTCTCCCACAATACCCAATAAAAATCTCCAAAATATTTCCTTGTTCTTAAACTTCTGGACTTGCTTCCTTGCCACAATTTTCAGCATATGACTTTGTCCCCTACTTCACAAATAAAATTAAAACCAGCACACAGGAACTGTAAACTTATCCTACAACTTCCATGATAGCCAATGCTGCACCATTCTTTCCTTATTCTCTCCTGTAAGAATGGCAATATCACTCCCTCTATCTATGGATATCCTCAAGATCCTGTCCCCTCTCACCTTATTTTTCCTGTATTTTCATACTATCCCCTTAATTTTTATAATCAGCATTTAAACATGCTATATTTTTGTCATTTTAAAAGCACTCTTAACTGACCCTCTTTCCTCTCCAGCTCTATCATATGTCACTTGCCTTATTCTTAACTTCTTACATTCAAACTTCTCTTCATCTTTATTCTCTTCCTTCCACTCACTACTGAATCTACTCTAACATGGATTTTGCTCCCCACTACTCCATTAATATGTCTCTTAATTACAATCAACAGTGAGCCCTATGTGATTAAACCCAATGTATTATTTTCAATCCTCAACTTCCTACAATTCTTGATAGCATTTGATACTATTAACTACACCCACTTTTTCAAATACCCAGTTCCTTTGACCTTCAGAGCAATCCATCCTCCTGGCTGTCCTTTCTATTCACCTAAGCATTTCCTTCTCAGTATCTTTTCCTGGTGTCTCAATCTATTCTTAACCATTTAATATTGGAATATCTCAGGTCTCTGTCCTAGGCCTTCTTATCATATCTCTCTCCCAAAATAATTTCATCCACTACCATGGTATCAACTAACATCCATAGTCTAATGATTCTTCCAAATCTTTATCTCCAACTCATTCCACTCTGCTAAGCTCTGAACTAGGATTTCAAACTGCTTGCTAGATATCTCCATTTGGAGATTTCATTGGCATCCCAAACTTAATATTTCCAAAACCGAACTGATGATCTTCCTCTGCAAGTATCCTTCATATAATGGCATCATCCCCACAAATGTTCAAGCCAGATCTGGAGTTGACTCCTCTCTATCCCACACGCCCTGCACTCAATCACTAAACTAATTCTACACCTTAAATAATTCTTAAAATTGCCCACTGCTATTCATCCCTACTTATTACTTCCTTAGTCCCTAACATCATCAACACTTAGATGACTGAGGTGATAGTCACCTAACAGGCTTGCCCAAATCCACTGCAATGGAAACCAGAGAAATCTTTTTAAATGAAAGTGCCACTCGTCTGCTTGAAACCGTTCAAGTGGTTCTTATTGTGCTTATGATAAACTTATATCTCCATTCTCTTAACAGGACCTTTAGAATCCTATATGATTTGTCTCTTACCCATCTCTTTAGCTTTATCACCTTCTCATATTCTTTCTATTCCAGTTACATTAGATGTATCTCAGTTCCTTGGTCATGCCATCCTCAGGATGATCACACATCTGTTTTATCACCTAGAATCCAGTTTTCATCCTCTCTCCAACCTGATAACTCCTACTCATCCTTCAAGACTTGGGTTACTTCACTTCTCTTCATTTCTTAAGAAAAGCAACACTTTTCAGTTGAGTCTTTTTACTATCAGATTCTAAAGCATCCTGTCATTCCTCCTCAATAGTAATTTTTAAAATTTCATATCTCTCTTCCCTGCAAAATATAGCTCCATGAAAGTGGTGGGGTGGAATGGATAAATACGTTCTCTTTTTTTGAGGAAGATTAGCCTTGAGCTAACTGCTGCCAATCCTCCTCTTTTCATTGAGGAAGACTGGCCCTGAGCTAACATCCATGCCCATCTTCCTCTACTTCATATGTGGGACGCCTACCACAGCATGGCATGCCAAGTGGTGCCATGTCCACATACGGGATCCGAACTCACGATCCCCGGGCCACAGAAGCGGAACATGCGGACTTAACCGCTGCACCACCAGGCTGGCCTGATAAATGTGTTCTTATTTTTCTTACTGGATCCCTAGTGATTCACACAATGCATGTGCATTAGATAAATATTTGTGGACTGGCTTCCCAACTGATTGGTTCTAAAACACTTTCCTTGGACATTTTGACTATAAGTATCAAGACCCTAAAATATATCCATTTAAATTGATCCACTAATCCCCTTCTGGGTATGAAGTCTAAGTCAGTACACCTAAATTAAAGGGAAAGGCTTATACACAAAGAGCCTGGAGAACAGCAGCATTTATAATACAACATTTAAAACCCTCTTAATATCCCGTAATAGAGGAACGGGTAAGTAAACCATGGGACATCGATTAAAAAACAACAAGTAAAGAAAGCTAACCAAGAATGTGAAAGAAAATAGAAAGTATATGAAAAGGAAAAACATTACATATAAAATGTTAGAAACAGTAACAACAGAAAAATCTATGCATTTAAAATGAAGAGAATAAACCAAAATATTGATGGTTATTAGCATTGATTTGAGTAGTGGCCATAGGGGAAGTTTTTCTTTTGTCTTTGTTGTTTTGCTAAAGCCTACAAATTTTCTCTAAATATCCTCTATAACAGACAAAAATGATAAACTATTACATCGATTTCTTTAATTCCTCTCAAGAGCAGAACGCAATGGTCAGCAATCTCTTATAGTTGATGACATAAAAACCTGATCTTGACAGAGACTAGTGAAAGGAAAATAGGCTCGTTCCTCAGCTTGGATATATATCACGCTGTTTGTTATTACTAGCAAACAGAGTTGTTGAAATAAGAAAGTGATTGATTTAGACCATTAAACCTTTAAGGCCCCCAAAGGGCTGACATTGTTCCCATACAAATCTATTTTTGAAGGTGATCATGGTTTTTATATACCAAACAATTGAAACAAAAACTAAATAAACTAAGAAAGAGCATATTTACCATTTTTAGGGAAGTCTCAATGTTCTTAATCCAATGGGAAGTGATGAATCTAGTACAAGCTCTTTGAGAAAGAGGTAAGTGGACTAGAAAAACCACACTGAGACAATGCAGTTTACACAAATCCTCCATCTCTTGCAGGGTTAAGCAATTACTTTCCACCTAAATACAATAAAAAGATAAGGCAGAGAACAGCAGGCTGTGAACCGCATGGTGCACCGCAAAAGTCAACAGGCACATTTTGCTGTACAGGAATCACACATTCTTCATTCTACCTTTTTGAGAAAGTCCTTTTCTTCATAGATAAACTACTGCATTTATACAGATGTGAGGTAAGGAGAACAGGAAACTGTCAGCTCAATAGCAGTTTACATAAAACATTTTTCAGTATTTTTAGTCAAGCCAAAGTTTACATGATCCTATAGGACTCTGCACTGTTGGAGTCACACAATAAATGCTCTATCCGGCCCAAGGCATCAGACTTTAACAGGTATATTAAAAATTACTAGGGTGAGGAAACCGGGACATATCTAAAAAATTACCCAGTTAGAAAGTGGATAAAGAAGCAGGCATATTTAATATGATGGGACATGGACCTTCCAGCCATCTTCAAAGGTTTGCAGGGTTGTCAGTGAAGCAAGCCTAAGACTTGCTTCCAAGTACCTCCAGAGGGCCAACTAGGGCCTCATGATTAGAAGTTCCAGACACATTTGGCTTAGTATCACTTTTGTAAGAACAATTTAAAATGGCATGCCTGATCATGTAGAACTGTTTTACTAAGAATATATTCAAGCAGATATTGGAAAACCAAATATAAAGGATGCTAGGTAAAAGATGATGAGCCCTGTTTATTCATGAAATTGTAGCAGAGACAAAACTTCACTTTTCTTCAATAAGAATCTTCAACAAAGAATCGCCCACTCAGATTGTATACAAAATAGTATGTGTACACATGTGTGTGTCTGAGTGTGTGTGTATCTGCGTGTGTGTGTGCAGACGCATGTGTGGGTATATACAGGGATGACTAGTTGGAGATCAAACCCATACTGCCAACAGATTCTTAATGGATTCTATCTGCAGTAAAGAAAGTTAAAACCTTTAGTATCTCTCCAGCTAGAATGGCACTAAGACACTACATCAGGAATGTTCTTTCAAAAGACAGTTTGGTTTGCAGAACTTGCACAAGACAGACTCGGTTTCAATCCACTCTACTATTTAACATCTTTGGTTTGACAAATGTAACCTGGACTATCTGAACCTCAGTGTTCTCATATGTGAAATAGGAATAACACCTCCTTAAAATGGTGTTGTGAGACTTTAACGGCACAAGGCAAATAAAGAGCCCAGAATATTGCAACACTGCAAGCTCTCACCAAGTGCTAATTTCCTTTCTTATTTCCCCTTCCTCTGGATGATTGGAAAAATTTGCCTAAATATGTACTAAGGGATCATCCACATAGTAAAACACTAAATCACATAACAGCACAATAGATGTTTCTTATAAACAAATTCTAGTTTTTCCCCCCTTTTTTGAAGTTTACATCAACAAATTAGAGAAATAAATGAAGTATCAAATGGAAAAAGTGGTAGATGAAAATAAAATTTCAAAAGTGGAGAGCAATGGTGTTTCACAGTAAAGTTATAACAATCACACCTTTTGGGTCTTAGTTTTCTCAACAGAAGCAGTCCTCTTTCTGTTTTCTAAAAAGCGATGGTACATAGTCAAAGACAGTGAGCACGAAGTAACACAAAGAACACGCCGAATATCAGACCCTTCTGGCCAGAGTTGCTTAAGCAGAGAAATAGTTTCACACACCTGTCACAAAAGGAAATGGTAAAAGTCATGATATTTAGAAAGATATTTTTATTCACAAGTGATCATACTAGAAGAAATCATACAGAATAGACACGACTACATAAAACTATAAATATTTCTGTTAAAAATAATACACAAAATTTTAAAAGAAAATAATTACAACAAATATTTCAGTGAAACCATTAAAAATTTAAAAATGTAAAGAACTCCTATAAATCAATAAAAAAACTAAGCCTTTAATAAGACAAGAGCAGATAATTCACAAAAGAAATACAAATCTTAATAAAATAGAAAAAATGTTCAACTTATTTAGTAATAAAAAGAACAATTAGATAGCATATTTTTACTTTCAAGTTAGCAAAGTATGTATTTTAATGATAATAAACAGCACTGGAAATCATGTGATGTGTCATTTCTCTTACTCTTTGCCACTAAGTGTATAAATAGATATAGAATTACTGCAAAGCTATTTGGCAGTACATATGATTATCATTAAATACGGTGATACTTTTTGATTGACTATTCAAGTTTTATGTATCTAGATTAGGTAAATAATACAAAATGTGTACTAAAGTTTATGCACCAGGATGTTCATCAAAGTTATTTGTAAAAGCCAAGTTTTAAACAATTTAAATGTTAGCATTAAGAAAATGTTATGTATCTAATATAAATATAATTTATGAAGAATTTTTGATAATCAGAAAATGTTTAAATAACAATATTAACTTAGAAATTAAACTAAAAGGGTATATATGCTATGTTTTCAATTGTATGGAAATGCATGGAACATTACTGAAAGAATATGTTCAAAAAATGTGAGTTTCTACCTCGAAGCGGTAGAACTATGTATAATCATGGTATAGTGAAGATGAAAGGTATTCAGAAGAGTAAGATTATGACATACTGAAATCTAGATATTATACTTCTATTAATGAAATCTGTCACCTTATCTTCCAAAGCGGGGCACTGGAATACCTTTTTTAGAACATTTTTGTATTTTCCAAATTCTATTATGCATTTTCCCTAAATTCTATCATACATAGAAAGATACGTAGTTTTGTGGGACTCCCGTGTAGCTGAAAACAATGGTCTATAGTAATCAACTTCCTAAAAGTATTATTTTTACAACTAGAAACATTCTACACAAAATCACACCCCCAGAATTACTTAAGAAGACAGAATACTGATACTGCAAAATAACTATGTGCAAGGGGGAAAAATGAACAAATCCCAGCTCTGCCATCCCTCACACTCCTGTGCCACACTTGCCACAACTCAAGGCTTTATAGGGACCAAAGAGAGATTGAGAAAAATTCCAGGAAACACAAAGGAGGAAGATTAGTGAAAAGTGAATTAGAACAACCACTAGAAGTATTAAATCTACCCTAAGTCTGAAAATACAAAAAAGTAACCAGGCAGACTAGAACACAGACTACAGGAGAGGAATTTCAAAGTGCACACAATTTAAAGCATCAGATGGCATATTTCAAAGTACACACAATTTAAAGCATCAGATGACATATAAAAAGGTCAGGCACATGATTTAATGAGACAGACTCAATTAATGGGGACAGATATGACTTAAAAGGATACGAACTATTTAAAGAATAGGAACTATGTAAAGCAACGATTTTCCAAAAACATAGCTTTAGGGGAGAAAACAAAGCTGAAAGGAAGGAAGAAGCACTCTTTAACAATTAAGTGGTGAAGCAGAAAGGAAGGCAAGGAGAATATTTAGGGTTCTGAAAGGTAAAAGAAAACCACAGAATCACAGGACTCACAACCCCTCACCCACCACCAAAATAAATAAACAAACAAACAAAATTTCCACCAACATGCCTGGACTCTGTGGACAGAAAAGGGCACCATTAAATTAAGTTAGGAATCTTGTAACACACCCGAATCTCATATAAATGAATGAAAAGAAAGGAAAGTACATAGAGAACTACTGCAAAAAATGGCAGCAGGAACAAAATTTCACACAAATTAACTGAGAAAAATCTCATCATCTCCATCAAAAATAATAACAACAACAACCATAAAGCAGAAGAAATCTCTGAGTCTATCCTTTAAATACAGCTAAAGAAATTCACACAAGCAATTAATGAGATGAAAAATGAACTTTATTCAACAACTCATAAACCAAAAACAGAATTGGAAAAGAAGAAAAAAATGATTAATTTAATTCAGAAAAATAATCTTAGAAAAGGCAAAGCTATCTCAGAAATTAAGAATAAATTACAAGATGCCCAAAGGGGAGTAATCTCAGCAAAAATTTAATAAGAAGTATTGAATAAAGGTGAGAAAATGAAATGGCATAAAGAAAAAAGAAAAAGAAATCAGAGAGAAAATAGTGGAAATGAAAGAAGCAAAGAAAGAACAGCATCTGTATTATCGGACACCTGAAGAACAACAACAAAAAAATAGAACAGAGCTAATATTTCAAATGATAATCTAAGAAAACCCACCATAGGCAATACGTGGTGCTAAGGGATACTGAAAAACCAACAAGCCAAAACTTCATAAACCAGATAATGAAAGATAAAATAAGAAAACAGAGGACTAAGAATATTTTTTTAAAAGCAAAATGTACAAGTACAAAGGTAATTACTATAACAAAACATGCAAAAGTACCCTAATAAAAAAAGTTTTAAGTAAAATAGCAAAGAATACGCGTCTCATCATTAAAGAAATCTATCAAATATACCAAAATACACAGATACTATGTAATAATATAACAACACATATATATTATACTAATATAACAATATAATAATAATGACGTATTATGATAGAATCAAGACTAAACATATCAGTTATAACAATAAATGTGAATGGACTTAATTCACCTATAAAAGGAAAAAAGGTTTCAATTTAGATCACAAAACAAAACTCATATATCTATATGAGTATACATATACAAGATACACAACTAAAGCAAAGTGATTCAAAAACACTAAAACTAAAGGGATGAACAAAAGTATACTAAGCAAAAGAAAACAAAAAGAGAGCAGAGGCTAGCAATCTTGGTATCAGGCTAAGTGGAATTCAAGCATAAAAGCATTAAATGCAAAAGGAAGAGCATTCTTTTATTCTAAAAACCACAATCCATGAAGAAGATATAACTCTTACAAATAGTAACATCAGTTAAAAACATCAGTAATAACAGTTGCAGACAAGATCCACTAATGAGTTCTAAAACTAATCGGCAAAAGTTTGAGAAGAAACAGGATTTGCATAGTCAGGAGAAACAGTAACTTTACAATGGAGAAAGCTGGCAGGCACCAGCCTAACCAGCGTTCAGACATATCAACATCAGGAACCCTTGGGTACACTACAGTGAGGACACAACTTCAATCCAGTGGCATTCTTGCCAAAAATACATAATCTCGTTCCAATCATGAGAAAACATCAAACAAGCCCAAATAGAGGGATATTAAAAAAATAACTGACGAATACTGTTCAAAAATGTTATGAAAAACAAGGAAAGACTGAGAAACAATTACTGATTGGAGGAGCCTAGAGAGAAATAACTAAATGGATGTGGGACCCTGGATAGAATCCTGGAACAGAAAAGGAACATTAGTGGAAAAGTAAGTGAAATTCAAATAAGGTCTGAAGCTGCGTTAAAAGCATCCTACAGATGTTAATTTCCTGATTTTGATAAATGTACCATGGTTCCACGAAATGTTAACATTAGGGAAGGCTGGCTGAGAGAGAGATACGGAAATTCTTTACTATTTTTGCAACTTTTTTTATAATTGAACAATTAATTCAAATAAAAAGTTTTCATAAAGTTTCCATACCTCTTCCATAATATTTATCCATTTTAAATCTCCAAAGAGAGATTGTAATGCAACAACTCTACACGTTTCCAGTTTTTTAATGAGAGTTTGATAAGCATTCTCAATCTTCTCTACATTCTGTGAAAGAAAGGCAAGTGACATAAATTGTCATAAATAAGATATCTAGCTACTTTCCAACTACAAAAAATCAGATATTGAAGTTATGACTGTTACAACTGTCATATATTTCTAATTTTAAAAAAATTACACTGATGTAATTGTAAGTCAACAATGCTTTTTTTTAAAGCCTGCCAAACAGCGCTATTTTGTCTTTGCCAAATTAACTCCTTGTCTGGGAATTTAGTGTTTTATTTTTTTAACAACTTTATGAAGGTATAGTTAACATAACATAAAATTCACTCACTTTCAGGATACAATTAAATGACTTCCGGTAAATTTACAGAGTTGTACAACCATCACCATAATCCAATAGTTAGAACATTTCCAACGTCTCAGAAACGTTGTGCCCGTTTAACGTATTCTATTTTATTATGAAAAATTTCTAACATACACATAAATAGAGAATAGCATAACCTCCCCCCACGTACCTATCATCCAGCAACAGCCATTACCAACATATACTGGATTTTTATTTTATGATAATAAGAGAATAAAATAATAAGTGCACAGATATGAAAAAATAAGACAATGCATAAAAAGATGGGGCTTGATGAATTTGGATAAATGTCCACAAACTGATAAATGAAATAATCTCTTTAAGGCGAGTGTTCAATAAATTAGGAAATAAATTATTTTACCAGAAATAAAATCCTCTGTTTAAAAAATTCTTCTTAAGGAGAGATTAAGAAGGATGCTTGTAGGGCACACTTCAAACTCAGATTCAGCAATTGCTGAGCCAGACCAAAATGATACCAGCTGACTATAGTACCTCCTTCCAATGTAAAAATGAATCCCAGAGCTGTTCCCGCTCACAGTAGGCAACTAGAGTTGGAAATAGTTCAATGACTGGAGTTCTAAGCAAAGGAAAATAACCTGTCTTAACAGATTTCATAACAACCATCTAGATGTCTCCAAATACCATGGGGGTGTAACACTATTCTCAAAAAGTGAAAAATGTTTTTGACTAAAAACTCATTTTGAGGAAATATAGAATTACCTTCATATTCAGATTTCACCTTAGTGAAAATTAAACAGAAACTAGATTTATTTATAAAGTCAGTATGCATTTTCTGAATCCCAATAGTTAGTACAGTAATTGTCAAATATAGCAATACAGCAAAATAATATGATCATGGAATTAAAATTCTAAATACTTGGAAAATTCTATTAATGATTTAACATCAAGAAATAAACATTTCATTTATTTTCCTTCTTCATCAACCTTCTCCATTAGTTTCTCATTAAAAGCTACCACACTATTATCATATTATCATTTCATTAGCATGTCTCAGCAAGAGAGGCATAACTTTTACCTGCAATTTAATGCATTTCTAGCCCTCATTAACTTGGAGGCAGTATACCATTCTGTAGTTAAGCACATAAGGGCTGGGATCAGACTGTCTCTTTTCAAATCTGTGCTGTATTATTCATTTAGTGTCGATGATGAGCAGATCACTTATTCAAGTACCTACTTCCTCATCTGCAAAACATAGATGATACTACCACCTACCTTAAAGTGTTGTTGTGAAGGTTAAATGAATTGACTCACGGGAGGCACGGAGCACTACTGTTAACGACAGTAAGTGCTCAGTAAATGACTGCATTTGTGTTATTATTAATTTTCTATACCTCTCTGTTAAACCTATAATAATTTCGATAGAAGAGGTGGAAAGAAAATTGTCAAACAGTTTAGAAAAATTTGTAAAATGCTAGGAAAAAAATTGTCTTTTAGATATAAATTACCTGATTGAAAAACGTTTGGTTTCTGTAGTTGCTTGGCATAAAGTACGCATAAAGTCGAAGAATATCAGATTCTTGCCCTGAGGAAAGCACAGCATTGACCTTCCTTGACCAAGACTGAATGATTAAAAAGTTGAAAAGGTGTGTTTGTAGATGGTCCAGGCCTTCATCTGCAACTATTAGGAAATATGGATAACTCTCTTCCAAGAACATTTTCCAGTTTTCTGAGAAGCATCCAGAAAATGTTGTTCGAACATCAATGGTGGTATTCTGCTGAAGATGAAGAATTAAAGCAGTTCTCAAAGGAAGAAGTTCAGGGAAGTTGAAATATGTGTACTCAGCATCCTGTGGGAGGATGAAGTACATTACTTAGTAATTATCATTTAGTAGTGTGCTAGTTTAGTTAGTTAACACATATCGTTAAAGTCATTAAAGGAATAGGTTCCAACACAGTTTTGTTGTGTTTGATAGCCAGGGAATCAACTCTTAAATCTGACTGGCATTTCACAAATACATACCAAAATCACAATTTGGATTTAAATACACTTGTCCGTTTTAAATAAGCACGTAATACTCAGAGTTTATCCCATTTTCCCTTCCCACTCTAATTCTTTTCCTCTCCAATCTACTTCAAAAAAGAAAAAGGACAGAAAAATATGTAAAAGCAAATGAGGTGAATCATTTTGTTTGAGAGGACTGTCCCAGATCACTGTGACCCTCCTGAAGGAGCACTGGTTTTTCTCAACAGACCAAAATTAGTGCAGTAAACTAGACCGTAAGCATTAGGCTAGAACCCGGCTCTTTATTCAAAACACTGCTTCAAGCAGTCAACAATGTTCAAAAATCTAATAATAATACGGACCACAAAATCATTGAACAGACATGCACCAAAATCCTTAAGAGTAACACACTGGTTACCTTTAGAGATAGGATGAGGAAGGAGTGGTAGTAGTTACACATGTCTGTCTTTGAAATTGTTAAAGTTTTATTAATTATATCTATATTCAAGAAAAGAAGACTAAATACATCCCCTTGGAGGTATTTACTATAGAGCAAATAATAATGAAACAGCTTTGACATTCTTCTAGGCTCAAATAAATTGACTGTGGAGTTTTTTTGTTTTTTTTTTAAAGATTTTATTTTTTCCTTTTTCTCCCCAAAGCCCCCCGGTACATAGTTGTGTATTCTTCGTTGTGGGTTCCTCTAGTTGTGGCATGTGGAACGCCGCCTCAGCGTGGTCTGACGAGCAGTACCATGTCCGCGCCCAGGATTCGAACCGACGAAACACTGGGCCGCCTGCAGCGGAGCGCGCGAACTTAACCACTCGGCCACGGGGCCAGCCCCTACTGTGGAGTTTTGAAGACACAAGTAGCTCTCAGAGTTGGAACAGTAGAATCCAGAGATGAACAGGGCCACTGTTGAGGAGACTTCTCATCCACCTTCCTGATCCTGTGTGTCCTTCCAATAAAGTTCCATTATTGCAAATAAAAAATAATCATAAATGTGGTCATTTCTGAATATTGGGAAAATGACTAATTTTTTTCTGTTCTTCCTTTTAAATTTTCTGAATTTTTATAGATATATTTCACTTTCTAATATGAAAAAACTATTTATAAAATAGTAAGAACTTTTAGTTTTAGTTCTCAAATCATACAAAAGAACTCAACTGTCACGTTACCTTGAAGAAAACTATGGAAAATTGTCCTCCTTTACTAAGAAGATCCACAAGATAGCGTTCAACGAGATAGAAGAAGTGGAGCTCCTGCCCTTGCTTTAATGATTTCTCACATATGCATGTGACAAGTAATGAATCTCCATCAATCAGGAAAAATTCAGATTCAACAAAATCATTGAATAAACTAGAATATCTAAAATGAAAACAGTTAAAACAAAAATTACATATAGATTAAATAAGGTCCAAAAAAGGCAGTAGTATCATCATTACTAGCTCATTATCATTATCATCAATAGCTGAATTTGCTGAGTAATTATTGTATGCCAGGCTCTATGCTAAGACTTTTCAAATATATCCATATACATAACTACCCTTCATAGGGAGAAGGAAGGGCTATTCCCATTCTATAGAAAAGGAAACTTAGGCTCAAAGAGATATACGATATCAACTATATATTTATAACTATACATAATATACATAATACACATAATATACTATACTGAGATAGATGATGGATTAGATAGATAGATAGATAGATAGATAGACAGACAGATAGATACCACATATCACTTTAAGGCCAAATAGATATACAGGGAATATGATCCAAAATTTTACATCCCTTTATTTGTTACTACAACAACACTCACTCAGCTTTTGGCATTTCACTTAAAATTAACTGTGACATTTCCTTGGAAAACATCATGTATTCTTTCAAACCTAAGAAAGAAAGAGAAAGAGAATGGATTATTTTCAACCAATCCTTTTTAAAAGAGCTATCATTTACTTATTATTTGAGAAAGAATAAACAGTAATAAAGTTACTTTAATTCTATTAGTCCATGTAGTTTACAGAATCATTATGTTATAACTTATAAATATTTTAAATTGAAAATTACCCATTCTTGCTGCCACCTGTCAGTTCTCGTGGAGCTTAAAATCTATCAGTAGAGACAAACACTAAGCAGATAATCATCCAAACAGTGGAAAATTGCAAATGTGACAAAGTCAAAGAGGTCAGAGGAAGCTTCCCTAAAGAAGTAATGCTTGGGCTGAGTTCTGAAGGATGAAACAAGAATTAATTAAGCAAAGGGGGGGGGGGGGGAGTGGCAGGCAGGGATGCAGCATTCCAAGCAGAAGGAATACCAGAATACCATGTGCAAAAGCCCTGTGGCATGAAGAAGTGTGGATGGAACTAGATCCCGAAAACCCAGTTGGGCTGAAGTGGAGAAAGTAAGGGAAGAGCTAGCTATGCTAGTTAGGGCTACAGAAATAAAGGGTGTGCAGATCCTTTGAGGACATGTTTTTCATTCTAAAATCCACTGATGGATTTTAAGCAGGTAACAAATGATTGGCTTTGCATTTCAAAAGATTACTCTGTGTACATTACTGAGAATAGATAGGATGGGAGCAAAGTTCCTGTTAGCAGAGCAGGGAGAAAGCCATTGTTCAGAAGAGTAATGATAGTAGTTTGATGTAATACAGCTTGATGGTGGTTTGAGGCACACATTGGTATTACATATTTCGAAGGTGAGCACAACATAACTCGGTAGTGGATAGAAAACAGGGGAGAGTTAAGATTGTCAAGGATGAACAGGATTCTACCTGATGCAACCGGAAGGATGACTAGACCATTCTCTGGACAGGAAAACTTTGGAACAAAGCCACATTTCAGGGAAAGATCATGAGTTCATTTGTGCTCAACCTGAGTTTGACTTGCTTTCAAGAATTACCATACGATAAGTCATGTAAATAATCATACAGGTCTAGAGGTCAAACACAAGGGCTGGGCTAGGCCTGAATATGTGATTAATGTGAGTATTATCATAAGGGAGGCCATTGACACAGATGTGGGTTGCTTGGACAGAGAGACACAACATCATGGGTGAAGAGAAAAGGAATGGAAATCCAGTTTTGCAGATCACTAATATTTAATAAATGGCAAGAGAGAAGAGGAAGAGTCTGCAAAGGTAAGTGAGAAAGAACTACCAAAGAGGCAGAAGAAAATGCACTTAAGTATTTTGTCATAGAAACCAAATATTGAGACATTCCTCAAATATGCCATACAGTGCGTTAGGGCTGTGAAACTTGATGGAGAAGGAGAGACAGACAGACAGAAATAGATATTCATATTACACGATGTTAAAAAACGTAATGGTGAAGCACACATTGATATTAAATATTAAAAAAATAATACGAAGAAGTATATGATGGTAAAACCGAGTAAGTTTGAAGAAAAAAGAAATTGCTGTGGGCTGGAATATTTAAGAAACAATGGAGACCGGGGCAACAGCATAGTCTCTTGCTCACCCAGTTATTCCATCTTTTTTCAAGGATCTATAGAGCATCTACTCCTCACCAAGCATTGCACTTGCTGCAATATATGCAAATATGCATGAAACATGGTCTTATCCCTTTACAACCTGGTAAGAGTTGAAAGAGAATTAAATCAAGCAGTATAACATACTGAGTGATCTAGCAGAAATGGCACAGGAAGCATTAGAAAAACAAGGAGGAATTCTTCAATTAACTGGAGTGGTCAGGGAGGGCCTGTGTTCTGGAGGTTTCAAGGGAGAGTTTGAAAAGATGATGAAGAATTACAGATGCATGTTGAGGAAGGTAAGACAAATAGAAGATCACACGCCAGGTAGCAACACAGAACCAGAGTTTAATACGTAGAGATGTGAAACTACAGGATAAGTGTGAGATTCTGCAGGTTGGAATCTTGATTGGAGATGAGATAGGAAAAGTGGGTATGAACCAGATTATAAGGGTCTTTTGCCCAGGGTAGAAGTTTAGACACTTTCCTGCAAACAGAAAAGGTGAGTCAATGAGAACAAAGTAGATAAGAAACATTAACCCTAAGTATGTTATAGAATGGAGAGGTCAGAAAAGATGAGTGTGAGATTCCACAAGATGAAATAAGTTAATTCATAGGTCCTCAGATGTTCACAAGGCCCTTAACATCTCAAGAATTTTTTGATGGTAGTCCTACAACAAATTAAATACTTACTAGTTCATTTATTAAGTAGTTAGCTCCAAACAAATTAGTAAGTCTTAACAATTTCATTTGAAAATATAATAAACATAAATTGAAAGAAATAATATGGCATTTAAATTAAATAACAACAATTACTAATGAGATGTGTGTGCCCGTCAGACACTGCACACCTTTTCAAGAATAGCCATGGTGGCAGAATAAAACTCCTGAATTTGGCAATTAAGGCATTCCGTAGTCTGCCTGTCTACTCTCCTCTTACATCCTATAGGAAACTTTCCCTATTAAACTTTACCCCAAATTCATACCCGCCTTAACATTTACACAGAATTTATAATCATTATGCTAAGTTCTCTCTCATTTAAGGGAGAGGCATGTTAGGGAAAATAAAACCAGCTCCCTACCGAAATAACTACTGAATGAATATATATAAAAAAATTAGAATCACTAGACATTTGCGGGGAGAAAAAAGGAAAAAATAAGAAGCCAGATGAGTAAACACGATTCAAGGACAGAATAGTTCTTTAAAAAGTTCTAATTAGAGTTCTCATTAATCACTGTGATATTATCCAACAAAATATCAACAAACTGCTACAGCAAAAAAAAAGTAAATGTTCACAAAAATTTAAAATATAATTTCAGAAAAAAATTCATGTGCAGAACAATAAAATGGACTTGGTGAAGTCTCAAGTTAGGGATGTAGGGGTTAAAATCCAGAATATTTCTTAGAGGACAGAAGCAAAAAGCAAAGAGATGAAAAGTAGAATAAATACTAATGACTATAGAAGATAAGTCAAAAAGTTCTAAATCCTTCCATAGTAATTCCAGTAAGAGAGAACCAAAATTCCAAAATGAGATGGGGATAAAAATAATCAAAGATATAATATTTAAAGTAATATAATAATATTATACCAGAGTTAAAGAAAAATATACAGTTTTATATTGAAAAGTTTTTCCAAGTACTGAGCAGAAATAATGGTAAAAGAGAAAACCACACTTAGACACAGCTCATTAAAATTGCAGAGCTCCAAGGATAAAGAGAAAGATGGAGATGGGCTACAAAGAAATGTAAGTCAGAGAGGCCACCATAATTTTGTAACTGCTGTTTACTGGTTTTCTATTTTTGACTTAACATAGAAACAAATCACAAGAATTAAAGTCATAAAATGCTGTAAACTGTAATAAACCCTGATAACATAAAAATAATGTAATTAACCAAATTGCTATATTCAGAAAGGGATTATTAGAAGAAAAAGAAGAGTGTATATGCTCATTTCCTCATTTTTCATAGCAGGAAGTCCAGAGGTAGCATCCATAGATAATATATCAAAAATTAATAGTTTCTGGAATCAAAAAGTTAACCTGACTTTCTTATAAGTACTGCACTATTGGGTTACCAAATAATAGAAAACAGGAAGCTTCATCTCCATTAGCTGGAGGTAATCTAGTTAATAAACAGGGATGGGATGACAGAATTAGAATGTCATCATTTTACAACTCCTAATGAATTAATAGATCTTGGTATTTTTCGTGACAGCACAACAAAAATAGAGGCAAACATCTGCTTCCATATAGAACAGCTGCACCATTATTGAAATACTCTAGCCAAAAAAAAATTTTAACCTGAATTTGACCAAAACTCTCATAGCAAGAATTAATGACAAGACATTTAGAAGACAGAAGAACATGTTAAATGATACCAAGAGGACTAGGGGAATCTCTACAAGACCAAAATAAAACCAGCCAGGGGCCAGCCCAGTGGCATAGTGTTTAAGTTCACATGCTTCGCTACCATGGTCTGGGGTTCGTGGGTTCAGATCCTGGGCACAGACCTACATACTGCTCATCAAGCTATGCTGTGGCAGCATCCCACATGCGAAAAGTAGAGGAAGATTGGCACAGGTGTTAGCTCAGGGCCAATCTTCCTCACACACACACATACACACACAAACAGCCAGCTTATTAACAAATTACAAGAGGATAAAAGAGATTATAACAAATTTAAAGACATATCATCCAAACAGCAGTGTCAGAACATTATTTGGATTTGGATTCAAACAATCTTAAAAAGGAAGAAGGGAAGGAGGGAAACAAGGGAAATGGTGGATTATGCATTGCAGGAGAAACAGCCCAATCCAGAGAACAAGGCCCAAGGAATGGTGGAGCCACTTGATGGAAGGAGTCAAGTTCCTGAAACGCTGGAGAAGAGCTGATCAGCAGTGGGCAGAATTCTTAGATGGCCTCCAAGGCTGCATCCACCCTGGTACACAAGCCCTAGATAATCTCCTCCCCTTGAGTGGGGGTAGGACCTTGAATTTAATGCAACGGTCTCTCCCATGATTAGTTTACATTGTATAAGACTCTATCAAAGCAGAGGGGAGGGAGGCTTCTCCGGGCTCTGAAGACATTAGCCACCATGTTGTAAGACAGCCAAGTGGTTTTGACCTGAGCGTGGAATCTAAAGGCTGAGAGTAATCCCCAGCCAACGCCAGCAAGAAAACAGGGAACCTCAGTCCCATAGCTGCAAGGAACTGGTTGCGTCCAACAACCTAAATGAGCACCCAGAGCCTGGATGAGATAGCAGCTGCAGCAGACACCTTCGTTTCAGCCTAGTGCAATGCCCAGGAAAGGACTCAGGTAACCTGTGCCTGGACTTCTGATCCACGGAAACTATAAAATAAAAACTTTCTATTGACTTAAGCCACTAAGTTTGTGATAAATTGCTATGCAGCAATAGAAAACTAGTCCCCTTGACCATGAATACATTCTTCTAACTGTTATATGAGAAATAAATTCTTATTGTGTTAAGCCACTTAAATTTAAGAGGAATCACCTAGGAGATCTTATTAAAGTCCAGATTCTGGGGGCCGCCCCTGGCTGAGTGAAGTTCACGCGCTCTGCATAGATGCCCAGGGTCTCCCCCGTTAGGATCCTGGGGACGGACCTAGTACCACTCATCAGGCCGTACTCAGGTGGTGGCCCACATGCAGAGCCGGTAGGACTTACAACTAGATTACATAGCCATGTACTAGAGGGCTTTGGGGAGAAGAAGAAGAAAAAAAAAAAAAAAAAGATTGGCAAAAGGTGCTTGCTCAGGGCCAATCTTTAAAAAAAGAAAAAAAAAAAAAGGCAGATTCTGATTCTGCAAGTTTGGAGTTGGGCCCCAGATTCTACACGGAGGAGGAAGCTGCTTGCTGTCGTCAATATCTAAGTTTTACTGGCTGTGCTCAGATCCGACGTCCCTTACCTTCTCCTCAATACCCCAAATCCCCAGCACCTTTTCTTTGAAGAGGACACTTTAAATGCCAACACTCTCCCCTCTCTTTCAGACCTCAGACCTCCGCGTTCCTCACGGCGGTCCCTTTCCTCTGCTTCTCCCCACGCCCTGCCTCCCGGGGCCAGTAGGGACCTGTCCGTCACCGCCTTCCGAAGCCCTCTTCATCCCATCAAAGGCCTAGAATCCCCGCGGGACACCTCTGCTCCAGGATCCTCCCTAGAGATATCCCTTATCCTGACCCCCAAGCCCCACGTGGGGCCCCGGAGCATCACCCATTCCTCACCCAGGATCCGGGATCCGGGCATGCTGTGTCCAAAGAGCCGCTGACTGGCGTGCCCCGAGGGGAGGGAGTGACGGAGAGGGGACCGAGCGCAGGGCTGGAGTGGAAGCTCCAGGGGGAACTCGGACCTGGGCGGAGCCTCCCGAGTCCGTCTTTTATAACTAAGGAGGGAGTTTCGGTTTCCTTTTTCACTGCAGGGAAGTTTAAGTTTCGTTTCCCTCCATCCCAAATTGGATGAGGCAGGTATGGGAAAAGGAGGTTTTAGCGTCCTTCCCTTCAGTCTGAACCTTGAGAGAGAGAGAGGGAGCAGAGGCAATAATATGGGCCTTTTGCATATTTTACAATGATGGTTACAACCATACGGCACGTTATATTTGCCTCAAGTCCTTTCTGATGACAGGACGTCTCTTTTTTCAATTTTCTCTTAACTTTTTAACTCCATATACCATCCTTACTTAGTGTCTGAGAAGAATATACTGGGCACCACCCATACCCAATATAACTAACCCCCTATGATTTGGATTTGGTTCCCTACCCAAGCATCTCAGTCAGTTAATTTTCAGTCTGCTGTATCTTCAACTTCTCCCTGTCAACTAAAATGCACTGTTCATTCTAGTAATAGACTCAAGTCACTTCCAATTTAAAACACTAAAAAAAATGATATCCTGCTCTATTTCATCCCTTCTCTTTTGGGCATGGTACCCTTTAGTGGTCTACACGCATTGTCTATACTTCTTCACCCTCCTTCAAATTCTCAGGTCCCTTTAGTCCAGATCTGCACTGAAATTTCTCTTGGTCAAAGGTTACCAATGACAAGCCAGTGACTCAGAAATCCAAATAATGCTTGTTTAGTCCATGATTCATTTTCTTCTCTCTCGTAAATATTTAGAAGATGTTCTTAACCAATTTCTCTTTTCCAAGGAGCCCGTTCTCCCTTGGTGTCAGTTACAGTACTCTTCTTCAAATCCATTTCTCTTCCTACCTTCTCTATCAGGGTTAATGGAAGCATCACATGACAACTGCTCACGTTAGAGCCCTGAGAACCATTGCTGCACCTTCATCTCCTTCAAATCCCAGTGAACTTGAACGCCTAACACTATGGAATCTAGACTGTCTTCTCTCTCCCATTTTCCAAAGGCTAGTGCAAGCATCCCCATTTCTCATCTGGATTACTGAAATAGCCTATTCCCTCCTGAGTCCACCCTGTTGCTGCATTCCATTTTCCACCCTGCTGGCCAGGGTTATCTTTTAGTGAAACTGAGCATGTCAAGTAAACACTTGAAAACACTTCAGTACTTCCTTGTTGCTTTCAGACTAAATCTACCTGTTAGTATTTCCCCTCTTTAGAACCCTCCAACTGTTTAATATGCCTCCTTTCACCCTTTTGGTGAAGGAGTGAGTCCCACCCTAGAGTTATGGGTTGGCCAAACACATGCCACTGACACTGGACAGACGTGATTATCAGCAGCTTCTTAGTCATATGTACTCACAGCCCAGGGGAGGAGGAACCTGCACACCATGCAGAGCCACACAGGGCTTGAAGTTTGGAACAAAGTAAACAAGGTGGGACTGTGGTAGGCAGACTTTGTATAACCAGAAGGTGGGGTAACCCTGGTTCTCCTATGAATACATGATTGCTTATTTATATAATTTTGCTGGCTGGCAACGACATGAAAATTATTAGGTAAATACAGCTGGCCTGGCTGCTGGAGGAACTAGCCAGGTAGGGAGACTTTCCTGCTGAGTGGGGGGCATATCTGGTGGCCTCCTTGGAGGGACTCATGGAGCCCTGGGAGGCTCAAAGATATCAAGGCAGTGATGGGGTTCAGGGCATGCCACCCCAAAATATGGCACCTTGGCATATTGAGTATCTTAGCTGAAGGAGTTTGAGAAAAGTGGCAGAAGCAAGGTCACTCTGACCTCCCCCCATCACCCTTCTTCCCTGAAAACAGGAGATAAATCTTCCATGTGAAAGGTACCCCCTTCCCCACCCCCATACCAGGAGGAAGGAAGGCATCCTTATCACCAGGGACAGAGAATTTAGGGCCAAGAAGCTCTGTATAAGCAAACTTTGTTACTTCTTTCTCATTTACTACCCATAACCCAAAGCCCTTTGTCTTGTCAATTCATCATAAATTTACTGTTTCTTTGTCTAAAAGGTATAAAAGCTTTTTTCTCTGGTCACTTCTTCAGGTCTTCATTCTTTTCTGAAGGTTCGCATATAAATGTAAAAATTCAATAAAATTTGCATACTTCTATCTTGTTAATTTGTCTTATGTCAGGTTAACTCTTAGGCCCAGCTACAGACCCAAAGATGGTAAAGGAGAATTTTTCCTCCCCTAAGGCAGCACATGAAATTTTAGGCCTTATCATACAATGCCTTGATGTCATTTTAAACCTTGGTGATGACTGAGATTTTAAGGAGTAGGAGAAATGTCTCCCTAGGAAGCAAGGTAGGCACTTAACCAGGACGGAGAGAACCAACTGGAGAGGTGATCATCCCAACATAAACTTTAGAAGTGCCCAGCTTTAAGGCCACTAAAGGCAGCTGAGGGATCTGTGTGGCACTGGTGCAAGGAGTGCATGTCCCCAGGGGGCATAAATTTACTTTAATCAATGCATGTGGCAATGGTGGTACCTACTGGGTGATCCATTTGCTACTTTGTAACTTAAGTAAGAGCTCTTTGAAGAGTCCATTGGACCTCATAGTTAAACCAATTAAATTGACTGCCAGGGCCATATAAGGAAGGTGGAAGTTCCATTGAATGCTTTCCTCAACAGCTCTTTCTCATGTTTTCTGAGAAGTGAAACGAGTCCTCAGTCACTATCAGTAATGTCTGGAACTCCAAATGGGATAGAGAGTGTCCTGGTGAGGTGTTGTGTTGTGGCTTTAGTATATGTAGAGATACCTGTTACCTTAATTTATATTTTGAGTATCTATGAAGCAAGAGATTTCCACAGTTCTTTACCACAAAGGGAGGGATGCCTAGGCCACAGCCCAAGAATATATGTAAAAATATACGGATGGGGCCAATTATTGGCCAGGGAATCCAATGATGAGATGACCGTCCAGTTTGGCCAATTGTGCTGACCTTGGGTCCCTTCCTTTATCAGGGACATTTTGGTTAAGAGATGGGAAAGTAGCAACATTCCACTGAGCTCCATCACTTACTGTAGTGATGATTCCATCGATAAAATCTACAAACTCCCATTTCTGTTCACTCAGTTGATCCCAAGTGGTCCCAAGGTAGCCAAGATGTCTCAGAGAGGGGCAACTTCCTCTGGCACTATGGCATCTAGCAAGGGACTGAGGATAGGAGACAGTGGGGACTTGGATCCCTCCTACAAGTGAGATATGCCAGGGAAACCATGTTTGGCTCCATCCTGTAGAAAGGACGTCTCAGTTGCAATTCCAAGCTTGTGGGATATTGCTTCCATGACCCATGGCATAATGGGCAACTGAGTACAGAGGGTCCTAGTCTCAGGGCCTGTAAAAGCCTCTGTTTCCAGGAGATCCAAGAATGTGGCCAGTAAATATCACTCTAATGATGGATAGTACAGAGCTGAGAAAGGGCAGTATTTTGTATCAGATGTCCGTGGGCAACTTATAGTCATCATAGGTGGTCAAGAGTCTCCAGGAGTCATGAGAAGCAGTTGTTAAGGCTTCTATGGTGAAGGGGTCTCTGAGGGCACTTACAAGAATGCCTGTTGATGTCAATTTGGACAGATTTTATGGCATTTTGTTGGAGGGGATGCCATTTAAGTTGGACTGATTTGCAAGTTACAGCATCAGTGAGGCTAACTAAAATGAGTAAATGCAGAATATGTTGCCTCCAGAGCCCAAAAAGAACTAAAAGTTGTTGGACTTGCATTATGTTGGGAGTGCTGAGGGGGACAATAGCTGGGTGTTGACATTGTCAGAGATGCAACAGACTCAGTGCGTCAAATAATTTTGGGGAATTTCACCAGGGTGGCAGAGCCTTGCACTATTTGGGGAGCAGTGGCCCATCGCCTTTTCATAAGCCACTTTGTTAGTATTTGTATCCCCTGAATGAGCATTTCAAATGGATAAATGGATCTCCTCAGAGGAGGATATCATCAATGCAACATCATTCTTGTGTTCCTGGAGGAAGGTGAACACAGTTAAGATCTTGCCTGCAAAGATAGTTGCAACAGCAAGGCTGCTGAGGTACCCGCCTAGGGAGCTTAGCAGAGGTATATCGTGTCCCTTCAGGGATGAGGGCAAACAGTGGCTGAGAGGCTGTTGAAATAGCCACTGAATAGAACATATTAGCCTTTTCTAAAATAACTAATTATTTGCCAGCTGCTAATTGGATTGAGCCAGTAATTTTAATAATACTGAGTTTTGAGTACAAGGGCCTTAATGGGACCCACAGCGTTAAGGTTGTGGTATGAGCAACCACTGTGAGGAACCATTCATTCTTTTCAGGTTTAAGAACACGTACCAAAGTGGGCTATTAAATGGAGAAGCGGTGAGGGTAACGAATGTTCATCCATCAGGTCTTATACAATAAAGACTTATGGTTAAATTCCTGAAAATTATTTGCCAAGAGGGTAGCAATTTAATACTGTACTGTCTTGTTTTTTACTTTTTCTCTGACTATGATGTGATTGTTGTTTCAGGAGCTTACCTGACAAGGCTTTGTAAGGAATTTCAATACCATTTATTTTTCCAAGTAAAATTAATTTTTTTTAAAAGCCAAGATAGTTGCACACTTTCTTAAAATCATAATGCCAACACCTTTCATTACAAAGACAATTCATTTTCTACTAAATTTGTTTAGGTTTAAATTGTATAATCAGAAGCTCAGTATTAAACTTACAAATCATAAATAAATGACGGTATTAATAAATATGTATGTATACCTATGGGAAAGTGATTACATCAGCAATAATTTATTTACCTCTTTATCATGGAGAAACAAATAAAACATTCAAACAAAATCACAGACTCAGATATAAAATTAAAATGAGCTCACTGCGCCTGTGATATTTCTGTCACAGGCTTTTTCAACACCTGTTGATCAGTCAATCAGAGGAAACCTCAGGGGCTGAAGATACGCTAGTTCTGTAAAAATTCTTGCCCAAAATAGTATTCAGCAAATTGCTCATCGAACAGAAGTAGACGATGGACCGACCTCAGGATCTTGTGTGGCAGAGCAACTGTCTTCAACGGTTGGCATTTTTTAAATATTTAAATCCTTCTTTGGTCCAACAGCTGGTTTCCTCCTTTGTCGTATTCTTCCTTCCTTTCCGTTTTCCCAGGGAGTGACGGCCACATTCTTCCACATGAGGCTCTCTTTGGTAAGCAGCTTCTGAAACTCTTATCTATACAGCTGTCCCTAGTTCTCGGGCAGCGACCACTCCACGTGCAAGTTTGATATTCCCTCGTTAGGGACCTCCGCGAGGCATGTCAGATGCGAACTTTAAGAGAAACAAAAGGCTGAGTTTCGATTTAGGTCAAATAAGTCTCAAAGCCATTTTTAAATATCCAGTTATCTTGGTAGATTTGCCTTTCCCCTCTCAAGGAGGAAAGAGAGATCAAACTATCTCGTCTAATCCAGCGCTTATTTCTCTTTACATCAACTCAATTTCAAATATTAAAATCTTCAGCCACAAAAAAGATGCTCACATTTTAATAGTGCATTCATCTTGCAAATACAAATGATTTTCTTCTTTTTTCCGTTATCTTTCTATAATGAGTTTTTTCTAGGCTATTACAAACATTTAATAAACATCACTTTATATAACCATTTTAGAATTCCATGAGTTTACTTAACCATTCTATAAATTGGAGAATAGGTTGTTACCAACTTTTTGCTACCGTAAATAATGTTGGGCTGAACATGGTTTCACATATGTCCTCAAAGTAGAGTAGGATAGGATTGACAAAGGATATGAACATTTTAAAGTATGAACATTTAAAGCGTGCAGAAGCTAATCTACTTATAAATGGAGCTAAAGATTTGCAAATCCATAGACAAGAGCTGGCCTGGAGTAAAGGACACTTTTTCAAGGATTTAAAATCAAAAAGAATCATTTTTAATGCTCTGATAAAAATATACTAAGTTCTTGTGTATTGCTTTAAGCTTCTAAGTTTTAGAGTGATTTGATACACAGCAATACATAAGTGATAGACATTTTCATTTAGAACTTTGGAAGTGGAGCACATCTAAGTGTGACTGTAGAACCAAGTTGTTGAAGAGGAATAGAGGTGAAGATCAATAGATACAAGCAGATCAAAACACTAATACGAAGCAATATGCCAGGGTGTGAAATCAATAGATAAATGGGTGCTTATGTCATCCAGAATAATGGCAGGACTTGGAATGAAGAAGAGAAGAAAGAGCCCAACCGGATACAAAGTCTTGATTAAATAATATCAGAGAGAGGATGGCCAATTCAAGTGGCAAGTGCTTCAAAGAAGCAGAACTTTTTATAAGAAGAAATAATCATTTGGAAGCTGTACTGGGACCCAGCGAAAGGCCACTGACTCCACTTCCCATTCTCAGATGCACATGCAAGTGGGCTTTGCTGGTCAATGTGAAAGTGCGTGGCAATCTTGCTTTAGCCATATTACCTTGGGTGAGGTAGGATGAGACCGGATGCAGATCAAGAGAGAGAGGTCAGAAAGAGTTTGACAGTTTCACTATTCACAGTTCCCTGGGGGAGAGCACAGCCATGCAGGGCCAGTCAGAGGAAGCACCAGGGTCGGTCAAGAGGCAGAAAGAGGGAGATCTGTGGGCGAGTACCTTTATTTGTGTTTCCACGGGAAGGAATTGGTTGAGGCAGGGTAAACAGGTTTAGGATTGACTAGTTTGAATAATTTCAGTGAGATCTGGGGTAAAGGGGCTGTTCCCGGTTGTCTAGAACCTGACCCTGGGGCAATTAGGGTGGGTGTATAGTGGCCTGGAGTGAGGGTGTGGACGTAAAAGACTGATCAAGAAGGGGAACTGACCAGCTCCTAGCCAGGGCCTCAAAACCAGGTCAAGACAACATTTTCAAAACTATATTACAAAACTATTCATTTCCATGCACTAATATCATCCTTAATAAATCAATAGAAACTTGTTATAATAGCTTAAGAGCCTTGGCCAAACTACTGGTGTAAAATTTCTAATTAAGAGAACTTTAGTATTTTAGATTTTTATTTTACAATATTTTTATAACAGGTATGGTTTTCTCTATTATGCATAGAATGAAAGAAATATCACATTTCTTTTGCTTTTTTAATGAAATCATATCGAGCTGAGACCTCTCTCAGGAGCATAAACTTTTGTTTCTTCTTTTTCTTATGGATTTCTCTGTTCTCTAGCGTTATACGAAGATTTAAGAACCAGGAATTCCAGGGAAAAGTGGTAGAAGTCTCCCTTTGGTTAGTAAACCAACGTGCTCACCACAAGATTCATTGTGAGATTTGTTGTTCTAGCCCCCATGGCCCGTTAGAAAGTAGAGGCATCCACCTGTTTCACTGCAGCTCCCACGGCCGTGTTGCTTAATGCTCAGTGCCCAGGTGTCTACACTCAGACCCTGCCGTGAACTGCACTATCCTGCATGAGCGTTATGGACAATCACAGAACCCACCACCCCTCTACCCTTCCAGATTCTGAGAACCCAACTCTCTTCTGGGCTGGAAGCAGCCCTAGGAGCGCCAGCCTCCATCTCCCTGCAGATAAGCCAACAGTTTTGTTTCGATTGTATGCACAAATCAATGTCACTTTGAAGGGTTGCATTGCAACATTTTTATTCTTATGACTCAGAAATACAAAAAGGTGTGAATTTCCCCCTGGGATAAAGGAATTCTAAACATTAAAAGACTTGGCTAAACGTCCTGGGAGATAGAAAGGGGAATTTGTACTTTGTTATGTATCTTAGGAGGGAGAGAAACTTTTTCATTCATTTGCAAATAAGCCCACAGCAACAAAGAGAAATGAGCAACATTTTATTAAGAAAAATATTGGAATAGTGCACATTTCCTCAGGACACACATTAAGAAGGGGTTGTAAATTTTATCTGAGATTTCCAAAAGTTATTGCCTGTAGGCAGTTTAGTCTGGGAGAAAGAAAACTGGTGGGACTCTGAACAATGTACTATTAATTCAATACTAAAACATTTAAAAAATAAAATGTATATGCATATAGCAGAAGATTATAGTAAGAAGAGCATTCCTTATGAGGGTCACTTTTTCTCCTTAGAATCACGTACTGTATTTTCACTTGTTCAAGAACATGTTAAAAGGGCAGTTGGTTTACAGTTACAAGGTGAGAGTGCAGAGAAACATGTGTAAGTCCTATGTTTATTAGATCCGTAATTGTAGTTCTTTCTACACTAAGTGCCTTTAATTTCTAAGAACCCAGCCCTCAGGCCCAGGGTAGCTTCCCAGCCCGCTGCTGGAATTCCTGATCGTGGCAGTCTGCTGAAACGTGAGATCAGTTACCAAATATAGTTGAGTGGAGTAAGAGGCCAGATGAGAGTCTGAGGCCACAGTTGCCTCAAAGTGACCACGGACCAAGCAGTCTTTAACGAACGGTCAAGGCCAACCTCTGCTCCCTGGGAAAGAGGAAGTGCTCATCTGAAATCCATCACCTTTTTGGAGTCTTCAAAGTAACCAAGGATTGAAAAGGTCTGTAAGATGTATCTTAAAATAATAACAAATAATGCAACACTTGAAGCACTTCTTTTTAAAAAACTAAAAATATAACAGTAGTTTGCCTGAAGTTATAATACTATTTAGAAGATGACTTTATTTTGCTTTTATCTGGAGAAGAAAGATAATAAGAATATTTTGGTCTTTCCAAAATAAATATTACACAAGATGTATAATTGTAAGCATGCTATGTTGGTGTCATTAATCAGAAAAGTATTAAAACTATTCATGGAGCCAACTTTTGTGCATGTGTTATGTTTCACAGAAAATAAGAAGGCAGTTAACGAGGCTCTCACCCATATTTGAACTACATACTGACATATTGCATATTTTAGCGACATTGGAAATTGTGAATTATATTTCCAAAGGATTTTTAAAGTAACTCACTAGGTAGAATAATTCAATTGAGACACTAAGTACAGGTATTTCAAATTATATTAACTTAAATTGTTAATTATATTTTATCTAAATTATTAACTATATTTTATATTATATTAACTTGTTATCACTAAATTTATGTATTTGTCTTTCAAAACATTAAGGCTTACTAAAGAATACTACATAATCTCTGGCTTCCAACTATATTAAAACATTACAGTATAACATATCGTGTTGCTTTAAGTTACATGTGAAATTTTCTTGAATCCAGCATATGAGACTGATAAGGAGTGATTTCAGCCTCATGTTGTTTTTTCGCGTTTGCTAAAATTGGCTAGTTGTAGTATAATTTTATAAATTGTTTATTTTTACAAAGAAACTAAATCCTATTAGAAGATAAATTTTCCTTCTCATATTCTTATCTTCCTGGCTATAAAGAAGAGTTTGAGAAAATATCCCAAGAAGTTAAAGGAAGAGCTCTACTGTTCAGCTGAGTTATCCAGAACGATAAAATCAGAGACTACTAACAAACTATTGCCAAGTGTAGGCAAAAGCTGAGAGATTTATTTGGCCAATCAGCTAATATATTATTCACATTCCTAAGAGACAAATTAGAAGACATACTTATCTGGCACCAAAACCAACTCAAATCCAATTTCAGAAGAACAAAAATATCATTGATTTGCAAAGGGGTTTGAAAACAGTCAAAGAATTGTTCATTGGAAAATTCAAAGGATTGAAAATTTTCTCTGCAGAAAATTTTATTTAAAAACGTGGTATCAGCGGCCGAGGAGGTGAAGTTCCACGTGCTCCTTTTCAGTGGCAGGAGTTCGTGGGTTTGGATCCTGGGTGCAGACCTATCCACGCATCAGCCATGTTGTCAAGGCATCCCACATACAAAAAAACAGAGGAAGCTTGGCCCAGATGTTAGCTCAAGGCAAATCTTCCTTAAGCAAAAAAAGAGGAAGACTGGCAATATAGGTTAGCTCAGGGTGAATCTTCCTCACCAAAAAAAAAAAAAAAAAAAGATATGGTATCAAATAAAAATTTAAATAACTACTTTGTAAATTAAACAGGAATCCTTTGATTGCAAATAACAGAAACCCTGCTCAATAAGTTATGCAAAAAGGAAAATTTATTATTAAAATTCTGCAGAGTCTCACAGAATCCAAGGACTGGAATTTGTCTAGGCTTCGAGACCAAATGCTACCACCTTCCCACTAGCAAATATATCAGACTATCAGCATCAGTGCTTATTACACTGTTACCAAGAATGAAATATCCCCATTCCTATACACACCTAAACTCTCTTACCTGGTCAAGGGCATTGCTCCTGGAATCATCCCCTCTCTTCTGCTGTGGTAAATTGAATAATAGCCCCCTAAATATGTCCGTGTCCTAACCCCCAAAACCTATGAATATTGCTTTATACGGCACAAGTGACTTCCCAGATATAATTAAATTAAGCTTTTGAGATATGGGAAAATTATCCTGGATTACCTAGGTGGGCCCTAAATATAATCATGGTGTCCTTATAAGAGGGAAGCAGAGAGAGATTTGACTACAGAAGAAGGTGATGTGACCATAGAAACAGAGAAAGATTTGAAGATGCTATGCTGCTAGCTTTGAAGATGGAGACAGGGGCCGTGAGCCAAGGAATGCAAGGAAAGCAACTAAGAAGCTGGAAAATGCAAAGAATCAGACTCTTTCCTAGAGCAACCAGAAGGAGCACAGCCCACAGGCGCCTTGATTTTGGCCCATTGTTACTAATTTCAGACTTCTGGCCTCCAAAACAGTGGGAGAATACATTCTGTTTTTTCAGGCCACCAAGCTTGTGCTAATTTGTTATAGCACCATAGGATACTAATACCCTGGGCTTCATTGATTTCTTCCTCTATTCTAATAAATTAACAGCATACAAACACTCTGTTAATTCTGCCATCTTAAAAAAATCTTCATTTGATCTCATAAATGGCCCTGTTTATGTCCCCTCAAAAACCACACGTTGAAATTTTACCCCCCAATGTGATGGTATTAGGAGTTGGGGCCTTTGGGAGGTGATTAAGATTAAACGAGGTCATGAGGGGGAGCCCTCATGAATGGCAGTAGTGTCCTTATGAGTCATAAGAGAGTTTGCTTCCTCACTCTGCTTTCCACTATTTGAGGATACCAGTCAGCAGTCTTCAACCCAGAAGAGGGTTCTCGCCAGAACACAACCATGTTGACACCCTGATCTTGGACTTCTCAGCCTCCAGAACTGTGAGAAATAAATTTCTGTTGTTTATAAGCCACTCAGTCAATGGTAGTTTGTTGTAGTACCACAAACTCCTGAGACAGACTCCAACTATTACTCCGTATCTCTGCTTCCTTTTATTTAGATACTGAAAGTTATCTTTATCTGCTTTCTCTACCTCCTGGCCTCCAGTCTCTCCTCAAATTACTCCACTCGTAAGGGGACTCACTCCTTTATGAAACTGCATTTGTCAAGGTAACCAACAACCTCCACATTGCTACATCCATTCTCATCCTACTCAAACTTCTACATAGTTGATTATTCCCTCTTTTGAAACACTTTCTTCACTTGACTTACAGGACACCACCCTCTCCTTGTTTTTCTCCTGCCTCACTGGCCACACCTTCTCAGTCATTATTTCCAACTCCACCGTTGATTCTGATTTTAAAGTGCTGGACTGATCCAAGTCTCATCCCTCTTCTATCTGTATTCACTCATGGTGATCTCATCCACTCCTGTGGCTTTATGTATTATTTATATACTAACTACTCCTTGATATATTTTTACCTCAAGCTCTGATGTCTATCTGAGTTCAAGATACGTTCATTTGAATAACTAACAGTACTCAACCTATCACAAGGCAAAATTCTACATGTCATCCTTGTGTCTTTTATTAACTTCATATTCCTTGTATAATCCATCAGCAAGTTCTCTCAGTTTTACTTGAATTTTACCAGTTATCTGGAATTTCATCCGTACATAAGCTAAATACTGATGGCTAAATACTGATCCCTTCCAGTGGTATCCACCCTAGTCTAAGCCCCAGACTATCATAGTAGCATGCCTCCCCACTCCTCTCCTGTTGCCTGTTCTCATACAGTCACCAGAACCATCTTTTATAAATGCAGATCAGATTATATCTATATCCTGGCCAAAATAGTCTAATTTTTTTTTTAATATTTAGTTTCCACAGTCTACAAGGTCCTACCTTCTATGGCCTTTCCTATCCTTCCACACTCATCTCTTACTGCTCTCTTTGGTATGCTCCAGCTATGCTGGCCTTCTCAGTATATCTTCAACGTAAATTCATTCTCTCCTCAAGGTCATTGAATTGTTGTTACTTATGCCTGGAAATTTCTTTCCCCAAATGATTGCATGGCTTGTTTCCTCTCTCACGTGTTTGCTTGTTTATTATCTGCCTACCCCATTAGAATACAAACTCCTTAAAAATAAGGAGTTTATTTCTATCTAAATTACTCATGCACAGATTTTAGATCAGTGTCTGATGCATAGAAGGCGCCCAGCATGTGTTCATGAATAAAGGAATGAAATAAGAATTCAAATGCTGTCAATACTATCTGTCAGTGAAGAATTCCTTTAACTATTTTTGTTCTTTGTGCCAACCAACCAACTCTACTTCTCTTATTCAGAGCAGAGAGCCTTACAGCTCACTGCTTCATTCACAAAAGAACTATTATCTCAGTGTGGTATTTCTGTGTCCAAATAATTCCAGAGAAGGAATTCATTGAAAGGGAGATTTCACATTACTATAATAAATGGAGTACGAAATGCTGTGAGTTCCCTGTGAAATCACTGTGCTAGGTTACTCTTTAACGTTCCTACTTCAAAGCAAAAACAAAAACCCACAAAACAACAAAACAGAGCCTTCTAGACTTACCTCAAATGAAGCAATGAAATTATGATTAAACACAGTTACTGTCAATAATATCTGCCCAAGGGGAGGTTTTGAAAAAGGTGAGGAGGAGATCTACTCTTTGAAACAGATACCAGGTTGCTTCTCATACCCTCTATTATTCATCCAAAAGAAGAGTTAAAATTAGCTCCGCCATGCAAAAAAAAAAGCATCATCTATCAACCAAAGACCTGGAACTACAAGTAGAAGGTGAAAATTAATGTGGTAAAGTATTAAGATTATTTTGGTTAGAGAATAAGAGACTATGGAAATTCTTATGATCTCCAGGAATCAGTTTTTCTAAAACTGCTGTCTCTGTGCTTAGTTTTTAAATAGACTTTTTATTTTTTGGAGCAGTTTTAGATTTACAGCAAAATTGAGCAGAAGGTACAGAGATTTCCCATATACCCTTGTCCCTGTATACCCTGTCTATACACAGCCTCTCCAACTATCAAAATCCCCACCATGGAGTGGTACATTTGTTAGAATCAATGAACCTACATTGACACTTCATTATCATTCAACATCCATAGTTTACGTTAAGGTTCACTCTTGGTATTGTACATTCTATGGGTTTGAACAAATGTATAATGACACTTATCCACCATTAGCAGTATCATAGAGAGTTGCTTCACCACACTAAAAATCCTCTGTGTTCTGCTTATTCATCCCTCCCTGCCCTCTAACTCCTGGCAACCAATGATTTTTTTATTGTCTCCATAGTTTTGCCTTTCCCAGAATTCAGTATAGTTGGGATCATAGAGTAGGAACCTCTTCAGATTGGCGTCTTTCACTCAATAATATGCATTTAAGGTTCCTCCTTGTCTTTTCTTGGCTGAATAGCTCTTTTTTTTTAGTGCTGAATAATGTGTTCCATTATTCCATGTAGTCTGGACATACCACAGTTAATCCATTCACCTACAAAAGGACATCTTGGTTGCTTCCAAGTTTGGGCAATTATGAATAAAGCTGCTACAAACATCCATGTGTAGGGATTTGTGTGGACATATGTTTTCAAATTCTTTGGGTAAATGCCAAGGAGTGTGATAGTTGAATCTTTTGATAAGAGTATATTTAGTTTTGTAGGAAACTGCCAAACTGTCTTCCAAAGTGGCTAGACCATTTTGCAAATAGCGAAGAATGAGAGCTCCTATTGCATCATATACTTGCCAGTATTTGATATTGCTAGCATTCTGGATTTTGGCCATTCTAATAATATGTAGTGGTATCTCATTATTGTTTTAATTTGCAATTCCTTAATGACATATGATGTTGAGGATCTTTTCTTATGCGTACTTACAACTTGTATATCTCTTTGGTGAGTTGCCTGTTATTTTTACTTAAAGATTTTTATTTTGAAAGACAAATCATCATTAAAATTACACTGGATATGGAGAAGATCCAAGATGGCGGCGTGAGTAGTCTTCTTTGTCTCTCCCCCTTCGAGTCTACAACTAATTGGACATTCATCGCTTAACAAAGGATATCCATATAGCATCTCAGGACACCTGAGAGACCCACACTGCTATACATCGGAAGGCAGATGGACTTCCCTCCGGGAGGAGGTGGAGATAGGTGAAAACTCTCCAACCCCAACCCCGAACAGCCTAGTACCTGCAAGTGGCTTTCTTCCAGCGGATGCCCCCAGAACATCGACACACACCTAGGGCAGGAGGGAGTGCACACCAGAGGAGTGACGGTGGAAACAGGTGACCAGAGCCCTACCTAAGCCCCCCGCAATTACACCTAAGCCCAGAGGGAAGCTCCAGAGTTACACACCTGAGTCTGCGGGGAAAACCTCTACCCACCATTAGCGGGGAGGCCCTTCCCAGGATCCACAATGCCGGGAGGGTCCCAGAGAGAATCCCAAATAGTGCGGCAGCGGGCCAGCTGCCGCTGCCAGCCCCACTGACTGCCGGACGGGGCTCGGGACTACCGGAGATCTCCTGGGAGAGTACTGGGGCTGGGTGGAGCTCCAGCAGCCAGCTCCACGGCCCAGGAGTGAAGCTCCAGAGTTCCGCCTGGGCAGCAGGCAAAGTCTCTGCCTGCCATTAGCGGAGAGGCCCTGCCCAGCATCCACAACTCCGGGAGGCACCTGGAGAGAATCCCAAATGGAGCAGCGGCCCACCAGCTGCCACCACCGGACCCACTGACAGCAACTATCACGGCTTGGGGCTCAGTGCTAACGGAGATCTCCTGGGAGAGGACTGGGGCTGGGTGGAGCTCCAGTGACCGGCTCCGCGGCCTGGGGGGGATACTCCAGAGTTCCGCCCCAGCAGCAGGCAAAGTCTCTGTCTGCCATTAGTGGAGAGGCCCCTCCCAGCATCCACAACACCAGGAGGGTCCCAGAGAGGAGAATACCAGGCAGGGCAGCAGCCAGCCAGCTGCCACTGAACTCAAGGTCTCCGGCTACCCCCCAGACAGGGAAAGGGGCTCCCTGAGATCCTGGGGGAGAGGACTGGGGCTGGGAGGAGTTCCAGGGACCTGGCTCTGTAGCCCAGGGGAAAACCCTACAGTCTCACAGCAGCCTCAGTGATAGCCTCTGCACAGCACTAGTAGAGAGCATCCACCCGGCAGCCACAAGGCTGGAAGACCCTGGGACAAAAGTAGCATAGCTAGGTGAGCTAACCACAGACTGCAGAAGATGCCAATAGCTCTGCTGTGACCCATAGTGGACAAGTGAGATTTTGTGGGCGTCGACAGTGACGGAGCTGCAAATATAAGTGATCCTGCCCCTGGCCGCTGGAAAAGCCCATAACACAGCTGCAGACCCCAAGGAGAGGGCACGTCTAGGTGGTCTGCAACAGTAGGCACCGGCAGCCTGAAGCTCCCCCGTGACGGCCCCCACAGCTGAAGAGGGAACCCACAGGACCACTGTGACTACGAGGAGGGGCCCAGGCCCAGTTAGCAACAGCTCATAGAGTTCCTGGTTGGTGCAGTATAAACAGCTGCTCCTCCACCACACCAGTAGAAACAAGTGGAAGCAGTAACTAAACTCTATCTCTATGCGGAGGCACAAATCTACAACATCAAGCAATATGAAAAAATATATTAAATCTCCAGAACAGAAGGAAAATAAAAAATACACAGAAAAAATCCCAAAGAAAATGAAATATATAACCTAAATGACGATGACTTCAAAACAGCCATCATTAAAAAACTCCATGAGTTAAAAGAGAATTCAGATAGACAACTCAACGAGTTCAGGAGCTATGTCACAAAAGAGTTTGATACTATAAAGAAGAACCAAACAGAAATACTGGAAATGAAGAACACAATAGAGGAGATCAAGAAAAATCTAGACGCACTGAACAGTAGGGCTGATAATATGGAGGAAAGAATTAGCAATTTGGAAGATAGGAATATAGAAATGCAGCAGGCAGAGGAGGAGAAAGAAGTAAGACTAAAAAGAAATGAAGAAACTCTCTGAGAATTATCACACGCAATTAGGAGATACAATGTAAGGATTATAGGTATACCAGAGGGAGAAGAGAGGGAGAAGGGGGCAGAAAGCCTATTCAAAGAAATAGTGGCTGAGAACTTACCAAACCTGGTGAGAGAGATGGAACTTCATGTGACAGAAGCCAATAGATCTCCAAACTTTATCAATGCAAGAAGACCAACGCCATGGCATATAGTAGTGAAGCTAGCAAAAGTCAACGACAAGGAGAAAATACTAAGGGCAGCCAGGCAGAAGAAATGAACCTACAAAGGAACCCCCATCAGGCTATCATCAGATTTCTCAGCAGAAACTTTACAGGCTAGTAGAGAGTGGAATGATATATTCAAAAATCTGAAGGACAAAATCCTACAGCCGAGAATTCTCTACCCAGCGAAAATACGATGGAGAAATAAAAACTTTGCCAGATAAACAAAAATTAAGGGAGTTCATTGCCACAAAACCTCCTCTTCAGGAAATGCTCAGGAAAACCCTCATTCCTGAAAAATCAAAAAAAGGAAAGGGGCTACAAAACCAAGAGCAAAGGAGATAAGTAGAAGGACAACAACAGAGAATAGCAGCTCTCCATCAGAACAGGCTAAACCTTGGGATGAGAAACAAAGGAAATTGAAGAAAACCAGAAAACAAGACATAAAATGGCAACAGTAGGCCCCCACATTTCAGTAATCACTCTAAATGTAAATGGATTGAACTCTCCAATCAAAAGACACAGAGTGGTAGGGTGGATCAAAGAACAAGACCCAACAATATGCTGCCTCCAGAAACACACCTCAGCCCCAAAGACAAACACAGACTCAGAGTGAAGGGATGGAGGACAATACTCCAAGCTAATAATGAACAAAAGAAAGCAGGTGTCACTATACTAATATCAGACAAAGTAGACTTCAAAGCAAAACAGATAAAGAAAGACAAAGAGGGTCAGTATATAATGATAAAAGGGACTCTCCACCAAGAAGACATAACACTTATAAATATATACGCACCCAACACAGGAGCACCAAAATTTGTAAAGCAACTCTTAACAGAGCTAAAAGAAGACATCCACAACAATACAATAATAGTAGGGGACCTCAACACACCATTAACACCAATGGACAGAACATCCAGACAGAAAATAAACAAGGAAATTATAGAATTAATTGAAAAATTAGAACAGATGGACTTAATAGATATATATAGGACACTTCATCCAAAAACAGCAGGTTACACATTCTTCTCAAGTGCACATGGAACATTCTCAAGGATAGACCATATTTCGGGAAACAAAGCAAGCATCAATAAATACAAGAGAGTGAATAATATCAAGCATCTTTTCTGATCATAATGTTATGAAGCTAGAAATCAACTACAAGAATAAAGCAGAGAAAGGTGCAAAAATGTGGAGACTAAACAACACGCTTTTGAACAAACAATGGATTATTGAAGAAATTAAAGAAGAAATCAAATATTATCTAGAGACAAATGAAAATGAGAACACGACATACCAAATCATTTGGGATGCAGCAAAAGCAGTCCTAAGAGGGAAATTCATTGCAATACAGGCTCACTTCACTAAATGAGAAAAGCTCACATAAGCAACCTCAAATGACACCTAACAGAATTAGAAAAAGAAGAACAAACAAAAACCAGAGTCAGCAGGAGGGAAATAATAAAAATAAGAGCAGAAATAAAGGATATTGAAACCAAAAAGACAGTAGAAAGGATCAATGAAACAAAGAGTTGGTTCTTCGAAAAAATTAACAAAATCGACAAACCCTTAGCCAGACTCAGCAAGAAAAGAAGAGAGAAATCTCAAATAAATAAAATTAGGAATGAGAGAGGAGAAATCACAACAGATACCAACGAAATACAAGGGATCATAAGAGAATACTATAAAAAACTATATGCCAACAAATTGAACAACCTAGAAGAAATGGATAAATTCCTAGACTCCTACAACCTCCCCAAACTGAATCAGGAAGAAATGGAGAATCTGAATAGGCCAATCACAAGTAAAGAAATAGAAACAGTAATCAAAAACCTCCCCAAAAATAAGAGTCCAGGACCAGATGGCTTCTCTGGAGAATTCTACCAAACATTCAAAGAAGATTTAATACCTATCCTTCTCAAACTATTCCAGAAAATTGAGGAAGATGGAGTACTCCCTAACACATTCTATGAAGCCAACATCACTCTGATCCCCAAACCTGACAAGGTCAACACAAAGAAGAACTACAGGCCGATATCACTGATGAACATAGATGCAAAAATCCTCGAACAAAATTCTGGCAAACTGAATACAGCAATACATCAAAAAAGATTATACACCATGATCAAGTGGGATTTATACCAGGGACACAGGGATGGTTCAACATCCGCAAGTCAATCAACATGATACACTACATTAACAAAATGAGAAACAAAAACCACATGATCATCTCAATAGATGCAGAGAAAGCATTCGACAAGATCCAACATCCATTTATGATAAAAACCCTCCATAAAATGGGTATAGAAGGAAAGTACCTCAACATAATAAAGGCCATATATGACAAACCCGCAGCCAACAACATACTCAATGGACAAAAACTGAAAGCCATCCTTCTGAGGACAGGAACAAGACAAGGGTGTCCACTTTCACCACTCCTATTCAACATAGTACTGGAGGTGTTGGCCAGAGCAATTCAGCAGGAAAAAGAAATAAAAGGAATCCAAATAGGTAATCAAGAAGTAAAACTCTTGCTGTTTGCAGATGACATGATCTTATATATAGAAAACCTCAAAGAATCCATAGAAAAACTATTAGAAACAATCAACAACTACAGCAAAGTAGCAGGGTATAAAATCAACATACATAAATCAGTAGCATTTCTATACACTAACAATGAACTAACAGAAAAAGAACTCAAGAACTTAATCTGATTCACAATGACAACAAAAAGAATAAAATACCTTGGGATAAATTTAACCAAGGAAGTGAAAGATTTATACAATGAAAACTACAAGACTTTCTTGAAAGAAATTGATGACGACATAAAGAGATGGAAAGACATTCCATGCACATGGATTGGAAGAATAAACATAGTTAAAATGTCCATACAACCTAAAGCAATCTACAGATTCAACGCTATCCCAATCAGGTTCCCAAGGACATTCTTTACAGAAATTGAACAAAGAATCCTAAAATTCATATGGGGCAACAAAAGACCACGAATTGCTAAAGCAATCCTAAGAAAGAAAAACAAAGCCGGAGGCATCACAATCCCCGATTTCAAAACATACTACAAAGCTACAGTGATCAAAACAGCATGGTACTGGTACAAAAACAGGTGCACAGATCAATGGAACAGAATTGAAAGCCCAGAGATAAAACCACACATCTATGGACAGCTAATCTTCAAAAAAGGAGCGGAGGGCCTACATTGGAGAAAAGAAGGTCTCGTTAACAAATGGTGCTGGGAAAACTGGACAGCCACATGCAAAAGATTGAAAATTGATCATTCTGTTTCAACACACACCAAAATAAACTCAAAATGGATCAAAGACCTAAAGATTAGCCCTGAAACAATAAGTCTTCTAGAAGAGAATATAGGCAGTACACTCTTTGACATCAGTTTCAAAAGAATCTTTTCAGACACTATAACTCCTCAGTTGAGGGAAACAATAGAAAGAATAAACAAATGGGACTTCATCAGACTAAAGAGTTTCTTCAAGGCAAGGGAAAACAGGATTGAAACAAAAAAATAGCCCACTAATTGGGAAAAAATATTTACAAGCCACTTATCTGACAAAGGGTTAATCTCCGTAATATACAAAGAACTCCCACAGCTTAACAACAAAAAAACAAACAACCCGATCAAAAAATGGGTAGAGGACATGAACAGACATTTCTCCAAAGAAGATATAAGTATGGCCAATAGACACATGAAAAGATGTTCATCATTGCTAATCATCAGGAAAATGCAAATCAAAACTACACTAAGGTATCACCTTACACCCGTTAGATTGGCAAAAATATCCAAAACCAAGAGTGACAAATGTTGGAGAGGTTGTGGAGCAAAAGGAACCCTCATACACTGTTGGTGGGAATACAAACTAGTGCAGCCACTATGGAAAACAGTATGGAGATTTCTCAAAAAGTTAAAAATAGAAATACCTTATGACCCAGCCATCCCACTAATGGGTATCTATCCTAAGAACCTGAAATCAGCAATCCCAAGAGTCCCTTGCACCCCTATGTTCATCGCAGCATTATTTACAATAGCCAAGACGTGGAACCAACCTAAATGCCCAGAAACTGATGATTGGATAAAGAAGATGTGGTATATATACACAATGGAATACTACTCAGCCATAAAAAAGGACAAAATTGTTCCATTCGCATCAACATGGATGGACCGCGAGGGTATTATATTAAGCGAAATAAGCCAGACAGAGAAAGATTAATTCTATATGACTCCACTCATAGGTGGAAGTTAACATATAGACAAGGAGAACTGATCGGTGGTTACCAGGGAAAAGGGGAGGTAGGGGGAGGGCACAAAGGGGTAAGTGGTGTACCCACAACATGACTAACAATAATGTACAACTGAAATCTCACAAGGTTGTAATCTATCATAATCTTAATTTAAAAAAATTACATTGGATGTTTTATATAAGACTACGTACATAAATACTGATTATAATACTGTAAGCAAAAGGAGAAAAATAAAAACAATGTGGATAATTGCCAATTAAACCCTTAATTTCAGAGTTTTTAAATCTCAAAAAGATAAATATTTTGGGCAATATATTAGGTCAAACCTAAGTTGATGAAATTATTTATTTAACTGATTCTTAGCTTAAAAAAAGCTCCCAGGGCTTCATTCTATTTTTTTCTTTTTAAAATTTATGTTGCATCTTTGTAGGAAAACAATTTACAGAGATTCTAGAATTTGGTTGAATATATCTTATTATTTATTGATATACATTTTTGGTCTCTATCCTTTTAGAGAAATCAAATCTCAGAAGGAATGTAGGAATCTGCTGGCAGGATTAACATTAGTAATTCAATTCAGTTAATATTTAATTAATTCAATAAATTAATATTTGTTTAATCACTATTTCACTGTCTTGAATCACCAACACAATTTGTATTTCACTACATGAAGAAAGTTAACAGTTGATGGACATATATAATATTAATGTCAAGAAATAAAGTTCAAGGGCTGGCCCAGTGGCATAATGAAGTTCACATGTTCCACTTTGGCAGCCCGGGATTTCCCGGTTTGGATCCTGGGCATGGACCTACACACTGCTCATCAAGCCATGCTGTGGCAGCATCCCACATAGAAGTAGAAGGACTTACAACTAGGATATACAACTATGTTCTGGGGCTTTGGAGAGAAAAAAAAAGAGGAAGATTAGCAACAGATGTTAGCTCAGGGCCAATCTTCCCCACCAAAAAGCATACCTAAGAAAAAAAAGTTTAAAAAAAAAGAAAGACCAAAATTTTTTATTAATAGACATGTCTGTAATAATTTAATTCTTCAACGTTTTTATTGTCATAAAAAGCACATAAAATGAGATCTACAGTCTTAACGAATGTGTGAGTGGATAGTAGAGTATTATTAACTATAAGCACAAACTAGTACAGCAGATCTCCAGACCTATTTCATTTTGCTTGACTGAAACTTAGTATCTATTCTCCGTGAGGGGTTTTTGCCCTTTTTTTAACCAAGTTGTTTGTTTTCTTATTGTTGAGTTTTAGGAGTTCTTTGTATAATATGGATAACAATGCTTTAGCAGATACGTCTTTTTCCAAATATTTTCTCCATGCCTGTGGCTTGTCTTTTCCTTCTCTTGACAGCATCTCTCTCAGAGCAGAAGTTTTTAATGTTGACGAAGTCCAGCTTGTCAAGTATTTCTTTCACAAGATTGTGCCTTTAATGTCATATCTAAAAAGCCATTGCCAAACCCAAGGTTATCTAGATTTTCCATTATGTTATCTTCTAGGAGTTCTTGAGGTTTACATTTAGGTCTATGCTCCATTGTGATGTAATTTCTTGTGACAGCTGTAGTTATGTTTAGATTCATTTTTTGCATGTGGATGTCCAGTTCCAGCACCACTTGTTGAAAAGACTATCTTTGCTCCATCGTATTTCCTTTACTCCTTTGTGAAAGATCAGTTGACTATATTTATGTACACCTTATTTCTGGGATCTCTATTCTATCCCATTAATCTATTTGTCTATTTTTTGACAATACTACAGTGTCTTGATTATAACAGCTTTATAGCAAGTCTTGTAATCAAGTATTGTCAGTCTTCCAAATTTGTTCTTCTTTCACAATATAGTGTTGTCTATTCCAGGTCTTTTGCCTCTTTATGTAGACTTTAGAATAAATTTGTCAATATCCACAAAATAACTGTCTTGGATTTTTATTGGGATTGCACTCAATCTACAGATCACGTTGAGAAAAACTGACATGTCAACAATATTGAGTGTTCCTTTCCATGAACATGGACTATCTCTCCATTTACTCAGTTATTCTTTGATTTCTTTCAACAGAGTTTTGTACATTTCTTCATATAATTCTTGTAAATATTTTGTTAAATTTATAGTTAAGTATTCCATTTCTGGGTGTCGAATGTAAATGATATTGTGTTGTGTTTTTTGTGGGTTTTTTTGAGGAGGATTAGCCCTAAGCTAACATCTGCTGTCAATCCTCCTCTTTTTGCTGAGGAAGACTGGCCCTGAGTCAATATCCAGCCCATCTTCCTCTAGTTTGTATGTGGGATGCCTAGCACAGCATGGCTTGCCAAGCAGTGCCGTGTCTGCACCCGGAATCCAAACTGGCGAACCCCGGGATGCTGAAGCAGAACATGCACACTTAACCTCTGCACCACCGGGCTGGCCCCAATGATACTGTGTTTTTAATTTCAAATTCCACTTGTTCGTTGCTGATAAATAGGAATCTGGTTGACTTTTGTATATTAACCTTGTATCCTGCAAACTCACCATAATTGCCTATTAGTTTCAGGAAGTTCTTTTGTTGATTTTTTTTTTGTTTTCTACATGGACCATCATGTCGTCTGCAAACAAAGACAGTTTTATTTCTTCCTTCTCAATCAGTATACATTTTACTTCCTTTTCTTCTCTTAAAGTATTAGTTAGGACTTCCAGTAAGATGTAGAAAAAAAGTGATGGCGGGGGCATCATTGCCTTTTCCTGATCTTAGTAGAAAAGCTTCTAGTTTCTCACCAATAAGTATTATTTTAGCTGTGGATTTTTGTAAATATTCTTTATAAAGTTAAGGAAGATTCCCCCATCCCTAGTTTACTGAGAATTTTCATAATAAATGAGTGTTGGATTGTGTCAAATGCTTTATCTGCATCTATTGATATGATCATGTGATTTTTCTTCTTTTGACAGTCGACGTGAAGGATTGCATTAACTGATTTTTTAATGTTGGACCAGCCTTGCATACCTGGGATAAAACCCACTTGGTGGTATTGTATAATTCTGTCCATACATTTTTAATTTTAAGTTGCTAATATTTTGTTAAGGATTCTTGCATCTATGTTAATAAGAGATATTGGTCTGTAGTTTTCTTTTCTTGTAGTGTCTTTGCCTATTTTAGTATTAAAGTAATGCTGCCCTCATAAAATGAGTTAGAAAGTAATCCCTCAGCTTCTGTTCTCTGATAGAGATTTTAGAGAATTAGCATGATTTCTTCCTTAAATGTTTGGTAGAATTCACCAGTGAACTCATCTGGGCCTGGTGCTTTCCTTTTTGGAAGGTTATTGATTATAAATTCAATTGCTTTCATTGATATAAGCCTATTCTGATTGTTTATTTCTTCTTGTGTGTATTTTGGCAGATTGTGTTTTTCAAGAGATTGGTCCATTTCGTCTAGGTTATCAGATTTATAGGCATAGAGTTGTTCATAGTATCCTTTATTATCTTTTTAATGTTCATAACATCTGTAGTGATAGCCCCTCTTTCCTTTCTTTCCTTTTTTTCCTTAAGATTGGCAGCCTGAGGCAACATGTGTTGCTAATCTTTCTTTTTTTGCTTCTTCTTCTTATTCTCCCCAAAGCTCCCCCAAGTACATAGTTGTATATTCTAGTTGCAAGTCTTTCTAGTTGTGCTATGTGGGACACCAACACGACACGGCCTGATGAGTGGTGCTAGGTCCACACCCAAGATCCACACCAGTGAGACCCTGGGCCACCGAAGCAGAGTGCACAACCACTTGGCCATAGGTCCAGCCCCACTTCTTTCACTTCCAATATTAGTAACTTGTCCTCTCTCTTTTTTATTTAGTTAGACTGGCTATAGGCTTATCAATTTCATTGATATTTTCAAAGAATCAGCTTTTGGTTTCATTGATTTTCTCTATTAATTTCTTTTCAATTTCATTGATTTCTGCTTAATTTTTATTATTTCTCTTCTACTGCCTTCTTTGGATATAATTTGTTCATGTTTTTTACAGTTTCTTAATGTGCAATCTTAAAAAATTTATTTTAGATCTCTCTTCTTTTCTCATGCATGCATTCAATGCTATATATTTTCTTCTAGCAATAATGTTGCTGCATCTCACAAATTTTAGTGAATTGTATTTTCATTTTCATTTAGTTCAGAATATTTTAAAATTCCTCTTGAGATTTCTTTTTTGACCCATGTGCTCCTTAGAAGTGTGCTGTTTAATCTATACATATTTTGGAATTTTCCAGCTATTTTTCTGTTATTGATTTCTTGCTTAATTTCATTGTTGTCTGAGAACAGAAATTGTATTATTTCTAATCTTTTAAATTTATTAGGGTGTGTTTTATGGCCCAGAATTTGGTAAATTTTGGTGAATGCTCCATGTAAGCTTGAGAAGAATGTGTTTTCAGCTGTTGTTGCATGAAGTAGTCGATACATGTCAATTTTGTCCATTTGATTGATGCTGCTATTGAGTTCATTCATGTCCTTACTGATTTTCTGCCTGCTGGATCTGTCCGTTTCTGACAGAGGGGTTTTGAAGTCTGCAACTGTAATAGTGGATTCATCTATTTCTCCTTGCAGTTCTATCAACTTTTGCCTCATGTGTTTTGATGATCTGTTGTTAAGACACACACACATTAAGGATTGTTATGTCTCCTAAGAAAAATTACCCGTTTATCATTATGTAATGCCTGTCTTTATCCCTAATGAGTTTCCTTACTTTGAAGTTTGCTTTATCTGAAGTTGACATAGCTACTTCTCCTTTGTTTTGATTAGTGTTAGCATGGTATATCTGTCTCTATCCTTTTACTTTTAATCTATATGTGTCTTTATATTTAAAGTGGTTTTCTTGTAGACAGCATATAGTTGGGTATTATTTTGATCCACTCTGACAATCTCTGTCTTTCATTGACATATTTAGACCACTAATGTTCAAAGTGATTATTCATATAGTTGGATTAATATCTACCATATTTGTTACTGTTTTCTATTTGTTGCACTTGTTCTTTGCTTGTATTTTTGTCTTTCACTCTTTTTCTGCCTTTTGTGGTTTTCATCGAGTATTTTATATAATTCCATTGTCTCTCCTTTTTTAGCATGTCAGTTATACTTTTCTTTCTTTTTTCTGCTTCTACTGGTTGCCTTAGAGTTTGCAATATACATTTACAACTATTCCAAGTCCACTTTCAAATAGCACTACGCTGCTTCACAGGTAGTGTGAATACTTTATAATCATAAAATAATCCTAATTCCTCCCTTCTGTCCCTTGTTCATTGCTGTCATTCATTTCACTTATATATAAGCACACAAAGGTGTATAAGCATACACATATATATGTGCCTCTATATATTGGCATACATAATGCAGTAATTATTGCTATTATTATTTTGAACAAACTGTTACCAGTTAGATCAATTAAGAATAAGAAAAATTAAAGTTTTTGTTTTCTCTTCCCTTATTCCTTTGTGGGGACCTGAAATTGGCCACCCCAAGATATGTCTCTTTGACATCAGGATTATTTGAGGCTGATTGCTTTTGATAAACTGGGACAGGGAAGGAGGCTCTGAGGAATGGAACTTGCCCTTCATTAGGACACACTTACATTTGTAAGGTAAATCTCTATCTGTAAAGGTGCCTCCCTCTCTGTACCAAGAAGAAGAAAGGAGATGACCTTCTCTCTAGAAACCCTTAATCAATGCCAAAGGCAAGGACTTAAAATCTGCATTTTATTGTGCTTCTCTGGTAACCTCCTGTAACTGACTTCCCTCCCCCTCCCAACGTTGGCATCTCCTTAAAGATTAAGCATCTTTCTTTAGGCTGGGAACCAATTGCGGCGCTCATCTGTGACCACCCCGCAGCCTGAGGCAACACGCCTGCCACCCCCGCGGCGTTCACTGGGACAGCAGACCTATCTGTCGTTTCCATCGAGTTCTGTGCTGACAGAACAGCCTTGTGACTATTGTAAAAGGGACATTTCAATCATATGTGAAACACCCTGTTTGGGGGTATATAACCACTGTGTGCACCCCACTTCTTCGGTGTCCTTTCTTCCTTCGTGAAGAAAGGCCCCGGGCCATGGTTCCTCATAAAGTTTTGTTTAATTTTCTCTTGCTATTCTGTCTCATGTGAATTTAATTCGTTCTCTGGCCAGACGAACCCACATTTGGGAAGAGGAAATGTCCTCCTCCCATACACCTTCTTCAAAGCTATTCATTTCTCTATGTAGACCTGGGTTTTTAACCTATAATATTTTCCTCCTCTCTAAAGAACTTCTTTTAACATTTCTTGCAAGGCAGTTCACTGGCAAGAAATTCCCTCAATTTTGGTTGTCTGAGGAAGTCTTTATTTCTCCTTCACTTTTAAAGGATTATTTGAGCAAGGGCAGAATTTTAAATTGGTAGATATTTTACTCTCAGCAATTTAAGTATTTCACTCCACTCTTTTCTTGCTTGAATAGTTTCTGAGACGAAGTCAGATGTAATTCTCATCTTTGTTTCTCTCCAGGCAAGGTGTTTTTTTCCTCTGGCTTCTTTCAGGATTTTCTCTTTATCTTTGATTTCCTGTTGTTTGAAAAACATATGCTTAGGTGTAACTTTTTTGGCATTTATCCTGCTTGCTGTTGTTCTCTGAGCTTCCTCGATTGTGGTTTGATGTCTGACATTAATGTGGGGAAATCTCATTCATTGTTTTTTCAAACATTTCTTCTGTTCTTTTCTGTCTCTCTTTTCCTTCTGGTAGTCCCATTATGTGCCTGTTACGCCTTTTGTAGTGGTTCCACAGTTCTTGGATATTCTGTTCTGGTTTTTTTTCAGTCTTTGTTCTCTTTGCTTTTCAGTTTTGGAGTAATCTATTTAAATATCCTCAAACTCAGAGATTTTTCTCTCAGCTGTGTCCATTCTATTAATAAATCCATCAAAGGCATCCTTTATTTCTGTTGCAGTGTTTTTGATCTCTAGCATTTCTTATTGGTTCCTTCTTAGGATTGTCATCTCTTTGCTTATATTCCCCATTTTTTCTTACACACTGTCTACGTTATCCATTAGAGCCCTCAGCATATTCATCATAGTTGTTTTAAATTTCCAGTTTGATAATTCCAACATCCTCACCATTTCCGGTTCTTCTGCTTGCTCTGTCTCTTCAAATTGTGGGTTGTTTGCCTTTCAGTATGGCACATAATTTTTCTTGGTACTTGGACACAATGTACCAGGTAAAAGGAACTGCTATAAACGAGCCTTTAGTAACATGGTGGTAAGGTGTTGGGGAAGAAGAAGCATTCTACAGTCCTGTGATTAGGTCTCAGTCTTGCAGAAAGCCTATGCCTGTGGACTGTGATCTTCACAAGTCTTTATTTTTTTCTCCTCTCCTAGGTGATGACAGAATGGCTAGAGTGGGCTGGAGTTGAGTATTCCCTTCCTCTAGGTCAGTTAGGCTCTGATAAAATCCCAGTAAGTTAGGATGGCAGGTAACCAATTTCTCCTGAGAGCAGACCTTGTTAAGAAGAACAAAATGTTCTGGCATATTTTAAAGTGATTCCTCCCCTCCCCCCCCCCCCCCAGTCCTGCAGGAAACATAAGGAGATTTTTCTCTAATATTTGGTATAAGACCCTGGTCAAGCTCCTGGGCATAAAACTTACAAAAGAATAGGGGACATCCTCTCATGACTGGGTCCCCCTGAAGTATTTAACTCTCAGACTTGTCCACATCTAGCTTCCACCAATTCGGCAGTCTCAATGCATGTTTTCTTACCACAGCACTGTTTCCCACTGAGGTTTCTGCTCCAGTCTGTTGGGTATGTTGTGATTCTGTGTATCTGCTTGTCTGTCTGTACAATTTGGGGGGCAGTAGTTTGCCCTATGATCTCACTTTTATTGGAGACCCATGACAAGTTGTCGATCTTTCAGTTTGTTCAGCTTTTTACTTGTTGTTGGGATGGAGTGGCAATTCCCAAGCTCCTTCCATGTGGAACAGGAAACTAGGCATATCATCCATTTACTTTTAATCTAGATGTGTTTTTACATTTAAAATAGGTTTATTATAAACAACACATAGTTGGTTCTTGTTTTTTGATCCACTCTGACAATCTCTGTCTTTTAATTGCTGTATGTAGACCATTAATGTTTAAAGTGATTATTGATATAGTTGGATTAATATCTACCATATTTGTTACTATGTGTTTATTTTTTAAGAAAAAAAATAGAATTAGCCCAAAGAACATAGTCATATGCATTTTGGCATATGCTTAATATAAACCAAATATGAGTTAGTTCTAAGGAATAGAGGCTAGACAAAATCAAACACTTGTGTTTTTTTAAGCCTATGTAATATATCTGCAAGTAATCTCAGAGTATAGATGGTGTCTTAGTAAGTAAGTAAGACATTCTGGATGATAGAAGAGGTTATGTCTTTCACTCTGAGAAGGAAATGTTCTGTGTTCAAGATCTAAGTCTAAAATAGATTTTGTAGTCTGTGACCTGAGGCTAAGGTAAAGATAGAAAATAATGAAAGCCAAATACGGAATGCACACATGTACAAATTGATTGAATGACAAACAAATTTAACACAAAAAGCTGAAAGTAAATAAACTAAACATTCTTTATTTCTTTATGGGTGTCCAGTCACTTATTACACACAATGACAATAACACCAACTTATCAGCTAATTGTTTTCTTAAAGCATCACAGAACTTATACCCAAGACCTCATTTACATTAAAAAAAAAATCCCTTCAAGTTTGCTAGTTGAAACTGTTTGAAACTATTTAAATAGCTTTAAGAATCATATTTCCTAATTTATAAACCAACGATTGATTAGACTCATTGGAGATATTTTTTCTCCTTCAGAATACTGTATTCATTTATTACAGCCTTAAGAGTATTTAAATGTTCATCTGTCTTTTGTTGTGGTTGTTACTTTAAGGGGGCTGTTTTTTAATTATGACACTGAATGGGGAAATGCTCTGAATTCCACATTTGTTTTGCCTCACAGGGTAAGAGTTTTTTCTCAGTCATGTACAAAATCCTTAATCCAGGAAATATAAAAGTGTACTTTTGGTCATTTGGGAAGAACAAATTAGAAAGTCTAGGGACTGAAACAAAATCTATCATTGCTATTGGAAAAACGGTTGAATCAACATGTTCTGCTTTCAATAGGAAAGCAGTTTATAACTATGCTAAGTGGCTGTTTTAGTTCAGGTTGCTATAACAGAATACCGTAGACTGAGTGAATTAAACAACAAATATTTAGTTCTCACTCCTCTGAAGGCTAGGAAGTCCAAGATCAGTGAGAAGTGCCAGCTGGTTAGGTGCTAGTGAGAGCCTGCTGCCTGCTTTACACATGGCTGTCTTCTTGTAGCCTCATATGGCAGAGCGCAGGGAGGAGGGAGCAAGCTCGTGTGTCTCTTATAAGGATATTAATCTCATTCATGAGGGCTCCACCCTAATGACCTAATTACCCCCTCAAAGATCTCACCTTCTGATGTCATCATACTGGAGGCTGGGATTTCAACATATAAATTTTGAGGGTCACAAACACAGTCCACAGCAGTGACTTTCTTGTAATCTCAGAAGTCTACTTATGTAACTGTTGTTCAGAATTGATTTGAGTCTTTTGTGATTTACAGATCATTAATGAAAAAATTTAATAGGCTAGGAACATACACAAAACTTGACATTGTGAAACTAAAATTCTGCTATACATTAACTTTAACTACAAAAAATATAACACTACCATTTATTGAGTCACCACTCTAACCCAATCGCTTTTCATACATTATCATCTGTAACCCTCAAAACACCTAGAGGTATGCATTTTTATTCTCATTTTGCCAAAAAGGAAACTAAGGCTTAGATATATTACATAACTTATCAAACATCCTTCAACTAGACAACAGCAGAACTAATATTTGAATTCAATTTTGTTTGACTCAATGAAGAATCTTCTTCCTATTTTATTGCATGAGTTCAAATGAATCTTTCTAGGAAAGAGATGAAAACCACATAACTGGACTTGAAAATTCTCATGCTATTATTCCAAGTGATTTGGAAACATTTGAATTTAGACTTGTCGAAGTTTTTCCTGGAAGAGTTCACTCAGTTGTTTAAATGCCAAGACCACATTGTCATGCTCATCTTTACACAGTTCACTCAAGAAATCACTGTACAATAGAGAAAATAAAAATACATTTTGGTAATTTTCAGTGTTATAAGAAGGTTATCAGAATTAAGTACCCTAAAATTCACCAAATGTAAACATGCAGAGAAAATCTATGGAATAATAATAAGATGAACATTTGCCTTTAAGCCTTTACAAAGTACATCATATATCTTGAGAAAATATAAAGAGATGCCCCTCCATGCAGTTCCTCGCTATCATACCTCTAAACTTGCACTATAAGTCTGAAAGACCACAGAATTCCATGTCCCTAGACCTTAGTGGCAGTTTTTCAACTCCTTTTCTTCTCTACGTACATATCCTTGGAGCCATCATCTGGATTTTCTACTACTGTGACCATTATTTTTTAAACTCATAGTCACCAATTAAATAAAAGAAGTGTATGTCGCTATCCATATATCTTAGGACTAGGAACCTAGGGTAAACAAGAATGGAGAGAGAGAAAAATGGCCCTCTCAGCTACCTGACATATCAGTCAAGCACTGAAAGCAATTGTGAGTTAACACCTCCTCCTTTTTGTTATCATAGGCCACCTTACTTACACCAGAGCACAGTTTCAGTTTTTTACTCGTTCTCAGTAGCTGAACACTAAGAATGACCACATCTTTATCTCTGAGTCTGACACTCCTCCTGAGTTGCAGATCTATAATTCTATCTGATTGCTGGACATTTCCACTTGAATGTCTTATAGACACCACATGCAATAGTTTTAAATTCCAACTCGTATTTTTTTGTTGCCAAATCATCGTCATCTCATATTCCCTACTTTCATTAATATAGTTAACCAGATTAAAAACCCCAGTTATCATCAATATCTCTTGCTCCATTGCATGAATTTAACCCCTTAAATATTTTTCTAATCCCTGCCATCCATTCCTACTGCTACTGCCTTAATTCAAACCTTCATCATCTCTCACCTGGATTATGGCTATACCCTCCTACATTAGCTCCCTGCCTTCAGTTTCTTCATCTCTTGAGTTGACCCACATACCCCAGCCAGAATAATATCTCTAAAACATGGATCGATGTCACACTCATCCTTAGAAACTTCCCCTGTCTCACTACTCCACACAAGTTTAAATACAAACTCCATGATGTGACAATTAAGACCTTCACCATGTAAAGCCAAATTCCCTTTAAAGACTTTTCACTCACCACTCAGCATCTTCCCCCATGCCTATCACAACCCCCATATTCCACACTCCACCATGCTGAGCGTGAGGCCTGGCCCTGATGCAGCGGGATCTTTTAACATTTCTGTACCTTTGGACATACTACTCCCTTTGCTTGAAATTCTCTCCAACCACCACATTTTTTATCTGTTTAATGCATTCTCCCTTATTCTTTGAGACTTGATTGGAAAATTCCTTCTTCTATAATGCTCTCTCTGATTCTAGTAATATTAGTCATAAAGTTATTTGTGTTAACACAATACTTTGTGTGTAACTCAATCACAGCACTTACCACATACAATTGTCTGCAAGATAGTTTCTCCCATGACACCAAAGTGCCTGGAAGAATGCCTCTAACATGGTCATATCTTAATATTTTATGGTTGATAGATGGATGACTGACTGAAGGACTTATTTTCCCTGTTCCAACTCTTGAGATATGTTTAATCTCTGGATCTTCTCAGGCTGCTGAAAGAGGTTGTAGCTTTGAATCTGCTAAGTAGAAATAGCCTTGGTGGACAAAGCAGGGCCATCCTAAGACTCACACTCTCTGGAGAGAGTTCCCAAGGGGCCTGACTCAGTTCAGATCAAAGAAAGCCACAAACATATCCTCATTAGCAAGGATCCCAAAATAAAGGTTGAATTTACTTTAAGTGAGAGACCACATATATGCGATAAAGAACAAAGAGTATAAGGACTGAAGGTTTAGGGAAGATGGACCTCGACAAAAACTAGATAACCAATGGAGCATAGGGATGGGAGTGTCCACAGACAGTTCATATTTACTTGGGTCCCTATAGGGCAATTAGGTAGGTGGACATGGGAAGTCAATAGGAGATTCCAAAGTCAGGTGGGTCTGGGAAAAGCACTGAGTATGAGAAAGACTTAATATTCTGAAGTGGATATAAACTACAGACCTACTGGAGCCCTTAAGATGTGACCCTCTGATGTTCTGTTTCTCTGATTCAGAGGAAATGCTCAGCATTTGTAGAAACTGAGTGTAATCAGGACTGGGGACCTATGGGCTATTTGATAGTGCCTTTGAGGCTCTGGTCTGGATGGAACTTCCTTCCAAATGGATATAAGACAAATCCTAATACAAAAAACAGAACAATAGGGTCATGAGAAGAGGGCCTGCAGGGTCTTTTGGGAACTGAATCACATAGAACCTAGGAGACCCAATGCAGTCTCTGAAGTGCTCTTTCATGAGTATTATGAACTGGATATAAAGGAAGAGGTCAAAGTTTGCTAATTAACGTTTGCTAATTATCATAAAATAATTGAGAAAATCAAACCTAGTATAGAACATACCTGATAGTCTGAATGTTGAGTGCAAAATCTTTTAAAAGCTTTAGAATCTGTCCCATAGGCATCCTAAAGAGAACAAAATTTCTAAATTAAGAAGTATAAAAACACAAAAAAATTGAACTCACACTTTCATAGTGGCTCTAAGAATGTAATTTATCTGCCAATACACTCCTAGTTGATGAACCATTGTGTTGTATTAATCATAATGAAGTTCAGAGGCACAGTTGTCAACATCACAAAAATTAATAAATAGAAGTTGACCGTCTTGTGGGCATGGCCGAAATATAAAAATAAAGCTTAGAAAGGTCAATGAGGACTAGAGATTAAGGTACAAACAAAACAGTTTTATTACTTACTAATTTCGTTTCTACTTTATTCACAAATAAGAATTAGATACAAGAAAAATCGAGACATAGCTCAAGGTTTTTCAAGAAAAGCAGAACATTAAAAACTAATTTCAATCAAAATTACTTAAAAATGTATATAAGACACATATTGAATTCCTGAATCACTGTTTAACAGCATGATTCTCCCCATTTCTACCTGCCATATTCCAAGAATAAATTCTTTCTGCTCCCCATGTGAATCCAAAGTATTCATTCTTCTTTATTGCTTTATAAAATGACTTCCCTACCAAGGAACTAGAACAAGTGTTATATTCTAACAGACAACTGCTAAGCTAACTTCCTCACATATAAGTTCCAGAATGTTTTCCCTCCAAGTCACATTTGTGGAAAACAAGTAAACATGAATTAATTTATTTTACAAAAAATGATCCTTATATACTCCTGGAAATCACTGATTATTGTTTCCTACTCAAGTTTCAAATAATTTCATTCGATCATAAGAAAATATAATAATAAATAAAAATATCTTTTTGAGCTCTATCACATTGTTTTGCCTTCAGAGTTATATTCAACAGAGTCAGCCCAAGAACCAAGATTTTGGTGGGACACCCAAAACCAAAATAAGACTTGAGTTTTTAATCACTAGAGATGAGTTTACTAGAAATAGACCTAGTATGCTTCAAAAGATTAATTTGCACTTTAAACTCTTAAAAAAAGTCATATTAAAATTCTTATTTTAAAAAATATGTTTAATATAAACCTATGTCTATATATAGAATATAAAATATATACTAGAATATAAATTCTTAAATAAATGTACCATATAAATATATAATAAAATGTGGTTATATATGGATGGATGGATGGATTTTATAGACACAGACACGTAAACCTACCCGTTGTCTTGGCATAATCTCGTCAAGGAACCATGTTTATAGAAATTAAGCACGTAAGCATTAAGTGGCATTCCTCTTCCTCGGTTATCTAATTTCTGTGACCATAGCACAGGAGCCTGAGTGCCATTGATACCAATTGTCCGCAAAATGACCTGAAGAAATGCATTTCCTGTTAATTCACTATTTATATCTAAAGGATAATTGTTTATAGTTTGTGATTTCTTCTGTCACTCTCAGTTTCTTAAAGTACATTCTGCAAAACATGGAAGGAGGTGGAGAGAGGTGGACTCTTTTAAGGGTCAATGGAAATAAGAGTCCATTATGATGAGGAAAAGGGGTGCCATGTGAAGCATGCCTAGGGAATGGGAAAGCCCAAGAGGGAAGTAGGAACCCTCACAGCATACTGAGGGCAATTTCAATGTCCGACCACCACAGTGTTAACAATATTCACTAAAGAATAATAAACTGAAGCTGATTTTAAGGTAGAATTTTCATTATCATCTTCTTGGTGCATGGAATGACCTTAGAAGGAAAGTCATGTAGCTAGTGTATCTGTGTGCCCACAGGTCAGAATACAACTGAATAGTACAAACATTCTTTGGGTCTCTGACTACCAAAGAAAAGGAAAAAGAGAAAGAGGGTAGAGAGGAGGAGGAGAAAAGGAAGAATAGCAAAACAAACAGAAAACTAAGTCCCCATGGCTCTGGGCATATGATGCAATTAAAGCATAGGGAATCAGGAGGAATCAAAGGACACTGCTATTGGATGTGTAAAATTAAACCGTGGGGGAAGTGGGATGAAAAAATAGAAATTCAAGGAGAAAAGTAAATGATGCATAATTTGTAACTTTATTTAGTTACTTTCTTTAAGATTGACCCTGAGCTAACATCTGTTGCCAGTTTTTTTTTCTTCCTTCTTCTCCCCAGAGCCCTCCAGTACATAGTTGTATATTCTCATTGTAGGTCCTTCTGGTGTGCTATGTGGGATGCTGCCTCAGCACATCTTGATGAGCGGTGCGATGTGGATGACCAGGATCCGAATGGGCGAAACCCTGGGCAGCCGAATCGGAGCGGGGGACCTTAACCATCCGGCCACAGGGCCGGCCGCCATAATTTGAAAGTTTAAAGAAGTTGTTTGACCATGTGGGTTTTTTTATTTTTTTGTAATTTATTGCTATGGGTGCCAAATAGCTTTGATATTTATATTCAATTGGATAAATTTAAAAGTGATATAATAGTTCCATTTTTAAATATCCATATTGATAATGAATTGGAGATTACAACATTGGCAACTATAAACTTTGGTTCAAAAAAATGTTTATATCAACCCAAACTGTGAAGGAGGATTCATAATTTTAAAAAATTCTTTTAGACATTACATAAGCAAAAATGCTTGAAAACCACTACTTTACATGAGATGTGACATTCTGACCTAGGGATCAAATCGAGTTAAGGCACAAATGTCAATCTATATTACTAAATATTATCATAGCTGAACTTTTTTTTTCGGAGTTCAGATTAACCCTAAACTCTTCAGATACTCTCACACTGTCCAAAACCTCCCAGAGGTTCTAGAGCTTTGTGTCCAGAGGACCCATGGAGCCTGCTGTAGTGACAGCACTATGAGGTCCCAAAAAATCAGTGTTGGGAAAATGTGAACTAATTCCTCTTGTTTTTCCCGCATCAAACCTGGAGTCTTCAAACAGGAGAGAATAGAGGGTATCTGGAAATTTCCCACAAAGGAGCAGGCTCTGACCTCAGGCCAACTCCTTAGAGAATTAATCATCCCAGCCGACAGAGCATCATTCTCTTGGACATTGCTGTTGGCATGACTGGACATGTTCAATGTTTGGGGTTTGAGGTCCTATCAAGGCTGCACAGCAGTGTAACTCTATTCTCTCTTAAACATGCTTTATCCATAACATACATTCTCCACTTACACGGTTGAGAGTCTCAGGTCGAAGCAAATCACCATCTGTGTTTCCCGAGAGACAAACAAATGGTGAAATGGCTACTCTTCCTTCCTTGCAGTTCATTAAATGAGACACAAGTTGACAGTCTTCACATTCTTTACCTGTGAATTCTGGCCATATTGGATTGGATCACGTTAGGTCTTAAAAATCAAAATATTAACCCTTTTGAACTTACTGTAAGTCATGTCACAGTGGTTGACTTTCATTTGCCCACTGCACACATCATAATGAAGACTGACTGAGATATGGTAGATAAAGTGATTAAGTCAGCTTGGCAGAGAGTATTCCTTCAATCAATGTTGCTATTAACTTATTGCCATTACTCTTTTTTATTACTTGTTACTTTTTCCTACTAAATTCAGACATAACCTCAAAATCCTTCTAGACACAATGTTTAGACAGGTACTACCAGTGGATTTGGAGCTGGCATATGAGATGAAACATATATTCCATCCATGTCCTAGATACAGTCTCATTGGACTTGTAAGGTGCCAGGTTACATGCAGATGTGGCTCCCTTTTATGATGGAGGAGCAACATTCACACTCACATCATGTTTTCTCTGTGATGCTATTCTTGCTCCACCATTATTCTCTGCCTCTGTCTCTTACATCAATAAGTCTTGGGGAGCTACAAGACTCACCCTTGTCCTTTACTCCTATTAAGAATATGTTAGGATATAAGGGAATCACGGAATTACTTCAATGGCTTAACTCTTTACCCTTATTCTAGCTGCTTCTCTCCATTTATTCTCCCCTAGAAAGTTTCTGATATAAAATTTATAAAAAAGAAAAATAATAACAGAAGCAAACAGTGATATCTGCACCCTCTAACAGAACTCTCTACAATGATGAAAATGTTCTATCTCTGCTAGATCCAAAGCAGAAGCCACTAGCCACATGTGGCTTTTGAGCACTTAAAATGTGGCCAGTGTGATTGAAGAATTAAATTTTTAATTTTTTTTACTCTTAATCAATTTAAATGTAAAGAGTGACAAGACACTAGTGGCTACTATATTGGATAGAATAGACTTATATAGTGTTTACTATGTCCCATGCACTGTTTTCAGAACTTTGCAAACATTAATATATTCACTTAATTCTCCAATGATCCTGTAAGGCAAGTAATATTATTCCATTTCACTTTTAAGATAACAACATTGAGACATAAAAGGTTAAGTGACTGACTAATAAGTAGAAGTGCCAGGATTTGCATCCTGTACTCTGCTTCCAGAATTTACGTTTGTAACCACTAAGCCACCCTATCTCTCAGGAAAAAAACGAAGTAGCAGAAATGGTGTCTATTTTCTCCTTTATCTACCCCATTTTCTTGTCTGATTTTCCAGCCTTGATATATAGGTAACCTTAAATCAAAATAGTTCATGAATGGCTTTTATTTATGTCTTCCATTGTCCACTCAATGGTTAGTAATCATAAAGCTTCTTCCTTTGGTAAATAGAAGGTATTGCCACACTCTATAATGGGCTAACTTGTTCTCTAGGGATTAAATATCCAGGTTAATAGAGTTGTTCTGTAACGAGCTCCATCTACCAGCTTTGAAGCATACAATATCCAGAAACTTTCTTAGGTAAGGTTATTTATTTCTTAAATTCTTCCAAAATGGAACTAAAATTTGCTTACTGGTTCTTGACAAAGGAAGTCGATATTCATTCTTCATGTTTGCCAACTTGGAAGCAATCAGTAGGAAAGAGGCAAAGTCTTCCATCACTTTCAAGTTATACTCCTGTAAAGCAGCCTTAAAATCCTCCGGGAGTTCATCAAGGATCACCTACAGGCAAAATACTTTTCAGAAAGATCTCTTTACTTTGATTTAAACAATTCAATTGCTTGGTGAGAAGCTACTGCAGCATAGTTTTGCAGATTAATGTTCACTCGTTGAAGTCAGCGCTTACTTTATTCACTCGAGAGATTAAGGTAAAATCGCATTTGGGTTTCAACCAACATCTGTAAACACAAATATCTTTCCTCTTAAAAAATTGGCTTTGACTCTACCTAATCAAAAGCACTATCTAACTAGATGCATGCCCTAAGCTGACCTTAAATTTGCGTATATTTCAAGGACTTGAGGGGCATATTAAGAGAGCAAGTAACAACTTAGTGTAGTAATAGCATCAACTCCATGTTGAGTCCTGATTATGTGCCAACACTGTGCTGTGCTTTGCCAAGCTCTTGTGTGTTCCTCAGTTAACCTTTAGAACAACTTATGAAGTTGGCATTTTCATCTACATTTTGTAGATGAGAGAACTAAGCCTCACAGAAGTAAACTTGTTCTAAGTCACAGAGGTAGTAGGTAAAGAAGTAGCTGGTATTGCAAGTTAGATCAGCTTCTAAATTGCACAGCTAAACACAAATCTTTTCAGAATTAAGACTAGAAGTTTCTTTATTCAGTTTAAATAGCATGAATGGAAAACTATGACATTACAAACTTCACAGTTTTCTTCTATTGCAATTACTGTTTTTATTATTCACTTGATATTTTCTTTTATTTAATTTATTCATACCCTGCACTTTTCCAAGAATTATGGTATTTCGTAAGGGTGAAGATAAGACAATAAGATCATATAAATAAAAATGCAGTAAAAAGGAAGGAAAACAGGAACAGGCCGCGAATTATACTCGAAGATTCCTAGCAGCCAAGTGTGGAAAGAAAACCTCATCAGTTATACATTTCACAATGTCCGTAACATAAACAGTTATTGTCAGCACTAAAAGCAAATAAGAACTTCTCTGGCGGATTCTTACAAAAAGCACTGTGCACATCTGATGAATAATGTCCCCAGCCAAATCCTTACAATGGATAGGATAACAATTTTCCTAGGGTTGTTTTTCATCTTATTATCTCTATCTGTGGATAAATGAAGACCAAGGGACGAATCAATAAACGTAGTTCTGCAAGAGGGCCAAAGGCACGTGTCCTCCATCAGTTTTTTGCAAATAAACTGCAATGCCTTCAACGTGCCTGCCTTTGTGCTGGTGCCAGACACTGTGCTAGGAGCACATGTGCTACTTATCACATTGGCGCTGCATTGTGAGTCTTGTGCCATACGTTGTGAGTCTCACGTGCATGTGCCATATAGTCCTAACCCAAGAGCACACAAGGCAGCAACCATGTCTTCTAACTCTGATTTTTCTCCACAGTTTTCACAGACAGATATAGAACAGTTATTCCCAAATTGTGGCACATTTAACATTGCGGGTACATGAGATGATTTAACATGACGCACAGAGGAAGTATTAAATAATACTAAATCAATTTTAAAAAATAAAAATCTGTCCCCTTTCCAAATCTCTTTCCCTCTTTCTGCTAACCCAAGAAAGTCCAGAGACAGTAGGCCTCTAATATCTAAAACTTGATCATCTCCTTTTGGCTAAAGAAAGAGCAGCCTCAGCTCAGAATCATGTTCATTGCATTTATTTTTATGGTTATCTTATTCTAAGCCAGATATTCTGGCTTTCCATTTACAGGGTAGTAAATATGAAGTTTTCTTCTGAAATACTTTAAAATGTGGGTGCATTTAAGAAAAAACAGTAATAGTTTCAGTGGTCTGTAATGTGAAAATATGTCAGCAACTAGAGTCAGGTCCACAGGTCTGGAGGTATATCCACTGGTTCATGAGATTGGAGAGCATAAATTAGTGCTAGTCTTCCTTTTATTACGTATTCATCAGAGTTATCTGATCAAAAAAAAAGCTTCTTCTACATTCTCAGGGTCTAATGGAGATTTTCTTGTTATTGTTTTTCTCGTTTCTTTGTTTTTCAAAAGAAATTGAGAACAGAGAAAATGTTACAAATATATTTATTATTGCAAATAAATAATTTTCTAAAATATTCTGCTTCCAGTCTCTCAAATAACCCTTGAGTTAGGGGATTCTTTCTTAGGTGATCACCTCAATATCATCTCAGGAGGACATTAGGGTTCATGGCTGAGCCCCATCCCTGAACTCCCATTCCTAGGTGTGAACAATCTCAAGGGAACTCTAGGTTCAGCAACAGGGCTATTGTTTTATTTAAATGACTATTTGCCTACATTCTCTCTGTTGCCACTGAATGCTGTCATTTGCCCCAATAAAATGCAAAACTTCAGATGTTAATTGTTTGTTAGATAGTATGGGAAGATGTTTGAATTAATACTTGGTAGAATCCAAATAAAAATAGGGGACTATATCAACAGCAAAGTGAGTAAATAATATTTGCAACAGTGATTAGAGATGTTCTTCTAATTAAATAAATACTAGTCAACCACAGAAGTCATGAAGAATTTCAAAAACTGCACGCCTCTCTTTTCAGCCGCTCTCAACCACAGCATGCATCACTAACTGGGCCACAGGCACAAAGGTGTACAAGGATGTAGCTTAAGAAGGATCAGTTTTCATTTTTATCTGTGAATCAACATAGCAAAATTTTCAATAGTAAAGTTTCAGAATTGTTACAAATGTAAAACAAAATTAAATAGAACTCTGCTTATAGAAAGACCAACTTAATGTTGCAAAAACAAGTAGAATCACTTATATTAATTGAACCCTATAAATACTAACTCTTTTCCAGTGGCATACATTTAATAACTATCACTATTATATCATTACAAGTATCATAAACCTCACCTCTGATTGAGGAAAACTGAAATTAGCATCTTGGAATTTTGCTGGAATATATTTTCTTCCAAACAAATTTGCCAATACTAATATGAGTTTTTCCATCACACTCGGAGAAAATAGCTGTGAGCCTATCCAAAGAAAGAATATCATTGCAAATAAGAAAAAAAAGTTGATTCCTTGTATTTTGTGCTTAAATTTGTTTTTTATTTTTGTTTTTGTGGGTCTTTTTGCTGGGATAGATTCACCCTGAGCTAGCATCTATTGAGAGTCTTCCTCTTTTTTTTCCCCCTCCCCAAAGCCCCAGTTCATAATTGTATATTCTAAACGCTTGTCCTTTTAGTTCTTCTACGTGAGCCACCACCACAGTATGGCTACTGACAGACAAGTGGTGTAGGTTCCATGCCCAGGAACTCAACCCAGGCAGCTAAAGTGGAGTGTGCCAAACTTTAACCACTGGTTGGCTCTTAAATTTGTTTTTATATTTCCTTTTGTGGAAGGAAAACTTTTCAAGTAAATATACACCTCAGAAACTGACCATATCTGCCATGCTATGCATACATTTATTCTTGGTAAAAGCAGCAGTTTTATATTCTGTGCCTCCCTTTTCATGCTTAGTACCCTCACTCTAGTTCCCATCCCCCAAGAATCTCTATTAACTGGTTTCCTGATTTGGACTCTCCTCACTTCAGGCCATCCTGGAGAATGATCAATCTCCCAGAACCATTACTATAATCATGTCTCTCCCCTACTCAAAAATCTCTGATGGAGTTTCAATGCCTAAAAAAAAACAAATCCAGGTTCCTTGGGCTGCTGTTTAGGGTGTTTCAAAATCTAGCCCCAAACTAAGCTCCCAGCCTTGCCTAACCATGCTTCCCAATACTAGCTCTAGGTTCTGGTCCTCTTTTCTTACTCTCCATTCCCTATAACACATGAGCACTATGCCGTAGTTGTTAAGAGGTGGCTAGGTTTAATTAACTGGACTTTGATACTTACTAAAACCATGCGACCATGGAAAAGTTATTCAACTTCTATGTGCCTCAGTTTCCTCTTCTGAAAATATTCTTAATTAGTTAGATGATACATAAATATTCCCCAGATGTTCTATATTACTTAGATGGAATAAAAATAAGTTGACTTTCAGCATCTAACTTTTTGGCATCTGTAAATCTGAACATTTACTTAGCATTTCTCTGTAGAAGGAAAGGAGAGTGGGGAGGAGGAGCAGAAGAAAGAGGAGGAAGAAGAAGAAAAAGGAAGTATTTCTGAGGTTTTGGCTACTTTACGAACATGTTCTTATTTCTGGACTACCTAGATAAAACCTCAATCTTACCTTTCTTGATTGGCTGACAGAGATTATGGAAAAGGCCTTTCATAAGAAAACTGACAAAAACAAAATTTGAAGGTTCTTGACCATGCAAATGTGATACAAGTCCTGCAAATCTCATTGGATTGCCTTCTTCATCTAAATAGCCCTAAAAGATAGGGGGGGAAAAGGACAGTTTGATTCAGTTTACTATGCTCTTCAATACCATTTAATACCAGTATGAGTGACTGATAAGCATTACCTGACCTCGTTTAATAATTAAATCAAGGATAAGTAACATTAATCATTGGATGCAGTTTGTCAAGGCTTCAGTTGGTTTGGCATGGTAAGAAACCTACATAATATTACTCACAGAACAAAAAGCCAATGCATAATCATACCTCTTTGACTAGGAACTGCAAAGAAAACAAGAAGTAAAGTTTCAGTATCTCCATGGCTCTGGGCTGCTTAAAGGACATCAATGAATGCTTTAACACCGACAGCACCTATAAGGAAGAGTACTTTAATTTATCCAGTTTTATCCAACATTTGTGAATAATGATACGTGATAAATATTACGCATACATACAATATAGATAACACATAACACTCCCAGTATATAACTTATGTGAAAGCAAATTTCATTTGGTTCTATATTATCCCCTTGACTGTGTTTATACATGATAAATATTTCTTGAACAAAATAGGTCACATAAAGCAGAATTGTTAAAAATAACACATATTGGCAAACAATCTGGTAATTCTCTGGAACAGTGGTGCCCAATAGCGACTTGAAAAAATAAAGTATGAAAGCCAATCCAATCTGTAAGTTTAACTCTCTGAGCCCATTCTAAAAACAAGTCATAAAATTGTTGTTCTGAATCTTGAGATATTCCATCAAAAATAACGGAACTTGGGGGCCAGCCCGGTGGCATAGTGGTTAAGTTCGTGCACTCTGCTTCAGTGGCCCAGGGTTCCCAGGTTTGGATCCTAGGCACAGACCTAGCACTGCTCGTCAGGCCATGCTACAGCAGCATCCCACATAAAATAGGGGAAGATTGGCACAGACGTTAGCTCAGTGACAATCTTCCTCAAGCAAAAAGAGGAAGATTGGCAACAGATGTTAGCTCAGGGCCAATCTTCGTCACCAAAATGAACTTGGTAGATTACAATCAACAGACTAGAAATATGGTGTGGTTTCCAATGAAAATGGTAACTATCTAGCCACCCAGTTATTTCTCAATTTATTTATTTGTTTATTTTTATTTTTTTCTAACGAGTTTAGACCTCAAACCTTTATTTGTGCTGTATGGGGGAAGAAAATGATTAGTAATCATGTACATGATGCGACAGGATTAGTTCTTACCACACAGAACAATATATAACTTGAACTACTTACTTTTACAGTTTCAATTTCACAACAGCATATCAGAATATATTCCCCCACAAGTGCATAACTAACACTCTTTAAATTCCAACGAGCGTAATTCTATCCTGCCCAAGTCACTGGTTAAGAACAGAACTACCATGCCAAGGAATTTTTAAATGTTAAAAAAAAAAAAAAAAAAAAGAACCCAGAAGACAGGAAAATCCCAAGGGCAAAAAGAATTGGGGATTTAAAATTTTTTAAGTGAAATTTAAGGTGAAGAAGGCCGCGATAAAAAGCTACTGGTCTTACTTTACCAATTTAATAGATGCATCTCAGAAACAAATATTATCATAAAGGGTTTCCAGATCTTTCCCAGAAGTTTTACACACAAACCACATCTAGTAAAGGCCCCCTACTCCCATTTTGCTTTTATCCCCCAACCTAATTTCGGCTGATAGTTTCCTCACTAGTACTGGATCATTTAAATAGCACAAACATTCAAACTAAAGATACAACGGCTATTAAGTCTAACTTTAGCAAAGATATATGGATTGTTTGCCAGCAAATATTACAATAAGTTTACAGCAACCCCAAAAAGTTATTTGGTTCTCCTTGTGTCAGTTACCACGAAGAGATGATAGTAAGCAAAACTGTTCCTATTATTAATACTGACCACAAAGATAAGAGATATGTTTATAAAGTATGATGTAACATATGAAATTTCTTTAGAAATTATTGCAGTTTCATTTTGCTCAGAATTTTCAATCACAAAATAGCTCAGTGAACAGAAATATGAGTTACAAACCCGGAAGTGTACATCTAGTCTCATCTTAAGTGCACATCAAAATCTCAAACTTGAATACTTTCAAAGCCCACAATTTGGGCATTTAAAGTGTTTTTCTAAGACTGACTGTTCCTCAATATCACGCACCTTCACAGCTTCAGATAAACCACTTAGGAAGCTTGCAAAGCAGTGAAGGATGTTAAATCTCCTGCTGATGCAAGTTTTGGACACCCATCTTTCAAGTGACTGACATTCAGGTTGTCAGTTACCCCTTTTCGGTTTTCCCCACCTTGCAGCAAAGCAAAACAATTTTGCTTTTTTCCTTGCATTTAAGAGTTCTAAGCACTTTAGAAATTTCCCCAGCAACTTTTGTGCTTCCAAGCAACAATTGAATTAGTATTAACAATTTATTAGCATTTTCTTTGCCTATGAGCCCTATGAAAATTCCCTAGAGCTCTGCCAACTAATCTTTTCTCCAGAAAATTCCCTTCAACCCACATTCCCTATCACCTCCACCCTCTGCAAAATAGATCTAACCAAGCTTCTCCCTTTCTCCACCTCCACCCTTCCCAGTACTGGTACAAATCTGTGTGCTCCCCCTGCTACAACTCTCAGCTCAGGGTCCTCCCTTTTGAACATAAAAATCCCCCACTTCAGCAGCCGCTGCCTGTCAGATACATTAGATGCCACACCATTAACCATTAGCCAAGATTACTTTGAAATCTAATCAAGTGAAATTCACGCTGAAAAACATATAAAGCAAGATGAGTCAAACATCACTATCAGTACCCCAACCATTCCTTTCTCTTAGTAATCGGCAATGCGATTGGAATACCCAAACTAGACTTGCCATTTCCAACACAGAATTTAGATATGACCAACTTGTACCCTCCCCAGACTGTAGCACAACACAGTGACCAACCCCCTCAGTTTGCCAGTCTGCTTCATCTAGGTATTTGCTAAGGCATTTCAAATTTGAGCACTTTCCCACAAAGGTTATATCATTACACTAAGAATTCCTCTGGCCAATGTACGGGCAAGCAGGTAGGTCTGTAGGTGAGAGGGTCATGGAGCTCCATCTGCAAGCTCCGTCTATAAGGCATCACTCTGCATTGTGGCATCAATGTTAAAATGTTCTACAGCTTAAGAATCTTCTCAAAGCAAGGTTTGTAGCACAGAAACACTGTGGCAGGAGGCTCAATTTAGAAGATGCGGCATCTGAAAACCTCTACCCCAGAAAAGGAGGGGTGCCTGCTGCCACTCATGTGCCCAGAGGTTGGTGTTCCCAGATCAAACAGTCAAATAAACACATCTGCTGATGGCCTAGCTGCATCTGCCTTGGCCTTTTTAAGATTGTCCCCTCATAAACTCATCTGAAAACCTTAAATGATGGCCTCTCAAATACAGGGCTTCCAAGGCAAGGCCTAGAAACATGACATTGGAGAACTTCCTCCTCCAAAGCCTCTGGACATCCAATCCGCAGGCATACATTTAGACAGGCTCTCTTCTTCAGGGTCTCCCCTCCTGCACCGCTAAGACTCACACTGGCCAGGAGCTCCATCTGTCCTGGTGCCATCTGATCGCCATGATGAACACTATAGTAACAAACCATGGTCCATGAGGCATTTTTGTAACTTTCAGTTGGTACCATAGGTGGGGGCCCACCCAAGGGTGCTCATTCTGTCCCCACCCTCTCCACCGGCAAGAAACACAAATCCTCCCCACCCAGTCTCAGCGGGGAGTGCCTTTCCCCCTTCATGAATACGAACAATATCAACTCCAACAGGGACTTCAGCAATGTTCTCAGGTTTACCAGATTGCCAGAAGCCATGTTTTAAGTGAATGGATAACCTCGAGAGAGTTAAAGGGAAGAGGAGGGGCAGAATGAGCTCACAGAAGAGGACAGCAGCAAACCTAGAGGACGAGTCCGAAGGAGAGCACTGCCTCCTGGAAACTAAAGTGTGGGTCAATTTCATCTGCAGACATACAAACACCCTGCCTCGGCAGCCCCCGCCTGTCAGATATATTAGACGCCACACCATTAATGGCTTAGGATGGCACCTTAGGTCTGGAATCACTCCTTAGAACACCCTCACCTCCAACCAGGGGTGTGGCCTCAGACCTAGGTTCTACCAAGCTGAGCCAAACTTACATACCACCCTGGGCCAGAGCTGTCCGCCCCATGAAGCTAAGTTCCGTTTCCACAAGACTAGGCCTCGTGCCCAGGTGGGTTCGCAACACTTTGTCTGGGAAAAAAGGAGGCTACTGGTATTGACAGGTTCAAGATCTGCCTTCCCAGCCCACCTGCAGCCTTACACCCCAGGGCCTTCCTTCCTGCTCGTTTCCAGGACATCAACTGCCCAATTCCACCCTCTCCAGCAGCAGAGGCGATGCCCCCAGTCTCCTCCACCTCCTCTTGTCTCTAACTGCCTTCCTCCTTCCACACAAATCAGGGTGCTGGGGGATCGCTCATCCTACACAGCAGCTTCGCCCTCCCAGAGGCCAAGTCCCCTTCTCCAGTGGGCAGCACAGACAGCCTGGCCCAGAGTGTTGCTCTCCTCTTGGGCTACTGTGGGCACTTTCAACGCAGCTCTCCCCAGGATAGTTTCCCCAAGATCTGGTCCCCTCTTTAACCTTCCTTCTCCTTGTACCTCCACTCTCCCCAGTCTCATCTAACTCTGTCATCTCCCCCATCTGTCTCCTAAGACCCTAAACTGGTCACTTCCAGCCCCACAACTAAGTCCAGGTGTGCAGCCCTCCCTGTCACTAATTCTTTCAATTTTTAAATAAAATATCCATGCGGTCTCAAAAAAAGGACCAAAAACTTCCCAATGTCATCAAAAAACAGGACTTAGAATCTTTAGGTTGATAGATTTTAGAATCATGGAGGAATTTCCTCTTCCTATAAGGCCAATAGATAAGAAAGAAGGGTAGGAAAGAGGGAGGGAGGGAAAGTCTGTACCAACTATAAAATTGGACAACCATCACTTTTCTGGAGAAGCCAAAATGCTCTTCCCTATAACATCTCTAAGACCCTACACTCAGTCCAAGGTTTCAACTGTCAGAAAATAACAGGGTAGCATGTGGGGTGAGGGAGTCACGGAGGCAAATTTTATCCTTAGAAGTAGACTCCATAATTGCAGTGTTGCCAAAATGGGAACAATCTTGAGGGCAATGCAATCAGGACAGTTCAGTGATTAATGGCATCCATATCATCAACAACTCAGGAAGCCCGGAAGTGGAAGCAGAAGACAATCACTCTCAATTCAGCAAATATTAACAGAAATCCTGCTGGACATTGAGAATTGGGCTAGAAGAAGTGTCTATCAATTGACGATCCACATGCAGATAATAAAAGATATCTGAACAAACCCTGAGGGGACAGAGCATGAGCCCTGAAGAAATGCCTACGCTATATATTTGACAAATCATAAGATCTAGATAAACATGACAATTCAAAAATAGGAAATAGGTTCAAACAGGGAAAACATCAACACGTGGATATTAAATGAATTTTTCACAAAAGACTTTGAGTATCATCTTAAGGATTTATCCATCAATTCAACAACTTTTACTGAGTTCTTTCTATACATCATGCTGTATTCTAATAAATTCCAGGCAGAAAGAAGATAAAGAACAAGGATCCAAAGACTGGAGGGTGTCTGGCATATTAAGGAACCAAAAGCCAGACAGCGACAGAAGCTCTATGAGGGATAGGAAAAGTAGTAGGAGATGATGTCAAAGAGATAATAGCGGGCTCATTATTTAAAAAGCAAACATCCATTCATGTTTAGGTAGAAAAGACTCAAAGAAAATCTATCAAAATAATGATGCAGTTTTCTTTGCATTGTGGAAATAGGTATGGGTGATTTTTTTCTTCTTTCAAGTTTTCTATGTTTTCCAAATATTTTTTAATAAACTTGGGTGATTTTATATTAAAAATATAATTTTTATTTTAATAACAGCAATACCATTGTCCTTGTTCTTGTCTATGTTTTGGAAGAGTGAGATGTTTTGAAAGTAGAATCAATCTTTCATTTCAGTTATACTTTTTAAAATGATTTTTTAAATATAGAAATTTCTTATTAATCCAAAGAACTAATTAATTAAATGGCAAATGCTGACAACATAACAGGATCTAAGATATATGTAAATCCATTATGCCGTCAAATATATATAGGCAATCACTACCCAAGTTTTGTTACTGGTTCTAACTTACACTTAATCTCCTTTAAAAAGGAAAAAATAAAAAACATTTAGAAAGGATGGAGAAATCAATACATTGTTTGCCCATTCTTCTCCTTAAAGAAAACTAAAGAAAAAGAAAAAAACTGAAAACATGAGAACCAAGGCTAAAATTTATGTCTTTACTATGAACCCAGCTTGACGCTAAAAAGTCATTGACTTACACTAGTTCATTTAATTCTTACTACATTCTAAAGCTGCCATGATTATTCCCATTTTACAGTTCACAATTCTGAGGTTTAGAGAATGTAAGTGACTTTCCTGAAGTTAAACAGTCTGTAAATGATTGAACCAGAGATCTATTCTAGACCTTGATAAGTCTACAGCCAGTACTTAACCACTATACTATATTGTTTATCACACACTAAAACAACCCTGAGTAATTCTTAATGTCCTAAATACTGTTTTTGGTGGTGAAACAAAATAAAATAATTTTATTTTTCCTGCCCCAATACAATATAATACTCAGGAAAATACAAATCATTAAAAGATTAATGAAAATGAAGAGTTATTGTTCCAGACTTGTAAAAGAACAGCAGGCCTGACCACAGCCAGGCCAGTAATGACAGTTCAGCTCAGACAGGGTCAAGTACGGTACCTTGGCCTTGGCATCCTCTGGGTCACCTCCCTTGGAAGCCAGCAGCATGAGTCTCAGGACCAGGCTTATGCTGAGAGGGAACTGTCCTCTCAGTTCAGGAACATTGGATGTGATGAGTCTTTTTATTTTGGGCAATGGAATATCAAAGAAATATACATCTCCCAGCAGGTCTTGACCTCGTCTTCCAGCACGTCCAGACATCTGGAAACAGAGGAGAATCACAGTGTAGAACTTCCCTAAATAATTTCCTATGTACTTAAAAAGATTTATGACAACATTTGTCATCCTGGATCGGCTAAAGACAACATTATAAAATGGCTTCTTAGAAGAAGCGTGTTCACACTAGGAAGGAAAATGAGATAAATCTAAAATACACTCAGTGGTTAGGATGTAAAGGACCCTACTGAGGACAGCTAACAATTATTGAGTGCTTGCTATGTGCCAGGCATGGTTCTGAGTGCTGTACACTTTTCAGTTATTCCTCATAACAAGTTCATGAGATACAAATTATTATTATCACCATTTCTCAGATGAAGAAACTGATGTCCCTAGAGGTTAACATTCCCAAGGTTGTACAGCTGAAAAATAGTGAAGCAAGGATTTAAGCTTAGGGAATCTAGGACCAGACCACACTCTGTTAATCATTACCCACACTGCCTCAGATATACCGTGAGGATCCAGGGCAGAGGAATTTGAAGCAAGACTTGAACCAGGCCACCAGAGGGGTGGCACAACAGTCCCAGCAAGAGACGGACAGGGCAACAGGTTGGTCTGAATATAGGCAGAACCAAGGCAACACTGATGTGGCAGTGAAGAAGGCAGGGAAAGGAAATAAAGAGACTGTGACAGCAATAAGGCCAACTAAAGCAACCCCAGGCTTTTGCCAAGAATGAGACTTTTGGAGACCTTGGGAGGTGGTAAATGCGTTTTTGTTTGTGGGAGGGAAGTGAATCATTAGGGCCCAGAGGGCAGACTGTGGAAGGCAGCCTACTCACTGGCTCCCAATGATCCCAATGATCACATCCTCCTGTATTCACAACCTTGTATAATCCCCTCTCCTTGAATGTTCAAGAAAAGCAGTTTCTTACAGGGAGAGCAAAAGTAACAAGTATTCCTCAGACAATAAAGTCCTGCGGGAACTTGAGTGACAAGAGGAAGACGCATAGGAGAGGATCCTGGCACATATTAGACACATCATAAATGCCATTTGGATGAATGAATTAATTAATTAAAAAAGAAAACAGAAAGACCCAAAGGAGAAAATGGCATGCTAAGCATAAAATCTACAAAAATATTTTCAATTAATACAGTAAAATGTATTATTTGTTTTAAAAGGCTATTAAAAAATACATACTTGAGTCTGTGTTACCTGCTACGCTAGGAAAAAAAGCACATTCCCATGGAACTACATTCCTCTACAAAAGAAAGTGCAAAAGATTGAGCCCACAGGGAAGAAGATGCACAGCCCCTAAGCAGACACTCAAAGAGATCTAGAGAAAGAACAAGATTCGGACACAACCGAACAAAGTGACTGGAGTCAGCTCCTTGGCAACCAGCTTTGGACAAGATGCGGCAAGGAAGGTGGAGTCTCAGATATTCCCTTTGGTCTGTGTGTGTGACTGGATCATCTATTGGCACACATGTTTCTAAATAATAACACACTTGTAGAGTGAGACCATAAATCCACAGATGGGTGTTCTTTCTTTCAAGCTTCCCTTTAAATAGACAATACAGTGAAAGTTTACTCCAAATTGAAAGACTTGTCAAAATATCGACATGAAACCAAAATACTGACTCAGCTAAAACTAAGACTGAAGATGTAGGATCATGATGAAATTGAACTGTGTTTGAAGAATTTTTGGTATAATTAATGTTGTGTTCTCAAATGCAAGCAACAGAACTAACACTTTCTGGTTATCATTATATGGCACATTCTTAGAGACAAACTCTAAAAGATTTATAAACGTGATCAAAGTTTTCTGATTTAACTCATTTGCCCAGAGTCAACCCGATATTTGGGAAGACTAGATGGTGTGTAAATTCAAGGCCTGAGTTCCCAAAAAGGTCTGCCACTTGACTCTCTAGGAACAAACAAAACCCACTAAAGAAGAAAAGGCATTTTCTGTTCTCTAAGAGATAATACCAAGTCATCAGAGTAGTATAACAAAACAATTTCATTCATATAAGGGCCGCAGTAAATAAACAACATTGGATTTCTTCCAGGAAAGAGAAGTGGGTAAAGATGAGGAAAAAGGGGTCTTGAATTCTAAAGGAAACAAGAGTCCCTTAAGAGAAACTTCACTTACTGCTCAGAAACAGCAAGAGTCGAAAATTTCAGCCCAGGGGCTGGTCTTACTGTTTTTCAGCTCAAAAACTACATGTCAAAAGGTCATCTTGTTCTCACCTGCTTGAGAAAAGGGCAACACGGCTTTTAAAGCTTCAACAGCAATATCCTAAAAGGTCATGAAATGGGGGTGAACTCCTTTTCTCTGTAAAATCACAATCTCCACATTCTAATCTGGGAGAGTTTTATGATTTATAAGAGAAAAATATTAAGAATAAGAAAATATTTAAAATTTACATTTTGAGACTTGGTAAGTATCTTTTTTTTTTTTTGCAGTGAGTGGAAAGAGGTAGTTTTTCTCTCTCTTCTGACTTGCAATATAGGATATCACACTTCTGTGTCATAAGGGAGATAAGAAGATGCTCAAGTGCATCATCGCTGTCCACTTGTCTCTGTATGTCTGTCACCTGGCCTTTCCCTTTTATTTTTCTTTCTCTCACCCTCACTCTTGTTTTTCTTTCATTTACCTCTCTTTCCTCCCTTGCCTTATAATACAGAACATAGTTTTATTCTTGACATTTTTTTGAGGAAGATTAGCCCTGAGCTAACTGCTGCCAATCCTCCTCTTTTTGCTGAGGAAGACTGGCCCTGATAACATCCATGCCCATCTTCCTCTACTTTATATGTGGGATGCCTACCACAGCGTGGCTTTTGCCAAGCGGTGCCATGTCCGCACCTGGGATCCGAACCAGCAGGCCCCGGGCAGCTGAGAAGTGGAATGTGCAAACTTAACCACTGTGCCACCGGGCCAGCCCCTATTCTTGACTTTTAAACAGTTAATTAAGAGATCTCCAGGTAACATCTCTCTCCCCAGAAATTCCACTACAATTATAATAAAGGGATTTTTTTTAACCATAAACCCACACCAAAAGGATGAACAGCAACAAAATTTTGGAATTAGAAAAGTAGACAGTAAATAACCCCAAAATACTCAATACTGAACTTGTAGTAAGTCAAAATATACCCGAGTCAAATAGAATTTTCAAAAGACCTAGAAATTGATGATACCAAGTGCCACACACAGAAAAAGATGAATTGAAGGAAACAGATGATGCAAGAAATTTCAGAACATTTTACATACTCCCAGAAAAACAAAATAAAGGGGCGCTAAGAAGGATCAAGAATCAGAACAGCTTTATATTTCTCAAGAAAAAGACTAAAAACTACACTAAGACTATTAAATCATTTAACACTAATTGTGAGAAAATAAGGAAGTAGATAAATCGAATGGCACGAAGCAATAAGATAGGAGACAACTGTGTTCAAAATCACTGTGTCACACAGAAAGTGAAAGGAAGAACATGAACTACAGCCTGTGAGCAGATAAAAATGCCACACGGTGCATCACAGCACACTCTTCTTTCAGCAGTTGGAGTAAGAGAATTACCTGTCTATAATTTAAAGCATCCAGGTAGACTGAGTCTTGTGCAAGCACAACAGATTTACATGGCATGTGGATTCCTAGGGCAAGTGTTCCAGTAGCTGTCACTACCTACAGAAAGAATAAAAGAGTTCATTCAAAATGGAGCACATCTATAAGGACACAAGATATATTTCCTGCTCCACTCACTGAAAAGCTCCTTGAACTTTAACTAAACAGCATGTTATTAATGCTATGTACTAGCCACATTGTTCTTATTACTAGTCCCTGAATATACAAAGCACACCGCTGCTTCAGGCTCTAATTGTTGCTGTTTGCTCTGCCTAAAATGGCTTCCTTCAAATCTTCATTTACAGGGTTCTTTCGGATCTCTGCAAAAATATCAAAACGGACTTCCTAGACCACCATTTCTAAAATAACCATGTTTACTTGCTCCTCCTAGACCTTAAGTATCATGTGTATCTAGTAGACGCACAATAAATAGGCATTCGATAAATGCATGAAGGAATGAAACACCAGCATACAACTTTCCTTAAGACAGGGTAATAATACATTTCCTTACACACTCTGGACAATCATCCTACCCTATCCTCACCCTTCGTTTATGGAGGTTTTATCTATTTAGTGTCAAAAGTTCATTAAAAAAATGGAACTGAAATCAAAAAATCACTTAAGCAGAAATTAGTAAAAGTTTATTGTGCACATACCAAAAAGACAGTGTGCAAACCAGGAACACTCAAACCAAAATGTGAAAGGAAGCCCAGAAAGCAGCTTATTTACTGTGAAGGCAGAGAGTATTCATTCTTCACAGTGATTGGTTACAATGTTAGAATTTTCTTAAATGAAAGGTAATTGGTCAGTGGTTACCTCACATCAAGTTTGCGTAACTATTTGTCTCACTTATGATTCTCAGAGGCATAAGCAAGAAGGAATCCAGATCAAGTTAACCTTGCTTGTCTTGCAAAATAAGTTAAGTTTTGCTTGTACAACTAACCGGTTTCAAGTTTGGTCTCTATTTGTGTTTGATTTTGACAACAGATAACTGATCTAAGCAATTGAAGCATAATTCAGTTACATTTTTTTCCCTTATTTACTTTCCTAACATCCTATGTACCCACTCATCTATTTAATGCAGGGTACATACAATTGTCCTCTCTTCCTCTCAAATACATTGATATTAATTTATGCCATAGTTATTTTAATTATTTAATGATATAGAGAAAACAAAAATACTTTCTAATTGCTATTTATAAACCCATCTAAATTCAACCCGTTATTTGTTCACAAAGTTCATCAATAAGAAAAAAAGATGGAAAGACTCAAATCACTAAAATTTAGCATTTAACTATAATGAGTACCATTTTTAAAGTTGTTCTGTGTAGCAAAGCTATCACTATTTCCAGAATAACACTTTTATAATAGTCAGGCTACTCATTCATTCATTAACTTTTATTGAGCAACTACTATGTTACAAGTTCTACAATACTGGGTGTGATGAATAAAATAGGTGAGATCCTTGCCCTCAATTAATAATCTTTATATAAACTCTTCTCTCTGGTTCTTGCCTTTAAAATGACCAATAAATTGTATATTTATATATTTTGTATAAACTGTATCTTGCATACACGCACACACACATACACACTAAAAGGAAAACTGAGCAGAGCTGTTCATGATATTTCTTTGTTTCACAGCCTTTATTTATTATATCCTATATTCCTTACTATTCTTTCTACACAACCCTTCACATACTGACACACATGTGCACAAGTGCATGCAGCCAATAAAGCTGGTGCCTGTTTTTACAAATCACTCAAAAAGAAAATTAACTGAGTAATCATATAAACATTCGTGGTGAAGTTATGGAGACCATCCCCACCAAAAACCAGAATGTTGCATCCTTCTGAGGCACATGAATACCATGATAAACTCTTCCGCAAAAAGTATCTCAAACTGTCTTTTTGGTATGTGCACAAGTGTTTGATTATGAGCCAGCTATGGATTCCTTACCCTTTCCAAGTTCATTTAGAGATACCACAGCTATAAGCTTTATATAGACTTTGTTAGTATAGGAAAAGCTTTTTCCAATTCCTGGAAAAGAGATGTCCTCCTCTTAGCCGACCTGAGGTTTATGACATTAAAAACAGGTCTGACCAAAAGTATGTCTTAGGCAGTATGTGTTTAAAGAAAGCAAAGGATTTCTTCCAGATTACCACAGCTATAATATTTCATTATAGGTATCATCTTTTAGTCTATAAATAATTTTAAATTCCCCTAATAAATGGACTAGATGGAGAAGCTATCGAGTGAGTTGTAATAAAATGACGCTTTGTTTAGATGAGATAAACAGTTGGTATAATGTTTCATATTTCACTGATATTCAACATCTTGTATGCATAGCTTTATTTTTTCAATGTAAAAAAATCACCTACCGTGATAAACCCTTCCGCAAAAAGTATCTCAACAAACTCTCTTTCCTTAAAATACATGAAATCGTGATGATAGCCAATACCCCTTTGTGCTAAAGCCTTCAGTTCTTCGCCTTTTCTCGTTAATTGCACTCGTTTAAACACCACCTCCAAAGTCTAAAACAAGAACGAACAATGGATAATGTATTTTATTTAATTTTAATCACAGGATATCAGAATCACAGGATATCACAAAGTGAGGCTGAATCACAGAATCACAGAATCACAAAGCGAGGCTGCTTTTTTACACCGACCCTACATGAGTATAGGTTATATTTTATGACACTGGAAGCAATCTTCCCATTTTTTCAACAGACTGTCTCGGAGAAGAGATCATCATAAACCGAAGGGAGAAGGGTGCTGTTTGTAAATAAGATGCCCCGGACAGGTTGAGTGTATGATCTGCTGTTGCCAGAAAGAGGGAGATGAATTCTCTACCGGACACTTTGGAGCCCTCTGCAGGCAGAGAGAGGCTTCTCCAAGAAGGCAGAGTGGTTCCCTACCCTCAATGATCAGAGAATTCTTATTTCCCACTGTGAATCACTCACAACTTATATCCAAAGCTTTAAAAAAATATCCATACCCTGACAATCCCACTTCTAGGAATTTACCATGAGGAGAAAATCTAGCCGTCAGCCAAAATGTCCAAGGGACAGACTGCTTATAAGAACAAGAGAAAATAATGAAAATAACCTATGCAGCCGAGGGTCAGAAGATTGGTTGAAGAAATTATAGTCATCCATATCCACACACCATAGAGCTATCAAAATAATGATGTAGCTCTATTGTTGTTAATAAGAAATAAATAGCTAAGTGAGGAAAGCAGATTAAAGACTAATTTATATAATATGATCTTATCTTATTAATAAATAAATATATGAAATGTCTAATTTGGGTGTAGGCATTTTTATAAGTCTCCACAGGAAAAAAATCTCAGACAGTGACTATCTCTGAGTTCTGATATTTTTTTATTTTTGTCATTTTGTATTTTCAGCCATTTCTGCAATGAATATAAATAACTTACATAATAAAAAAAATTGTTTAAATGCCATACCATATTTGGGTATTTCAATATCTGTTTAATGGAATGTCTTGGATGTCAGATAGAAGTCTCTGAGATTGGGACATTCTGTAGATATTATTCAAAATGTATTGTACCACACATACCCAAATGTGACTAACATTAAAATACAGCATGTGGGACTGAATTCTAGAATCAGGCCAGGTAGTAATCCCGGATAGTAGAGGGAAATAAAAGAAGAGGTGGACACTTTCACAGGCAAACTACTCAGCAAGAAGAAATCACCTATAGAAATTTAACACATCAAATGCGGACAGTAATTGCAAACCAAGCAAAATAACACACGGAAATAATAATATTTCAAAGATATTGCACAAACACCACATTTCTAACAGGGATTTTACTTAGTGTCCAAAGATGATAGATTAAATGATCACCATGATAAAAAAAAATCATGACTGACAAAGTATCATCATTCTCTGGCATCCTGAGCCAGTTTCCATGCTGACCTCAGTGTGCAGCGCATTGACATCAGCATACGAGCACTCCTCAGGGATTTTCAGAAACTCCTTCAAATTGTTGAGGATATTAACATATTCAGCTCCATATGCTAGTTTTAGTTTCAACTTCCTGGACTCTTCCTTGTCTTTTCCAAAGCTAGTATTTTAAAAAATAAAGTTTTAAGTAAAGAAAGTTCATATTCAGCTACCACAAGAAGCTTAAGACTTCCCAGATGACCCTCCATCACCCAGATACTGAGTCTTAGATGAAATGCTCCCAATCCTGATTTAGTCTCCTTTCTCACATGCACTTCCATGTTTGCCCTGGAAGTCATGGGCTCTCATCAGCAAGATGCCCCATATCCTCTTCCTTTTCTCTGCATGATCTCTTCTCCCTCTTCCTATAACAGAAGTCTCATTCTTCTCAGAAGAACTGCTGTTCCTTCAGCTCTCCACAGGAAAAGCAAGAGGAAAGCATGGCACAGTCAAGAACAAGTTGGCACATTTCTTTGGCTCCACTGACCCCTGGCACTTTAAATCTCCACACTGGGACCAGAGACCCTCCTTGACTGGGCCTAAGAGGGAAACTGATTATAGCCCAAATGCCCTTTATTTTCATAGTCCATGTTGTTCATTACACATCCAACTTGAAATGTTGTTCCCAGTCCTGAAAAAGGTCTGACTAAAGAGAATCAGTAACTGTGAAGGCCTATAGCTCCAACACCTCTCTCTGAGGTCCCTTCCCTTCCCATGGGCCTGGGAAAATCTGCACAACAAACAGAAAGAAGACACAATCAGTGGTGGGATCAAGAGAGAGCCTGTTCTAGTCTTTGAAAAATATCCAAAATTAGGGAAGCTGTGGAAGCTGTTTCAATATCGAGGGAAGATTCAGTCATTCTTTCAACAAGTATTTATGAAGCAATGTGCCAGGCAATCTGCTAGCACTGGGGATACAAAAAGGAAAATGCACAGTTTTTGTAGGGGAACTGACAATCTGGGGAAAGGAAAGATATACGGACAACTGAAATACAGTGCTATAATTGCTCTAATGATTCAAACTGGAACGGGAATAAAAGAAAAAGAGCAATAAATCTACCCTGAGAAATCATTGTAAATTTCAGAGAAGATAGATTTTGAAGTGGAAAAAAAAATGTGTACAAGGTATACAGGTCAACAGAAAGGAAGGCCCTTCAGGTACAGATTCAGGTGATAGGAGCACATCATGAGTGGAGACCTGGACAAGACTGAGTCTTAGCAGAGAGGGGTAACAGGAAATGACACCACAAATGGAGGCTGGAACCAAGTCATGAAGAGCCTTGTGTACATTACTGAGCCTACACTTTATCAACTTTACTAGGCAACTAAGAGAGAGAGAGACGTTGTGCGTGGGGTACTTTGGTTAAATTTGCCCATTAGAACGATCACATCAGCAACTGCATGTCAGTTACATGGGAGGGGGTGAACCTGGAACAGGAAGGTCTCTACAAGGGCCCAGAGAAGAGATGTCAAAGGCCTAACTGGGGCAGAGTAAGGGAATAAAGACGGAGAGGACGGCATGGAGAGAAGAAACATTTGGTCCATAGAACAGTCAGACAATGTCAGTCAATGTCTTAATTAGACATTGGGAACAAGGAAGAGTAATCACCACAGTGAGGTGCTACCTCAGCACAAAATTGGTATAGTAATTCATTCTATAGGCCTTTCTTTGCTCACCCACTGTGATACTACATCAGGGAAACCTCCACATTGTGACCTAAGGGGACAAATGTAGGCTATGGTCAAGTTGGCTGAGGGTCTCCTAAGAGACATTGTTCACACGTGTGGAAAAGATGAAAAGTTTTGAGAGTTGAAATGACATACTGTCAGGTCAGATAATCTAGCTAGGCTTGCAGGCTCTGGTCCTACCCCTCCTGATTCCTAAATGAACCCTATCTATACACAACTAAGAGGCACCCACCCATCCACCCCTCCAGATTTACTCTATTTGCAAACAAAGTGAACCAGTAACAAGAACCCCTTGGTGGCCCAGTCTGCATATGTTTCTGACAGTGTCTTATGAAGTACTTCAAGCCCTTATTGGCCAATTTATTTAAGTAAATACTTACGTTTTCTTTAGTCTTTTCACTTTATTTTCAGCTTTGGTAAGTTTTTTATTTATATCATGGGCATAGCTATGACATTGGTCAGTCTGGCTACAGCTTTTTCTCTCTGGGTTCTCCAAAAAAGCGCACACGCTTTTAGCTCTTTCTTCCACATCAACACTCTTAAAACTTGAAACAAGAAGAATGCCTTTAAAAGACTATTTTTCCATTTAGATCATATTTCCATGTACCACTATCATAAGTAGCTCATTGGGGAAATGTTTTGGCTGAATGTACCTAATGGCCAGTACCATTGTATTCACTCTAAGTTGGGTCCACCCAAGGAATTTTTTCAACATTACTTGTGAGGCCATGGACTTACTACCAGGTTCATAATGCAGGCTTTGAAAAGGAATGTTGTTTTGCTGATCAAGATTAAATAGGTGTCCTGGAGAAATAAAGACTAGTAAAATTCTATGTCAACTATATCTCAATTAAAAAGAAGACTAGGAAAATCACAGTCTAATGTATGTGATAAGAAGATTTGATATATAAACAAGGCAAAAATAATAATAGCAGAAAATTACAAAGTGCTTACCAAGTTCCAGGCACTGTTCCATGTGGCTTAAATATATGAACTCATTTAATCCCCACTATGACCTTATAAGAAAGCTACTATTATTATCTCTGTTTTGCAGATGAGGAAACAGATTCCAAAGGAAATTTTAAAACTTATCCAAGATCATATAGCCTAATAAATGGTAGACTTGGGATTAGAACCCAGGCAACCCAATTCCAGAGGCCATGTTTTATTATCACAATGCTAAATTTGCCTCCCTGTTCATAGTAATACAAGTTAACATGCAATATACGTAAATTACTGGTTACAAATGATATCTTACATGATGGCATTAAATGGTTTCATCTACTGCTTTAAAGCAAACAAATCAACCAACCAAGGTCACCTAGAAATACCTTCCCTTCTTCAATCCCTCTGATAATGTTTGTCCAAATCCAGTGTAAAACAAGGTCTTGTAGTTGCACCTGAACCAATCACATTTTCAACTATTGAGTTGTGTTTTATAAATAGTATCTCATTTAATTCTCACCTCAATCTAATGAATTAGTTATTACTATCTCCATTGTTCAAATGATGCTCAAAGACAGTAAGGAATTTTCCAGAAGTCACATAGCTAATGGAGGGAAGAGCTGGGATTTAAGCTGAGGTCTGAGAGAGCATGCTCTTAAGCACTCTCTACATGGGCATTAGACACTAAACACACACCTTGCCAGCACCATGTATTTCTTCTAGAGTCCAGATTAGGGAAGTGTTTCAGGAGGTCATCAGGAAGACATGATGGCCAGTTTGACATGAGAGCTGGACCTGAGCAATTGGATGCTCCCACTCCCTCCCCTGTCTTTGGAATATGTACTCAGCTTGCCTTCCCCACTTCCAGAAGTTGCGCCAACAATACAGCCTTGAGGTAGTAATGTGGTGATGAGACTATCTGGACTGTGTACGTGAGTAAAGCCAGTTAAGGACACCTGTTTATGTGAGTGAACCCAGCAAAAGCCTCTATATAAACTTTTAAGATTTGATGGGCAGGTATGGAAATCTCTTCGTCTTGTGGCCATCCAAGACAAGCCTCATACATCAGTTCCCTTACTTATTAAACCTTCCGCCTACCAATCTGGAGTGCTCTGCCTTTTTCTTCAGTCTTTCCTTGCCCAGCTGGTATAGGGGTCAGTTTCAGATTAAACCCGGAAGCTTCAAAGAGGTTGTGCAGGAAGCTGGCTGGCTAACTTGAGCCTAAACCAATCATCACACAGAGTTCTCAATGCCCCAGTTGATGAGACTTAGGATTTCTTTAGTATATTTTACTGAAAGTTTCATTGCAACTTGCCAAAATCCCATTACCAGATATTGAAAATATTTAAGTATTTTATAAAACGATTTATTTTAAAATTTTAAATTTGTATGAGTACATAAGTAACAAAGCCAGTTCCTATTTAGATTCCTAGCTCGAAGTTACACCTACAGCTCTGCCGGAGATACAAGAATACATTTGTTTCTAACTAAAATTGAGAGCCACACTAGAAAGCAATCTAGGTAAATATTGTCATGTATTGGCAGAATACCTCATTTATTAACTTTGGCCCAATCACAAAGAGGAAGGAGAAATTTTCTTGCAATTCCCCAAATTTGTGTCCTCAGCCATACTTTTTATTTCTACCATCATCTGGTTTTAGTTATCTACCACCAACGTGGACATTGAGATATATAACACATATGTGGCTTTAGTGCTATCATTTAAGATAGCTACATGTATATGTGTTTGTGTATTTGTCTATGCATATAATTTATTACCATTGGATCAAGGTGCTGGGAATTTATTTTACACAAAGCTTTCACAGTTAAAATAATTAAAAGTTATCTTGACTAAATAATTTATTCTGCTCTAATGCCAAAGTTGTTACCAGAGCTGATCCAGGGTACAAAGTATAATCCACTTGATAAATTCCACTTCAGTTCTCTTTATCAAAGTTAGACACTTAATATCTATTCAAGCTCTTTGTCTTATAGCACATAGTATTCAGATATGCATCCTGGTTTTAGTTTTCCTAACTATAAATTAAAAACCAAACATACCAATAAATTGGGAGCCCTTTATGTGCTTTACATCTGTACATGAATATGCAATTTGATTGCTAAAGGAGCATTTCTAAAGGTGCAAATTCAAGTTATGGTTGTTTTTTTATAGGAAAACTAACAAAGCTAAAAAGGTCAAAATAATCGGGAGTCAAGGAATTAAAAGGGCGATAAGCACAAATAATTTCACAAGGATTTCTTTAAAAATAAAATCTACCCATACTGGTTTTGTAAAGATATTCACCAAAACAGTAAAAGTTTGCTCACTTCTACTCACTTTCTATGAATGAGATTAGTTCAAAATAGAATAAAATAAAAAATTCTCACACTCCCAAAAATTAAGCTTCAATAACTTACCAAAAAAATATCGCAGGCAACTTATCCATTTGTCTTAACTTTTCAACAAGAAGGGGAAACATTTTTACCATATCGTCTGAACTTGACACCAAATTAGGGCTAAGCTTCTTCAGTACTCTTTTGGCCTAGAGTCGCAAATAAAAAATGATTTTTAAAAAATAATTTGCTTAAATAGGACAAAAAATGGAATTATTTAATTGGTTGAACTTTGAAGTATTCCTCAGAGAAAATTTTTTGTGAGTTTTTAAAAATATTTCTTTTAAAATGTATTCTCAAGTTATGTTAAAAAGTCAACAGAGTAATAGATAAGTCAGTCTAAATGAATATTTTTCAAAATGTAGACTGGAATAGATACACGATATTCTGAAGGCACTACAAATGAGTCAAGAGGATAAAGATTATTCAGCAAGTGTTGCTGCTTCACCTGTTGGAGAGAGTGACTGAAGTTCTCACCTTTTATTAGAGAGTAAAATAGCTTCCAAATATATTAAAGAGCATAGAAAATCAATGATAAAATAGCCAGAAGAAAACGTAAGAGAGTATTCATGACTTATCCGGGTAGGAGCAGGTTTTTCAAACTTAAAGTAATAGAGAAGCCACCTGAGAAAAGTTCAATATATTGCACTCTATAAAAATTAGAAACTTCCTCATGTGGCAAAAGAAGAAAATCAAAATGTAGAAAGTCATCAAAAACCTTGAAAAAATATATAGATGAGGAAAAAATTTTTATGCAATATGACACAAAATCATTCTTTATACACAAAAAAACTTGAAAAAAAATCACATTTTTTTTAAAAAAAGAAGGAACAGCCCATTGATAGTATCATAAATAATGGTCCAATGAAACAGACTCTTTCATAAATCACCCATTGCTGAGATTTTTTTCTTTATAATTTTCTGTGTTTTGTAATTTTTCAACAGGCAAAATGAAAAACTTTTAAAATAAAAAAGAATTTTTAAACTACATTAACCAGTAGCTTGTAATAATATAGAGAGATGCTTACATTATAACACTTAACTGAAAATTCAGGATATGAGTTACAAAAGGGACTGGACAGAAGTGCAACAAATTGTTTACCTCAGAGCGACGAAATTGCAGGTGGTAATTTTTATTCTACTCCTCCAAATTTTACAATTTTCTATAAAGAGCGTCTACTATGTTTTTAATAAGAAAAGAAATAAACATGATTTTACATCAAAAAATTAACACTAAATTCCTTTACATAGTCTACAATAGAAAATCTTTGGTAAAACAAATAATAATGTGCTATCATGAATACATTTTCTTAATACAGTCTATTTTCCTTTTTAGGCATCATTTGGGAGGGGTGGAAGGTGGGCAGGACTTTGGTTTCCAGTTTGTTCCTGGTTAACAGTTAATGGAATATAATATTATTTGCCAAAAACATAGGCTAAAATACCTGCTGTAGTAGTATTTCCTGACATCAATACCATCTTTAACTTTATTTCTTTTATCACTGCAGTGAAAAGGGCAAATAAACATGGCACATAGTCAGTAGACAAGAATCAAAAGTCCACCAATCTTAATGCTCAAGGATAACTCCTTCTCAGAGTAGCCACTTAAGAGTTTGTCATCTGCCAATTTGCCTGAGCCTCTTTCAAATATATTTATATTTCCTCCTCTATCGTCATTTACATGAGTTTCAGACATTGGTTATCTTTATTTATAATTTCTTTTTATTTGTCCAAAACATATTTAGGGTAGCTCCCCTACTAACTCGCAATCATCTCAACTATTATTATTCTGGAGCCAGTCCTTTTTCTGTGAAAGCAACATCAACAATATTGATTTCTATATTAACTGGTTCTCCGTTTTTAGTTATCATAACAATCTGAAGGAGTCAAAAGGCTATTGCACATGTCTTAGTGGGCACTGGGCTAAGAGATGAAACCACTACCCTCCCTTTTTTTTCTACCTTAGACTCACTGAGTAACGTGTTTAAGTGAAATTTCTAAAATGAAAAGTGAAAGAAAAACTGGCATTGGCTAAGTTATATAACTCCAAACAGTTAACAATTGAGAGGATCTTTGCCCCAAAGTGTGAAAATTACCTTCTTTACTTTGCCATTTTTAATCCAACGTGTTAGTTCTGCCTTTAAGTTTTCTTCGTATTTTCTAGCATCCAATTTTTTAATGACTATTTTATTCTTAAAAAGAACAAATTCCTCTGGACTCAATTCCTTGGGAAAAAATTACCACAAAATTAAGTCAAATTATGCAATCTACATAAAAAATACAATTATATATTTAAATTTACAAATCTCCTTAACCAAATTGCAAACTCCTTGAGGATAGGGGTTGTTCAACATCTTTTCATCTCCCCATAACTTCTAACACAAAAACCTATGATGATGGATGAACTCTTCAAAGGAAAGAATATAGAACAAAGCCAAGGAAACAATGAAAACTGACAGACAGAAGAAAGCATAATGAAAGAAAATAGAAGAATATAAATCCAAAAAGGGAACCAAAGTATCACAAGTGCTAAAAAAAGAAATATTTTCAAGAATTATAGGATATTCTATATTACGAAATGTAAGAAAGTCAAGAAGAAGAATGTCTGGAAAGAAAGAATAAATTATTTCCAACATCAACTTCAATTTTAATTTAGAGAATAAGTGTGCTTAAGTAGAATAATTTTCCCATATTCTTCAATAGCATTAACTAAAGTAGTTTCCACGCATACATATTCATATATTTACCTGAGCCCTGGGCCAAGTTTCCCAGACTTGAACCATGGTATCATAAAGTTGGACACTATCTTGAGGGGAAAGCGTAAGATCAGAAGGGAAGCCATACTTTTCGATCTGTGAAGAAATAAATTAATTAATGGATGGATGGATGAATGAATGAATAAATTGGGAATACTTACTTTCTTTTCATTTCATCTTATGTCATATCCTATGTGTCATGTCTCTATTCATGAATCCAGAGACATTAAAGGGCAATAAACTAAAATATTCTACCCCTGCAAGGATCTAACTGTTAACAAAATCTTAACCAGGAAGTATCCCTAACCCGCTGAAGCAGAAAAACCCCAGAGTCCACTAATAAGTTTTCATATTATTTCCTAAGACTAATTGTACTAGACAACAAACTGACACTTCTCTATGAAACATCTCTAGAACACCGTTGACGGTCCTAGGCAGTTGGAAAATATGAACACTCTCAGTGTGGTCTCAGTTGAAACTGAAATTGAAATGTTTTTACAAATAAAGATGATTCTATGATCATGCAAAAAGGGATAAAGCTTTGTTAGATAGAGATTCAATATAAAAGCTGGGTGAACTTCATGAAAACAAAGGCTCTCAGACAATCTTAAGACACCTTAAGAAATCTCTCCCCCGACGGCTAGCTAGGTTACTGAGCTGGTTCTGTCTTAAGCCTTGAGAACATGTGCACTACTTATTCCTCTCACAAAGGCTTTTAATGTTACTTATGGGCCAGGCACTGCTTCAGGAACAAGAAAAAAAATCCTGCCCTCAGAGAGTGCATTATAGATTCCCGGAGTTTCAAACACCACTACTCCTAATCTATTGTGTGCAAAAGGGCTAGAATAACAGCTCTCAAACCAGGACCTTTGAAAAAATGTTAAGGGTAGACAGTCCATGGGAAATACCCTATCAAACACAGTTAACCAAGAAGCTTTACTTCAAGACCTCTGTTATGTTAATGTGCACTGTGAAGCTCCAAGAAAGAGACATGGCATTACACTTTTCCCCAACTTATCTGAAGAAGAAACCACAGTGTTAAAAAAAGTACCTATTACCAGGTCATGGAAGATTGGAGCTACTGGACTAAAGGAGACACTCCAAAAATAACAGAGTTCGGAAAGAATTGAAGAGATGTTTGGTGCAGTGGAAAGCGTAGCATACTTGGAGTTCTAATCATAGCTCCAACTACAAGCTCCTTGGGTTTTGGTTTTTCTCACCTATAATATGAGAATGACAACATCTGCACTGTAGTCTTTCAGGATTGTGGTGAGATTCAAAAGAGTTAAATATATTAGGATTTTCTTTTCATACTATGCTATGCAGCATAAATATAAAGAACCATCATTTAACAACTTTCACATTGGATCCATGAAGTTAGCTAGATGGTAAGGACTACATTTAAATAGACCAGTAAATGTGCACACTGTCTTGGAAGGTGAGGATTTCAGTATCTCATAAATTACACCTTGTGGGTGACTACACAGTCTGTCCATGAGACTATCCCTTTCTTAAGTAATTAGTTTTCTAAGAATTATCAGGTTCTTACTGATGTTATGTTTCTATTTTGGTTTCTGGAATAATAGTGATGCAATTTCCAAAGTGTCTCTCATCCTTTTACAGATGCCATAGTTTCCTCATCTTTAAAATAGGGATAATTTGGGGATAATTCACATGTCACAGTTTCATTGTGAAGATTAAATGAGATAATGTATATAATACACTATTAAAATGCCTGGTGCTTTTTTAGTATCCTACCTGTAAAGTTGATTCATTATCAGCTTACAGATACTCTCTCAGTTCATCAACTCTATCACTAAAAGGGTATACTAAACTCAGTTGCTCTCTCCTGCACAGATAACTAGCTGGTATACCTTAAACTGACCTAAGTGATATAAAAGATGATACACAAGAGAAAAGATCATTGGTTTCTATTACATCTTCATTCATAAACATAACTATATCATACCACAATGCTCATATTTTATTTTGAAAAAATAAAAATGAAATAAGATAAATAATGAGTCCAAAGTCACAGGTGCTGGTAAGCATGTATGAACTGAGTGGAAAGAGACTGGAAAACAGTTCTTCCTAAGACTGCCTGGTGCTGACAGCTTCTCAGGGAAATGAGCAGCTATTCTTTTAAAGCAGAGTAATTCGTAGTGAAGATTACGCAGCTCTTCTCTTTGCCCAGGAACAAGTCACATGTAGATTGAAGGCAATCTCTCATCACAGCTGGATTAAGGAGAGCTCACTCATCCTGCTCCATCCCTTCCTTTTTGAAACTATTTCCGTGAGAGAATAAGAGAGGAGAGGATCAAAGTTGGATGTGTTCCCTTTCATTCTTCTTTTTTGCCTCAATTTAATCTGTTCCCTTCATGATCGAGCAATTTCAACTTCGTCTTATGTAAATACACACCTCAGAAACTTAACCACAGTTGTCTAAACATTTAAAAAAGCATAGGTCTCTGTATCTATCCCCAGGTATGATGTAAGAGTCAAGATTTAAGAAGACTCCTACAAGAGCACAGCCATTCGGGGTCAGAAGTCATACAGGGTCAGAGCACACTGTAGTGGTTACATTGCTTTCCAGTTACTCTATTAATAGCTACTGAAAGTAGAAAAAGGCACGTGGCCCAAAATGATGATCTCACCAAGTACGCCTAGCCACTGTACTTACAGCTGATTAAAGACAATGTGTCTTGAACCATACCAAGCAGAATAAACCATTAAAAAATTACAAAATACTATTCAATTAGAAAATGACTGGGAATTCTATGCTGAAAATGTCAGAAAAATCATTGGAAAGCTTTAAAAAATGATGTCTTTATTATATATCTATTCTCTAGGCGTGGAGTTGATGATGAGGGGCAAGAATGAGTTTTATAGCATTTGGTTTGGGTCAGTGCAAAGCAAAGGAAAAGCTACTTAATAAAATTCTATTTGAAACCATCCAAAAGACAGAATCTCTTCAGCTGGATATTATACAACCTTTACCATCACAGCTCAGAGTCTGTGTAGTCCATTCCATTCAGCACTCACTCAGGCATTCAACCTATAAATTGTTCAGTGTAACACTGTGGTTAAGAGCATTAGGCCCCAGAATCAGGCCATCTGAGTTTGGTTCCTAGCTGGACAATTACTAACTGAGTCCTTGGGCTATTTAACTTCTCTATCCTTCTCCTTTCTCATCTGTAAATTGTGGATAATCATAGCGCATTTATTATAAAGACATTGCGAAGGTGAAAAGAGAAATACATATAAATGTTTAGCAAGTGCCTGACACATAGTTAAATGCTCAACATATGTTGGTCATTGTCATTCCACAAATACTTATTGAGCAGCTTTTAGATATAAGGCACTATGAGCTATCTGTAAGATAATCCAGAGGTGAAAATGTACAAAATTTTTCATCAGAAAATTTAGAATCTAGTTTAAAAGAAAAAGCATGCCAAAAAAAATTATAATAGTAGGCTGACCATAGTTGCTGTCATTTAAAAATATATAAATAATGCTATATGTTATCAGAAAAGAAGATCACTTCAAGATGGAGAGATCATAGAAAGACTTCTGAATAAAGTCCCTCATTAGCAGAGACATGAAAGATGAATAGGATCTGGAAAGCCAGAGTTTAGCCTCTGGGGTAAAGCATTCCAGGTACAACATACAACGTGAAGTCTTCCAGGTGAGGCAAGTGACTCTAGATTAGAGAAGGCCTTGAACGCCAAGCTAAGAAGTTTGAAATGTATTTGTTTCCAATGGAGAAACATTGAAGGCTTATGAGCAGGAGAGGATCAGAATTCTATTTTAGGAAGATTAATGGAACAGTAGAATTTTGAACATAGCTTAATGAAAAGACCATCTGTTGGCTAATGTCATTTTAGCTTCGAGAGGCAACTTGAGCCTAAATGACCTCATCATGGGAATAGGATGTAAAAGGAAGAGAGAAAAGCACCAGAAATTAATAAATCCTTCCACACTCACAACTCTGTGCCACAACTGAGATCTCTTAAGGCCTTCATCTTATCGATCCACCGTGGAAAAAGTCACGTCAAGATTTTCATGTTAGTGGGAAGTGTCTCTTCCCTGTTTAGATCAATTGATGGTGATTAGATTCTGACATGAACAAGGGTGCCCATACAGCTGGAGCCGAACTGTTAGTCACAGAGAAGTTGAAGGCAGAAAAATGTGCTAAGAAGAACTGGGTAGAGAAAGACAATGTCTGGAAATAAAGAAAAAGAATAAACAAACCAAAGAACCCAGATTAGAATTATTCATTACTTCCTCTCTAGAGGTAGTTATTAAACTTTGGATGTCCCAGATAATTTGAGGATCTAATGAAATCTAGAAAACAGTACACACACAAAATTGTAAGGGGGTTTGCAGTCCCCCTGGATGCTTAGCATGAGTGCTTTCCATCCTGATGTCCATCGACCTAAGGTTAAGATTCTCTGTTGTAAAGAATACATGCTACAATTTTATGAAGGTTAATTGAACAACTTTCCAGTTGTGATATACACTAGTATTCCTCTAATAGGACAAATATGGCTTTATACGTACATGATCCGTTGTTAATGCTGCACATGGGTGAAAATGATCAAAACAAATGTCATTGTCTTTTACTGAACAGATATGCTTTTCTAAATCATTGTATCTCTCTCCATAGAGCACTAAATATGAAGAGAAAGAATATCCAAATTAGTGGGCATATAATGATGAGTATTTATACATAAGTTTAAAGCAAAATAAAACAATCCCTATGCTTCTAGAGCAAGCTTACCGAGTCTAACTTCATATGATTGATCTCTATGCAAGTTGTCTTTGAGAAAGTTGAGACACTGGTCAGACTTTACTTCAGAAATAAACTTTTCTTCCATCATCTTGTCTTCCTGTCTCCAGTACTGTTTTACTGATTGCAGCCACCTTAAAGAATAAATATACATATTATTTAAGCAGAATATGGAACTATTTACCAAGAACTTAGATATTTTAAGCAAAGAAAATTCCACATGCCTAAAAAGTTATACTTAAGCACATGGGTTTTGGATTTAAACTGCTTGAGTTTGAATCTCAGCTCCATCACTTCATAGCTGTGTACTTTGGGCAAGTTCCTTAACCTTTCTATGCCTCAGTTTGTTCATCACAAAATGGTGCAAAATAGTAGTACCTTCCTCATAAGATTGTTGTAAGAATTAAATGAGTTAAAATACCTGCAACATAGGAAGCATGATGTAAGTGTTTGTTGTCATTGTTGCTATCATTGCAGTGGGTGGTTGTTACTAGGGAAAATCAAGTCTGGTAACAAAACAATACTTGATATTCAAGTAATAAGGCTTTGTTGTTCTTACAATCACCATTGACAAGGTGGAAAAATGTTAGGAAACCTCAGGGTCAATGGCTGTGTCCAAGTTATTTCCATTTTAGCTTTACTTTTTAGATAAGAACAACAACAAAAAAGGGATACAACGCTATCACTTCAGATGACACTTATCTGAGAATTTTTGGAAATTTTTCGACACAGTTTCATATCTGATTGTGGGAGACCTTGATGTTCTTTTGGGGAAGACGTCTTCCTTCTATCCCTTCCAGGAAACATATCTTCAAAATATTTTTAGAGAAGCTATACTCTCTGAAGTTTCAAAGATAAGGTAATAAATTTATCTGAAAGTTATAATGTTATAGAAATAACCTTAAAGACTAAAGACCATATAGATAGTATATTATTCAACCATTCAATATATAATTACCATTCTGTCCAAAATGAAACCTATACCTACTCAGTAAGAAGCTTAGGGTTACTTATGGTAGCCGAAAGAACCAAAAAGGGACATCGAATCATGACAAGAAGATGCTCCCAAAATTTTCCTCCAGTTTCTCCACCAAGACAGTGGACCTAGTAAAGAAAAAAAAAAATATCAGTTGAAAAGTTGATTTGAAAATGGTAAATGGAAAAAAGCATAGAAGCATTAAATAGTCATGCACATTTCTCCAGTTTCACATGATTAAGCAAACCTAAATAAACAATGATGAAGTCAGACAATAGAGGTCACTGACACTTAACTCTTCTTCAATCTCCACAATAATCCATCGTTAATGCCAAAAATTCCAACTCTAAAAATCTGTTTGAAGCCATATTTTCCTCTCCATTCATACTGATATTCAAGCTACCATCACCCGGATTTCTACAATAGCCTCCTGATTGTTCTCTTAGCTTCCACTTTTTCCCCATACGCTCTTCACATCACAGCCATAATGGGATTTTTAGCCTAAGTCAAATCAGGCCATGTCACTAACTAAAGCTCTACAATGTCTTTCCAAAGCATTTAGAGCAAAATACAAATTGCTTAACTGGAAGTGTAACACCCTGCACAATCTGGCCCCTGCTCACTTTTCCAAGTTCATTGCAGGCCACTCTTACCCCTCATTCACTCTGCCCTGGACATACTGGCCTTGTTTTCATTCCCTGAACACACCTGTCCCACCGCAGGGCCTTCACACACATGGCTCCCTCTACTTAAACCCTCATCCACCTCTCTTAGCTGATTATTCCTACTTACCCTGCAAAGGGAAGCTGATGGTCACTCCCTCAGAAATACCTTCCTGAGCACCCATCCAAAGCTGTCCTTACTTCTCATTTTGCCATTATCATGGTCACAGCAGACTGATTTTTTCTTCAGAGTTCTTATCATAATGTTGACTTACATTTTCCTTGGTATGTTTCCTTGTTTAATTACTCTCTCCCTCACTACACCATAAGGCCATTACCGGTATACCAGGGAAAATGCACGGTGCCTAATACATAGTAAGCACTTAATTAATATTTGTTGAACGAATGAATCAATTACCTTTGTCTAAATGATACAAATTAAGACTTAGAGAGGAGGCCCAAAATTTGATTTTAATTAAATAAAATAAATTGTGACCCTTCCTTGGGATTCAACTGGAAAGACTTACTATCAGAGCCTAACAATAAATACATAAATAAACCAGTATATTTCTTTATCCCTTCTGACTTTGATTTGGTCAGATAGCAAACCACTTTACCAAATGCTGACTTTATATTTTTATCAGCTAACAATTTCTCTGAACTTTCTAAAATACGCAGTAACTTGTAAAGCCTTCCTGTAGGCATGTTTTACATATGCATAAATCAGGAAAACTGAGTTACCCAAGTTTCAACATCATTACACTTATGCATTTGGAGATGAGACCACAGTCCAAGATTCCACATTGTGAAGATCAAGGGTTTGGTTTAGTTTGGTTTCCCCTTAGAACAGGAATGTTTAAGGTCAGCAAGACAGAATACAACCCAGTGAATAAAAAAGAAATAGAATACTTCAGGACCAAACAAAGCAGAACAACAGCCTGATAGCCTGCTCCCAACTTCACACAAGGAAAAGGTAGATTCACTATAGGTTTGTCACCTTGTTCTCTTTAAAGCTGAAAATTCCTTGAAGCAAAGATATATAAAGTTTGCATTCTATTTCATCACCTTCAAATCATGTTGATAATAATATTGCTATGTCCCTCCAGATCTAAATCATTTTCCATTTTGCTCTCTGCCCAAGGAATCTGACCTCGGAAACCAGCTCAACCGACCTTCCTAGCTCTCTAGCTTCTGTTGGGTTTGGCCACTGGAAAGTTCAGGCAAGACATGGGAAGGAAGGAAAACAATCAGGTCAAGGTCTTTATTCTGTTAGCTCCTTTCCTAAGAGGTCAACCTTGACTGGCTATGTTCCTCCACCAAGGTCACTGCTCCTCCCAAAGAGGCTATCTCTACAGACTTTCTCTCCTTTTGTGTTCCATACTGCTTCCTCCTCCACCCCTCCTCTTTCACATAGTTAACAGCTTGGGGTTGTATTATTTCTGGATGACAGCACTCACCTTGTGGTTTTCCTTGCACAAACCTTTGTAAACAGCCCCTCTGTAAAGACACCTCACTAAGAATTATGCTAATTTGAATATGCAATCCGTTTTCTGTTGGTACCCTGGCTGAAACAACAACTTAGATAATTACCATCATAGTGCCCTACATTTTCAAATCTGAAATTATAGAGCATATACACACTAGGATATCAACCCAGAGAAATAGCCCAGAACCTACCTCATCAAATATAACATATCTGAGCCTTTTCACCCATTTTTGGCAATGAGGATCAAGCAGCAGAACTTCAAAGCATGCAGGCTCGGTGATAAGTACCTAAAAATATAAACGATTAGTGTAGCTAACTTTACTGAGCATTTCTTTTGTGTCAGGCATGGTAATACGAATCTAAAAAGTCGCTGCAGGTACTTACTGGGAATTAGGACAGAACATTGCTGGTGAGGGCAGTTTTAAGGTCATGGTGTGGCTTTGATATTTGTAGTTTAAGTACTTAGATTTATGAGCATTTGGATTAATGAAAATGGGGGAAAAAAAACCTAATACTTCCTTCATATTTTGTCTAGTCTTAATTGTTTACCTGTGAGCTCAGTAAGGGAGAAAACCTATCTTTATCTATAATTTACCTAACAACAGCTACACTGTCAAAACACAATATTTTTGAGATAAATTTTTATTATGAATAGGGTTAAATTTTTATTATTTATAAGAACAAGTAATTTTGAATGGAAAAAAAGAGCTTGGGTAGTTATTTAATAATGTAGTAGTTTTGTTAAATCGACTTAAATCCCTTTATAAATTAAAATGAGATATAATAATCTATTTCTTGATATTTTAGGTCATAATGTAAGTGTCCTTAGAGAGTGATGATCCTAGTTCCCACTCTTTAGAGTGGAACAAGCTCAGATTTTTCATATGGCAATTGCATTTCTTGCAAATTCAACGAAATTATTTCCACAAGGGTTTGTGACTATGTAGATTCTCAGTAAAAGAGAAATCTAAGTACTGTTCTGTAATTTAATAACGAATTCATTCACGAATATGCCATACCTGACAGTTGAGTGTATTATAATGGTAATCTCTCGTGAAAGTGCCACATAGAGCACTGCCAGGCGGTAACTTTTTGATAAAACGATTCTGAACGGTTGCTGCCACTTGACCGACAAGGACCTGATTGACAAGGAAAGAGACCTGTTAGTCATTCAGTAGAGAACAGACATGTAAAACCTCAGAGGACAAACAGAATTTGTCCACAAGTATATTATTTTACGCGCCTAGAAAGCTTAACCCTATTCCTATCCCTCAGTACTAGATGACTGTATTTGAGTTACTCGGCTAAGGAAATAAGGTTTAAATGAGAACACTTAACAGAGGGTAAAAGGAAGATAAACATAGCTTCCCCCAAAAGAAAATCCAGGAAAAGATCCTCACACACCAGAAAAAACTTCCTGCATGATCAAGGCTTCAAGAGAAGGTGTGTGTCAGTAAAGGCAGATGCTTCTCTGAAGCCAAGTATAAAGCCTAATTTGAGAGCAGCCATCAAAATCTGGAGGCCAGACTTTTTCTTCCCTCTAATTCTAAGGAAAGTGTTGTTGCAGCCTTTGAAACTGGAAGGAGAAATCGCAAGTTAAAAAGTAAAGGGGCCGAGATCTACCACATGACCATGAGCATTATTTTAAAGGAGAGATTCAGAAACGAAAGAGAAAATTAAAGTTGCTTGAGCGTTACCTTTGTTGGTGCAACATACACCACCACCCCTTCATCACTCTCCTTCAGCACCTTCTCCATGCAGTAGTAGGAAGCATAGGTTTTGCCTGAGGATGTTGGGGCAACAATCACTGCTGACTCATTATTATCCACAACATCAAGGACCTCTCGCTGCAGGGTCAAGAGCACCATTTTTTGTCAAGAAAGCAAACAGCATATTACCAACACAAAGACAATATCACTTGTACCCTCTCTAGGTCCTGTGCCTGTATTATGCTGCACCCAGAACTCTGAACCTCTGAAGATGAGGTCTGGTAAACACTCAGAAGGATGATTCATGAGAATGCCTGGATTACTCACATCCTTGCCTCAGAAAAGAAATTTTATTTTACATTTTGACCTGGAGGGAGAGTTTTCTTTCTGAAAAATCGAAAGTGAGACTGAGCGAAGCATCCTTTTCAGTTGGAAAACATTTTTTCCAATTACTTCTCGTTTAGTTAAGTTCAGAAAAGGCTTTGCAAAATTAAATTCCAAGAAATTAGTCATGCCATGGTTAATCTAGCTTCATCCACAGAGAGATATCAATATATCTTTTCCTGATGATGTAAATAAAGGCCAAGAAGGAGAAAAAGTCAATGATTCATGGAACTCGAGCCACATTCTCCAGACACAGGAGAAAACCATCTACTACCTTTGAAGGTGTGCAAGAGCTTCACGGGTACTCAAGGCTTGGGCATCTGCTTGTATTACGTCAAAACATGACTAGTCAAAGAGTCTTAATACTGTTTGCTCGCAGTATGATAAGCAGAAGACGGGAAAACACACCTGCCTGTCTACTCTCTTTATTCACGGTTCCCTCTCAGAGACACACTAGCGTGAACTGAGCAGAAGAACTACAATTTGTGTAGGCCTAATAAAGAATATGTTGCTGTCTTATGACCCATATTGAAGGGCGGAACTGCTCCCCATGCTCTAGAAAAAAAGAAAATCAGGTTCTGACTTCCTACATGGATATATTTTATTCTCATGTGTTAACCAACCTTTTTCAATTTTAAATAAATTTGTCTAAGAAGAGCTAAAATGTGGGATTACTGACTAAGGATTCTGCACAATTTCCTGTTCACTTAAAACGTTTTCAGCCCATTTGCCTACAACCCTCCTACATGAATCCAAGGCAAAATTGACTGATCACTATAGAAAAAGTTAACTTTCAGAAAATGCCCAAATTGGATGGTGACAGGTTGTATTACTAGCACACAAGGAGCATATGATGCACAATCAGATTATCTTTCTTATCCAGTCACAGATGGTGTTGTTGGATACCTACATATAAACTCCCAGATTAGACCACCGAAATTTTCCTGTACATATTTATATCTATATACAAGTTTTTCTGTTGCCATAGGCAATATTTGGAAATTCCTCTAAGCTAATGTGACAAAGATGTCTATGTGACTCAATCAAAGTATCCACATGAAAACAGTTTATATATTAGATGAAGGGTCACAATCCTTAAGTGGAAAAAAGTCGACAGTTCACCTTTTGGATGAAACAGTTTCAAATTATATTACACAAAATTTAAAACTTTAAGTAAAATATAGCATGTAGAGACAAAGTAAAGAGAAGCTCTGAAATCACACTGATTAAGAAAATACAATGTTTCCTGTCATTACCTGCCATGTGTCAGGAATGAAATCTTGGACCCTGGGATCTGGATCATTTCTCTCATCTCGTATCAAATAATGGCCCATGTATTGTAGTTGAAACCTAGCAGGTCCAATGTCAATTGCATATTTATTCTTTTTCTTCCTTTTCTCATCATCTCCTGTTACCTGTTATTATTTCAATACATTATTTTATTTGAAATCATCTTAAAATTAAATAAACATTTAAGAAATACTTATTGATATCTTAAAAAATATTAAATTCATATAAATTAAATTTACTATACAATTTATTAAGTTTATATAAATAACCTTTAATAAATATTAAATGTTTATTTATTAAATGTTCCATGCACAAGGCATTTTTACCATGCTTTTAAATAGTCTCATATTTAAGGAAGAAAAGTTTTATCATCTAAAATATCATTTTTGGGATAAATAAAACAGCAGATATTACTGTTAAAAAAAAGTTCATCCTAGAATTGAAAGCTGGAAGCCTGTTAAAGCCTAGCCTTCATTCTCCCTACAGGCTTTAGATATGGTGCTAGAATTAAGTACAGGATCCATTTTTGTTACCAAGAGGGTTCAAAGTGCCATCCAGAGATCATCTGGTATCTAATCCCTGCTTCCAGAAAGCATCTGTACAAATTTTCATATTCTAATTTACTTCAAATTTTGGCAGCTAGTTTAGTAATAAATAGTCTCAAATCTATTATTTAATAAACTAGAAGCAGAGGAAATATGTTCAGTTAACTGTATATATGAGATCCTTTATGACATCAATTAATTAATCTACTATATTAAAATTGGTTAAAAGTTAAGGTAAGGAGAAATTCTAGTTATCTTACCAGGGTTGGATCTAAAGAGTTTGCCAAATTATTAAAACCTAAATATTTAAGGCATTTGGCTATAAATTTATGATCCTCTTCCAAAATTTCTGGGTATCTCTCCAGAAGCGAATGGATTCTTTTCATCATTTGAACAGCTATACTTAAATCTTTTGAAATTTTGCCTTGTTGAAGAAACAGTAAAACCGTTAAAAAAAGCATCAGAAATAACAATTGCTTGATCACTCATGACAATTATCTAGTCAACCAATTAACACAATCTGATTAAACTCACTATTTTACTTGACTTTAGTGGAAGTTTTAAGGAATTAAAAAAACTAAACTCACGATTAAATAAAATTAATACTCCATCTATCCACACTTCCATATCATCTAATAGCTTCAAAATAGCTGTTTAAGTGTAGGGAAAAAATAAAACAAAAAAGACACAAACTTTGTAATTCATAGCAGAGATAAGAACCATTTGAACTCAGTTCTGAACGAATTTTCACAGGAAAATAAAGAAATAACCTGCACGCTATTTTCATGTGTCTTCTATGTGCATAGAAAAAACTCTGCGACATTAGATACCTGATCAAAACATCAGCAACATTTACTGAGGTCTTCTCTCGACCACATATTATATTTGTGTTTATGAAACAATCAGTGGAACCTTCCAATCATGAAGAGCTAAAATAGAACCTCACTACACCCCAATAATTCTATACAGACTCTATATATGTTCACATATAGCCTCTTTATTTCTATTCCACTACTATTTAACACAAGGTCAGGGCTGTTGTAATGCCCTCTCTCTTCAACATGTACTACTGAACGCCTGCTTCTGCAAACCACAGATCTATGCTTTAAGGAGGTTCAGAAGAAATTTAAGACAGAGTTCTTACATCCACGAACTTTCAGTCTGGTTGGAGGAACAAGAGATTGCTCTTGACATAGATGAGTATGAAACCTGATTTATAATTCAGGGTCCAGCAGGAGTGACAGAGGCAGTAGGTGTCACGTGAGCTGGAGTAGTTGGGAAGCCTTCATGAAAAGATGGGCCATAAACTGGCCTTAGAGGACAGAGAGAATTTAGGCAGATGGAGACAGGGAGGAGGATATCTGTAGGAGAGATGATAATTGCCTCCTCAACATCCATTACGCCATTTTTCCTTATCAATATTTATATTAACGGAGATGGCAATGTGCGCAGTTAAAAGCCCGTATTTTCTAATCTCCCTGTAAGTAGGTATGGCTTTGTGACTAAGTTTGGCCATTGAGATGTAAGCAGAAGTTGGTGGAATTTCTGGGAGGGCTCCTTATATGGGGGAAACACAACTGGGATGGTACATGTTTGCCTTTTTTCTTCTTCTGACTTTATTCTGGATACAACCATAATGGCTGGAGTTTCAGCAGCCAACCTCATAACCTTAGGAAGGCAAGCCACACACCAGCGATGATGTGGTATGATGACAGAGGAGCCTAAGTCCCTCGTGACAGTGTAGAGTTGCCACAGCAGCACTGAACTGCCTATATCTGGACTTCTTTTACATGAGAGAAAAATCGATTTCTATCTTTTTAAAGCCATTGTTAACTCTCTGTTAATAGCAGCCAATGGCAATTCCTAACTGATGTAGTATCATGGATAAGCAAAATTACATAAGGTAAGGCTTAGAGATGGAAATGAGCATGGTACCTGTGGGCTCACTGAGGGACTGTCTTTCTTGGGTAAGAGAATAATGAGATAGAGCATGAATACAAAGAGGAGTCATGTGGCCGTGCATAAAAGGAATCCGAGTAGGAGACACTCGAGACAGGTAATTAACTAGAACTACTTGAAGAAGAATTGTCAGTTTAGAGATGTAGATGTGGTAATTTCATCTATCATCAAAATTACATCTGTACTCAGTCCCATTTTTCTCTGATTTTTCCCATAGCTATCTCTTCCACATTTCAAACTTTAGGAAAATAAAGAATGAAAGCACAGACTATATGAATCACATGAGGAAATAATACCTGAAAATAGTGTGCAGACAATATTTGCAAATGATGATTTGCAAAAATGACTCTCTACTACCTGTTGGAGACATTGATAAAGCAGAGCACGGAGAGCCACAGAAACTTCAGGGAACCCTTAGAATACTAAGCAGCCAGGACCCATTTCTATCCAGTTCCCTCTCTGCTAGGTCATAGTTTGGAGATGGTCGTGTTCCACTACCTCAGGCTGCAGCTGCTATTGGGCATCTACTGTCCTATAGCTACAGCTCTGGAGGATTTCTGAAAAACACTCTCTTCTCTTGTTCTGTCAAGAACTATGAAAGGGCTGCAATCTGACACTATTAGCAAGCTAATCATTTACTCTGCCATAGCTTCATGGATGCTGGCAAAAGACATAAGACTCCTGGGTCAGAGACAAAGGACTTTATTATGCATGGTACAGCTAGCAGCATAAACGTCCTGTGTGTGTCAGTTCTCCTGGTCCCTTATGTTTCACCAGGGAGATAGGGAGCCCAAGTGGAAGCTGCGCACACACTGGATTTGTGTCACAGCTAAGGAATTCTGAACTTAGAAAACCCAAATCTTTTCTAATGGACTTCAAGCAAACCTGTCCCTTTGACCTGGAGGGAGACATTAACTTTATTACACTAGCAAGTAAACAAACCTGGCCTTTACTCTAGAAGGAGATACAGTCTCTATCCTGCAATGCTGTTGACTACACAAACATCCTTGAAAACATAGTCTGGAAAAAAAGCTGTCAGCGCTTCTGCTTGCAAGGCATGCAGAAACATGAGAGACCCATGGAGAATCACCTCCCAACAGCAACTTCAGATCTCCCAGGAGGTGATGGCTTCTCTTCTTTGACAGGCCCTGTTTCCACTGCTGGGCCTCCTCCTGCCTTGGTGGTCGGTGCCCTTAATTATGTCCACACATTCGGAAAGAGTCCTTTCTTTACCCACTCTCTTCAATTTCTTTTGTTGAGACCCTGTCTCTGAACCTCTCTGCAATTCCACTTCCTCATTTGCCAAATAGGGATAATAATAACTATCTTAGAGGGTATGGCTGAATAAAATCAGATAATGTATGTAAAGATTTTAGCATAACCATGCATTCAATAACTATACTAGCATCATTAATGTTTTTATCACTACTCTCTATCCATATAATATAGAATCATATACCTTCATCCCGGCAATGTTCTTTCCATGCTTTAAAGCAGGCACTTAACCCTACCATTTCAACCTGAATTTTCACTGAGTTACTTTTACATGATTTTAAAAAATCTTCCAGTTTCCTTATTCCAGAGTTTAAATTCTCTTTCAACTCTTTTTCAACAGAAAATAACAGATCATTCCATTGTTGTTGTTCTTTCTGATCTTGTTTGAGAAGTGAACTTTTCTTCTTTCTAGTAACTTTTTCAGATTTAGCATCCTGCTTAATAAGAAAAAGAACACGACATGAAACAAGTGGAAATACTCCAAGATTCCATTTCATTAGTGAGAAAGCATTTTCATGTGTTTACTGTTGATTTTGACCATCATCCTGTTCATGAACTGGCACATTTTCAATGCCTTTTTCTTAAAATTATAGTCTTTGCGCAATGCAGAACTTCAGTATAACAGTATAAACTTCAGTATAGAAGTAAATAGTCTCTCTCTGCAGAAAGTTTTCTAGATTTCTGAGTGATGTAGATTATGAATAAAAGACTAAATGTAATAAAATAGAGAAGGAAAGGCCACTGGGCTCAACTGTAGGGAATCTTCTTCCAGATTTATTTATTCACTAATTTTTTCATCCTTTCTTTCCACAAAGCATTTTGAGCACACTCCTCCCCACCCCCTATCCATCCTTTGCAGATTCATCTTGAAAAACACCAACAGTCTCAAAGTGATCTAAGCAGACATTAGGCAAAGAGGGAGGATAAAATTGCCTATTTAAAAAACAGAAATCCCAATGGGAAATGGAAGAGTCACACACTCTTGGTAGGGTGTTAATTTATCCCACTTCCCCAAAAGGTGGATCTAACACTTAATTCCCATTTTGCCTGAATTGCACTGTGACCAGGGCAATTCCCTCCAATCTCTCCTGGGAGGGACTGGAGCCAGGGCCCAGGCCCTCAGGCCACGTGTCAGGGGCCAGCCTTGCGGCAGGGCTTGGCTGGGCAATGCCCCTGCAGATGGCGGCAGACTGGGGTGACTTCTGGATGCTCTTTTCCCTTCTTCACTTGTGCTTAAAGTAAAGCGTGGACTGAGCCAGCCCTGATGGCCCAGCAGTTAAAATTCCACGTGCTCTGCTTCAGTGGCCCAGTTTCAGTTCCCAGGCACAGAACCACACCGCTGATCCGTCAGTAGCCATGGTGCAGCAGGGGCTCACAGAGAAGAACCAGAAGAACTTAGAACTGTATACAACTATGTCCTGGGCTTTGGGAGGGCAAAAGAAGAAAAAAAAAAAGGAGGAAGATTGGCAACAGATGTTAGCTTACAGCCACTCTTCCCCTGCTAAAAAAAGGGAAAAAAGTAAAGCCCAGACCTCCACCCTGGAGTGCCCAACTGACCACTCTCAGCTGCAAGCAGGTGAGGTCTGCAGGCTGAGGTGGAGCCTCTACAACCAAAAGCAGGTGTGCTAGGAAGGTGGCTGGATGGACCTTTGAAACGGTTCTAGGAGACAGACCTGATAGCAGTGCTAAGAAACCTGGAGTGTACTTAGGGATGACTTTTCAATGTCATCTTGAAAAGCTTTGTGCAGAAACTCTCTTTGACTGACATGCATTCCCTTGGAGTCCTGTCATTTTCAGCCTAATTCGTTAGTTGTGGGTCTGGCAAGGAAAAGAAATTCCATTAAGAATTTCCTGAAATTAGTGGGAAGGGGAAATGTTTTCATATTTGGGGTTTTTCCTCTGAGGCCTTTATGTTGCATTTTCCAAAACGTTTCCACACCTACTCCAATTAGGTAAGGCAGCTGTGATGAATGCCTTTGGTCATTACTTTGGTTCCTGCTCTCTCAAATATTTAGCACTGCTGCCCTCAGGGAAAGAGTTTTACTGAAACCAATGCCTCTGCTTAAATCCCAGCCATGAGGCCAAGAGAGCTGTACTGAAGTCTAATGAAATCCCATTAAAGAATGATCACAAAGTAGTATCTTCACAAGCAAAGTCATAAAATTAACCACTTTTTCAGTTATGAACATAGTTATATTACCTGATCCTTTTCCACATTATCTTTTTCAAACTTTTTTTTTCAAATTACAGGGATTTTATATATGTCCACAAGTAAAGCCCAGGGGAAGGGCAGAAAGAACACTGCCTCAAAGAGGAAGTAAATAGGAACAGAGGAAGCCCACCCAGACAGGAAGAAGACTGATCTTAAAATAATTTATAAACATTTAGGCAGTTTTCAAAATTCAGGCAAAACAACAAAGCTGATGAGTATGTTAGACCTAATTTACCAACTGTACGAAAAAAGATTTTCATTATAATAAACAAATGTTTCTTTTAACCTAAATTCAACATTTCTAAATCCAAGCTCTTAATCCTTTCATGCCTTAGGTTCATTATCAGATAAATCTATCTTTCATTATCAGATGGAGGATAAAATACTAAATTTTGTGTAATTTTCCTAGAATTTCTAATGGCAACTAAGTAAAATAATAATTAATTTGTAAGCAAACATAAGGGAAAAAAACATAGAGAAAACCTCCAAAGAGATGAAGAAACATCAATTTAAGAAAAGCAAACCACTGTAAAAACAAAAATTAGGTAAAATACATAGAATCTACCTGTGATATTTCACTCTTGGCTCCCCAGGAGTCCTCTTTTGGCTGGATAGTTTGAGTTACAATGACTTTTGAAGAGACTGATTCTAATGATTTCCCATAAAACTGCGGATAACTCTGATTCTTTTTCACATTAAAAACAGGTAGGTCTCTAGAATTTTCTGAAATAGAAAGACTTAAAATGTAAAATGTATTTTAAAACATTACTAAATACTGATATAATGTCCTCATTACTTCCCTACACCATCTCACCCACACATTCTTTTTTTTTCATTTTAACTCCAAACAGTAATTTAGTACGATAACCTTTGCTAATGAGGTCAGATTATAACATGCTAACAAAATAATTCCTTATCTTATTTGAAGAAGAGAGAAGATAAAAAGCTCTGCTAAGGTCCCACTCCAAGAGCACTTGGACATCACCTCTGTCATTTGGCAGAAGAAGAGGGGAAGAGGCAGGTAGAGACAGAGTCAAATAATGTATTCATCTAGAACAGAGATCAACACACTAAGACGTGCAAAGTCAAATCCGACCAGCACCTGTTTGGGAATTTGGGATTTGTCTGGTTGCTTTTCTTTTTTTTTTCAAGCTAAGCACATTTTTTACATTTTTTAATTGTTATATTTTAAATGGTTATATAAGTACCTACATCATGGCCTCAATTTTGTCTCTCAACTTGCAACACCCAAAATATTACCTATCTGGCTCTTTAAGCAAAAGTTTGTTGACCTCTGATATAGAATATTCTGACTATTTGCATTCCTGAAAAGGAAAACCACTACTCCAGCCATGACCAAAGGTTCAAGAGCTTATAACTGAGAGAAATTACTACCAATTATCTTTCACCGTGCAGAAATTCAAATGACACAGAAAATTCCAGCAAGGGAGGTTAGATTCATCCTAGACCTAAGAAACACTCTTTAAAAACATAAAAGATATAAATGAGCTGAAGTTATGTTCACTTGTTGTTGTTGTTGTTTTCTTGTATCTATATCTATACGTGACGCAAATCAAACCATTCCAGAGATACATCATGCAGAATCTTGGTAGCCAGTTATATAAGTAGGTTCATATATTTAGACAATTGGCACGTTTACTTTACATGTTTCTATACTCTTCTAAAAGAAGTTTTATTAGTCCTGAGAAAGGTGGAAACAAACATGGGGTTGGAGAAAAACACACTAAAGATCAGAATGAACCAGGAAGAAAAGATCCCCTAATTCATTTTTTAAGGACCTCTTTTTATGGTTTCATGACTCCTCTTTATTGCAGTTTCAGCCCCTCCTCATTATTGAATTTCTGTGGGCAGTTATGTTGGTATTTATCAGCATACAACCAACTAGACAATTGTGTAGTATGAAGAGAGCTGAAATTTCTAGGAAGACTAGGGTTGTATCAGCATATTTACTTCTAGTGATAGATTCCTACAAGTATAAATTATCCTTCCCATTTATAACAGCATCTGATATTTTTAGCAACAATACCACGTATACGTACTTCCTTATAAGATGAATAAATCTCCATTTGAAATAATAGATACATCCGCATGCATACCTACACATGCCCACTAGGCAATATAATGGGATGCTTTCAGATAATATACTTCCTGAAGTGCTTCTCCAATTCTAGATATACTAATTTCATTTAAAATATAATTTTTGTTTGTAATATAATACTTTTTCACTGTTCAATGAAGAGAAGAAAAGGCAATTCATATAAGTTCTATTTTATTGTGGTCACAGAACTCACCATAAAAAAGACACCTGGTCTTGTCGTAGTCATTACTAAGGGGTCTGTGAGCATGCCAGTGCAAAAGTTCATCACGTTCCTTTTGTTTAAGCAGTGAAGTAACAGCTGGAGCATCACTGTAAAAATATATATATAAAATATATATAATTAAATATTATATGTATATAAAAGTTTAGGTCCCTCTAATACAACTTAACATATTCATCCTATAACAATATAGAACATAAATATCAGCCTATAACAATATAGAAATCTTATAACTCCTTTTTCTATTTCTATGCTATGATGTAGGTTATGAAATCTCAGTAGTTTTTAAGACACACAAGAACCCCAAATTTCTACCATTCCTCTAACAGTCCCATCAATATCAACAACTATTTATTAAAGCTTATAGAGCTGGAGTAATTTTATTATAAGTTCAAAACTATATAGATTTTTATAGTAATGTTCAAATTACATTGATACGTTAGATATTATATGCACTCCAACATATATTATAGTCACATTATTATATCTAATTTATTATATCCAGACATCATATGATACATAGACATTCTGATGAGACATTCATTCCACAAGTATTTTAGAGTTTATAGAACTAAATTAGGCACTTTGTTAACTCTATACCTCTTTAGAATAGGCAAATCCTTCATCACATCTCCGACAAATTTATCAATTATAGCAGATGTCATTGGGATAAAACCCACTTTAGGTATCTTTCCCAGGGAGACATCTAAAAACAAACATAAAATTAAATTGGGAGGAAATACACAACTATCCTATAAGAATTTTGAACGTTACTTTCAAAATTGCGCAAACATAATATTTTGCGTGAATTTTATTAATGTTACCAAGTTAGCTCTTCTCAGTGAGATAGTCCTCACACCAAACATTTTGGAGCAAGACACAATATAAAGAAAGAGTACATAGTCATATAGATAGCTAGGTATATTGATGGTTGCAGATAGATTAATTGATAGACAGACAGACATATATGTTTTCCATTTCTAAATGCTTATTCCTATGTCACAGTAAAGAAATAGCAGCACTTGAAAAAATAGTCACACAGAGTTCACCTACACATAGGCCTCCATGAAAATAAAATGACAAAAGAAATAGGAAAAAATTAATCACAGAATACTCTTCACAGTCTCCTTGAATTTTTATTTTCATAGTTCCTATTTATGGCTTATGTGCTGAATATGGTGATAGACTAACAGATTATTTTATCCAATTTTCTTCCTAATTATTGATGAATAAAAATTATTATAGTATTTCTCCTTCCCTATCACTAAATTCGGGACAATATTCTTCTATTGATGCATACAAAATTTGCATTTGCATTTCTCTTGCATCTCTGACATTCCTTTGGGACAATTTCCTTCTTCCTGAATTATATTCTATACACATATCTTTAATGAGTGTGTAATGCTAGTTAATTCAGTTATTGTGTATCCGAAAATATCTGAGTTATCTTCTCTTCTTAAATTATACTTTTTCTGGGTACAATATCCTTCAATGACTGATTGGAATTTTGTCTCATTGCTTAAAAGACACTGCTTCATTATATTCTTGCTTCTGTTGTTGTTTTTTAGAAGTCTGCTAACAGTCTAATTTTTGTTCCTCTCTAGTAACTGTTTTCTCTCTTATTCTTTGGAGGACTTTATTTTTGGTATGTGCAGTTGCACTATGATGTGTCTAGTAGTCTTGAGGGTAGGGGTATGTATCCTATGTGAGATTTGCTGTGCATCCAGAATCCAAGTATTCATGTCTTTCATCAACTCAGGATAGTTTTCAGTCACTATCTTTTGAATATTGCTTACCTAATGTTGTTTCTATCTTCTGTTTCTGAAACTCCAAGTGAACATGTGACTGACTCTAGGCATCCAAAGGCTTAGGGAGATTGGAATGTTAGAACATATTTATTACATAATATCTGCTCACCCTCCCATGATAGTGCAGAGGACACACTTTTACCACAACTGTGAGAAATAAAATTGTGAGAGGAGTCTCAGCATCTTTGAATAGCTGTGGTTACTCTTCTCATAGGCCAGAAGTTGCAATGGAAACTGCTTATCATCAAACTGGGCTCCCTAAATGTAATGGGGATAATTGGATCCAAGGGTAGCAAGGGTCAACTGGCAGCACTCAGTCACCAAAGACAAGCTAGTCATGGGTACCATAATGGACAGTGGAGTCAAAGCAGAATAATCTGATTCACAGAGACCTATGGCATTGGCTCGTTAGTCATGGTGTGTTCCTCAAAAAGAAATAGATGGGCAGTCTCCTAACCTCTAAGTTGATCTGCATGAGTGGAAGAGTTCTAGGCTGAGTGAACAGAAGTCTAATTTGAGTCAGCAAAACAGAGAGCCATCACTCCTCAATCAGTTCCCAGACCTGAGCCACTTTACAGACCCAGACACCCTTGATTGAAGAGGAGGCTGAATCCTCTTGAGGAAGAGCCCTGCTACACTGCCAACACTTATAGTGTTACTCTCTCATAGTCTTCCCCAAAAGAACCTACAGCCATTTACCAAGGTAACTGTGCAAAGAGAAAGAGAAATAATCAGACTTTTCAGGGAATTACTTGACACTGGTTCTGAACTGAAGCTACAAGTAAGATACACAAGGGAGTAGGTGAAATGCCTATGACCCTACTCCTATTACATCACCTTCTCTCTCCCAGACTGATCTATAGCCTCAAGTTAGTTCCCTACATCCAGTTGACTGAGGAACAGAAAAATCAGGCTTAGCTTACAGTTGGTTCTGCACAATGTATAGGCACCACCTGAAAGTGAACAGCTGTAGCACTACAGTTCCTTTCTGAGACATTCCTGAAGGATAGTAGTGAAGGGAAACCCTCCTGGGGGCAAAAATTTGAGCAGTGAAGATATTTTTTACTTTTGCTTGGAAAGAGAAATGGCCAGAAGTATAAACCCATACTGGCTCATGGGCTATGACTGATGGTTTGGCTGGATGGTCAGGGATTTGGAAGGAATGTGATTGATTGGGAAATTTGAGGTCTATGGAAGAGGCATGTAGATAGGCCTTTCTGACTGGGCAAAAAATATTAAGATATTTGTGTCCCACGTGAGTGCTCACCAATGGGTGACCTCAGCAAAGGAGGATTTTAAACATCAAGTGGATAGGGGCTGGCCCCGTGGCCAAGTGGCTAAGTTCACGCGCTCCACTGCAGGCAGCCCAGTGTTTCATTGGTTCGAATCCTGGGCACGGACATGGCACTACTCATCAAACCATGCTGAGGCAGCATCCCACATGCCAAAACTAGAAGGACCCACAACTAAGAATATACAACTATGTACTGGGGGGCTTTGAGGAGAAAAATAAAATCTTAAAAAAATATATCAAGTGGATAGAATGACCCATTCTGTGCATCCCAGTCAACTTCTTTCCCAAGGCACCTCTGTCATTAGCCAATGGGTTTGTTCACAAAGTGGCCACGGTGCCAGAGATGGGGGTTATGCATGAACTCAGCAACATGGACTTCCAGTAACCAAGACCACTTGGCTACAGCCATTGCTGAATGCCCTATCCGCCAAGAGGAGAGACCAACGCATGGTCTCTCGTACGGCACCATTCCCCAGGTGATTGGCTAACTACCTGGTGGCAGGTAGCTGGTTACATTGGACTGTTTCCATCATGGAAGGGGAATTCTCTGTTCTTATTGGAATAGACACTTACTCTGGATAGATATTTACCTGCATGCAATGCTTCTGCCAAAACTATCATCCTTGGGCTTACAGAATGCCTTAGCCACCATCATGGTATTTGACATAGCATTGCTCCTGATCAAGGAACTCACTTTATAGCAAAAGAAGTATGCAATGGGCCCATGCTCATGGGATTCACTGGGCTTACTGTTTTCCCCATCATACTGAAGCAGCTAGTTCAATAGAATGACCAAATGCCCTTTTGAAGACTCGGTTACAGCATCAGCTAGATTGCAATACCTTGCAGAGCTGGGGCAGGCTTCCTCAGTAGGCTGTATAAGTTCTGAATCAGTGTCCAGTACATGGAGCTGATTTAGTTTAAGTAAGAAAGATTATCCCAGAGAATCCAGGTGGACTTGATCTAATCAGTTCAAAGTCCTTAAGAGCAGAACAGAAGTTTCCCTGAAGAGCAAATTTCATGAACTGCAGCTTTAGCTCATGCCTGAAAATTCCAGCCTGCCCTTCATTAAGACCTGCCCTACAGATTTTGGACTTGCTCAGCAAGCCCCTGTCATCATGTAAGCCAATTCCCTGAAATAAATCTCTTAATATATTATACCCTATTGGTTCCATCTCTCTGGTGGAACTCTAACTGGTATACCCTCCAAATGGATCTTAGACTCAATTGAAACACAATCAACATGTCAGCAGATTATTGTAGAAATTAACAAGCCAATTCTAAAATTTAAATAGAAATGCAAAAGACCCAGAATAAACTAAAGAATCTTCAAAAGGACAAAGTTGGAAGACTTATACTATCAAAATCAAAGATTCTTACAAAGCTACAATAATTAAGAATGTTTTCACGTTGATTCAAATAAACAAGGATAAACAAGGCTCAAAGATAGACCAATGAAATAGAATAGACAGTGCAGAAATAACCCCTTCCTCATGCCATACACAAAAATAATTTCAAGATGAATCATAGTCTTAAATGTGAAATACTAATGACTTACATTATTTTAAATGGGCAAAAGACTCAAGCAGGCACTTCTCAAAAGAAGATATCCAAACGACCAGTGGTATAGGAAAAGTCCCTCAATCTCATTGCTTATCAAGGAAATGCAAATTAAAGTCACAAGGAGCTACCCACCCATCAGAATGGCCAAAATTAAAAAGATTGACGGTAACAAGTGTTCACAAGACTGCCCCAATGCCCACATTGATGGTAGGAGTTTAAATTGGTACAACCACCTTAGAAAATGTTTTGACAATAGTAGTAGCTCCTAAAGCTGCACTTCTTTGTATATACCCAAAATAAATGCATTTATCTACCTAAAGTTATGTAGAAGAATATTCAAAACAATTTTACTCATAAAAGCCAATAACTAGGAAATGCTCAAAGAGGATAAAGTGTGATATATTCATACAAGGAGATACTTCACAACAATAATAACTTTTTTGACATATGTTAAACACAACAATGGGCATGAATCTCTCATACATTATATTGAGAGAAAAAAACAGATAAAAAGGGTATAGAATACATGATTCCATTCAAATGAAGTTCCAAACAGACAAAGCTAAGCAATAGCATTAACAACAAAATAGGGTTTACTATAAAGAGGTCAGGGAGGGAGACAGGATGGACTGCAAAGTGGCATTAGAAAACTTTCTCTTGGGGCTGGCCCCGTGGCCGAGTGGTTAAATCCACGTGCTCCACTTTGGTGGCCCAGGGTTCGGATCCTGGATGCGGACATGCCACCACTCATTAGGCCGTGTTGAGGTGGCATCCCACATGCCACAACTAGAAGGACTCGCAACTAAAATAAACAACTATGTACTGGGGGGATTTGGGGAGAAAAAAGCAGGGGGAAAAAAAAAGAAAACTTTCTCATGAGGTTTTGGAAACGTTCTATATCTTGATCTCGGTGGTTATCACACAGATGTCTATACGTGTAAAATCTCATCAGGCTTTACTCCTCATATTGGCTTGCTTTAAGCACACTATTGGCTCTATTTTATACCTCAGTTAGGAAGTAAACAAAAATGCATAGTGAAAGAAAATTATTTATCCTTGTAAGAATCAAATTAATCAGGCTTCTTAAAATTTTGAGGAATAAAGATGCTTTGATTCCAGTTTAATCTGGTGATTTATTACCTTGGATTGGTAATAGCTTCTTTCCAAGAAAAGGCCTTGCTGTTGTTCTCAGAGGAAAAGGCTTTCCAACATCAAATTCTTTTACCAGGTGTGACACAAAATTCCACAGATGTGTGTAATCTCTCTTAATGGAATCTCCCAAATTCAAATGTAGCTCTGCATAATAATTAACATATTAAAGTATTAAAAGTCATACACATGCACACACACAAACCCCTTTTTTTGACTAAATTCACAGAATTCTAAAAAGATTATCAAATAGTGAATGAAACTTAGAGTGAGTACAACAGTACACCAGCATGGAAATTAGCAATGACACTATGGCAGTGGTTTTTTAAAATCATTTTGTCTTTAAATTTAGTAGTGGTCTGTAACAATTACATGCTTGTTCCTTACTAAATAATGCTAATGATGAATATAAAATTATTTCCTAAAATAATGAACAAAATGCCATATATAAGCTGGCAATTTTTAAAACTAAGTAATAAAAAAACAGTTTTCTTGACAGTTTGCAGAATACATAGAGGATGAAAACTTTTGAAAAACTAGTAATGGTTGCTAAATTTTATGCAAAAATCAGTTTATTCCAATGCTTGCCACTATGGGAATTAAATCTCAGAGTTCAAAAAAACTTCAGTAATGTTCACTTAGGAAAAATATGTTCAAAATGTTTCACTATTCTTTGAATATATAAAACCACAAAAGATAATTTATTCTAAGGAAATAATTCAAAGAAAAACAAAACTTACATGTACCAAGATATTTAATGCAGCTTTGTTTTTAGGAAAAATGCAATGAATCCTTAAATGTCCAAAAATAGTGATGGGATTACATTAATTGAAGTAAGCATTACAAAAAGTCATCCAGCCATTTAAATGAAAAATACATCAATATTATACTATAACATCAAATTCAATTTTTTGAATAATACTGAGTGAAGAAAAGGCAGGAAATGTAATAAGCATGTACATGTACAAACAAAAGTTTGCAAGAAACAAAAATGTTGCTGTGGTTTGTATTGGAAAACTTGGAAGGGTTTTAAATAATTTCCGTTTACCTCTTATTAATGATATAATGTTAATATATATTAAGGTACTACCTTGAGTATTTTCAGTTTCATAGTAAAAGGCAATATTCTTTAACAAATGCTCATCACACAAGTCAGAAAGATGATTTAAATTAAGATTCCAACCTTCAAAAAGGTTTAAATTTCTTAGAATGAAATAGTCACACCACTTTTTCTGAAAATTGAAAATAAAACATTATTAGCAATATAAAGATTAAAAATGAACTGAAACCAACTCCAAGAAAAAAGTTACCTACACTGTACTTTATAACCTTCCACTTATTGCTGAATATTCCACTTTTGCACCCCACCACTCTACCAAAACAGCTCATAGTAAAAACAATCACCTTTGACTTTCATGTTATTAAAATCACTGAATTTTCTGTCCTCAACATCCTCATATCATCTGCAGAATTTGATACCATAAACCACTTCTTTTTTTAAATACCTGATTCATCTGACCTCTAAGATAATTCACTTCTCCTAGTTTTTCTACTTAGCAGCTCCTTTTCAGTATCTTTTTCTAGTTCTTACACTTCCACCTGACCACTATACTCTGGAATATCTCAGGACTCTGAACCGAAACCTTTTCTCTTTTTACTCTGGTCTTTCCCTAGAAAAATGCTGAACTGGCATGGCATCCAGTATTATCCATGGACTAATGAGTCGCTAATCTGTTTCCAGCCCCAAACACAACTAAACTACCCAACAGATACCTCCTTTTGGAAGTCTCATTGCCACTGTCTCAAACTCACTATTTAGCAAATTCATTATTTTCCTCCCCAAAATGTTCTTTTTCCAATGGCAGCATTCGAAGTTGGTCAAGCTAGAAATCTGGAAATTATCTTTGACTCTTCCTTCTCCCTTATGCCTCGTAATCAATTACTTAACCTTGTCAGTTTGTTCCACAGCCCAAATAACTCTTGCATTCTCCACTTCTATTTATGCTTAGTGCTACCAACTTTCCCCATGTTACCCTCATCAATTACTTGTGCAATCACTGAAGTGGTTTCCTTGTCTCTACTCAGATGTCTATGATGCCCTTTACACACTATAGCCAAAAGAACTTTTAAGCAAAAATTCAATTACAGCTTGAAACCCTCCAATAATTTCTCATTATGCTTATCATTTCCTAAATCCTCGACAGAGCCAAAGAGTACTAAATGATTTTCCTTCTACCTAGCTCTTCAGCTTCACCTTCTTTTCTCCTACCTAGTCACCCTGAACATACCTCAGATCCTCTAGCCAACCAATCCTCATCCTTCAAGTCTTGGGCTGCTTCACCTCTCTTCACTTCTTCAAAGAAGTCATCATATCCAGCTAGGTAAGCCTTTTCATCATTAGTTTCTAAAGTATCCTTTAATTCTCTCTTTATATCCATTAGCACATTTTTAATCCTTTTACTGGTTATTATAACTATTCAATACCTGAATTCCCTGCAAACTGAGGCTTCACGGAAGAAGAGTGGGGAAACGTGTTTGTATAGTGAACATGTGCTGATCAAACATGTGTGAACGGGCTGCCTGGCAAACTGGTTTTAAAATGCCTTTGACAACAATTTGACAATATGAATCAAGAGCCTCAAATTTTCAACACGTTTTTGATCAATAATCCCATTTACTATTTCAGGAAATCTAATCTAAATATTTTACCCCAAATTAAAAGGAAAACCTTAAACATAAAAACTCTCAAGACCAGCAGCATTTTTAACATACAACCTGAAAATTATCCTAACGCCCCATTATAGGGGAGTGCTTATATAAACTACAATAGAGTCACTCAAATAATGTTTAATAGCCACAAAAATTGTGCCAACCAGGACTGTGGAAAAAATCAAAATACCTTTAAAAGAAAATAATACATAGTATATATACTATGGTTGCAGCCATAAAGGAAATAATCACAAAAAATCTATGCCCTAAAAGAAAAGAATAGAAAAAAAAATACTAACAGTATTTTAGTTAACAGCATTGCTCTGAGCAGTGGACTAGGAGTACACGTTATCTATTTTTTTCAATTTTCAACTTTTCTTTAATATACAGTACTTTTATAACAAACAGAAAAAATAAATTCATAAGTTGGTTCCCAGCTCTTCTAAAGAACAGCACACAATCTCAACCAATTTCCTGTGGTTGATAACACAAAAACATGATCTCATCAGAGGAAGGAACAAAAAAGAGGAGGGCTTTCACGCTTCCTTCGAACAGACATATTGTGAAGAAACGGAAGTTGTTGAAACTAAGACCTGATTGATTTATCCGGCATTATTCCAATATAAATCTATTTTTAAAGGTGATCATGATCTTTATCTCTTGTACCAAAACAAAAAATAAACTAATATAAAGTACGGTTACCATTTTTAAGAAGGTACAGACGTTCTCAATCCAAGGAGAGATGATGACTCGAGAACAAGCTCTCTGAGAAAGAGGTAAGTGGAGCTGAAAAGCCATGCAGAGACAATGCAGTCTGCACAAATCTTCTGCCTCCCGCAGCGGTAGGTAATTACTGCTCACCTGCATAAAATAAGCAAGGTGAGCCAGGCAACAGCACGCTATGGAAAGAGCACACAAATAGGCAGCATCACAAAGTGGGCAGCCATGTTTGCTTGAGGAGGAGTTGCATATCCTCCAATTGCTCAGACTACATTTTTAAGAAAGTCCTGTTCTTCATACATAAACTGCATCTATACAAAAGTGGGGTAAGAAAGAGGGAAAACTCCTGCCTTAGCAGCTCACATAAAACATGTCTTAGGATTTTTAGTTAAGTTAAACTTTAAACGAGTTGACAACAAAGGATGTCACTGACCCAGAGGCCTGTGCATTTATGGAGCCCCACACAAAATGCTCTACCATTTAGAGCATTCACGGTTACCTCAACAAAACCACAGTATGTTCACGGTGAGAAATCCAGGATGAAGACATCCGAAAAGCACGTTAAATGTAAATGGAGGAAGGAAATGGTCATGTTTAACCTCCTGTGGTAGATACTTCAAAATTATTTTCAAATATATGAAAGGTTAAGGAACTTAAATAAAAATATATCTCCAAGGGCAAAATTGGAAATAATAAATAGAAGTTACAGAGATTGATTTTCGCTGATGTATTTGTATATATATTTATTTTCTCTGATATATATTTTGCTTGATATATTCATTTTTTAAAATTAGAACCATTAAAAAAATCATGTGCTGTCATATGAAAAGTTTTCTCCAAAGGCATTTAAGCAAATATTGCAGGAGAATTAAATGAGGTAGTGGGCCTTATCCATCTCTGAAACTGTGTGAGAAAGAGGGATAATCAAATTTAAGCTTACACAAGAAATCAAGTTTTATTCCCAGAATCCTGGGTTCTATGTTATTTACACTTGCATCATGCAACTCACAGCATATCTTCAGCATATTATAAAGTCAAAATATTAAGATAATCATAATATTTAAATATGCTCTTAAAAATCAGAGAATCATGCAGAATATTTTAGAGTTCCCTTAGAACTTAAAGGTTTGAAGTTCTGCATTTTTGAGAGTTAATCTTCAAGTTTTTAGAAAACTAAACTATTCAAAGAGAGAATTTTAAAGGCACCTACATAGCTAAAATCTAATACATTATATGCTAATTAAAAATACTGTGGTGCTGTGTCTCTAACTTAAAAGACTATTGCATAATAATTCAGAATCTTGGCTCTGGAAATGGGAATGGCTCCAAATTTAGACTTGCCATTTATTACTTCATTAAAGTCTTTCATTAAAGTCAAGACATTTTAAGAGCCAGTTCTCTAACATGTAAAAATCAGGAGAAGTAACAATATAGTTTCTCATAGGGTTTTTGTGAAAACTGAATGAGATCATCTCTGTACTAGAGCTAGAATGTGTTTAACACATGGTAAGCCCTTAATAAGTGTTACCTATTATTAGCTATGTCTACATAATATCCCAGCTCTGTTATCTGAAAGCAGTCAGTTAGCACCTTTAGACCTTGAATAAATATTAGCTGATTCAATGAATAAATATGCACTTTCAGGGGCCGGCCCCATGGCCTAGTGGTTAAGTTCTCGTGCTCCGCTTCAGCGGCCCAGGGTTTCGCCAGTTTGGATCCTGGGCGTGGACATGGCGCCGCTCATTAGGCCACATTGAGGCAGTGTCCCACATGCCACAACTACAAGGACCCACAACTGAAATATACAACTATGTACTGGGGGGACTTGGGGAGAAAAAGAAGAAGCAAAAAAAAAAAGAAGAGTGGCAACAGTTGTTAGCTCAGTTGCCAATCTTAAAAAAAAAATATGCATTTTCAGTCAACTAAATAAAAAACTGCATCTCAATCAAATCTAAACAAAGGAAACAATCAAAAAGGAGAACGCACAAAAAACTCGCTGCAGTTTTCCTGTTCTCCACTCTCCATGGTACTCCCAGCTTTTTGTACGTTTGATTTCTTTTCCTCGAGAAATTAGAAGAATGGTGCTGCCATTTATTGGGATGGGGAAGACCAAGGAAGGACCAGGTTTGAGGAGTTTGGTTCCAGACATCTTAAATTTGAGATGTTTACTACACATCAAATGGAAATGTTGAGCGGGTGAATTGGATATACGTCTGGAGTTCTTCTAGCAATCTCAAAAAGACATTAAAATTGTCTTCCAAGCTATGCATTATCAACTGGGTAAATACTGTGTCTATTTCTTCTCTCTACCCAAACTGCATAACATCTTACCATACACAAAGTTCATACTTAGTGACAACCCGCTGTCATTGACAGATTTTTAAAATTGGCAATCCCCTCCCATAGAATACTAACTCCTTGAGCCCTGTGAAGTCACCATTTTGTTTTTTAGAATGGAGTTTTTTGTAACCTGGAATACACCAATATCCAGACTGAGACAGCATGCAAAATTGTCTGTGTCTGTGTCTGTGTGTATGTGTGTGCACACGCAAGTAGCGATGCTATTTAATAGAGGGAAAATCCATGTTTATCAACAGATTCTTAAAGGGCCCTATGAGCCAAAAATAATTTTTAAAATTCAGGATCTCTCCACCCTGGGTGACACTAAAACACAATAGCAGAAATGCTCTTTTAAGAAGGCAGTTAAATATAGTGGAACCATCACAAGGCCAACCATCGGTAAAAACCCAAGCTGCCTTTTACCATGTGACATTAGGTGTGTTGTTAATGTCTCAGCGTCGCAGCATCCTGAATAGGCAGAAGAAGGTAATAATACCTACACCAAAAAGTACAGAAAGAGCCTGAAATACAAGTTCATAGTGGGTTTTCCACCAAAATTTGTCTCCTTTCTTCCTCTTCCTCACATTCTCTAATGAGAAGAATTAGGCTGGATAAGTTCTAAGTGAAACATCAGAGAATACTTTCTGAACATCATTTTCTAATAAAAACATAAAATTATATAACGATGTTTTCTTATAAAGATTCTAAGTTTTCCCTCTTTTAGTACTTAATACATATAAATTAGTGAGAGGGAGGAGCTAAATTCCAAACGAAGAAAATGGTAGGAGAAGCCAAAAGTATTTCAAGAGTAGAGAACACTGGCATGGCCCCATGAAATTATACCAGTCACACCTGATGAGTGATAGTTTCCCGACCAGAGGCTGTGTTCTCTTTATTTCCTAAAAAACGATGGTACATTCTCAAGGCTAAGGAACATGAAGTAACACAGACAACACGCCTGATGTCCAATGCTTCTAGCCACAGCTGCTGAAGCAGAGATATAGTCTGACATGCCTGTTAAAAGAGAAAAATTTTTCAATTGTCAAATGATTTAGAAAGATATTTTTACTCAAAAATGTTCCTAATAGAGGAAAACATAAAGAAAAGAATTGTATAATCTAACCACATAGAACCCAAGCAGTGGAATTATGGCCATTCCATACTAACTTTTCTTTCTTTTCCAAATTTTCTTATGCAAATCATCTTTTTCCATTTGAGGATCCAGAAAAAACAAAAGTTGCTTTTAGACAGCAATCTATCATGATAAACAGTATTATAAAGCATTGTTTGAGGAGGTATTGAGGAAATTAGATTTAAGGTATAACTAAGTTCTCATTTTGACTTTTTATATGGCAAATAATATCTTAGGGCCCTCGTCAATTAGAAAAGTACACAATAAAGAACAAATCATTGTTGCAGTAATTGCTACAAATTTCATTTTGCCAGAATCTGTCTTAAAATTCAGTTCCCAGAAATGAAGATTAAATTGTATATGCCATCTGATCAATTCGAGGTACCTTAAGAGCGTGAATTCTGAGATTCAGATAGTATGTGTGTATTAAGGAAGTATAAGGTATCCTTTAGTCTGGACTACTCAAAATTGTTTCTCATTTATCAAATTCCAGTAAACATTTACTTAAAAAACAAACATTTCAGTACCTCTTCCATCATAACTTTCCATCTTAAACGTCTAAAGTGAGATGCTAACGCTAAAATCTTCCTTTCTTCCAAGTGTTGCATGAGGCTTTCATACGCACTTTGAATCACTGTTTCATTCTGCAAAAGACAAAATCACATAATCTTAAATGAAATATCTTTCTCAGCTACAAAAAAATGAGATATTTGAGTTCTATATGGTTACAACGTACACTAACTAAAATCACTCTCATGTGTCTTTAAGACAATTTTGCTTAACCTCTGGTAAACATGCATGTGTCTTCTTTACCAAATGAATTTTTATTTAAGAATATAATGGGTTGTTTTAGTACTATGAAGTTTTTAAAAGTACAGAAAATAGTATGACTTCCATCCATGTACCCATCACCAGCCTCAACAATTATCAACATATAATGCAATTTCAATGTTCATTCAGAGACCGATTTAACCAGTCCAAAGAATGATGAGTAAAACAACTTTTTTAAGGAAGCCACTATAATCAATGAATTAGGAAATAACTTTACAGAAAATAAAATCCTCAATTAAAAAAAAAAGTTATTCTTAATAAGAGACCAAATAGGGTACTATTACTACATTTTTAAGAGTCAGAGTCTGGTATTTCTCAGACAAAATAGAGAAGAACTTATAGCAGTACCTTCTCCCAACATTAAAATAAATTCTAAGTCCTAAAAAAAAACCTGGGAAAGATTTTAATGATAGAAATGAAACTAAAGCAAATAACTAATCTAAAAGCATGACAACCATCTGCATGTCTCCGACTAACATGAAGGGTGTTTCTCAAAACAGGATGAATTTTTTTTTTCAATTTTTTTTTTTTTTTTGAGGAAGATTAGCCCCGAGTTAAAATCTGTTGCCAATCCTCCTCTTTTTGCTGAGGAAGACTGGCCCTGAGCTAACATCCGTGCCCACCTTCCTCTACTTTATATGTGGGACGTCTGCCACAGCACAGTTTGCCAAGCGGTGCCATGTCTGCACCCAGGATCCAAACCTGCAAACCCAGGGCCACCAAAGCAGAATGTGCACACTTAATGGCTGTGCCACAACGCCGGCCCCAGAACACAATGAATTTTAATTGATTTTTATTAGCATACTTCACATTTAGAAAGTGATTTTTCAAGCTCAAACAGAAAACAGTGTGGAGTGACAATTCCAAAAGGGCAGGAATTTGCTACAATTAAAAAATAGGAATTAGATTGAAAGATAATTTTTGATAAAATATTAAATGACTTCTATATCAGAATTCATTTTAAAATGTTAAAGTTAAAAGAAAACTAGGTTCACTCATAAGATCATTAATGCATTTTTAACTCCCAAGTTTTATACAGTAATTGCTATATAAACCTACATTGGATATACCAAAATAATGAGCATATCATGGATATGAAATTCTAACATGCTTTGAAAATTCTACAGACTTGATGACAATGTTAAGAAATGAAATCACCTCATTACTTTCTTCTTCAACCTTTCTCATATCTCATTAAAGGCCCTCCATGTTAGCCACCATTTCAATGCCTATCTTAAACACATGAACCTCTAAACAGATGGGCCTACAGTTAAATGCAGTGCTAGTTTTCTTCTTTCTGGGAGACAGGATACTTCTGTGGTTAAATACACAGAGGCTGGAGTCATATTTCTTGGCTGAAATCCACTGCCAATCTTTCATTAGGCACTTAACTTGAGCAAATTATTTCAATACTGCAAGTATTCTTTCACAGATGAGACGATAATGCCATAAATAAATATGAACGGATGTAATAATATCATATCTCATAAGATTACTCTGAGAACTAAAAGAGATAATTCATGGAAAGGAACTAGCATAAGTGATTAACAAATGTCTGTCATTATTGTTGTTATATTACTAAGTGTATTACTTATTCTGAGCCTAACTATGGTAAGTTCCGTAAAAAGATGGAAAGAGTATTGAGTTAAGTCATTTTGAGAGTTAAAATTAAAAATCAGGACAAAACAATGAGAATTATTAATGTAAATTACCTCCTTAGAAAACTTTTTGTTTCTGTCTGTGCTTTGCATAATATATGCATGAAATCTGAGAATATCACATTCTTGCCCTGATGAAAGCACAACATTGACTCCCATTGCCCAAGACTGTATGATTAAGAAGTTAAAAAAGGACGTTTGTCCATCATTCAGGCCTTCCTCTGAAACTACCAGAAAATATGGATAATGTTCTTCCAAGAATAATTTCCAGTCTAGTGATGAGCATCCAGAAAACTCTGTTAGAACATCAATGTTGGTATTGTGTTGAAGATGGAGAATTAAAGTAGTTCTCAATGAAAGAAGTTCAGGAAAATCAAAATATGCACATTCAGCTTCCTGTGGTGAGGAAAAAAAGCACATTATTCTTCATTTAGTGGTTGTTAATTTTGTTAAAGAACAAAGGGATACAGTATCAAACCCAGCATAGCCCAATTGTTTTGCTCTGAATTCTAGTCAAGGACAAGGTCCTTAATCCTTGACTATCATTTCATAGGTCTATGCCATAGGTCAAAATTTGGATTTAAACAGATTCGTCTTCTATATTTAAGCAGGCAAACACTACTTAGAGTACCTATCAATTTCATTTCTCACCTTCCAATTCGTTATTTTCCAAGTTCAAAGGGATTTAAAGTTGCAAGAGAATGGATATACTTTATCTGAATTAGGAAGCTAATGTGGATCACTATTGGTAGATAAAATGTAACGTTTCAAGTAACGTGTCTCCAAGTCTTTAATCAGCATCAAAATTTCTATTTTTCAGTGAAGTGGTCTAGATTGTCAATTACAGAAGACTCCTGACTTTCTTGTATACATCAGTTAGAACACTGCTTATACCTTTAATAACGTTAAAACATACCAATCAAAAAAAAAAAAAAACCCTACAAATAAAGATCGAACAGATGTGCACCAGATTTCTTACAAGTAAAACAACAATGGCTTCTGGGGAACAGGATGGGGAAACTCCGTATTTGGATTGCGATTTCTTAAAATTGGAATCCATTCAAATTGTAATTTTTAAAAGTCAGATTTTAATTAAAATTTTAATTTTTCTAAGTCAGATATATTACCTTGTTGGGAATGTTTACCATAAAGCAAATAACAAGAAGCACAGTGCCTCTGTTGAGGTTGCCATTCTACTGGGCTCTAAGTAAAATCCCTGCTTAGTTTTGAAGTCTGAAGTGCTTCCTCAAATTTCAGGATGGGAATCTAGAGAGTAAAAAGACTATTGATAAAATTTCCCATCCTTCCTCATGTTCCTAGCTGTCCTTAAAATAAACATCCATCATTGCAAATAAAAATAAATTTTAGCTATCAACTACTTTGACTTAATGACATTTCCAGGACAATATACCTAAGAACATTAGAATATATATTCTTTTCAAAAACACATGGTACATTCATCAAAATAGACCATATATTGGACCACAAAACAAGTCCCAATATTCTCAAATAACTGAAATTAACAGAAATATTTTTTCTGACCACAATGGAATTATATTAGATAGCAATAACAATAACATACTAGAAGAAAACAAGTATTTAGAAATTGAAATAACACACTTCTAACAAATCCACTGTCAAAGAAGAATCACAAGAAGTATTAGAAAATATTTCTAATTAAATTGTAAAGAAAAAACCATTAGATGCAAATTTGTGGTGTGCAGCTAAAGCAATGCCTGGAAGGAAATTTTAAATGTTCATAGTAGAAAAAAATAAAGGTTTTGACTTAAGGTTCCAATTTAAGAAGCTAGGGGGGGAAAGAGAGTTAAAAAAAAAAATCTCCAAGAGAAAGAAATAATAAAGATGAGTAGAAATAAATAAAAATTTTTTTAAAAAGGCAAGCAATGGAGAAAACAACAAAGCCAAAACTGAGTCTTTGCAAATATCAACAAAATTGATAAACTTCTAAGTAGATGAATCAAGAAGATAAGACAGAAGACACAAATTAGCAATATAAAGAATGAAAAACAGGATATCACCAAAAGTCTTCAAACATTAAAAGGAAAATAGAAGAATATTGTAAACAACTTTACGCCAACATGTTAGACAACTCAGATAAGATGAACAAATTCCTTGACGTATACCGTTAACAAAACTGACACAAGGTAAAACAAAAATTTTAAATGGCCCTATATCTATTAAAGAAATTGAGTTTGTTATCAGAAATCTTCACACAAAGAAAATTCCAGACCCAGATAGTTTCACAGGAAATTTTATCAAATCTCATCAAATTCTTCTAAGGAATAAATACCAATCTTAGAAAGACTCTTTCAGAAAATACAGGAGGAGGAAAGATTTCCCAACACATTTTATTAGGCCAGCATCACACTGATACCAAAACTTAACAAAAACATTATTAAAAAAACAAAATTACAGACTGATGTCCCCCAGGAATATATGTACCAAAAAACCAACAAAATATTAGGAAATCAAATGCAGCCATGTATTAAAAAAACATATGACCACGTAGGATTTTCCTAGGAATAAAAGGTTGAATTAACACTCAAAAAACAGTCAATGTAACCACCAAATTAAGAAAATAAAGGAGAAAAAGCAACAATAACTTCAATATATGTAGAAATAGCATTTTAAAAAATTTAACAAGTGTTTATGATAAAAACTCTCAGAAAACTAGCAATAGAAGGGAATTACCTCAATCTAAAAAAGGGTATCTACAAAAAGACTACAGTTAACACAATACATAATGGTGAAATAATGAACACTTTCCCTTTAATATCAAGAACAAAGTACAAATGCCCACTCATTCTACTTCAACTTTTACTGGAGGTACCAGACAGTACAATAAGGCAAAAAAAAAGAAATAAAGATAAAAAATTGAAAAAGAAGAAATAAAAATATATTTGTTTACTGAAGATGTGGGAAATCATACGGAACATACAAAGGAGTGAATAAAATTAGTAAGTTCTTGTAGCAATACTGAGGGATACTGAATCAATATATAAAAATCAATTATATTTCTATATACTAACAGCAAAAAAATTGAAAATTATTTTTAAAAATTCAATTTATAACAACATAAAAACATGAAATATTTATAAATATATTTAACAAATGACGTGAAAGACCCTCATGCTAAAAACCACAAAATATTAATGAGAGAAATTAGAGAAGATCTAAATAAATGGAGATATATACCATGTTCAGAAATTGAAAGACTCTATAATGACCTACAGACTATATGAATATAAATTATAATCCCATCAAGCTTTTTTTAAAATAGAAATCAGCAAGCTGATTCTGAAATTCATATGGAAGTACATAAAATCTAGAATAGTCAAAACTGAACAAAAAAGAACAGAATTGATTTCAAGACTTACTATAAAGATACAATGATTAGGACATTGTGGTATTGGTAAAAAATAATGTTAAATTCTTTGATGAAATAGAATGAAGAGCCCAGAAATGGACTCACAAAGATACAGTCATTTGATTTTTGACAAAATAACAAAGCAATCCACTGAAGGAAGAAATATCTTCTCAACAACTGATGCCAGAATAACTGAACCTCAATCTCTAACTCAACCACACACCAAAAAAATTAACTCAAAATTATATCATAGAACCAAATGCAAAAACTAAAACTTTACATTTTTGAACTAAATATAAGATAATATCTTTATGATTAAGAGGTAGGCCATGATCTTTTAAGCAGGATGCAGGAACAATAATTATTACAGAACAATAAGTTAGATTTCATCAAAATAAATAAGTCTTTTCACCCAAAGATAACATTAAGAAAATGAGGTGGCAATCCACAGACTAAGAGAACATATTTGCAACAATATACGTGACAAGGGCTTGGATCCAGAAAATATTAAGAACTCCTACAACTCAATAATAAAACTATAAGGAATTCGATTAAAAATGGTCAAAAGATTTGAGCAAACATTTCACAAGTGAAGATATACAGATGGACAATAAACACTTGAAAAAGGGCCAACATCATTAACTATAAGGTAAATGCAAACTAAAACTACAATGACATTACACACCCAACCAGAATGCCTAGACTAACTAAATACAAAGGTTTGCAAGTAGAACAAGCACCAGAACTCTCGCTCGTTGGATGGAGCGTACAGTAGCACAGCCACTTTGGGAAAAGTTTTGACAGTTGTTTTTTAAATAAAACTAAACATATAACTGCTTTATGACATAACAATTTCAAACGTAGATATATGCACAAGGAAAATAAAAACTCATGCCCAAAGATTTGCAAGTAAATATGCTTAGTAGTTTTATTCCTAATAGGCAAAATATGGAAAGAATCCAAGTGTCCTTCAACAAGAGAATGGATAAACAAACTAACTGTAGACATTTATATAAAAGAACATTACTCAGCACTGATAAAAGGAACAAAGGACTGATACACGGAACAAAATGGATGAACCTCAAAAGTATCATGCTGAATGAAAGAAGCCTTACGCAAAGAGTTCGTACCGTAAAAATCCACATATTAAAAATTCTAGAACAGGCAAAACTAATATGTGGTAGGAAGATATCTAAACAGTGTTTGCTTCCAGGGAATGGAGTGAGGATAGACTGTGCAGAGGCATGAGAGAATATGTTGTAGTGATAGTCATGTTCTATAGCTTGACAAGAGTTTGGGCTACACAGGCATATGCCAAAACTCACTGAATGGTACATTCAAGATTCGTGCATTTCATTTCATGTAAATTTTACCTCAAAAAATACTATAAATACATATTGAACGCTAGTTAATGACACAAATGCTGAAATATTTAAAGATAATGTAGCTCCTCTCTGCAATTTACTTTGAAATGTGCCCCACCCCCCCAAAAAAGAAAAAGGATTGATGGAAGAATAGAAGCATAGATAAATTTATAGATAAATATGAAGCAAATATAATAAAATATAATCATAGAGTTTGGATGGTGGGGATACGGATATTTGCTGCACAATCTTTCAACTATTTTATATTTGCAAATTTTTATAATAAAATGTTGAAAACTAAAGAATGCTTCTTTCTGAGTACTAAGATTATGTTACATTTTTCTGTAGCTCATCTTTATTTTCTATAATGACATGCTTTATTTTAAATAAAGTAGCCTTTAAAGTAAGTTAAGATCTTTCAGTTTTAGTTTTCACAGAATTAAAAAGACATCAATCTAGAAATTATACAATGTCTGCTCTCAGACCACAATTAAACTGGAAATCAATAACAGAAAGATAAATAGAAAATCCCAAAATACGTAGAGATTAAACAGCATACTTTTAAATAACGAGTCAAAGAAGATATCTCATGAGAAGTTTAAAAATGTTTTGAACTAAATGAAAGTTAAAATATAACATCCAAATTTGTAAGATGCAGTGAAAGTAGTACTTAGAGATATTTATAGCATTGAATGTACATATTAGAAAAGAAGAAAGATCTAAAATCAATAATCCCAGTTTCTACTTTAGGAAACTAGAAAGAGAAAAGCAAAGTAAATTCAAAGTAAGCAGAAGAAAAGAAATAATAAAAATTAGAGAAGAAATCAATGAAGTTGAAAGCAGTAAATTATTAATTAAGAAAATCAACAAAGTCAAAAGCTGGTTCTTTGAAAAGATCAATGAAGTCAATAAGCCTCCAGCCAAGTTAACTAAAAAAAAGAGAGGACACAAATTACTGATATCAGAAATGAAAGAGGGACATCACTACAGATCCATAGACACTAAAAGGATAATAAAGGAATACTATGAACAACTCTATGCCCGCCAATGTGATAACCAAGATGAAATGGACCAATCTCTTGAAAGACAATCTGCCAAGACTCAAACAAAAAGAAATAACCTGAATAGATCTATATCTATTAAAGAAATTGAATCTAGGATTAATAACCCCCCAAAAAAGAAAGCACCAGGCCCAGATGAGTTCACTGATGAATTCTATCACACATTTAAGAAAGAAATTATACCAGTTCTCTAAAATCTCTTTCAGAGGACAGAAGGAGAGAGAATACTTCCTAACTGAGTCTATGAGGCCAGCATTACCCTAATACCAAAACAGGCAAAGACATTTCAAGAAAAGAAAACTACAGATCAATATCTCTCATAAACATAGGTGCAACAATCTTCAACAAATTATTTGCAAGTTGAATCCAACAATGTATAAAAAGAATTATACACCATGACCAAGTGAAATTTATCCCAGGTAAGCAAGGGTTGTTCAACATCTGAAAATCAATTGATGCAATCCATCACATCAACAGAGTAAAGAAGAAAAATCACATGATCATATCAATAGATGCAGACAAAGCATTTGACAAAATCCAACATTCACTCATGATAAAAACTCTCAGTAGACCAGGGATGGAGGAGAACTTCCTCAACTTGATAAAAACTATCTACATAAAACCTAGAGCTAACATCATACTTAAGGGTGAGAAACTTGAAGCTTTCCCACTAAGATCAGGTACAAGGACAGCATGTCCCACTCATCACTTTTTTTCAACATTATACTGGAAGTTCTAGCTAATGCGTCAGACAAGAAAAGGAAATAAAAGGTATATAGATTTGAAAGGAAGAATAAAACTGTCTTTGTTTGCAGATGACATGATCGTTCATATAGAAAATCCAAAAAAATCAGCAAAAAAAACTCCTGGAATAATAAGAAATTATAGCAAGTTTGCAGAATATAAGGTTAAGGTACAAAGTCAACTGAATCACTATATACCAGCAGAGAAATAGTGGAATCTGAAATTTAAAACACAAAACCATTTACATTAACACCTAAAAAAATCAAATACTTATGTATGAATCTAACAAAATATGTATAAGATCTATATGAGGAAAACTACAAAGCTCTGGTGAACAAAATCAAAGAACTAAATAAATGGAGAGACATGACATGTTTGTGGACATGAAGACTCAGTATTGTCAAGATGTCAGTTCTTTTCAACTTTATCTTTAGATTCAAAACGATCCCAATCAAAATCCTAGCAAATTATTTTGTAGATATCAACTAACTGATTCTAAAGTTTATATGTAGAGACAAAAGACCCAGACTAGCCAACACAATATTGATGGAGAGGAACAAAATTGAAGAACTAACACCACCTGACTTCAAAAAAATACTATAAAGCTACAGTTATCACAACAGTGGGTTACTGGGAAAAGAACAGACAAATAGATTAATAGAAAAGAATAGAGAGCCCAGAAATAGACCCCTATAAATATGGTCAACCGATTTTTGACAAAGGAGCAAAGGCAATACAATGGAGCAAAATAGTCTTTTCAACAAATGGTGCTGGAACAACTGGACATCCACAAGCAAAAAAAGAATCTCTAGACATAGACCTTATGCCCTTCACAAAAATTAACTCAAAATGGATCCCAGACCTAAATATAGAATGCAAAACTATAAAACTCCTGGAAGATAACATGGGAGAAATCAGACAAACTTGGGTATGGCAATGACTTTTTACATACAACACCAAAGGCATAATCCATGAAATAATAATTGATCAGCCAGACTTCATTAAAATTAAAAACTTCTGCTCTGTGAAAGACAATGTCAAGAGAATGAGAGACAAGCCACAGAATGGGAGAAAGGATTTGCAAAAGACACCTGATAAAGGACTGTTATCCAAAATATACAAAGAACGTTTTTTTTTTTTTAAAGATTGGCACCTGAGCCAACATCTGGTGCCAATCTTCTTTTTCTTCTCTTCTTCTTCTCCCCAAAGCTCCCCCAGTACATAGTTGTATACTCTAGTTGTAGGTCCTTCTGGTTGTGCTATGTGGGACACGGCCTCAGCATGGCTTGATGAGCAGTGCCATGTCCGTGCCCAGGATCCGAACCAGCCAAACCCTGGGCCGCCAAAGCGGAGAGCACGAACTTAAGCACTTGGCCACGGGGCCGGCCCACAAAGAACACTTAAAATTCAAAAATAAGAAAAACAGCTCAATAAAAAAAAAACAAAAAATGAGCCAAAGACCTTAACAGATAAATCATCAAAGATAATATACAAAGTAAATATATGAAAAGACGCTTCACACTGTTATGTCATCAGGGAACTGCAAATTAAAATGACAAGATACTACTACACACCTATTAGAAAAGCCAAAATGCGAAACACTGACAACGCCAAAAGCTGGTGAAGATATCAAGCAATGGTAATTCTCTTTGCTGATGGGAATGCAAAATAGTACAGCCACTTCAGAAGACAGTTTGGTGGCTTTTCACAAAACAAAAATACTCTTGCCACACGATTCAGCAATCAAGCTTCTTGATATTTACCCAAAGGAGTTGAAAACTTATGTCCACACAAAAACCCGCACACAGATGTTTACAGCAGGTTTATTCATGATTGCCAAAATGTGGAAGCAACCAAGATGTCCTTCAGTAGGTGAACGGATATATAAACTGTGGTACCTTCAGACAATGGAATATTATTCAGCACTAAAAAGAAATAAGCTATCGAACCATGAAAGACACGGAGAAACCTTAAATGCATTTTACTAAGTGAAAGAGGCCAATCTGAAAAGGCTATATCCTGTATGATTCCAACTATATGACATTCTGGAAAAGTCAAACTTACAGAGAAAATAAAAAGATCAATGGTTGCCAAGGGAGCAGGGGGTGGGGAGGAGATGAATGGGAAAAGAACAGAGGACTTTTAGGGCAGTGACCCTACTCTGTATGCGTAATGCTAGACACATGTCATTATACATTTGTCCAAACTCATAGAAGGTACAACAACAAGAGTGAACCCAAATGTAAACTATGGACTCTAGGTAATTATGATGTCACACTGTAGGTTCATCAACTGGAACAAATCTACCACCCTAGTGAGGAATGTTGACAATGGGTAAGGCTACGCATGTGTATGGGCAATCAATACATGGGAGATCTCTGTACTTTCCTCTTAAGTTTGCTGTGAACCTAAAACTGCTCTGAAAAAAAGTCAAGTTTTAACTAATAAAAAAAAAAAATCTACCACCGTACGTTACCTTGAAGAAAACTATGGCAAATTGTCCTCCATTACTCATAAGATCCACAAGATAACATTCAACGAGGTAGAAGAAGTGGAGATCCTGTCCCTGCTTGAACGATTTATCACATAGGCATGTGACAAGCAAGGAATCGCCATCAATCACAAAAAAATTAGATTCAACAAAATCATTTAATAAACTGGAATATCTAAAATAAAAAACAGTTAAAATAAAGATTACAGATTACACAGCTTCCATGAAGACATTGTTGCTATTGTTGTGGTGGTGGCTCTCATCAACTGCTACTATTTACTGAGTACTTATTTCACACCAGGCAGTCTGCTATGCCTTTCAAATATAATTTCATTTTGCCGTTACAGCTGTCCTTCATAAAGAGATAGTACAATTACTAATTTATAATAAGGAAAATTAACCTCAAAGAAGGAAAGCCATTTGTTCAGTGCTAAATGACAGAAACAAGATTTGAAGAGGGGGAATAGTTGATTCTGAAGGCTGTTATTCTGGATACAGATATACGAGATACATCTTCCTGCTCCACAAATGTGACTGATTTCGGAAACAGTCTGGTCAATGACAGCGATTGACAACTGCAAGGAAAAGAATGTTTTCCCACCATCAACAAGCTACTCCAAATGAGCATGTTAAATGATCCTTTATTTGTATATCAGTATATTGATTTGTAGCTACACAGAGCATAAAATTTCACAGCTCTCTAGTTTTTATTTCGACAGTACTTACTTGGCTTTTGGCATTTCATTCAAAATTAACTTTGCCATTTTCCTGAAAAATATTACATGATCTTCTAATCCTAGGAAAAGAAGATTATTTTGAATCATCAATACTTTTTTAATAGATATATAATCTAGTTATTATTAGGGTAAGGAGAAATGACAATCCAATTATTTTTAATACTATTGAATCTATCTTAAAAGACTGTTGTTTTATAAACTATAAATATCAAAGATTGAAAATTACCCATTGTTGCTGCTGCTTGGGTCATAGAATAAAACTGAAAATTATTAAATACGGCGAATGTCTTTTATTGTGACACCTCTAAGACGATGCAAATGGCACCCCTGGAATAAAAGAAGAAAAATAATAACGGCATTTATTCCTACAACAAAGAGAATGAGCAAAAGCAGGTATGGTAACAACCTTCACAGAGCAAACAATCTAGCAAACAATCTAATTTTTCCCTAATAGTTTAGGGAACTAATCTAATAGTTCCCTAAAGAATTAATGTTTGAGCTGAGGTCTAAAGAATCAGTACCCCTTATAATTAATTTGTCTAAAAAAGGCAGTAAAAAGTATTCTTGGCAAAGAGAACAGCATGGGCAAAGGCCCTGTGACAGAGGACAGTGTGGGAAGTACTAGATTCAGAAAAGCACTGTGGCTGGAGCAGAGAGAGTGAGGAGTAAGGTTGTATCAGATAAGATTGTATCAGAGAAATAAGAGGCTACCCATGCAGAGTCTTTTAAGGAATGTTATGGTGTTTTGTCTTCATCTAAAAGGCAAAGATAAGCCATTGATGGGTTTTAACTTGGTTGTAACTTGATTATACTTGCATTTAGAAAACATTACTCCGGCTTCCATACAGAGAGTAGATTGGATGGGGAAGAGTGTAGGGGAAGCTACCGAAATTGTCCTGGAGAAGATGATGGTGGTTTGAGTTAATATGACGATACTTAGAACCAGAGAGATGTGGATTTCTTGGAAGGGCATTTTGAAGGTAAATTTGGCATGACTTGGTAATAGATTCCATATGCACAGGGAGAGGAGTGTTGTGGGTGTCAAGGATCCTAGCTAGGGCAATAGGATGAATGACAGGGCTTGGGACAGAGAAGGCTGAAAGGAGGGCAGGTTTCAAGGCTAGAAATACAAACATGTGATTCATTTGAGTACTAAAGATAATCGAGGAAAGTGGTGGAGATAAGAGACAGAAGAAATCACTGTAGGCTGGGGTGGTTGGGGAAGAATCCACAGAGGCAGGGTTTGGGCTTGGTTCCTTACTCATGCAGGTCATTCTCCTTCACATATTTATGGAACATCTACTTTTCACCAAGTATCGTATTTGTTGCAAACTAAGTAAAAATGCATGGGCTTTACAGAGAAGCAAATCAACCACTACAGTATAATACACTGAACAGTCTGACTGATTAGCACACAAAGCTATGGGAGCGTCGAGCAGGAGTGCCATCATCAGACTAGAAGCATCAGTAAGTATGTTCTGGCCTTTGATTTTTAAAGGAAAAGTTGGAATGATGATGAAGAGCTGCAGGGAAGTTTGGGGAAGGTGAGGGGAGTCAGGTAATAGGACAAAGGAGGAAGGTTTTGCCTCTTACTCTTTTGGTATTCTGCTAGCCCTAATAGCAACTGAGTTTTTACCATGGCATGTCAAGTGACTATGCAATCAGAGATGCCCATCAGAAGCTGAATGCCCTAAGACCTTTCAAATCACTAAATCATGCAGGTGCAGCAGTATCCACTGAAGGATGGAAATGATACATTAAAGATCATGGCCAAACAGACCTGGTGGGCATAAGTGGGTTACACAACAGGGACCACATGTCACATACCTCTGTTGTTCTGATGTCTCTCTCTCAGTTCACACCTCTGGCCTCATATAGGGTCCCCTGCAGCTAGCTGACAGTGGAGAAGAGAAAAAGTCAGGGCCTGGTTCTTGGTTTGTCAGCTCAATATGTGTGGTAGACCAAAATGAACTGTTGTTGTATTACCTGCCCAAACAGGGGGAACTCTCACAGACAGTGGTGAGGGGAAATCCTCCCAGTGAGAGGGCTCTGGCAGCACTTGTGGTCATCAACTGGATGTGTGGAGAGCTGTTGGAGGTAAAGATATACAGGGACTCTTGAGCAGCAGCAAATAATTCAGCTGCTTGGTTAGGGGCCTGGAGGAAGCAAGGTTGAAAAATTGAATAAAAAACGTCTCAGGGAGAAGTCTGTGGCTCAACCTATGAAAGTAGGCACAAGCTGTGCAGATATTTGTGCCTCAAGTCCACATGCATAGGAGATCATCCATTACTTAGGAGCCTAAACAACTCGATGGACAGAATGATACATCCAGTAGATACCAGCCAATCTCCATCTGCTACCTCCTGGAGCTTGCACGATGGGCCAAAAAACAGAGTAGTCATGGTGGCAATGATGGAGGCTATGCAGTTTCCCAACAGCATGGGCACCCTTCCACAAAGCTGATTTAGCTACTCCCATTGCTGAATAGCAGACCCATGACCTGAACATCAGCAGCAGAGACCTGTGCAGAGCCATCAATATGGCACTACCCTTCGGGGAGACCAATCAGCCATTTGGTAACAAGTTGACTCCATCAGATCCCTTCCATGCTGAAGAAGGAAGCAATTCATCCTTATTGGGCTTGACACATACTCTGGATATGGGCTTGCCTTCCCAGATAAAAAGCATAGGGAATAAATTACTCACAGTTGCACACTCAAAGAATCACTGATGGAATTCCACGTATACAATGTGGAGTCACATTGTGAGATGCATATTCTACATTGGCTTCTAAAGTTTCCTAGCAGGACTAAGCATTACTTATCCACTGTGAAACTTGCTTCATGACAAAACTGTTATTGGCTGCCTTCTCTTTGCCATCTATTTCTCCAACTGCTTACTAGCAACTCCTGGTAAGTTCTTGACCACTCCTGATCACTCCCAAAATAAACTATTTGCACTCAAACCCTCATCTTGAGATCTGCTTCTGGGAGAACTCACTTCCTCACTTCACAGTAGCCATTCTGTTCTCCCCCTGGTTCTTCAATCTGCGCCAAGCTCTTCCCCCCCTCAGGACACTAATATTTAAGGGACAAGTGGAGGAGGATGGGTCATTGAGAATAGAATAGGAAGCAGAAAACTAAGCCCAAGTGTATTACAGAATGGAAAGAGTATTCAAAATGATAGTGGCAAACATCGCTAACAAATGATATAGCATTAGGACTCAAAATTGCCACGGAATTGGTGAGTAGCAAGGAATTTATAGCCAAAGCAAGTACATTCTCTGTGAAATGGAGGGGACAGAAAGCAGAATGCATTTATTCAACAACTATTTATTGAGCACGTGCTATGTGCCAGACACTGTGATTGATGATAGGGATACAGTGCCACAAAAAATGAAGTAGTCTCTGCACTCAGGGAGTGGGAAAAAATAAACAAAAATTTACATATTTAAAAATTGTATTAAATGCCATGAAAAAAATAAGAGAGCTATAAAGAATTAGATGGACTGTTGAAAAAGATGTGTCGAGGGAAGTGACATTTAAGGTGAGACCTGAAGGAGAAAACAGGGGAGCCATGCAAAGAGCCATGCAAAGAGCCATGGAAAGAGGGTTTCAGGAAGAAACTCAAAGCGCAAAGTGCCTAAGTAGGCAAAAGGCTTGGTATGCTCTAGGAAACGACAGAAGTCTGCTGTAACTGGAGCAGAGGGAAACCAATCGAGTGACATGAGTCGGAGAGCTGGGTTGGAGAGCTGGGCCAGGGATGTCTCATCAGGAAGGATATGGAGTAGGAATTTCATTCCGAGTATAATCAGAGGTCACTGCACGGTGAACAGGGGACTCACGTGATCTGATTGACATTTTCAAAGATGACTGGCTGTTCTCTGCAGGATGGCTGCATGGAGAACAAAAGTGACAGTAAAGAGAGACATTTGAAGGGGAAAGCAAAAAGAAGGCAGAGATGGTAAACACAATCTACTTTTTCAAGAAGTTTGTTCCTTTAGAAAAGTATAGAAACAGAAATGTAGCTACAGACGAGTACAAAATCCACGCAGGTCTTTTTAAGATGGATAAGACTTGATGACGTTTTAGGTTTGGGCAGCCTGTGGAGACACTGAAGACCCAGGGGAGAAGAGATAACAGACAAAGACATTTAGTTCAAGATGGTGGGATGAAGGGGGGCCAGCCTCTGGCGTAGCAGTTAAGTTCGTACACTCCACTTCGGCAGCCTGGGGTTTGCCAGTTCGGATCCCAGGCACAGACCTAGGCACGGCTTGTCAAGCCATGCTGTGGCAGGCAGCCCACTTATAAAATAGAGGAAGATGGGCACAGATGTTAGCTCAAGGCCAATCTTCCTCAGCCAAAAAAAAAAAAGAGGAGGCTTGGAGGCAGATGTTAGTTCAGCAGTAATCTTCCTCAAAAAAAGAAAAAGACATGGTGGGATGTTGCTTCCCTTTCCTCCCAAGATTTTATTGAAATTTCAGAAAATGTATTCATATGTACATCATATATGATATAATGGAGTTTATACAATCCTGTGTACATCAAAGAAGATTATTCTTTGTTTTATTCGGATTTAACCCAAGAGTTGTTCATCATTCCAAAATATTATGACATCTGCTATAAAGTTACCTATGATATCCAAAACATCAATATGGCCCATTTGTGGTTGTTAAATTCGTGGTGATTCTAATATAAGTGAAGTGTATGAATACATCATTATTTCTTCTTGATTAGTCATGCTCAAAGATATCCATTATAGAAATTTATATAAATTATTTTTCAGATAATTCATTTCTGCTGATTTTTAAATTACGTGTAAGGATATGGGGTCCTAAACACATAATCTACAGGAGAGTTTCCCTAAAATATTCCACCCTAAACACACACTTAAGAATCCATGATTAACCTTCACTCCTATTTAAGGGAGACACAGGTTAGGGAAATTCAAATCAGCCTTTTCACTAGCCATTGCATTTTTTATTTATAATATGACTGTAAAGTAAGGATCATCAGACAGAAAATAAACATCAAAAATGAAGAAAAGCCGAGTCTGGCCTGGTGGTGTAGTGGTTAAGTTGGGCACGCTCTGTTTCAGCGGCCTGGGTTCACGGGTTCAGAACCCAGGCGTGGACCTACACCACTCATCAGCCACGCTGTGGCAGCAACCTACATATGGTGTAGAGGAAGACTGGCACAGATGTTAGCTCAGGGCTAATCTTCCTCAGCAAAAAAAAAAGAAGAAGAAAAGCAAAATGAATAAACAGACTAAAAAATACCTATCTCCTAAGAAAACAGAAAAGATTTAGAGGCCAGAAGAGAACTCTAAAAATTCCAGCTAGTATTCTCATAGGGGATCAAAAAGATATTGACTCTAAGAAACAAGAGTATGCTGCTATTGAAAACAAAAAATACAAGAACAAGCAAATGCTCTTGAAAATTAAAAGTTTGATTGCAGATAAAACATAAATTAGTATGCTGAACAATAAAATAGAATCCAAAGTTGGTAAGTGAAAGATAGAGTCCAGAAATCTCCCAGAATACAGAGGAAAAGACAATGAAGTGGAAATAAGAGAAACATTAAGACACATGAAGGACAGATCAAAGTCTATAATCTATTTAGCAGGAAATTCAAGAGGAATTAACTAGGATACCAGAAAGAGTGGTAAAAGCAATCAAAAACATAATAGGAGAAAATGTAATTTAAGAAGATTGACCCAGGGCTAAAGAAAGATATGAGTCCCTGCATTAAAAAGGTTCTCCGAAAACAAAGCAAGTTTGATGAAAAAAGAGAAACTCACACCTAGACACATCCTGGTAAAATTTCAGTACACAAAGCTAAAGAGAAAATCTAAAATCTGCCAAAGAGACATTTTAGCTACAAAGGAATGGAAATGAAAGAAGCAGTATAGTAAGGCAAATGAAAGCTTGAGCTCTGAACTGAAGCCAGGATGCCTGGCTTAAATTCCTAATTCTCCAACCAACAAGTTGCGCGACCTGAGGGAAGTTGTTTCCTCTCTCTCTGTTTCAGTTCCTTCATCTGCAAATCTGGATACTATTACTATCCTGAAGTTACTGTCAAGATAAAATGTGTCAATCTTAAATTGCTTAAAGAGTACCTGGACAGAGTTGGAATGACTAAAGTAAGTTCTTTTATCATCATGATTGACGCTGAATGCTCTGACACATGGCCAATGTCTTTAGTGTTCTTTAATACTTTGGAAAGTCTAAATAAGCAAGTTCTGATGATTTAGGATACATTTCCTACTATTTGGGTCTAATCACAAAATTTGACTAATATGAATAATATGTATATAGTTATACATATGTATATAGTTATAATATGTATATAATATGTATATAGTTATAAAGTTGTAAGTGTTGTTTGTTGTTTTTTTTAATTTTTAGACTCAACATATTGACAAATAACAATGAACTTAATTTATTCAGAGAACACGGTGTAAATAGTTTAAACTTTGATGAAACTGTAGGGAGGAAGACATTTCCTCTATCCTCTCTGGGTTCGTCTGGCTGGAGAACGAATTAAATTCACATGAGACAGAATAGCAGGAGAAAATTAAACAAACCTTTATGAGGACCATGGCCCGGGGTCTTTCTTCCCGAAGGAAGAAAGGGCACCAAAGAAGTGGGGTGCACAGAGTGGTTATATACCCCCAAACAGGATGTTTCACATAGGATTGAAATGTCCCTTTTACAATAGTCGCGAGACTGCTCTGTCGGCACAGCAATTGATGGAAACAGCAGACAGGTCTGCTGTCTTGGTGAAGACAGCAGGGTGGCAGGTCTATTGTCTGGAGCTGGGTGGTCACAGGTGAGCTAGGTGGTCAAAGGTGAGTGCAGCAATCAGTTCCTAGCCTAAGGAAAGATGCTTATCCTTAAGGAAATGCCAATGTGGGGGGGAGGTTGCACCTTTATCTTAAGGTCATTTGTTCTTGCCATAACAAATGTTTAAAAGCAGATATACAGTGTGTGCTCAATGGCCACAGTCAGGCCCTTTTGGAAAAAACAAAGTCAGGCCAAATTAGGTTTACACCAAATGGCTTCCTCATGTACTCAAATATATCCTATTGCTTGCCATTTCTCTTTGTCAATGTATACATGGGAGCTGCTCAGGCTGAGCAACTCGCCAAAATGGCTGAAACCACCACCCCAAATATCATATCCAGCTAAAGACAAAGGAGGATGTTGGGGGTGGGGGGAGTCAGATACAGGAGGTTACCAGACAAGCACAATAAACAAATGCAGATTTAAGTCCTTGCCTTCCCCATTGATTAAGAGTTTCTAGAGATAAGGTCAAAGAGACATATCTTGGGGTGGCCAATTTCAGGCCCCCACAAAACAAAAATACTGATATAACTAACCAATTTGGGAAGTATAAAGAGAGAAGAATGGCGGGACAAGGAATAAGTAAGCTCTTTCCATCATTTTTTTTACAATGGGGAGTCCAGAGAGAGCATCCAAGGAGGATGTTATAGACTGAATGCTATGTCCTCCCAAATTCCTATGTTGAAGTGCTGACCCCCAATATGATGGTATTTGGAGATGGGGCTTATGGGAGATAACAAGGGTTAGATGAGGTCACAAGGGTGGGGTCCTTATGACAGGATTAGTGACCTTAGAAGAAAAGATAGCAGAAAGCTCACTCTCTCTCTCTCTGCCATATGAGGACACAGCAAGCAAGGCCAGGAAGAAAACCCTCACCAGAAACCAGATGAGCTGGAACCTTGACCTCGCACTTCTCAAGCCTCCATAACTGTGAGGTACAAAACTGTGATACATTTCTGTTGTTCTAAGCCACATAGTCTATAATATTTTGTTATGGCAGCTCTAGCAGACTAAGATGAATGATAAATCAAAAAAACAAAGATTTAAAGAATCCAGCACTTCACATTTTTGATGCTATGCTATGCTGTATATGTATTATACTACCTCACTGTAGACTTTGGGGTTTTTATTTTTATTTATTCATTCATTTTATTGAGCTACCACTGGTGTACAAGGTTATATATATTTCAGGTGTACATCATTGTATTTTTACTTCTCTGTGAAGTCCTCCCAAAGACTATAATTTTGATTATTATTATTATAAAGCCATGTATTTTTAAAGGACAGGGAAGCCGAAGATACCATTTGTGTTCTTCCCAAACTTTATTACTTTTGTAGCAAAAAGAAAAGTTTCTGTTTACTTTTTGTAAAACAGAACAATAAAATCTGATGCCCTACCTCCTCTGCTTCATCCCATGAAATGGTGAGAAGCCATGGAATAATGCTGTGTAAATATAAGGGACTATGGAATGTCATAATTTAAACACCACAGTTGGTCATAACTTAATTATTAATCCAACAAATATTTATGTAAGGCCCTGTGCAGGGTACCTGAATATTAGATAATTTGAGACAGCAAAGAAAAGAAAAGAAAAGAGGGGCTGGCCCAGTGGCATAGCAGTTAAGTTCGCATGCTCCACTTTGGCGGCCCAGGGTTCACGGGTTCAGATCCATGGGCACAGGCCTACTCACCACTCATCAGCCATGCTGTGGCAGCAGCCCACATACAAAATAGAGGAAGACTGGCACAGATGTTAGCTCAGGGACAATCCTCCTCAAGCAAAAAGAAGACTGGCAAGAGATGTTAGCTCAGAGCCAATCTTCCTCACCAAAACAAAAAAATTAAAAAAGAATCAAACACTGATCTCATATTTCCCATACAAATTGTATCCCTGATTAAGCATATATTATATGAGGGAAAGTTTGTCTTTATAGAAGTAACCCAGTTCAAATATATATATATATCAAGAAGGAATGAGGGATTTATATTATCCTCATTTTGAGATGCCTGATGAATAAATGGATTTAGACATTGAGCATCAATGGATACTAACATCACAAAAATAGACACAGCAAAACATTATCCCTCTCTGAATTGAACCAAACTCCATCTATAAGAACTCTTGGGGGAAAAAAAATTGATCATGCCTCTAATTACAAGAACTGAGAGAGACAGAGAGAAGGAAAGAGGAGAAGAAACCTACAGATTTAAAAACACTTACAATACTTATCCATCAATTGCAATGTGAGGACTTTATTTAGATTATGATTGAAGTAAAAATAAAAAAATGTATTGGGCATTGAGTCAAAGACAACTGTCCACCAAAAGTCAGGTTCCCCCTTCCATAATTTAGAATTGTTACTAAGAAGTAGCTGTCTAGCCAATGACTAGATTTTCCAGATCCTTTTACATCTAGAGGAGGCCCTAAAATTAGTTCTTACCAATGGAATTTGAGTGAAAGCTATGGCAGCTTTTGAGGAGTAGGTATGCCTTCTCTATTGTTATTTCTCTTCTAAAAAGCTAAGTGCAGAGAATATTAAGACTCAAGGGGATGGTGGAACCATGATACAGAAAGGAGTCAGGTTGCTGAAATACTATTAAGGGCTGCCCACTTACTAGGAAAATCTGCTTTGGACTCTTAGAAGAGCACGAAGTAAATTTCTATTGTGTTATGCCACCGAAATTTAGAGGTTCTAATTGTTACAGAAGTTAGTATTTCCTTAACGAATACAGAAATTGGTACAGAAGTAGGGTGCTGCCATTACATAATTGTACAGTACTATAGTCTGAATCTAAGACGTCATGAATTACAAGATGTACCATTATTTTATGTACCACTAAATTTTAATACTGACAATTAAACTACAACACACCATAGATTTGTATATGCATCCTCATTTCAGAGACATTGAAAGAGATGAAGACATGGATTACAAAATCATGGAAACACGTATGGATCTTGGGCCTAGCGGACAGGTAACAGGCAGTGAGAAACCAGGCATCTCAGACTCAAAAGCTGGAAACCATGTGATTCAAAGAAAATATCTGCCAAAAACTATCTCTTGCAAAATTAGGAAGCCGATCGAACAGCTTTGAACACACGCCAACCAAGTCTTGATGCTCTAGGCAAAGTAACTGGAAAAGATAATCAGTGTTTGCTGCCTTTTATTGACTGTTTTTAGGGAGCTGTTACCAAAGAAGAAAGGGAAAGAAAAATACCGTAGGAAAGAACTGGCTGGTTTGAAAGCAGAGTTAGAAGGAAGAGAGCCAAGAAATTTGGGGTCTCTCAAGGCAACTAATTCTGTATCCCAAATAAAAAGTGATAAGATTGGGGGGGAAAAAACCTCGCTCATAGAGTTCCTAGTTAAACCAAAGGATTTAGCCTTAGTGTAGAGATCGGATGAAGATGTTGTCTTCCCAGACAAGACTATCATTTCAAATGAATTTGAGATAAACTCCACTAATTTGAGAGAGATGCATGGGAATTAAGGATGCAAAATAAGATCTCTGGACGTAGTTATGGGCAGAGGGAACTAACCAGAGCAAATGAAATCAGAAGCTGAATACTTTACTTAGAGACTCGTATTCTCAAATAAGCTGTGAGGTGGCCTGAAAAAGGGTTATGACAGTAAAACAACCACCAGGCCTCCAATCTTACAGGGCAGGAAGTGACTGCCTATGCAGCAGCCAGAAAGGGAGAGAATTAACCCCCCATCACTGTAGCAGTGGGAAGGTATCTGACACAGATACAGTACTTAAAGTCATAAAGCCAACCAGGAAAAGAAATACATAGCCCATACTGGAAGACAGAGTGGGTGGGTGTTTTTTTCGCAGCAGTAAGTTAGTAGACGCTTGTCTAAAGTTGGCAAATGAAGAAATAAAGTTAAAAGTACATCTTTATGGTAGTAACTTTCAGGAGAACTAAAACTGTGAGATTATGGGGGCAAAGTAGCGGAGGCGACCATTTATTTTTCGTTTTATGTCCTTCTCTTCTGCTTAAAATAAAACTAATCAGTTTTGATACATCATACAAGGAGACATCACACAGCAATTACTAAACGAGACGGAGGTGTGCCAAAAAACCATTGAGTGAGAAAAGCTATTGCACACCAGCATGACAGCCAAATATGTTTTTAAAATGTATAGATCTAGAGGTGGACAGATGGAAGAAGATTGATGGATGGGTGGATAATAGACAGACAGACAGACAGACAGACAAAGAAGCTATAGACACACAAACTTGTTTCTGAGTAGAATACCATGAAGGATACACACCAAACTATTCCCAATTTCTTTTGGATATAAGGTGAGGGGCAGGGCCTTGGAAACTGAAACCCACCCTCAATTATTTTAGTACCTATTTTCTTCTACTAAATTTCAAACTGCAAACCGTAGATTCATTGAATGACATGCTACTGCTTTCAGAAGGTTACTCAAAACCATGAAGATTTGTATTATGACAATGTTATCGACGCTATTGCTTGGACTTCTAATTCTGCCTTTAAAGAAATTGCTTTTGCCTGGTAATCTCCTTTCCGGTTCGTTCTAGAGGTTGTTAGGCGCTTTCACCATTCTCAAGGCCCTGTCACAGATAAGGTTAGTTTCTCTGATAAGGAAAAACCTTAGGAAAATAATTACGAATTTATAAATAATTATGAATTTGTAAACAAAAGAGAAGCGAGAGAGAGAAGGAAGGACCTTTCCAGAGAAATTATAAAAGCGATTTCCATGATTAAAAGGTCTAAGACCAGTACAGCAAGAGGAAGCTGCTTGCTGCTGTCAACGTCTAGGTTTTACTGGTTGGCTCAGATCTGACATCCTTTCAGTTTCTCCTCAATACCTCAGATCCCTACCATCCTTTCTTTGAAGAGGACCCCTTAAACCCCTGAGCACTCGCCCTTCTCCTTCAGACCTCAGACCTGCGCGCTCCTCACGGGGGTCCCTTTCTTCTGCATCTCCCCACGCCGTGCTTCCCGGGGTCTTTAGGAGCCCATTGGATGCCCCCAGTTCCCCGCCTCCTCCCCGTCCTGTCCGTCCAGATGTTGTACAAGACCTATAATTCCGGCGGGACAGCTCCAGTCCGGGCCCCTCTCCAGGGACACATCTCACCTGATCTCCCCAGCCCCAGGTCTGGCCCCAGGGACCCAGACCTGCAGCTCCGCCGGAGGAGCAGCAGACAGGCGCGCCCCTCGGGGAAGGAGTGGAGGAGAGGGCGCCGAGCCGGAGTGGAGGCTCCGGGGAACTCTGCACCCAGCGTTGGACCGGCCGCTCAGAGCCGTCTCAGCCGGTCTTTCACAGCGAGGGCGTGAGTCGTTTCTTTTTCCGCATCCTGGAGCCTTTTCGGTTTCGTTTTCTCGCCTCAGAATACTGATCTCGGTCGGTAGGTCAGCCCATCCCTCCGTTCACACTGAGAATTTCAAGGGGGTAGTACAGCAAAGGTAATAATGCGATCTTTGGGACGTGGATGTAAATAGAGTATAAAAGGAATATAGGCAGAGAAATCGGGGAATCTAAACAAGAGAGAAGGAAGAAAATGCAGAGGCTGAGAGATTAAATGCAGGACACCGTGGACTGCGAAGTTCCACAGTGAGGTGTGGCGTTATTCTTTTCCAGGGCTGGTGCTGGGGCATGTAAAAAGAGAGAAGAAGGGGATATGGACTTCGAGTTTCTGTCATAAGAAATTCATCTTTATGAAAAATTTCAAATACTGTTACTGTCTAGTGTGAACATTTGTAACGCCAGTCATACACCACAAAGAATTTAAGTTAAGGGGGAAGGTGCTCTTTGTTTTTGTCATGGCACCTGTTAATGTTTGCAGTTTGCGTTTCAATCGCAGTCGATTTTTGCCTTTTAGGGCTCCAGGCACTTAATCCCACGTGCAGAAGTGCTGAGATTCAGGGTGGTCGTGTGGGCCCCAACGGTGGAGTTGGGTAGTAAATGGAGAGAATTGGAAGCCAGCAGTTGTATGCTCAAAAAAAGGAAATGGTGACTTGTCCACAATGGGAAGAGCCCAGAAAAAGCTTTCTTCTCAGAAGCCAGAATATCAAGTCATTTTTAAAAGGTGGAGGCATTGCTCACTTCTGTTAGTTTTTTTTCTTTTTTAACAATTCTGTGTTTGTCAATGGTGATGACATTGAGGAAAAAAACAAAAGAATCTGAAACATGACCTGTGATTAAGTCGTAAATTCATCTTCTGTCAGTTTTTTGCTAGTATCTGATACTTACTGGAGCTATGTCTCATAGGAACACGTTTGCTAGCAGCAGAAAATTAGGCTTTATTGTCAAAGCATTTACTGAGCTTTTTTATGGCTAAGCAATATGCTGAGCCCTTAATATGTATTATCAGATTTAATCATTACAAAAGTCCCATAAGGTACATACTATAATTGTTAACGTTTTATGAGTGAGGTAAATAAGACCTAGAGAGGTTAAATTATTTGTCCACGGTCCTCCAGCTAGTAAATGGTAACCAAAATTTTGAAATTTGCTCTAACTTCAAATATCCTTTTCTCAGCACGCTGTTCTCTGTATCTATTAAATTATCTCAGAGAAGTACTTTAAATGCTACAGTGTTAGTGCTCCTCCCGCAAAGCACGTGTGATTTAATTGTGATTTTTCTTTTGATTGTTACGGAAATGGGCCCTACAAGTTCGTATTGTAAACGAGAGTCTCTTGTTGTTTTGTCTTTTAATGATGTAGATTTATCAGGTAGGGATTCCTTAGATGTTAACTCCACTCTTCCTACTTTCCACCCCAAAGTGCATACACAATACACATAAGAAAATTCTACTCCAAATTCATATCTGGTTCTCTTCCACTTTAACAATTTATTCTCATGGCCCCAACCCGGACTTCATTCAGAAACTTGAGAATCATAAACTCCATTTTCACTTTTCAGAACCCTCCCTTTTCTCCCAATTTCTCAGACTCCTTGGGAGCCTCATGTTATTGCCTCCCCAGGCTCAATCAACTCCATGAGCATTCACCCAACCTTTCTCTCATTAACACCCTCGACTGCTTCCTGCACTGGCTTTCCTCTCTACCTGCAATTTGATAACCTGGATCAATCAAACCAGCATTTTCCTGCGCCAGGACATTGAGAGAAATTGTCTAATATTTATCACCTCAAATTCATTGTTTATGACCACAATTCCCTTTTTTTTTTTCACATTGGCCCTTAAAACTCTGCAACATTTTACTGATTTCTTCAAGTCCTCTCAGCATATACAACATCTGCTGTTTCAAAGAGAATCCTTGAACTGTCTGACACCTTCATCTATATTCTTACTTTTAGTCTAAGAAGACTGTGTGGTGCTTTATACACAAAACAACTAACCCCCTTTCATCTGGATTTGATTTCCTCCAGCTTCCTCAAGAATCTCACCCCATTATCCTTTAATTTCCTGTATCGTTAACCACTCCCTGTCTATTGGTGTGATAGGCTGAAAAATGGTCCCCCAAAGATGTCCATGTTCTAATCCTCCAACCTGTGAATATGTCACCTTACAGAGCAAAAAGAACTGTGCAGATGTGATTAAGCTGGGAATCTTGAGATGGAGAAATTACCCTGGATTTTCTAGATGGACTCGTGTAATCACAAGTTCTTCTCCTTATAAAAGAGAAGAACTGTTAAGCAAAAACGAACCAGAACTTGATGATATGGGAAATTCTCAGCCTATCCAGATTGCAAGAGATGCTAAAATTAGGAAATTCACTGTCAGGAAGGCATACTCTGATGAGCAAGCCAAGAATATGGCTGAAGAACCTTGTGCTAACACCTCAAAAAGATCAAAAGGTAAGAGTAATCCATTACACAGAGGGCTCGTGAAGAAATTAGGCATGTGGCCTGTGGATCCCTTCAGACTTCTCAGCAAAAGTCAGGAATATCAACAGGATTTTTAGGAAAGACATATGGATGAGCCTCTTGTCCAATGGAGTGAATCCCTTGACTACTCAGGAGATCCAAAAGGTATCTAAGGAAGTTGTATCAGTAAAAACACTGCCAGCTTGGACTGAAAGGGACAGAGAGAAATGAAAGAAGGCTGTAAAACTCCCAAAATTTTCAAAGCATGAAACAATCTGTTAAACTACTTAGCTGCAAACATGGGCTACCTTTCATGAAAAAGGAAGGATGACTCCAAGGGGAGAGCCTCAAGCCCAGACAGCAGAGCCCAGAGCCACGAAGGATTATTCTCAGGCCTTGAAATCTAATGGAGTTTGCCTTGTTGGATTTTGAAATTTCTTGGGACCAGTGACAACTTTTTTCTTTCCATATTCTTCCTTTTTGAACAGGGATGTCTAGACCTGGTACCCTATTCCTATCCCACCGTTGTATTTTGGGAGAAGATAACTTGTTTTCTAGCTTCAAACATTCACAACGAAGAGGAATTTTGCCTCAGGATGGTTCAGACCCAAAGTCTCAACCATACCTGATTTAAATAATTTAGATGATGAGATTCGGGTCTATTGAGCTGATGTGATTTAGGTAAGATTTTGGACTTAAGTTGATACTGTTATGCCTAGAAGCTTTGAGGAACTTTGGAATGGGCTGAATGTGAAATAGAAACATGAAATAGATGTGAATATTTGGGGGCAGACAGTGGACAGTACTAGACAACTAAATGGCCCCAAACATGTCCCTTAATCCCTAGAACCTGTGAATGTTACCTTACATGGCAAAAGGAAATTTCCATATGTGATTAAGGATTTTGAGATGGAGAGATTATCCAGGATGGGCCAAATACAGTCTCAAGAATCCTTAGAAGAAACAGGGTGGAGGTTAGAGGGGAGAGAAGATGTTATGCTGGTGGCTTATAGATAGAGGATGGCGCCACAAGCCAAGGATTGCAGGCTCCCTATAGATGATGGAAAAAGCAAGGAAATGGGTTTTCCCCTTAACGCCTATAGAAGTAATGCCACCCTGCTAATATCTTGATTTTGGACTGTTGATTTCCAGAATTGTAAGAGAACAAATTTGTGTGTGTGTTTTTTTTTAAATGTTTTATTTTTTTCCTTTTTTCTCCCCAAAGCCCCTCAGTACATAGTTGTATATTCTTCGTTGTGGGTCTTTCCAGTTGTGGCATGTGGGACGCTGCCTCAGCGTGGTTTGATGAGCAGTGCCATGTCCGCGCCCAGGATTCAAACCAACGAAACACTGGGCCGCCTGCAGCGGAGCGCGCGAACTCAACCACTCAGCCACGGGGCCAGCCCCAAATTTGTGTGTTTTAAGCCACTAAGTTTGTGACAATTTGTTACAGCAGCAACAGGAATCCATTACAACTGGCATTTACCATCCATTCCATTAAAAGAATCAAGTCACTTCCATCTTTAAAACAATGATAAGATTGAGCCCCTGCCCCATCTCATCTCTTCCTTTTCAGTATGGTATCTCGTGGGGGTATACATTCATCATCTCTACTTCGTCCACTCAGATTCCTACAGATGATTGATCAGGTCTACTTTTAGCCCAGAATCTGCTCTGCAGTTCTGCCAAACATCACCAGTGATGATCTGTCAATGGCCAAAACCAAACAATGCTGTTTAGTCCTTGACTTATTGACCTCTTGGCAATATTTGAGGTTTTATATCAGTCTCCTTTGGAAAGGGCACCTCCTCCCTTGATTTTAGCTACACGATTTTCTTGCAAATCTCATTTTCTTCCTACTTTCCTAATGAGGATTAGTGGCACCATTACATCTCTCTAACTTCTCAAATAAGAAACCTAGAAGCCACTGTTGGTTCCTCGCTTCCCTCAACCCTCAGTGAATTCTAGCTCATGACATTTCTAAACTCTGTCTTCTCTTTTCTATCACATCTTCCACTGACTAGAATGCGCTTCATGTTTTGTCACCTGGTCTATTGCAATGAGCTATTCGCTTCCTGACTCCAGCCTGTTCTCTCTGTTCCATTTTCCACTCTACTGCCAATGTAATTTCCCTAACATGTCAACCTAATCGTGTCACTCCCTGGTTTAAAGCCCATTAATATTTCTTCATTGCTTTCAGATTAGATCAGCCTATTCATATTTCATCTCTTTTTAGACTCCCAAACACCATAGCTTCACGGTGTTTCATGGTGACATAGCTTCATGGTGACAAGTAAATATTTTGATTCAAATGATCTATCTAATATCAATGCCATCACATATCAGCCTCAATATAGTGGATAAGTTAGTTAACTAGGCTCAATTTTTCATCTGTAAAATGCAGATAATATGACCTAACTCACAGAGTTTTTAAAGGATTAAATAAATTAGTTTTTATAAAGAGGCCAAGTACAAAGCAACTGGATGCAGGTATTATTATTATTATTATCATTATTTTATTATTCTCTTCAGGAAATACTGGGAACCCTGACTGGAGCACTGGATAGCATGTCCCTCCCTGAGTTATGAGGCAGATGCAAGTTTAAAAGCTTTGGGTTGAGTGGCAACAGTAGGATCAAACCAGTTGCATTCAAACATCATGTTTTTCTAGGCATCCCTTTCTAGGCATCCACTAAACATGTATTTATCGAGGATCTACTATGTCCCAGGCACATTTTATACACTGATGATAGAAAAGACAACAAAATATAAAACCTTGTTCTTCAGAGCTTACATTCTAGTGGGGAATATAAATAATAAAAGAAGTAAAAAGAACACTGTGTTAGATAAAGATAACCTGTAAGAGAAAAAATACACAAGGAAGAGGGAATATAAAATATTGATAGAGAAAGATTACATTTTAGATAGGCTATAGACAGGGAAAGCAGCAGTAAGGAAGAGACTTTTGACTAAAGATCTGAGGGAAGCGAGGGGTCCCCCCATCCTGTTCCTTGGGAGGTACCGTGCCTGACAGAGGGACAGCAAAGCCCTGAAGTAGAATGAGCCCCATGGTTCAAGGAACAGCAGAAAGGTCTGTGAGGCCGAAGCCGAAGGACCAGGGTGAGAGTCGGGGAATATAAAGTCACAAAGATAACGTGAGGAGGCAGGTTATGGATAACTCCAGAGACCAAAATAAGCACTTTGGTTTTTACTCTGAATATGATGGGAATAATTCATACGCACGTGTTTCTTTCACTGTGGATAAATTATAAAGAAAAAATCAAAAAATGAAATTTAGTATAAAAATAGGGTAACATTATACTCCTTAAGTGTTTGACAAACTAACACTTTATATGTGCTTTTCTTTTCTTTCTTTGTTTTTTCTCTAATACTCATATGACCATTATTCTAACAGCTTTTCTGACGATACGGCAGTGAGACAAAATTAAGTCAAGATAGTTTAATATTTTTTAGGATTATAACATCAACAACATTCTTTGAGAAGTCCATTCTATATCATATTCATTTAGGTTTCAGTTGTGTAATCATTAGTATAATATTCAACTTATAAATTACAAATAAACATGGTATTAACAAATGCATATGCTGTGTCTATGCAAAAGCGATTACCTATAAAGGTTGTAAATAATCTCTTAAGTTTTTCTCCGGCAGAAAGGTTCCTTGGTTAAGAAACCATACACTCAAATGAAACTACAGTCACAGTTACAGAAGTCAGATGAGCGCACTGGGTCTGCGATATTTCTGCCACAGGCTTTTTCAACACCTGTTGATCAGTCAATCAGAGGAAACCTCGGGGGCTGAAGATATGCCAGCTCTGTGGAAATTCCTTCCCAAAATAGCAATAGCTGAGCAAATTGCTGGTCGAACAGAAGGAGACGATGGACAGACCTCAGGATTTTGTGTGGCACAGCAACTGTCTTCAGTTGATTGGCGTTGTTTCAAAGTTTAAATCCTTCTTGGGTCCAACAGCTGGTTTCCTCCTTTGTCGTATTCTTCCTTCCTTTCCGTTTTCCCAGGGAGTGACGGCCACATTCTTCCACATGAGGCTCTCTTTGGTAAGCAGCTTCTGAAACTGATATACAGCTGTCCCTAGTTCTCGGGCAGCGACCACTCCACGTGCAAGTTTGATATCCCCTCACTAGGGACCTCCGCGAGGCATATCAAATGCAAACTTTAAGAGAAGCAAAAGGCTGAGTTTCGATTCAGATAAGTCTCAAAGCCATTTTTAAATATCCGATTATTTTGGTATATTTGCCTTTCCTTTCCAGTGGAGGAAAAAAACCCAAATGGCCTCATACAGTTTAGTGAAGTCTTCATATTTTTTTAAGATATCAAGCCAACTTAATTTAAACCATTAAAACTTTCAGCCATGCAAAGATTCTTAAGATTTTTTAAGTTATATTCAACCTGTAAAAACCATTGGTTTCCTTCCTATTTCCCTCAGCATAATATAGTGAGCTTCTATGCTAATATAAACACTTCAGAAAAATCACTTTCTATGGCCGCCTCAAAAGTCCATGAATTAACTAAGCCATTCAATGAGTTGTATTTTAGTTGCCATTAGGACCAATATGGAATTAAACATGCCTTTATGTAAAGGTTTCCCTGTAGTTAGGACTGTGTCCTCAGAGCGGATCTAAGATAGAGTAGGCCAAAGGATATGACATTTTAAAGTTAGCCAGATCAAGATGAATGTCCATATGGGCAGAATATGGTCCACTTGAAAATGGATCTGACGATTTGCAAATCAGCTGGCAAGGCTGACTCACAGCATAGGAAGTCTTGTTTAATATATTTAAAATCGATGAAGTTTATTTTTAATTCTCCAAATTGAAACATACTGAATTCAAAATTTCTTTATTTGATTATTCTCTATTTTATACTCAAAGGACTTCAAAAATTTTACTCTTTAGTAGCTTCATCAATCAAGAAAGGATTTTAAAAGATGAAAATACTTTAGGCTCATTGTGAGGTTAATTTCTTTCTTGCCTTCATTTTTTTTTTTTTTTTTTTTGATGGTAAGCATAATGAAAGCACACACGAATTTCAAATACAAAAAAGAAAAAAAAGTTTCCTTTAATCTTACCTTCCAGATATAATAACTAGTATACAATGTGCTCGTTTCACTTAACAGTATATTTGGGATAGCTTTTCCATGTCACTTCTTGCTATACCATATTTGAAAGTACATTTAAACAATTATTATTAACAAGGAAAAGTATACAGAGCAAAAATACTGGTATTCAAGATAATCTCTGATGCCATTTTTTCCCTCAGATGCTATTTTTAAAAGTAATAATACAACATGTACATTGGGTAAAGCCTTCCACCCAGCCCCATTCACAACCCCAGTCAGAGAGCATTTGTTCTCCAAGATTAGCCACTGTTACCTTCCAGGAAAACTTTAAAATTTTTCATTCATATGCCAGGAAAGAGAGAGAAATTATAGATATATAAATATAACTATGCATACACATACATATGATGAAGGTACACACACTGTTTGGTATTCTATTTTTATCCTATCCTATGCTGAATATGGTCTCTTAAGTGCATACTTATCTACTCATTCCACATCCTTTTTTTCTTTTTTGGAATTTGTGTGAGCCTAAAGAACTTTTCCTTTGCTGAATGAAGTGAAATAGGAATCCAGTTCTTTAGACTGTAATCAGAGGCAGATCAGTGGAATTGAAAAAGGCCAAGAAATAAACCGAGATATGTGTAGTTATTTAATTTATGCTGCCATATTGATGTAATGTTCTTCCTATACAAGAATAATATATGCCATTCCATTTAATCCATTATTCCATTCCTTATTTTTCATCTGTCAGGAATTTGTGGGCACTCCAGCAGTCTTGAAGTGCTACTTTCCTTCAGTACCATTCCTTTTCTCATAATCTTCCTGGATCTTTGTCAGGTTAATTCCTCTGGACAAACCCTATATCAATTTTTCTAGTTGCACAAAAAAAAGTTGTTTTAATTGAAATTATATGACATTCGTGGATTATTTTCATGGAGAATTATTTATGTTACACAATCAGTTCCTCCTGTAGTGTTCCATCTATTCCATTATTCCATTCCCTTCTGTTCTTCAGTAGAGGTTAAGACCTGCATATTAGTTCTTAGTATTCCATGATGTTTTGTCTTTTATTACTATGTATTGCATCGTATGTGTGTGTGAATAAATGTGTGTATGAATATGCATGCACACACATGCACATATACTTTAATATACCTTAATATAGCGTGTTAAGGTAGAACTATTTTCTTCCCATTCCACCAAAGTTTTTTTAATTGAGAGTGGATGTTAAATTTTGATCATAGACTCATTCATAATCTATAGAAATAGCCATATAGCTTTTCTCTTTTGACTTATTAATGTGGTGAGTTAAGTGTTAGATCTTTGGATGTTAATTAAGCCAACCTTTATAACTTGGATAAAACCCGATTTTCCATACTGTATTCTTCTTTTAATATACTGTTTGACTTCTATTTATAATAACTTTTCAGATTTTATATTATTATTCAAAACACCCATCTGTACTTTTCTCTCTTTATTCAATTTCATATTCATGTTATTCTTCGTAAAGAAATATTAAATTTATTTTGCTTAAATTCAATAAAACCTAGTTTTGAAATTAATGTTACTGATGTTTAAGCCCAGAAGAATAAAACTTTTTTATGCTTGGATCTTATAAGCCAAATTAAAAATGAGATTATTTCTGATCAAGTGTCATAATACCTAAGTGTGCCAAAATACCCATATATAAACATGGATTATGGAATCTACTCTCAGGCAATTTCAACTCTAGTTTTATTACTATTGGGATAAAATTATCTTTCCCTCTTCCTTTTTGTTTGTATGTTTGCACATACACAAACTGGCAAACATTCCAAGTAGCAGAAGCATGTGATCAAAAGACCACCCATGGGCTGGGGCTCCACATATACAGCAAATTTAACCACAGTTCCTAAAATACAACTCATGAGAGACAAATCTGAAGTCTACTGCTACTTGTGGATGGACATAACCAGTTTAACCAAACAAGTCTTTGGGGCATACCTGATTCCGTGATGTGCAGCCAAGGAAACTACAAAGAGGAAGAAGTAGGAAAACTGGCGGTGGTTTGAAGGACACTTGTTCTCAGGATCACCAGATGGGTCAATAAGTGGCTCATTACAACAATTCCACAATCATTTTATGCCTCTATTTTTTGTTTCTTTCTTGATCAGATTTCTCAGTTACTATTTTATATGTTGCCCCATGATCCTTGTTTGGTGGTAGAACATGCTAGAAAAAGGAAGAAGTAAAACATTCAGAAAAGGGGTAAGTAGGCCAGCTCCTTCAGAGTCAGAGGATTTTCAGAATTTCCTGGGCCACCAGGGGGAGAAAAGATGAAAGAAGGGTGAATGAGCAAGTCTGCACACTCCTATTCACATCCCTATTATCAAAGAACCTTTGATTACCTTTACTTTACCTATTGTTTACTTTACCTATTGTTGTTACCTATTGTTTGTTTACCTATTGTTTGAGGACTCTGAACAACCAGAGTCCTCATCGTCTAAAAGGAAGTTTGTAAACCTTCCAAAATATACTCTTCACCAAAATATACTCTGTTCTTAATTAACCTGAAACTGTAAGGTCAACTGATAGAAAGTATGAAATAGAGTGATCCTCAGCCTGGAAGTCTCAGTGAAAAAGAAAAGTCAGTGTAGTCACAGAGTGAGAGATCTAGAGAATGAAAGTTTACAGTTAAATAATGAGAAGCGTGAATTTGCAATTTTGAAAATGGAGCATGCCCAAGTGTGTCTATGGGAGCATGTCCAAGAGCAGCTAATGGAATAAAGCTGTGGTAGACAGCTTCCAAAATAACCACCAATGATCTTGCCGATTGGTCCTCATGCCCCTGTGGAGTCCCCTCCCATATGGAATAGTGCTGACTTGTGTAACCAAGCGATATTGCAGAAAAGATGGAATGTGACCTCCAAGGCTAGGTCATAAAAGACATTGTGGCTTGCACCCTACTCTTTCTTGAGTCACTCACTCTAGAAGAACCAGCTGCCATGAAGTAAGGAGACTCAAGCAATGATATGAAAAAGTCTACATGGCTCCTGCCAACAGCAGCACTAACTGTCCAGGCCCATGGGTGAGCCACCTTGAAAGCAGATCCTCCTGACCCAGTGGTGCTTTCAGACAAGAGAAGCCGTGGGCAATATCTTGACCGCAACCCCATGATACCCTGATTCGGAGTCACCCAGCTAAGACACTACTGGACTCCTGGCACACAGAAACTGTGTGAAATAATAAATGCTTATAGTTTTAAGATATTAATTTTTTTCAATAATTTGTTATTTGTTGTTAAGAGTTGGAGCTGGTCCATTTATGTAATCTGTGGGAAGAAGGAGGGAGATAAAGATCAGTAGAGATAAGCAGATCAAAGAACTAATATGCCAGGGTGTGGAGTAAATAAACAAAGAGATGCTGACATCCCCTAGGATATTGGAAGCACTTGGAGTGAAGAGAATCAAGAGTCCAACTAGACCCAAAGTCTTAAGTGAAAAAAAGTGGAAGGAGGATGAGTGGCTCAAAGGCAAGCACTTCAAAAGAACAGGAACTTTTACAAGAAGAAGTAAGCAATTGGAAGTTGAACTGAGACCCATTTAAGGGGCCGCTGACCCCACTTCCCAACCTCAGGTGCACACAAAAATGGGCTCTGGGGGTAAATATGAAAGTGCTTGACAGATTGTATTACTGCCTATGCACTATCCTCATCCTTAATATCAGTTGAACCTCATTATAATAACTTAGAGAGCCTTGGTCAACCATCTTTCCTAAGGAAAACGAACATCTGCTTCAGAGTCTTGTAATATTTTTAAAACAATCATGGTTTGCTGCACTGCTCACAATACACCAAAAAAGCCTCATTTCTTTATCTTCTTGAATAAAATCATGTCTAGCTTTGAGGCCTCTTTCAGGACCACAAGCTATCTCTCTCTTTTTTTTTCAATTTCTTTTTTCTTCATACAGCTTCATCACTTTCCTGGTGTTATAGCAGGATTTGGGACCAGGCATTCCAAGAAAATGTGGGAGAGGCCTCCCTCTGGTCAGTAAACCAACAGGCTCAACACTGAGATTCACTGTGAGATTTGTTTTAGCCTCCATGGCCCATTAGGAAGTAGAAGCAGCTGCCTCTTTCACTGCAGCTCCCATGGCCATGATGCTTAATGCTCAGTGCCCTGGCACCCTGCATGAGTGTCATGGCCACTCACAGAACCCACCGCCCCTCCATCCTGCCTGGTTCGGAGAACCCTACTGTCTCCCAGGCCAGAACCAGCATCTTCCCCTGGAAGCACCATCCTCCATCTCCCTGCAGATAATCCAACAGTGCTATTTCAATGATACCTACAAATCAACGTCACTTTGAGTTTTACACCTGCAACTTACAACTTTTTATTTCTACAAAAAGGTGTGAATTTTCTCCTGTTACAAAGGAACTCTAAACATAGTAAAACTTGGCTATACCTCCTGGAAAAAGGAAGGGTAAATGTATTTTTATTCATTTGTGAATGACTCTAGAACAAAAAAGGATGAGTGACTAATTTATCAATAACTCATTACGATTATTTTTATTATTCTGTGCAGTGAACATTTATGGGGTTGCATGCCCATCTCTTCTCTTTCTAGCAACTGCAAAAATATTTATCTTTCTTATTAATGTTTTAATGAGAGAAAAATGTTAACATGAGTGTGCATGTCTTCAGCACACACTTTAGGTGGGGTTGTAAAATGAACCTGGGATTTACAAAAGTTATTGCCTGGATGCAGTCTGGTCTAGAGGAAAAAAAAACCTAGTGGCTCCTGTATAATTTACTATTAATACAGCAATAAAACCTGTTAAAACATTGAGGTGAAGGTTGGGTCATAAGGTTAGCATCCATTTATCTTAAAATTATTAATACTAATGAGATTATTAATATAGTCATTGTATATATGGCATTTTTAACCACTTTCTCAGTTAATTTCAACAATTCTTTCCGTAACTAAGGTGATATCATGAAGAGGTTATAACATTTTGTTTCTCATAATCTCTTCCACATTCCATTTGCCTTAGGACACAACAGAGGTTTTTGTTTAATTTTTGACTATGACATTTTTCAAACAGAAAATACAGGTATTAATGTAACAGAGAGTCACAATACCAAGAAGTATCAAATATTACTATTTTTCCATCTTCCCGTCATTACTGTTTTTTAGAAATATAACTCTAGATATAATTGAAGTCTCTGTTCTCTTCTCTGACCCAATCCCGGAAATTTCTTCTAGTGCCTCATCTTTTCCATTGTCTGTGTTCTGCATCCCTGGTACTGGAGACTGTCTGTTTTAAATTTTCCAGAGAATAAACCTCCCATCATCCAGACATGGAAAGGGGTTGTCTCCTGGCTACCTGAAGTGGAAATAGGACAGTATGGTCTAACTGCTCCTTAGGGATTCTTTGAACCAATTCCTTGTTTTCAGCTCCTGGCTCCCTCTCAGAAGTATCCAGAGTTGCCAATCAAAATTATTTTCAAGGAGGAACTAGTGTGTCCAACTCCTGAGCCTTTCTGTGACTCTATGGGGCAAATCACTTGCTTCTCATCAGCATCTCCTTCTGCAGGCATTTAAGATTTCTAATTTAGTTAGACCACTCATCTTTATATTAACCATTTTCCAACAATTTTGTCCATTTCTAGAATCTTCTACTGTCTTCTCTCCCAATTTGCATCCTTTTGGGTTTTTGCTATTATCTTATGGGGTTCTGGTAAGAAAAAGATATAAACACATGTGTTTCATCATCCGGAGGGGTTTTTTTCTCCATAAGTATAAATTTTAAAACGCTTATTAATGAATATAATAGCTGAAACAGCCCACAAAAGTGTCCGGTTTCAAGAAGGACCATTTATAAAGGACCAGTTTTGCTTGTAAAGAAAAGTATAAAAGTAGACCTTTAGAAGTGTTCCACCATTAGAGAAAAAACCTTCTTTAGATAGGAAACTGGATGGACTCTCCTGGTACTATCCAGACTAAGGCAGACTCAGCACTTCGTCTCTGAATTCACTAGGAGGTTTTGTGTGATTATTTTCTGCTTCTTTGATTTGGCTCTGTGACCTGGCCTGAGAACAGAAAAGCTTTCTCTTCTTACTGCCTCTATTTGTTATTTGGAAATTCAAAATATTACAGTATGTTACAATGAGATGCTACAGGATAAGTAATAAAATGGTTGTGAAACATCTTTTACAACTGTCAGAGGGTTCGTACTTGTCCTAAACAATAGTCATTCATCATTTGTTTATTTTTTCAGCAAATATTTGTTGGATTCTCATGATGCGCTAGGTATTGGGCTAAAAATTCAGTGTTCCAATGTATATAAGATTCAGTCCCCCAGGGGCCAGCGGGTGGCGCAGTGGTTAAGTGCGCACATTCCACTTCTCAGTGGATCTGGGTTCGCCAGCCCAGATCTCGGGTGCAGACATCGCACCGCTTGGCACACCATGCTGTGGTGGGCATCTCACATATAAAGTAGAGGAAGATGGGCATGGATGTTAGCTCAGGGCTAGGCTTCCTCAGCAAAAAGAGGAGGACTGGCAGTAGTTAGCTCAGGGCTAATCTTCCTCAAAAATAAAAACAAGATTCAGTCCCTGTATGCACATGTCTATTTCACCCTACTATGGACTATGTCTTTAATACACATCATAGTCATATAATAATTTTTAATTAACAACCTGAAGTAAGAGAACAGTGGGACTCCACATTCAATTTGACAGGTGGCTAAATTTTTAAGTAGTTACTGGATTTACTATTTTAGGATAATCTACCTTATGACTAAAAGTTAAATGCACAGAGCAGGAGATTATAGGAAGAAGAGCATTCCTTATGAGTGTCACTTTTTCTCCTTAGAATCACATACTGTACTTTTAATTGATTAAAAATACGTTAAGAAGACAGGTGGTGTTTTCCAGCCACAAGGTCAGAGTGTAGAGGAACATGTGTTAATCCTATGTTTATTAGATCCATAAATATAGTTCTCTCTATACTAAGTGCCTTTAATTTCTAAGAACCCAGCCCTCAGGCCCAGGGTAGCTTCCCAGCCCGCTGCTGGAATTCCTGATCGTGGCAGTCTGCTGAAACGTGAGATCAGTTACCAAATATAGTTGAGTGGAGTAAGAGGCCAGATGAGAGTCTGAGGCCACAGTTGCCTCAAAGTGACCACGGACCAAGCAGTCTTTAATGAACAGGCAAGGCCAACCTCTGCTCCCTGGGAAGAGGAACTGCTCATCTGAAATCCATCACCTTTTTGGAGTCTTCAAACCAAGGATTGAAAAGGTCTGTAAGATGTATCTTAATATATTAACTGGTAGGGCAATATTTTTTAAACTTTTTTTTTTTAAAGCTAACAGTATCATAGTAGTTTGCCTGAAGTTATAATACTATTTAGAAGATGCCTTGATTTTGCTTTTATTTCGAAAGGAAAAGTCATGGGAATTTGATAGTCGTTCAAAAAACAGAGAATACATAAGATTTACTTGCCGGCTTTATTTCTACCTATGCTGTCACAGAAATGCATTGTCTATTATAACCTTAAACATGCTAAATTGGTGCTATCAATTCCAAAAGGATTAAATGCAGTTATGAAGCCAACGTTTGTCAAGACTGTGTATGGGTTTTGTTTTACTGAAAATAAGAACGTAATTAATTTGAACGTCACCCATACTTAAGCTAAATACTAATGGCTTAAAATGATATACTTTAGGTTTTAGTAATATTTTAAGTTGTTAACACATTTTCAAAGGATTTTTTAAATCAGTTGAGGTAGTAATAGCAGACATTTTAAATTATATTTATGCATAAAGTTTACATATTTATTTTTTAAAAAGATAAAGCTTACTGAGGAAAACTACAGTCCAGTCAAATTTAAACATCACAGTATAATTTTATATCACGTTGTTTTAAGTTACACATGAAATTGTCTTGAATCCAATATATGAGGTTGATACAGAATGATTTCAGGCTCATATTACTTTTTAACATTTGCTAAAAATACTAATTGCCTTCTAGTATGAATAATGTGACCACAGAGTCCATTACCTGAAAATATAATACTATTCAAAATCTATTCAATCATGTATGTACAGAAATTAAATCCTTATTACATGATAAATATACTTTTCAACAATTTTTCCTCAAAGAAAAAACTTGAATGCTTGTCTCAGTTATTCAGATTTTTAAAATCAGAGTCTATTCGACAAATTATTGCTAACAATAGACAAGGTCTAAGAGATTTATCAAGCTAATAACTGCTCTATAAATATATGATTACATATTCCTAGAATACAAATTAGTTCTGTCACATTCTAGTGTCCGATATGGATTAAAGTCTGTATCCTAGGGGCTCTCTGTCAATTCTCTGTCTGCGTTTCTCTGTTTTATTGCTAACGTTGAGTATTCAGGGGGTCCTATAGCATATTTCACACTAGAGTAAGGATCTAGATTACACCAAACAATCAGAATCACTTTGAGCTCTTTACCTCATTTTTTTAAAAATGTAGAGGGGAAACGTTAGTCAGGTTTTAAAATAAATCTGACGCATTCTTAAAGAGATAACAATTGAATTTGGCAAGGCCAAGTCAAGAGCCTCCACTTCATTAACAATACGTATGTGGAAGACATCAGAGTGTTGTCACAACTGAGTTCCAATCAGGAATTCAGGCCACCTAGAGTTAATGGCTGCTTCCTAGTCAAATCCCAGCAAAGAAAACAAAGATTGAGCGAAGCAGCTCTGACTATAATTCGAAACCGTTAAATCATATCAGAGGGTATAGAAACAAATTTGGTAAATAGATTATGAATTTAGGTGAGAAGAACGAAGCCGTGAATAAGGATAATGGCAGCGGAAATGGATGATTTGGAAGTAAAATCTAGATATTTGCAACTAATTCAATATGGTGGATAAAGATGATAATATGAAGAGGACACCAAGGATAACTACAAATACCCTCTCTGTAAAATACATTAATATGGCTGTTGTGGACATTAAATGAACTATTTTATTATGTCCCTGAAATTGAGAGAAAATATACTGTTTGAAGATTATTTAAAACTGTAGAATAAATATGAAATATCTTCCTCTAATGACAACTTTACTTAAAGACTAGGAAAGAAAGGAATCCATGTGTATTTATCAGGAAGGAGAGTATAAAATTGTTGTGCATTTCTGGCATCAAACAAGATTTTATAAATTCTTTAGGTTTAACTTTTGCCCTACAGGGCCCTTGGTGAAAAGAACACTACAAAAAGAAAGAAAGAAAGAAAGGACAGGAAGAAAGATTAAAAAATAATTCAAAAAGACAATTTAGGTGATACAAACAAACTTTATTTAACGCAATGAAGTGGACAGTCTCTTTTCGGAGAACAGCAAAATGGGGCGGAAGGCGGGAAGCTTTTATAGCGTAAAGAGTAAAGAACAAGAAAGAGAAAAATAGAAAATATCTGATTAGCTGGAGGCACATAGTCAACCTTGTTTAGGGTGAGAAGGAACAAGGAAATAACTACAGAGCCCACAGTTGGCTTGGGGTTTGGAAATTGGCTGACTAAATGTACTGCGTTTCTGGTCAAGCAGAGCATTTACGGGGACACAAGAATTATCTAAGTTTCCGTTTGCTGATGTGGCCCCCTGGGCAAGAGCAGCTCCATTTTAGGCCTAGAAAGTTATTTCAACAGAAGGAAGAAATTTAGTCTGGGGATTACCTGTGATTCCAAAACAAGAAAAAACAAGTTTTAAAGCTTTTTCTACCTTGATTTTCATAGTTTAGGTTTTATTTTAAAATGTTTTTAGTATTGAATCTTTGTACCAACAGTGTTTATTACATTTTCAGTAATTATTTAAATATAAAAATAAACAGAAAAAAAATGACGTTTAAATTTTAAAGTCACTTATAATTTTAACTTTTTTTTAAAGAACATGAAATAAGCAACAAAGGATCCCCTTAAATCTCCCACCCCTCAGCCATACCCCTGCCCAAGTCCTACCACGGAGCGAATCAGCATTAAATGTTTGGTGCGTGTTCTTCAACCTTTTTCACGCATTTATTTGTAACTATATATGCATTTTTAAGTGCTTATTGAAATGTCACTACCCCTGTCTGGACTCTCTAAATTGCCTGGCCCATGTGGTATGGGATATTGTGTGATCCTTGGTTCCTTTAAGGTTTTTATACCATCAAACACTGTTTCTTTCAAAATTATAGTAGCTCGTCAACATTTCTACAAACTACTCCACAAACAAGTTGCAAAAGTTCTCTCTTTATCTAAGTCCTTAAATACCCATAATATCCCCAATGGGAAAATAAAACTCTGTGGTTAAATGCAGGTTTCAACCCTATGTCTACCATTTCCTGACAGTTCAACTTTGGCCAAATAATTGAATATTTTTATGCTATAGTATGTAAACGAAATAATAAAAAGAAAAATAATGTCTATTCCATCAATTATTCTGAGGATCAAATTATTCACTATATTAAAGCAGGCAACTCACAACTCAGAAGATGTTATACAGTAAGTCCTCAGGGAAAGCTAGCTTTGATTGCTTATAATTGAATTCTCATTTCTACTAGACTCTGCTGTTTCTCATGCATATGCCTCATCTTTCCCAAATTCCTCCCAAGTCAGGGAAATATTCTACATTTCAACAGCCTATAGTGCCTCGCCTCATGGGATCCTGCAGGGGTGTGTCACAAGTATTTTTTGATTGACAAATAGAGGACTCTCCTGGATATCATACATGTGATTTTCAGATGCTTATCCTCAAAGTCTTAAAACAAATGTTATTCATAAGCTCTAAATCTATCTTTTCTGTTATTTGTATATTCATATGTGTATGTGAATCACATATACTTATATTACATATTCAGGAACTCAAAAATAAATGGTTTCCCAAATAGTAGGATAGTAATGCCAAGACAATTTAAGATGATAAAATTGATTATGTCAGAATGTGTGATACACATACCAAATATAAAATGTTCCATAAAAACTTGCTTACATGTTCTATATTTCATGGTAGAACATGAGTCCAACAAAATTCAGATAATATTAACTTAGGAGAAGTTAAGAACTATAAATCACAATTAGAAATAATCCATAAATTAAGTGACATAAAATTCCTTAAGAATGGATAAAATATGCACAGCATTTTAACAAAATAGGTGACCATGGAAATTTACATTTGAAAGTATCATTTGCTTGGGATCAGCTAAGATGCTGATAAGCTGCCTGTTGAAGTTCAAGGTGGAAGTGAATTTACAATGCCTCACAGTATTTGCTGACCCTCCCAAACCATTGCTTCACCAAACATTCCAAGATCTGCAGACACCAATGATAACATGCAAATATGCATTTCATTTCATTTCATTTGTACCCTAACAACTTTCAAAGAGAATTTGAGACTGCCTGCAATTAAAGCACAGTACAATTGCCCAAAATCAATTAAAAAGACCAAATCAAGCATAAGAAATTCAGAACCTGACATTTTCTCAATTCCCCTACTTTCGTCTTTCCTCCTATTAGAATGTTAGCTCCATAAGGCAGAGAATTCCACCTTACTCACAGCTGCATCCCCAGCCAGAAGAGAAGCCTAGCACACAGTAGGCACTCGACAAATAGATACTGACTGAATAAGACAACAGAGAAAGTAAGCAAAAACAAATTATTTTTAGCTAAGTCATTTGTAGTTCTATGACTCAAAATTTAACTCTGAGCTTGCTAAGTGTCCATGTCAAAGAGCGTCATCAAAGGTTCTAGAATTCTCATTTTTTTTATAGTAGAAACGACAGAAAACAGAATAAATGTGTTTCTGGTTCTAAACCTTTTCATGACAAACTTTCATTGAGAGTAATAAGAAACATAAAAATCAATGTCTTCACAGATGTGGGTTCTTTTTAATGCAGTGTCAGACCTACAACTGTTTTGTATTAGTGAAATGAGCATGTAATGTGTATTTTATATGTATACACTAACAGCTATTAACATATAGCATTGATTACTTGATCAAGTTCTTAGCAGAAAACAGAGCCTAGGGGATGAGTAAGTATTGATAAGGCAGATGAAAAAGCGGGATGGAGAGCAGAACAATGTTTCACTGAGGAGAGCATTTTCCAGAGAAATGCAACAGGGTGGGGCCTGGGTGGCTGAGAGCAAGAAAAGGGGACAGAACATTTCTGCCTCGTGCCTTTGTTTGTGTGGCTCTCTCTCCTGTCAATTCCTATCTGGGGTTCAAACCATGTTTTAAATACCAGATATATTTTTCTCCAACATCTGCTGTGATCCAGACACTGTGCCAAGCATTAACCATGCAAACACTGTCAGTCGCAGCTCCTCCTTTCAAGGTGTTCGCAGTCTAATGGCGAAAGAATTCGCTAAACCAATATTTATAATTCAATAAGATGAATCTCACAGTAAAATACTGTGCAAGTGTCATATTTGGAAAAAGGAACAAATTATACTGGCTGGGGAATCATAGAAAACACCAAAAAGAAGTGAAATTAAGTAAAATTTTCAAGGATGAACTAGAAATTGAATCACAGAAACAGAAGGGAAAGGCAAAAGGAACAGCATATGCAAAGCATGGAGACATGAAAAGATACGGAATGTTCAAGGAATGGCGAGTAGGCCAGTGAGATGTGAGTGCAGCATATGTCAGAAAGACAATGGAGGATGAGGCTGGAGAGTTTACATCAGGGCAGACTGTCCAGAGGTACACAGATAACCTGCATAGCAGGCTTTGGATCTTCTCTTATCAGCCAGAGGGTACCACTGGAAAAAAAATACCAGAGGAGTGACATGGCCAAATTTGTAAAGATGATCTCTGCCACCATCTTTGATCTCTTACTGCAATTTGTTTAAACTGTTTTAGTAGCATTATCATGTTCCTCCTTATATTAGAGTCATTTTTCACTCTTTTCTAACCCCATCAATCCCTCGTACTGGACTGTAAGATTGTTAAAGGAGAGGAACTATGCCTGGCTCTTCTTCACCCTCCTTGAAGATCCCCTGACTCATAGCTAATGATAAATAAACAGTTGTTCAGTTGATCTCATGTTCAACTTACTATGCTGGGAAAGGAAAGTGGAAGAAAGGAAGAGCGGTTTAAATGGGCAGTGCCAAAGAAGAGCCATTTCTCCTATGGTGAAGAAGCTAGAACTACACAAATTCAAAGAAATTAAAAAATGGTTGTAGCTTATGAGAGTTTTAGGGGAAGTGAAAATTAAGCTAAACTATGAATGATGGAGGTGATGAAGGAGACACGGAGGAGAAAAAGAGGAAGAAAGGAATTTCCAGGCAATTCAAATACCTTAAGAAGAGGTATTTCTCTTAAGAAAGAGAATACTTTATGCCTCAAAACTTCAAAATCTTTCCATTCTACTCACTAAAGTGAAACACTTTAATGTTTTTGGCATTTACCTCACTTCCTCTTTACTCATTAGAAGCAGCATAAGCAGTTCTTTTTAGTATATTTCATATTCTGTATCTATCACACCAGCGCAGAATTACCAAATGCACTGTTTGAAATAAAACGTGAAACCTCAGTGAAATAACAGAGATGTTTGCAGTTGTATTTCTTTTGATTACGACCTTTTAATTTTGAGGTGTTGATTGACGTAGAAATCTCTGAAGCATGATTTTCCAGTGAGTTTGGGCCACCTAGAAACTTCCCTTGTTCATTCACATTGAATGAGCATTTTCCTTAGACCACATGCATGTTCTAGCAGCAATAACTGGATTGCAAATTAAACCCGAACCATATATGCCATACAGCTATTATTTTCTTTTTCACTGTGCAAGCGGATCCTGATCCTGACAACTGGATCCTGTCAGATGGCACCTCTTTAAATCCAAAATATAAGTTAGTAAGCAGGTAATTTAATCTGCCTCCAGTAAATACATCCGGTTTTTTTTTTCCTTTTTTTGGTGTTTTTTTTGGGGGGGGGCGGTGAGGAAGATTGCCCTGAGCTAACATCTGTTGTCAATCTTCCTCTTTTTGCTTGAGGAAGATTGTTGCTGAGTCAACATCTGTGTCAATCCTCCTCCATTTTGTATGTGGGATGCTGCCACAGCATGGCTGGATGGGCAGTGTATAGATCCATTTGCAGGATCCAAACCTGTGAACCCCACGCCACCAAAGCAGAACACGTGCACCCAACCACTATGCAAATGGGTTGGCCCCAAACACTTCCTATTTTAAAGAAAGAATTGAAAATTATTTCGCCATTCAGAAGTTTGCTTTAAGCTTCTCATATAATGTTTTTGGTGAAGTTTAAAATGTTCACTTTGCACTAAATTAAATTAATAGCAGAACTCTGATTTCTAATACGGAGTTTTATTAGTGTGACACATTGCTTCAGATTTTCATTTGTGAAAGCTATAATGTATTGGTACTAAAGTGTATGGTTAAGATCATGTACTCTGGAGTCACTGCCTGGGTTTGACTCTTAGCTCTCTTGCTCACATTTTCTGCCTCAGTTTCTTTCTTTCTAAAGGGGGGCCTGTTGTGAGGCTTTTAAATGAAATAATCTACATAATGGCTCTTGACACAATGCCTGCCTCATGGAGAGCAGTCCATTGTTAGCCATTATCATTATCATGATCATCACTGTTAGTCTTATGTATGTTATACGAATTCACTAGGTAGTCATTCTATAACGAGAGTTGGCAAACTTTTTCTATAAGAGTCCAGAAAGATAGGTTAGGCTTTGTCAACCATACAGTCTCTGTTGCAACTACTCAACTCTGACATTGTTGCACGAAAACATTCAAAAACAATCACATGGCCACGTTCTAAATGCAGTCAGGAGTTAAAAGTGAAAATGATCAATTCTGACGTTTCACCGTCTTAATCCATCCTTCCCAATCTCTAACTCAGTCATTCTCTCTCTGTCTTTCTTTTGTTTTCATTGGGTCTTCAGTTCCTTAACATCTCTATGTTCAAACTCCTACCCATGAATTCCAACCCAGCATAGATTTGAGAGTCCGCCCGTCTTGCCAATTTTCTCAACAACCTTGCCCATTTCCCTTCCATCTTACCTGTGTGTCAAAACCTGGATCATCTATCTCCACATCTTCACCTGGACTGCTGAGCTCTGTGGAGAGAAGTGTGCAGTCAATCACACAGATTAACGACACTGTCGATACTCCACGTCTAACCTCGGTTAAGCCCTCTCCGGCCCATAAATCCTTCCTAACAAAGTTTCTCCCTTTCTCTACAACAGCTATTGTCTCCTGTCCTCAGAAACTTCCAAATGCACAGAAATCTCAAAATAGGAGCTCCCCTTTCTTTCAATTACAAATTTATACAGATTCTCTCTCTTGCTTTCTCTCTCTCTCTCTCTCTCTCTCTCACACACACACACACACACACACACATACTTTATTACTTCTCTCCTTTGAAAATGGAAGAACTGCCCCTTTCAACCTGGAGCTGAACACTCCATTTGTGCTATAGTAACCCACTCCATCTCACATTCTGGAAGACCTGGTCTGTACGTCATCCCCACTTTCTCACATGTATCTTCAGCTTCTCCCTCTCTACTGACTAACTCCATTAGCGTTGAAACATGTTCCCGTGGCCCCTCCTAAAAAACAAACAGAAAGCCTCACTAGGTTCCATACTTTTGTCTAACTACCACCTTCTCTCTCTCCTCCTTTCTCTAAACTTCTCGGAAAGTCAACCACACTTGCAATCTATACTTCCTTTCCTTCCATAATTTCTCAACTCACCTGGAATCTGGCTTATAACTCTGTCACATGTGCCGAAACAGCTGTTGGCAATGGAGCTAAATCTTTCCAGTTGCTAAGTCGAGAGGACATTCCCTTCTTCATGAGACGTTTTTTTACCAGCTTTCATGACACTCCACTCTCCTGGTTTCCCCCCAACTTTCTGGAGAATTCTTTTCTTTTCTTTCTCTTTCTTCTTGGATGACCTTATCCATTCTCATGGCTTATAGTGCCACCCATGGGCTAATATTTCCCAATCCAATTCTGCTCTCCTTTCTCCGGGTTCTGGACCACTATCTCAAATTGCCTTCCAGACATCAACACCAGAGATCCCAGAGGTCCCTCAAATACAAAAGGCACAAATTAAAATTAAGCTTATTTTTTTTCTCAAAACTTATTCTTCCACTTGTATCATGTGAGTTTATGGCACCATCCATCCCACTGCTCAAGTGAGAAATCTATAATCCTGCCTTTACGTCATCCCTTCATTCAATCAATCACCAATTTTATCCTGTTGGTTCAGTTCATTGTTTTCCATCCCAATGTCGCTTATTCAGGCTTCTATCATCTTTTTTATCTACTACTAATTGTGTTCCTTAGTAGCAAGAGACAGAAATATTCAGTCAACTTGAGTGCAAAGAGATTTGTTGAGAGGAGTTGTGGCAACACACAGAGTGAGGCCGAGAGTCTGTGTTGGAAGCAGGAACATAGTCAGAAATATGCCAGAAAAAGGCTCATGTGTGGCAACCACCACTGCCACAGCTTAACAGTCCACACCACAGCTTCCATCTCCAACCCTGAATACTCCTCTGCACAGCCACCACTGCTGTCCCTGGACGCTCCATGGTGCTGCCTCTGCTGCCACTATCAGTGTTCAGCTGCCAGAATGGTTTCTCTGCAGACCCTGCTTCAAAGGCCAAGTCTAGGCCATGTGCCAAGACTTGTGCTCAGGCTCCGAGGGGCTGGGCAAGCAAATATTTGTCGATTTCTTATCCTATTATGATAACTGAGCAGTTTCTCACTGAAGCTCACAATATGAGGAATTATCCACAACTAAGGAGGAGGTTCAGATGATGGGCAACCAAAAATAAAACAATGATAAATGTATACAATCCCTTGATTACCACAAAAGCCTTCTCAGTGACGTCCCTGCTTTCAGTCTTGCCCTCCTCTTCCCCTGATTCTGGCCCCAAGCCAAGCTGCAATCACTTATCTTTCTAAAACGCAACTCTGGTGATGTTTCTCACATACTTTACAGGCTCTTTTCAGTCTTCTTGTCTCCCAAATAGCCATATGATTAAATTCAGGTTCTTCACAGGGCTTCAGGTGCCCTCTCACCCCCCCTTCCTGCTTTCTAACCTTATCTCTGGCTATTTTCCCCAAAATGGATAGATTTCTGTTTAACTGAACCTCTCTGAGTTAGCTGTGTCTGCCATGCTCTCTCTGGGAGTCAAGTCTTTGTATATGCTTCTGCCAATATCCACCTTACCGCCCGACTCTTCCTCATCCTTCACATATCATCCTTTAGGCTACATCTCTTCTATAAAACTTCTCCTGATCCTAACCCTGTTGTCCGTCTAGGTGCTAACATAGTGCTTTGGTCTGTCATCATAGTACTTGACACACTAAATTATATATGCTCATTATGTATTTGTATCCCTCTTAGACTATTATGTCCGATGAGGGCAGAAACCTTGTCTTCCTCAAACTTATATCCCAGCACTTACACTGCTTGGCACGTGGGAGATACTCCACAAATACACTTTGAATGGGAGAATCTCTTCTTTGTAGTACATCTCTCCCAGCTTCTGGTTTCAAACCAGAAGAAAGGTTTTCAAAGGTTTTCAAACTCAGGGAAAAAGAGATCAGACTTGGGGTTACCAGAGGCAGAGGGGAAGGGAGGGGGAATTGGAGGAAGGTCAAAAGGTACAAACTTCCAGTTATAAGATAGAAAAGTACTGGGAATGTAATGTGCAACATGATGACCATAGTTAATACTGTCGTATGATACATAGGGAAGTTGTTAAGAGAGTAGTAAGTTCTAAGATTTCTCATCACAAGGAGAAAAATTTTTTTCTTTATTTTGTTTTTATTGTAACTGTATGAGATGATGGATATTAGATGAACCTATTGTGGTAATTATTTCACAATATATGTAAATCAAACCATCGTGCTCTATGCCTTAAACTTATACAGTGATGTATGTCCATTATTTCTCCATAAAATAGGGAAAGAAAGAATCAAAAGTTTTGTTTCAGTTATCCACCTGGATGTTCACCTTAGCCTATTCCAAGATAGGTTGACGCATAATGTTTCCCAGTCTCTCTCAGCACTGAGTTCAATTTAAAAAATGCATTTCTTTTACACCAAAGAAAAGTGTAGCTTCTCTTCCAAGGAAAATTAAATTTTGCAAGAAACAAAATATGGCCTGTTTTGCCTTTAGTACACAAACACACTTTTAGTCCAAGAGCCTCTCTCTTCCCACCTTCACGTCTCTTCTGGGTTCATATTGCCTGATGACTTATCTCTTCACAAATTGTAAGAGTTGATCCTGACCTTGGCCTCTCCTGAACCATCTACCACATTTGCAGACTGAGGGGCCACTTGTCCTTAGGGGCTCTGTACTGAGAGAAACCAATTTACCTTCTCAGGACAAACTAGGAAAGGCTTTGAAATAGTGACAGAGAACTGATGTCCTTCCAATGGAATAGTGAATGGGTCTGGTGGACCTTCCAGGGTCATCGATTCTATGGGAGTCTATGCCTTTCATTATCTTTAACTAGGCAATTTTACAATTTGGAAAGTTGTAGAAATCTGGTAGCAATGCAAATTATACTTAAACATAGATGTACAAATGATTTTTTTCCAGTAGAAATATTATTAACTTGTACTCTATAGAAATGACTCCAAACATTACATTTTACTGCTCTATAGATAGTAACCAGTTTCAAATCTACTAGTAAATTTATCTCAGCTTTCCTGATTGCCCACACATGTGTCTAATCTTCAGTCTCCTTCAAAATCTTTGTACATCTCACTGTTTCCCTCATTAATTAATTTGATGAAAATAAAATCTTGGATACATGTTTATTTTATATTTTTTATATTTGCCATGATTTTGCCTTTTCAAAATCATGCTTTAACTTCCTTTTTCTCAGGAACAAAAGGTATTCAAGGGCCAGCCCCGGTGGCCTAGTGGTTAAGTTCGGCACGCTCCACTTGGGCGGCCCAGGTTCTGTTCCCCGGCACAGACTCATTTGTCAATGGCCTTGCTATGATGGAAGCTCACATACAAAAAGAGGAAGATGGGCAGCAGATGTTAGCTCAGGGCTAGTCTTCCTCAGCCAAAAAAAAAAAAAATTCAAATATTCAAAATACACCAAATACAACTTTTCTCCATATATGGGCTACATTTGAATAATCAGTAAGGATTCAGGATGGTTCCATCCTGAACCACAGACAGGATAAAGGAATTAGAGTAATGTTTGGGTTGATAAAGAGGGGGACAATGACAAGGCCATTCTAACGGATTTGTAAGATTTACCGGGAGAATAGTGGGAAATACAGTTTAGTAGGTAAGGTATGACTAGAACGTGGAGAATCTCAAAATTACACAAAGTGAGTAATCTTCCTACGACGACATGAGGACAAAGGTACAACATTCAACTAAAGAAGATACAGTAAGTCATACTGAGCTTAGGATCTCTGATCACATAACTTCTGTCAAATTGACAGATTTTATGAATCACTGCATCCTACGTAGGGGCAGAAGCTTGAGGTGGATTTCTGGAACTCCTCTGCATAACGCTCTTTGGACTGAAGACTTTCAGCAGTCAAACAACAGAAGCTGGCTTTTTTTGGTTATATGAGAAAATATAACATTTCACTTAATCAAGCAAAATCTCATCATTCTAAGCAGAATCCCTAGATGGAAAACTGCTTCTAAACGAGCAGCCCATTTCTTTCCTCATGAGGCACACTTACCTCCTGGAGAAGGAATGTCTCACCAAGTTTACCCCGACCCACCTCGTAAAATAGAGCTTCACCACATGCAGCCAGCTTCTTTTTTCAATTTCTAGACTCAATTTTGAGGCAGAGATCACTTCTAAAGTTTTCCAGCTCTTCCCCTCTATCATTTTATGAATAATATATAGAAAAAGAACAGCACACTTAGAGTAAGAGGAGAGTCATTGCATTGTGATATTTAGTTTGAAGCACAGTGCAATTGAAATTGCAGCCCAGTTATTTTGCAGATAATGAAATATCTTTTATTTAATGCTAGTGAAAGTCCCATATAAATGTCCTATGAAAGGCACATAGTTTGCTCACATGTCCTTGAAATTTAGATAAGGCTCTCATTGCAGCCAAGCTCTTTTCACTTCCTTTTGATATCCTAGCCAATTTTATATTATTTGTGTATGATTTGTTTAATGTCTCCTCCACTTCCTCCCCTTTTCCACCCCACAAGACTTTTAACTCCTTGAACATAAGGATCGTGCCATCAGTATCGATCAAGAGTCAGCAAACTTCCCTGGGCCAAAGCCATCCCACCTGTTTTTGTGTGGCCTGCAAACTAAGAATTTTTTTACATTTTTAAACTGTTGTAAAAAAAATCGAATTCAAGAGAAGAAGAATATTTTTGGCATGTAAAAATTGTATAAAATTCAAGTATCAGTGTCCACAATGTTTTATTGGCACACAGCCATGCTCATTCATGCATCTGTGCCTGGTTTCCTGCTAGAATGGCAGAGTTGAGTAATTACAACAGAGAGAGTACAGCCCATTAAGTCAAAAATATTTACCATCTGGTCCTTTATGGTAAAATTTGCTAATTCTGGGTCTAGAGCACGACTGCGCCTCTAGCACCTGAAACTTAATAAGTGATTATTAACTATGTGTTGAATTAACTGTGAATGAATGCATGTGAATGAACATAACTGGACACAAGAAAAAGAGAAGACAATAAAGTCTCAAATATTTCACTGAAAACTAAAAACAAATGAAAATTGGAATCAAAATAGATTTCGTGGTTTAGGGAGAGATGAGCAGAGTCAGATTTGCTAAAAATATCAGTAAGTTACTAATCTTATAACGTGAATGAAATTAGAGCTTTAAAGAGGTATATGGTGGGGGGGGGGGGGGAGGCGGAAGGGAAAGAGACTCTGAGAAGTTCAGAATGCCCTCCCACACTCATCATGCTAACCATCTTCTTGAATTATTCAATGCTGGCTGGTGAGATAGTTGATATTCACTCACAGGACAAATATTAAATTAAATGATGAACACAAGTATACTTGATGTTTCTTCCAACCTAACAGAATAGAGAGAAATTATTTTTTGAAAAGTATATTTGGGAGCTGGCCCAGTGGCACAGTGGTTAAGTTCACACATTCCACTTTGGTAGCCCAGGGTTCACCGGTTCGAGTCCCCGGTACAGACCTCAGCACTGTTTGTCAAGCCATGCTGTGGCATGCATCCCACATAAAATAGAGGAAGATGGGCATGGATGTTAGCTCAGGGCCAGTCTTCCTCAGCAAAAAGAGGAGGATTGGCAGCAGATGTTAGCTCAGGGCTGATCTTCCTCAACAAAGGAGTATATTTGCTAACCTCAATGTTTCTCCCAGCTGTAGATTAATAGTATTATGATAATATACACACACACAAAAATTACTACTAATGGCAATTCTGTCTATGTTGTCTTTCAGAACATAAGAAGTAAACTGGCCTCCAGTGCCTCTGGCCTTCCTGTGGAAAGCAGACAAAGAGTGTATGAAGACTGTTCAAATATGTCAGAGACTTCCTCCCATGATTCTTTCTATGATTCCCTATCAGACATGCAGGAAGAAAGCAAGAATACTGACTTCTTCCCTGGGCTATCTGCTTTTCTCAGCCAGGAAGAGATAAACAAGAGTCTTGACTTGGCCCGGAGATCTATAGCCAACTCTGAGACAGAAGATTTTGATTCAGAAAAGGAGATCTCACAGATTTTCAACACCTCTCCTCGAAGCCTCTGTGAAAAACCTTCTCATAAGGAGACCAAATTGGGTAAGCCAACCTCCTCAGGAAGACCTCATGATAACAGGCCACCACCTGTCCAGCCTCTGCCAGAAGAACAAACTGAGCCTATCTCTTCACCTGTTTCAAAGAGGAAGCCTGCCATGTCACCCTTGCTTGCCAGCCCCAGCTATATCCGGAGTCTGCGAAAGGCTGAGAAACGTGGTACAAAGACTCCCAACACAAGTGTAAAGCCCAAACCAGCGTATCAAGGTAAGGCTGGCCCCCAGAGCCAGCTGTGTGACAAGGCAGCTAATCTCATCGAGGAGCTGACATCCATATTTAGAGAAGCGGCAAAGCCAAAAAACAGAAGCCCAAATGGGGAGTCCTCATCACCAGACAGTGGGTACTTGTCTCCTAAAAACCAGCCGTCAGCCCTGATGAGTGCCTCAGCCAGCCAGAGCCCCACTGAAGACCAACAGGAGTTGGAAGCAGAGGCCAAGTTACCCAAGGCCAGGCATTGCTACCAGACAGACCAGAAGGTGGCAATGCCATGCAGTACCATCTCTCCCCCACAGCCCCAGAATGCTCTTCGCTTCCCTTCAGCTCCTCGATTCATCCAGAAGCTGCGGAGCCAAGAAGTGGCAGAAGGAAGTAGAGTTTATTTGGAGTGCAGAGTCACAGGAAACCCAACTCCTCGAGTCAGGTAAGAATTTTTATTATGAATATCAAATGATTTTGTGTTGACTTTTGGTTTTAATTTAATGTGGGAGGAGAAGAGATTTCCTGTATAGTTAGCCCTCTGGAGCCTGAGGTAGTGTTTTCAAGTATCTGCAAGGCAAAGCACTCCAGAATTGCAAATACTAGTTCTACCAGTTGTCCCTGGAGGGGTATATCTGTTGTCATGAACCAAGTGCTACTGATTAAGGGGAGGGCAAAGGACTGGACAGGCAGAGAGGAGCACACACAAGCTGTTATATAAGACTCCAGCATTAATAGCAACCAAGGAGACTTAAAACGTGCAACTGATTTATTCCAAGTACTGGGAAAAGTGCGTGCATAATTTGAATCTGAGTGGCGGAAGGTCATTGAAAGAGTGGCCAGGACTAGAAGGCGTCTGGCAGTACAGAGATGAAAGGCACAGGAGTGCAGAGGTCAACCACGAGATTAGCCCCCAAATAGATATTCTGGTCTAAGGAATGGGCTAAATCATCACACATTCACTTAGGATAAGCACACCCACACACCGTCAATGTGATGTGAGCAGGGAAGGCAGAACTTTTCTAACAAAGACAGATTCATTTGCCAAATGGGGAGCATTACAGGTCTGTTACTTACACATAGGTTCTGGCCACCGGAGCGTGGGTAAAGCAAAAAAATAACAATTAGGTGAGTGTGCAGTTAGTTGTTAGGAGTCAATAAACACACCGCCGTGTCCATTATAATTTCTATACATTCTTCGCCTTTAATTGCAGAGTTTACGCTTCTGTGCAAAGAGGTTAAGAGGAGGGACCCTGGAGTAGACTACAGGGTTTCCGATCACGGCTCCACCTTTTACCAACTGCGTCTCCCAAGCAAGTTACTTGGTGACTCAGTTTCTTCATCTGTGAAATGGGGATTATAATAATACCTACCTCATTCTATTTTATGATGACTAAAGAAAACAATATGTGAAGAAAAATAAAACAGTGTCTTGCATAGTGACCACTGCATTAGCATCACCTATGATTTTTATGATTTCTCACTTCTTAATTTCATATGCCAGAATGAAAATAACCTTTCAAGTCAGGATTATACTACCAAAAAATGGGCCATTCATTCATTGACTTTGAAAGTTTTGCTTTTATGAATAAAGAGTATTTTACCTAAATTACGTAAATATAAATAAGTAAATTCAAAATTATGAAATTTGGCAAAATGGTAGAGTAGGCATTTGGCTGAAAATTGCAACACTGGTACTTTCTTATTAATATAGCATTTTATAATCACATACTCTCCCTCTCACCCTATATTCTCTAATGCACACTTTGCTAGAGTTGGTTTCTCAGTTTAACAAATCATCGCTCACAAACCTGAAGTAGGCGCTAGCGTTACTGGCTGAAAAGTGGTGTAATTGGAGACAGGAAACTTTTTTTCCCCAACCTGTTTGTTCACCTACTTCACTTTGAGTCATTTTTTACAGTAATTTTACTGTAGTTCTTTCAGACACTGACAGCAGGGGGCAGTAAAAAACTTCTTAATGGGTTCATCTAATTAAATATGTCATCCTAAATTCTGCATTTATATATCTTTTCCATAAAGAACTTTTCTTATCATTTTGCCTATGATACAAATGAAATTGAGTATTTCTTTTGGATTCTATTTAGATTTTTTTTAAACCCACTAATCTTGGGAATAAATAATTCTTCATTAGAAATACATTCACATGTCACTCAAAACAGTCCCATAGATTTCCAAGTTACATGTGGCTCCACTTACATTTACCTCCAAAATAGGCCCTTTCTAAAGGTATTACCGTGGCAAGTAAGTATACCATACCCTTTCAAAAGTGACAAAAAGCAATCCATTTAACATCAAATGATTAAATCAGCTGAGCAGACTGTAATTACTGCATTAAATTTCACTTAACCATTTGGTAGTTTGCAGGCCATCAAATTCATGCTTCTGCCTCTTTTCTTTTTACGGGGGAAAGGGAATATTAATTTAGTTAGTAGCTACAGAATTATTAACTTAACTAATGTTCTCTTGTCATCTCCCAGTCTGCCAAAGCCCACAACCAAAGTTCATTAGTCATTAAGAATTGTGCCCTTCTGGACTAATTAAGTCTTCGATGAGAATGCTCCGTTGTTTAAAGTTAGCTGTTCATTTCTGTATTCTTTTGAGTTTTTTGTTTTGGGGGGTGTTGTGTGGGTGTCTTGGAGTTTCTTATGAGGAGAGTGTAAATGTGCATTGGATTTTCTTAATTTCTGCTCCAAATACCTTACTCCTCTCTGCCACATAGTTGTAAGTGCACCATAGTCTCAGAACATTGAGACATATGACAGTCTAAAGAGAAAATCTGCTTTGAAGGAAATTTTATAGAAGAAAACCTTTAATAAACAGTTTCCTGCACCGGGGCGTTTTAGAACCTGGCTCAGACAGAGACTGGGCAGACATATTGATTGGCAGAGCACTTCCTAAGGTCCCAGAGGCTGGTGACAGGACTTGCGGAGAGCAAGGAGATGTCAGGGGAACTTGGAGCAAGCAATAAGCAGAGGCCCAACAGACACTGACTGGTAAGCACAAAGACAGTCAGTGTTGAGAAGTCAGCAGCTGTACTAAGAGGTGAGTGAGGTGTGGTGTGGGTGTCAATGGTAAGATCCGGACTTACTTAAAAAGAATGCACCACAGGAAAAGATGGCCACTATCAGGATCCAGACACAGGGACTGGAGCACAGGGAGAAAAGTCTACCCTTCAAGAGTTTAATTAAGGAAAAGGCAAGGCTACTGCTCCAAAAGGACAAAAGGACAGAGCAGGAAATAGGCATTCAGACATGATTAAATGAGGCAGGACTTTAGTCACTAAACTTGTGCTAGGTCCAGAACAGGGAAACGAACTGCTACACTGACATGGCTGGGCTGCTAATATGCTGGCCTGGAGCTTCTTAAATTTGGCCTAAATAGAAACCACTTGGTCTGGGAGGCTGGGCATAGTGAAACCTACAGATGTGGACAGAGTAACCCCAGCTAAAGGGAAGATCGATGGAAACAGTGGGATCGAAGCCAAGCCAGTCATTTCAAGGCATTTCTACTTCATATGCAATCACTTCACCCCCCTACAAATATAACTGGCACAAATACCAGTTATAACCACAAACAGCACTGAAAAAATTCTGTTTTTTCTCCTCTACTCTTGCATAGTTCCAATAAAACCCCAGCAAAAGAGAGAAAAGCTGTTGGAAGAGAAGCTTATGTATAATAATTGAAGTTATATACAATTCAGATACTACTCAAATTATATGCAAATTTTTAGCTGACAATTTGAATTATTACATTAAATAAAATCAGGTCAGAATTCTTCCATTTTTCTGATTGTATCCTAGTGTTCCATACTTCTCATGCACCACTTTATAACAGTAGAAAGGCGTGTTCTCTCATATCACTCGTCTTCCCTGTTCTCTCCACTCTCAACTTTTGTGAGTTGGTGAAAAATTCCTGAAGAATTTTAGTTCAAAATTACTCCTAGTCCTATAAAAATGAGGCCTTATATTTTCATTTTATACTTTTAATTGTACCCATATTTCATTATGTCAACCATGTATCCTAAACTACTTAAATAAAACGAAACTAAGAAAACTATAAAATGATTAGCCTAATAACAGAAAAATAATTAATGAGTCCTAGAGACAGGACTATAACTCGGGTCTCTGACTCCTGACTGTGTAGTGCAGTGACTCATGGGAAGACGTAGCCAGTGTCACTGCTGTTTTGCTTGTTGTGCCAGGCTTACTACGAGCTCCAGGAATGGAGATGAGTGGAACTGCCATCTCTAAAAATCTGGGGTTGGAATTCATATTCCAAATATCTTTAAAGTAAATGGTATCCTGATTATTTCTAAGACATTTTTCTATATTAAAAAAAACATAACCATAACCACTCATGGTCCTTCTCTTTTATTTTGCAGTAAGTTCATACTGCAAAGTAAGTCAATCGACGTAAAGCAAAAAAATGTTCACAGGGGCTTTGGGGAGGCAGATATTCTACACCAAATAACCACAAACAAATCATTCCCAATTGTGAACAGTAGTGCAAACCATCCTCTTATTCAAACTATATTGCAAAGTAAGTGTGAACAGACTCATGCGGAAAAAAAAAATTTTTAAACACCCACTTATGGTAGTAAAAGTAGAATCCAGCAATAGCCCAAGCATGTTTAATATTCTAAGTACAATTACTCATATCTAATCATAAGATGCCTATTAGGTCATCATTATTAGCCTAATAAAGTCTCAATTAATATATGTAATTAAAAGAAATTAAATTCTTTCTTTTTATAATCAAAAGCCAGCACCTCCAATGCCTCCAATTAGTTTGCGTTAGCGAGACTTTGATCATCATCAAAAGCCAAAACAAGAGGATTAGCCATATCAAACCTATGCAACACTGTCTGTAGAGATTTCCATCCCCTCAAAAGAAAATAGAAATAGAAACAAGCCACCGATTCACTTTTCTTCTAATAGTGTCAGTATGTGGCATAGTATATCCCATTTATTGACCATTTTGGTTTGGAAAAATGTGGCGACAGCACCACCAGCCAGTAGGTTATGAATATAGAGTGCTTGCAAAGGTAAGATTCAGATGGCTTAGCACAGAAGTATTGTTTTTATTAAAGAATATTGTCAACAGTGAGACACCAGATAGTACCATCAGATTATTACTATGCAAAATTGACAATACAAGTCTTGTTACTGCAACATGGAATGTAAATAAGTACAAACAATTTGGGGGACAATTTTGTGATACACAATACAGTTAAAGATGTCCATACACTAAACTTTATATAATACCCAATTGCCTACTTGACATCTCTTGGATATCTAATACACATATCAAATTTAATATATCCATAACTGAACTTTAGATTTTCTTCTCCTCGAAAAACTTTCTCTTTCCAAATCTTCTCCATGTAAAGAAATGACAAAGCCCCTTCAAACTGTTCAAGGAAAAAACATTGGAGTCATCCTTGATTCCTCTTTTTCTCACACCTCATATCATCTAATCCATCCAGCAAATCCAGTTGACTCTACCTTTAACATAACCAGAATCTGATTGCTTCAACCCCCTCGACTAATGAGGCTCTGGTCCAAGCCACCACCATCTTTCTCTTGGATATTTGCATTACCCTCCTAATCTGTCTCTTTGTTTCTATCCTTGCTCGTCACAGTCTGTACAGCAACCGGCATGATGCTTTTTAAAGAAACTGTGATGACGATACAGCACAAAGCTATCCAGTGCCTTCTCATCTGACTCAGAGTAAAATCTAGAGTCCTTATAAACATTAATAAGGCCCATTTCTCTGACTGCATCCCCTGCTAATCACTCCTGCTTAGTCCACTCCAGCCACAATGGTGTCCTTACTGTACTCCAACATCCCGGGCATGTCGCTCTCTCAGGGCCTGTGTACTTGCTATTCCCTCCACTTGGAATGCTTTTCTCCCAGATATGTACAGGACTGGATCCTTCGTCTCCTTCACATGGCTCCTTAAATGTCACCTTCAGAGTATAGCCTTCCATAACTAGCCTACCTAAAAGAACAAGTCCTGCCCACCCCACTCTCTAGTCCACTTTCTTGTTTTGTTTTTCTCCGTAGAACTTATCTGATACACTCTACATTTCACCTATTTAACTTTTTTTTTTCTTGAGGAAGATTAGCCCTGAGCTAACTACTGCCAATGCTCCTCTTTTTTGCTGAGGAAGACTGGCCCTAAGCTAACATCCGTGCCCATCTTCCTCCACTTTATATGTGGGATGGCTGCCACAGCATGGTGTACCAAGTGGTGCCATGTCCACACCCAGGATCCGAACCGCCGAATCCTGGGCCACCAAAGCAGAACGTGCACACAAACTCTGCGCCACTAGGCCAGCCCCAACCTATTTAACTTTTTATTGTCTGTCTTCCTCAGTAGAGTATAAAATCCTTGAGTATAGGGACTTCCATCTGATTCTTCCTATTGTGTCCCTGGGCCTAGAATGGTGCCTGGAAAGTAATAGGTGTTCAATAAAAATGTATTGAATAAATAAATGAATGAATTCCATTCCTAGGGGAATACCTGGAAGAAACCTTGCTCATGTGTGCAAGAATACAAGTCTAAGAATGCTCATAGCAGCATTGTTTCAAAAGACTGGGAAGAACTTAAATATTTAAAAAAAAGAAAATGAATATCTCTCTGAGATAGTGATTTCATTTCCTTCAGGTATATACCCAGAAGTGGGATTGCTGGATCATATGGTAGTTCTATTTTTAATTTTTTGAGGAACCTCCATACTGTTTTGCCTAGTAGCCACACCAATTTACAAACCGACCAACAGTGAACAAGTGTTTCCTTTTCTCCATATCTTCACCAACACTAGTTATCTCTTGTCTTTTTGATAACAGTCATTCTAAAACAACCTAAATGTCCATCGTCAGATGAATGGATAAAGAAAATGTGGCGTATACATAACAATATAATATTATTCAGCCAAAAAAGAAGAAAATCTTGCCATTTGTGACAACATAGATGGACCTTGAGGGCATTATCCTAAGTGAAATAAGCCAAACAGAGAGACAAATACTGTATTATCTCTCTTTATATTTGGAATCTTTAAAAAAGCCAAACTCATAGAAACAGAGAGTAGAATGGTGGTTGCCAGGGGCTGGGGGCTGGGGAAAATGGGGAGATGTTGGTCAAAGGGTACAAACCTCAAGTTATAAAATGAATGAGTTCTGGGGATCTAATGTACAGCATAGTAACTATAGTTAACAATATTGTATACTTAAAAATTGCTAATAGAATAGATCTTAAATGTTCTCACTGCACACACAAAAACACTTGCAATTATGTGAGGCGATAGGTGTGTTAACCAACTTTATTGTGGCGATCATTTCACAATATATACATGTATCAAATCACCACATTGCACCCCTTAAACTTACACAACGTCATATGTCAATTTATCTCAATAAAGCTGGAAAAAGAAAGGAAAAATGGATAACTTGTGATCTATAGTCATACAATGAATGAACTAGAGCTTCGTGAATCAGAATGACTGAAACTCTCAAACAGAATAGCAATCCAAAAAAACAGAAAGTTGCAAACAAATACATACAGATTGCATGAATAAATTTATCCATACGAAGTTAAAATTGTGAAACAGTACTGTTTCAGGCTTAGGGGTGTAGTAAGAGTATAAAGAAATGAATGGGAATGACAAATGCTAAATTCCAGGTAACAGTAAACTTAGAGATACAGAAGAATGTGACCGGTACGGGGATGAACAGAAGACTTCAACTGTTTGCCATGTTTTATATCTTAAGACAAGTAATATATTCACAGGTGTAAATTATACTATTTTTATACTTAATATTGAAATATATTGGCTTTTTATTTTATTCCATTCTTCCAATTATGTGCTTGTACCTTCAGCAGCAATATTTCTAATGAATATTAGAAAAACATCCAGAAAACATCTGGTGTTAAGCGTTGTGAATTGGATAAGTTGGCTTTTAGCTGTTTGCCCTCAGGAGTTATAAGTTAATCAGTTTTCTGGATTGTCTTAGTTACATTTTAGAGCTTTTGAATTCATGGTGTTTTCAATAAAATATTATAAGTATTCAGTCTTGTGCCAAAGATCTTTTATGGTGTAATCTACCCAGTTTACTGGCTGCAAAGGGTACAAAAATTTGTATGAATCTCTCATTCTTGAGAAAAACGTCTACATCTAGACACACACACACACAAACAGTACCTTTTTAGAACCAGCAAAAGTAAGTCTGAAGATTAACAAGATTTGCGTATCTCACCAACCGAGCTGTCTCCTCTCCCATCATCATATTTGGGCAACAGGAGCAAGAAAAGGGAGCAGAACGTAAGAAAACAGCACCACTTAATTTTCTAGTTTTCTCCTTTCTCATTCTTTTATCATTTCTTTTAATTCATTTTTAAATCTGTTTATTTTTTTCTTTTCTATACATTTGCATTGAATTGAAAACCTAAATCTTTTATATTTTACAAAGGACAATAAATATTTCCTAGGATGTTAAATTGCCATTGAACTCGAAACTGAAAGAGATCAAGCAACGGACTGGGACCTTTATTTTCACTGCAATGAAGATACAGGCTTCTCTCTGATTTCTCCACATAGGTGATTTCTGTGATTAAAGGGATCCGACTTATCAGGCTGTTTTGTCCTCTTTCCTATCTTTTCCATTCTTTCTCCACCCCCATTTCTATCTAAAATCTTCCCACTTGTAATTCATACTTGAAAAATTAGCTACACTTCTACAAGACTTTAACTGCCAAAAGACCATCATTAATGAGAATATTGAATCTGCTTCTGCAGACAAGAGAGTGAAATGGGATAAATCACCGAAGCCAGGAAATATCACCCTGTTTTGTGGAGTTGTGTGACAGCAGCTGCCTTGTCACCTCTTCCTGGTCAACCCATGACACCACAATGCCATGATAGGCCCATTCCACTGTACGTAGCAAAGCTGTTTGTACTGCTATCTTGATTCAAATTGATGAATCAAGAAGCCAGTTGATATTCAAGGCAAATGGGGAGTATTAGTATAGTCAGAAATTTGAATTGGTTATAACAGTCATTGATACCTAGGCATAAAGTAGCAGTAGCCAAATTAGACAGCAGCATCTATGCTAAAGAATTGATTTCAGCATTTCAGTTTATATCTCAGTGGCCAAGTTTCTGGATTTAACAAGAAAACCAATCAATAAATAAGCACCAATGTAAATTTTCCTAAAGAATAAAGGTAGTCACAGATAATCCATTTAGAATTAAAAATATGCTTGTGCATTAAAAATATATGCTCATGGAGCAAATAACAGAAAAGTGTAGTGGTTGACAATACAGATTCTGGAGAGGGAGTGTGAATCTTGGCTCTATCACCTAGCAGTCAGGTCATCTTGGCAAGTTACTTAATCTTTCAGTGCCTCAGTTTCTTTGTTGGTAAAATGGGAATAATAAAAGTAACTACCTCTAGTGTTATAATGCATGTTAAGTCAATCAACACCGGGAAAGAGTTTAGAACTGTGCCAGCACATAGTAATATCTTAATAAATATTAAGGCATTGTTATGAAGTCACTTATTATTATTAAGAAGTGTTCAATTTCATTGTTTATTGTCATTGATTCATATAAACTCCCTACACTCTACCTTCTCAAAAGTCTTTGAATCTGTTTCCTTTCTTTAAAATCTTCATACTACAATTCTCTTTGCACTGCTAAGTATTCACAATGGTATAGAGCTTATAGAGGGGGAACATTTCCACATTACAGGCTAAACAAATAATTTATAGGGAATACAGTGTATCTTGAAACGTGTTTCTGACCCTGTTTGGACAGCGAGACCTAGATTTGTATCTCGAGTTCAGAATCATCCCCAAGGCTGCCATGCAGTAGTCGAATGCTTTCCCCTGGTCTCTGTCTATTGTCATTTTCTGGAAACTTTAACCTCACTTGGCCTTCTGTTCCTTCACTGCTGTAGGAGATGGGATGAAAGCCAAGGAAGGTGATTTCTTTCGATCTCTGCCCTCCCTCTTACAAATAATTATCTCCCCATCCTCTCTTTCTAAACCTCAATGCTGTGAAGGTCAGCCGTATTGTGGCTTACTGTCAACTTGGAAAGCCTTCCAAAAATCAAATCTCTTTGACCATTGTTTTCTTGCTGCTTTGTAAATTGTTTAGTAATTTTCCTCATTTCGCTCATGGTTACTTGTTAAATATTGGCTAAAGCCAATTGAAAGTGGTTCCCCAACACTCTAGCCACTCCCTGTTTTTGTATTCCAATAATTTCAGCAGGAAGAAAACTCTAAAAATAATTTAAGTAACAAATGCAGGCTTTTCCCCCAGCTCGATAAATTGGCTTTGATTTTGTATTTTCTTCCTACTAAGTATTATACCATACAGCAAAGCTCTCAAAAGGAAAAGAATGTGCTTTTTGAAAGTTTAATTTACTGTTATGCAAACTACTGTGAAACTGTTTGTTTTTGAAAGAATTTGAAGTTTCAGATAGTTTCAGAGTCAAAACTACTTAATGTCTCAAATCTTTTCTATAGAGTTGCTTTAAGTACTTCTTGACATGGTTCTTCACTTGCCTTGGGGCAGTACCGCATCACGGATCACTGAACCAGTCCAGGCATAATTACAGCAATTCAAGAACTCCACTTAGACATTGCATTCTTTTGACGGTTAGAAGGAGTTACTTTATAAATACAACTGTAGCAAATGCAATTATGAGTCTGAAACTTGATACAGCTTACTGTGCTGACCAAGATGCTAAACTTTTCTACCAGTTGGTGTGTTCAAATGATGTGTAAACAATAGAAATGATTCTTTCCCATTTCATTTTAATTTCTTTGAGCCAAGAAATAGTGCCATATTTAATATCTGCTGGAATAGGAGAAAATTCCTAGTCACTTGAGCTGTGGTAGAGAAATCCAACCAAAAGCCTTTCCTGGCAGAAAAGTTACTAATTGCAAGTGGAAACCTTGTTCTCTTTGTCATGAGTTCTAACAGTGAAGTATGGTTCTATACAACAGCATATGATAAATCAGGCCACATAAACAAGCTTCCAATCACTGATTGTATATCAACATGTGGGCCAGAAAACTTAAATAAAAATACCCTAGGGGATACGGATCTTTTTTCCTAAGGTGACAGCTTTTAGCCTTGGTTCCTGGAATTGAAGAAATATTTTCTAATGGAAAAATAGAGAACAAGTCTGGGGAAAAGGATTTCCAAGTAACGGAAGAGAAGCAAAGAAGAAGAAGCGGGAGGAAGAGAAGGGGAAGAGAAGTTGGAAGAGGAAGGGAACAAAGAAAGGATGGAAGGAAGAGAAGGAGGAATGAAAAAACTTCACACCTGAAGATAGTTAGTTCTCCCTTTAAAAGCCAGAAATATCTTCAAAATCATTTTTACCATCATAGAAGTGATCACAGACCCATTGCATCAGCAGAGAATGTTCCGGTTGTGCTTACGCATAGAGAGGTCACTAGATATATAGTTGATGAAATCTAGGGAGGTGAGGTAAAACGTGTTTTTGTTTCAGTTTTGGATTTTGAACTACCAAAGACAAAGATTAAGAATTCTCTACATTATTCTATGAATTTGGTTATGATGAAGGGACCAGTGTGGACCAGTAAGCGTTCTAGAATAATAATAATGAGAAGGTATTATTCACAAACAAGAGGATTTTGTTAAGGGTAAGGGCTTAGCTGGCCTCGTCACTCTTGTATGAGGGCTCTGTCATCCCCTAATGAGGAGAACTTAAAGTTAACACCGGAAACTTACTGTATCATTAAACCAGCATCATATACATCTGTGCAGTCATTGTGCAGAATTATACATACCACTAAACTGTAGGGATCTTATGCTAAAATGTCATCTTTATTCTTCTAAGTCCTTTGCTTATCATTCTAAAGTCACGAGTTAAAATAATTCCAATTTATTTTTCTTGCAGAGCTACTGAAGTTGAAACCTCATGAAAGTTATCATTCTCCTAGTAATATAGATATAATAATATTAATAGCCAACATTTCTTGAGTACTTAGCATGTACCAGACACTCTTCTAAGAGCTTGCATTTATAAACTCACTTATTCCCATAAGGTAGATATTACCATATTTCTTAGATTCTAAGACATATATTTTGTCACATTTTACCATCTCTGTAATCAGAAAGCACCTTGATTTACTGCAATTTTACAGCAAAGCACTTTACAGTCACTGTCAGACAACAGTCATGATGTGATTGTCATTGCTTGTGCACACACAAATTTGGGCAGAACTCTTTATTTATTTATTTATTTATTTATTTATTTATTTATTTATTTTAGGAAGATTAGCCCTGAGCTAACATCCACTGCCAATCCTCCTCTTTTTGCTAAGGAAGACTGACCCTGAGCTAATACCTGTGCCCATCTTCCTCTACTTTGTATGTGGGACACCTACCACAGCATGGCTTGCCAAGTGGTGCCATGTCCGCACCGGGATCCAAACCGGCGAACCCTGGACCACCGAAGGGGAACGTGTGCACTTAACCGCTGCGCCACTGGGCCAGCCCCAGAAATGCTTATTTTGTTATTTTAGTTGAGTTATTTGCATTGTTGGTACTACATGCTGGGTTTTTTTTCCCTCTTAGTGGTTCATAAAATAATGGTGTCTTATGGTGAGTGGCATGTTAGATTCAATGAACTACAATATCACTATCTCCGTTTTAAAAACAAGGAACTAACGGGGCTGGCCCCTGGCCGAGTGGCTAAGTTCGCAGGCTCCGATGCAGGCGGCCCAGTGTTTCGTTGGTTCGAGTCCTGGGCGCGGACATGGCACTGCTCATCAGACCACGCTGAGGCAGCGTCCCACATGCCACAACTAAAAGAACCCACAACAAAGAATACACAACTATGTACCGGGGGGCTTTGGGGAGAAAAAGGAAAAAATAAAATCTTTAAAAAAAAAAAACAAGGAACTAAGACATGAGCCCTTCAGGAAAATTGCCCAATTGTCCATTACACTATACTACCAAACAAAGCAGAGTGTGGTACACAGAACTTCTTACAGAATAATTGTGTTCCAACAGAGTCAGAGTGAGCCCCAGTTTACCATTAGCAACACCTAAGACAGCAGTAATTATTTCTGTAAAAGAAACATGCCTATGAATGGCTTCCTTCCACTACCCCAGACAATGTTAAGAAAATTTGGAAAAGACAAGAGCTACGATCAATGATTTTCTGGTCCTCATGTGAAAACTTTACACTCCTGTACACTCTCAGCCCACTCAGTAGTGTTGACGTGATGGAGAGTTGGCATCTTTATTAGGACGAACAACCTCCATTGCCGCAGCTTGTGAGGGCATGGGCTATAGCTTCCACTATCAAAGCCATTTAGCCAGGTCTCTCTCTCTCATAAACTGAGCAGTAATCCCAAGCAGAACATAACAGATATGATTTGTAACCCAGTATGGTACTATTTAATTCTTATGTTTAGTGGCCAGCATTTTAATCAAGAATGTGTTGGCATACATTGGCCAGAATCCTGATACATGGAATCATTCTGTGCTCCAAGAACAAGGACAAATCATTGCTGCCTGAAATAAAGGGGAACAGGCCCCAACAACACCAATAAAATGTTAGTTCAATTGATTTCTGATAGACCTTTTTTACAAAAGGCCCTTGTAAAGTACAATACAATAAGGTAATTTCTTACAGAAAAAACAATTCTAACTTTGAACAGGCAGCTATTAAGATGGCAGTATGAATATTGAAGAAATCAAATTGACTTTTGGACAATACATAAGATGAGTCTCATTATAGCATTAAAAGTCATACACACTTCAAAATGACAGCTATTCCTCAGACTAGCATAGAGTTCATCAGAGGCCATATAGTGTGGTGAGTATAGCGGGGCAGGTGTTATGCGTGTAGTCAGGGGAATTCTCTAGGAAAACACCATCTCACCTCAGGTTTAGGTCAGTTTGATTTACAGGAAATATGTTCTACACAGTTGTACACACTCACTTCCACAAATGTCTTGACCAATTCATTTTTATCCTAGGTCCTAAAATTTGAGAAAAAATTTTAATTGGAGAAGATTGGAGCATAGGTTTTAAGTACCCATTTGTTTCACTATTTGTTGATGGAACATGCCAATATGCTACCTCAAATTAGAGATGCCATCACTCTTAGTTTGAACAACAGATAATCCACAGAAAAAAACAGCCAGAAGAATCACTCTAGTAAGAGAATTGTTGTGTTTGTATTGTATTTTTTTTTCCAATTCCTAACAGGCCAGTGCAGGCAGAACAAGTAAGCCGTTAACAAGGTGTGTCTATCCTACTCGAAATCAAAATAACTTGACTACCTCTGGATAATAGATAATGTATTCCTATAATACCTACGTTGCCAATTTAAAATTTTCATACTTACCTAGTCCCTTTCATCTATAAATCTTAAAATCTTAACATTTATTCATTTAGTATATTATGTAAAATGGCTTTAGCTCTTTGGAATTTAAAGGTGTGTCTTCTAACAAGACCTAGAAGCAGCCTATGCCTTCCAGCACAGAGTCCGGCTTCCCCCACACACAGCTCAAGAGCTCACAGAGCCCTGTATTCCTGAGAACACAAGACTAGCTCTTAGCTACCTGCAATTCAGAATGCATTACGTGGTCTCAGCCGTTTGTTGATTCCATGGGGTCTTCCTCAAGGTCTCAACTGTCACACATGTGTTTCTTCTTCTTTTGATGGGTTTCTGGCTTTCAGATTTTGACAAATCAGAAAAAGATCAAACCCAGCCAAAACCTGTCTTTCATTACAGGTTGCTCTGGTTGAAATGTTACGTTTTCTCACATCCGTGGAATTAGAGTAAATTATGGTCCAACTGAAAGACGGGTTGAATTCATCTTCTCTCTCACATCCACATTGCAAATCAGTTCTTTTTTCACTCACCGCACTTAATGCTATCTTTTGCACTCTTGCCTCACTTCTCTCTAGGTGGATTTATAGAAACATGACTTAGTTTGTCTTTCAGCATTCAAACATAAAGTCATACCTGAGCTAATCTCTTCTGCTTAATGCCCACAGGATGATGGGTGACAAGTATTAGAAATTACCCAAGGCTCTTGGCGTGTAGAGTGTTTTCTCAAACCCTCACCTGCATGGCTATGTTTAGTCAGCCAAATAGAGTAAACAGATCTTCGATTATCAAAGCAATAAGCAAGCTTGAAATCAGGGGTTGAAAAATTACAGAAAGGCAAATGAAACCTCAAAAAAGAGATTCAGAGCGAGGTAAAGTATTAGAAGCAGATAGCACCAAAACCAGTTCCAAGAAGGCACAAGAAAAGGCAGAGCTGGAGACAGTTGAGTTCTAGAGACCATCACACCAGCCATACACCAAATATTTCCTGTTCATGCTCCAGGGCAAATAAATTAATAAGCAAGAGTCTCCTACTTTGTCGCCCAGTTGTGGCATTTGTCTCAGCTGTTTGTGAAAAAACAGTTGTTTGCTCACCACAACACTTATGTGACAGCAGTCCTTCTGCAGTGATGTGAGTCCTTGCTGCTTCCTCCCTTAGTCCTGTAGGCTTAGGGGTGGTAACAATCTGCTTTATAGCCCCAGGGTAATGTATTATCCCTGTGGTTTCCTTATACTCTGACGACACCTTTGGATCTAGTCCTTTCATGAAACTCTTTGTGTTATCTAGGGTTTAGTGTGTCTTCTCTTCCTCGCTGAGATCACAACTGGTGCATCCTCCTTCTGATTGCCCAGACCTTTGTCAGAAGATAACCCATAATCTTTATAATCCAGATATGGCAGCATGACCAAGTCCTGAAATGCTTTACCCTGAAATCGCTGAAGTCAATTCTGGATTACTCATGGGCAAGTTATCCAACTTGGAAATTATTTTTTCAGCTCTATACTCCTTTTCACTTCTTATTATTTTCTTTTAGGTTTTTAAAGTAAGCTTCAACTCCAATTCCGATATTTGGTAAAAGAGTCATACTGACGTGAAAGTGTAAAACATATTTTATGTCATTAGTGGTATTTCCCTATTTATACATCCTCTGTCAATAAGAAAAATAATGAATAACACTTAATTGAGCATTGTATATGCCTGGCATTTTTCTGAGGACTTTATGTCTGTCCTCTCATCCAGTCCTCACAAGAGCTCTATAAGGTAGGCTCTATTATTACTACTGTATCACTATTTTACACAGGAGGAAACTGAGGCACAAAGAGGTGAGTAAATCACCCAAAGACATACCCCTGATGAGTGGTGCATCTGATATTACTAATGCCAAAAGTTGGCCATTTGACAGACTTCCTAATCATTTGGTTTATGTATTTGAAGCGGTGTTTTGCATATTTAATAACAAACCACTCCAAAATTTAGTGACTTAAAACAACAACTAATTATTTTCTTCCACTTATTATTCTATTTGAAGACAAGTTACTACAAGCGTTCTCTTAGACTTTTTTTCAGTATCTGTTAACCTTGACTGAGTAGACCGGAACGAGAGTACAGGACACGGGATACCACACGGTAAGGGTGGTACAGTAGGGCTGTAGTTTCAATTAGGAGTCAAGATGGAGATAGGAAGAGGTGTCCAGATTAATGATAAGGAGGAAGTGCCTGGCATAAGAATCAGAAGTACCGTTAAGAATTGTGCTCTGCCCTTCAAAACTTAACTCCCTTCTGCAGTCAAGCGACCTGCAGCATAGTATGAGCACAAGTGTGGGGGCAAGAAGGAGGAGAGCAGGACACCACACAGTTAAGAAGGCCATGGCTTCGTCAGACTCTCACTGAACTGCATTACCAAGATGTAGATGGAAAAGCCATAGCTAGTTTTCCCCTCCAAAAAATTAAACTGGTAAATTGCTATGTTCAGTTTGTGTCTATCTTATTAAAACCTAAGAATAATCATTTAATAGGAAAAAAATTTTGAGACATTTCATTTTCAAAAACTACCTAAGATCCAATTCAATCACAATTTCTCTAGAGGGAGGTCTCAGGGTAAATAGAAGACAATCACAAAAGCTAATAAAGCAGGTGTAATTTTAAATCACATAATTACACACAAAATTATTGAGTATTGACATTTTTATTTTTCAAAATTGAAACCAGATTAAATAAGTGAAAGTAAATGTCTAAGGAAGCCAAAGAAAAGCATATGCCTTCTTCATCTAAAATATTGGCTCAAACGTTTATTTTCATCTTCAAGAAATGTGGCCTCCATACACTACATGTAAACATCAGACTAGTTTCATGTTTCTCAACCGGGTTTCCCACCACTCTAGATGGTACACATTTTAACAATCTTTGATTTCATCAACTTGCTGTGGTCCTCAGGTTCTGTGTAAGAATAATTATGTATTGCAAAGACTTGGAAGAAATCCTTGGTGCTGATTGACTCTCCAGAATAGTGAGTGTATATAATTCAACAGAAATGGAGTAACAATAGCTAACTCTAATTTGTCCACCTCAATTGGCAATTAAGGAGATAGGTCATTAAGATCGCAAAGACTGGAAGTCCAGTATTTTAAGCAATAATCTCAACCTTCCAGTAAACTAAATATTTCGTTGCAAGTAGATGCTCTGCCCTTTTACTCTCATATTTTATTGAATGTCTATTGCACGAATTTGGAATATGTTACTCATGGGATGAATGTTTATAGAATACTCCCTGAGGGTAAACCTGTCAGACGTCAAGAGTACAGCAATCTGGGCCACCCCTTCAGTAAACCCAGAATTGGAGGAGAGAAACAACATAGACATTTGAATTGGAAATTCCTGTCTCTCAAGATATAGATGTAATTGTCTCATACCTTTGCCAATTTTATTGTTGGTGACAGTTCAAAACATTCTCTAAGATTTCTTTCATTTCCTTCCTCACCTACTCGGCTCCTACTTCTGCACATGCTGCTTCTGTGCTGGACTCAGATGTGAAAATTCAGCATCTCTTTAAGTGCCACATTTAAAATTTTTCATTCACATTCATGAGCCTAATAAACTTCACGGAAAATGATGTGAAAGGAAACAGATGAGAGAAGAGAGGCCACAGGAATGCCCACAATATATGTGAGCTAAGAGGGCAGATAATCTGGGGAGCTAAATGTCATCTTAAGACATTCATGTTCACCGATAACCATCAATGACCACCATGCCATTGTGGGATTTCACCAAATGTGCCTAGTCCTTGCCTCTCGCCATCTTGCTCTCACCTCCTCCCCAATCCACCTCCACTTCTCAACCTTCCCTCCTCTCTTGGATAGCAATAGAAGCTCCAAATTATTTTTCTGCTAATGGTCGTGGCAACGTTCCTCTCCTGTGAAGTCTTAGCATCATCTGACACCTAGAGATTTCCAACAGAGATTTCTCTCCCTGGAAGAAATTCTTGTGCAAACTATAAACCATATTTTAAAAATATTCTTCCTCTTATCACATACCCCTATTTCAAGGCATGAATAAAAAGGAAAATAATGTATTATATTATTAGTGATTGCTTATAGTAGTGAGATTTATTGATTTTATATACATGTGAACATGTATAATTGTGGGACTATGTGATAATTTTTTCTTTTTTCTACTATTTGTTAGAATATTTGGTAATAAGACTGTTTTAGAGTAACGAACAACATTGCTTAAAAAGACTAGACATAATTTGTAAGCCAATGACGATGAATCTGAAATCAATGGCTAGGCTCAGAACCTTATGATTACTCTGCTTGAACACGTTACAGGGACTAAAGGCTGCCTCCAAGTCTCTGGAGAGAAGGTCCCAGGTATGGATGTAATTCATCCTAAAGCCGAGGAATGATAAAGTACAAACATTTTGACCTGGTGCAAAGCTGCAAGTCAGAAGGAGTGAACAACTGGGTGCGACACTGGGTGATGCCAGTCACATATCTTCTGCCTCAGTTCCAATGACCTTAGCCTAAGAGACTCAGAATATAAAGTTTATAAATTAACCAAAATAGCCAGGCCACACTTAAGGAATAATCACTGAAAAATTAAGAATGCTTATGAAAAATTCTCCTTCAGCTTAATGCTAACATAATGCAGATACAAGGCGGATACAAATGCTATCCTCATAAAGACGTTGGCCATCAGATCAACAGAAACAGCTGCCCTACTGAGGGCATGTTAAGAGAAGAGCACCCTATCCCTGGAGTAAATCTTTTCCTGCCTTGACATTTTGGGGATGGGGATAGGGTGTCTTACAAGGAATCTTCTCATCCATTGACCCTACTCTTATTACAAAGAACCCACAGGGAAATAAGATCCTTACTACTGCAGAGGAAACACAGCGCATTACTTAGACAGTCATCCTAGGTCTTGATTCATCTAACCTAGGTCTTGATATGATCTAACCTCCAAGAAGCACCATGTATATAGGAAAACAAATAGCATGAAAGGACTTTGCGTTTCTCTCTGCATCAAGATGAACAAATAGGACAGATTCCAAGAAGAAGCCAAGGTACCTTAAGAAAAACTTTAAAAGAGAAGGTTTTTTAACACTAATTAACAATAGGAAGATACAGCATTGATAAAATAAAAATGTATTGTTTTGGGGAAAAAAGAATAGGACATAGTGAAATTTAAAACAGAATTACAAAAGTGAAAATTTCAGTGGATAGTCTGAATAACAAGGGAGAGGGCGAATTATCTCATATGGAAGGAAAGTTATGAAGTTCTTAGAATGTAGATCGCAAAGAAAAGGATGGAGACTTGAGGGAGATTCATGAGACCAAGGTCTGTCCAGTGGAATTCCATAAGCAGAAAATAGAGATAATGGAGAGGAAGGAAATCATTGGAAGAAACAATAGATGAAAATTCACCTTTGCTGAAGAAATACAGGTATCTTCAGACAGAGAGAATTTGTCTAGGCCGAATAAATGTTAAAAGACTTATAGAGGTCTTGATGAAATCTCAAGATGAAAAGAAAATTCTAACAGCTTCTAAAGAATCAAAATAGGTTACACAAATGAAGAATCAGACTAACACTTGACATTTTAAAGGAAGTACTGAACCCTTGAGGGCAATAATGCAAATCATATTTGTGTGCATGTGTTTGAGGATGATGTCTGGAAGAATATACATCAAACCTCTGGGAGTTCAGGGAAGTCAAGAAGAAGGCTCAGTTTTCCTTTCTACCTTGCTGTTGTTTTATATTTAAAATGATCTTTTATTGCTTTTATAATTAAATTATTTTAAAAGAAACATTAACTCTGGCAGCAGTGAGTAGAATTAACGGCCGGGGAAAGAGACTGTAGGCTGTTAATTCAATTGGAAGGTTATTACAATAGTTGCCAGTAACAAAGGAAAGATAAAAAAAAGTTACAGTAATAGAAATGAGAAGCAGATTCACGGAACATTTTGAAGATATTTTTGATGATTTGATGAGTTATTGAAATTAAGAATAAAAGAGAAAGAAAAGATAAAGATAATTCCTAAAATTCCCAGTCTAAATGACTACACGAATCATTACGCCACTCAGATAAGAAAGACCAAGGAGGAATAGATTTATTTTGGATGTTAGGGAAAAGGTGAGAGTATGTTGACTTTGATCTTGAGCTACAGGTAGAGCTTTCATATAAAAGGTCTTGCCTATGGTCTGAAATGGAGGCTGGAGCTTGGGAGGATGCCAGATGTGGAGACAGCTGGACCAAGGGATGTGTAGACAAGAGAGACAAAGACTGATGACTTGAGCCTTGTGAGGAGCCCTGCACTGAGGGCAGCTGAGGGAAGAGAAGCCAGCACCACCTAAAAAGGAATGTTCAGAGAGGAAGAAGAATCTGGAGAGTTCAATGTCACAGCTAAAGAAGGACATTTTCAACAAAGGGGAAAGGATTTGCCACATCAAAGGATACAAGAATGAAGAGTAGAAATGCAAGTTTTGGCAACTGACAGTGTCATTTTTCTTTAAGAAATGTCAGGTTAATAAATATTTGAATGGTCAAGTAATCTTATATAATATGTTAGATGGCTTATAAAATTATTCTAATATGGGCATCTCTTCATTACTGAGGGTCTTTTAACATCTTAAGAAAGACAAAGGAAGAAACTTCTTTCCAGGTTGCACATTAACTAGATTTCTAGAGGAAACCTGAAGTCAGAGTCAACCCTGTAGGGATGGGTTACCAGGGTTCCAAGCTGAGGTCAAACTACATATGCAGGAGTGCCAAGTCCAAAGGGAAGACTGGGACTGATGCCGGGGCACAGCGACCAAAGCCAACAGGAGCAAGACTAGAGCCAGAGAAAGGACAAGGACTGCAAGGACACCAGGAGCAAACATGTTAGTCTGAGAGTCAGTCAGAGGACATTTCAGCTGCCTCTTTATGTGTTTTTGATACTAATATGTTTCCTCTCTTCAACTACTCCTCCTCTGTCTTAGAGTCACCAAGCAAATGAGTTGTCATCTGATAGTTTTTCCCACAGAAGTTTTAATCATTTATATTCCCCAGATTTATGACCTATAAAAAAATCCATATGGAGAGAATTGATACTTTTCTAATTTGTATTATGATGAAAGAGAACTATGCATCTCAAATATTGTAATAAGGAAGGCGGTTCTTTCACAATTTTTGGCTTTTTACTTCTTCCATTGAACACATTTTCTCTTCTAAACTTCTGCAGTACGTATTGCTAACACCCCACGTCTGGTTCTAATCATTTACTACCATTGTACTGTCATCTTTTTGACCATATACATTTATCTTCCTTTCTGTACTGTAAGATCCACACACACAATTCATCCCTTATTCTCCTTTTAATTTCTACAACCCCTAGAATAGTGTCCAAAACATTAGAGGTTCTTTCACATTAATTGATTGCTATTTATTGCATTACCCACAGATAATGACTGCTGAGGATTATTTATATTATTTCCTTATATAGATTTTTATGATTTTAAAAGCATTTTAATGTACCTAAGATCTCTTGACTTTCACAAGAATTTCTTAAATAGGAGAGAAAGTGTATTACTGTTTAATAGATGGGTAAACTGAGGTTCAAGGAATTCAATGATTTTCTAAAAGATTCAGTATTAAAACTAGAATCCAGATTTCTTGATGTTTGTGGCATTTAGTGTTAAACATCTTGCAACACTGGAGACAGCACAATGAGAATTAATCCATCTGAATACCAATTGCCCTCCTATTAAGAAACTCGGCAAGTTTAGGCAAACAAAGGGTATTATAGTCACCTCTTCAAATATCTGATAAAAAGTCTTCCTGTATGATATCTACATCAAAAATCTACAAAGAATAATTCAAAACTTTTAGCCATTATTCTTAAAACGAAAGAAGGTAAACACATGAATGGCAAGTGACCAAAAGTTAGTCTTACAAGAGGTAACTGAGAAAAACAGGAATTTAGCACACAATCCAGGCTCGTATTCTTTCTACATAAAAGTACAGCTATTACATCAGCACATAAATAATCACATAAGCAACACGGAGTGTAACTAACAAGATTTAAAGAGCTCATAGCAGCTAGGTGCCTTCACTTAAGAAATTGTCATTTGTCAGTCACTCTTCACTTGTCTTAATGAAAAGGAGAGTTAAGTAGAACCATCCTGAATCTTTTCTCAACGTCTGAAGCTTTCTGCTCCTCTTTCTTCAAATATTAGCTTTAATAATTGAATTATCTCAGACCTGACTCTCCTGCTACTCGGGGCTCTCACAAAAGACCCCTGACCTGAGGCTCCACTTCAATCTGCCCTTTAGCCCAAATAGATTCCCTTTGCCCTTTCAGCAAAACAAAATGAAAGGAAATGACATGCTGTGGAAGGCTTTCTTTCTCAGATGGCACCAAACTCTGTAACATTTTATTCCCGGATTCGGATAAAGTTGTCTTGGCAGGTAAGGCATTAAAGCCACCCATCTTATGTCTCTCTCCCATTTCACCTCCGTCATATTACCTTTTAAAATATTTAGCATTGAAAAAAGTTTCCTAGACTTTAGCACTTTCGAATTGTCTTAAAATGATATGCCTTTGGGATTTTTGTTACGTTGTTTAGGTGGAGAACGTAGTGCATAAGGAATATTTCAGGCTCAAAAAAAGACCCTAGCTTACAGCCCGAGTGTTAACCTGCGACAACAAACAAATGTTTTACACAATCGATAAACAGTAAAATCTTTTCAAAGATTGGAGCAACTATTCTATATAATTATCACTTAGCAGATCTAAGAATGTGCTAATTTGTTTTCTGCTCCTCTGGTATACTGGGGCAAATTGTTTAGCTCTGATGTTTTATAAACTAACATGTATTACTTTGTATTTCCAATTAAATTTCAGTTAAGAAACCTTATTATTATCTTATATCAACCAGCCAAGAACAGAGCCACCTCATATTGAATCATACTTACATTAATAATGAGACCCTCAAGGTTTGGCATCTATGTTTACCTCAGAGAGGCGTCCAAAAATTGTGATGATTATCCGAACTCTCCAAACATCTTGAGTCTGCAAAATTTGGCTGGCAATCTTGTGGGAACAAGCTTTTGCACAAGAGCCCAGTATGTCTGCTTCAAGTCCTGGCTCAAAATCAGACTACAAAGGCAGATGAAAATGAGAAGAGAAAATTTTATCTGAATATTTCAAAGCTTCAAAATGGGTGAAGGTTCATAAGAAGGAAAAGTCTATTTTCTTTAGAACCAGTTCAACATAATTTACGTCTATTGCTTCACTCACATTTATCCTGTTGCTATAGCCATAAATTGGACTCTTTCCCATTTAAAGTGAAAATAACCATTCAAGAAACTTTCTGTGAGGTATTTTACATTCTTGGATGCTTTCCCTGTTTTAACACACGAGAGTGGCAATACCAAAACAAGCTATGTTTTTATTTGAATTGTTCTAATATATAGACATTATAAGTCAATACTTACTGAAGTGTTTACCTAAGCAAGTAGGGTATTAAGTAGGATGAAGAAAAGAATATGAGTTGAAATAAAATGGGCGTGATTACTGATAATGTATATATTTACAAAATGTGCCTCATGATTGGGAGTATAGAACCAGTCAATTATTCTAAGTTAACAATCCATTCCCTTTTTTCTATCTGCAATACAGAAAAATGTTTTAAAACCTTTACCGTTAAAACGAAAAGGTAAGCATACAAAGAGAATCTAAAGATTTAATAGAATGAGAAATTGCTAAAGCCATGACATTCCAAGTTCAGGCCAAATCTGTTTTAAATTTAAATAAAATTATGGAATTAAATTAACTTTAGCCCCAGAAACTATTTTTCAAATTACCTTATATTTCCATCCTACCTGTACTCATTCTGTTAGAGCTTGTTCTCATTCTCCAGAACAAAGGTAATCATACAAAGTTAGGCATAAAATAAATCCTGGTTTCCCATTGAATTTCAGATTACACTGGGAATACTTTTGGAATAATTCCAGACCTTTGGGAAAAAATCATCCCAACTCTAAAATCTCTGCTCTGTCTTCACAACAATCTCCCAAATTTTGGATGCTATCATTTCATGCTCACATTGTTTCAGAATATAGCCCTCCCCAAGCACAAAAAAATTAATCTTATAGATTGTAAAAAACAGACATTTTCCACAGATCTAGATAAATTTATCGTGTGTAATAAAGTAGAATTCCAGAATTATAATTTGGGATTTATTTTTTAAGCATTTTGAATACCGACTACATGGGGGATGAATTTTAATGATACACCTTAGTTAATTTAATTTTTACAACACTGTACTATCGCATCTTACAAATGAGGAAAATGGAGGCTCGAAGAAATTAAGCAACTTTTCCACAGTTTGTCAGCTAGAAAATGACAAAATCTGAGTTCAAATCTGTTTTCAGACCCCAAGTCAAGTGGTTTCACTGTCCTAGTTTAAATTAGGATTCACTGGAAAGGCCTCTGAATTTCTTTTCATAGCAAAAATGTATGTGAAATGCAGCCCACAATCTCGTCATCAAAGGGCTGGAAATTACCTTTGTCATCCTTGTCGATTCCCTATTGATTCGTCTGAACTAAAATACAGCCGCAGATACTCAGAGTGGTCATACTTTCTATGAAGGAAATCCTGTTGGAGTCCAAGGTTCTTAAAAGTACCTGAAGCTAAAAAAGAACATTCATTGTGACACTATATTATGACCAGGTCGTTCCAGTCTTTGTGCTGGAACATGAGCCCTTATGATTTTCTCTTTAGCAGATGCTTTAGCTGGTTTCCGTGAAGCCTTTCCACAGTTCCTGACCGTAATAGGCTGCTACTATCAGGTTCCTTCTCAACTTTTCACTTTCACAGGCAGAGGCTCCAAAGATAAATTACAGGCAAGCTTAAAAGATCAGAAAGGCTTTCACATTCTGTGAGCGGGTGATTAAGTTTGATTTGTGTCTGTTACAGTAATTTTGTCCTTCTCCGGGCTTCCTTTCCTGCTTCTGAAACACAAAACTGCAGAAAGCACCTCATGCTCTTCATGTTCTTAGAGATTGCCCTAATGAAGTTTTCATCCTGAGACAGGCTCTGGGGGTGAAGGGCCATGTCGAATGGTGACAATTTTATTCCAGTTAGACGAGAGCCTGAGTTCTAGCTGAAGAGACAAGAACTATTTAAAATGAGTTTTAGTCCTTAGTTTGTGCGTTTTTGACAAAAGAGCAGAAGGGATGTTTGTGTTTATTTTCACCTTTTTCTCTCTCTTTTCTCTACTTGTTTTACCTTTTAATGACTCATTGTCATTGAAAAATGATAAATTCTTCCCTGGCCAAGAAACACCGTGGGTTTTGCACATTGTCCTCTATCTCCAAAGACTCTTGGAGCCCCTCTTTGAACAGCAAGTTTCCAGCAGGTGGGAAGAGAAAATCACTTACTGCTGGAATGATAAAGGACCATTCTGCACCATAATATTATTGAGTTAACTACAAGGAGGTGCAGTGTTTATGTGGCATTGATTCTCACCACAGCCTTCATCTCCCATTACATTTTCCTGAAAGGACTAAAGATGGACTCTAAATTGTTGTCTCATCTTGGAGACGGTAGTTTGTTGCAGAATTCCCTGGGGGCAGAGTTGATTGCAAGGTCTCCCCGCTAATGAGTACAGTTCATTTCAATGAAATATATACTTAAAAGAAAACAATGGAAAATGTGGTACAAACACACTGCAGTGTTTATGCAGATATGTTGACTGATAGTTACTTAGGATTCAATGAACAGAGCAGTTCATTCCTTAATTCAGAAGGACTTAAGACGGGATAAATATTCAGGGAGGCAACTGCATTCCTTTCCCATCCATTTGTCTGTTATTTAGGTTTTTAATGTGGTTCTTTATTTTCGCTTTTCTCTCATATATGAAATGTTCAGATGACAGCATTCCAACAGCAAAATCCAGACTCCTATCCTAGGAAAATCTCCTTTCTTCATTGTCCTATTAGTTGTGATACAAATTTTGTTGTAAATTTAAAAAATCAGGGACTTGGGTTTTTATCTATTTTACTCTCTCTCTCATAGATTTTACAGGAGGTATAGTTTTTAAAGAAATACAAGCTGTTTGATTACCCAATTCATTTGCTGCAAAAATGTTGAAAAATATTCCTTCCAACCAACAGATATATATAGAGCCGCTACTGTGTGTGGATACCATTCAGGGTGCCTAGCATAAAACAGACAAAAATTTCTGCCCTCTGGAGCTGACATTTTAGTTGCATGGATAAGGGGGAAAATGGTGATGGATATAACATCATAACACCTAACACATCAATAACATTACTATACCCTTAAATTCTTAAACTCACATGGTCATCACGTGCTCACACACACACCTCTAAGAGAATACTGTTATTATCAACATTTTACGAACGAGAAAACTGAGGCACAGGGAGGGTAAATAATGTGTCCAACATCACACAGGTAGTGAATGTCAAGGCCAGGATTCCAGCCCAACAGTTTGGCTCGGAGTCTGTGCTTTCCCATTAAATAGAACTGCTGTTGCCTAATTAACCTTCACCGTGGCAGGTTTTTAGCGGCATCAAATTCTAAAGCAATTTGTTAAGTGTTCTCACCTGGGAAACTAGTCTTTTTTTACCTAATTTAACACTTCACATCAAACACAATCCAGCAGTTTCTACAAATGAAGGAATTAAACCCATGACTATTTAGGTAAGGTTAACTCTTTATATTTTATATATATGTATATGAAGGAGCTTGGTCAGATACCAGTCTTGGGTGGGAATCTTTCATCCTCAGAGAACTCTGGTCCTATATAACAGCCTCTCAACTTGCATCACTGCCCCCAGACAAGGCCTGATCCAGACTCCAGTCCCAGCCTTGGAACTTACCAGCCACACAGGGGCGTCATCTTTTTTCTCATCTGGGAAATACAGAGATAATAATACCTCTGGGGCTTCTTTTGCATATCAAGATTTCATAGGTTTTCGTGAAATAATAAATCAAAAGTCCTTTTTACTCTGCATAAAAGGAAGCAAATGCCTTCCATGCATCCTAAACATGCTCATCCAATCAGATGGCCAAAACAGAGCTCTACACTTCCTTCTTCAGGACCCTGAGCAAGGGCCATTACCATAAAGCCTCCACCAGCCCACTTTGATTCACCTGTCTCCTCGGACCTCTTGCTTCTACCGTTCCCTTATCATGTAGTTACATCTGTCTTTTGTTATACTCAAATTTAGTGCTGCTTCTACTGAAATAGATCTTAAATCCTCGTGAGCCGGCACCGCCTCATCTACTTGTGAGAGAAAGTATAGCCTAGTACTCAAGAGCACAGCTTCTCAAGCTTGTCAGCTAGGACTCAATTCACAGCTCCACCCTTTACTAGCCATGTGACATTGAGAAAGCCACTTGTCCTGTCTATGCCTCATTTTCCTCGTTTGTAAAATGGAGATGATAATATTTTTGAGAGGAATAAGTGAGTTAATAGATAAAAAGTAAAAAGGATGACACCAGATTCACAGTATGTGCTATATAAATCATCTTTCTTCTTCTTCTTTTTCATTTTTTTAATATCTTCCTTCTCGACATAGTCTTGTCTCCATGGTCCAGGGGCTGTAGTTGAGTATGACTGGACTAACTTTTCAAGATGTACTACTAAATAGGGCATCCAATTTGATGTAGAAAACATGATTTCAGCAAGATTTCTATTTTGCCTCTGCTACTGTTACAACTAATAGACATTTCCACCCCATAGGGTAGATGAGGTGAGCTAAAGCATCAATTTTATTAATCATTGTATATGGCACCTATTACACTCTGTCCCAAGAGCCTGAGTCATTATTTGAAGGGTGCGTCCTGCACCCAGCAGAGCTGGGGAAAGGTACCCTCCCTTACAGATACCATGGCTGTCACCAACCTTTCAAGCAGTCTTAACAAATGCTAAATCTGCAGATTGTACTTCATTGCTAAAGTCTCACAAACTTTCAGTTCTCATCAGGCATGTTAGTGTCTTTGGAGAAAATCTACCCTTTTTAGAGAGAAGGCAAGTTCCATGAAGGAAAGGATTAGTCTAGTTTTGTTTACTCGTTACAAATGTTGAATAAATGAATGAAGTTGGTCTGTATGTGTATTTATATGTAGATATATTCATGTATACACATATATTTGGAATATGTATATATATATAACACGACAATAATGACTTTATGAATATGGCTTTTCTATTTTTGCTGCCTGAATACTGGAAACAAATTCCTTGATTTATTTCTATAACAAGGCAAATACCACATAATCTGCTATTCCAAATGTCATTGATTAACCATGTACATATCTAGGTACATGTGTTTTCATTTTATAAATCAGAAACTGAAGTGTATTTTCTGTTTACAATTTTTCCTCACTAATATATACTGATTATAAGATTATTTTGAAATTTAGTTCTATGTTTATATGATTGTCTATCCTGCAGTGATATACATCACTTCATATAGTCATATCAATATATATGAATATATGAATTTATCAAGATATGAATATGCTTTATTTATTCATTTCGACAAGCATTTTTAGTACCCACCATGTGCCCAGAATTATGCTAGGCCTTGTGGTTATCAAAAGAAATAAATGCAGTCCCTGTCTTGTGTAGTGGAATATGCAGAATGGCTTGTGGTACTGATGAGTCTTGAGGTTCTTATGAGTGTTAATTACATATCCATAGGTGAATCTTTCACGGGAAATTGCCCAGGGTCTACTAGGCATTTGGGGATGGGAGAGTGAGCTTGTTTTTATAAAAGAATTAAGACAAAAAATATCTACTTAGAATTTAAATATAAAATTATGATTATATAACTTTTAAAAGTCATCTCGTAGTAAAATTTCTAAATGAATAGTAAAATCAAAAAGAATAATTAGGTCTTATACTCATTTCTGTTACCAGCGTTTGTAGAAAATTTCATGTTCCTTAGTATTTCCTCGTTTATTTGGAAAATTCCAAGGGCATTCACTGAAAAAGCTCACCCACTGATTTTGCAGGTCATCTCATCAGTCAGCCCAACCTGATAAGAAAAGGGACTCTCATTGATCTACTAGGGCGCAGTTTCTCCCAGACAGCCCTGTTCCTCTGGTCATCCCCAGGAGCTAGAGAGTAGGAGCTATTTCACATCTTCAGGGGCTCTTAGGGCCTAAACGCCATACATGTGCCTATGAATGACCATCACTCTGGCTGGGCAGAGGCCAGCATTATCTGGATAAACATGTCTGACTTCTCAGGTCCAGCTGCTTCAGCCCTTGGACAATTAGGCTAATTCTCAGCCTATGAAAGGAAAGGAAAGTAGTGGTTTCCAGAAACAACCCCAGAGTTCAGACTGAAACTGTTTTCCCCATAAGCATTTTTTTTCCATCCTCTCTCGTTTCCAAAACTCAAATTCCTTACCTAGTCTTTCTCTAAACCCTGACTCCCCAACTATAAATGACCATTTCCTTTACTTTCTTTTAATTAGACTCAAGATTATCTCAGTTTCTCTTTCTCTTTTGCTTCTTCCAGCTAATACGTAGCAAATGTATACAAACTAATGCTCACCTTCCTCACTATTTTAGTCTGAGACTTTTGTTAATTCTGCTTCCCACATCTGCCTTAGATCCATTCCGTATGTACAATATTGCACTATTCTTTCCCTATCTCAAAGATGATATTGTTATAACTACCGGTATTTATTTATAATCACAAAACAACTGAGTTTACATAATATGCATTTTCTACAGTGAAAATGAAGAACAGTTTCTATTCATATATGATTATGATGGGGAAGGTGGAATGATCCCTCACACAGCAATTTTAAATGAGATAATTTTTCTAAATTGGTTAAAATAAGTGCTAGGAAGCTGCCATTTTCAAACCCTTCATTTTCTGGTTTAACAGAGGGATGAAATGCTATTTAAAGCACAATTCCATTCTAGGAAGAATGGTTTCTGTTAGGGAAAAAAATCTTGGAGTGGCCCTTTTGTTTAATGGAGCCTCTTTACGGTTTTTGTATGTGCAAAGGTTGGCTGAACTAAGTTTGAGAGTAAGGAATGGAGGAAGGGGGAATTGCTGTATATCGTAATCTGAGAAACATATGGAATTCCTGGAGGAAATGTGAGAGGAAGTGAATGAGGAACAAAAATGAGAGGGGAGTGAGAGTAGCCAGTAAGATCAGAGTGCCGAGGACATCTCTGCAGACTAAGAAATTCCCAGAAGGAGGATGGCCAAAACAAAGTTTTAAGAAGAGGGATGTCTGGTTTTCAATTTAAAATTTTTATTATTCCTGCTTAATAAACCTTCCTTGTCTCCCCAAATTATCAGTAACATTTCTTAGCACCAAAAAGCCTTGTTTGAGTGGAATTCTGTGGAAATCAGAACAAGAAGCCAAGCTAGCTGGATTCATGAAGAACAGAATACGTATCACCCAGGCGGGATACTGCAATTTAAATTCAAAGAAGCAGGAGCTTAGAGGCAGAAGTTACCAAAAGAAGTTGAGCCCTTGAGAATTCACAGACATTTCTTAAGGTCATTGAACTTTCCATGGGTCCTGGAATGGGAGGAGGGAGTGCAGTGTGATCTGGGTTTTGAAGATGCCAGCTGATATATGGGTGACAGTGGTCACCCTCTCCTAAACAAACATCAGTTTGTCACTGCCCCACTTAAAATGTGGTGGCCAAAACGGAGTACAAAATTCCCAATGGTTTACTTCCAGCACAGAAGAATGTAGGACCCTTCTCATTTCCTGGAACGTTCTTTACTTCTATCAACGCTACAAAAGCAACCCATGTTTGCACTGTGTACTTCAGTCCATCACATGCTTATCTCCTAGTAATAGATTTCTTTCACACAAACAAGCTAGGTCCCCTCCTCCCCTCCCAAATCTGCACTTCAGAAGTTTTTTTTTTTATAATCTAAAGTTAAGAACTTATATTTTTCCCTATTGAATGTCATCTTTTGGATTTTCTTGGCCTGCCTTCCAACCTGTTGAAATATTTCAGAGTTCTGTCATCCCTTGGGTCAGCTGCAGATTTGATCCACATGCCTTCACCCTGCAAGGGGTTGTGGAAAAAGAAAACGAATACAAATCTCAAGCCCTGGATTGTCATCCCATATTTGGCACTAGCTGGGTGTTGCATGCCCTGGGCCCGTTACTTAACCTTTCTGAACCTCAACTTTCCCACTTGTAAGATGGAAAAACCAATCTTTGGCAAATTGGCCTCAGATTACTATGAAAATCAAGTTATGTGTGTGTATAAACATATGCATATATTTGTATACACATGCTTACAAAGTCAGCTTTTTAAACTAAAATAATTGTTATGTAAATGTATGTATTACTAGCATGTTTAGCACCACCGTATTCTGGGAGGAAAATATAACATAACACTGTCAAAAAGGCCATGAAGAGTGTGGAGCCCTCTGGGGTACCCATAAATGTCTCCTTTCAGGTGAGCTCTTGCTACACCCAATTATCCAGCATTTGTTTCTTGAACACCTACCATATACCAGACCAAATGCACCAGGTGCTTGACATACAAAAATTAATGAGACACAAGTATGTTATCTCAAGCCATTGATGAAAAATTCCAAAAGATGAAACGGGAGGGGAGAGTTCAGCCACTAAGAGCTAATATTTACTATTATTGCTTTGATTTAAAGAGGGAAAAGGCTGTTTCTCTGTTCTTATCAGATAAAAAAGGGAAAAGGTATCATTTCCTCTGACTCAGAACAAAAAAAAAACAGGGAACAGGGAAAAACTCTAATGCTCTCAGCAGACCTTAGTGCTTCTAAACTATCTTTACAGTACTTTGTTTTCTGGTGTATACGGAGAAAAGAAATGATAATTTGAGATGAGTTTTGAACACTAAATTCTTCCCAGTAATTAGTTTGATAAAGAGATTCCCTGAAGTTGAGTCTCAGAACAGGCAAATAAAATACTGCTATGTGATTCCCAGCCCCAGAGATTCTGATCAAAATGGTCTGGGGGGGCGGGTCCCGGGTCTCATCAGGGAAGTCTAATGTGTAGTTCCAGTTGAGAACCACTGCTTGGGAGATAAAGCCAACAAAAGGTTAAGTTCAAAGCTCCACGGAAGAGAGTCCTATGGTATAATAAAAGATAATAAAGAAACAATAAAATTCTTCTAAAACACTATCTTACGTGTTGATTTCTTTTAAAGGTTCCTTTAAATTACCACCTTAAGTATTTTTATTTTTGAAGTTGACTATTTAAATACAATTTGGGGAGGATGGTAAATAAAATGAAAGTTATTATTGACGCTTGAGGAGAAAATAACTACCTCAGAAAAAACATCCACCTGATGATTTGAACCATCTGTATGTCACCTACTAACTGTTTAATTAAACTGCCATGTCGTATGCTTTAGCGAGGAATTTTCTTCTTTTACAAAGACAGAACTGTAATAATTAAAGTTGTCAAGTGATTGCGATGCCACACCTCTAAAAAAAGTCAGTGTTACAGCATCTAAACCAAAAGCATCAGGGTAGTCAATGGAAAACAGATGTTCATCCTGGTGGGTGTTCAAAACAACTTTTTAAATCAGATGTCTCTGTATAAGTGTTTGTGTAGTCTCAAAACACAGACTCAACCATTTATATATATTTAAATGCTCACTTATTTGATATGATAATGTCAATTAGGTAAACAATATGTTATTAAAATCACTACTTGATTAGTTGATCTTTTCTTCTCTTTATTCCTATGGATTTTTTAAAGATCTACTACCATATGATCTTGATGTTTCTAACCCAGTCTAATTCCTCCCTCTTATTAAGACTTGACACAACTATTGCAGAAAAAGAGGGAGCTATCCTATTTCTAGGGAAAAGATATCCCACAATTTATTTCAATATCCTGGTGAGATATGCAAAACCAAAGATATCCATCAAATGGTTATTCAATTTTAGAGAAGGTAACTATTAGACATTTGCGGCCATTCGTTCAAGGAAAAAAATGAGAGTTGGAATTTAAAAAACAACTATCTAACCCTCAGCAAACCAAAAGATTTTTAAATATCTTATTTTATAGCAGCATTTGGCAAAAGACAATGAAATTTTATCTCCCAAATGAAGGAGTTGATGATGCTGCTGATAATAATCCATTTATGTAGAATTATATTATTTACAAAAGACTTCCATACATTTATTTTTCCAAACATCCTTGTGTAGTCATTTCATAAGCAGAGAAAATAAATCTGAGTAATTAAATAATTTATCCATTAGCCATAGGGAATATAAAGCATTGGGGAATAAAACATTGGGGATTAAACGCAGGTTTTTTTCTCTCAAAGTACAATGCCATTCCCCAGGCATCAAGACATCTTACTGCCTAGGATAATTGTGGGCCTGGGATTCAAGAGGTTTTGGAGAAAGGGGCATAAATAATAAAAGGGAAAGAGGAGGTCCTCAGGGATAATCCTAATTTAAAAGGGATGACTTTCCTTTGTCTGAATCAGTATAAAACCACAAAGTTTCGTCAAAATAGAAAATGAAAACAAAGAAAAGTATAAAATAATTCAATCATACCATCTAATGGAAAGAATTACCATATCCAAGTCATCTGAGCTCCCCCAAGTCTACAAATATTTCAGTTATTCTGTTTCAATGTTCCTCTGGGATAAAATAGAATAAAATCCTACGAGACGCACAGGGAAAGCCAAATGTGGAACTGAAGCAAAACTGGCTTCTTTGGCAAAATGACAAAACACAGTAAGTCTCTAGAACCAATCTTGGCTTCAAGCTAGAGATATTTATGAGCTTCTAAAGAGCCACTCGAAGAGTCTTTCCATGCCAGGCACTCACCTGGACTTCTGAGTTCACGTTCATCACTCAGTAGGCGGGTACACTGTTTTGGAACTTTACTAATCCAGCAGGGCTCTCAAAATCAAATGTATGCTATGCAAGCAAATTACAGTGTTCTCAGTTATTGCAGGAGGTCAGGATTTGGTTTGTCTGCTTAAAGGCACAAGTCATGAATTCTTCAATTGTTAATTTAGTTTTCTTGTTCAAATTGATATTCTGTCTCAAATCTATGTTCTTTCATTGAACTATAATGTTTCACCTACATGCCACCATTATTTTGTGGGGAAAAAGTGGTTTCTAACTATATATCTTGTTACTAATGCTAATGAGCACATTTTGAATTAAGGGAGAATTTGCCAACACTGATATGTAGCTGCTACAAAGTTCTCAAATTCTTCCGGAAGTTTTATATTTTAAAAGTCCAGCGACAAAAGTTTAGAGTTATCTATGCACTATAATTTGTGTCTTTGTTACATTTTATCAATTTTTGCACCTGTTATAGACTTACTGTGAACGTTGCTTTCCAAAAAGTTATTCAAATGTATCCTTACACCAGCCATATAGGAGAAAGTCCAATCATTTATTTGCATTCTTTGAATCTTAATTACATTTAAAAATGTTTATCAATCTTCTGATTTTTCTCTTTCGTGAACTGTTTGCTCAGGTCCTTTGCCCATTTCAGTAATTTAAGGAAACTCGAGGCTAAAATTAGGAAACTGTTAGCCACATCTTCTAACTTGCTTACCAACTGGCAATGTAACCTCGTTCATAAGAAGGATTCCATGAGTATCCCTCATAACTACAAACTTGGGAGTCACAATACTTTGTGTGCAAGTAGTAGAATTCTTGAATTCTTTGTACATTAGTTATTAAGAGAAATCCAGTAAAATGTCGAAGATAGTAAGTATGCCTGACTAATGTATTATCTACTCGTTAAGGGACGAGATATGGATGTGGATGAAAGCAAAGCCAAAGAGGACTTTATTACGACCTTCAAATGCCTTTGACAACAATTCAGAATAAAAATGGTTTGGTTTGGTTCTGCATTGCTTTGTTTTCTTTTCTTTGAATCGGATCAGGAAGCTGTTAGCCACATTTTGTATCTTACTGAAAAACAGGCAATACGAATCATGAATTTAGAGCCGCCGTTCCACAGACAGTGAACCTGAAGGCAGGAAACCAAGGACAAGCCTACATTGAATGAAGTAAAAGTAAACACTATGTTCCCTTATGACCAGAGCTGGAAATAGATGATTTTCATATTGTAATAATGATTTGGAAGAGGAAGTCTGCTGTGACATTTCTCATTTGCTGATAACATTAAGTTCCCATGCGTTTTCTTTTTGAGGTGGGAAGAGATGGGAAGTTTGGTTTGTTGGGTTTTTTGAGTTGGCAGATAGATTTAAATGTGGGCAAGAGTGAGAATATATGTTTACATAAGTTTAATACTACGAGATAACGAATCCCTGGAACCTATGAGCTATCTTACGCCACCCATTAGGTACGTGAGCTCTGAATACTAACTGGCCAACGAAAATCAATCCAGTTCATTAACTAAGTCTTCCTGTTTGGAAACTTAATGGCAAACACTCCTACCCAGAGTAAAATCACAACACATCTAGAGTAAGAAAGCTGTGGAAATCTTAAGGGGAATTGTAAAAGCTAACAGTCATTATGTATTTAATATGTGTTAGGCATCATGCAAATACCTTGCATATTGTGTGGAATTAAGTAAAGCTGCACAACAACCTCATGAGGTAAATCTCTAGTATCATTGGCCCACTTTAAAGATGTGAAAACTGAGTCTTAGGGATGTTAGGTAAGTCACCCATGCTTACCCAGCCAGTAAGTGAGGAGTTTGAAATTGAAATGAATCTAACCTACAGCCTATCTTTGCTGCCCCTAAATGTGATAGAAGGAGAAACCACAGCTGTGAAGGCCTGTGAGGAAGGCAAGTCAGTCGCAAAGAGGAAGCCTCATTACGGCTCCTGTAAAAAGCTACAGAAGCTAGAGATGGATAAAGTTAAGGCAAGTAGAGCGTACTAACTCAAAAAGAAGATAATTCCTTTATGATTCACTAATGCAAATGATACAACAATTGAAAATATAAAAATGCAAATGTCCAGATAAACTCATAAGTAACATACTTGCAATCAGTGGATTAAGGAAAACCAGACTACTTGAGAGAACATTTTATGCTTGTGTTGGCACTAAAGAAAGATAACTCTGTCCCTTGATACTGCTGTCAGGAAAAGAGGACTGAGGTGAATAAGACTGCAAGTTTCTGTATGACAAATTTTGTTCTATACTTTTAAAAAATATCACGAGGTATGTTTACCCAACTTTTCAACTTGGCCTGACTTTGGGTTTTTCTTCTTTTTTTGGTTTTTTTTCTCCTTATACCTAACTTAGATTCCTACATGAAGCTGCTTCCTCAGCTGGGTGCCTTGGAATATGCATTTCCCTATGCCTGAAATGCCCTCCCTCCTTCCACCCCTGGCCGAATCGAATTGAATGGAGACGGCTTTTGGTAGGATAGGGCATTGTATATTTTTATTCACTAAATCAGGCATCCTGAAATTCTGAGAAGGATCTCTGTTGAGTGTATTTCTCTTTCTGGTATTTATGACAATGTTGATTTTTTTAACCATTTATTTAATGTGTCTCCCTATGAGTCCCCATGACAGCAGAGACCATGTCTGTCCTGCCCCAGCTGTGCCCAGCACAGCACCTAGCACCCAGTGCACTGTTGCTAAATCCTTGTTAAATGCAAAAAAAAAACCTTCAGCATGCAGATGAAGCCAATTGGCTCAATTTTGGGGCGATGGGAAATATCTGGTCACCGTCCTTTAAGAAATATCTCGTACTTGAAAAACCGTTAGTAGGTCATTTCTTGTTCCTTGCTTTATTTTTGTGACTTTCTTCTCTATATTAAGAAAATATTCCATCTTGTAACTCTTGCTTGGTGAGGAAAACTGGCTCATTTTTCACTTTCTCCAGGACCTTTATGCAGTGTCTCTCTTACTCTTCAAGTTACTAACAATTAGCGGGAAAATCTACCGACACTGCAAGAAATACGTTATTCCTATCTCAATATGGAGAAATTTGTAGAATTTTAAAACCACAGTAAAATACTTAAAAGACTTAGGTGTCTCCCATTCTATTGTCACCACAGACATTCATAGCCTTAGTGTAATGAGTGTTGCCTGTAAGATACCTTTAGAATTTTGAAAAAATAGAAGTAACTATTATTATTTAACAAACTGTAATGCTGACTTGATGATCTGTTATTACAACTCTGCTGCAAAACTTTGTCTAGATATATGGGGGAGGCGTATAAGTAGATTGTAATCTTTAATGCTAAATAAGCCCTTAATTAAATTTTTTAAAAGATTTGTATTATGAAGCAATTTGAGAGTCCTCAGTAGCCCAGACATAAAGAAATTTTTTCATATTTGGCTTTAATATCTTTCTCATAATAGTCCTGACTTCAGAAAGCAGGAGAGCTTAATCCTTGAGCTTCTCCAAGTAAATCATCCGCTTTCAGCTTATCTTAAGAGCTTCAGTGATGTCTAACGGACAAACCCATCACGTGTGTCTCCTTTTCATGCAGTATAATTTCAATCAAGTAAAATATAAATAACAAAAACTGGAGGAAAATACATCAAAATGAAAATAGTGTTTGCCTCTTGGAAGCCTGATTTTGAGTGGTTTTTCTGTATATGTTTTTGTGTTTTTAAATGATATGCGAGGAGATACATTTATCATGACAAAAAGATAAAAATAATTCAGTTTCTTTTACTGGCGTCCAGTCTTCTTCTAAGGAGGTGTGAAACTTAAAGAAGAAAACATAGATCTACCATTAATAAGAATTTCTCCCCTTTTTTTCAATGAATTGAACTTGTTAATAAGTTCTAAATGCCTGCAATAATTGTTAAGTGGATATATGTTCGTGCTGGTTATGAACAGAGCATAGAGAATGGAACCACAGAAACTAAACTGAGGTGAGGCCTGAGGAAAAGTCACACCAGGTTGCAGACATTCCCTAACTAAGAAGGAGGAAGATGCCAGGATCTGCCCAGTGGGCAGAGAGAGAATTTGCTAGGCTTGGAGCCACTCTATTCAGACCTCTGCACTGCCGCCAGCCTTCTGTTGACTCTGCTTGCTAGGAAAACTTGCTGCTCCCTGAGTTTCTTCCAGAGCAGCCACAAGGCGAGGTGGATCACCACAAGAGTAAGTAGGCCAGCTGTTCCATTTTGGAGTAGACCTGCCAAGTATAACAGATTTGGAAACAAAATGCAGTTCATTCCAAGGCAGTTGATTTAATCCTTCATTATCCATCTATGTATTCAGCATCATGGCCTGCCTTGACACCTTATTAATAATTTATTCAAAAGCTTAGCTCTGTATAGCACAGTTGTTAAGAGCCAGGGATCCAGGCAAAAAGACAGGATCAATTCCAGGCTCAAATGCAAACAGGTCGTGTGACTTGAGACACATTATTTAACCTTCTTAAACCTCCATTTCCTCTTTTATAAAATGCAGATAGAACAATCTTAAGGTCAATACTATAGATTAGAAAGAAAATGCTTAAAACTTCTTAGCACAGTTCCTAACACATACTATGTGCTCATAAATGGTGGCTCATATTATTAGTACCTCTTAAAACAAGGAACTTCTAAGAAGGTGAACTATTTTCCCTCTTCTGTTCACGTGTATTTTCCATTTCTTAAAAATGGGCTTTCTGAAAGGAAAATTCTGGATGAGAGTAAGCAGAGCAGAGCAGGATGCTTTCAATGTGTGCAAGTTAATCTCTTGGTAGCCTGAATTTAAAAAGCAAAAAATATCCATCCTACACACAAGCTTGAAACCCTTGCCCTGTGTTATTCTTTGTCATGTAAGTCATATCAAAGAGAAACATCCTTATTAATACCAGTCTTCACATCCTAATTCAAAGTATCTTAACAAAAGAAGACCCGGAAAAGTATAGAAATTTGTGCCGGAGAAAAAGGTGTGGGGGAAATTTCAAAGCTTGGGGCACTGTCCTGATGCTTTCTTGCCTCTAAAGGGCAGAGTGCTCCATTCTCTCTTGTGATTAAGGTGTAAAGTCTAAAAGAAATGAGCCACTTCTGCCTATGCTTTACAGCCCTCTTTTATTCTCAAGGCACCTACCACGCACAGATTAGAAGGCAGCAGAGCAGATGTTTGTGCAATCATTGTCCTCAGGAAGCACCAGTACCCCATGGGCCCTCAACCCATATTTCCGCTTGCTATTTGTTCAATATATGTTGCCCTAAGGAGTTCCATGCATCTGAGGATGTTCCAGTAGATCTGAATCCCCTCCGAAACAGAATCGTTCTCAAACTCCCTATTTTTTGTGTTTCTCTATGTGAGTGCTAACTTTGAGGCCATAGCCATTAAGTCATATCCCTTAATTCATTCTAGACCAGTATGTTGAACTAGCACAATACAGGAAGTAAAGTGATCACAATTTATTCTTCTCTCCCCCTGTCCCTCTGAGTTTATCCCATTGTACTGAAGTAATCGTTCCTTGTCCCTGAATGAAAACTCCAAATATACCGTCCACTCTTAGGTGAGACTCCTTACATTCGCTTGAAGTCACAGGCACAGTTGCCACCAGTAAGGAGACCTAAATCCATGTAATTATCAAACCTCTGAGCTTGACGCAGTGAGAAATCGTCTCACCTTCCCCAGTGAAGACCTCTTTCAGGCTGGAAGCAGACAGTAGGAAGGAGACTTCACCTGCTCTTTATTACACTTTATTTTTACTCATTATATGTCTATATTACAAAAGAGTGTATTATACTCTTCTATTATACTTCTTGCCAGGGCAGAAGCGGAAAAGGCAGGGGAATTGAGGGGGCAGGATGGTCCTTACTTTGCTGAATGGCTTTGCTCTCTCTGGACCTGGTGATGGCTAAAGGCAGCTCTTTTTCTCCTTGGGTACTTGTGTGAGCTCTTCAGAGAGTCTTCCTGCTGAACCCTGCTCCTGCAGTTCCAGTGACCTGGCAGATGCATTCTCATTCCCAATGGCCCTTTACAACTCCTTCCTCGTCTCCTGCAAATTGGTTATTCATCTCCAGCCCCTTTCTGACAAGGCCACCTCTCACTCCTCCAGACTGGCCTCCTGCACCTACCGCAGTCCCGTTCTACATGTGCCATATGCACATGCCCTGTATCCCTGGCCCCACAAACTGGGACTGAAGACGCATTAGCGCTTCCCTGCCTTCTCCATACACAGGGACTCAGATTTTCTCTCCTCATAAAATTTTCCACGATAGAATACAGCCCAGTCCACAGTATACTTCAGTTGTTTCAGGCACAAACCAGGCACCAGTCCTCTGTGTGTCCCAAGTGAAAGGAGCACATTTCAAAGCTCTAGAAGTGGCCCTTTCACCCATAACTAATCTCATGGTTTGGAGGTAGCACCCTCCCTCACCCCTTTCACAAAGAGGGATACATCTGGCAACAGCTGTCTGCAAATGAATCTCTTCACCAGTCTTTCCTCTCTCTCCAAACCCTGGCCACTGTTTATACATCCTTCATTACCTGAAGAGCCCAGGAATCTTGAAACGAGTTCTCAATTATTTTCTTTACATATGTGGATTTATCGCATACACACATGGATACCTGATACCTACACACTTGTGCTTCAGTTGAAGCAGAGGCCGGAAGAGCCCCGCTCTAACATCCTCTTACATAAGTGAAAATGGAATTTCTTTGGAATGGCATTTATTGTCATGGTGCCAGGAGTTCATCATAATCAGCGTTACAAAGGAAATACCAGAGGAAGCAATAATGATCTGCCATTTATTGTAAAACATGACCTAGGCGTGTCTTCTTTCTGTGTTTATAAAATGACAAGGTTCACATTGTAGTGTAACTTTCCACATAGCAATTGAAATTGCAGGCTAAGAGCTTACTACAGGCCTAGGTTGGAATGAATGGACTATCCATATGATTATAGTTCCAACATGATGCTAGAAATGCCCCCTTTAAATCACCATCACAAATGCCTTTGACAACAGCAGCAGAAATATTTCCTCTGGAAGAATACAGTTAAGTGCAAAAGGAACCCGGGATTTTTAGTCATAATGAGTTTTTCACAACACTACATTTGCCCATAAAGCATCTGCCTTAAGGTTCTTTTCATACTGAGTCTTTAATTCCTAAAAATTCAAATTAGTTTAACAAGTTAGCCAGCCAATGCCATAGCAAGACTACAAGAAAATGGAGAAGTGCAGGACAGTTTTGGTGAAAAGAGGCATCATCGAGGATAGAGAGCCTGGGGTATTGACCTAACTCTTCTCATAAATGATACAAAAACTATTTGCTTTTGAACTGGATAAACTATGGCCTCACCTTGACACTGGATTTTGATCACTAGAAAATAAACATATCAAATCTCAAATATAGTTGAAACATTTTAAGATAATATGTTTAAATATGCCTGTTTCTAAGAAAGGAACATTATTGAGGTGATGATATAAGAGCCACTTGTAGAGAACTTTGAGTTTCTTAAAGAAAGAGATGTATACACCAGGACATTTTACCTGACCCTTAAAAAAAATTTGAGTTCATATGAAATTTAAATGGCATCTTTGACAAAGTTCAATACATATTTCACATATAAAAGTTACCCTCAAAATATAGTGTCAGATGGATATGAAGGGGTGTGATCATCAATGCAGTAACTTCGTGACAGGCTTAAACTGAAACAGGTTATAGAATGCTCTCTCTGAAGAGCAATAACTAGATTTGTAGCTTTGAAACAAAATAGTTTAGGTATCCTAATGAAATACATAACCTCTAAAAAATACCCCTTCTCATTGTATAAAGCCATTGACTTGCTCTCCACACTGACACCCATCCCCTTACACAATCCTTTAAGAATGAAGTCCTTCTCGTCCAGTAAAACTGCAGCTGGAAAGGAGGTAGACAGTAGAAAGTACTAGATCTGTACACAATGTTGACAGTGTAATCTGAAACCACTCAGAAGTTTCTAGTATCAGGTTCACATATAATTTGAAACAGACTGATTTCTTTTGAAACTTTCTCTAAAGGGTTTTACTTAAACTGGAAAGCAAAGAGTATGATTATCAGGAAAGAAACTATTCTTGGTAATCAAAATTAATTAAATGATACTAAAATGACTTAAGTTGTTCATACTACCTTCCCAAGTAGTATCTGTTTCCATGGTACCTGTTTCTGTGATCAAGCCATCAGGGGCTCATAGAAGAATCTCATTAAACCATTCAGACATTCATTCAACCACCATTTACTGAGTGTCTAATAAGTATAAGATACTAAATTAAGCACTGGGAATATTAGCATTGTGGAACGCAGACCCAATTCTATCCTCATAGAACTTTAACCCTTAAATATATTTTCACAGAGAGCTGATTTGCCATTTGGATATCCATTCTAGAAATGGATAAAAATTTTACTCTATTGAAAACCGCTAAACACACACAAATATACTAACATAACCAGGCTGTCGGTTACTGTGATGGTTAATTTTTTTGTGTCAGCTTGACTGGGCTACAGGATGCCCAGATAGCTGGTAAAACATTATTTCTGGGTGTAACTCCTGAGGGTGTTTCCAGAAGAGATTAGCATTTGAATCAGTAGACTGAGGAAAGAAGATCTGCCCTCCCCAATGGGAGAGGGCATCATTCAATCTGTTGAAGGCCCAAATGAACAAAAAGGCTGAAGAAAGGCAAATTCTCTCTCTTTCTCTCTCTCCTCTTGAGCTGGAACATCCATCTTCTCCTGTCCTTGGACATCAGAGCTCTCGGTTCTAGGGAATTCAGACTCCAGGGCTTACACTCCCCCAACCCCCATTCTCAGACTTTCTGTCTTCTCAGATTGGGAGTTACACCACTGGATTAATTCAGACTTGGGCTGAATTATACCACTGGCATTCCTGGTTCTTCAGCTTGCAGACAGCATTTTGGCATGTTGTGGTATATTTCAGCATTCATAATTTCATCAGCCAATTCACATAATAAATCTCCTCTTATATATCCAAACATCCTATTGGCTTTGCCTCTCTGAAGAACCCCTATTAATGCATACAGAATACCATGGTCTGAATGTATATGTTCCCCTAAAATTCATATGATGAAAACCTAATGCCCAAGGTGACGGTATGAGGAGGCAGGGCCTTTGGGAGGCAATTAGGTCATGAGAGTAGAGCCCTTATTAATGGAATTAATGCCTTTATAAAAGAGACCCCAAAGAGATCCTTTGCCCGTCTACCATGTGGAGACACAGCAAGAAGTCTGCAGTCTGCAGCCTGAAAGAGGACTCTCCCCAGAATCCAACCATGCTGGCTCCCTGATCTTGGGCTTCTAGGCTCCAGAAATATAAGAAATAAATTTCTGCTGTTTATAAGCCACCCAGTCTGTGGTATTTTGTTATAGCAGCCCAAACTAAGACAGTTACGATTCATTTGCTTTGGAAAGTAGAGTTACCTGCAATAACAGAGGAAGCACTGTAAGGGAAAAGTAGGAAAACATCTGCAGTTGAGAGGGAGGCCTTTCACATGCCCCTTGTTCCGCCCAGGAGCCAGGAAGATGACGCTGAGATCCATGCCGGCCCTGCTGTGGACCCAGTCTTAGACGGTCCTGTGCTCCGTAGGCCTCCCCAGATGCAGTCGAGGATGGCCAGGGAAGCCAAAATCACCTCCAGGACCCCTTTTCCCAAAGTAGTCCCAGACAGATGCTGGAAAAGGCTGCTCATCAATAAGCAGGCCACCTACCTGCTAAGGGCCAAATGACCAATTTCCAAAAATCTTCTTTTAAGTTAGAAAAAAGACATTGAAAACCTATTCATAAGCTCTTTCTTAACTTATTGAAAACTTTCATTCATGCTCACAATTCACAGATCATTCAAACTTTTATTATTTTTCCAACCCCTTAAAGGGGATTACCAAAGCTTATCTTTACTTGAGTTAGAGGAGATCCCATCCATTGGTTTTTGGTGGAACTAATCCATCTGAAGTGAGATCAGTTTGGAGATTCAACATTTATGAACTTCATTATTTCAAAAGAAATGTTAGTGGGAAGAATAGGAGCTACCACAACTCCTTCGCTTCATTAGTCAACAGACATCTCCACATGATAAAAATATTTAAATTACGTGTCATTCCTCAGCACTTTACACTTTACAACCACTTTTACAGACATTGCTTAAGCATTTATCCTCATAACAATTGGGTTGCTATTTTATAGATGAAGAAGCTGAGACTTAAAGGATTTACAAGATTGGTTCAAGGGTCACCTAGATAACAAAATAAATAGGAATTCAAATCCCGTACCTCTAACTCCAAGTGTCGTTTTCACTCTCCCAAACTACCGCCCAGTATGTGCTAAGATCCTTGTGAAGAACGTCCTTCTTACGGTCACCAAACATCTGTTCAGAGTCTTTCATGCCTCTGGCACCATACTAGGTGATTTGCATCCATCACTTCTAAAACTTACAGTACTGAAAGTAGAAAACAGAGGCACAGAGAAGATAAGTCATGCCCAAGATTCATTCATTCATTCAACATTAAAGGAGGCTTAGGGATAAGTCAGTGTTGAAGACACTGGGGATATGGCTATGAGCAAGATGGATTAAGTTCCTGCCTTTAAGGCATTATGTTCTGGCAAGAGGAAGAAGATAGCAAATAAATAAACAAATAATGGGGCTGGCCCCGTGGCCCAGTGGTTAAGTTCGCACGCTCCGTTTCAGCGGCCCAGGTTTTTGGCGGTTCGAATCCTGGGCGCGGACATGGCACTACTCGTCAGGCCATGCTGAGGTGGCATCTCACATGCCACAACTAGAAGGACCCACAACTAAAAAATATATATATATACAACTAGGTATCAGAGGGCTTTGGGGAGAAAAAGGAAAAATAGGAAAATCTAAAATAAAAAATAAACAAATAAGTACATAATATAATTTGAAATGGTGTTAAGTGCTTGAGGAAGAGAAAGATGCAGGCTGGAGAGTAACCAGGGACGCAGGATTACTTTAGATGATGTGGTCAGGGAGGATCTCCCCAAGAACAACAGTTCAGCAGAGAGGAAAGTTTTACCAGAAGAGGAAACCAGTAGAAAAAGGTCCTGAGGTGGGAAGGAAGAGTGGCGTGTTTGAAGAGCAGAAAGGCCAGTACAACTAGAGCAGGGGGAGAACCCAACCATGCGGGGGGCTCTAAGCCATGGAAAGAAGTTGGTTCTTATTTTAATGGCAATGGCAAGCCATTGAAATGATCCTAAGAGAGAAAAGTGATCTGAGTTGTGTTTTCAGAAGTTGCCTGTGGCTCCTCACTCTGTGTGGGGAATGGACTATAGGAGAGTATGTGAACGGAGAGAGATGAGTTCAACAGGAAAATAGAAGTGGTTTGTTGTGGCCATGGAGATGGTGAAAAAAAGTAGAATTTACAACATATTTTTGGAGGTAGAACTGGAAGATTGGTTGTGGGAACTGACTGATGAAAGAATAAAAAATAGTTTGGGACCTGAACAATTGAGCGGATAGTGGATCTATTCACTGAAATGGGAATAACTGGTGGATGGACAGGTTTCACCAGCAGGTGATTGGGAAGAGAGTTAGAATCAAGATTTCTGTTTCAGACATGTTAACTTGGAGATACCTATCAGTTATTTCACCTAGCCATCTCAAAGCAGTTGGACGTGAGAATCCGGAGCTCAGTGGAAAGGATGGAGCTGGAGACTAAAGGTTCAGAGATGGCATATGTAGGCATTTGAAGCCGTGGAACCACATGAATCCGATCTGCTAGGAAATGAAACTAGACAGAGCCTTGAGGGTCTCTATCTTTTAAGAATATGTAAATCATAATCTGAGGCATCATGATATCAGATAGATACCTTTCACCACCCATCTCAGGGGTTAAAGCCGAATCTCAGTACAACCGAGTACATTGAGAAACCCCCAAAAATACTGCATGTAAAACCATTAATTTCCCCCTCAGCTTTTCTTTATGTTAGTAATTTTAATATACGTATTTTTTAGAAAGAATGTAGATTTTTGAAGCGTGAAGTTTTAGCAAGAAAAAAACTCTGCATACTCAGTTAAACTGCATGTAAGGAAGTGGTGGGGTTCCCTATTTATAGATATAATACATTTTTAAAGTTTTGCCTAATGTAATGTGAATCACAAACTAAGATCTTCCAAGAACTAGACAATTCTTCCTCATAGCATCTCCTTCCCAAGGCGCTGATTTTCAGTCCGTGTTCTGCGGAAGCAAAAGAATTGTGAAGCAATTCTGAAAGTATTATGAAAGGAAATTCGTCTAGGTTTCACTAGGAGGGGGAGGATGAAAGGTCCATTCTGAACCTAGCTGTCCTTTACTATGATATTACCATAGTTCACACTATTCAAATGTGACTCACAGGGAATTAACTCAACATTTGCTGAAATACCTGTATTAGCATTTCCCGGTCTTTTGTTCAAATCTTAGTATAGCCAGTGTTTCTTACTAAATTGAGATTAGGTCAGGCCATGTAGTTTCCAACATAACCAGTGTCCCAAGTGAGGGGACCTAACCTCTCAGTCTACTGTGAGTTTTAACAATCTCTTTACAATTATTTCTATAAAAATTTAACTGCCTATTATTCACTCATTTATTTGTCCATTTACTTAGCAAGGATCTGAGGAATTTCTATAGCATAACACTGTGTTAGGCACACAGAGAAATACAAATGAAATACACTGCTCTTAAAGAGCTTATAAGAAAAGATGAAATCATCTACAATTGTGGATAGACGCAACAAGATATTATCTCTGGCCAAGGAGGGAATATACAATGCCTATTAAAATTCCTAACTGAGACTAATGACATAAATCCATGGAGGAATTCAAAGTTTGGGGGCTGAACCTAGGAATGGAAATAACTGAAAACAACAGCCTGGATAATGACATGTACTACATGTACAAAATTAATCTCTTCAAGATGCCAAGGGGCTTTATGTAATTATTAACTTTAGGCCTGCATCTTCCTGTTCTTAGAGAAAATCACTCCAGATTAAAATTAACTCATAGGTCTCTAGATTGATCAAAAGCAGAACCACTCTCACCTCATTATCTTTGCTTCCAAAAAGAAACCACATATTTTCCTAAAGCCAATATTATATTGTCCTTGAGAAAACGTTAGTCCTTCACTTTTTTTCCTGACCAATACCACCAACACAAGCATCTATTCTTGTTCAAACTCATGTTCATTAAATAAATGTTTACTGAGCGTTTACTATATGCTGGCTAGACATTGCAGTAGACTCTGAGGATATGGCAAGGGACATTCAAAGCCAGTTCCCGTCCTTTGTGTGCAAGCACACGATGTGTGCTACTAAAAGGAAAACCTGAGTGCTATGTCACTCACAGCGCATCACCCAAGTTGAGACCTGGAGAAGGCTTAGAGATGTCAGGAAAAACAAGGAAGAGGTTTCAGGCCAAGAAAACCACGTGTGAAAGTGGAGTGAGAAAGAATGCCGTGCATTCATTCATCCAAAATCAGTCCAACTTGACTGAAGCAGGGTGAGCTCCAGAGAGGGGTTTGAGGAGACTGAGACTGGAGAGGTAGGGTGGCCAGCTCTACTGTCATCTGGAGGACAACGGAAAGCCACAGGGACCTCAACAGGAAAGCACACGGTCAGATTGAGGCTCTGAAAGACCGTTTCTAAATGCAAGATGTGGTTGTTTCATAGCATTTCGAATTTGTTATTAAACAATGTATTTTACCTTTTCACTGTCACCCTACTTCACTGAAAAAAGAGAAAAACTCAGAGAAGAGAATCTGTTTTGAATTGAAGGGAAAAGTTGTCATAATCGAAAAGCTGATTTCCTTTTTATACATTTTTTTATGCTCCATGAAATTTTATAGCCTTGAGGAAACTTTGTCTTCTAAATCTAGTAAAACAATGCTGGTGTCTGTTGCAGAAGTAGTGCTTTTTTTGTTGTATAGTGCTTTTTTTTCCTTCCTTAAAATACCCATAGAACTTTTGACCTGTCCTGTGACCAAATTCTGGACACAAAGGGAGTATTTTGATTATAATAGTGTGAAATAGATCAGAGATAATGTCAGAGAAAGGATATGGCCTCTTAGCATTTAGCTAATCTCTTTGGCCATCATCCAACAGAAAATTTTCTCTGGGAGTGCTTGAGTATCGGTTACTAAAAACTGATATATTTTGAGGCACCAAATTCAGCTTACACTCTTTTCTAGATTTAGAACTTACAAAAATAAAATTCTTCCCGTTTTTATACGGAGACACCTATATTTACCAATTCTAAGTACTTATATTTTGGAAATTGTATTGATTCACAAGTCCATGAAAATATAAATGTGTTCTGTTTAATAAATACATTTCTTCTTAGCATGTTTCTTCCCACGGTGACATGAGGGTTACCAATCTCATTCTTTTCTTCTAACCTTAGTTTTCACCAAATATTGCAATAAAATGCTAAGCAAAAGAAATCCGCATATTGCTATAAACATTGGGACCATTTATGTATGTGTGTTTCACGGGCACAAAATGAATGGTCTCCATATGGCTTGGATTAGCCAGGCTCAGCAGAGATCAGCAAATGCATTGAGGCCGGGGATTCACCAGACTGTTCCTTCAAAATTCCTGCAGGAAACACCTTGTCTTAACTGGGGAGGCAACGCAGAACAACTGGAACCCCATTCTGCAGCACTGTCTAGCTATGAGCATCATTACCTCGCTTGCCCAGTGAGTTGTCCCTGCAGCTCCCTTTCAGAAATAGCCCAATTTTAGAAGCATCACGTGATACTCATATATCTGACTTTGAGAAATCATTTTTTTTAGATATCAGAAATTTCACCTGTTGGGTTGCCCATTGAGGTTCTTTTCAATTATCTAAAAACTTTTTAATTTTTAAAAATACTCAAGATGAAAGTTGAAATTCTTGAATATTCTAGTGAAGAATTTAAAGCACCATGCTCTCTTATGGATCTATGAGAAATTTTCTTAATCTATGATTATGAATCCATTAGTTTATTCGTTTTTATTTTTATTAATAACCAATAAGCAAATATATAGGAAAAACTCCATTGTGCTTTACTTGACTAGTGATGAAGAGCAAATTAGAGGTACATAGATAATTTCCATCATAGTTAATTATCTTCTTGAGAAATTCTACAGCAGAACACTGAAAAGCACCCTACGTGTTAAGATAAATATTTTATTCCATTTTTCTCTTAGTATTTACACACTAAGATCGTTACTAAAAATTATTTGTTAAAGGCATAGCTAATAGGCTTGTTTTCACATGCCTCTGTTAACATGAAGTTAAATTCAGGGTCTAAACAGTTTTCACTTGACACAATCCCACAAAAAATGCCCTCACACTCAGTATGAGTTGAAAAAATACTAGGCTATTTCACTAAATACAAAAAGGAAAACATCTGCCTTTGAATTTATTTAAACCCTGCTTAAATTGGCATGTGCTTTACATTAGTCCTGTAATGTTCAAACTTGCATACATATGTGTGCATTATGTGTGCTCACACACAGTTTGGTGATGGGGTGTGTGTGTGTGTATATATACCTGTTAAATCCAAACGACTCCACTTGAAATTTGGGGAAATTTTCCTAACGTAAACCTCCACTAAAAATAATAATAATAAATATATCTAATACATGTCTATATATTCATATTATACATATATATAAAGGCATCATGAAATCCTTTTCTTACATTTTAATGGGTTCTCAGAGCTGAGGTGGGTGAGTTATTCGTCTATATTTCAGGATAGAGTCCTTTTAAAGAAAACATTCAAGTGCAATCTTTTTAGATGTGCATTCCTAAAAGGGGGGGGGTGTCCAATTTTTAAAAAAAAAACAGAAATCATATCTTGGTTTACTTTTTGTAACAGCTGTTAGAATTCAGAGAGTGGCGGAGAAATGTCTGTGGCAGGTCTATAGTTTGTTACAAAAGCAAAATACCTCTTTTACCTTCATTGGTGAGCATCTTATCAGCAAACACATTAACTCAAACAATAACCACTCTTATCTGCAAAGGCCAGGTTCAGGCTTATTAGTGAGGTGAATTGGCAGCCACCCCTCTCTACATAGCAACTGGGCAAATATTGTTCCAGCCACTAAGTGACCAATGAGAACCGAGATAGTGCTGTCAAATCTTTCAATACAAGTAGTGTTGGTGTGAACAACCTCTCTTTCACTCCCATTCCCCTTCTCATTTAATCTTTACCGTTTCAAGAGTATGATCTCATCTACAGACTGTAAATACTTGACGACTTTTATGAAAGGAAAATATTACAAAGTGCTGAAGTTCGCTTCAAGAACAACTTAGGTAGGCACTTCAGTTTAATTACTAGCAATTTGTACATGGTGTGGTATTTAAAGAGGACTGTAGTGTTGGGACTTTCATTATGGGTATTTCTAAATGTCAGTGTATGGAATCAATAATGATGATTTTTATTATTCTAGAAAGATTTAGAATAACTAAAATTGAGCAGACTGCATATTTTCTAATCACTTAATGAATGAACCAGGCACCTTGTTCTGAGACAGAACAGCTGGCAGAATGTACTCTGGAACCCGTTAGTGTGGCATATGTTGAATCAAAATCAGACTTGACCCCCGCTGCTTTGTGGTTGAAACTTTGTGTAAGCTGACCACACCCTTTATTAACTCTTCTGCTGCCAAGCCTTTCTTTTACGGAAGAAAAAAATTAGCAAAAATTATGAAGTGAGAGTAACTACAGAGATGAGCTTTTAAAAGACCCAGTGGGGAGGCTAGTTTCTCTTTGCAATTCTAAAGGAAATGTCAGAGGATTTAAATCCATACAATGCAATATTGACCATATTTCCTGTGATTTTCCATCTTGTGCTTTTTGCCTTGGTTTATGACCCTGGCAGGCATGGAAGCCTCTATCTCCTGTGTAAATGTATGTTGTTATAACTCAACAGGGAATTGGAGATTCAAATAACCTCCCTCTCCTTGGTTATTTACTGAGTGCAAAGTAAACAACTTGCTTTAATGCCAAAGGTTTTAATGCAATATGTCACAGGCTTTACTAACAGAAAAAAATGTTCAATTATCGTCTCTCTGTTTAGCTGATAGGTTTTATTTCAAACCAAATTGATACTGTCTTTGTAAATGCTGAGCTGTTTGGTTTTTGTTTTTAGCCTAGAAGAAAATTCCCACAAATGCACATTCATTCTGGCCACCTAAGAATTTTGTCATAGAAGCAGCGTGCTTTCCTTCCCTTGTGGGTTTTGAAACTTGGCCACATGGTATTTTTAAGTTGGCAGAGTAATACCTTTTAGACAGGGTTTTAGGATTCTGCTTAATTGAGTACAGCAGGTTAACAAAAGTGCCAATGTTCCTTAAGAACAAAAACCAAAATGTTCTGTAGACCTAAAGCTAATGCTAAATATTAGATTAAATTGCCAATTGCATTTTTCCATGTTTACCTTCTGAGATAGGAATAAAATTAAAGTGTGTTACCATAGCAGCATCTGTAACATTTTATGAGACAAAAGATCCTTTTTCCACACAAAGATCCAAGCCAGAAGCATTATCCATTAAGGAAAGCAAATAAGGCTAGAGGGACATATTTTTTACAGTCATATTATGGAAATACTAAAGATCCAATGTCCTGAGGTCAGATGGTGGAACACAGCTGCTCACATTCATTTTTGTCCTGGATTGACACTTGGTTAATTCCTCAGTATTGATCAGTTCTTACCTTCCAACATACCTAAAAATGGAAACGTTTTCCCCCATCTGCATTTCTTCTCAAATCACATTCTAGGGATAACAAAGAGGTGAATATAAATGTATGCCTTGTAAAGCATTTATTTAGGCTTTATGCCTGACTTGGTTTTGTAATCTTGATTTTTGTTCTCTGGAGTTTATTTCTTTGGCTCTCGTCTTTTAAACTAATGGCAGGGCTCTCATCTGAAGAAAGAAGCATAGAGATCTTAAAACCTTTTGGGCCATGACTTTAATTTGCACTTCATTCTATCCACCCCTGCCTTCTTTACTCTTCATTTCTCATTTCTCCTTTCTTCCATTTATTACCACCACTGCCTCTTTTCCTTCTACTTCATTTATTCTGTAGCACATGCTCTAAACACTTAGCAGCCAATTTGCCTGTTTATTCTATGTGTGGATTCTGCAAACTCCAAGGAGAAGATTATAACTGGATCCATTCTACAACCAAGAGAACTTTTTTTTAATTTAAATGCAATCTCCAAGTTATCAATTAAATTCATTCACTTCAGTGGTTGATTTGCTACTATAAACAAAAGGTTAATATTTATATAACCAAGCAATTCATGGTTTTAAGGTGCATCTAAGAAAACCTTTTAATGACAATCCTTGACTTCGTTTAAATTCCAGATGACTCCTAAAATGTAATTTACTTTTCACAGACCCAGAATTTTGAAAATTATAGCAGACATGCCACTCAGTTTTCTTAATTCTTCTTGTTATTTATTGACAATTTTTAGCACTCTTTAGAAGTCTAGTTTTGTGAGGCAGGATGCAATATTCTTTGAGGCAAATTTCATGCCATGTACAAATTCAACCTTCAAAAACTCCTTGCTGAGTGGATTGCTAAACCAAAGGGTCTGGAAGTTTCCTTTGCAGATTTTAAGCCAAGAGAGAAGTTAATGTTCTGAATAGTTCTATGGCCTCTTGAAAATATGGCAAATAACTAACTAAGTTATAACACTTTCATATTTAAGTATTATCAGTGCCAGCCTGAGTAAGCACTTGGGAAATATTAGTGGAAGGGGAAAATGAGTAAATGAATTAATAAGTAACTGAATATTTATACTGCCGTATAAAACTTCCTATACAGTACACTCATGTTCATAAGAACATTACTCACAACAACCAAAAGGTGAAAGAAACCCAAGTGTCCATTGACAAGTGAATAGATAAACAAAATGTGGTATACACACACAATGGAATATTATTCAGTCATAAAAATGAAGGAAATTTTGACACACGCTACAACATGGACAAACCTTGAAGATGTTAAGCTAAGTGAAATAAACCAGTCACAAAAGGACAAATACTGTATGATTCCACTTATATTGTAGGTACCTGGAGTAGCCAATTCGTAGAAGCAGAAAGTGGAACAGTGGTTGCTGGGGTTGGTGGAGGGGAGCTCGGGGAGTTATTGCTAAATGGCTACAGAGTTTCAATTTTGGAAGATGAAATGAGTTTTGGAGATGGATGGTAGCAACAGTTGTACAACAATGTGAATATCCTTAATGCCACTGAACTTTACACTTAAATATGGTTAAAACGGTAAATTTTTTGTTATGAATATTTTACTAAAATTTTTTAAAACCCTTGTATACAAAAGAAAATATTTTACGCATGATTGGAAGAACAAATTATACATACACCACGGTAACTTGGGGGATAGGCTTGGCCTATTTGATAAGTCCTGAAATAACAGAAACATAAAGCATGAGGGGAAAGGCCCTACCTCCGGAAAAAAATAGACTTCCTGTCCTTGATGCAGTTCTCAGTGTGGTAGACATGACTCTCTCTCTACTTGCAGTGAAGTCTCCCACTGCATTTGTCCATTCAACCAGTTCATCATCACCACCATTATAATCATCAGGATTTGGTATCATTGTTGAAAACTGACTCTGATCCAATGACTCTATTAATCATTTCACACACACAATTGAATTTAATCTTCACAACAATCCCATGAGGCGGATATTTGCCAGATATGAAAACTAAGACTCAAAGAAAGTAATTATCTAAGATGGAATGGTTACTTAAATAGGAAAACTGGAGGACAGACTCAGGCATATCTCCTTCCAAAGGCCAGGATCTTAACTACTTTTCTATAATAATAGAAAAACCTTAAGAGGACTTTTCACCGTTTGATTTGCCCTGGTTTCTTGAACTCTTTCAGAAGATATAGATGTCTAATAGACCTCTCAAATTCGATATGCCCAAAAACTAACACTTGATTTGACATCCCACTTCCCGATCTATTCCTCGTGCAGTCTCAGTAAGTGGCACCACCACTGCCCAGTTGCTTAATGAAAGCCCCTCAGTCAGGCTCTGGTTCCTTCACAGCCCACTTCATCAGGAAGGCCTATTGGCATAACCTCCAAATCTGAACACTGCCCTGCTCACCCCTGTTCCAAGCCATCATCATCTCTTCCCTGGACATCAGCAGCTCCCTCCTCTTGTGTTCCATGTAGTGGTCAGAGCGGTCTTTTAAAAATAGAAATCTGAGCATGATATTAGCCTGCTTATAACCCACCAGAGGCTTTTTATCGTATTTAGAACGGAACCCACTCTCCTTAGTATGGTCTACCTGTGAAGCCTGGTATGTTCTAGACCCTCCCCACCACTCCAACCTCATCCACCACTCTTTTTCCCATCTCACCACTATAGCCATGCTCTGATAAATTGACTTTCTTTCCATTTCTTAAGATTTCCCAACACAGGAAATCTCAGGGCCTCGGCATTTACAGTTCCTTCTTCCTGAAAGGTTCTTGAAAGCCTGTATCTGCTCATGGTCACAGGCCTCAGCTCAAAAGTCACCATCTCAGGAAGGCCTGCTGTGAGCACTCTGGGTAAAGGATCCCTGTCACACCCCATTTCTTCCCATGCTGTTGCCTTATTTTGTTAACTGTCCATCATTCATCACTATCTGAAATTATTTATTTATTTCCCTGTGTATGTATTTAACTATCTGTCATCCTTCACTAGACCTTTAGGTCCTTAGATACTGGAAGTTTGTCTGTCTTTTCCATTACTATATCCCCCGTTCCTAAAACAGCACCTAAAATACAGTATGAATGAATGAATAGCTAAAGAGATGGATGGTCATGTAAGTAAATATAACCCAAATACCCTCTGACTTTTATTATTGGGAAAAAGGACAACAGATCAGTAACTACAGTTCAGAAGGACGAGTGCAATGATGGAGGGATGCACAGAGTTCTAAGAGAATGTGGGAAGTTGTGGAGGAACCACCTAAGGCTGGCGAGTGTCAGGCAGGGCTCCCTAGAGAAAGTCATGCTTACAGGAGGCCCTCTTTCCTAAGGTCTGTTCATTTTCTAATAAGAAAGCAGAAGGGTATCCTTCTTCAAGTTCTTAAAGCAGCATAACATCATTGGTATGGAATATAAACCCTGACACTACGTTTCTAAAGGCTTCGGACTACTAACATAATCATGATCACTGTGCTTGTTTATCCTTGGAAAATAACCTCTTACTTTTGGATCTTTTAGTAGAAGGGAAAACACTTTCTGGAAAATCTCTCTCTTTTTTGCAAAGTTTATCCTTAGCTTGCCAGGATAGCTGCATTTTTGGATGATCTGTGCCACATCTTGCTTTCTGACTCTTATTGATATTGTCATGGTGCTTAATTAAGCATAATACTGGCATAAACAATATAGTCACACAATACTGGAGATAATAAAAACGGCATGTTGAGAAGCATCAGACATTTATTGGATAGTTTACAATCTGACTTTTATAAAACCTTCCAAAGTCAGAGATTTTAAAAAAATTATCCTGAATCACCTGAATCACTTCTTATCCCTAGGAAGTGCCATGGATCAACAGCTAACTGTAAATAAGTGTGTTTTATAGGATGTTTATATGGACGTCTCTTCTATGTTTTGCCACTGCTCAGCCCCCTGCTTTAATTCTTACAGTGGCTTCTTCCTGATCTTTCTCCATGTTATTCTTATCTTCCCAGATCCATCTTCAAACTGCTGTTAAGCCAGTGGTTATAATAAATTATCATCTCATGCCTCCATTATGCAACACATCATATTGTAGTAAAATGATTTAGTTGCTACTCTGTCTCCCTGATAGACTGTCTGCTCCTTGCGGGAAGGAATCGCCTTTTTATCTTGAATTCTTAGCGTCCAATATCATCTGACTTGTGGTAGGCTCTCAATAATCAGTTGAATTATGAATCATTCCCAAAACCTTCACGTCATCAACTCTCCCCCTTGTATAATTGGGGAAAAGAAATATTCAGTACCCACTTTTCTGCCCTGAATTTGAGTTGGAGGTTCGCAGCATCTGAAAGCAGAACTTATTTGATACTATAGAGAACTCAGAATATGATGGCTTTGTCAATAGATGCTCTGAAGAGTCAGGAAAAAAATACTAAAGTAAAAGATTAAAGCTAGAAAAATTCTTCAGGCTTAGCATGTATTTAGCACTCTCTGACGCACTTAAAAATGAGAGCTCGATATTCACCACTATTTTATTACTTGTCTTTTCCTAATTATTATGTCTGCTATTATTGTAACATGTGGGATTAAAGGCTTACTTAGCCCTTGAGACTCTAGTTAATGCCTCTTGAGCACCGTGACCTGAAAAACAGGTATCTGTCCCCAGGTGAATCTCTTTGCCTTGAGTTAACCTGATGAGCACCGGCCATTAGGTGTGTTTAAGAAAAGGTGCGGCTACAGCAGCGGTTCCCTCACTTTAGCATGCATCGGAACCTCATGGAGGCTTGGGCATCTAAGCACAGATAACTTGGGCATCACCCCACCCAGTTCCCTAAGTTTCTGACCGACTAGGTCTGGGTTGAGGCCTAAGAATTTGCATTTCTAACAAGTTTCTAGGTGCTGCTGCTACTGCTGGTCCAGAAACCACGCTCTGGGAAACCCTGGTATAGAATGATGTTTCTCTAACTTTATTGTGCCTATGAATCACCTGGGCATCTATTAAGATGCAGATTTTGCTTCAGTGGGTCTAGGGTGGGGGCGGGGCGTTTGAGATTCTGCATTTCTAAGAAGCACTCAAGTGATGCTACTGCTGTTTTGTTGGGGACCCTTTTGAGAAGTTCCCTTCTCTGGCTGCTTATTAGGAATCATCTGAAAAGCTTAAAAAATAGTGCTGCCCAGATCCTGCCACAAGATTGTGTTTCAGTAGACCTACACTGGGGTCCAGAAATCTGTATTTTTAATGAGCAACCCCAGATGATTCTATTGCAGGTGATCCATGGTCTATATTTGGAGGAAAATCCATGGTCCATATTTGGAGGAAAACTGGTCTAGAGAGAATAAAGTCACTTATGGAATTTTTGTATAAATACAGTTGTCTAAAAAATGTATAAACTACTTATAGAATACATAAAGAAATACTATGACATTTAATTGTTTTTAATTGCACTTTTCTCATATTTTAATATCTCTAAAATTGGAAGACCTTTTACAATCAATGGTGCTTACAATAATAATTGGCATTTTATCTCTATGGTACATAAAATGATTGGTAGATAAAATATGGATGTTCTTACTTTCTATGAAATTCAGCATATTAAATTTTTTCTTAAGATTTTATTATTTTCCTCTTTCTCCCCAAAGCCCCCCCCCCCCCCCGGGTACATAGTTGTATATTCTTCGTTGTGGGTCCTTCTAGTTGTGGCATGTAGGACGCTGCCTCAGCGTGGTCTGATGAGCAGTGCTATGTCCACGCCCAGGATTCGAACCAATGAAACACTGGGCCGCCTGCAGCGGAGAGCACGAACTTAACCACTCGGCCACGGGGCCAGCCCCTCAGCATATTAAATTTTAAATGATTTGAAGAAACACAAATAAGCAGACCTTATTCACAATACATCAACACTTCTTAGTATATTTTAATTCAAATTTTCCTTATATGAGAAGGGTCAAAAGTACTTGCAATTTTCCTCCTCTTTCTGCGGAACGGGGTGTTTGTTGTGCTAGAGACAGGAGTGAAGAATAGAGAGGCAATTTGGAAAAAGAACGAGAGGCGAAGTTGATCTTTATAAAAGAGAGACATTCAGTCCCAGAAACTCTTGAAGGAGCCTAGACAAAGAGAGGAGAAGGGAAGTAACAGAAGACAGCCAGAGAAGGCGATGGGCAGTAGAAAAGCAAAGAGCTGAGCAGCAGCCTGGGAAGTGGAACTTTGGGAAGCGGGGAGACATGGAGGAGGCAGCTTAGGAACGTGTAGAAGGCACTGTGAATCCCCCATCACTTCCTGGAGAAAGTTTTATAAAGTCCCACACTACTGTTCAAAGTTCCTTAAACTTCGTGTGTGCTACCTTTGGATGCAGCACGTTCTGAGACAAGGCAGTTTGGAATATTCACGAACCACTTGTTAACTTGAAATTTTAAAATAGTATTTGTTTGCTCTGCGTTATCTTCTAGGATAGGCAGTTTGCATGGACATAGATCCTCCATTAATTTAGGGCTTCAAAAAATGTGATTCTGAACCATATAGCCTTTACAAAAGCATTTCCAAAATTGGTGTTCTAGGTAATATGTGTGGAAAACGTTTATGAATATAAATGAAAAAATTATACACATAGATTATAGATACATGATTGACAGATGATAGATAGATTCCTAGTATTAAGAAGAAAAAAAAATCCTATAGTAAAGAAAGTTCTTCACGTTTTTAAACCCAGGGTTTCCCAAACTCATTCAAGCAGAGAACTCTGTTTGAGGACACCCATTAACATTCAGTGAAACCCTGCTCTGTAGGATTCCAGTTGGTTCCTTCTGTATATCTCAATTTCCAGTTTTAATTAACTCCTAGCAGTTTTCCATTTTCCAACTAGGAAAAGGATTTTTATAGAAAAAAAAAAAAAGAGCATATGGAAACCAGAGAAAGGGACAAAGGGAAAAAATCTAAAAATAAACTTCAGCTCTAGGCTCTCTCTGGAGGCAGGTCTTGCTGTGCATCCCTGGGAAGTCCCATTAAGTCTCCGACAGTGGGAGGTCAAGGTAGTCTCCACAGAGGTTAACAGCACCGGCTCTGGGCACGCTACATAAAGCCTAACTGTTTGAAAGTCATTTAATCTCCCTAAGCTTCAGTTTATACCTTCCTATAACGCAAGTAAGAATGGCGTCTCCCTCAGAGAGACGTTGTGAATACTAAATGAAATGCTGTACTGAAGCACACAGCAAGTAATCAGCGACTGTCAGCTCTCATTATCATCAAGTCCAACTGATGGCTAAGTTTCAATCTATGAATGTTTGAGAAATTGAATTTGAAAAACATAGGAATACTCGATATTACAACAATTCTTTTAAAATTATGTAAGTATGTGACAAGTAGATAAAAATCAACATTTATCGAGGTAGGTAAACATGCATATAATATTGGGTGGTTAAATGTGGGAATGGTCTAAGTCACTGTTCCTAAAATAATTATTTAGAGGGAAAAAGACAAATAAAGAAAATACCAGAATCATGTTTATACTCCTATTGCAAAGATGAATCTTTGGTAGCTTAAGGAAGCATTTTATATTACATGGAAAACTTTTCAAAATACTTTCTTATCTGATATTTAAAATGTAACACGATGTTATACTCATTGTTGCCTTTAACCTAAGCCAGTGCCTGTACGCAGAAGACTTTCCACTCTCACTTGAATAATATCATACGACTTGTTTGCAGTACTTTACCGTTCATTGAAAGCCATCAAGGACGGGGGCAAGCAAACGGCCAGAGTTGATAATAAAGAGTAAACAGCATACTTTATGAGTAAACTTTCTCATTTTTCCTCCCTGATAAGACTTTAATTCTCTTCCATATATTTCAGCCCTAATGAACTTATCATATGCTAAGGAAAAAGCAAAAAGACCAAGTAGGATATGTGCAAAACCAAAATAAATATAGAGACTTATTTCCTTGTTGTATATAAGGAAAAGGCAGGAGGAAGAGAAGCAGTGAAATGAAGACTTTACTCCTAGGTTATTTTGCTAAGTGTATGCTGTGGATGAGTAAAGTGAGGTTCCACTTAGAGTCATCTAAAAAGGATGTGAAAATGAATAGATGATGCTAAAACAAAGAAATTGTCTCCTAGATCAGTGCTTCTCAAACATCCATGGAAATCACCTGCAGATCTTGTCAAAGCAGATTCTGATTCAGTAGGGTCTGGGCTGGGGACTGAGAGCCTACATTCCTAACAAACTCCCAGATGATATTCATGCTGCAGATCTGGGGACCACACTTTGAGTAGAGAGGCCCCAAATTACAGAGGCTGCCATCTTTGGTGTACTAGATTCATCTTCTAGTCTGGGTTTATCTAGAAAGTTCTACAATCTACCGATCAGTTTGGCCGAGTTGGGTAAAAAAAGAGAGTCTAGATTGAATTCACTTAAAGGAAAAGTGTATTTCCCATATAAGGTTAAATGGACTGAATTTTACACATCTCAGTTGTCAGGATATCTGTGATGTTATTATTCTTTTCCTACCAAAGTTGTCTTAATCTACTTCTGCTCCTGTTTGGGAGTATATGAAGTTAATGAGAAGGCTTGTAAAGTGCCTACAAAATGTCTGGCACAAAATTGGTACCTGATAAAGATCAGATGCCATCGCTACCCACTTATCTTCTCCCACACCAATGAGGTTTTGCATAATCCTAAACCGTTACATGTAGACATCAAGTAAAATTTAGCCCTAGTTTATGTAGTACCCTAAGAGCCTCAACTTGTTTTCACCTCTTTCTAAGTTTAACTTACAACAATTAATTTTAATAAATTCTGATATCCACACCATCCCTCTGCTGAACCACTATCATGTTGTAGTTTAGGTTAATTTGGAATGCCAGCAGACAGGCATTTAATGCCAAATAATGAAAGTATACCTTTACTGGGTCTCTCACATTAGACAAATATACAGTAATTTTAAAGAAAGACGCTCATGAGTCATCTTTCTTGAATCTCTACCAAAAATAATTATTTTGTCTTTTGTCATCTTTTCATTTAGATTTCAACTTAATCCTTCATTAGAATGTGTTAACACTCTTAAATCTGAGTGATTTGCTTAATGAAAAGTGAGATATATAAAATAAATGTCACTTATAACCATCTAAAGAATTGTTTTCTATCTTAATCTCCAAGCATGTCAGAGACATCGTTTAAATGTCTTCTGTTTCAATCTGTGGCTGGTTTCTGCCATCCGAAAATCCACAGCTTTAGGAACACCCAGCTGTGTTTCTGTATATGAACATCAAATGTGGACCACGTGTGATGGAAAATTCTCTGATGGCTGAGAATATGGATAGACTTGAGGGGGATTGTTTGATGAAAAGCTATTGTATCTTTTCATTCATTCATTTAACAAACATTTATTGTGGACTAGGTACTAGGAGTATGGTTGTGAGGAAAATATTCCCTCAACAAAGTACCACACACACACACGAAGAAGGTACATTTATTTGGAATGTCTACTGGAGTTTTTTCCCCTCTATAAGCTATTTTATACCAGTTCCAATATAACTGAAAACCTTCTTAAGATGAAAATTCAAACCATCTAATATGATAGAAATTCTAATTGACAGGAAGACAGACATGTTTGTTTTAGAAAAAAATTCTATTTGATAATAGAGGTAACAGCATCCCCAGTGTATCGAGGAGTCTCTTCAAGATGTAGGAACTGCAGGACATGCTGTCCGTGATGCATAATAAAAATAACACTTTTGAGGGGCCAGCCTGCTGGCGCAGCGGTTAACTTCGCACGTTCCGCTTCAGCAGCCCAGGGTTCGCCGGTTCGGATCCCGGATGTGGACTTATGCACCGCTTGTCAAGCCATGCTGTGGTAGGCATCCCACATATAAAGTAGAGGAAGATGGGCATGGATGTTAGCTCAGGGCCAGTCTTCCTCAGCAAAAAGAGGATTGGCAGCAGATGTTGGCTCAGGGCTAATCTTCCTCAAAAAAAAAAAATAAATAAATAAATAATACTTTTGAGTTTGTAGCTCGTTGCAGTTTTTCCCAGTGGTTTCCTAACCAGCATCTAGTTCATTTCTCACAACGTCCTTGTGAGTGGTTTGTGTGTGAGTGTAAGTAGAATATGGATGTGTGTGTGAATGTGTGAGAGTGTATTGCGTCCCTGTGTGCATTTGTGTGTGTGTGTGAGTGTGAGTGTGAGGAGGAGAGGGAAGAGGGAACAAGACATTATTAACCCGTTTCATAGATGAGGACCTTAGAGCTGTGACTAACAATGTTACTTCAGTTGTACTGGTTGGTTCCAGAAAAAGAGTTGAAACCAGCCTTGTGCTTCCCTCCCATGTCTCTCTACTCACCCAACACCCTCAGACTCTTTAGGAAGTAGGGATTAGAGCTATCCCATAGGTCACCTACATGGGAATGACTACATGTGAAAGCATTCTTCAGTAGAAGAGAAAAGGGAGTGGGACTGGGAATCCAGTCCCCAGGGCAGGCAGGCACCGTGTGTGCCCCTGGCCTGAGCATTGAATTCTAAGAGCTCAGGGCCAGGCTGACCATCGGCCTGTTGTTTTCTGAGACACCAGCTGAGGGAGCATGTGGAACAATCACGATGACAATCTCCCCAGCTGAGAGTGGAACCAAGTGGCTTACCCTCTATTTATATGAGGTGAGTGTTCAGAACAACCTAAGAGTTAACTTGGGGAATCCTCTTGATACTCTTAGGAGACTAGATTTGTGATTTTCTTACAATGACATACTATTTTAAAATATTGGCTCTAGAGTCCTTTAGATGGCAGAATGCCAGGAAAATAGCATTAGCTACATAAACTCCTTACCCCGGAACCCAACAGAGCAATGCTGTTAACTATTGTAGGTCTATCTGCATTAAAGCTGTTACATTAAAGATGTTAGTAATTGGCTTATATTCTGGTATATTGTTTGAGATTAGGAAGAAATGCCTTTGAAAATCTTTGGTTTAGCCAGAGTGATGAGCACTTTAAGATAGCTGTAGCATACCACGTCATCTCTCCTCATCCTCAAGAGACCAGAGAAAAGCAAACGGCTTTCTATCGAATGCCTACTGGGCTACTATTTCCAATCTCACCAAAAAGAAAGCTGACAGCCTCCACCGCTTGATTCCAGTATTCCCCAAACTCATGGCAAGCCATTAGGGACTGGCACTGTCCCAAATTTATGTAGCGACTTGCTTTTCAAGAGCATAGAGCACATTTTTTTACACACCTCATTAGACCTCGCAACTGAGGCTCAACTCGAGATTCCTTCCTCCCGCGCAGTGCAGAAATGACCATTGCCTGGATGCTGGCCCCAATTACCCTTGTTCTGGTTAATCATTAATTTAGGAACTGTGGGGAGGGGTGGAGAGGAGCAAGTCTCTATCTTTACTTTAGAACTGGTCAAACTGGGGTAGCTAGAGATTTATAGGCTTGTCAAGCTAAAATGTAACTCGAATCCATGTCCAATTATGGATTAGAACCCAGCATTGGGCTCTAATTATAAACCCAATTTCTGATCATCAGCCAGCCCAGCAGTCCTAGCAGCAGAGTTTATTGCTTCCTGGCTTCAAAGGGGTCATGCTTTTGAGGGCAACTCGGGCATCTGTGGAACAGGCCTAATTTATACGCTAGGGGTCTTTAAAACCCTAATATACCAAATCATCAGTTCAGTCTCTCAATGCTCCATTAATTCTTTCATAGAATTTAAAGATATTTTCTTCTAGATTGACTTTAAAAAAATCAAATATTCCCTCAGGGCAAGGAGACATGGCCAGGAACACCTTGTCCCAGGAGGGTGAGTGAAAAGAAAAAGTATAGCATCCCGGACAGTATCTGTGCAGAGCAGTGCTTCTCAATGGGAGGGAGATTTTGCCCCCCAGGAGACATTTTTGGTGTCATAACTGGGAGAGGGGGATGCTACGGGCATCTAGAGGGTAGATGCCAGAGATGCTGCTAAACATCCTGTAATACACAGGGAAGTCCCCCACAGCAAAGAATTATCCAACCCAAAAAGTCAATAGTGTTGAGGTTGAGAAACCCTGCTGCGTAGATAGAAACAACAATCCGCTAACCTTTCAAATGCTGGCAGCTGGAAAGGTCTTCAAGAGCATAGGAATTTGGAAAATCCTGGAGTCGCGATAGGACATCACCAAAAGAGAAATTTTGGGGAGGCCATCTAGGTGGTGTCTGGTCAAATGATTGCATAGAAATTGAAAGAGTTTCATCTTTTATTTAGTTTGCTAGAATACACCCGTTTGCCCTTGAAGAAAGAGAACTGCTGACATCATTCAGTAGCAGCCCAGCTTGGCTGAAGCAGCAGACAGCTCACCAGATTTCCCGGGAGACTGCCCAGCACTGGCTCTGCCAGGGCCTCTGACGTGCGAGGAGGCCCGGCGCTGGGAAGTGTGGACAGGAAGGCAATGACGGGGGCAGTTTTGCCAATTCCTCCCAACTTTTCCATTTTTTCTCAAACCTCAGATTGCCTTGTGCATGGCTGAGGTTAACTATCTCCAGCTTCTTCCTTCCTTGTTCCACTTCTCCCCTGAAGTATCAATTCTCTACCAGCACCACTGAGGAGTGTCAATTTCACTGGCTCCCCCATTTCTCACCACACTGGGATCTACGGTACTGAGTTGGGGGAAATCCTGCCATTCTCAATAGCCAAAGAACAGAGCTACTACTTGGCCTAACAGCACTCAGATGACTCATTAAAACGCAGTGGAAAGCATTTAAAGGGTGTGTGAGGGGAGATTCTAAATGGGAAGGTGAGGCCATAAGGGGAGTGAAAAGAGGGAAGGAGGTAAGACTGTGAGGATTGTCACGGGAATTAGTTCCCTGCTGCCTTCCAGCAGAGCCAAATTCATCTGGTCGGAAACTTGGTTGAGTCATTAAGAGGAACCTGGTGCTAACCGGCCCTGTTGGATCTGGGTCACTCTTGAGTGCGGTCTGGGAATGCTGTGAAGTGTCCATTCCTATCATCGGTGACCTCATAAGTTGGAGCAACTTTGAGAGTCGCTGATAAGTTCCCTTCTCCCCTGACTCCATTCCCAGTTTCCTGCCAGGATCCTGGGTAGTCCTGGGAGTTTGGATTTGTGAAAATCCCTTGAGCCAAACCCCTTAAACTAAAAAACTGACTCATTATTCTGAGAATCTTCAAAGGTTGGAGAAATATGGGACAGGGAAAGACGGGAGCTTCTTAAAGCCTCTTTGCCCACCTAGAAAACCCCTGATGAGTTGTCTGCAGATTGTTATGGAGATAAGGAAATAGTTTCAGATACTTTTCTTGGTAGACTCTTGTTAATAATTCTCCTCAGGTTATTTCATAAGTTAAAATTTTTTATTATAGAAAGAGCAAGACATTTTAAAGAATAGACTTATTCAATCTCTATCCAAAACTCCTTTAAGTAAAATTATTTTCCTTCAGTCAATTTCTTCCTTCAAGGATTCCCTTCTATGAAATATTCAATTTACAACCTTAGATGAAATTAACTTCTACTTTGTGGAACTTTCATCTGTTCATTGACAGTGAGTTTTCAAGTTTGGATCAACACTTGGAGCAAGGGTTTCTGTAAAACACTAAATAATAGGACATTTCTAGAGTAAAACCAGCTATTGTCAGACACAAACTTGCTGGTTCTCAGAAATGGCTTCCTGAGCAAGGAAAGTCTGCATCCTTTTTAAAGCACCTTAATGTGCCATAATTTATCATTCATGATTGAAATATATGGTAAATTTATGCTTCTAGAAAAGTTATCACAGTGATCCAGGTCTGATCTGATGGGAACAGCTGCATCCCACTGCAGGCAGAGTTCTTGTCAGCTTATTCCCTCAGGGCCAAACAGGTGTGGCCTAAGCCCCAGTCTAGGTAGGAGACCTTCAAAGAAAGCCCAGGTGTTTTGGGAAGCTCCAGGATGAGATCAGAAATTGGCCCAAATCCCTCTGAGTCAGAATTCTGAGTCATTTTTTTAAAGATGATTACTTATTCATTTCCTCCTGTGACTACCCATGCCCATGCTTCACAGTCGAGAGTTCCGTAGCCATGAGGTCGTCTTTCCTGGGATAACCCAGTCCACTGCTCTCCCTCACCCCCGTCACCAAAAATATGTTGCTGAGCCAATCTCTTTATATTTGAAAGCTCAAGAGTGAGGGGAACAAGTTGAAATTTCTATTCGGAACTGACACTCCATGTGAAAGATAGGAAAGAGAAGTTTAGGGAGTTATTAAGGACGAGAGGCTTAGTTGCTAAACTATATTGTCATCCAGACATTAGCTGAACTTTCTTGCAGCTGAGAGAATTAAGTCTACTGTGTTCCTTTGCCCAGTGCCATGCCTGGGAAAGACTTAAACCCTTGAAGGTTTCTGAGAATTCCTTGCTTTTCCGCTCACGATCCCTTTTGCTTCTCTTCTGCATACGTATGTGCTGCCTCTGTTTGGCCCCATGTCAACCTGAGTGTAAAACCCAGCCTTTCACCAGTTTTTACAAGGAAGTCCATTTGTACCAAATGTCACATGGTTATAAAATTTGCTGATGCCTCTGAGACTGGCACATGTAGCTCCAAGTGCTTTCCACAGGTTGACCAGAAGTCTTAACCCCTCCACAGACGTCTTAAGGAGTCAGCTGACCTCCAACGTGTATCTCAGGTTTTTCCACAAATAGCTGTCTCCCTCAGAGAAATTCTGAGACCAGTCAGTACCACTCTGTTACAGTATCATGAGGAATCCACACTGGCTTTCTGTAAAATAATGGCTCAACAGTAATTCCCTGTCTTCTATTCAACAATCAAGTATTTAGCATCTCCTAAGTATCAGGGCACATGGTTTTGAATTTTATGTTTCCAGTAAGAGTAAGGAATGATTCCTGGTGACTGCTCCAGAGCACCAGGAAGAGGATGTGCAAGAGACTGGCTGGGCTTATAGGAGATGTGTGTAGCACACTGTGGTCTTGGTCATAACTGACCTACCTGACAACTAAGCAAACCTAAACTTCAATGCAGAATGAGCAGAGAGTGGGATGAAATGGGTTAAAGAGCATTTTCTCATCACTCAGAAGGGGACCCAGAGGTGTGTACTTTCCATCATTATCATTGTGTAAGACCCTCCCAGCTTCTTGCCAGCAGAGTTACTGAATGTCTCCTCCCACACAACGGTGTTACAGAGATTTCAGTAATACCGTGAGTCTGCATCAAGATACAAAAAGACTGGGGTTTTATAGTCAGTTAATGGGTTCAAGTCCCAGTGAGCCCGACACTCACCATTTAATTCTAAGTGGGTCTTTATCCTCTCTGAGCCTGGATTTCTCAGTTTGTGAAGAGGAGATCATAATATGTCCCTACAAAATTGGTGTGAGAATTAGAGACGTAGGTGTATAACATAGCTTAGAGTATAGCAGACACTCAGTGAAAGCTGGTCACAATTTTTACTACTATAGATGCTTTCTCGTCACCAGTACAAACACAAAAACCTCACCTCCAACTCTGAGTATAACCTGGAAAATTCACTCAATAATATCCACTCTACATTCGTGTCTGATTACTTCTATTTCTATGTAATATTGGTGTATCTTTTTAAGCTGTGTTTTGAGAAAATCCAAAATGTAGTAGGATTGTTGGTGTCAAATTACTGGGCTGAAATGTTACTATGTCTTCTTTCCTAAAACAATCTAATTAAATCTTCTTTTATGTTAATGACTGAATATACCATTCTTCTTTTTTTTAAAGATTTTATTTTTCCTTTATCTCCCCAAAGACCCCCAGTACACAGTTGTGTATTTTTAGTTGTGGGTCCTTGTAGTTGTGGCACGTGGGATGCCACCTCAGCATGGCTTGATGAGCAGTGCCATGTCTGTGCCCAGGATCCGAACTGGCAAAACCCTGGGTCACCAAAGTGGAGCGTGCAAACTTAACCACTCAGCCACGGGGCTGACCCCTGAATACACCATTCTTAATTTAGCCCTAAAGAAACGTTGAAGGTTTTCTTTGGAGAATGAGGAGGTGACAAGAGACAAGGCTTTAAAGAAATAAAAATATCATCCTTAATGTCATTTGTTTAATTGAGAAATAATTTCTAAAATATGGATGAATGAAATAAGGCACAGAAATACTACTCTGAGTAATATTATTACAGATTATTACGGACTTGAAGAAGTCTTGAGAAAGAGTCCCAAAATATCATTGAAAATGTATATAAGAGAACTAAATTTACAGGGGGAATAAAGTATTCTCCCCAAAAAAGAAACTTTACTCTGAACCTAAAGTATCTGGAAGTGTTTTCATTTTGAGACCTCAAAAACTGGTCAAGTTATGCTAAGATGTGCCTCAAACGCCAACTAGAAAAGGTACACAATTTAATAAATTGATCTTTTCCTAAAGTTCAGGAATCCCACTGCATAGAGATCACTAAGTTGCAGCATAAAATCAAGTTAAAATATCTTATTTGATTTGGCCATTTGACACTATCTCTTCTTTTGTGGCTTATTCCTTAGATATTAAAACACTACTGTAGAGGTAGCAATTTGAGGTATTAAAAAAAAAAAAACCTCATCTTTATCTGCATTGTGTGTCTTTTCTGGCTTAGTCTGATCTGTCTAGAAGCCAAGGTGTAAGAATAGTGCCATTGTACTACATGAGGCAACGAGCCCTACAGGACCAAACCTGAAGAGGAATCTAGGTCATTGTCCTGACAGATCAGAGCTTTAACATTTAGAAGACACCTACATGTCTAGAACCACACCAAGTAGTCACGTGAATTAAGGCTTTGCTTCTGAGATTTATAGTTGAATAAAATGCAATATAATTGACTGCTTCCCTTAAAAAATAGGCAACTACGCAAAAATTATTGCAAGAAACTTAATGATGTATAACACACAGTGAAATTACTGATTCCCAAATAATCTTCTCTATAAATTTTATTTTATAAGCTCTGTTGGACTTTAAAAAACCATGATACACATTTTTTAAATGTTTATGGTTAACTTAATCTAAAATTTTTATAAGATTTTCCCTCTCTACTCTTATAAACTCTCATTCCTTTTACTAAGATTTTTTTCAACTATAATTAGAGGTTCTTGGATTTTTTTTCCGAACACAGTGGGCTATTCACTCCAGCTTCCCTCTGCTGAGTCTGTTCTAATTAAAGGGAGCAAGAGCCCTCAGCTTACTCTTCCTACTCAGTATATGTCTACTCAGCCAAGGAAAGTACTTTGTTTAATAAAGAGATTACCAGTCACCAGGCATAAGGAAAAGGAAGATGGTACAGATAAAACCATGGATAATCAAAAGTTTAGATTTGGAATTCAGACTGAAAGCTACATTCTCTTCTAGGTGCAATGTCAACCTTTCCCAGCCAGGTCTCTTTTGGCAAGTTATCACAGAGCCAGAAACTAGAGGAGAAGGGCAGAAGTCAGGGGGATCTTGAAAGCAAATTGGTCACCCACAGATACTCAAAATGGAAATATGCATCTCTAACTAAAATAGCATACAAAAAATCCCCAGTATTTAAAAGTAGTATATTACAGTTTACTTGTCAGTCGGATGATTGGAATCAGAATATATTTTCCACCAGAAATAATGTTACTAGGCAGGCACAGTACAAATTTCATTTAATATGTTCTGCTGGGTACTCTATTTACATCTGAGTTTGAAATGAAAAAAAAAAAAATGAAAGAAAATGGGGCCGGTGTAGTGGTTGGGTTCCAGCACTCCACTTTAGCAGCCCGGGGTTTGCAGGTTCAGATCCCAGGCACGGACCTAGAACCGCTCATCAAGCCACACTGTGGCGGCATCACACATAAACTAGAGGAAGATTGGCACAGTTGTTAGCTCAGGGCCCATCTTCCTCACAAAAAGAAAGGAAGGAAGGAAGAAAACAATGCAATCATAGTCATTAAAAAATTTTAAGACATAAAAGTGATTTTTTTATTATTTTTCAGAAATGGTATGTTCGTGGAAAGACATTAAATTAGATGAGTTTATTGGATGCTTGTAGGAAAGGGCCATCTGGGAAGTTTCAGAGCATTGGATGTTAATGGCCCCTTAGTTTTAGGTGTACCACTGTTGGCTCTCTTACATTTGTCAGTCAGGTTAGGGAAACTCTTGGAGTGACAAATTAAATGATAAGAAGTAGAGGTTATAGAAAAAGGGGTGGTTTACTTTATTTTTAGAGAACTGAGAAAGCTTTGAAAAAGAGAGGCAAGGTAAAGAAATGCTTAAGGATGAAAGTAGGAGTGACAAAGACTGTCTGAGGTGGAATTTTCCTATCATTTGCTAGTGAAAGTCTGAAGAACGGCACGTGGGTATAGGCAAGGTGTGTGACAACTTAGGAAAAGAGAAAGATAATTTCTCACCCTGGTCCCCGGATGACACCATCCATCGTTCCTAACTACTTAGTAACTAGACAAAACAAGCAGGGTGGTATTTAAGGAGTAATCTTAAAAAAGCAGAGGTGTGTAAGGGGAGGCAGTGTCTTATAAAATATTCATAAATCAGATATTTGTAACACAGGAAGTAAATTTTTTTGACAAAATTGCATAGAACTTAATGAAACTAGCATAATGGAGGGGGCATGCATTTATAGTCAAATCAACCCAGATATGAATTCTGGCTTTCTTACGTCATCTTGGATGAATGGTCTAACCTCTCTGGTCCTCTGTGGGGATACATTACAAATCAGCATACAGTGTGTCATTGTGAGGATTTCATGTACAGCTGGTGTCAACTAACCATTCAATAACTGACACTTATTGCTTTCTGAAATCTGCCAGGAATGCCTTACAGGTTATGCATCCAGTGACATACCTGTCATGTTTGAACCTGTACCAAATTTAGTGGATACTTTAGCTATTTTGTTGTTGTTAGTGCTGTAGAGTCAATATCGACTCCAAGCGACCCTGTGTACAGCAGAGCGGAACGCTGCCTGGTCTTTTTGCGCCATTCTCTCGCCTTCCAGCACAGTATCAGACAATGCTCCACTGCTGTTCATAGGGTTTTCAAGGCCAAGTTTTTCAGAAGTGGGTGGCCACTTCCTTCTTCCTAGTCTGTCTTAGTCTGGAAGCTCCGCTGAAACCTGTCCATCATGGGTGACCTTGCTGGTACTTGAAACTCTAGTGGCATAGCTTTCAGCATCACAGCAACATGCAGCCACCATAGCATGACAACCGACAGATGGGTGGTGTGGTTTGCCTGACCAGAAACGAATCGAGGTTGCGGCAATGAGAGCGCCAAATCTTAACCACTAGATCACCAGGGCTGACTATTTTTAACCTGTATATTCAAATAGCTTGCAGATCAAGAACAGGATAAACATAACTACCTCTACGTGGAATTATCAGAGTTGCCATAGAAACTTTCCTGGGCTTTTGGCTTTCAAAAAGGAATCCTAATTAATAAAATCTTCTTAGAGAGATATCTATTCGGAGTAAATGAATTACCTGTTTTACTGCTAAAGGTCAAATGCATTTGAACTCGATATTGTGGGACTCATTTTCCCAAGTAAATGATAAATGAGCAAAAGGCTATGGATTAGATAAATTGACTAGACGTCATTAAAGACCTGAAATGAGTCTTTATCTGTCCCTGACCTCCGTGAGGATGAATTGTGGTGGAACCTGTAGTTGTTTGCTCTCTTCGTAGAATCAATAATTGAGTTCTTTAACAACACCTGTCAGTGTGCATGTCTAGAATCAATTAAACACCAGCCTATTTTAACTTTTCCAACTCTGCTGTACTTTGCCAAGTGTGGAAGAATAAATGAGAAAATTCCACTTGCAAAGCACAATCATTTATTGAGAAGATCTGTACTACGTAATAAACAAATGGGATGGCACCAGAAGCACAGGGTGGTTCCCCAGGGATCTTCTTTCCTCCACCAGATCACAGAATTTACTATAAATGTTTAAAAGGCTTTGAAACCTTTATCCAAGACATTTACTATGTATAATTATATAAATGGGTATTTAGTAAAGTAAGTGTACTGCCATTTTAATGCCAGAGTCATGCCTCTCCATAGATGTTAGCAGTTTTCACTTAATGTGAAATGTGGTTGTATTGGAATAAATGTGTTAACCCATTTATAGTGAAGCAAGACAGTGTTTCCAGATTCCTGTGGCAATGTCCTTGGAACGTGAGAGTGCGTACAGGTATGCACTCGGTCCCGACGCAGTGTCTGAGAAACCTAGTCTGCCCCAGAGCGCATTATTTTTGCCTACACAACAGAGTATCCTACTTTCAGTTATCACCAAAACAACTCATAACACGCTTCTGATGTTATAAATGTCCTTGCAATAAGAGTTTTTTGGTGGTTTAGGTATACTATGTCATCCTCCACTTAAATAATATTTATAGATTTTATGCACATTCCACAAAAATATCTTGCGTACCTATTATGTGCTAAATCTTATGCTGTGTTCTGTGGATTTAAAGATGAAGGAGACACAGTGCTCTCTACAAAAAGCTCATGGCCTAAAGGAGAAGAAATACTCATGATGTACATTACACTGTAATACACCATAAGTGCTATGGGGAAACTGTGAACCAAATGCTAAGGAAACATCAATGAGAGAGTCATTAAGTATTCCTTGAGGATCTAGAAAAGTTTTACCAAGGTGGCATTTGAAGTGGGCCTTAAGGTGAGTAGGAGCTGGCCAGTCAGGTGAGCGACTGGGGTTTGTCATCCTGGGCGAGGCTGGTGAATGCACAGAACGTGTTTCCATGTGGGGCACTCTTTTTTTTTAGTTGAGTTATTGATAGGTTACAATCTTGTGAAATTTCAGCTGTACATTAATGTTTGTCAGTCATGTTGTAGGTGCACCACTTCACCCTTTGTGCCCACCCCTCACCCCACCTTTCCCCTGGTATCCACTAAACTGTTCTTAGTCCATAATTTTAAATTCCTATTATGAGTGGAGTCAGACACAGATTATCCTTCTCTCGCTGGCTTATTTCACTTAACATAATTCTCTCAAGGTCCATCCATGTTATTGCAAATGGAATGATTTTGTTCTGTTTTGCAGCTGAGTAGTATTCCATTGTATATATGTACCACATCTTCTTTATCCATTCATCTGTTGCTGGACACTTAGGTTGCTTCCACGTCTTGGCTATTGTAAACAGTGCTGCAATAAACATTGGGGTGCATAGGACTTTTGGGATTGCTGACTTCAAGCTCTTTGGATAAATACCCAGTAGTGGGATGGCTGGATCGTATGGTAGTTCGATTTTTAATTTCTTGAGGAATCTCCATACTGTTTTCCATAGTGGCTGCACCAGTTTGCATTCCCACCAGCAGTGTATGAGGGTTCCTTTTTCTCCACAACCTCTCCAACATTTGTTGCTATTAGTTTTAGATATTTTTGTCATTCTAACGGGTGTAAGGTGATATCTTAGTGTAGTTTTGATTTGCATTTCCCTGATGATCAGCGATGATGAGCATCTTTTCATGTGCCTATTGGCCATCAGTATATCTTCTTTGGAGAAATGTCTGTTCATGTCTCCAGCCCATTTTTTGATTGGGTTGTTTGATGTTTTGTTGTTGAGTTGCGAGAGTTCTTTATATATTATGGATATTAAGCCTTTGTCAGATGTATGACTTGCAAATATTTTTTCCCAGTTAGTGGGTTGTTTTTTTGTTTCAATCCTGTGTTCATTTGCCTTGAAGAAGCTCTTTAATCTGATGAAGTCCCATTTGCTTATTCTTTCTATTGTTTCCCTTCTCTGAGAAGGCATGGTGTCTGAAAAGATCCTTTTAATGCTGATGTCAAAGAGTGTACTGCCTACATTTTCTTCCAGAAGGCTTATGGTTTCAGGTCTCACCTTTAGGTCTTTGATCCATTTTGAGTTTATTTTGGTGAATGGTGAAAAAGAATGGTCAATTTTCATTCTTTTACATGTGGCTTTCCAGTTTTCCCAGCACCATTTGTTGAAAAGACTTTCTTTTCTCCATTGTATGCCCTCAGCTCCTTTGTCAAAGATAAGCTGTCAATAGATGTGTGGTTTTATTTCTGGGCTTTCAATTCTGTTCCATTGATCTGTGCACCTGTTTTTGTACCAGTACCATGCTGTTTTGATTACTGTAGCTTTGTAGTATGTTTTGAAGTCAGGGATTGTGATGCCTCCCGTTTTGTTCTTTTTTCTCAGGATTGCTTTAGAAATTCGGGGTCTTTTGTTGCCCCATATGAATTTTAGGATTCTTTGTTCTAATTCTGTAAAGAATGTCATTGGGATTCTGATTGGGATGGCGTTGAATCTGTAGATTGCTTTAGGTAGAACGGACATTTTAACTATGTTTATTCCTCCAATCCATGTACATGGAATGTCTTTCCATCTCCTTATGTCGTCATCCAATTCTCTCAGAAAGGCCTTGTAATTTTCATTATATAGGTCCTTCACTTCCTTAGTTAAATTTACCCCAAGGTATTTTATTCTTTTTGTTGTGATTGTGAATGGTGTTGTATTCTTGAGTTCTTTTTCTGTTGGTTCATTACTGGAGTATAGAAATGCTACTGATTTATGCAAATTGATTTTATACCCTACAACTTTGCTGTAGTTGTTGATTACTTCTAACAGTTTTCCAATGGATTCTTTGGGGTTTTCTATATATAAGATCATGTCATCTGCAAACAGTGAGAGTTTCATTTCTTCCCTCCCTATTTGGATTCCTTTTATTCCTTTTTCTTGCCTGATTGCTCTGGCCAGGACCTCCAGTACTATGTTAAATAAGAGTGGTGATAGAGGGCATCCTTGTCTCGTTCCTGTTTTCAGGGGGATGGCGTTCAGTTTTTGCCCATTGAGTATGATGTTATCTATGGGTTTGTCATATATGGCCTTTATTATGTTGAGGTAGTTTCCTTCTATGCCCATTTTGTTCAGAGTTTTTATCATAAATGGCTGTTGGATCTTGTCAAATGCCATGTGGGGCACTCTTGTCTTTTGTATGAGGTTGGCATTGTTCACTCATCAAACTCTATACAGAGCTAAAAGCCTAGGGAAGTGACATGCTAGCCTTTGGACATTCCAACCCAGGGACAATAAAGAAAGGGCACTTCCTCTGGAGGACAGTGCCATGGATAGCTTAGGTCTGCCCTTTCAGAGTACCTCTTGGCAATGAAAATGCAAGTTTTGTAGTTTGGGTCTATTCTCTCACCAATTCCAAGTGCAGAGTAACTTGACGTTGTGGAGAAAAGAAAGGTGAGGAAATACCTACAATCCTTGACTTCTAAGGAAAACATTTAACCATCTTTCTGCTTGGAGAAAGTAAGCCAAAATATATAGGTTTTTAATGTTTCTTAAATTATGCTTCCGTCATTTAACATTAAAGGTGTGTAATTGAGTCAAACCATGTCTGAGTCTTAATATAGTAAATGTAGCATTTTTACGGTTTTCAAAATGCTTCTTTCAATTGGTAAATATAATAAAAATTAAATGCTTTTGAATGAGAGAAAAAACATTACATCATAAGCAAAGTTAAGGGACCAATAAATAACTGGGAAAAGAATTTGCAGCTTGATTGACAGAGTGGAGAATTGTACTATATCCAGAGTTCTCACAGATAAATTTGAAGGAAAAAAACAGTCAGGCAAGTGATAGGCAAAAATAATGAACAAAGAATTCTATAGAAAATAATCATATAAAAAGTGCTCAACCTAACTCATAATTAGAGAAATATAAATTATAACAATGACGTACCATGTATTATTTAATTGATTGGCTTGGCAAGTATAAAAAATTTTAATACTATCTAGTATTGGCAAGAATGCAGAGAAACAGACATTCTCATAAACTCAGGGGTGGTTCCACCATTTGTGCCTGAAGTTCATACAATTTTAGAGGCCTCTTTAAATAAAAGAATACACTATTAATTATGACTTTGAATTTTTACGTAGAGTGAGAAAAATTCCAATGAATTATAAATGTATAAAGGATGACAAATACCACAAACATTGCAAAATCCAGAAAAATAACATAATATTTGTATTAATTTACCACCTGGCATCGCTCTACAATACCTTTTTACCTGCATTTTTTTCCCCTGAGCTAGCATCTCTTGCCAATCTTCTTCTTTTTATTTTCTTTCTCTCCAAATCCCCAGCACATATTGTATATCCTAGTTGTAGATCATTCTAATTCTTCTATGTGGGATGCTACCTCAGCATGGCTTGATGAGCAGTGCGTAGGTCCGCGCCCAGGATCCAAACCAGCGAACCCTGAGCCGCCAAAGTGGAGTATGTGAACTTGGTCACGGGCCAGCCTCTTCTTGCCTGCATTTTTGTTTTTTTAAAGATTGGCACCTGAGCTAACAACTGTTGCCAATCTTTTCTTTTTTTTTTCTGCTTTAGCTCCCCAAATCCTCCCTGGTACATAGTTGTATATCTTAGTTGCAGGTCCTTCTAGTTGCGGCATGTGGGACGCCGCCATGTCCACACCCAGGATCCGAACCAGCAAAGCCCTGGGCTGCTGAAGTGGAGCACACAAACTTAACCACTCGGCCACGGGGCCAGCCCCCTTACCTGCATTTTTGATTGCACACTTTCTGACTGTCATTTCATGTGACAATTTTATAACATTTTGTATAGAGATAATAGAAATATCAGACATGGTTGATCAAAATTTTTTTCATTTTTGATAGCTCAGAAAAGTTTCTTTCAGATTCATAACTTATTGGAAATGTCATATAAATTTGCCGGATAGCTGACAAATTTGGAAAAACTTCTAAAGAGTTTCTTTCATATATGATCTGTAACATTTCAAGGAATTTCAAATGTCATTACATAGTGACTAACCAATCTTAAAGACTCTGAATTGATGGCACTCCTCTGGATAGTTGATGTCCTTGTCATGGTCATATACTACAAACTATATGTTATCCTTGTCTGTGACAGTATTTCCTGTCAAATCAACAAGAAACTGAATCATTATAATGTATTTATATGATTCACTCTTTTTTTTTTTTTTTGAGGAAGATTAACCCTGAGCTAACATCTGCTGCCAATCCTCCCCTTTTTGCTGAGGAGGATTGGCCCTGAGCTAACATCCATGCGCATCTTCCTCTACTTTATATGTGGGACGCCTGCCACGGCATGGCTTGCCAAGCAGTGCCATGTCCACACCCAGGATCTGAACCGGAGAACCCTGGGCCACCAAAGCAGAACATGCAAACTTAACTGCTGTGCCACCTGGCCGGCCCCATGATTCACTCTTCTTGTAAATTTGATCATCAAATAAGCCAAGAGATTATTCACTACTTCTACTTAAAATTTATAGTGTCCTTTTAATGAATTTCTGCTTTTAGAATGATTTGCACTTTTTTAAAACAATTCACTTCTTTATGTCAAGATAACTTCTCTTGATTTCCCCACTCATCTTTATTACTTTGTTTCATATTCCATTAATTTTTTATCTGAAGTTTATTTTATTTCTTTAATAAATAACTTTCAAGGTAACCCAAAAGGACTTTTCCTATATGTCTATATCAGGAGTTAGTTACTTCTCATTTTTTATATTGAAAGCTTCTAAAAGGTCTTCACAAATTTCGGTTAAAATGGCATACTCCCAACTCAACTTCTCCTAAGCCTAATCCCCAAAATATCCAACAGTCAATCTAAATCAACTTGGCATGTGAGGGGCATGACCAGGGGGTAGACAGAATAAAGAGACAGCAGTCATCTCCAGTTGTAGTTAAAATATCTTACTTTTGCTAATTTTACAAAAATACCAGAAACATCTACCCATTTCAGGGTCCCAGATGGGGCCTTGGAAGAAGCCCACAGAAGCAAAGAGATCTGAAGCTGAAGATTAATTAGCTCACTAGAAATACTCCTCAGCATACTCTTACGGTCAAAGTAGAAATTCTAACCATGAATTTGGAGGACAATTTGGCAGTATCTCCCAGAATTTAGAATCACATACCCTTTGATCCCACACTTCCACTTGTAGTAATTCCCTCTGCAGACAGACTCTCACAAATGAACAAAACTTTATGTCCAAGAATGTTCCTTGAAGCATTGTTTGTAACACATGAAAAAATGGAAACATTTGTTAATTTTTGATTAATTAATTATTAATAGAGGACTAGTAAAATTAGTTATGGATATCCATACTACGACATACTATGTAGTTATTAAAAATAAGTTAAATATATATGTAAAGATACTTGAATTATTTTAAATCAAAAAAAGAAATTGTAAAACAGTATAAATCATTCAGCCACAATTGAGATTATATATAGTTATATTTATGTAGAAAATTTCTGGACAAGCACATATCATAGCCTTTATTTTAATTTTAATTTTTGTTTTTATAGCGGTAACATTGGATTATAACATTATATAACTTTCAAATGTACGTCATAATATATTTCGAATTCTGTGTAGGTTACATCATGTTCACCACCCAAAAACTAATTATAATCCATCATCACACATGTGAGCCTAATCACCGCTTTTCCCTTCCCCCCCCCCCCCCACGGTAACCATCAATCCAGTCTCTGTTGCTAGTGTGTGTTTGTCATTGTTTTTATCTTCTACTTATGAGTGAGATCATATGGTATTTGACTTTCTCCCTCTGACTTATTTCACTTAGCATAATACCCTCAAGGACCATCCATGTTGTCACAAATGGCTGGATTTCATCATTTCTTATGGCTGAGTAGTATTCCATTGTGTATATATACCACATCGACTTTATCCATTCGTCCCTTGGTGGGCACCTAGGTTGCTTCCAAGCCTTAGCTATCGTGAATAATGCTGCGATGAACATAGGGGGTATATGTATCTTTATGCGTTGTATTTTCAAGTCTTGATGGTGGCTACTTCTGGGGACTGAACTAGAGGAAAGAGGACTTCTACTTATAAATATTTGTATATTTAATACTATTCCCTCCCTTTTTAAACAAAATATTTATAATAAAAAGTATTTTAAACTGCTGCCCCAAAACTATTTCTGTGACTTCTCATGCATAAATTACTACTGTCTCTCTTTAGACTCATCTTTTCAAAACATTAAATAAAAGGGTACCCCCTAAGGAACCCCTACTTGCAAATGGCCTACCCCGTTTTTACCTGATCTCTTTAATTTGGGGTCTTGTTTCTGATTGCTCTGTATTAATCTCAATCTTGTGACTAGAACTTAAGGACGAAAGCAAACTCATTTGTCAGGATTTCTTGAATAATGCCCTAGTAGAATAAAATATGATGATGATTGGGTGATCAGAACTATTTTAGGGTATTTCGTTCTGAACCCAGAATAGTTATGATGAGGAGTAGGCATCATAATCAAATAGAAGATATAAAGGAATTCTAGCCTGTAAGTGGTTACTAGCAGGGTATAAGAGACTGGAAGACTTCTAGTCGTCTCAGAAGAGAGTGATGGGTGTATTCTAGAATATTTGCAAGAGTATCTTCCTTATAAAGGAAAATGTAACTGCTAGAGAAGGATCTAATGTCTATGATGCAATGACAGCTTTGCCTGGGGAGGGAAGGGAACGTGCAGGCTTGTCTGTGAGCTGTCTTTAGCATATTTTACTAAATGACGCAAGGATATTAAGAAATCAGTGATTTATCACTATTTCCTTATGTCTCAATGTTTTCTCTTCTGCAAGTTTTAATTTGCCATAGACCTTTTTAAAAAAAAATAATCTTAGCTAGTTACAACATAGGTCCAAAAATTCTAGCTTTTTGACAAATTATTTATTTAAAAAAACGGTCCAATACATAATGCATATATAGCCTAACTGAATAAAAGAGACTGAATGGCTTGTTTCAGAGCAGAACTATTTGGGTACAAATGGCCCCCAGGTGAACAAGACTAGTTGTTGGTCACTTTGGTCCAGGAAACCTCTTGGGCATTAGTTCAATCCATATGTCATCAGAGAGCAATGATTCTTAACCTTCACATGCATAAGAATGCTGTGAACAGCTTGTTAGAAAGAACCAGCCACCACCACCACCACGTGATTCAGCACCACACTAAGAAACCTGCCTTACAGCTTTAGGTCTACTCTGGAGAAAGGCCACATGCACAAAGCCATGTAACTCCTATTCCTCCCTTTGAGCAAGTCCAACCCTCTGCTTCATGATCTGTAAAAATAGGAATAAAAAGGTATTGTCTGGCAACCTAAGATGCTTAGTTAGCTTAAGTAATAGAAGTTTAATGCAAGGACACAAAGGGATATAAAGGAAAGCAAAGTCTCAGAGTTGCACAGCCTCATTTGTAGAAGTAGAAATTCATTCCTTGCTGGAAAAAAATACACCAGGTACTCCAGGGCCCAGCAATATCTCTAGGGGATCCTAAAGCAATTCCACAAGCCTGATGAGCTCTTGACTTCTCCTCATCTCTGCTTTTTTCTCTCTTCATTATTTCTTCCTACCTGTGATCTAACTTCTCTCTACTTTGCATCCCGTGGCACAACTTCTGCCTTCCAATGGCCATCTTTCAGAGACTCTCTACTTCTACACCCCTCTGGCTTCTCCACTTTCTAACTGTGTGCCTCCCACTGCATCAAATCAAGATGGGAGGGGACAATTGGGCAGGACAAGCACAAGCCAGAACAGGGCCTTCTTGTGGCAACTGGCGAGCCTGTGGACATCAATGTTTGGGTCAGACAGTTGGTCTGGCCAGTTGGAACAAAAGTGGCAGAGTCATAAGGCACAAGGTATGGCAAGTCAGCACTGAAAAGCTTTTGGAAGGGACAGGTATCTGTCAAAAGAGGGCACTGTACTTGCCTGGCGAGCACTTGCAGACCACTCATTCACTCAGTCATTCAACCATTTGTTGAACGTTTACTAAGTGTTAAACACTAGGCTACATACTACAGATAAACACCGGTCAACACACAGCGTCTGACCTCAAGGAGCTTAGAGTCTAATGAGGGTGAAAAACAGGTAAATCAACAAGTATCACCCCGTGTGACAACTGCTGTAACAGGAATGTGTTCAGGTCTATGGGAACCCGGAGAAGCAGGGAATCCAGAAGACTTTGTGTAGAACATGAACTTTGAGCTGAGTTTCATCAATTAGACAAAGTACAGTGGGAAGAGAACCCACAGAGAAGGACCACCCAGTTATCAAGGCTCAAATGGACTCACCTATGTGCTGGCTGAATTCCAGCCATGTTGCTCAGCCTATCCTCACCTGTCTTTATTGTACCCTGTGTCCAGACTCCTTTTCAGTCATTTCAGATGCTGTAAGGAAAATGAAAATACAAATTACCTTGAAAAGTAAGAGACTTTTATTATCTATGGAAGTGCAGAAAAATGTGGTTCCTGGAAGGCAGCTGTGGGGAAAATGTACCCGGCTGAATGTATGAAAACTACGCAGTGACATCTCAGTCATGGATTAACCACTCGAAAGAGAAATCCTGTTCTGATCAAGTCCACATTTATTTCTAACTTATGGACTTAGTGTGGAGGATCATTGAAAGAGCCTGTGCAACCCAATGCCATCTGGAAACTTCCAGTGTTTATCAACACTTTAATAGACCAATTAAACATTCTTGACCTGGCTAAGTTACAATTCAAAATGTCTCAGGATTTATTTTCCTGATAAAAAAATATAGCAGTTTTTATTTCATCAAAGAATATTTATATAGTAAACGTTATATCCTGAAGTATTTTTAAGGTTATCGATTTGCTCCTGAGTAGACTTGCAAAAGAGTAACCAAAGGCCCTCCACATGAAAATGTGTCCAGTTAATTTTGAATATATAATTTTATGAGTAATATTTTATTACATCTTATCAATAAATACAGGAAAGAAGCATTTTTTAAGATACAAAAACTCTATATCTTAACTCTGTTTGCTCATTGTGTTTTGCTCAGGATGTTTCTTATTATTTTTATAGCAATCCTCAGGTTAGAAAGTGTTTTCACAAGCTGGTAGGGACAGGTCTTATTCCCTTCTTTAAAAATGAGGCAGGTAAGTTTTTAAAAGTGAAAAGACTTACCCAATGTTGTGCAGTCAGTAAAAGTTGAACTGGTCTACTCCTTCAACACTTCCCAAAGTGTCCACAGGGTTGGTCTATGGTCTATGGTCTATTGGCCCAAGGTCAAAGGAGTGGAGGAAATGTCGGAATAAACAAACCTAAATAGCTTTGGGGTTCTTTTAAATTGAAGACATTTCAGAGAATGGATATATACTAATGTGCTTTATAATCTCCAAGAAGAGAGAGAGCGTCTGCAGCATTTCCCAAACAGACTTGAGCATGAAATCTTTTATATCCATATGTATCTTACGGGATTAATCACGGAACATAATCTGGTAAACACTACCCTACATTAGGCTCGTTATCATATAATAATTCAAAAAAATGACTGAAAATCCTCCCTTAAAAGGCTAGTTTGTGAGAGTTGTGATGAGAAACAAGGAGAGAGTTAACAAGCCTGACTCATTCTCTAGAAGCTGAGGGTTAGACAATAACTTCAAGAGTGTTGCATAAACCAAGAGGGACAAAAGGACACGATAATCACAAGCCAAATATCTCTCTTGATCAAAGTCAGGCAGAGGAACTGAGAGTAAATGTACGTCCATCATCTTTATTTTTCTGAGTTCTAATTTAAACAAGAAAGGAAGCCAATTAAAGGAAGTGTCTCAATTTACCTTAGGAAACAACCAACACCCAGAGAAATCTCATAAAATCTTATAAATGCAAAACTTAACATGGCCAACTTAACAATAAGCCCAACAATCTGAAAAAATATTATAATGATGTCTGAATTTGAACATCTCTAGACATAACAATTACATTACATTAGCAGACTAACAATGCTAAAGGCCCAGAAAAATTAGAAGAAACAGAGCACATATTTCTATAAAGGGTAAATTTATTATATTGTACTATGAATATTATAGTGCTTGTGATTTAATAGGAAGAAGTTTGAATAAAGTGCATATCTCTGAGAATTTCTGTGTGAGTGACTGGAAAGACTTTACTGGGAAAATGCTCGCTTCCTAACAATGCCATTGGTGGTGACTCATCTGAAATTCAGACACAGGCCTCATGAGGCTCTGAGAGAATGCCTGGAAGACTCAGTCCTATTCAGTGTGGCAAACAGAGGGTAAAAAACCAAAGTTTCAAGTGATACAGTTTCCTGCAAAGCTCTGTCGTTTCTGCAAGTCAAGATATAGCAGTACATTGGTCAACTGTTTATCTGGCTGTCACCTACCACTTTGTTCATTGAAAGAAAGAAAAACACCACAAAGTGAAGAGAGTTTTTTTAACTAAAATCCTTGCATGTGGCTATCTTCTGAAACTATACACGTTTTTGTTGAAAACTGCTCCTCCAGGTCAGTGGCGTGATCAAGTAGGAAATGAACCACCTTAAATGAGACGTTTCTGGCGATCACTCCGAATCATTCTCGACAATCTCACCTGTCTCCGTCTTGTGCCCAGTGTTTTCAGCCCCTGTGGCACAGATTCTCCAGCCTGTTGCCCGTTAGATTCATTCGGGAGATTTTAAAACCTACCCACACCTGGACCCCATCCTGGACCAGTTAGAATTTCTGGGATGGAATCTGTATTTGTTAAAAGTTCTCTAGGTGACTCTAAATGAAAGTCAACAGCCTCCAAAAACTGCTGTTATATTCATGACTAGCTACTGAGTAGGCTGTCCAGTGTCCAATGACTGATCCAAAAAGTTGAAAGAATCAAGCACGAAGAAAATGCTCCCAGCCAATTGTCAGCATGCAGAGAGTTGCTTGGGAACCAGTACAAGAGACACCAGAAAATAGGCCAATGTTGAAGCAAGGGAACCTGAGGGGTGTGACGAATATTAGACGTTAGAATCCAAGAAAATGATTCATAGACTAGGCAAGAGGGCCTGGACCAAGGATGGGCCCTGCAGAGGCTCCTGGAGGCTGGGTTTGGTACATCTGGGAGCCTGCAATGGGCATTTTTTGCTCCACCCAGTCTCTGAGGCTGCTACCATCTACACTCTCACTACCACTATTACCCAAAAAAATAAAATAAAATCATTTTCTCCTCATAAAAAATTTTATATGGCATAAAATATATAAAAAAAGGAATTCCCGCCACCAGAGGAATTTACTATTCATAGTTTGTATTCTGACTTTTTGCAATGCAAATGTAAATATAAGTTTTTATACATTTTTGAAAGTTGCTCCCACTCAATGTGAGGTTTTTTTTCTGTAAGAATGGAATAGTCAGCTATGGTAGACTTTTATATTCTAAAGATTTAATAATTACAGTATCAATAATAGTGACAATAGATAAGGTTTATTGAGGTCCAGGGACTGTTCTGAGTGCTTTACCTGTATTATTGGCACATTAAATTATGAATCTATAGTACTGATAAAAATTATCATCTCCGTTTTACATTGAGAAAACAGAAAGTTTAAGTAACTTGTCCAAGGTCACAGAGCTATGGTAATCCAGTAGCCAAGGAGTCCAGAGGCAGGGTCAAGCTCTCACCCTCTGTTCTATAATGCTAATTATTTGTGAGAATTTTAGAAGAGTTTTTGGTTGCAAGAAACAGAAAAACAATTTATGCTAGCATAAGCAAAAAAAAAAGATTAGAGATTGAGATCATTAGAGATTAGAAAAAATCCAAGGATGGGGATGTAACTGGGGCTCAGAAACAAATGATAACAAGGGACGCTATACCTCAGGATTCCGTTCTTCTGTCTCCCTCACTTTGTTGACATCTTCCTCTGTCTCCCCAACCATGGGGTTGAAAATACGGCCACCAGCCACTCCCAAGTTTGCATAGGTCCCACCGCTTAAAGAGTCAGCTCCTTCTCTGCAGGTCTCATTTCCACAATTCCACAGAGGAGACTGGCTGGTCCATCTGGCCACGTACTCACCGCCCAACTAACTAACTAGCTGTGGCCATAGAGCAGGATCCCATTACACCAGGAGCAGCACCTATAAATATGTGGTCTGGAAGGGGAGACTCTTGAGCAGATAACTAGGGGTCCATTACTGTGAGTAACGACATGCTCTATAACTAAAGCACTCTGTAATTTTTCAAAGGCACAAACCTGAAAAACACAAATCCATATCCAAAATCTTTGAAATATAATGTAAGTGCTTCCTGAAATTTCTTGAAGCAGCTAAGAGGAGGAGTGATGTCGTATAATACACATCAAAACTTCTTTAAAAATCCTCACAAAATATTTTTCTTCTTCCTCTGTCCAGTCCCTCTTTTCTCTTAGCTCTGCTCCCGTATCCAGACCTGTTTGTTGTTGTTTTGTTTTTTCAAGTGTTTGGGTTTTTTTCTATGCCGAACTTATAGAATCACTCTGGCATTTTGTGAGTATCTGTCATTTTTCTCCACCCACTGCTCTGATCAGCATAGCAGGTATAGGATAATTGAAGATGACCAAGGGGAAAAGCTGTAAATACTTTTTGCCTTACCAAGCCTCGTCTTACTGAAATCATTGCAGTTTTCCACAAAGAAGGGGCCATCCCCATGAGGCACCCAAGGTTCCTTCCAGTTCATGCCTCAACACCCACCCCCACTTCCTTCCTGTCTTCCGCTGAGCTGAGGAGAATTCTTTCCAAGGTACTTGAGAGCATTGCCTCTCCATATAGCTGGGGCATCTAGAATTATCCTGAAGCTAAACACTGAGCGACAGGATTCAACTTTACTCCATTCAGGCTCTGTGTCTCATGTGAAGATGTATATTAGTCAGGATTACATTCTCCTGTGAATAACAGAAAACTCAATTTACAGTGGCTTAAATCAATAGAAGTTTCTTTTTTCGTATAACAAGAAATCCGGCCTTAGGGAGGGACTGATGTTGGTTCAGTTGTTCAACTCATCCCAGAATCAGAGGAAATAGGAGGATTGGTGGAAATATGAGAAAGCAGGAGTAAAAGCTGATACCAGGAAGGGTTCTCCAGTTGGATGACCAGGACCTGTTCCCAATGGGGCCCCTTGAGGACATCTGAACACTGACCTTCAGAAGTGTCCAACTAACAGATAAAAGAAAGGAGCAATTATTCATCTGTCTCCACCCCCATCAGACAAAGGCTGCCCCCTGGGATGTCATCAGCCTTGCATGCTGTGCATGTGTGAGTGCTGAGTGGGTTCCTGGGAGCCCTCTGCCGCGGCATCAGAAAAACCTGGGAGCAGGATGCAAGAAGTACTCAGGGCAGCTTAGGGAACATGCTGTCAAGTTACACTTGCAGGGAGCTGTGAGCAATGACCGGAGTAATAGGTGGGCTGCGAGGCTGTGATGCGGGACTCAAGACCTGTCTCATCAAGCTCAGAACCTTCTGACTCTGAGGTTTTTACATGCTTGCTGAATTCTGGGAAATTCTCTATTATCCTTTCTTCAAAAATGTCACACCCCCCACCCCCACCCCACACCGTCCACCCCCCTCCATTCTCCCTCTTCTTCCTGGCTTGTTTCTATACCAATGAGGACAGTAATATCCTCCATAATGCTTGATTTTCTTTTATAGATTCTTTTTCCTTATCCATTTCTGATTCCTTCAGAACAAGTTCTGCATCCCAGACTTTCTGCATGCTAGTTCATTCTTTGTCTATGTCCAGCCTGCCATTCAATTCGTTTATGATATTTGTTTCAACTAGTATATTTAGAGTTTAGTCCCTGAGCAGTTTATGACCAACCCTGGAAACAAATCCTGGAAGCTGTCTATGACTGGTGCCGGCTGACTCTGGCTGGACCCATGGTGACCAGTGATCAGGCCCTTGCTGGTCTGGATCTGATAATAGCAAACTGAGTTATTTTCTGGCTTTCAAGTTTATTCCAAGAGCCTAGGCCAAACTCTGCCATTTGATCCTGATTCCTGAGGGTTACCACAGCCACTGCTTTCTCTGTCTTCCCTCTAATGAGCTCCCTCAACAATGAAAATTCTGGTCATTCCACAAGTTTGTGGTGAAGTCTATGCTTGTTCGAAAGTCTGCTATAAATCACTCCCCTCTGATCTGAATTGGGTGTCTCTGATCCTATAAACTGTGTTCCGTCACACTTTGGGCTTCAGGGGCTCTGGCAGCCGGCCCCTGGCAAACACAAAAGTAGGACCCTTCTCTCTCCTTGTTATTGTAAGGCAGAACAGCGACAAAGCAAACAAACCAAAAAACTTCCCAGCATAGGAATCCCAGCAACTCTTCAGCTTGACATACATATTTTGCAGGACTGATAGATTATAATCAACACTGAAGCCTGTGAAGTCTTATTCTATGACCAAGTCCTACTGACAAATGCTGCAGGCTACATTTCATTTCTGGCATTTATCTGTTTTGAAGTTTTGCCTTTCTAGCACCATTTTAATGCATAGTTACCTGGAACCTGGTCTGATACTCTTTGCAAATTTTTTCTAGTTTCTGGTAGTATGCAGCCTTCGCCAATGGTTTCAAGAGTCTGCTCGATTCTTTGTCCTACCGAAAGAGCTCAGAGGATGCAGTCTCCATTCATGAATTCAGTACACCAGTCCAAACCACAAATTTCTTCTCCGCTTCGTGAAATGGCTTAATTTTGTTAAGAAATAAGGTGTCTGTCTTGGTCAGTTTGGGCTGCTATGCCAACTTACCATAGACCGGGTGCTTAAACAACAGACATTTATTAGGCACAGTTCTGGAGGTGGGAAGTCTGAGACCAGCGTGCCAGTGTGGTCAGATCCTGGTGAGAACCCACTTCCTAGTTTGCAGATGGCTGCCTTCTTACTGTGTCCTCCCACGGTGCCGAGAGCACAGAGAAGAAGCAAGCTCCCTCCTGTCTCTTCTTATAAGGGCACTAATTCTATCATGAAGGTTTCACCTTTGTGACCTAATGACCTCACAAAGATCCCATCTCCAAATACTATCACATTGGAGATTAAGGTTTCAATCTATGAATTTTATTTTATTTATTTATTTTTTTAAATGTTTTCCTATGAGGGAGCTTGGCCCTGGACTAACATCTGTTGCCAATCTTCCTCTTTTTACTTGAGGAAGATTGTCCCTGAGCTAACATCTGTGCCAACCTTCCCCTATTTTCTATGTGGAACACCCCACAGCATGGCTTGATGAGCAGTATGTAGGTCCACACCCAGGATCTGAACCTGTGAACCCCGGGCCGCCGAAGCGGAGCAAGCAAACCTAACCACTACGCCACCGGGCCAGCCCCCTCAACATATGAATTTTAAAGGGATAGAAACATTCAGTCCATAACAGAGTTCTCGAAATCTGGGTTAAAAAATGCTCAGCCGATAATTTCTAAGATCATCTCTTCAGCTCCTTCTAATTCAGGGAGCTCGTATGCCACCAACTACATGTGACAATTTTGATCCATCCAGACTCGGCACACAATTTCTCCACAGTGGTAACTCTGATCCCAGAGAAATCTCCACATTTTTCTCTCATTTGGGGGTGATACTCCAAGAACCATCACAGATTGTGTCAAATTGGCCCCCTGCTTCCTTGCTCCATATTTTCAACAGCTGAACAATGGGGAAAGTATTCCGTGGCTGCGTTCTGGTGTAATGATTTTATCCAAGGTACAGCTGTACATTATTCGAGTCCAAAATCCAAGGCATTTGCCCCCAAATGTAAGATGAATTAAACCAGACTGCCTTGCAGATGCCTCCAAGTCTGTCTCAACATGGTGACCCATCCAAGAGAAACAGAGATGTGTCATCAAAAATATCTTAGTGAAAAAAATATTTTCCTGTTTTACTAGAAGCTCTTTACAGTAGAGTGAAGGGGTTTGCACAGTGCTTCATAGAGCTGAACTTTCTGGAAATCTTCTCCCGGGGCCCTGGAGCCAAACAGTACAGCACAGAGTCCTCCTTAGAAGAAGAGGATGTGGAAGGGAAATGAACGGTTATACTTTAGAATTGCTATCTCTGAAACCATGGAATTCAAAAAGCTCTGTGCACTATCCCCTCGGAGAACTCAGAACTACCAGGCTTATATCATAAAGAAGTCCATGTTGCTGGTGCCATGCCTGAAGTGTCTACTTCTTGAATGCCTTTTCCTTGTTGGCTTCCTTCAGTAACAAGTGGAGAATGATGAAAATATTCTGGGAGGTGGCAAGATGGAAAAACTAATTTGTAATGTTGTTCTTTGAAATGCATTACATGTGTTCACATCTCTCAAACGCCTGTGTCTGTGTTCTTTGTAGGATGAATAATCATCCTGGTTTTGACTAGGACTGAGAGATTTCCTGGAACACAGGGCATTCAGTGCTGAAATCAAGAAAGTATGGGGCCAGCGCAAATGGGTTGGTCAACCTAATTCCATGCCTAAGATGAATAGAGACACTGAAATATCACTAAGAGAAATGTCTTGATTGAGGCATCATATGTTTTTGATGGCCGCACTGCATCCCAGAGCATATCTTGTAATTCTTTTCAGAACTCCCCCAGCCCTCTATCCTGCCCCAGTGCTAGTCTTTACCTATCCACATCATCTTTTCCACATCTTCCGGATGTGTGTCAACACTCCCTACTGTTAATTGTGCTCCATCCTGTATTCCAGATAACAATGCCAGAAATAGACGCAGGTTTTCAGTTTTGGCTGCAAGGATCTGGTTGTGAAACACACATATTTATATTTGAGAGGAAAGTGGTAGAGAGAAGAATCCTATGTCCTTTGGCTGGTTTGTGGAGTGAGCTCAGCGCTACACATTCAGATATGAAGTAATTAGAAATAATGAGCCGCTGGGATTACCCCAAGTCTTCCAGGAGATATAGAATGTGCCCCAAGTCATGCTGGCTGCAAAGACTAGGACTCATTATGGATAAAAGTGAGAGAATTAGATTAAACTAATTCATGGGCATATGTCCAAAGATTATTTTAAAAGATGGTAGTGGTGCCACACAAATAATTCATGGCTCCCACAAAGTCATGCCAACATTGTGAAAAGAAACCTGAGTCGCACAGCTCCAATCCAGCTGCCCTGAAGACCTAACAGTGTTATTCTTCTGGTTTGTAGCTGGGAATTCATTTAAAGGCTGGAGAATTTGGTTTCGGCTATTCTTTTCTGCTTAAGTAATGTCATAAGTAATGTCCATCAGATGTAACCCTGTCTGTGTGGATGGCGCCTTCGCTCTAGCAGAGAATCACCAGTCTCATGAAGAAAATGAAAAGTCTCTTCACCTCTTGGCTTGGTTTCTGCCTCTTGTTGTCTTTTTTTTCTATCACATAAGCATTACATTGGTCTTAATAATTTTTTCTTAAAAGTCCTGGATGTTACTATTATTTAAAAAAAAAAAGGCACTGTGCTTTCCATTACTCATATTTAAAAAGTAATAATAGCAATAAATTAATGGGAGGCCCATGACAGTGACAGTGCTGCACTACAGAGAGCCCTGAAGCCCAAAGCAGCAGTCCCCAGACCAAGAGGGGGAGAGAGCAGCTACCCTGGCTGGCTGTGGCATGGTTTCTGCCAAGGATTTCTTCTTCTCTGGAAATCACTCATAAGTGTATCATACATGTTTGAAATAGCTTTCTCCAATTTGGAAAACCATAAGCAGCAATAAACAAATGGAATTCTGGTGAAAAATCCTTTATAAGTGTGGTGCATGCTTTTACAAGTGTTTATTCAATGGTCTATTTTGCTCGTGCTTTGGAATAGCGGACTCTCATTTCTCATCCACACTTCCAGATGTGGTTGGATCCCTCTTCTGTCCACTAACTTGGGTATATTTTTCACTATTAATTATTTTTTTTTAAATCATCATAAGAAAAGAACCTAATGCTGAAAAGGGAGCCAAGAGTACAATGAAATGAAATCAATCCTGAAAACAAAGGCATCTCTTCTTTCCAAAAGCATGTGTCCCTCCACAGCCCTGCAGGGTAAACCATGTCAGTGTGGGACAGTGCCATTTCAATGAACTATTTGAATTGTCCAAAACTGAATACATGGATAAAAAGCAACAGCGGTGATGTTGCCAACAGGTTGTGCATACTTAAAACACGATGGCAGTGACATTCCTCAAGTGCGAGGGATAGCTGGAGCCAATAAGCACTAATGCATGGATATGAAGAGGTTGACTGATTAGGGTTACATGATTAAAGAAATAGGCTGAGTGAATGAACTGCTGTATATAGGGTTTGGCTCATATTTCTTGCAATGAATCTTTTGAGTACTTTTGCCTTCATTCCCAGGGAAGACACTAAATTAAAAGAGAAATTGTAAGACATTACTTTTTAAAATTCATGTAAAAGACATTGAGAATAGAAATCATATTCATGCTTCATTTTCACACACTTGCCATCCAAACATCATGGAAATAAATATATGATTTTTTTTTAAAAAAAAAAAGCTACGTTGTGGACGATGCCACAAAGGGCTCAGGTACAGGGCAAGAGAAAAATGATTTGTCTTCGTTACCATCTATCCACACATACTTTTAGTAATCATGAGACATTCTCCTTATAGTTTTGCAAGGAAAATAACAAAACTTGGGGTTTAAGTGTCAGTAACTGGCCTGAGTCCATTTGGTGGCAAAAGTAATTCTTAAGTACTGACATTACATTTCAACAGGGCATGAAAAGACTTGATTTACATTCCTTCTTGGATTAGGTTTTGTTTTTTATATTCACTCTCTTAAGATAATCAAAAGCACGTGTAGCCACACCTTGCCAGCTCCATCAATGGTGGACGGTGGATGGGATGCACAGCAGTGGTAGTGATCCTCAGGGCGAATCTCAGAGATGTCTGATGACATCTGAAGGACCATGTTGCTGCATCCCCAGCCAAAGGGGATGCTTGTGATTCCTCTTGCACGGTCTTTGAGGTGTCAGTCAGCAAAGCAATGAATGTCAACTGTTCTGAATCCCATCAGTGACTCACTCTGAAACATATATCAGCAGGAGCCTTCAGTTTTAAATAATCACTGCTCTGTGGTCAAACGGGGGAAGACTATCCCAGTCAATTTATGAGGTCTCTGCCTTCAAGTTATGGATGAAAAGAGTTTGTTGCTAGCTGGGGAAAGTTATTTATGACGTGATTGTTAAGGAAGGAATGATAGTCTTACCATTTTTTTCTCTCTCTCTCTCTTTTTTTTTTTTAACAGACTTTGGGTTTTGATGACTGCTACAGTATTTTTTGCCTATTCTTTACATATTCCTTTTGGCTGTGAGTTTAAACTAGGTTGGATTTCAAGGAGTCCACCTTAATTTGGTGACCAAAGAATCTGTAACCATAGATATTCTGCCTTCATTCTGTCTATGCCCCGCCCTATCTTCTTTCTACCTTGTCTTATTTTAAATCGTGTGGAGAAGGGATTCTAATGGCTGCATGCACCTTTTGAGATGGTTAAACTTTTTCTCATTTCAGACGTTAAGGATAAAAGATCTACATTCGATAATTTTTAAAGAATGAATCCTAATTTGAAAAATATCCAAAGTTAATTCAGATTAAGACGGTTTGCAGGATTAAAAGACTATTTTGTCAATTTCATCCTCTTTTCTTACAAAAGAGAATTTGCTTGATTTCAGTTGGGAAACTACTGCAGCTCCTAGAGAAGCAGGTTAGATAACATATATCATTTTACTAGAGGAGAAACAAATGGGGTTTATTTTCCTAACTGAGTTCACCAGATTGCATCATACCCTCTATTTTCTATTCCTGGTTTCTAGTTAGAACCCCATATGGTATTTCTCAAAAGGCAGACAGGTCCCTAACCATTTCCCTCAAGATAACCTGAATGAGGGGATGGGCTAATTGAGAAAAATGAGGATTACTGGGCCCCATCCCTAATCTAAACCAGAATCTTCAATGGTGGCTCTAAGAATCTGAATTTTTAACAAGCTTCCCAGATGAGTCTTAAGACCTTAAGTTTTGGGAATGACTGCTATGGGATGTCATAAGAGATTCTAGAGTGTAGACTGACAGGATTGCTGCTTGCTTACCCCAATGCCAGTTCTCACTCATTTCTCAAGTAATAGAACCCCTGAATCTTAGCCAGGTGCATGGCTTCCTAACCACAGGTATGGTAGTTTGACTAAGTCCAGACCATCACAGAGATGTAAGCAGAAGTGCTGTGGGGACCTTAAGAGACAGCTGACACATGCCCTTACTGCTTCTTTCTTCTTCCTTCTTCCTGGCTGGAATCAGCATGCGAGCTTCCAACTTGGAAATGAGGCGACAAACTAATAAGGGCAGAACAGCAAAATAGAAGGAACCTTGAGTCTCTGATGCTCCTGAGCTGATGCTCAGGAGCTCCCAAACATGCTAACTTTACATCTCTTTTACATGATAGAGAAATAAATGTCTGACTGGTTTAATTTGTAAATTACTCATTTTTGTGTTTTGTTTTGGTTTTAGTTGGGAGGTAGGTTGGGGTAGATAGTATATGCAGCTAAACCTATTCCTAAATGATTCAGACACCAGGAGAAATAATCTCCTTTCCCCTCCAGAATCCTATAACCTGCCTATTGCCTATAAGCTGATTTCTTATAAGCAGGCAGGCCGTTGTGGGAGAATGAGGTTCAGTGATGGGTTCCCTCACTCTGGATTCACAGCTTTAGCAGCTCCTAGGTCACCAGAGCAGGAATAAGGGCTGATCAAGTTGTGGGGGGCCCTGCAACCTTGTGCAATCCGTCAGAGTTCATGAAAGAGTATAGTGAGGTGAAAGAGCAAAGACAACGGCAGAGTCAGACTCCTGGGGTCTGGATCTTGGCCCCTCACTAATTTCCCATGTACTCTTTGGCAAGTTATCAAATTCATTCAAACTTCGGTGTCTTGTGCTCTAAAACGAGGATACTTATAAAACCAACCTTGCCTCAGGTTATTATGAGAATTAAATGATATATATAAAGTCTTGTATCAACAATTTCTCTCAATAAATAACTCTCACAAGTGTTATTTTTGGAACCCATAAGAAGAAAAGTGAAACATCAGGAAGCATAGTTATGAAGTTCCCTCTACCACCTACACCACAGCCTGACTTTCTTCCAACTTGGGAAATAAATACTGTAAGAGGGTGAGTTTTGGAGGGAGAGAGATGTTTAAATAGGATTTTGAAGTCTCTACTATTGCAAAGCAAAGAAATCATCAGTAAAGTTCTGTGTTGTTCTTGGGGAAGAAAGGAAAGTAATTCTAGTGAGGATAAGGGAGGGAAATGAGGCAGTGGTGAAATGGTAGTTATGTTATTGACTGGATGATCTCAACCAAGACACTTACACCCTAAGCTGCAGTTTCCTTTTCATTAGGATGGAGATCATATTATCTCCCTATGGGATAATTGGGATGAATAAATGAAATAATCATGTAAACATGCTTTGTAAATTATAAAGAGCTATAGATATGTAGGGTTTTATGATATATTCAGACTCCATGCTACATTCCAAGGTGTAGCAGGAACTCTTTAAAGTGGGTTTCCTCTGTGCCAATTAACCTATGCTTCTGGAAGAATCTGGGAACAGAAACTTTGGGCATTCTCATCTCCAACTACTGGCTTTCCAAGGCAGTACTGGCCGTATTCTTACAGGTAACCACCAGAATAATATGTCAATGCATCTCAAAAATCTGTCAGCTGTACACCCAGCTTAGTTGCCACTTTATCCATTTCATTGGACAAAATTAAAGAGTTTTGTGGGGCTGGCCCCGTGGCCAAGTGGTTAAGTTCGCATGCTCCGCTGCAGGCGGCCCAGTGTTTCGTCAGTTCGAATCCTCGGTGCGGACATGGCACTGTTCATCAAACCACGCTGAGGCGGCATCCCACATGCCACAACTACAAGGACCCCCAACAAAGAATATACAACTATGTACTGGGGGGCTTTGGGGAGAAAAAGGAAAAAAATAAAAAAATCTTTAAAAAAAAATTAAAGAGTTTTGGAAGGCTAGTATATTTGAATATTAGGAGGAGATGCAGAAATCTTTTATAAATGTAGTGGACATGCACAGCAGGGGGCTATACTCACTCCATCATGCTTTGAAGCTCTTAGAGAACATCAGGGATCAAAAACACTACCTATCACCTCTGCCCAGTCACAAGAATGAGTTCTTTCCTCAAAGGTAAATGCTGGCTGTTACGAAATATGTATTTATTCACAAGCTTCACACCTGCTTAATTCCTCAGTTGCATTATGTTGTAGGTCTTTATAAATCCTTGTACACATTTCTCTCACATGGATATGCTCTTAGATTCATTTTCAGGTTTCTGGAAGGCAACAATAGTTTTTATCATACTCTTTTTTTTTTTTTAATGGACAATTTGTGTGTGTGAGGAAGATTGACCCTGAGCTAACATCTGTCACCAATCTTCCTCTTTTTTTTAATTTTATTTTTCCTTTTTCTCCCAAAGCCCACCGGCACATAGTTGTGTATTTTGAGTTGTGGGTCCTTCTAGTTGTGGCATGTGGGACGCTGCCTGACGAGCGGTACCATGTCCGCGCTCAGGATGTGAACCAGCAAAACCCTGGGCCGCTGAAGTGGATCATGGGAACTTAACCATTCGGCCACAGGGCTGGCCCCTTATCATACTCTTAATTCAACAACCAACCTGTCTGGATGTTTAGTACTCTATATGGAGTTTTCAATGAGGTGGATGCCTAGCCGTGACCAGGCCCTGACCTCTCCTTCCTTTTTGAGTCCACTCTGTGTCAAGGCTACATTGGGTGCTAAGCTATGGATATAATCATGCTCATGAAGCCCACCCTTCTACAGGAGAATTACTTTATACAAAGACACAAAATATCTTTGATAGGCGTTGGGAAAACAGAGTGTAATGACGGAGGAAGACTTGAAGAGATAGATTACTTAAAAGCTAAGATAGGAAGGATGGGTAGAAACTGATGCAAAGGCCCTAAGTGTGAAAAGAGTCGATATGGACCCGGATCTGCAAGAAAATCAGCAGATTGGAATGTAGAAGGGAGATGGAGGCGTTCGAGAAGTAAGCAGCAGCCATATCATGCCTGTCCTGTGGAGCATTTAAATGACTTTTGTATTAATCTAATTGCAATGGGCAGCCACTTAGTTGTTTTAAACAGAGGAATGACCTAACCCCCTCTGCATGTTAAGATGATGCTGCCGACTATTGTGGGGATAACCAGTTAGGAGGCCCCTCAGGTGGCTGCTCTGGAAAGAGCAGCAGCTTAGACTGGGCTGGCACCAGTAGGGTTGGAGAATTTGGGGATCTGCTATCTCTCACCTTGCAGTGAGGGATCTTTCAGTGGAACCATCTCAGTTCCATGGAGCCTTAGCAGTGAGAGATGAGAATGACTAAGGGAACCTGTATTTGTAAGCAGCACCAGGGTTATCTTACAAACACAATGTTTGAGAAGTCTTATTAGGATTGAACTGTCACTTCTGAATCTTCTTCCTTTTTTTTTTGATAACGGATTCCTCAAAAGATCAGAATCCCCTAGTCTGGGTCTACCCCTGGCCCAGTCTTCTGCAAACTTTCGAAAACATCAGATGTAACTGTAACCAAACTTTTAGTTTAGTCTTAAACAAAAACATGGTGTTCCATAATGAAAAATATAGTTCTTCTAACCAAGGATCAGTAGAGTGTGCACTGTAAGCTTTTCCAATAGTAGTGATGAAATTGTACAAATCCATCCACACATTTTCCCGCCTCATAGCATAAATGTTCAAGAATGCTAGTGGATATAACTCACAGCCTTCTGTCACGCAACAGAGCAAAATTAACCAAATCCAAGCCACAAACCACCCTAGCTCCATGTTAATAACGTGGTCAACAGGCTGGATTAATGATACTTAATTAGTTTTTTTCATTAGTGGCAGTGACAAACAAATTGTCCTCCAATGGGCAAAAAATCAAGGAACTCAACCAAAAAGATGTCTAAATTATACTGCTCAACGAAAAAGTAAGCTGAAGAGTAATAAAAATAGTATAATGTAATGCCATGGTCAGATTTGTATTTGCTAGATAACTTTGGGGGCCAGATGGAGACTGACTTAGGGGAGACAGCCTCAGACAAGCACATTCCACACCCAGGTGATGCAGTCTCGCCCACACCCCCTGACTTTGTCCCATCTCAGGAAGAGGCACACGCTTGTCAAGAGAAGAGTCCAGACTCTAGACGCAGCCCCTCACTAAATTCCTGACTAAACTGTCGATACTTGCCGCACAAAATTTTTGTCAGGATTAAATGACATAGTGCATATAAAAACTACAGGTAGTAAGAAGTCAGCAAATGTTACTTCCCTCTCACCTCTTTTTTGATAAAGTAATATAATATTCTAGACTAGCGATTCTCAATGTAGGTTTTGAGGTTCAATTTTCATCACATGACTAAGGATATTGATTTAAAATACAGATCTCTGGGCCCTTCCCTGGCTCTCTGAATCCAAGCGGTGGTGCCTGGGAATCTGCATTTTATCAAACCCCATTTGATTGTGATGCCCACAACTTGAGAACCACCTTCCAGACTAGCAGATACAACCTTAGTGATTCTTCCGTTGTTTGAAAGGCATATGGGTTTGTTCTGTTGTGTTTTTTCTCTTCCCCAGCCATTGATAAATCTCTGAAAGTTTAGGCCCAGGCTTTCCATCAGATAATCCAGCAGAGGCTCGGTTCAATAAACAATGACTAAAGACTTGATTGATCTAACGGCATGCAAATAACATTGTTACGGTAAAACTTCTCCTGTCACTGTAAAAATCTTCAAGCCTTACAGTTTATTCACTGTTGTTATTGTCCTACAAATCCTTATTTGAAGTTTGTTTTTGGGGAGAGGTAGCAAATCCCTTGCCGCAAATCCCTAAATCAGAATGAGAAAGTCGGGGTTCCTGGCTCCTGTTTTCAACTCCTTGGCCTTCCACCCCTCACCACCCCCCCACAGTCTTGATATTTTGGGACTAGATATTTTTATCTTGTTTGCTTACTCTTTGCTGTTTTTGAAAACATGCATCTATATCTGGAACTCGGGTCTAGTTTCAGCAATTGTGAGAAGACTATATTTTCATATTTCCTTGTTTTAGTGTGTAAGTCCCTCTCCCAAAAATATAAGAATTCCATGACAAGTAGTGAAAGAAATGGCTCTTTTGCCACTGCCATCTTCTCTCCTGGCAAGTGTGACCCAAGGGGTCCATCATTTTGTGAGGACGCAGATGAACTGCCTGGGTTGCGAATTCCGGTGACCTATGACCCACCTTTGCTTCTCAGAAGCTTTATTGTCCTGAATTTATGTAGGGATAAGATGCTGTGTAAATCTCCCCTGAAAGCCCCGTGCAGGCAAAAGAGGGGGATGCTTCAGGTCTGCGAACACGTGCGTCATCTGTTTGACTTATATGGGCACCCTAGGGCTTTCATTTGGACCAAAAAGTGGAAACCGAGCTTTCATTGTAAACAGATGGTGCTGCTAACAAGGAAAGGAAAAACTTCTTCCAGTCATTCTCCCGTACTAGAGACCTGAAGATTTTGTTTTAAAATCAAACAAACAGAACTATCAAACACTCCTTCTCCCCCATACCTCATAGGCTCTAGGTCAAAACACACACACACCCCCTCGCGAGCATACCAAACCTGGTCTCCATTCCTTACTTCTCCCCTACTTCCTCGTCCTCTCCCCATGCCAAATTCTACATTCCTTTGGTGTAGATACTATAAATATAAAATGAACAAACTCAATCCCAAATCACAAGGGGGCTTTTCTTTGCATGACCACAACATAAGCATTTGTCCATCATTTGGGGATTTTTATGAAGCCTCTAAGAATGTTCAGAATTCCAGTCTTGCTCAAACAAAGTCTCGCTGGTCAGTGTGATTCAGATGTTGAATCTTGAGACAACTTCGGAATTTCTGGTTAGAAGAAAACATAACCCTGAAGTGTTTCGATGTGAAAGATTTCCATGTTTTTCCCCACTTCACCTATTTTCTTTCAGGCCAGAAAAAGATATGTGGAAATTCTTATGTTTCCTTTAACATGAGGAATTTGAAGTTGATTGTAATCTCCCTGTCTCTGACCCCTAGAAAGAAGTAGCATTATTATGCTATAATTGGGTCCTTACTTAAATTTCTCCATTAGGTAGCATCTTGTTACATAACCACTTTATGCTTTTAAATCTGAATATCATTGATAACAATCTCCTGACAGATCATAGCTCTGGGGCCTAAGTTTGAAAATGAATCATCTGGACCCCAGAGATGTTCTTCTCGAGCATTCAAGAGGAAGGAGACACCGGAGGCTTATCCCGTCACCTGTGCCTTGGGGCAGGACCACACTCAAACTGCCGGAAAGAGATGAGGATCTCTTTTATTTTTAAAGTTGCCCAGAAAAGCAGATTCCATGACCTCCCTAGGTAAACTCTCCACTGTTTCAACAATGTTAGCATTTTCAGAAGAGAGTTAAATCTACCATCACTACTTATTATTAATTTGAAACTCTGTCAAATTATCAATTTGAACTGCTTCGGGCTCTAGAAAACCTCTCTCCCCACATCAAGGCCTTTCTGCAGTGCATCTGAAAGCTGAATTACCTGTCTACTTGTGTAAGAAATAGTGAGGAAATAACATTTCCCATCTGTTTAATGTGGATACCTGCTCTGCCCAACTTAATATTATGGGGTGCATCAAAAGAGATCACGTGTCAGTCTGCCCAAGTGGAGTATTATTTGTTTCACCACCAAAATAATCATTCTAAAGCTGAATCTGGAAGCAGTCATTTTAAATTTGCTGTATTATAGAAATAATAGGGACTCCTGAACAACAATACTGTAAATATAAGCCTAAATGACAGATACAAACATTTTGTTCATGAAATAGCATGTAAGTACTCATGCAAGCCATCTAGGTGCTGAGATCTCACAAAGCCCCAGGAAAACAATTTTTCTCCCTGAAGACGAGGGACTCATCTGGAGAGCAACAGCAGAAAGCTATATCCACTGTTTTGTTACAGCAGATGCAGGAACTGAGCGAGCAAGGATGGAGGCAGGGGACTGCATCACAAAAACGTACGATACACAGGTAGATCAAGGTGATTCAGAAAGTCTGAGTGAGAAAGAGTAAGACAAGACATACTGGGCAAAGGGAATTGAAAATAAAGTAAGGTTATGACCATACTATTAGATAAGGTAGAATTCAAGCCAAGAAATCAATATCAGAAGAAGGGTTTGAGGTTTGTTTGTTTTTTTTTTTTTTTGAGGACGATTAGCCCTGAGCTAACATCTGCTGCCAATCTTCCTCTTTTTGCTGAGGAAGACTGGCCCTGAGCTAACATCCATGCCCATCCTCCTCTACTTTACATGTGGGACGCCTGCCATAGCATGGCTTGATGAGCGGTGCCATGTCCGCACCTGGGATCCGAACCAGCAGACCCCAGGCCTCCGAAGCAGAACATGCGAACCTAACCACTGTGCCACCGGGTCGGCCCCTTGACTTTCTAATACTAAAAAATGAAACTCAAAATGAAGCTGTAACAATTATGGATATATATTCACCAAATAACATAGAAGCCACATTATAAAGCAGAAATTACCCAAGATGCAAGGAGAAATACACAGAAATGAAAATTCTCTCAGTCCATGATAAATCAGGTGAAAATATGAGAAGTATAAAGAAGACATAAATAACATAATTAATAATAAGATATATGTTATTCAACTCTGTATGCTGAAAATACAGGTAGCATTGTTTTTTGAAGTGACCAAGTAACATACTTGAAAATGGACCATAAATCAGTCCACAAAGAAAAAATCAATTCTAAAAGATAGAAACAGGCAATATTCTTTGATCACAATGCAATAAAGCAAAAAATTATCAAAATTTCAATTATGAATATCAATGCAAAATTTCTAAATAAAATATTAGTAAATAGCATCTACCAGCATATTAAAAAATATTTATCATGGGGCTGGTCTGGTGGCACATCCGTCAAGTTCTCACACTCTGCTTCTGCAGCCTGGGGTTCGCTGGTTCGGATCCTGTGTACGGACATACGCACTGCTTGTCAAGCCATGCTGTGGCAGGCATCCCACATATAAAGTAGAGGAAGATGGGCACGGATGTTAACTCAGGGCCAATCTTCCTCAGAAAAAAGAGGAGGATTGGTGGCAGATGTTAGCTTAGGGATAATCTTCCTTGAAAAAAAAATTATCATGACTAAGTGGAGTTTATTATAGGAATGCAAAGATAGTTCATTACTAAGAAATTTATTATATTCCATTGAATTAATAGATGTAAGGAGAAAAATTATACGATCATTTCTAAAGATACTAAAAAAAGCATTTGAACAAAAGCCAATAATCATACTTGATCCCAAAAAAGTCCTCAATAAAATAAGAATTAATATTTCCTAAGCATAATAAAATGCATCATTTTCAGTCCCAAGCTCATAGCGTGCCTATTGGGGAAACACTGGAGACATTGCCATTAAAATCAAATATAAGACAAGAATGCCCACTATGACTACTGTTATTTAATATGTTATGTACCTAATAGAAATAGAATTAGAAAAAAGAAACTAAAGTATAAAAATTGGAAAACAGAGAATTAACTTTTATTTTTGGATGATATAGGTAGAAATATAAGAGAATTGAGAAATATCTACAAACAACAAAAGAATTTAGTAAGACAGAATGGTACAAAATGAATACACTGTAATTAGTTGATTTTATCCAGTAAGAAGATATAATGAGCTAAGACCCCATTACAATAGTAATAAAAAGATAAAATACCTAGGAATAAATGTAACAATAAATGTGCAAGACATATAGGAAGAAAACTGTAAAATGTTCCTGAAGGACACAAAATAAGATTTGAACAAATGGAAAGATCTACCTTTCTCTTGGCTAGGAAAACTCTACAACATAAAGATATAGATTCTCTATATGTTAATTTTCTAAATTTAATTCTAATAATAAAAATAGTAATAAAGGTATCTATCATTGTTATTATTTATTTACTCTGACATACACATGGAAAAATAAACAAAAAGGAAAACTAGGAAAATCTGAGAGAGTAGAGCAATGAGAGAATTACACCCATGAGATATTAAAATTAAAAGCCTCAGTAATTAAAACAGTGTGGTAGGGGCACTTGAGCTAAGAGATCAACCAAGGAAAGAGAATAGAATGTCCAGAAATAGACCCAACCACATGTATGAATTGCATACATGATTAAAATGGCATCTCAAAACAGTAGGAAAAAAATTACTATCAGAAAGTGATAGTAGGGCAAAGCACAGGCAAAAGAAGCAAAAACAGTCAAGAGGGACTACACCAAACTTGAAAAGCTTTGCACATCAAAGGACACAATCCACAGAGTGAAAAACCAACCTTGGAATAGGACAAAGTATTTGCAAATCATATATCTGATAAAGGGTTAATATCCAGAATACATAAAGAATTCCCACAATTCAAACAACAAAAACTCCTACAACTCCTACAATAAAAAAACCAACCCCATGAAAAAATGGCAAAGAACTTGAACAGACACTTCTCCAAAGATGACATTCAAATGGCCAACAAGCATATGAAAAGATGCTCAACATCATTAGTTATTAGAAAAATGCAAATCAAAACCACAATGAGATATCACCTCATACTCAGCCACTATCAAACAAAAACAAACAAACAAAAAGAAAATAACAAGTGTTTGCAAGCATGTGGCAAACTTGGAACCCATGTGCTCTGTTGATGGGAATGTAAAATAGTGCAGCTGTTATGGAAAACAGTATAGAGGTTCCTCAAAAAAATGAAAAATAGACTTACCATGTAATGCAGCAATCCCACTTCTGGGCATATATCCAAAAGAATTGAAAGCAGGATTCAAAGAGATATCTGCTCCCCCATGTTCATAGCCCCGTTATTTACAATAGCCAAGAGGTATAAGCAATCCAAATGACCATCAACAGATGAAGGGATAAAGGAAATGTGGTATACACATACAATGGAATATTATCCAGCCTTAAAAAGGAAGGAAATCCTGTCATATGCTACAACATGGATGAACCTTGAGGATATTATGCTAAGTGAAATAAATCGGTCACAGAAAGACAAACACTGTATGATTCCACTTATATGAGGTATCTAGAGCAGTCAAATTCCTAGAAACACAAAGTAGAATGGTAGTTGCCAGGGAATGGGGGGAGGGGGAAATAGGGAGTTGTTGTTCAGTGGGCATAGAGCTTCAGTTTTGCAAGATGAAAAATTTCTAGAGATCTGTTGCACAACAACGTGAATATGCTTGACACTTCTGAACTATATACTTAAAAGTGGCTGAGATGGTAAATTTTATGTTTTGTGTTTTTTACCACAATTAAAAATTTTTCAAATTTTTTTTTTAAAGTGGTAGTGGGGAAACTGGATCATTAACTGGAACAAAATAAAGCAGGATCCATCCCTTAATACCTTATAAACTGAATCAGGATAAAATATAAATGGACCAAATATTTCAATGTCAAAAAGTAAAATCACAAGTATATGATATTGGAAAGGACTTTCTACATACTTTCTCTGACTACATAAAAATTAGAAACTTTTGCACATCACAGGATACCATAAGCCAAGTCAAAAACCAAATGAGAAGATAATCTGTAGCTTATAACACAAAGAAACAGTCTTCTTAACATATATGGAGTTTCAAGAAATCTATAAAGAAAAAGACTAGGAACTCAACAGAATATGGGCAAAGTATATAAAGAGAGGCCACAACAAAGGAAATGGAATTGAGTCTTAAACATATGAAAAAGTTGCTCAACCTCACTCAAAATCAGAGAAATGCAAGTAAAAACTATCTTGAGACATCATTTTTCACCTATCAGATTGTTAATTACCCAGAAGTTTGATTACGTACTCTATTGGCAAGGCCGTGGGGAAACAGCATTATTCAACATTGTTAGTGGGAGTGTCAACTGGTTTAGCTCTTTGAAGGGCAATTTGGCTATATCAATCAAAATTATAAATACATAATCCAGTAATCCCCTTGTGGGAATTAATACCAGAGATACACCTGCACAAGTGTAAAAGGTCATATGTGGAAGTTTGTAACATTGTTTAATAGCAAAATATTAGAAACAACTCAAATGTCTATCGGTGGGGTCTTGATTAAATAAATTGTGGCCCATTTATCCCAGGGAATGCTGTGCAACATTGAACATGAACATGTTTTATGCTCTGATATGTATATGTATCACGTCTCTCCTCTTTTCAAGACCCTCCCATGGCTGCCCATTGCTCTTAGAGTAAAAGCCAAAATCCTTACACTGACTTACAAGATTCGACATGAGCTGGTCCTCTCTTGCCTCTCTGATCTCCTATGACACTCAGCTTCACTTTCTCTGCTCCAGCTACACTGGCCTCTCTGCAGTTCCTCATATGTGTTAGTCGTTATCCCACTTCAGGGCCTTTGCAATGGCTGTTCTCTCGGCCTGGAACACCATACTCCCCAAATAATCCCAAAGCTTACTCCCTCACCGCCATGAAGTCTTTGCTTACATGTCACTTTCTCAATAAGGCCACCTCTGACTACTCCATTTAAAACTAAAATCTCCTCCCCAACATTCCCGGTCCCCATTATCTTGCTCTATTTTTTCAATTACTCCTATTACAGTCTAACACAAAACATAATTTTCTTATTTATGATGTTTATTGTCTGCTTTATGTGCTTCCCTCCCCAAGGTTTAAATGCTACAGGGCAGAACTTTTTGCCAGTTTGTCCATTTCTGTATCTGTAGCACATAGAACAGTACTTGGCATATAGTAAGTGCTTAATAAGTGTTTGTTTCCAAATTAATGAACCATTGAACATATGATATAGAAAAGATCCTACAGGATATTTAAACGAAGGAGTAAGATAATGGACAGTAATTGTCCTGGATATAGTATTTTTAAGAAATAAAGAAAGAAGAGTTAAGAATTTATATTTGCAGGTTTGTGCGTAAAGAAACCTGGAAGACTACAGAAAACATTGATAAGTGGTTACCTGCGAGGATATGTATGGACTGGACATAGGGAAACCGTGGTAGGAAGGAAACTGCAGTGTGTATAGCTTTATTTAAATTATATGAATGTATCACTTATGAAAACATTGACCTATAGCCACACACACAAGCTGACGTATGGCTCCCAGACAGAAAGTTCCTAATTCAGTAGTTCTGAGCAGGGCCCAGGGAATCTGCATTTTCAACAAGTTCCCCTTCCCCTCTTCTGAGACAGGTGCTCTACAGACCACACACACTGAGAGCGCGGTCACCACTCCCTCTCCTGACCCCAGAAACTCTCCGGAACATTCAGCATTGGGTTAGTTCTCAATTGGAACACAAGCCAATAGGCAGAGCATAGAAACGAAAGGTGGGGTTTCCAGAAACATTTGGCACCACTAATAGCTGCAACCCAAAAGGTAGCCTCCTGGGGTATAGGATATGGAAGGACAGCAGAAATTTCATCTATCCCTTCAGTCTCATCCACACACCCACACATGACCACCGAAAGGGTTGCCATCTTTGACTAGGTTATTTACACATGTTGGATGTTACAATGAAATTTCGGACTTCCAAAATGTTCACAGTTTTAGCAAGGCAGTCAAAGGGGCTGCTCAGGTTGCTGTGCTCATGGTGAACACATACTGAACCTCCCCCACACCCCAATTTGTCCTTCTGCTTTTGCCTGGGCATTTTAATCAAAAACATATTTCCCCTAATGCCCAGAGGAAAGACTATTCTAACACCCCTTCCTGGAGATGAGAAAGGTGGTTAGGACCTGAATTGTTTCTTAGTGAGACGCACCCAACAAGGCCACTCTGCTTTACTGTGATGCCTTTCAGAGGAACAAAAGTATTTGACTCTGTTATTCAGTGACTCTAGCAAAACTCTACAAATGAAGTGCAGAGGAAGAAAACTAAAGGACCTAATGACATACAGGGACTAAACCTACTAATCCCAGAATATTTTCAGTTTGAAAAGTAATCTCATGCTTACTAACTTTACATTGATTCCCAAAGGAGAGAGGAATTTTAATAAGGGAGAAAGAAATTCACTATTTTATGATCCATCACTTCCTCAGCATAATAAAAATAAACTAAGAAGGATACACGCCAAACTCTCAACATTTTATTTTCACTTCAAAAAACATTTTTTGCCTTATCTCTATCTGGACCTCTCAAGATGATTCTCTTTCTGGAACAGACCTTCCGATAGGGTTTCTAATTGACTTCAAGAATCTATCATGCCATTGACGTTTTATACGCTACATTAAAATTCATAGCTTCGTGGGTCCCCTACAAATTTCTTCCTTAAATTTCCAAATACAATCCTGGGTTTCTGTTTCCCAGATTGACCCATGATAAGCTGTTCTGTGATTCGACGATGAGAAACAATGGAAGCGGTGAAATCATCTTTAAAACTGTTTAAAAATTAGGCCTTGTCTGCCAATCAGTTATAGCTGGGAAGTAACTAGGTCTTTATTAAAGGGTTGGTTTTGTTTCTTCTATTGTTTCTCCATAACATCTGTCTGTGTGGTAACTGAGTCACTATGACATAATGCTGCAGAGGCTGTAGGACACCAGACCCATGTACATATTCCTCTCGCAGTGAGTCGCAATCTTGGGTCTGTTCCCTAGATGTTGGTGGAAAGACTTGATTAATGGCGGGCTTGTTCAACATAAAAAAGAACAAAAACCAGATTTACTCTTGGCATTCCCCTTCCTAAGGGCTTCATGTGTAATGTAGTAATTAATTTATAGCTTTGCAATAAGGCAGCATCAGAGAAGCAATTTAATTCACGAGAAGTAACGCAGATGGAGAGCGTCACTGAAAGATACCCCCTGCGTGGAAGGGTATATAAGGAAGCTCCAGAGGGAAATGGATTTCTTTTATAATGAATACAAATTCGCTACTAGTTACCACTTGGATTTCCCCCCAAGGTGTCTTGAGAGACAGCATGTTGACTAAACGCACAGAGGTCTTTAGGAAATGCTTCAATCCACACTTGAACGGGCTTTAGAAACCGTGGGTGGAACTTGCTCATTACCTTCTCCATGGGTGACTGCAAGCCCCGGACAAAGTAAGAGCCTTTTCTAAGTGTACTAAGGGCTGGGAGTAAGGGGAGATGGACCGCCCGCCGGCCCCTCTCAGTGTTATTTCTGGAAGTTAGCAGCATTCCTCCCCAGGACACACCCTCTCCCCCTCCCCAGCAGCCCCCTCTCTGACACACACCGCGCACACGCGGCTCCTTGGCGAGACGCGGCGCACTGGCGGCTGCAGCCGAACTGTCGAGACGCAGCCTGCTCGCGGCTGCCTCGCCGCCAGGAGGCTTCCAGGGACCCGAGGACGCGAAGACGTCTTCATTGCAGCCTGCAAGGGGCCGGGCTTTTGGCAGCTCGGCGGCCCGTTCATTTTCTCTGTTGTGTCCTGCAAACTAGACTGAACTCGGAGCCCTGAAGTTGCAAGCTAGGAATCGCTGAGATCTGAAAGACCCCCGAGAGGAGCTTCTTTAGGGGCAAGAGGGGGTTTCCTGCTCAACTGGTAAGTGAGAGCATTTATATATGTAGGGCTGCAGGAAAGAACGCTTTGCAGCGTTTCCCGGCAGTAGCATGCAGATACTTCTGTGAAACGTACAGTTCTCGGGGTTTACTTGCAGTGAGCTCAGAAGACGGTCTTCCGCCACGGTTTGCCTAATCCCCACCTCGGACCGCTCTTAGGGGGCGGGGGGGGGGGGGGGGCGGGCGGTGAGTCCTGCTCCGCGCGGCTTCTCTGTTGTTAGAGTTGGGCTGGGGGAGGGGAGAGAGGCGTGAGGTTGAATCCCCCTCCCTTTTTTTCCCATTAAAAAGTGATACTTTGAGAGGTGCTTCGCTTTCAGGCGTTTAAATATCTGCAGCGGATGCGCCAGGTTTGTTTGTATTCTTTCTAATTTCTTGGTAATCTGCTCCATCCCTGGTTGAAGTAGAAGGAAACTTTCACGGAGCGAGCAATCTCTGCCAGCCTAACTGCTGCTCGGTTGCTGAATGAACTTTAGCTGGAAACACTTTAACGGAAGGTTTTGGTGATTTTACCCAGGAGAAATCTGGGCGTTTTCACACCTGTTGCTCTTCGTTTGCCCCAAAGTTGTCTGTTTGTTGTCTTGGGTTTCACTTGATGGCATTCCTTTGTCTAACAAAATCGAATGCTATCGTTCTCATTCCCTTGTTCTCCTCCAAGCCCTTTGGACCAGTCCTGTCTTCGTTAGCATTCAGTTGGCTGCGGTTCTCAGGGAACAAGTGGCAGGCAGAATACAATAGGGAAAAATGCATTCCTGATGACTCCTCTACCATGGAAAGACTGAACTGAAAAACTGACAATTCTCCATTAGTTTTAATGGAAAGCATTGCCGTCACTGTTCTATAAATATTCAGTTTTGGTGAATTCTTGATATTAGCTAATCCAGAGGTAACCAGCATGACTTTTAAAGAGATTCCTCCCAAGCTACCAGCGTTACAAGCATAAAGACCCTGACACCTGAGCCCTAGGGATGCTGAAGTCACCTCTCACTTGACAGGCACGTAGGCTGTTGATGAAAGAGAGGGGTGATGTGGTGTGTGACAAGGGCGAGGGAGGAGAAGCGCCTGAGAAGGGGGCTGAAGTTTGTTTTCAACTTTCTGATGATGAGGAAAATCATCAGGATAAATACAGTTTAACATCCTGGTAGGTTAAGTTGAATTCTTGTCCACATGATGATAAAGACTTTCAATAGCTCTTCTCACACTTGCAAGTGGAGCTCAGTGGAATGCTTGTTTATTTCTGTTGCTGATGAATCCATGGGAAATCTCTGCTGAACCCAGCAATTTACAAGTCCTAGCTTATAACTGCCCACATAATGGCAAACAGGTTATTTTCAGTAACCTAAGAGTCTTGCATTTTCTCTGACCATTGTTTTAGAGGTTACATGAAGGTAGTTTGAGCATGCATTTGAGCTTTCCCCTCACCCCCAACTGAAACGGAAAGTTATCCTTGGGTGTCTGATGAAAAAGATAATTGCCAGATATGTTACCAGGCTATAAAATAACATGTTTCTGAAAAGATTACAGCTACTAGACATTAGTGTCGCCAGCTACTATATAATCTTTCATTGTTCCTTCAGGAAGGAGACCCACCTTGATCAACACTGTTTTCATTTGTTTGTTTGTTTGTTCTGTGATCCTGCTGGGTCTTTTTTCCTTTTTGCTATTGGAAATCTCCCTTCACTTAGGTGAAATCACAGACTAGAATTAGCAGCAATGATTGCTTTCTAGGGCTAAAATTAGAACAGTCCACAGGACTGTCCAGGCATATCCTTCTTGTCTCATAGAAGATTCTGCAGTCTCCCTTCAAACTCCCACTTTAGCAATTATTGGAAGATGATGCTTACGTACTCTTGAAAATAGCATTTTTATTTGGACAGGTTTTTCCCTTAAGCTTTAATCATACTTTATCAATGCATGTTGAACTTTGGTTCTCTGAGGTGCCTACAGGCACACCTAATACATTTACCATCCCTTCAAAGTCTATACACTTAACTCTTTGAACAGTTCCTTTTAAAAAAATAAACAAAAGTTCCAGTGGCACTTGCAGAATACAAGACTGGGTCCTCTGATGTGATGGCAGATGGCAGTCGCTTGAGCTTTGTTTATGCCCAGGATAAGCTCGGTGTCACTTAAATTAATCATGAATTGAATAATTGATTTCTGACACCTTGGGCTGCTCTTAATCTCCAGCTATAAATTTAAAGATCAGTTACTATTGAGATCTAATTCACTTGGAAACCCTTTCAAAGCCTGTCAAACGATTTTACAGCTGGTCAAATCTAAGTCACAGTATACATTATGAAATGCAATGACATATACACGTCAGGCTCTCCTGGCTTTCCCATTTCAATGACGGGCTTCAGTGACCTTCCCATTTGTTGGTCAGCTCCAAAGATGGTGGGGCTGATGGATACAATGGGTTTCTGTAAATGTAATTAAACGTGTCTCTGCCAGCTGCCTGTGGTATTCGTGAATGTTTTCATAAGAAAAGCTGTTCTTCGGCTTTATCTGCCCACTGTGGTTTGTGGCATGTTGTGCTATTCTGCAGCCGGTGCAGTTTTTTCCTGAATGATTGAGCTATGATGTCATGTGCTATCTCAGCGCGGAACCCTTTCAGGGCTTTGCTGGGGTCTGTGTGCCTGAGCGAAGGGAGTGGAAGCTCCCTCTGAGCACTCTTGGTAGCGACTCCCCGTCTACTCCAGCACATTCCATTGCCTGGAGACCAAAGCCACCAAATGATTTGCGGTCAGAGTGATTTGGGGCTGGTTAGAGATGATTTAAAAGGAAGGTTATGGGCATATGAAGTGTAGGGTAAAGAAAATATATTTTACTACTTTATTGAGACCACATGGCTCCAACTTGAACTTTTTTTTTTAACATGGAAATTGCTGGCTGAACTGGCTCACAGTGTTTTTTTCCTTTTTATTACTTAGAGCAAGAACTATACTTTCTATTTATTGTAGGCTTGACCTCACCATTATTTCTGAAATTTGAAACATTTTTTCTGCTTAAGAAAATGGGGAAGAGTAGGATTTCTCTGTTGTGCTCCTCAAGAGCCAAAGACTATGGTAGGAGAAGAGACTCAACCGTCTCCAATAAGTGAGAGAGGGATATCCCATGTCAAGCGTGGGGAGGCATCATTTATGAAAGAGGCAAGTGCCAGTCTAGCCCCTTGTACCAGAGGGCCACGGAGATCAGTATTGGCAGTGTATGCATGTCTCTTGATGAGTGGGAGACATGATTTTGGTCAACCTCCTGAGGACTCATTATACCCTGTGATTAGTAATGAGGCCAAATGAAACATAGCCGATCATGTCCAATGCACTCACAGTGATGATAGGGCTCCTTCCATTAGTGGTCCATGGGAACACAGAACCCTTGGGGCCACACTTCATTTGTGAGACTAAGCTGCCATCTCCTGCCTCTCCTCTGTGGACTACCACAATTTGGCATCGTAAACCACCTATTATCGCTGAACATGTTCCTAAATCTCTGTCCAGCATGAACTTCAAGTGTCTTATTATCACTTCCCTTTGTGGCTCACTCTCATCCTATTTCAGTCTTCAAGATACATGCTGTAGCCTAATAGTCCATTACAAGCTATGAAATAGCCATCTCCAACATCCAATTTGGTGTAATGAAACTGGTTAGAGAAGCTACAGGGAAAGCTAGCTTGTTGAATGTCCCCAGTCCCTTAGGAGCTACCAATCTGAGGTCTGAAGGCCATAACTATGATGTAATGGAAGGCCGCTTGAGAGATCCCTAACAAGTCTTCGAAGTTGCTGGTCTACAGTCCATCTGAGCCAGTCTGGATTCCCTTGGTTTGAATCTATGTATATCCAAGGGTTTAAAGGAAAGCATGTGGAGATCAAATTAGTGTGGTGGCTTACGAGAAAATCTTATAACTACAGAATTGGAAAAATGTCAAGAAGGCAATATTGCATGATGGAAATTGAACTGTACTGAAATTGAGGATCCTGGTTTTGCCACATGGTGACCTTGAACAAGCTACTTAATAGTGCAACGTGTTGCTAAAGCGGTTTATTACATTTTATCATGTCCTTCCTAAATATGATCTCAGATGATCCGCAGAGCAACACTAGAAAGCAGGTAGAGTAGGTAGTATTATTTTCATTTTACAAGTATGGAAACTGAAGCTCTAGAGGTTAATGATTTGCTCAAGGTTATACAGCGCGTGGCTGGTTGAGTTTGGCCTCAGATCCAGAACTTCTAGCTTCAAGTCCCATGTTCTTTCCACTGTAGCACGCAGCCTCCACAACTCTTAACCTCTGTGGACCTTACTCTCCTTATTTGCAAAAATGAAACATTTGGCCCAGAATATGACAGTCCATTCCAGCTTAAAATTCTATGTCCGATGAATCACTGGCTGGAAGGGACTTTAAGAAATCACTTAGTCATATTCCTTGCTTCCAGCAGGACTCTATCTAAACTGTTTTGAAAAGAAAATCTCAGCACCACCACCCCCCTCATTTTTTACATCCCAGAGCAGGAAAGGGTCCCAGAGAGTGTCTGAGTACATTCTGGGGTGAGAAAGAAAAGAGGAGCTACAACATGAAACGCTCAGCGGGGAGATCCATTCTCTAGGCTCAGAATCAGTGAGTCTTGCCTCACCAGAAGTGAACGTCCAGTCCTGGGATCCATATCTAAAGTAGGAGAGGCAAGTCCCAGGCATGCTTTGCTGGTTGGAAAGGAATTCCGTGGGGAGAGATCAGAGAGACAGTTACTCTGCTAAGAGGGAAAAAGCTAAGTGACTCAGTAACGATGTTCAAGTTTATTAAGGGCTCCTGGGGAGAGTGATGACTATAGGTCAGTGGTAATGGTTCTATTTAAGGACACAAACAGGAGAATCCTCTTCATTCAGTAAGTGTGACAAAAAGAAGGCAGGGCAGACCTAGTTCTGACTTTGCTTGTATTGGCGAGGTTGGCGGCAGAATGGGGATGGGAGGAAAGGCTACTCTCTGAAGTTGGTGCCCCTGAACCTGTGAGTTGACAGCATCATTCCACTTTCTCTCACAGCAATGTCCTCCGCAAGTTGGAACACCAGATAAGGTCACACAACCTTTCAAGGACAAGGGACTGTCAGTGGACAACTGCCAGCAATCAGACCAAATTATAAGTTCCGTCTCACATTCTTCAGCTCACTTGGTTATAATTTTAAAACCCTAGTCCATCTCCTACCTTCTTCCTGTTTCTCTCCCTGGAAATAGATGTTAGGAACAAAGCAATGACTTTGAGGCCAGAAGACTTGAGTAACTACCACAACTCTACAACTTACTAATCGAGCTTGGGCAAGGCGTTCCCTACTCTAAGCCTCAATTTCTCATCTTTGAAATGGGGTGGTAATCATACCTACTTTAAAGTTAAATATTCCTGAAGATTAGATGAATGAACATAGGTGAACATGCTCTGAAAAGGGTAGTTTGGATCATTAGTAGTAGTAGTAGTAGTCGTCCAATTTCAGGTCCTTTCTATAAACTATGAGGTCACTGAAGTTTCTTTTTATTCTGCTTTAATTCCATCCTCAGGCCCAAATCAGAATTACAGCAGTTTTTCCATACTTACTATGTGTCAGGCATATAATCGTGCTTAATCCTCACAAGATTAAGAGCCTGTGGGCTTGCAGACCTTTAGGTCTCTGAGGAGTTGGGGCCTTTCCTACCTGAATACAGATCCAGGCCTCTTGGTTTCAGGTTGCGGTTGATCTCTTGGCAGTCCCTTGAGTGGCCTCATCAGCTGTTGAGTCTAGATCAGGTCCCAGGGCTTTGCTGGGTCCCTCAGCTAAGTCTTCATCAACTTACCCCGATTCACACCCCACAGTCTTCTCTCCTTTTCTTGTGCTTGTCCCTAGGTGCCTTCTTCACCCCTCATGCTTCCCTTCCATTCCAGGCATACCCCTTCACAAGAATATCCTGCTTTGTCTTTTCTACCTTTCTCTCAGGGCCAGATAATCTCCCATCAGGACCTTGTAGCTCTCCACAGTTTGCGCCACCCTAACCCATGACATCAGCCCAGCAAGCCCCCGCTCCCAGCCCCAGCACGTTTACTGTTTTTGCTTCATTGGACGGAAAACTTTAACATGTTAAACACAGCCACTATATTACTCTCGAACGTCACAGAATGTGAATTTTTAGAGCTGAGAGAGACTTTGGGGATCATCTGGTCTGTTACCTTTATTTTACAGATGTGAAAACTGAGGCCCAGAGAAGTTAGGTGGCTGTCCCAAATCACAGCTCTGGACCAGAGCTGGGGCTGATTCCAAATCCAGTCAATATTGTCTTTCCTTCCAATTCTCAAAATGTTTGAAATGCATTTTATTCCATCCACACATCCCAGTCTGCTGTGGCCCCTTGGTCAGTGTTTGTAAAGGAGTCTTTCCCTTACCACAGGAGCCTGTTCAGACTCTTAACATTCATCACAAGAAATGTTTTCTTTTTTTTTTTCTTAACATACACTCTTTCCACTGAACTTAAGCCTGTTTACTCCTCAACAGAATACAAAGGACAGTTGGTCACACTCAACTCTAATTTATGGACTGGAAGAGTTAAGTCTCCCCTTAGCTTTCTTTCTCTGGGTTAAATAATACCAGATCTTTGTGCTTTTTCTCATCGTTCTTGTTCTCCAACAATTTCATCATCTTTGTTTCTATCTGTTGAACTATGTCCAAATACTCCATGCCTCTCAAACTGTGAAGTCCAGAACTGGACAAAGAAGTCTCATAAAGGTATGATAAAGTGACGATTATGTCACAGTTCCTTCAAACTGGGCTTCAGTGAATGCAGCCAACTTTTACGCTCATGTTTTAAGTGACAGCCGGACCTCACTGGATCACTTTCAGCTTATTATCCTCATTTGGCTGGACGTTGCTTAGCCTGTGTTTGTGATAATAATCATTTCCTCCATGTATCATCCGGAACTTTTCCTATTGAGCTGTTTTTTCCTTTGTTCCTGACTACTTCTCCAACTCATCAACTCATTTGGGACTCTAATCCTATTCTTCCACTTCTTAATTCTCAACCCCAGCTACTGTCCCAAGTAGCTTAGCACATTAAATATCCCTGGAATTCACCCATATAGGAGCAGACCTTTGAGACTTCCGGCCCCTCCAAGCACTTCTCCCTCATGACTCCAGGGTTTGAAAAGCAAGCAGTCCATCTCCCAACACTGGGCCCTCAAACTGACCATCAGACAGAGTTATAAGTGCTGGATAAAGTAAGAGACCACTGGAGAGCCTTCCAGAAGATATATAGCTAAGAGCTATAACTCTGATCAATTCAGAGATAACTAACCAAGCTCAGATCTGCCTTAGGTACAATGGTGGGAGTCTCCAAGATTTCACTTTGACTCAGAAATATGATAATTACAAACATTTGCATTTACAGACCACTTTGATCTCCATTAGCTTAAGAAACCCTTAATGCTAGTGGAGTGGCATTATGGAGTAGAGCCTTGGAATCTGCATTTTAATAAGCACCTCAGAGGATTCTGAGATAAGGTCAGTAGAGCACACTCGAAGAAACCCTCTCTTAAACTATCATTTCTAGAAGACACGTTAAATGCAGCATTTCTGCCTTTGCCCTGTGACAAAGCTGGCACATAAAAATCAGCAACAGACATCTCCTCATCTGGACAGTTGCTTAAAAGGGTTCGCTACTTACCCTGGACCCGTGGCTGTGTCTCTCAGGACCTGCCACCCAGCCCTGGTTCAGTCCTGCTTTTGGCCCCTTCATTTTGCCAAGTTGTTCAACTTCTCCCTTTCAAGTACTTGGCCCTGCCTCCCCACTCAGGTCTTGGATAAACTCTGGCCCCTGATTTTGTCAATCTTTGCAGCTCCAGATCAGAAAGCCTGTCTCCCTGAGGCCTTTCCAGATGCAGCTATATGATGGACCTGAATCATGAGAGGGAATCTGATGGCTCTCCAGGAGGTCCTTATCTGGGGAACCTTCTAATCCTGTGCACCCAAGCTGGGCATCACTTACAGACTTCTCTGAGGGAAAGCTTGACAGCCAACTCCCTCAAGAGACATTGTGGTTCTTGCACTCCTACCACTCAACAAAGCTCAAGATCCGTTGTTCTTTGAAAACCCAGATACTCCAGGAGACCAATAGATGACTAGAGAATGGGCAGTGCAGTCAACGTTAACTGGGCACCCACAACACACCAGGCACTGTGCTGGCTCCTTTCCAGCAGTTGTGTCTTACTTCCCTTTCATTGATAGAAGCATACCTGGGATGGGTACACATGGTGCCCTCTTTCCAGTCTCAGGGCGCTCAGAGATTATGTCTTCATTGAGTTACAAATACTGAGCCCTACTATACATCAGTCACTTAAGTCTTTCTGGCTCACTAAATCTGTGAGAGGTCCCTGGCTATAGTCTTCTATGCATGTTTTATTGAGGAGGAGGTGCGGTTCTGAAGAAAAAAGTTTCTGGGGTCAAAGCAGACTAATAGGTTGAAAATTTACAAGGGACGCAGGCGGACTCTCAGTCTTGGTAGACATATACCATTCACTACCTCTTTTATATTCCCTTTTTCCAGCGCAGACATCTTCTACACAGTAGGCTTCACTCTTCCCACACTTCTTTAGAAATGTATCCGAATTGTGATAGTGGGACAAGGAAAAATAACATACTTTGACAGCAAATAACACAGTGCGAAGAAACTGTTTTTCTCCCACCTTGGTCTCTGCTATCTTGTGACACTCTGAAGAGAAATTTCAAAACATCAGCCTCCTGAGTGATTGCCACATGCATACCTTGCCTTATCTTCAGCAGATGGGAGAGCTCTTTGAGAAGACAGCAAAGTATTTGGGGCTGGAGGGAAAGAGATGTTAGACCTTGTTGGGGCCTAGCCTTACAGCCTTGGAATATTATCCATACCTAAAAGCTGAAGTTTTGCTGAAATAAAGTTACCTTTTATGTTATAACTTGGCAAGTTATGAAATAATACTAATGTTAAATGACTTCTTAAAGGCTTTCAGAGCATTATGGCAAAATTCTATACCTTATCCCTAATTAGGTCAAGTTAAACTAAAAAGGAAAAGCAGTCTGGTTTGCTAACCACAGAGGAGGTATTGCTTTCGGGTGGAATTCGTATCCAGATCACACTGTCTGACTTGACGGTAATACACAGGAAACAATTTGGGGCATTTCTTTCTTTTGGTTTTGATATTTAAGCTATGAGGAACTTGCAATCCAGAAACTGGCATTTCTAGTGTTAACAGTTATCACAGTGCACTAGCCAAGATGTCCCTGTTTAAGATCTTGCTGCTGTTTATCATAATGTGAGCCCACAATATACCGTGTCCAATTTCCAATACACATGTGCTAGTTATTACTACCAATATGAGTATCTGCTGAGCCATTAATCAAGGCCCCCAACACGTCCTACCAACGCACTTTGAAACTTTATCTGCTGAAAAAGCAAAATTTCCTTCCACTAATGAACACTTTGAGGAAAGCAGACTGGTTAAGTGTCTGAAGCAGCAGAGTGACAACACAAGTAAATGCCCATTTAGAGAATGCGGCTGATCTCGTGAAAACTGGGAAATATAAGTAGAGTTCTACATTTCAGCTTCTCATGAAGATCTTTACTTTAGTAATAATAATTAGTTTTTGCTAAGCTCTGATTGGGAGCCTCTTTACATTTATTTTCGCCTTTAATCTCATAATCCTATGACATGGGTACCTATACTATTGCTGTTTTCCAGATTCGGAACTGAAACTCAGAGAGGCGAAGTAACTTGCCTGAGTTCATGGAGGAAATGACAGAGTCAGGGTTCTAACCTCTGTGTGGCTGACACCAGAGCCCATACTTTCTGGGGGCCATTCTTCTTTCAAAACCATTGGTGCCTCCAGAGAGGGAAATGGTTAAGTAATTACTCCCATATGCTACAAATGACAGACAGGAGCTCTTCAGATATTGATAGCTTTTAAACATTTGTTGAGCATTGACTTTGTCCCAAGGGTTTAGATAGGCTATATCATTGAATCCTCTCAATAAACAAATAAGGTAGGTTCTGGTATCCCTGTTTTCCTGGTAAATAATGTCCTGTTCTCTCCCATCACCCAGCATTGCCTCTGTGCCCTTAGGGATTCATTTCGTTTCTACTTGACCATGGTATTTGAGGACGACTAAAAGAAGCAGCCAATGGTAGTTGTAGGAAAGAAGACACAGCGATGGAAGTCCAAAAGTGTGGTTCTAATCCTGGACACCATTGCTCATGGTAATTCTCTTCATCTCCTCTAAACTTCTATTTCTTTTTCACATATATAGGATTTCCTTTAACTAAATTAGGAGTGTCATCTGAAGTTTCATGAAAATAGCATCCGCATTCGAAACAGATTTCTTTTCTAATTCTGGCTCTTCCACTAAATTCGTTGTTAGTGCCATCCAGTGGATCTGACTCCTAGTGACTCTATGTACAGCAGAGCCAAACCCTACCCGGTCTTTTTGCGCCATCCTCCCACCTTCCAGTGCTATATCAGACAGTGCTCTGCTGCTATTCGTAGGGTTTTCATGGCCAATTTTTTTGGAAGTGGCTGGCCAGGTCCTCCTTCCTAGTCTGTCTTAGTCTGGAAACTCTGCTGAAGCCTGTCCACCATGAGTGATCGTGCTGGTATTTGAAGTACCAGTGGCCTAGCTTTCAGCATCACAGCAACACACAGCCGCCACAGTATGACAACTGGCAGGTGGTGATGTGGTTCCCTGACTGGGAAATGAACCTGGGCCGCAGTGGTGAGAGTGCCGAATCTTAACCACTAGACCACCAGAGGTGGCTCTTCCACTAAATATCAATATTCAAATTTCTGAACCTCCCTGACCCTCAGTATCCTGTTCTGTAAAATGGAGGCAATGGTACCTGCCTTTAAGTTTTGCTGTAGAGATTAAATGAGATGCTGCCTATGGTATGTATGCACAGCATCTGATGTGTATTGTTAGTAGGGCCCTTTAAATGTTAACTGCATCCCTCTCCTCAACGCCCTACCTGGTACTCTGTGTTCGTAAGTTGTGCTTAATATCCAGATGTGATAAGGAATTTGTGTACTGAATTGTGCCATCCATGGTGCTGCTTATAGGGGAGCAGTACTGAGTAGCGGTTGAGAGTTTGATTCCTTGAAGCAGACAGGTGGGGTGGAAATCCCTGCTTAGTCCTTTTCTGTGTGACCGTGGCAAGTTACTTCGCCTCTCTAGGCCTCAGTTTCCTCTTCTCTAAAATGGGTCTAACAATAGTGCCTCTCATGGAGTTTTTGGGAGAGCTGAATTAATTAATATATGACAAGCACTTTAGAAGATACCTGACACAGAGTGAGCACTCATTAAATATTAGCTGCCATTATTACTATTACTGCCTATTATCTTGGTGGCCTCGTGTAAGCTTTTTAAAATAATTGGTTATGGTTAGCTGTGCGGAGTGAGGCCATGAAACTGGTTTTCTCAGTGCAAATGGGGCTGCTCACAGGGGGCTCGTGAGAGGCTGAGTGCTGACCTTGGCCCCATTAGCACTGTTCTCTAACCAGCACAGGCACGGGGCCGTAATGAGGATTATTGAAGTAACATATGGAAAACTCCTACAGCTAGCTCTTGGGAGAGGAAAAAGGCACTAAATAAATACAAGGAATTATTAAAAAGTAGGAGACGACCTCACAGGGATGCTGGGCCTTGTATGTTATTTGCTATTCTAAGAAGAACCTGGGGCAGGCAGCCAACTTCATCACCAGGTGACAAAGTGGTCTCCTGGCTGCTGTTCAAGGGACGGCAGCATGTAGCTTCACCTGAGCAGATCCCAGGCCATCCAGAACCTCTTCCTGACTACAGGCAGCCCAACTTTCCCACACAGACCTCAGAAGAAGAAGGGCCAAGGTCCCATGCTGGATGCTGTGCCTGCCCTGTCCTCCTCCTGTATCACATTCCCAGGGGGCTCCCTTGCCGAGAGCTGGGAGGTGGTATTCTCAGTGAGAAGCCACCAAGCAGAATGCTGGTGGTGAATTCTCTTTGGTGCAGTGCAGATGACTTTGGAGTCAACAGCCATCTGCGTCAACAGCAGGGCTCCAGTCTCACTCTGGGCCCAGCCCAGGGCTTTGTTGTCAAGCTTTGACAAGTGTGGAGAGCACATGGCTCTGTAATTTTGGAGATAGCAGTCCATCAGTCCCTATTTACAACTTTACCACCCACCCCTGAAACATTCTTCTCTCCAGAACCAATCCTAACACCAACATGAAATATACTTAAAGTGGTCTCCAGGTATCACTTGTGAAATGGTGTATATGAGGCTTCCAAGAATGAATCAAAATCTGGCCCACCGCCACTATGTAGTTTAAGGCCTCTCGTTTCCCCTTGATATCAGTGGCATAAGATTCATTTCCATGGCTCCAAGCAATGACTGTAGAAACAGCCTATTTCTCTTTGCTACAAAATAAATAGTATCTTAGCCATGATGTCTTATGTTATAAAGTCTCAGAAGATCAGGATAATAGCTATGTAAGTCTCATCATTCAAGAATATAGCACTCCGTGACATGTAAACTTTATTTATACTTTTCTTGTAACAATGCAATCTAAAAGTACAGATAACTTCTCCACATAATGGTATAAATATGCTAGGATCTCAACCCTCAAAACTATTAAAAAATTTAAGATATTTATGTTAATGGCGCATAAAAATATGCATAAAATATTATGAAAACATAGCCTGCCCTCTCAATTTGCATGGCAAAAATAGTTTGGGGAAGAAAAAAGAAAATTGAAAAATCACCACTCAGAAGAAAAAATAGTATTACTTCTATCTGGCTTGCCTTCCCTTCTTCAACCAGCTTCAACAGTGCTGCACTAATCATCAGATAGGAAGAGAATTGAACATTTCAGGAGCTTTTTAAACCTAGAAGTCTTGAAAGTGTAAACATTAGAATTAAAATGTTTTCTCTGACATTTAAAATTTTAAAAGGATCTGGTTAGCTTAGTTAAGTTCTTCAGAAAGCTTTGGCTGACTGTATTGACTGCAATACAAAATAGATAAAAAATTGTCTGGCTCACTTATTACAATGGAATATATTTTTCTTGTTCATGTCTTTTTCTTCAGAGTTCAGGATTATTAAAATATTTACAGAAAAAGATGTTTCTAAGGCTGCCAGAAAGACAGATCGTAACAGTAGATCCTGATAACAACAAGCCAGGGTGTGACAGCACCTCTTCAAGAAGGGGTGGGGGTGGGGGAGCATGTGCCATCAAAAGTCCTTGCGAAAAAAGCTCTGGCAGGTTTTCAGAGCCCCCTCCATGTAATCACTCTGTTACAGCGCACCCCTCACTTTAAAGACCTCCCATGCATTTAACACTTATTTTAAAAAAAGAATTGCACATTTTCCTTATTTATTCAGATTGTATACTTAGAACAAGGCTCATCATTTCTCCTTTTTTCCCTTCCCCCTTGCAGTGCTCTGAGGTCATTCTCTGGGGTTCTTGACAGATTCTGAAGGTGACTCGACATGAACTCTCTCCGGTGTTCTGGTTTGTCTGCTTCTCATAAAGAGCTAATGTGCTCCAGAGTCCCAGGGGCAGCTCTTACCCAACAATCCCATAAGCTGCTTTCCTTCTGCTCTCCGATTCACCAGGGCCCTCCCCACGTTTCAGACAAAGGAGAGTGCTGAGCAGGCTGCCGTGGCTGCTGGAGAAATGCTCACGATGTAATCATAGCAGCTTCAACTTTGAAGTCTGTCCATATTCGTTAGGAACAGCTATTTTACAGCTTTAGAGAGAAAAATTAAAAATCTATAAGAGAGGGAGAAAACGGGCCATTTCACTGTAGAAACAGACTTGAATTCTAGATTAAGTCAAAAATGAAAGTTTTTGGGTCCTTGTGGGTATAAATTAATATGAGACAATGCTGTCAGGAAAGAAAGTGTGACTTCTATTTGCCTAGGAGGTGAGAGTCACCATTAGTCCCAATAAATCCAAGAAGGGGAAGGAACCGCTTTGGCCGTGGTGATGTGGTGCTCAGCAGTAGAGAAGCTCTTGGCCTGAACACTTTTGCGTCAAGCATCTGCTTTCAAGGTCTCTTCATGAATGCCCTTTTTATGTGCGGATATCTTTATTCTTATACAAACTTGGTGAAAAACACTGTATGTACTGTTGTAGCATGAAATGACCTCACTGGCTTCCACAGCCACCCCACCTAACGTAGCCCCAGTCACTCTCCTACTGTGTTTTGTTTTCTTCATGACATTGCCCTCTCTGAAATTATTTTCTTTCTGTGATAGTTTAAGTCCTTGTCTCTCTCCCCTGCACTCACCCTCGCTGGTGTAAACCTGCAGTAAGTAGGTGCGTTGTCTTCTCCTCCTATGTAGCCAGGTCTTCATTTTGCTTCATAATTAGCTTCTCTCTTCTCTCCCAGTGAGATTTTCAAGATCCAACCAAAGGGCGCTTGGGGGATGGAGCTCAGATTTCTTTGACCTCTGCAAGAATCACTTCATGATTAAAAGGCATCCTGTTCTTGGGACGTTGACTTGGTGGAGCCAAGAATTTTCCTATAAGCTATTGCTTGGTCGTTAAGGAAACACAACAGAATACAACCCTAACATGTCACATTCTACAGATACTCATTTATGATACACTGTGTTATTTTTTACCCACTATCTGAAGCAAGATGACATAATCCCTGGCTGGTGTGAATTCTTTTTAGCATGTCTTTGCATCAGTAGATCTAGTTGTAGGACAATCTACTTAAGTGTATAGGACAATATGCTCACATTTGTTTTCTTTATTCAAATCAACTTAATTCTTATTGTGACCATGTTTTTAGAAAGCATGCAATGGTCCTTATAGCTGTGGGAAGCTTCATGGACAGATAAAAGAACAAAGGCAAATGTTACAAACATATTAATATAACACCAAGGCATAGTGGAGCAAAAGTAGAAGACTAGTATTTAATTGCATTCATGCAAAGTCAGAGACTTTCTTAATTTGCTTTCCATGCCTCTGACAATGAATTCTTCCCTTAGCTTTTGTAAGAAATTATAAGAGCTGGCTGCCCATTTTGCATAAAATGTATCAAGCCTCGTATCAAAGGTTAGACATGCATTACTTTGTTTAATCCTCCTAACAGCCTTAAGAGATGAGTACAAATAAAATATGGGTTAAAAGACCACAGTAGTTACTAGAAGATGGAATGATAATGCAGGTGTCCCTTAATAGAAGATAATTGCCCTAAAAAGTATATATTTCTTTTCAACTTTTAAAATGTTGCATAGATTGGGTATTTCAATATTATCATGTTTTGCTTCAGGTTTCCTTTTTGTACATTTTTAATAAGTTGAACGTACATAAAGTAATATTTGTTTATGGTAAAAAAAAAATACAGAAAGCTATAAAATGAAAAGTGAAAGTTCTCTATCTTCCTTCAGCCTCAGTCCCATAACTTAAGTTACAAGTTTCTCCTCTAAGCCTCCAGAAGTCTGCTTTTCCATTCTGTACTGTTGTGGTTTTACTGGACAATGTATTTTTGACAGCTTCATCTAACATTATTTTTAAAGACTGCATAGTATTTCATTGTATGGGATACCATAATTGAATTGATATTTCTTCTTTGGTGGACATTTAGAGCAAGATGAATGTTTTCCTATTACTTTAAAAAATGCTAAAATGAATATCCTTGTACATAGGTATTTCATATGTCCTTGTGCCCTTGTGTGAGGATACCAAAGCGTAACTTCCTAGAAATGAAACTGCTGGGTCCAATGCATATATATTCTAAATGTTAGCATTGCCAAATTCTCTTCTTAAAGGGTTACACCAATTCGTATTTCCATATTAGGTTACAGCAATTTTCAATATATAGGATTGTTGCCTTATATTTGAAATGTTTTCGTTTTCCTTCTGCATGTTCATAGAGCTCCCAGGTGGAAAACTCCTCCACCCATCCTCCACCACCACCTCCACAAAGAAGCCTACATACCCTACACAGACCGTATGTGTATAATAATATTACAAAGTACAACAATGCTTTCTGAATATCCCTTTCTTTCCTCCCTCTTGGAAATTATGTACATTCTGATGATATTATTTGCTAAAGATATAAATGTACTTACAGACGGCTTTCTAAAGATGAAGTGATATGATCCAAACTTTGGAAAACCAGGTCCTGGCCTCCATGGGGGGCGGGCGGAGCATGCCTTTTCAGGATCATGATGTAACTTAGTTAATTGTAATTCAAAGATTGATGCAAGAAGGCAGAGGGTTCAAGAGTGAAGTCAATTTTTCCTGAAGTTAGGAATAAATCTACAAATTCTGGTTATGTGAATTGCTGAAAAATTATTGTGCAGGGATCAATAAATCACTTCTAAAGCCATGTTAAGAGACCACCCCCTCCATCTCCTCAGTATACTGGTTACAATTACATTACTAGGCTCTAGAGTGTTGGGCAAACTCATTCTTTTAGCTTTTAACATTGCAGTAAATGACCTGGCAACAGATGTAACAGTTTCTTTGTAATGTCTAACATTAACTCTATAGTCACTGGCCAGAAAATCTCTTTCTAATCCTACCAGAGTTTTAGAGCAATTAAGTACTTTAGTTCTTAGGCACTTAGAAATCGTGATGATGCTTTACAGGAAGTAGAGGTGAGGGAAGAGGGAGGAATTTCTCCTGCTCCTCAGTGACATGAGGGTAAATTCAAAACATGGGAGATCATGATTATGAATATCTGCATATTATGTATATAGAGCAAAAATACACATTTTGCACCTTATTCAGGAGAGTGACTTTTGAACGAAAGTAAATAGCTAAAAGTAGTGATTCTGCACAAGCAGCTAAAGAGCTGGTTTGCCTTTAGTTTTTTTATGATTATTATTTCTCAACCCTGAGAAAGGACTATGTCTGATGGGACAGAGACATTTGGAACCCTGTGCAGAAGCTGGAAGGTTGGCACCCTCTCTGGAAGTTTGGTTCTGAGGCTTGAAATGTTCAGAGTGCAGATGTGGCTTCTGAAGACGCACACAGCGCGACCATGGCAGGGCGTCCCTTCTGTAGAGAACGGTGTTTTTCGGTCCCAACAGATGCTTTTATGGATGTGCCAAACACAAGAAGAAATCATGCATTTTCTTCACGTTTTGGGTGGTATGTGATTGTTCTCCAAGAAGAATGTTGAAAAATAAGAAGTGATATCAAAAATTGGGGGAAAGAGTAGGCTATTCAGGAAACTATCAAAATACATTTGCAAAATAAGTTTCATGAAAATTATTCCTTAGTTAAATGACAGAAAATTTTAAATCTCTTGAAAGCTCTAAAATGTGCTTTTGAAAAGTTAAATTACACCTCATTGGATTTGAATTTTAGTATGTGATTTCATAACACAAACATGTTTAAAGTTAGAGGTTTTATATCAGCGAACCTCGGCAAAGAAAACTTGGAAACATTAATACAAAGCAAATTAATAATGAATATGACTAAATTTAGAAAGCCTTTCTTATATAGAAAATACTCTAATGTCACATATTGACCCAGGTTTTTGTACAAGGTGTGAAATAGTTTTAAAATATATATTTTGTGATGCAAACTGTTTACAAACATGGGAACATTATAGCATTTTGTGTGCTAGATATAAGCTCCGTTTAACAGCTAACGCATCCCCAATAAACCATCCTAATTATAAAGCTCCTGGAAATCTCAAGAGTTATCTTGATTAAATTAGGCTAATCTAGTAAATGCATCATAATTAAGAAGATTATGCCATTCTTTAGTATTCAGTGCACCGGGCGTTGGATGCTTTGCCCCACTTTCATGCATTAGCTGTCAGTTGTTTGCCAAAAGAAAGATTATAGCACCAGTCATCATAGTCTCGCAATCAATTATCCATCTAGTTCTTGAATTCTCTCTACAAGATCCCTTCCAATTGTTCCTCCATCTTCAGTATACCTAGTGACGAGGAACTCACTAACTCATTCCAGTCTATTCCATCTTTGGGCTTATGGAGTAATTTTAGCTGTAAGAAACCTCAGGGAATTCTTTTAGATCCTTCACAATTGACCTAGTATGGTACCCAGACAAGTATTTTTAATCCCAACTTTGAATAACCTGGAAAAACTGTGGACCCATGAAACATTAAAATCAGAGGGAGACAATGATAATTCTTGCCCAAAAGAATTGAGAAAAGACATGAGTGTGAAACCACATTGACACATGGCACAGACCTCTCCACCTTTTTCTAGCACAGAGTAATTTTTATATTTCCCCAACATATAGAAATTGCTAGAATGATAAGATAGTGAGGAAAGACTTTCTCATAATATACAAAGGCTTGGAAGGATAGAGTGAGCTGTTGGCCACTCTTCCTTGTCACAAGCAATTCTTAGGAGCCCCAAAGAGGTGTGGCTGAGGCGGAGATCATATTATCCAGGTCTTCTGATATATACATATTGGGCTCTGAGAATTAGAATCCTGTTCCACAAGACAAATTTTGAGTATATTGTTCTTTTCCTGTACAGCAAACACACGTAGCCATTATCAACAGCGATATTTTTAAATACAAACAACCCCACATTTTTATCTGCTATGCAAGCAAAGGAACTATTATAATTTCCTGTAACTAGTAAATATCGTATGCTAAAAGCCTTGCCCCCCCCATAATAGTTTTAGAGTTTTTTGTTTTGTCTTTTGCCAAGTCTTTAAGTGCTTTCTGAAGCCAATCTTTACAAGTTGTGTATTGTGCCATCATGGTAGCTTTGGGGCATGCAGGATATAAGCACTAAATGATGGAAGCTAGCCAGGTGGTGGGGACTCTAATTGTCATCAGAAAGGAGAGGTTTTTCATCATGAAATTCATATTCTTCAAAGAAAAAGATGTAAGTCTATATCTGATCATACCATTCATTTAACACTTCAAAAAAAATGAGTCTGTTGGAATGAAATGTCAGCCCTAGGTAATTTGCTCTGAAAAACCAACTGAAATGAAACATGCCATTTTATTCGTTATTCAAATAGCCAAATAAAACAAGGTATAATTAGTCCTGACTTCCTGCTCTTGCTCATACACCTGCGGCCCCTCCCTGCTCCAGCCGCAGCTCCACACACCCAGGATCTGAGGGGAAGCCGTGGAGGCAGCGTTCTTGGGAAATGGCTCACTTTTCTGCAAATTCAAAAGTAGGTATTTGATCCAAATTGTTGGGAAGGGGAGGCCAGATCTGTTTACAGACTTACCTGTGTGGCTGGAATCAGAAACATAGTTGCAAAGTAGTATTTGCAGAGTGTTTGGGACTCCTTCAGAACTCGATTCAAGGAGCGTGTCAGGTGTTTAATCCGGGTTTCTGTGTAAATAGGTACATGGTGTGGTTGTGTGTGTGTGCCTGAGTGCGTGGGTATAAAATGTTGCTGAACATTTTTGAAGACATTCCTATTGACTTGATAGGATAGGTGCAGGGCACATGAGTGCTACCTGCCAGTGATATAGTTCCTTCTACACCCAACTTTTTATTATCTAATTAAAAGAGTTCCCTTCTCAGTGGATACCTCATTTATTATAGCTCTCCTTGGAAAGCTGGCTTTGAAATGTGGACTTCTAGAAGGAACACAAAATAAGAACAGGGAAAAGCATTCAAGAAAGGGAGTGGCTTTGACATGAGTTAGCTGGGAAAGCCTTAACCTGAAAAAAGAAAGAAAACACATTTCTGTACATACAATTACTGACTGACGGGGCCAGTGTACAGCTTAACGTTGCTCACACTCTCATTCTGTTTTCGGTGCGTGTTTTGTGGTTCCTCAGAGACCATACTAGCCACATTTGAACGTCATTAGACTCGACTAGAGCCAGAACACTGTGCGAGGAGGCCAGCGAGCTCTCCCTTAGCCTTAGTCAGAATATCCACCAGATCTGAGAGGCCGAAGCTGCCCTCCTTGCCCAGAGCAGCTGAGCTTGGCTCAGCTAATGGGGCCACAACCAGCACAGTGTTCGCTGAAGGCTCCTTTGGAGAGGAGACGAAAGATGGAGAGGCAAAGCCCTTTGAATTCTAAAGTTTCAGCTTTTTCAGAAAGAGAGCTATTTTCCCCTCATTCTCTATCCTCACTTCCATTTCATTTCCTCCTCCCTTAGCCCTAATCATGATTAGCTGGCAGCATGATTAAGGCAAGAGACTGAGGGACTAATAAACTAGGAAAAATTGTAGATGATATCCCCTGTGCTTTGCCTTTGGGGAAAGATGTTCCACGGCTGAGGAACAAGTTGTATTCGATGCAATTGCTTGTCAAATGCAAAGAAATTACTACGGGGCTTTCTAGGGGTCCATGCATGAGCAGTTTTACATGGGTTTCTGTAATTGTATGGAGTTGAAGATACCAAGAGGCCCTGTTACCCCATTCTGTACTTTGGTTTTAGTCCTGTTGGGTTCCATAATTCTGAGGTAATGGTTGTGTCACAATGGACAAGCTCCAAAAGCATAGGAGACTGACAGCATTGTCTAATGAAACATCTCGCATTTTATCCCCTTTGGAATGTCATCCAAGTTACAACAATAGCTAATAATTACCTGCCATAACTGTGGAAGGAAAATAGCTGACTGTGCACCCTAGCCGTTTTATGTCTGCAGTTTCTCATTCTCAGGCTCTCTGTATAATCCATTCTTCCCCCAACGCTTTGAAGAGTTGGAAACAGTCAGTACAAATTTTCACAATATAGGTGACTTTGAAGTGTGACTTGTCAGGTCATGCTGACTTATTTTTGTGCTTGCATAGAGGATTGGTGAAGATGAATCTATTTTTTTAACTAACAGGTGTAACTTGAGAATTTGTGAATGAGTGACAGGAGGGTTGGGAACCATTTTTTCGCTCATATACTGTGAAATTTACTTTCGTCTACTCCTGGGAATGAATTGCATTTGCACAGTTAAAATAGCCACTAAAGCCCAAATCACATTTTCCAGTGGCTCTTGCAGTGAAGTATTAGTAGGACGACCGCACGTCGTGGTTTGCCTGGCACAGTCCCATTTATTCCTGTGATTTTTTTTTTTAAGGGTAGGCTATTTCACTTTCATAAATGTCCTAACTTGGACATTATATTGTCATCTGGAGCATTTTGCAAAGAGGGAAACAAAAACCCGGTAGTTTCATGGGCCATGGCAAAATGGCAGCTTGTACCCTCCCAAAAATAATAATAAATTCTTACAGTTAACCGTCAAGAATAGATAGGAGGTTAGCAATCAGCATTTCACATTGACTCCTGTCTAAGAAAATAATATTTAAATGTAGACTGTTAAATCAGTCATGGCAAATATGTTTCACCTGAGGTGTCAACTCCGACCAATTGGTAGTGGATGCCCGGAGCACCATTTGAAAAGGACTCTGAAACCACGTCTAGGGCCAGTGGGAAAGAGGGCTTTGCCCCATCACTGATGTCTGTCATGAGCACTGGAAGAGGTGGTTATAAAAGGTCAGCCAGATATTAAATGTCACTATCATAGAGTTAGATGGGATCTTAGTGATAATTCAACCCCATGTTTTCTAAAACGGGTTCCACATAACACTAATCCTTCAACGTGATTCTTAAACATGTGTTCCATGGTCAAGTAAGATTGAGAATGATACCTGCCATTTTTCTTTCTTGGAAATTCACGGTATATTGGCACAAAGTTCTAGAAGGTTCTGTAGTAGAGACAAATGTTTGACTTCGTTTAACCCAGTGCTCCATAAACCTATTTGAACCCTTTTTCAGTGGTGTCTGTCAACTCGCTGCAGAACTAGTTTCTTGGGACACATTTGAGGAAACAGTGGTCTACCTCATTCCTCACATCTCACAAGTAAGGAATCTTAAGCTCCCAAAGAGAGAATGACTGGATTACATTCCGTTTCGTTGGTCAAGGGACCAGGCAAAATCGAGAACCCCAGACTGCTGATTCCCAGTCCTGGGTCCCTTCTACCACACCATCAATGTAGAAAGTATTAGAAGCAATGTAAGAGTTTAACAGCTTCTGGCAGCATAAATTAGTTGGTATAGAGTCCACCTGCCTACTTTCATAGTTATTTTTTAGGGATAGTGATTAAGTATCTGCATGCTCATAGTGTCCACACATGAAGCTACCTCTCATGGTCAAAACAAAACAAGATAAAATCATTTTGGAGGTTTAGTTTTATCTGGGCTGCTTTTTTTCCCTCGCTCTGTTTTGTCTTTCTTTCTTAGGAGATAAAATGATTATTAGAGGAAAGAATTGTTAGATAGGAATCTGGTTTGGGTTCAAAATCCATTTTATCGTTTCCTGGGCTTTGAATTTCAAAAGGTCAATCCATTTATTGGTCTCTTTTGGACCATAAGGTTAAAGTACATCTGTTGTCCACACAAATTTAACTATTGCCTTCAAGCTAAGAAGTCATGAAATTATAGCCACAGTAAATTTAGACAAGGACCAATTTCGCTTGGTCTGCCTATAAATCCACATGACAGAATAAACATGGTGTGTCTTGTGGTTAATGTGAACACGTGTGAAAAATTAAGAAGTCTTTGGTGATAAGACAAAAAAATACTCCATAAAAATTAATTGGTGTTTAATTGAGGATGTATGAAATGCTATATTTACAGATGGCCTGACTTTGAGCTTAGGCATAAACAAAATTCATCTTGGGCGTAAGTTGACAGTTTTGTTTTGGTGGCTCTCCAGTCCACGGTGGAGCACTGCCATTCCTTTGGGAGAAAGGAACAGCTGGAAAATAAAACCATTGCTGAATCACTGATGTCTCTGGGGTTTTTCCTATATTTCCATTATAATAGCATTAAGGAAATTGGTTCCTTTAGTTTTCTTCAAGCATGTTCTTCCTTGAAGCCAAGTGGCTGTTTGTACTTTAGGAGGAGGCAGCGGCTGTGGGCTAACTTTGCCATCATGCAATCATTATTGACATCCCTTTGAAGATAAATTTTTCTAGGAAGTACAAATCAGTGGAGTTGTGAAGCAAAAATAGACATCTTTCAATGTGACTTTGTTTCCCCATGAGCATAAGAAAACTGACCTACAAGAGAAAAGAAAAACTCAACTGTTTTTAAAGGTTTTTATTTAATAAGCACCTCATTGTTCTTATTAAGTAACTCTTGAGATTTACCATTTTCTTTAGCAGAGTTGGAGAGTATTTGCCAAGATTCATTGATGAAGCTCTATAAGTTTTATAAGTCAGATTTGTTCATTTTATAAGCCACTTGTTTAAAATACAGGGTTCAGAAAATTTTTGTGATATGTATTTGTAGTTCCCCAAAATAAAGATACCAAAAGAAACTGTTAGTCATAAAATCTTTATTTCTTTTAAGTGTTGGTATTAGAATAGATATTGCTAGTCAACTTGTAAGCCAAGCTGTGCCATATGTGGATATTTTTTAACATAAACTATTAGTGTCCTGTGCTGGGATGTATTTATTATACTTTGCCATTGGATTTGTTAGTTCCGCTCATTTAGTGGTTAAATTTATTCTCATAAAAATCAACAATATAGCCCTATCTTGGAGAGCCAGAGTGTTCTGAGCTTTCCCAGATGCATATCCAGGCTCTAGTATGCAGTTCTGAGCCCCACTGCCAGTTGCCAGGGTTGTAAGAGAAGGAAAGAAAAAAAAAGGCCGTATCACGGAGGTAGATTTTAAAGTTTTCTTACACTGCCCAGGAATGGAAGCGATTGGTGGTTTCAGAGACAGCCAGTTGCTCTGAAGCAGCTGCAATCCCCCTGGTTTCAGTTCTCCTTTTGACCCCTTTCGGTCCCTAACCAAACGGATCCTAGGACTGCAGTCTGATGCGGCTGCTGTCCTCCAGCAATCGGACTTGGACCAGGCCAGCGGTTACGTTTAACCTTACCTTGAAATATAGAAAGTGAACAATTAAATATTGAACTTTTCTACGTAAGACACCTTGAATTTCAGTCCTACCACATCCTGCTGGTGCCATAATATGATCCATTAATTTTTGGCACCATCTCATTTTTAAGCTGAAATGTTTGAAAAATCCTAAGGAAAAAAGACATTATACAACAAGAAGATGTGTGTGTGTGTGTGTATATATATATATATATATATATATATACACATACATATATAAACAATGTTGATATCAAAATCCCAGCAGAATAATATAAAGAAATGTGCCATCGTACAGAGCTTTAAATACTATACATTTTTTCTGTGTTATAATCCTTTATTAATAAAAAGGAAAAATTCAAGACTCATGAAGTCCATCAACATTATCCCCTCTCTAATAAGTTGATTTCAATCTAAGTATTCTATCCAAAGCAAACAATCTATAAGTATGAAACTATAGCCAATTTTTAAAGATTTTTGAAGCAGAACGTGATAGAAGAATGTAAGTTCATTAGATGAAGTGTTTTCAGCATTTCCTTGTGTCCATAATTGGGTATTCTTCTCTGTTATCCCCCACTGCTAGCCCCAGAAAATAAGAAACCCAGTTCAGCTGACATCTGTACCCCCAGTCAGTTCCTGGATCGCAGTTGAAGCACAGTAGGGCCCTTGGTAGATGAACACATAAATGATTGATTAATGAATGAATGTGTGAATATGACTGTATCTCCTAATCCTTTTACATTTTATTTCCACTTAATGAAAGGTTCTTTTTATACCATGTTTATGGCCTTGGAATCTGACAACCAGCCTCAACTGTCTTACTCCTATATTAGCAAATCTTAGTTCTTTTAAACGGGAATTTGCCAAACATGGTAATTTTTCCAGGTTTGTTTCTCAGCTCCCTGTTGCATGGCAGTTACATAGCCGCTTAGCAGCTCCGCCAGAGATTAGAGACGAAGAATCAGTAAACTTTGTTAAAATTTGTTTATATCCATAGTCAAACGTTTGATGAAAGATGAAGCTAAAAGTATTGAGGAAAAAGAAATTTTGAAGCTTATCTGGATTTAATTGTTCATGTTCTTTTTCATTTCTGTAGATAAATGAGAATTGCCTATATTTAGAAACTACAATGACAACTACTTTACAAGGCCGTTGGGAAGTAAAATAAGGCCATATTTACAAAGTATGTAGCATATAATAGGCATTCAATAAATATTAATTCTCTTTCCCTTAATTTGAATTTCTATAAGTCCTTAAGAACTATCATTGTTCCCAAATATTGTATCATCTCTTTGTTCCTAACGATGAGATTGTATTACATATTAAACCACCTTATAGTAGCAAATCAGAAGTATGATTGAAGTTGAAATTTATCAGAGGTAGAGAATGGGGACGTAGATAATTGGATTTTAATTTTCCAATATGCTATCCAGTGTCCTTCCACTACATAAATGGCTTCCAAGTACTAAAATGGAAGGAAAAAAAGGTCCGGGTGGGTCTTCAAGTGGAATTTTACCTAAGTAGACTCTCTCTCAGCCACATTACTTGATTCCACATGCTTCCTCTCGACCAAACCCTCTCTTCTATTCTTTCCTCACAATAAATAGAAACAGCTTCCAGGATCTGGAGGGAAGCAAAAGTGTATTTTCTAGAAAGAGACCAAGTTGAGGATGGTTTTCATTGCGGACTTGAACTTCACTTGCTTTGGAGCCTGCCTAGATAGCCATGCTGAGGATTCTGAGACATTCCATTTCACTAGCGAGAACATTCTGATTGGTTAGTGATGTTGGCCACAGGATAAGGAAAGGGGACAGTGTCATAACCTGTGCCATGCATTTACCAAACCTGTACTTTATCCTGTTTCATATGCTTTCCATTTTAGCTTGTCACACCAGTATTGCTTTGCCTAAGCTGCTCCTAAGAAGTTAATGTAGGAAATATTTTAGGAGGTCAAAATTTAATCAGCAGACCTGCCTTTTACCTCTTCTATGAAGAATAGTAAATATTTTGAATCCTTTGCCAGGAAACTGATAAAATTATGACCTTTAAGAAATTTAACAAAACAAACATGACTGTAGCACATCTCATCCATCTGCCCGGTGGTGTCAAAACGTCAAAACTCCAGGTTCTCTTAGGTTAGATAAGAAGAGGATTTGTGTTTTTTTGTTTGTTTGTTTTGAGGAAGATTAGCCCTGAGCTAACATCTGCCGCCAGTCCTCCTCTTTTTGCTGAGGAAGCCTGGCCCTGACCTAACATCCGTGCCCATCTTCCTCTACTTTATATGTGGGACGCCTACCACAGCATGGCTTGCCAAGTGGCGCTATGTCCGCACGCGGGATCCGAACTGGTGAACCCCGGGCCGCCTAAGCCGAACATGCGCACTTAACTGCTGCGCCACCAGGCTGGTCCTGGGGATTTGTTTTTGATCTACTATATAAAGAGTGGACAGGCTGATTTCCTCTTCTGATATATGCTTTAAGTAGATTATTCTGCCTTTCACTTCATACTTTTTAAATACACTTCAGTTTGAGTACGTGAGAGGAGATAAACTTCTCTCCATTTACATCTTAAGGCAGAAACTATGGTAGGTATTATTTAAGCTGTTTGTTCAATCCTTTGTTTGTAAGCATATTCTTTGATTAGTTCAATGTTTTAAAATGTAGGTTTTATTATTATTCAGGTATGCTGAGCTGGCAGATCAGGAGGTGACAATCACATGGGGAAGCACCAGAGTCAGTCAGGAGGCAGAGGGAGTGAGGGGAAAACCTGGGCAAGAGGCTTCATTGTGGTTTCCATGGGAAGGGATGAGTGAAGCAGGGTAAGCCGATTTAGGATTGGCCAGTCTGAATAATTTCAGCAGGCTCTGGGGCAAAGGGATTGTCCCTAGTTGTCTGCTACCTGGCTCTGGGTTGACTAGACCAGGAAATAGTGGCCTTAAATGTGAGAGCCAATAGAGGAGGTGGTGGGGATGTGGCTCTGGATTGGTTAGTTTTCATATGAAAGGAGGAGCTGAAGGAGAGTCATTTACTCTCTCTCAGAATTGGCCAGCCCTCGGAGGGGTGGGCTCTCCAGGGTCCGCAAGACCCCAGATGTCAAAGCATCAGAAATACAGAAAATAAAAAGGCGTGATTAATACATTCCATATGCCAGACATTGTGCTGGAACATCCAGCACACTTATTAACTTAGGGAATACGTTAATAAGATGAGGTTTCTACTTTGGAAAAACTTACATTCTAGTAGGACAGAAAGGGACAGGAAGAGCTAATTTCAATAGAATGTGGAAGGTTAAATACCGAGGTAGTGATAAAGACAAGGTGCTAAATCCAATGGTACGTTTAAAGACCCAACGTGGATCGATAATCTTAGAAACACTCTTATATCCCAGTATATTTCAAAGAAGTAGCCATTAATTACTTGCACCTTTCATCAAAGAATTTTCTACATCACTTCTTGAAGTATTTTTTAATGCAGTCACTAAATAGACAACCCCTCCGTTTCACCAAAAACCTTCAAATCATGAAACTTCATAGGAAGAAAGTCTCTTCTCCTCATACAGATGAGGAACCTGAAGCAGGAAGGCTAAATGGCGTTCCTGAAGTCACAAATGAGCGTCTTTGCTAGGCCATTGCTAGCTCCATTGTCCAGATGTTCCAATCAGAAATTAAAACGTGTGTTTATCTAAACATCAGCCAGTAATGCTGCCCTTTTTGTTGCTATAGCGAGACTGCCATCTAAATATTTGCAGTTTTCCCCCCCTCCTTTTGAGTCACACCCTATCTTACCACACTTTAACCACACAGAACTGGTCACTTGACAGGTACTTACATCAGTACAATCTGACTTTCCATGACAATGTTGAAGCAATACAAATGACTCATGTCAATTATTATACTCACCACCTGATTTGGACAAAATTAGTCTTTTCTCAGCACTATTTCTTCGATGTGTTACAATCTGATATGCTTTTAAAATTTTATTCATGGAGCTGGAGAACAAAATGCATGAGTATTTAGAAAGCAAAAAACGGGTCAGCCTAGTGGTTTATAAGCACCAACCATTTCACAGTATGCGGTTGTTGCAGACATGATGAACCATTTCAGAAGAGCAAATAGATGTGTTAGATTGTTGCAGAAAATGTATTTGGTGCCTTAATCTTTCTGCCAGTATTAAAGTATATTTCAAGTATTTTATTGTGCTTACTGATTATTTTCTTCAGCCTTACACCTAGCAACATTGCTCAGCTTATAATTGGTTTTAATTATACAGGTTCTGTCTGATAAAACTACAGGTTCCATGAGATAAATATGCTAGAAAAGCATTCTGAAAATATTGCAAAATATACCAAAGCATTCTACAAATATATGGGACGTTAGTAGATGCTAAATGAGCAAGAATCTCATGGTCAAATGAGTTGGGTAAGTACTAGATTAAAAATGTTAAATTTCTGCAGGACTTCTCAGGACCTTTAATAAGAAAATGTAAATTGCAAATATCAAGGAATGAGAGATAATATGTAGCATCTGCCACAGATCCTTCACTGTTTGTTTTCTCATGGGAAGCACATTCTAAAGTAACGAGTGGCAGGTAGTATTTTTAAAGCAGCATCTGTACAAATACAATGGATCAATTAAAAAAGTTTAAAAAAACCCCCACCTTTGTCTACCATCGTAAGTTGATTTCCTACATGGGAAAACAAGGCAAAATGTATTAGGTCTCAAATAATGGTATGAGGACCTAATGGTATGAGCTCTCAAATAATGCATTAGGTGTCAAATACAGAAGATATCACAAAGTGATATGTGATCAATTGTCAAATGAATGATGTTAAAATTTTTTGAGTACAGAAGTGGGAGAAACAAACAAATAGAACACAATTTTGCATGCACTTATGTACAAGAGGCCAGAGATACAAGACACATAAAATATGGTTGCTGTATTAAAGAAGTGGATAACCCACATGGAGAGCCAGGATTCTGTGATTCAAGTTAGTGTGGTCCAAACGTAATAGACCAGAACTCCTTAACCTTTATGTGTGTGTGAGTCACCTGGGGGATCTGAACTGATGCAGTAGATTTGGGATGAGGGTCAAGATTCTGCATTTCTAACAAATTCCCAAATGATGCTAATGCTGCTGGTCCAAGGATCACACTTCGAGGAACAAGAAGTTGGAGCAGGAATTGGCAAACTTTCTCTATAAAGTCCAGATATCAATATTTTAGGATTTGTGGGCCATACAGTCTGTTGCAACTACTCAACTCTGTCTCTGTAATGCCAAAGCAGCCATAGACAATAGGTAAATGAATGAGCATAGTTGCGTTACAGAAAAACTTTATTTGTGGACTCTGAAATTTGAACTTCATATGATTTTCATGTCACAAAATATTCTGATTTTTTTCCTAACATTTAAAAATATAAAAACCACTCTTAGCTTGCAGGCCATACAAAAACAGGCAGGAGGCCTGCCGGCTGTAAGTTTGCTGACTCTTGAGTTAGAGGACGAGACGCTACGCTCCCTTGGGTAGTTGGCAGAAGTTTTCCTATGAAATGTATCTAGCCAAAGCAATTGGTCTTTCTGTCTTTTAAACCTTCTTTGCATTTTTTCATGCTGCTTTTTCCCTCTAATAGGTAGTTTGTATCTTTTTTATGGAAGATAAAACACTCTAATTGAGAGTCCAGAAAGACAAACTCCTTAACTAGTTGCAGAGTTTAGCAGGCATTATTCTATTGCCTGTAGCACGTAATGCAATGCCTTCCCCGTAGAAGGTGCCCAGCAAGCACGTGTTCACTTGCATTTAGTCTGTTGAAGGGGCCTTTGGCTTGACCTTAAGGAAGTCTTGTTCCTAAATGGGATTAGTGAAGAGGGTAAGGAGAGAATTCCAAGGAGGAGAAAGTAGACAAGTCATACATGAGGCTGTGTAGGGAAAAATAAATCCGTGTAAATATTTGACTGAAGCAGTGGATTAGCATAGGAAAATGATAGAAAATAAAATCAGGGCCAAGTTCTATGAAAAGGATCTGAAGTTTGGGGAATGATGTCCATAGGGAAGACTTTCAATAGGTTTAATCTGATACAGAATAAGGAAAGAATTGATAGCTTGTTGGAGATGGAGAGATCAGTGAAAAGACTTAAGCCGTAGTCTGTTCTCATGGGAGCAGATCTGGGCTGTGACTGCGGAAAGAGAACAGGGAAGGATGTGGAAGATGGCTCTAGGCTGGAATGTTCTCCAAGACTTTATGAAAGAAAGGAAACCACACAGTGCCCCAGAATCAAGAAATATTGCCCTTCTCAATTGCCTCAAGAGTAATATGGATTACATTGCATAGGTTGCTCAGTTGGCTGGGTTTTAATGCGTTTTAATTCCCAAAGTCATATCTATTCTTTTGTGAGTATCTCATATTTATTTTTTTAATATAGTTTCTGGAGTTAATACTCTGGATATTAGCAAACTGACTTCTTTTATTAACTTTATTTTCAGATATAGACAAATACATTGTGCCATCTAAATGCAGAAAAATTTAGTCTTAAGTGCCATATTTTCCCCAAAGTTTGCCGAATCCAAACAATTTTCTAGAAGATTAGACTCAGAGAAAATCTCTAAGTACTGATTAAGAGCTAAATGGACAATACTATCCCAGAGATTTCAGTCCTTTCAGTTGTAAGTGGAACATTCCTACATATTTCATAAAAATAAATCACATTGTGGGGGGAGCAGATTAGGGTGGCTTCCCTTTTTTTTTTGTAAAAATCCTGTTGCGAGTTTGAGTTGCTGGGGGAATAAAGTAAGGACTGTGAGGGAGAACCTGTGTTGAAACAGTCTGGCAGCCTGCAGCCTCCCACCCCAAGGTCCTGCTTATTTGGGAAAGGAAAGTGCTGACCAGCAAGAATGAATTACAGCACGACCGCCACATCGCTCTCCATCGTGGAAGCCATGTGGTCGGCTAGAGAGTTTTGTAAATATCAGAAATGTGGAAGGCATTAAATCTGTTACTGCTCAGCTGATCAGAAGTCTTCGGGTCAACAAAAATATTGCTGCCTATGATTTTTTTAACATGATGACTAGTTTCCCTTGATACGTTAGATATTTTGAGCATAATGTTTATATTACTTTCATATTTTTCTTTAGATAAGAATAATAGATAAAATGGTAATAAACGTAAGAGGCATTTATGATAAAACATTTTATAAGACATTTTGAATTTCTTTTCCTTTTGTTTTGTAACTGAGATGGTCTTTCCAAGCTTGACGATGTCCCTTATTTCAAGGTTGTTAAAATGTACATGATGCTTTACAAAGAAAACCTGGGGGAATTGTCTGGTCATTAATTTCATGGTCTAAAGTGTAGCGCTTCCATCAGTAACATTGACACCAATCTTTTTTTTTATCAAACAAGCGTCTTATTACATAGCATCTAGGCTTTCACTTTTGCTTTATTATTTTAAACATCCCCATTTCCTTTCTTTCTCTCCTGTCCTCTGACCTCCATTTGGCCTGCAGATGGTTCTGTGAGGGGAAGGAGCTGTACAACACTCCTGACATTCAGATCCACTGTGAAGGTGGAGACCTCCATACCCTGATCATAGCAGAGGCCTTTGAGGACGACACAGGTCGCTATACCTGTCTGGCTACCAACCCCAGCGGCTCAGACACAACATCTGCCGAGGTGTTCATTGAAGGTAAGGAGAGGTGCGTGGTACAGGAGTGTGAATTGTCTAACAGCTTGAGTATCCACGGCTTCAGGACTTCATTGTGAATACACTTTGCTAGTGCAAACAGCGTAATGGTGTTGTGATTCAAACCTCATTTCTCCTGAAAAGTTTATAAATAAATTGAACAGTTCTGACACTTAGGCATACATCAGCTATGTCTAATGTCAACATTTGTTCCTTTTAATTTAAAACATTTCTGCTACATTAACTTGAATTTATTTAAAATATAAAGTACCCAGCTTATTTTTTGGTTTACCATGTGAATAAAGAATGGGAACATATTGAAATACCATATCTGTCAACCAAAATTAAACTATAAATGATTTACGAAATCTTTCATGAGAACATTAAGTGATTGAATATTTTGTGTTCTCATTTTTATTAAATTCTAGAATCTTTTTCTTTTGTTAAGACTCTGTTATTCCTGCTAAATGTTCATCTTGCAACCACTAAATGAAAAAATTTCAAGAATCATTGTTGTATTAAAGAGGGGTAGGCAGAAAGTAGAATATTTCTATTGTTCTATCAATTCATTTTTGACAAGACTCTGCCTATAGGGAATTAGAAAACTTGATATCAAAGTATATGATTTTACATTATTGTTGCATTTTGATCAATACCAGTAATTTACATTGGAAGCATTTTAAGCACCATGGTGTTCATATTGTCCTGAAATCTGTAAATTGGTGAGGACCGTATTAATTGGTTGCTTTTCAAAATAGTAGTTAAAATATAGAAAGAAAATTAAAGTCTTTGAGGTCTCCATTACCTTAATTTTCATCTTTTTACTATTTTTCTTGTTACTGATTAATACCACCAGATTTCTTTATTAAAGTAGAAGAAAGCAATATGTGAATCATCATTTATACTCCTTCAAGAACTGATCAAAAAAATTAGTCTTAGAAGTAACTGTTACTGCTTACTAAAAGTATGAACCTTTACTTTTAATAAAAGAATTCTCTGCCTTGTCTTTGAAAGCAGACATCTGTGAACTCCTCAAGGGACCTTGTCCTGCTAATAAAAGCAAGCATTTTTTTATATAACAATAGCTAATACTTACATAGCACCTATAAATGCACATATATACATACATAGCCATTTAAACGTCACTATAAGCCTGTGAGGTATTTTTAGTATTCTCTTCTTACAAATGGGTAAACTGAGACCCAGAGAGGTTAAAGGGACTCATTCAAAGTCATATAAGGTTTCCAACCCAGGCAGTCTTGCTCCAGGCCCATATTCCTAACCCCTATGTCACACACATTTCAACGTGCTAAATGAATAGAAAAAGAATGACAAAAAGATTTTTAACATTGAACTAATAAGTTAGTATTAGTCCTGGGCAGGCTGTGTAGCAGACTTCTTGAAGCATTTTAGGATATGATGAAGGGACTTGAACTTTGATAAAAAACCTGTTTGCTCCTGACAATCACATTTGTCTCTCAAATCCAAGTTCACGTAGAACCTTTTAAAATTAATGCTTTGTTTGCTTCCAGCATTGCTAGAAATGTGGTGAGTTTTAATGTGTATTGCTTCTATAATACAGATGTTAGATGAAATCACTTTAGGTTTCAGTACTAGCCTGCCAACCCAATTCAGCCAACGTTTATTAAGACCCTCCTATCTGCCAGATAGCGCAGATACAAATATGATTAAGACCCGTCTCTGATAACAAGCAGTTCCCAATCTAACAGCAGAGATGGACCCATTAAAAAAAAGAATATAAAATGATAAGTTATGTTATGATAAGTGACATAATAAAAATATGTAAAGTGTTACAAGGATACTAATTAACTTAAAGATTACCTGCAAGACATATATAAGCTATACCTACTTTTCATATAATAAAAGGAAATATTTCTCTGCCTCTGAAACCAGTGTCAGTATGTGACTCTGGTAGACCCAAACCATTCAAAATGTGGTCTTTAATTTTATTTCATTAAATTTGGTTCTTCTATGTAGAAGCTCCTGAACTGCCAGTCCTCTCCTGCCTTTGAAATCATATGGATGAGTTATCAATATGGAAAAAGTACACCCCCGTTTCTGTATGTCACATATATTTCATGCCCAGGTCTTCAACAAAAATAGTGGATTTTTTCCAGTGTACTGTTTTTCACATGATAACGCTAAACTCACTCAGATAGCCCACCAGCCATTGGGTATCTGTGACTTCAGATAGATTGTGTGTGAAGAAAGGATAAGGAAGCTGGGCAGAGGCAGAATAAAGATTCAGTCTCCTAAGCCTAATGAAAAGTGCTTTAAAAAAGTGGCTCATTGGCCATGAGAAATATGGATAATAATTTCAAAAAAAAAAACCTGATAGATTTTAGTGTGTTTTTATCCCTCAGAACAATTACATGAAATGGAAGAGAACTTCATATAAATTCTTAGACTCACATTATGACTGAAAGTAAGAAATTTTTATATTTTACTTATTCCAGCACTAAATTAGGTTCAGACACGTCCCTATTGAATTGTTTCTAAACCACGTTGCTGTTACTACGTCAGCGCATAGTCATTGGAGGGGGGGAGGGTGTCTATCAGAGGATAGGAAGTTGTCTACAGAATTTTAAAGTCTCAGCAAACTCTTCCCTAAGAGTTTAATGACCTACTAGTTGGAAACTATCTAAATTTTGTTGTCTTATGCATCAAATTTTAGAATGATACAAAAGAGATTACAGCTTAAGAACAATAACTAATGTTTAGGTAATGTTAAGTAGGAACCAAGCATTGTTCTTCATTTTTACGTGGATTGTTGATTTAATCCTTACAAAATCACCCCCATTTTAGGGTTGAGGAAACTGAAGCTTGGAGTGGCTAAGTAGAGCCTTAGAGAGGCCCAAGATTGCGTGGCTTGCTCTCTCTCACACCCACACACGCACACACACACACAGTGTGCCCAAGATCTCTCTCTCTCTCTCTCACACATACACACATATCTGGCATTCAAGGATTCCAAGCCAGGCAGTCTGACTTCTGAGCCTCCCCTCTTAACCACTACAGAATAAAATGTAAATGAACTCATTATCGTGGGGCAGCTGGATCCTCACCTCAATCTAGTAACAGGGTTTACGATCTGAGCACAGCATTTTTCTGGGCAGGTAGTTGAGCACTCCTGAGTCGTCCTTCAAGGACTTACTAAGGGACTCCTGTAAGGCAGGCCATGGTCTGAGCCCTGGGGACACATCGGTGAGCAGGACAGGCCCCTGTTCTCGCTGCACTGAGACTCTGGAAGAGGAGGGAGAGTAAACCAGTAAACACATAGATAATTCCAGCACCAGCACATGCTGGAAATAAAGGTGACTAATGGGATAAGGTGCTCAGGAAGGCCTCTCTGAAGATGACATTTGATTTCAGTCCAGAACTCTGAGAAGAAGCCGATGGGAACACTGAGAAGAGAGTGCTCCAGACAGAGGGAATGAATACAAGCTCTGGGTGGGGAACACCAGATGTGCTCAAGGAGCAGAGGAAGTCCAGGCTAACTAAAACATAACAGGGAAGAAGCGGCTTGGAAGGTTGGGCAGCGGCCAGCTCATGTGCGACATAGGGCCTTACGGTCACTGTGAGCAGTTTGGCCTTTATTCTAAATAAAATTGCAAGTCATGAAGGTTTAAACTGAAAAGTCACATTATCTGATTTATGTGTTTAAGCCGTTGCTTTGGCTTACAATCCTGAGACCAGTTAGAAGCCTGTTACATCATTACAGAGGAGAAATGGTGGTACTTCATGAGGATACGGTATAAAAGGAGGAAGGAGAGTCAGATCAGTGTTAGAGTCAGAGGCAGACTCCAGAAGCCACACAGTGGATTAGGTGAGGGGACGAAAGGAGTTAGGTCCAACTCTAGATTTCAGCTTTACCATTGGTGTGGACAATGTTTCCAATCTCTGAAATGGGAGGAGTGGGCAGGAACCAGATTAGGGGACAGAGGGAAGTAAGTGCTCTGTTTTGAACACGCTGCATTGAAATCCCTGTTTAGATAGCTAAATGGATGTGTCAAGTCGGTAACTGGATGTTGGAGTATGGTCTAGAGCACAGGGTGAGAAAAATATATTTGGGAGCATTTGGTAACTAACAATATATTTGGGAGATGGTAACTGAAGCTGTGGGCTGGGACATATTGCTGGACAGACCAGATAGGGAGGAGGAGGAGATGGGGAAGAGAGAGAGAGAGGGCCCCAAGTCTTAGCCTGGGATGTTCCTTCCTACATGTTGAAGTTCCAAGAGGAGGAGATGCCAGCAAAGGAGAGTAAGAAGGAGGAGCCCTGGGGTGAGAGAGAAACCAGGCAGAGTGGTGTAAGTGGAGGCAAGAGACAGTGATTCAGGAAGGAGGGTAATGCCAGCTCTGTCTACTGCTGCTGAGAGTCCAGTCAGATGAGGACGAGGAGGAAACCACTGGGTTTGGCAGCTATAGGTGATGTCAGTGATTTTAACAAGAGGGGTTTGGGGAACCTGGAGAAGACCAAAGGTCAAGTGGAGTGAGCTGTGAAAAGTTTGCAAAATATGGAAGGAGAAGCAACAAATAATAGCTTGCATTGGGGAAGTTTTGTTCAAACACGAGGAGAGACATAGGCCAGTATCTAGAAAGAAGTGTGGGGTCCAGAAAGGTGGGATTTTTTTTAGATATAATTAACATATAACATTATATTAGTTAGAAGTGTACAACATAATGATTTATTACATGTATATATTGTGAGGTGATCACCACTATTATTCTAGTTAGCGTCCGTGACTATCCATAGTTATACATTTTTTTCTTGTGATGAGAACTTTTAAAATGTACTCTTAGCAACTTTCAAATATATGATACAGTGTTGTTAACTATAATGACCATGCTGTACATTACATCCCCAGCATTTATTCATTTTATAACTGGAGTTTATACCTTTTGACCCCCTTTGCCCATTTCACCTACTCTCCAACCCCCACCTCTGGCAACCACTGGTCTGTTCTTTGTATCTATGAGTTCATGTTTGTGTTTTTTTTAGTTTTTAGATTCCACATATAAGAGAAATTTTACAGTGTTTGTCTTTCTCTGTCTGATATATTTCGCTTAGCGTAATGCCCTCGGGATTCATCTATGTTGTTGCAAATGGCAGGATTTCCTTCTTTTTTAGGTTAAATAATATTTCATTGTGTGTGTGTGCGTGTGTGTGTGTGTGTGTATATATATATATATATATATATATATATACCACATCTTTTTTATCCATTTATCCATTGATGGGCACTTAGGTTGGTTCCATGTCTTGGCTATTGTAAATAATGCTGCAGTAGACATGGGGGCGCATATATCTTTTCAAGTTAATATTTTCATTTCCTTTGGATAAATACCCAGAAGTAGAATTGCTGGATAAGAAAGATGGTTTTTGCAGTTTTTCAGCTTGTTTGTTTCTTTTCATGTTTATATGCTAAAGAAAGTAATCCAAGAGAGAAATATAGATCATGCACAAGGAAGGGAGAATAAGGTAGAGAGCAAAGTCCTTGAAAAGGAGAAAGGAAACAGAATCTGGCCCACATGTGTGCTAGATGTTGAGGGTGGTACCTTCAAGGACCAGATGGTGAAGAGATAGTCTCAAGAGTTTCACGATATAATAGGAAAGGTAAACATGTGAAATAAATATAGATGTCTAAAGCATTCACCGCCACCCCCTCCTGATTGTACAGTGGATTACACAGATCAGTATAGCTTTAGGGGCTCCAGAGGGCAGGTTGGTGGTTCTGAAATGTGGATGAAGGAAGCTGGATTAAACTGGACCTTGTGGATATGGAGTTGGGTCGGATGGAGAGGAGGGGAGGGCAGTATTAAAAAGGTGGAGAGGGGGGCTGGAATACTTGAGCATGACGCAAGCTGGCAGATCCTGTTTGATGTTTATTTATAGGTTCTTGGTGCTTCGAATAATCAGATAAAATGTCTGTCCCTTTTAAGCACCATTTTGAAGCATGATAAGGTGTTCTATGAGTAATTGCTCCTGTTGATCCCAGCAGGATAAAATCTCTCTGAGCATTCAGGTTCCTTTGACTAGATTTTGAAAACATGCTGAGAGAAGCTGAAGGAGTCCCAGCACAGTTTTGGCCGTTCTTTCACGATATTTTCTGACCAGCTTAGTTCCTAGCTCCGTGACCTTGAACAGTTTATTCAGTGGCTCTGTAATTCAGTTTCTCCATCTCTGCATGAAGAAAATTAGATTGTTGTAAGGATTGAATGAGTTAATCCCCTAAAGCGGTGCCTGGCACATAATGTGAGCTGTAATTACTATTACAAAAATAGCACATTTTCATTTAAAAAAATCTAAAACATATAGACGAAAATATAGAAGTCATGTATAATTCCACTACCCTCTGTCAGTCACTCTTAATCTTCATCTTTCCAGTCTTTTTCCCGTATGTGTATATTTTACTCTGAATGCTCTTTTGTACTTTGTTTTTTAAGATTTAACCTGTTTTGTCACAGACATCTACCCAGGTCATTAAACAGTGTTTACAACTTATTTTAATGCCTTTATAGTCATTCATCAGTTATAAAATTTTAAATCATTGGCATTGCTTCAGTTACTCTTATCTGAGACTGCAAATGATTGTTGCTGTGCTGGTAATTATAACAACTGAGAAAGAAGGGAGGGAGAAAAATGAAAAATGTCAGTAGGGGGGCAGAGTGTATTTACTTCTTAAATTTTGAAAGGCAAACATGTACCAAAGGATGTACTCCATAAAGACTTCCTGTTTCCTGAAGTTGAAGCTATATGATTTACATCTATTTTGCTTTCACTCAGAAATATAGCTCTTTTTTTAATTAAGGAAGATATCAGATTGACAGAAATAGTTAAAATAATTATAATTAAATTCTAAATATATTATTATGTATTTGTGTATAATGAATGTATAATATATAAATAAATTATATAAATATATAATGTATAAATATAAATTATAATTAAAACATAGTGTTTTCATGAGTGTGGGGGATGAGCATTTTGAGATATTGCTATTCTACACATCTTTCTGCAGAGATGTTAAAAAATGGAAAAAATAAATATATTCTTTAATAGTGGAATGATAAAATTATGGTGAATCCACACAAATAAATTTGATGCAGCCATTAGAAAACTATAAAGTACGTGGCTATTTATTGACATGGAAAGGTATTTCACAATGTATTAAGTGGGGGGAAAAGCAATAATTGAACAGTACTATAGCATCTTTTAAAAATATGTTTATTACTTATATATGTAGACTGGGATAAACTTTAGAAGGATGTGTTCCAAAATTTCTGGGTGGTGATAGTCCAAATGATTTTTTTCTTTAATTTTTGCTATTGTGCATTTTATGGGTCTTTTCCTACATGGAAGTATTAAATTGGATATGTTTTAAAAATGGAAAGGGAATAGCTTTTACAGTCAAGACAGGAGGTTCATTTTGGGGACATTTCCGGCCGTATTCCATCGCTAGAGTAGAGTGGAGATCATTCACATTGGACTCCTTCACTCAGTGTGGGAGGCATTATAGAAATAGTTAGCATTTAGGCAGGTAAATATTAAATGAACAGATAGACAGTAATTGCAAGGGCTGAAACCTGTGCCTCTGTCAGATGGGAACCTACATAAAAAACTGAAAGTGATGGTTTGATAAATACAAGAAAAATGTTAACCTGAGACAGGAGTGTTTTTTCCTAAGCAGCAGGTGCAAAGCAGATGACTAAAGGGAAGAGACTGGAGAGGAGAGGGAGGGCAGAATGACCCTGAGGGGAGGAAGGACAACCTGCTGGCGTAGACAGGGAGATTTGATCTGCCACCCTCTGCAAGAGCTACTCTGACACCTGAGAAGGAAGGTGACATGGAGATTTCACAAGGGTTGGACAGGTGTGCGAAAACTAGCAAAAGTCTTCTTATTCAGGGCACACAAACCTTTTTGGTCTTTTACATTTCTCTGAAAATCAGCTGGAAAAAAGTAGCAAAAGAGAATGAAAAAAAGAATGGCTTTCTAAATACAGGTAATCAGAGAAGATTTTTTTTTCCTAATGATTTAAATATTTGGAATCAGATAAAAAATAGCTGTTTTTCTCCCCTCTTTCTGGCCACTTGGAGAGCGTCTGTGATAACTTCTGTGGGACTTTTGCCACACTTCCTCATCTCAGGATTCCAGTAAAATTCATCTCCCGCAGGTTACCATGACTATCTGGTAACTGAGTCTCCTGGTTTTTCCTCGGTGTTTCCCCTGCTCAGCTTCTCCCACCTCCTCGTTGTGGTTAAAACTTTCTCCTTGTCTATCATCTATTTTCAGTGGTTTGGTGTTTGTTTTGCTCTCTTTTTTCCTGCTCCCCCAGTTAATCCTGCACAGTTGATTTTCCCAATCGCCACTCTCAATACCTAGACATAGAGTCCAAACACTGCAGCCCTGGTATTCCAGATCGCACCCTGTGTTTCTAGACTTGCCTTCCACTTCCGCCGTCCAGCATGCTGCTCTTCTCTGGTCCATTCCCTGTCCCCAGACAAGCTCTGCCATTCCCTAGTTCCATTCATTCATTCCACCAGAAGTTAAAGGCCTGCCATGAACAGGGCATGACACTCAGCCCTCAGGGGAATACAGACCTGCACAGCACATGAAGGTCATGTTGCCTGGAGGAATTATGGGCCAAAAGTTCAAAAAGCAGTAGTGCAAACCCTGTGGTGACTGCTTTCAAGTTGTGACCTTATGCAAATTACTTAACCTCTTGGTTCCTCAATTTTCTTATCTGTATTTGGACATAACTCACCTCTTACTGAGGTTCATTTACTATAATGATTAAATGCTATAAAGTGCCTAGCCGACTGCTAGGCAAATATTAAGTACTCAAAAATTGGTAGTTCCCTTCCTAAGCTCACCTCAGTTCTCAAAGAATTTATAATTTTCTAGAATATAATGATGGTATAAGTGACATGAGTAGTGTAAACAAGAATACTGGGAGTTCAGAGAAGACAGTGCAGAAAAGTGACTGGGCTGATCTTAAAAGATAGAATGTGGCGAAAGAGAATAAGTAATGTAACTAAAGGTATAAACATGGGAAAAGACCAGGAAGGGAAAGCCCTCACCAACTTTAGATCTTTATTGAAAGTCCCCATCTTGGTGGAGCCTTCCTTGCCACAGTACTTAAAATTACATCTCACTGCATTCCCATCCCTTCCTATGCCCGTACCCTGCCCTGTTTTCTCATTTTACTCACCACCATATCAGGTATTTATTTATCTTGTCTGTTGTTTATGTCCTCAAAAGAATGTAAACTCCGCAAGGGCAAGGGCATGCGTGTATTTTCTTTACTGCTGTATTCCTACTACCTAGTGGAGTGTGCACCAGTGAGTATGTTCAACTCTCTGACTTGGGGTCATAGGATGTGAAAGTGCAGGAAGTTCTGGCAGATGGAGCTAGAAAATCAGGTTGGAAATCTTGAAAGCCTCTAAATAGCAGATTTTTAATTTACAGAGTAGAGACTCATATATCATCTAAGTTTTGTTAACGGGAAAGGTATGTTATAGGAAAATTAATCTGACATAGTTGAAGTCCAATAGATGTCCAAGGGAAGACAAGATAAGAATCTATTGTGGTAGTCTGGGAACTAGGTGAAGAAAGCCTACACTAGGTGTTAGTTATAGAAATAAATAAGAAAGGACGGCAAACATTCCAGCAGAGTTACCTAAACATGACTGTTTCAACATCAATAAAAGGCTGGAAAAACATATTATAGTCACAGAAAGGAACACTAGGCAGCCATCCAAGAGACTTAAGTAAATGTATATATTCTAAATGTATTGACAGGCACTCACTGCAAAGAGTACATATAGTGCGATTCCATTGTATAAATATGTACACAAATATATATGTTAATATGTTAAATTTATCTGAAAATACACACCAGACTAACTTGTGCAAAATGGCATTAGGGAAGATACCCACTGGTGTTTACTATTATATTGCACAATTCTGTGCTATTTGGTTACTTTTCTATAAGCATTTATTATTTTATATTAAAATATTTTTAAATAGATAATTTAAATAGCTAGAGTTAAATATGTTTCATCAAAGAAGTATCAAGAATATACTTCCAACCGTCACAGTCATTGTAAATGTCACCTAAAATATCTTGTCATGAAATGCATAAGCATTAAAATGTGAGTACAGTTTTCTATTTTGACTAAAAATGTGATAAGTTGACAGTTAATTCAAAAGCAGTAATGAGGCAAATGCATTCGGGAGGGCGTGACCCAAAGACAGAGACCCTCTTATTCAAGAAGGAAGCCACTGCCGTGTTCTAATTTATCAAAGAGTCAGGCAGCACCTCCTAATTAATGAGTAACGAAGACATTAATAATCCACGCTGTGTAGTCTCCTGGGGAAGGGTTAAAGTTTAAAACTATGCATGTTTTACACGCACACACATTTATTTCATAGTTTATCAACCGTTTAAAAGTATGATTGTGATGGCCAAAGTGATAAAAATGAAACTGCGTCTGGCATTAAAAACATATTGGTTTGAAGAAAGCTTTTCATAGTAGTTTTTTTTAAAAAACGATTTTCTGAAAAAACAGTCCAAGTAAAAATGTTTTGAACCATTCACTATTTCAAAATAAGATTTTGTATGTTATTGTTTAAAAATAAAGAACATCATTCTGTGAAGCAATTGTGGATACTACTTACATCTTAACTTTATTATTATTTTCTAACTCAGGTGCCAGTTCAACAGATTCTGACAGTGAAAGTTTAGCTTTCAAATCAAAACCTGGAGCTATGCCACAGTAAGTGCCTATGATTCCATCAATTTAGCAAAGAATGTCAACAGAATTGTTGGAGTATGAAGCCATGAGTGTTGAGCATTAAAGAAAAAGGTCAACTAATGTCAATCAAAGATCAAATACTTGAACTTGGAACACAGTTTTTAACTTATGAATTTGAACTTTGAAGTCTAATATATACAATGTTAGTTTCAAAGACAACTAACAGGTTATAAATGTCTTAAAAGAACAGAAGTGTTCTGAGAAAATTAGTTAAATCATTACTGAAATGTAAATGGGGACCAATTTCTACATACAAATTGGAAAATATCTAATTAGGCCAGAAATGGGTTTCCATTTGGATAAAGTCTATTTCCAGTTAGATTTCGTCATGAAAATCTTAAAATTTAGTTCTTACTACAAATCCGTAAAAACCCATATGGATTATTAGTAAAATATTACAATCTTAATTATTTTGCAAGAATAAAATCTACCAGAATTTTGTAGAAAACTCCATGAATATTGAGAATGTGCTAATAAAGTCCTTTGATCTGCTAGTGTATACATAACAATTATATCCATTCAGCATCAAATAATCACCAAATGTTAATACTAAAGGGACCTTAACCAAATCATATACGTACTCTGTCACCAGTTATTTCAGATAAGGATCTCCAGTTTAGTGAAGTTACATGACTCTCTTGCAATTACACAGCCAGCAACTTAGCAAAACTGGGCCTAGAAACCAGGTCTTCTTATGCTTTCTCTAAGCCTCACTAACTTTTGTGCACTAAGAAAAGAAAAAAAATTCCAAGACACTCTCAACTTAACCAAATTAGAAACCAGAACAAAGAACAGCTGCTCGACTTAAAATAGACAACCAAAACTTTGAATTAAATATAGAACCCTAACCCTAAAGATTTCAAATATCTGCTTACTGCTAGAGATTGGACTTTTTCCAGGTATTTTCTTTCCTCTCAGAATTTTCAAGTTCAATACTTTCGGTTCTCTGATAATTGCTGAGTTACAGACAGCTACTTTTCTATTACCCATGTGTTTATTTGCTGACGTCTATAAGCTCCATTCTCTGCATATACTGACTACAGCTATTCTAACTGTGCATCCTGGGTTCCCATTTCTGAAACACCTACAGTTGGAGTGGATTGAGTATACAAAAAGAAACTAGGCTATTCTGTGGAAATGTTTCAAAGAATAATTCCTGCTTCAAAAAAATTCTGACTGAACTATTGGCTCCCTATTTTCCAGAGCTCAAAAGAAAACAACTTCCGTTTCCTTGACGATAGGAGCATCATCTCCGAAGACAGGAGTGACCACAGCTGTGATTCAACCATTATCTATCCCTGTTCAACAGGTAAGTGTGCCTGGGACGAGAGCCCAGAAGGAGTCAAACTCCTTAGCAAATTTCTCAGTTTAAAGACTATAGCTTTGATTCTAACTAGTACACTCCCTTGAAATATTTTCTAAGTGAAAACACAACTAGAAGAAAAGAAAATGGTGGGTAAAGTTCTTTCTTTTAATCCATTAAAAATAATCTTTAATGAAAGCCATACCACCGATGAGTCAACGTCTGTGTTTCCATTGGGAACTTCTCTAACAGCGAATAATCTGATAAAATGGTATCTGTTTTAGCTGTGACCATTTCATTATTCCCCCACATGTGTGCCCTCTTCCATTTAGCCAAATTCATTAGCTCATTTAAAACAAATTAGAAGACAAGAAAAGTCCACATACCGATAAAATTTTTCCCCATCCTCTAAGAGCTGAACAGATAATAAGAAAAAAACAATTAAAATACCTTGACTTCACCGTGCATTTTCATCCTGTTTTTCTTTCATTGTAAGACTGCTTTATCCAAGGAAGAACAACACTACAAACTACGGGAAAGTAATTGTAGTGAGTTTACTTTGTAGACACAAACATGAAGTTTAAAAAAAAAAAGTGAAAAATATTAAAATCTAAATGTCTCTAGATCTAACATATGTAACTTTGCATTTGTGCTATGATGAGTATCTTTAAATACAACACTCCCAGAAGGCTGCCCCCCACTCTTGATATGTAACCTCATTTCTAATTTATAAGTCTGTTTAATGAGCTTCATCATGCCCTCCAGCAGCCTTTCCTGTAATCCGTTGAGCACTCATAGGTGTTTTAGTAATTATAGTGTGTGACGTATACTCTGTGATGTGTGGAATATGCAAACAGTAGAGGAAAGACATTTTAGTTCATAAAACTTTTCAAGTTTCAAGTGTTGAACCAGTACAAGTTCCTTGGAGATGGCATAGATAGTGGATATTTCCTTTAAACCCCTAGGGTAGAATTTATAGAAATATTCCTGATTACATCAGTGGATTTTTTTGGTGTTTGATATTTAAGTATTGATAGGTATTTAATGAATGCAAAGCACTGTGCTAAGCATTTCATGGCAGAAAAAAAAAATGTCCCCAGCTCCATTCCCAAACAGTTTATACACTGTACACAGGAAACAGGAAATAGACGAGTGAAACACTTGTTGAATATGATGGAATACATTAAGGTGTAACATAGAAGGCTGACAGCAGAAAGACACATGCATCTCATGTGCAAACACCATACTAATGTAAACAGTACATTCTTAAATGGTTTAAATTCTATAGGAACACTGAATGGAAGGTTATGTATCCGCTTTTATAGTTGGGAGAAGGAAGTGCTCAGAGAAACTCCATTGCTTTATTTTTATTAGCAATGTGACATAAAGGTTAATGCCCTGGAGCCAGACTGCCTGAGTTTGAATCCCAGCTTAGCGTTACTAACTAAGGGACCTCGAGCAAGTGATGTAACTTCTCTGTGTCTGGTTTTTTCATCTGTAAAATGAAGATAACAATACCATCTGTCTCACAGGATTGTCATGAGGACTCAGTGTGTTAATCTTCCTTTGACACTTGGAACAGTGGCTGGCACAGAGTAAATACTATATAGGAGAACATATATTCTTTTGACATAGAAAGACAGAGAAAAGTGAGACCAAGCCTTCTTATTCGCAAGCCCGTAAAAAGTCTTACAGAGATAACGAGGAAGGCCTGTACAACTCTGCCAGCGTTCTCTATGACGTCCTGTGGCGTATTTAGACACGTAATATCAGATCACCATCATCTTGGGTTAAGAAGCTAACACTTGCTTATATAGAATTGAGTAAACCCAGAGCGTTTGAAAATAAATGTACACAAGGAAATATTTTCCATTCACTGCTTTAAAATTTTTATATTTCCCCAGAGATGAGTGCCATTCAGTAAGTGTTTTAGCACCTTTGCTTTTTTGCACAAGAAAAAAATAATCTGTCCCTTTTTTCCACATTTCCCATAATCCCTATATCAAAAAGAGGAAAAGTTAAAAATAAGATAGGGAGATGTTGGATAATTTACTTTACCCTCCACTGCCAGTTACTTGTGCCTTTTATTCAGTGAATCCAGACTATATTTAAAAATAAAATATAATGTCTGTGAGAGCTTTTAAAAAGACCCCTCTGGAAGTCCCACACACAGAAATCCATTTGGAAATAGCATTTAAAAGCTCATGGATCCCTAAGGAGTCAGGGAACTTTTACCTTGAATATCTTTTTGAATAGAGAAGAGTAACAGATGTGAGATGAAGTCGTTGAACAATGTCTGTGCTGTAAGACTAGACGAGCAGAGTGATATATGGCGATGCTCTCATTCACTCGTTCCATTCATGTGGAGTGATCCCAATAATGAAAAGCTCCTAAAGCCTGTCTTTTCAGCAATTTATATATGTAGAATTTGATCCATGTGTCTTTGCTTTTTCAGGTTCACAGTCCAACTTCGTATCTCTGCCGACCTGATGGAACCCCTTCTGCCTACTTTCCTCCTGTTTTTACAAAGGTCTGACATCTGCAAGTCTCATTCTCTGTGTTTACTTTGGTCCCTAAATTCCATTCACATGTGGCTTTGTGTAGCAGTCTTAAAAATGAATGTATCAGCAGTCTGATTATCATGGTTATCTTTGGGGCTAAATAGATATTTATTGAGCAACTGCCGTGTGACTATAATCTTGTGAAGGGTCTGAGAAGTGTGGGTGTGGTCATTGACCTGAGAGAGCTTAAAATAGAGTGGGAAAGCCAAGACAGGTAGAAAAAATAAGACAAAATGCTGTGGAGGAAATTGCTTGGGAAAACCAGCAAGTTTTATAGACATTCAAAAAAACATTGAATAATTTTCAGTTTGTTCTAAGTTGCTGTTTTACATGGCCAAGCTGAATGACACCTATTTCATTGGTCAAAGGCACAACTCAGAAATGGTTCCACTTAGCATTTCTTCTCCTTTTCCCCTGCTTTAGTTTTTGAGAAAGTTATCAAACTCTGTTGAATGACATTTAAAAAGGCACAAATAAATGGAGAGAGAGAGCATGCCTGTGGACTGACAGACTGTAAAGAAGTAGTGACTCCCAGATTAATCTAGAAATTTAATGCAAATTTAGCTAAAATTCCAACAGGTTCCCTGTATTTGTTTATTTGTTTGATATAGAACTTGGCAATTTGATTCTAAAAGTTGCATGGAAGGAAAAATGGCCAAGAAGAAGCAGGGCCCTCCTGAAGAAGAAAAGCAAGGTGGTGTTAGGGAAGGCATGGGATTGTCCTCTGAGATATCAAGGTTTAGTAATTGGGTAGTATGGTACTGGCACAAGGCTAGACAAATTGGTGAGTAATCAGAATAGTGTCCCAAAAGACACTCCAATAACTATAGAAACCTTCAGGTCACTGGGTAAAGAGTGAATTCTTCAGCAGAGGTGAAAAAATATTAAGCTGAACTCCTGCCTCATGCTTTTCACAAAAATCAGTTCCAAGTAAACTAAAGACAAATGTGAAAAGCAAATCTATAAAACTTATGTGGAGCAGTAGAGAAAAGCATCTTGTGTGCCCTCATGTAGGGAATGATTTTTTTCTCCTAAGCCAGCCTGTTTCCAACTTTATTCAAGATCTTTCACAGAGTATTGACTGTAGGACACGGGCAACAGATGATAATAGTTGACAGCAACTTTGAAAGTCCCCTCCTGGATAGACTACTGAAAAAAGAAAAAGTCATGGAAAAACTTACCCGAAACAATGTCACTGTAGTAGCCAAGGAAGTCATCTTTTGACGCTTAGAACAGGAAATGTTAACAGAGATTGGACACTTCAAATTTATATGTAGTTGTAGAGCTTTTCTTGAGCAGCTTTGCGAGATCATCACCAGAAAGCCTGTTACCTAATGTATTATTGCCTGAGACCCAGTTGATTTTGGGGGTGCTAGGGCCCAGCATGCCCCTTGGTTTTAGCAAATAAAGTCCGTGCTGGTGGCATCAGGAAGGAAAAGAGGAGGTGAAATTTTGCTTTTCCTCCCAAAGGGCTTCACTGCAGTGGTCTAGCAGGTGGAAGTGTTAGGGAATTTCTCCTGGGCACCAAGAGAAATCCTCAAAAACTAGACACAAAACCCATTGCAATCCAGCTCTTGAGACACTGACATTCTCTTAGTCATATTTCCCCTTCCCCAAAAGAAAACTATGAAGTGTTCTGTGTGCCAACCACACAGCTTGATAAAAAGAAAAGTAAAACAAAACTCTACGTTTCTATAAAGATTGATTTAAAAAAATCTCCAACTGTAGAGTGATTGGAAGCACAGAGCACGCCTCACCAGACATCTCCATCATCTTCCACTCTCTGTGTCTGGACTGTGGAGCATCTTTGTTTTCTGCAGAGTTGTTTCCTTCCTTGCCTGCGGTCGCTTTCCCCTTTTTCCCTTTGGGCTGCTTCTCTCCCTCCTTTTCAGCATCCTTTTTGGTCCTGGGCTCTGGTTTTGGAGAAGCAGGTTTAGAACGTAAATCTGCCAATCTCCTCTCTAACGCTTTGTCACCCTTAGCATCTTCTTTGGCTGTTGTCTTGGTCATGATGATGATGACAGTGGATGGCAGGTGGATTTTGCCAGTCTAAGAGGTGCCTTCATCTGTTTCCTCGAGCTACCCTGGAGAAGATTTCCAGGTTTCACAGCTGGTCAGAGGCAGAGCCAGCACTTCTGCCTTTGAGCCCCTGGGCTTAGCTGGGGCAGTGGAGCTGGTATGAACTGTGGGAAACATCTGAGGCCAGAACAACTAGCCTCATGTGGCATTTCCTCCCAAATAGTTAGACTCCTCCAAGGAATCACGGTATCAAGTGGACTTGATATATGGCAAAAGATGCCCTTATATGGACCCTAAAATACCCAGGGGTCCCAAATTCCACCCTGAGTGGGTGATCCAGATTGCCAGTGCAGCCTCTGAAGGGTAGCTTTTAGTCTCTTTCAGGGCTCCCCGTTATGTTCCTGTAGGTTCTCTGAATGGCTGTGTTGAGCTGTGGCTTTTGCCAAAATAAAAAAGTTTGCTCCAGAAAGAGCCAAATTGTAATCCTAGAATAACTATGGAGTTTTGACTGCTTAGGGTCCTTGGCATCTACCCATTACCTGCATCTCTAACTTTCCAATGTTTGAACAAAATGCATAATCCTGGGAATAAATCAGAGTCTTCTTTGGTGCCTGAAAACTCAAAACATGAAAAATATTTGTGTACCATTTGTAATCTATCATGAATGGTTCCCTAGGCAAGCTTGGAAGTATTTAATAATCTGCGCAAGCCGGACCCCCTGAGTGACACTTTTCCTGCTATGATCCATTAAATTACTTCCCTGGACCCAGTGACAAAGTAAAAAAGTCCATTTAAAACCAGAGATTTCCTACATTTAAAAATAAGGGAGGAGAAACACTGCGATCAGAAGTAGTTAATAATCTTGGCCTTTTCACTTAAAAAAAAAAAATTCTTGTTAACTCTGAAAATTCTTATCAAATCTTTCTCAGACTTCATGTTGGACTTTTCTAGCTCTTCTGCCACCGTCATCAACTTTTAGAATTCCCATAGATCTTTAGCATACTGACCACAGGCCATTTGCAACAGGTTTTGCTTTTCTCAGGACGCTATTTGTCATCTCTTCAGATGACCTTAAAAAACAAAAACAAAACCAAAAAAACACTTCTTAATGTGAATTTGTTTGCTTTTGGTTGATGTGTAGGTAAATTACTTTATCATATTTGAATTATTTTAAGAGTTCTCCATGCCCTATATAAGACCTAATACCCTATAGTCAGAAGTTTAAAGAGTCAAAAAGTTTAAGTTGGCCCCATTGCTAAGTAATCCTGGAGGAGGAAAGTAGAGAGAGGACATATGTAAGGGAACTATTAATCTTTTGATATTTAATAACAAGTATAAAAGCTTCACCTCTTTGCATCTATGAAGCCAAGTTAATTTCTACTCTGTTGGATTGTAAAAGTTTATTGGTCTGGAGTTGAATGGGCTGGGGGTCCGCATGGGTAATAGCAAGGGAGGGGGAAATGGAGATCAAGAAGGGAGAAGTCCTGTGTGTTTTATTATTTTACTCAGAACCTCAAAATTAGAAAATACCAAAACCGCTTATCTTCATAAACCTGACATAGGAAACGAGTTGGGCAGAGGTAGTGGGGAAGTACATGAAAAGGTTAGAGCACGTGAAAACAAATGTATGTCTTTTTTCTCTTCCTGTCTGGTTTTCATAGGAATCTACATTCATCTGGAGTGTAATTGTTTTAAGAAGTTTGCATTCCACTAGCTTACTCTTAAATGTAAAGAAAGGTAACCATTGTTACCATGAAATTCCATAAATATGAAGGAGTCAGTAAATTTGCGGACAGGCTAAAAATTTCTGCAGGGCTTACTGTAAACCTTACTAATTTCATTGCATGGAGATTATGAAAAGCTGGTGATCAATGAGGTTAAAGGTGTTTACCCTTGCCAGAGTTGGTGGTAATTATTTTATGTTGCAAGTTTTGTGTGTTTTCTCTAGGGTGTGGAAGTTTATTCTGTGTTGTGAAATTGTTTAAGAATGTGCTGAAGTCTGATGAGGAGTGTTTTCCTTGAATTTCAGGAACTACAAAACATAGCCGCATCAGAGGGCCAGGTGGTGGTTCTGGAGTGCCGGGTCCGAGGAGCGCCCCCTTTGCAGGTCAAGTGGTTCCGACAAGGGAGTGAAATCCAGGACTCTCCAGATTTCAGAATTCTACAGAAAAGTAAGGAGAGGTGCCCATTCTCCCAAATCCCACCATTTTCTTCTCTCAAGCTGTATAAAAACCAAGAAGGGTTTAGTCATTCAGATGAGTTGATTTCTATTTTCAACCAATCAAAGAGTGATGAGACGAGATAACGTGCACATGTGTGGGGTCCAGTAAATTAAAGCTGTGGTGTCGCTTGTGGACCCCTTTGAAACTCTGATGAAAGGTATATATTCTTTCTTCAGAAAAAATGGACATATATGTTTGAATTCAAAGTTGGGCGTGTAATTTTAGGAGTTTTACAAGCCTCCTAAAAGCCCATCTATGAACCGTAGTTTAAAAACCTTCCTCGTGTAAGCTGTTCCTGGAATTCCAGTGTCTGTATTTATAGAAATAGAGATGGACTGCTATCACTTTCTCTCTTTGTATTATGGAGTTTGTCTGTAAGATTTCTGCAGACGTGTCCTAGACAAGGTAAGAGGAAAGGCTAGATAAGATTTATTATTAATGGAACCCCATTCTAATACTCTGTTTTGATTTATTTATTTTTTTTCATGTGGCAAACAGAACCTAGATCTACAGCTGAACCTGGTAAGAAGCTTTTTCTTTTTTTCCTTTGGTAATGTATCTTTTGGGTTTCAATAGCTCTTTGTTTCTGTTTTAAAACCACAAGCAGAACAATGTTTTTGCAGTTCCCTGGAAATGTGAAACCCCCTTAAAGACAATATCTTCTTTATCATGGGGTCTGTACACTGCATTTTACATCCACTTCTTTATTAGTAAAACATTAGGTTCCATTCAGACAAGAGGGTCAAGCTCAGTGACTTAAGGCTTTGTAAAATATAATCTTTTATACTCAGAAAGCAAACTAAGCTAATGATCAAAAAACATCCTCTTAAAATTCCAGTAGAAAAGAACAATCTGTTGCATACTTCCACTGACCAAAACCCACTAACAACCAGACTCTCCAGCTTAGAAATGTGTCTCACATGAGAGCAGCTCAAAGATGTAAGCAAAATTGACCACCAGGCATTTCTCATTTATGTGCCCCGAGCCTTAAACTTTTAGTATTCTACAAGCATGAAGAAAGTCATCTTGCCCTAGGATCTCTCTTAATTACCAGGTCATTTGACCTCATCAGAGTGCTATGTTATCCAGAAGCATCGGGTTCAACTGTTCTGCTGCCTCAGACTTCTTATATATTTTATAACTCCTCATGGACTAAACTGATGTTTGTTAAGAAAACAAAAATTTTTGTCTAGGTATTTCATAGTACGTCCTCCTTGAGACTACCTTCTTTTGAATTTTTCCCAACAGCTAATTCACTAGTCTCGCTTATTTCTTGTCAAAGGGGAGACAGATTTGTGCCTCTGTCGCAGCATCAAGCAGATCCTGCCATATTGTCCCTTAGGAGCCACGACCTTACTCTGTCCCTTCTTGGGGAACTTGCGGGTTCTCTGTGGGCTACTGCAGTCATATTACTGTGGTCAGTCCTGAACCTCTCACATCTGAGAACTGAGTCGTTAAAAGCAGAGTGTGATTCTTTTAGGATCCAAAGGTTAAGGGATGCTGAGTAGCATCCTTAGGGAACAACTGGAATTGATCCACTGCCTTCTTGTCATGAGTTACAACTAGAGCATGTCACCTTGCTCAGTGGGTTAGTCACCACATCAAATACTGTAGTCACTTTCCAAACTGTGGAAATACACATTTTCATATTTTGTCTGTGATATGTCTTTGTATAAAATTGCATAATGCTGGTTCCCTGGTACATGGGACTCTGAGACTCAATCTCCTGCATGAACTAGTATGGAAATCCTGTAGGGGATTAGGACACATCTTTTGCATTCACTGTTTTAAATACACTTAGGGAGAAGTAGGGACCAAATATCTCTTTTATCCACAAGAAAGTTTATGTGCACAAATCTGTGGAGGAGTTTATGTCTTTTGATGCTTTATGTACAAATAAAACTAAAATCTTGGGCCAAAAATTTTAAAAGCATTACTACTGGAATGAATTAAGACTGCTTTTGATGTTGCATTCTGGATTCTGAGTGAATTCATACAACTCTTTTTCATCATGTTGTTATCATCTACGTAGGTGGCGATGATTTATTAAATGTCTCCTGTGATCTGTGTTGGAAAATCATAAACTAGCCATCGTCTGAAAATTCAAAACACTGGTTAGAAATGGCATAGTTTAGTTTTTGAGTGTGTACCTGTTTGAAAATTTAAAACACTCCATGTACTGGCCAAAAAAGAATAAATTTAGGTGAGAAGGGGCAATAGAAACATCTTCTGCCCCTGCCCTTACCCCTCACACCACATACACTCCTGTTTCAGTTATGGTTTGCTGTTTTGTTTCTAGAATATAATTTTGATCACGCATTATTTAATAAAATTACACCTCAGCAGCTTCATGGAATAATCTGACCTCTAGAACTTACTTAAATGCCTTTGGTTTAGCGTGGCCAAATCAGGAAGAAAAGAGCAAAACAGGAAGGCCTTCCTTTGAAACCGCATATCCTAGCAACGTATAAAAAGTTTCTTCTCTCTGTGTTCGCTGACTTGTCTTATTTTTCTTTTTCCCTTCAGTTAGATCTGAAAGCATTTAAGAAAAAAGGCTCCTCCATTCCAACCACAATAATAGCATTTGCTGAAAACTAATATTTCATGGCAGAGAAATATTTCAAGCAAACCTGTCAATACAAGGAGAAAAACATATATAGTCAGGAGCTATTAAAACACAATTAGATTTCCCTGGCCTCTGATAATTTCTCTACAGTTATGTTTACCATGACACTCCTGGAATTGCTCCTTTCTCTTTTTGTAGTGGAGCATGAAAATGCTCTGCTTCAGGAAACCTGCAGTTGTCATGTAGCATTAAATAAAATCCATGATCGTATTTTTTAAACAAAAATGACTTTAAACACATGAATGACTATTCAAGTGACTGCTTATGTGAGTTGTTATGAATAAGAACTTCAGAACAAGCAAATGTTAAAACATATTTGTGCTTAAACAATGTTTTGGCATGCTTCACAAAACTAGGTATGACTATGATTCTTTTACTAGTAGCCAAATGTCTTTTTTACATTGACCTTGAAGTTGACCGTTGACGTTGTCAAGGAAAAAACAAAATATATATTGAACAGTTTACTTTCCTTAAATGACCTGATTGACCTTTGTATCCAACGAACACTGAACTATTCAACCATAGAGAATGTATGTAGGGACTGGCTTCCCTGTTAGCTGGTTTTTAGCCACTGTTTTAAGTGGAAAGGAGAAAAACAGACATGACAGTACATCTGAGGCAAGAGATAAATTTTATAGGACTATAATGTCAGTGATGTTTTCCAAATGCTAAAACATAAATAGCCTTTGAAATGCAGGAACACATTTAAGCATTTGGATTTTATTACCCTTTCTTCCTACTCTTTTCCCTTTCTCTGACACGTTCACTTGTTCTTTCCTCTGATGCATCCTGCTCTCATTCTCCCTCTCAATCTCTCTCTCCCTCCCTCCCCTTCCCCCCATCCCCCTCCCTCTGCCATCTCCCGCCTTCCCTCCCTCTCTTCCTCGCTTTCTTTATTTTCTTCCCTCATCCTTTTTATCTCTTTTTTTCCCCTTCTCTTCACTCTCCTTCTTTCTCTTATTCATGTGTAAGATGTTTTAAAGCTCTAGAAATAAAATTGAAAGTAACTAGTACCCAAATATGGTCCCATTAGAGATTGGCTATTTAGATAAAGAAGGAAATAGCAGATTCCCTCCCAATGCATTTGTGCAACTGAAACAGGTTTTTCTTGTCACTACCATGTTGCATCTGTCTAATGTGTTTTACACTCCCTTCTCTGTCTAGACAGAAGTCAGCTTGTATCACAAATCTTTTCAGACTGTTCTGTGAATTAATAGCTAGTCAGCTTACTTAAGACCAACATCCGTTTGTCATATTACCTGCTCTGGCCTCCTTCTTTGACATTCCGACTTTACACTGATGGAATCCTTCAAAGACTAGTCTGAGGCGGGTGGGGGGCACAGAAGACTCATTTGACAGCTGTTAATACTCAGGCCCTTACTCAGCTGTCTGGAAACAGCCACAAACTGTATTGAGTTACTTCTATAGCATTGTTTAATGGCACACAAAATTAAAAATACAAAAAAAGTGTCTTACTGGTTGGGGAATTATACCTATAAAAGTATGGTGCCTCCTACTTTCAGTGTGAATCTCTGCTAACCAGTGCTGACCTGTCACCCTAGATCTTAGACAGTAGAGCCTATGTTTTGATCTGTGATTCAGAATGTGAAGTAAATTATATTTTGTTAAATGCAATCAGGTACTGAGTTGTAGGAAGGCAATGTTGAGGATGTTTGTTGAGACCCAATAGATTGTACATAGTTAAAAACTTATTGCAAATCCAGGTTAAGACGGTGGCTTAAACAAAAGTGGGTTGTAGAAAACCTGTGATTCCCAAACTGTCTGACAAGTTGCCCTGGGACACCACACCAAACTGACAGAGGTGCTGTAATATGTTTGAAATTTTTAATGCAAACATAATGATACTTGACATCTGATAGATACAACTACTAGGCTGAAATAATTCTGGGTTTAAACATTAGATAACTCTGTATTCTTTTGTATGACATCATATCTTGGTGAAACTGAGTTTTTGACGTGTGTGATAAAAAGCAAGTACCATATGAAAATTGATGTGGAACCTGAAATGAGGCTGGCTCTGTCCAGTCTGATTCCAAGAAGAGTTGTGCAGTACCCAACAGATGCACACATCCATTAGTAAGTAACTGTGGTTATTTAAGAATTAAATAATATTTTTATTTTAATTTATGTGTATTTTTTTCAAACAATAACTAACATGTTAAGACCTAAATACTTATTAAGTTCTTTGGAAATAACTACTTAACGAATGAAGCTGTTTGGTATATCTTTTGACTTAGGAGCACCATAAAAACAATTACTGAGACACTCAGGGTCCCATGAACCAAGAAAGCTTGGTTTACTCTCTGGGGAGAGAGGGGAGCACTCAAGGCACCTTTGAGTGTGCACCACAAAGAAAAGGGAGTGACTCTGAATTCTGAATGCTGAATGCTCCCACTCCCAGTCTTCTCTGGCACTCACCTTCTAGAATGCTGGCCTGTGAACTTTTCCTGTCCTGGCAAAGACTGAAGGACTCCTCTCTGGGCAATCTGAATGTCCCAAGAGAAAAACATCCATAGATAATGATATGGGAGTTTCTTCACAAAGAAGCCGACTAGTTTCAGCTAACGGGAAGGCCGGAGTTGACGAGCTCCTCTCTCCTGGTCAGAGCTTCTAATCAACTCACAACCATGTCAGACAAGAAGAGATAAAAGGCGTCTGAGGAAACCTTGAGCGTGGATGACGTAGAAAAAAACAAGCAAACTCCCCTGAAAAGCAACTTGGAGAAAACAGACTTGCAAAGAGAATAAAATGTAAAAACAAGACAACACTCTCCTCAGAGAGAGAAGGAAATCAGTGCATCCGAGAAGGAAAAATAAAAAGCTACTAAGAAGAGGGGAGGAACATTTGCAAAATAAAAAGTTCTCGGAATGAAAAAGTGGGTAGAAGAAATAAAAGTTGAGGAAATACCCCACAGGGTAAGACAAAAAGACCCAGAGAAGGGATATAAGAGAGAAAAGACAAGAAAATTAGAGACGCTGGAGAACGTGCCTAGGTAGACAACACGTGCATAATTGGGATTCCAGGAGGAGACAACAAAGAAGAAGGAGAGATTATCAATGATATAATTTTTTTTAATTCCCTAAACTGAAGGATATCAGTTTGCAGACAGAAAGGACCCACTGAGTGCACAAGGTATGAAAATACATTCACAGCAATGTGCATCGTGGTGAAATTCAGAATATCCAGGACAAGGAGATGATTCTACAAGTGTCCAGGGAGAAAACATCAGGTCACGTACAAACTAACAAGATCAGGATGGCTTAGCAGCCACACTAGACACAGAGACGTGGAAGCAAAGCCTTCAAAATTCTGAAGTAAAATTGCCTCCAACTCAGAATTCTGTACCCAGCCAAACCTTCGATTCAATATGAAGATGTAGGAAAGACTTTTCAGACTTGTCTCAAAGATTTTCTTCCACAACCCTTTATGTAGGATGTGCTTCACCACCACTAGAGAATTAATTTACCCGGAAAGAGCGAGATATGGAGTACAGGAAGCAGCAGACCAAATACAACTGAGAGGCGAGAGGAACCCCCAGGAGGGTAACAGCTCAGCGTCAGGAATGGAGGACAAGTCCAGACTGGAGCAGTGTGCCTCAAGAGATGAGTACATTGAGGCTTTCGTCGCTAAGAGCTTGTTGCCACTGCTCCATCTTTTAGCCTGATGGCAGAGTGGCAGGGTGGTAAGCCTGACCCATATTCTTTTCTCTGCTTGGCCTCTCCTCTCCAACTCCCTCCTGAATCAGCTGAGAACTCTTATTTCACCCCCCACAGAAGTATTCTGATTTGATCCAGGGCTGAGATCTGGAAGTTGGCCATGTTGAACTTAAAAAACAGAAAAAATGGAGACGCCCACTCCACTCTATTCCTGCTGGCTCTGCAGTTCCTGTCCCTACTTAGTCCCACAAGAGTGAGCCTTATCTTTCTGAGGACCCACTCCTGACCTGGCCCGCTGATGACCCCTGTGGTGGCTTTGTAAACTCCCTGGGAAGTTGAAGCCAGTTTATGCCCCTGGATCAATTGTGGGAGCTTTTTGCTGACAGTGACAAGGTTGCTTTTTCTTTACACAACAAGATTTGTGCTTGTTACTCAATTTTTTAAAACCAAAGAACACATTTTTGAAGGATACGTACGTATGTATGTGGTAAACACATAAAATCAAAGGAATGATTCTCTCAAAAGGAAAAAAAAGAAGATTCAATCGGAGAAGGCATACAGGGCATTTCTAAAGTATTGGTAATATTTTATTTCTTAGATTTAATGAGTACAGAGGGGTTCATTTCATGGTTATTCCTTAAACTGTACATTTTAAATATACTTCTCTATATATGATACAGCTCATAATTTTAAAAAATCATTTGTAAACATTATACACATTATATTTACCCACTTTCACCTTGTTCGTTTTAGCCGAGTTCTTTTTTATCAATTGTGTTAGCCAAACCATGTGATTTGGAAGATAAAAGCTGGATTTCTTTTTAGTTAGGCTGGACCCCCTTTCCCCCCCCCAAAAAAAAGCTGTGAAGAAAGGTATTTATGAAAATGTCCCCATATTACCCAAGAGACCTGGTAATATTATCCTTGCTGCCTCCTCTTTTTCTGTGTTTCTGCAAACAAAATCGTTTTGTTTGTATTTAACCAAGTGTTAAGTATGTCCAGGAACTTGAATGAAATTCGGCGTTGACTTCTGGGAGGTATTGATGTGATTGATTTTTAGATAACTATAAAAAGCAGAATTTATCACCAGCAAAAATAGTTTCCAATTTGGTAATTTATTATGTGCCCTTAAATCAAAACCTTTCACCTAGGTAAATTGGATTAAAATGGATTGTAATTAGAGTTATTAATAACTTTAAGTTTTTCTGTTTATACTGGAGACAGTTTTTTAGTACTAATGAGTAAGCCCCTAACTCCCTTTATTTGACATAAGCAATCATTTCCTGATTTCCATTCCTCACCAAAATGTATTTTACAGATGGCTTAAAGGTCTTTGTTCAAATAAGATGCTCCCAGATGAAAATTCAATGTTACAGCCTGGCTCATCTCATTTCCTCATGGCTTTCTTCATTTTTATAATGTCAGAACCATAAAGCTAAGATGATCCTTTTTCTCAACAAAATGTGAGCCTGTTGTCACTTTTGGAAGACATTTGCCAACAGAAGAAAAGTTAAACAACCTTTGGGGCATTGGATTAAAATTTTATTCAGTAAAAATCACTGAGACGTAGCAATCCATGAAGATCACGATTGCAAAAGACCTCCCAAGGCTTTTTAGTTTTTTTCTTTTTTTTTCGTAAGTCTGTTGTCTTTTCTAGATGTTTAGTCCATCATCAGCTCTGTACATGCATACACCTTACATTATGCAATAGAATTACTCCTAAAATCCATATAAAATGAATTTTGTTCAGTCACATTTGAAACACACAAAGGAAGCTTGCAGGAAAATCAGTCTGAGAATTCCTTTAGAAAACGGTCTTTCTGTAAAGCAAATGTTTTCTTTTTTCCCCCTCAATCTAAATTTCATCCATACATTTATTAAAAAATATTTATGGAGAGTGTAACAGATGTGAGTGCTGTGTGAGATGCTCAGAATACGTCCATAAACAATACAAATGCTCTTTGCTCTCACAGATGTTATTCTCCAGTCAAGGAACCAGAAACTAACAAACTAATTAACGATAAATTAGTTCTAGTTGCGATAGATTCTCAAAAAAAGTTTGCCATCCTAAAATTGCATATACGTAGATCTGACCAAGCCTAATCAAAAGAATATTCTCTGACAAAGTAATGTTTAGGTGGAAATGTAAGGCTGAGTAGGCGCTAAGTACCTCGGGATGAGCACCTCGAGACTTGAAGGAATGTGGCTTCTCTGGGAGCTGCCCAAGAGCCAGAGTGGGCCCAGAGCGCAGAACAGAAGGAGGTGAGAGGCGCAAAAGGAACCTGGCAAGAAAGAAGGGCCCTATCATTTAGGGCTTTGTGACCACATTAAGGATTTTTAACTTATCCTTAAAGTCATGGAAGGATGAGGAGATGATAAAATTTCATTCTCAAACGGGCCCTCTGGATTAGAAGGGATGACTGTTTATACAAGCTCACATTTTCTTAAAAGGACATAACTAAAAAGAAAAAGATCACAAAACAGTAGATAACGTAAGAAGGAACTCTCAAAGTTGTCAAGATCATTACTCCAAAACCACTTCCATCATATCTGCTAGGTAAGATTTTATCTTGTTTTGAAATGTAGGGTTTCAGGCTCAGAATTATGTCTATGTTTACACTTAAAGCATTGAACTTGCAATGGCTGTTTCTCTGAGTCTCCAGGCACGCTGTCTTTAAATAATCCCAGGTTAAGAGAAGACCTTTCCAGAGAGCACCGAGCCCTGGGAAGACAGTGTGAGGCTGGAGGCAGTGGTTGCCTGGGCAGGACGCACCTTGGTGCTGCTGAAAGCTGGGAGGGCTTCAGGGCTCCCAGCAGCACCTGCTAAGAGGGGACACAGGTGACCTGCCTCTGCCTGAAGCCCATCTCTTAGAGAGCAGCCAGTATGCGAGGATTTTTTCCAAAATCCGATAAGACTGGGCTGTTCATTTCTTCTACTATCAGCATGCGCTTTGGACTGGACTTATATTCTATTCCCGTGTATCTTGTCCCTTAGAAGACGCAGAGCGCATCTTCCTGGACAGGTGAATTTCTAGTGAATTGTTTGGATAGTGAGAGTAATTAAAATTTGCAGATTCAGGAAATTCCTTGTTTCCCATCTTCCTCATTTTGCAGTGGGTGTTTTGTGTCCTGAATAAGGAAAAAAAGCAGAACGACTAGAGAGGCTTGGCACTCTAGAGAAAAAAAGCATGCGTCTGGGAGGCGGACGTACTTTAGCATTTGGGCTTTAATGTTAATTAGCCATGACCTTGAGAGAATAGCTTTGGACCTCACCTGAAGAAATGAGGGATTTGAGCTAGTCAGTCTCTAAGATCCCTTCCAGCGCTAATATTGTAAGTTTTATTTACCCTTCTCTAGTTAAGTACACTTTTAACTCATTCTGCAACCATATGTATTCAATTTAAAAATTCCCAATCCTTTGTACCTTTCCAGATACATCTCACTTTCCAAATGATTAATCTTATGTGAAGCTCCAACTTAAATTATTTCTACTCTTTCTATCTTCCCCTTCAATTGGAAAGCCAAGAACTGTGTACACTCTAGTCAGAAAAAGCACCAGATGACCTCATGTTCTCTCTGTTACTTATTCTATTGTTTTCCTTCTATTCAGTGAGTCTTTTAATCAAATAATAATTTTATATTTTAAATTTATCATTATCTCTCAAACCTTTGCCTGAAAACCGTTTTCTTAATTTGTCAAACACCTCGAGGCAGGGTTCATTGATCTTTATGGAGCCAGGAACTATGGTAGGTCGTATAGGGCAGTGTCTTTAAATGGCTCATCATGACCCATGAAAGTGGAGAGGAACCACCATTATTGTAAAAGAAAAGAAAATAGAATAGAAGGTAGCAGAGTACACTTCATATTGTAAGTTCAAATGTTTTGTGAAAATTTTATTTCTGCTGTGTATGTATGTGTATGTATCTGTGCATGTGACTGGGTCAGACATAAAATGTATTTCTTTCTGTAGGTTCCAATCAAAAATGTTTGAAATCCATTTTTTAGGACAAAGTTTTCCATACTTTCCTGAAGGTAAAATGATCTGGAATGTGTGTTTTTTAAAAAAAATCCTTGCCCCCACCCCGAGTCTACTGCATAATAATCTCTAGGGGAGAGGAGAGACCTAGGTAACTGACATGTTAACCAAGTGCCTCAGATGATTCTTATCATCCAACAGGTTCAGGAAACAGGATACTAAAAGATTGTGATATTAATTAGCAGTTAAATAACAGTAATCTCTGCCCGATGTTATAAATAGCCCCCCTCCAAAAAGCCCAGTGTTGAGGCCAGCCCCATGACCTCGTGGTTGAGTTTGGCGCACTCCTCTCTGGCAGCCCAGGTTTGGCTCCCAGGCGCAGACCTACATCACTTGTCGACAGCCATGCTGTGGCAGTGACCCACATATGAAATAGGGGAAGATTGGCACAGATGTTAGCTCAGGGCAAATCTTCCTCAAGCAAAAAACAGGAAGATTGGCAACAGGTGTTACCTCAGGGCAAATCTTCCTCAGCAAAAGAAAAACAAACAAACAAAAATCCAGGGGCCAGCCCTGTGGCCTAGTGGTTAAGTTGGGCATGCTCGGCCTTGGCGGCCCAGCTTGCGGATTTGGATCCCAGGTCTGGATCTACACCACTTGTCAGCCATGCTGTGTTGGCAACTCACATATAAAGTAGAGGAAGGGACTAACCTTCCTGAAGCAAAAAAAAAAAAGGATTAACATTGACAACAGATGTTGGCTCAGGGCTAATCTTCCTCAGCAAAAATAAATAAATAAATAAAATCCATATTTAAAAAACCCAAAACCCCCAATCTTATTGAGGAGCTATTGAATGTCAGCACGTATTCAAATTTAAGTAATAGCTATATCTAGATCCTTGACTGTATAGCAAGGGCCAAATGTAGGATAAAAATAAAACTAGAGTAATGCAGAGTCCTGCCAATGTGTAGTTGCCAATTAATTTTTCTATCCTTTAGTTCTTCTTCATCTTTTTAAATAAAAATCACTGATTTGAAAATATCAAGGTAGCTTAAATATACATTACACTTCATGGTTTACACCATGTATTTGTGATGTTTTCTCAATTCCCACAAGGCAACTTGAGATAGGGGACATTTGTGCTGATCAAGACTAAGGTGAGCAGAGGTGAGCACGTCTGAGTTCACACCTTCCCCCCCGTGACACCACAGCTGTCTGTTTTATGGGATGTGGCCTTAATCTGAGAATTACTTACAGAAATATTTTATTGAAATTATAAAACACAATATATAACCTAGGTTCAGAATTTGAATAAATAAATTTTTCCTTTTGCTATTGTTAACACTATAGCAATTGGAAGTAAATGGTAAATCGTAGCAGTAAATGGTAAATCGTAGCAGTAAATATTCTGCTAATATTGAACCCAGTTGGCTTTCTTTTCCACTTAAGTAGTAAACACTGGGAAAGCCAGAAAATTCTGTAGAGTATTATCCATATAAATCCACAGTTGCACTGGGTCCACCAGGTGTATCTGTTAAGGGTCTATGTTGATTGCAAAATTTAAAAACATAATTTGTGTTACTCAATGGTGAGACATCAAAGTCAGCTCAGTATGAGTCAAATGAGGCCAGATTTTGCCGTATATAAAACTACCTTCTGCAGCATAACCTAGCATGGTCACATTATGTTACCCAAAAAAGTGTTCCAGGTAATTGTGAAAAAACTAGGGCTGATTTTTTAATTACCTGATACTTTTCACTCGTTGTAGCACAGGAACTCTTCAGTGATATCATCATTTCAAAAGAGGGAAAATAATTTCATTTTATTTGAAACAAAGCTACATTATTAAGAACTCAGGGTATCTTGTAATTGGAATAAATGCCATTGAGCGCTCTTGAAATTCCTGTACTTTTTTGTGCTTTTCATACATTGGTGCACGAATTAAAAAAAATATGTATAATCTGAATAATCTCTCCCCCTATATAGTTGGAGATTTCTGTAGCTTCTTTGTAATAACAAGTTATATTGTACAGATATCAGCTTCAAAGTATATGTTTGTCTGTTTTAAATTAAAATTGAAACCTCATGAAATTTTTTGACATAATTATTTAAAAGGCAGAGAACTGTATACCTGTTATATATTTTAAATTTTGTACTACCTATTCAACCAAATAAATTTACAAATAAAAAAAGGCAGAGAGAAATCTTACATTTATAAACAGGAAAAGGAAGACAATTCAGGAAACTGTATTTGACTGTTTTTAATTGACTCTATAGGAAGGGTTGCAAAGCTATCAAGAAAAGTGGAAGGAAAAGGGAGAAAAGATACTATCTTCGTGATTGTAGGATAATTGCTGTGTATCTAATTTTTGATCTATTTTCAAAGATGCTGCCTAGTCAACTAGAATTTTAATCCTTCCAGAAGTCTGGAACATAAACACCTGGAATTTTTTTAATTGCCCAGAAATCTTAATTCTATATTATATTCCACACTTTTGTCTTATATTTCAAGAAATTTTTGCAAAATAGCACTGTGTGGCTGGCATTTTTCCTTGTAAATGACTTAACTGCCTTTTTAACCAAGCACAGTTTTGAAGGAAAGAGAAGGAAGACTAAAAATTATCCTGTGGGCATGTGGGCGTTAAGGGTGGAAACTGTTGGAGCCAGAATAGACTTGGGGTTTTCTAATCCATATCCTTCTAAGAGGGGCATGGCTTACCCCTTAACAAGATTACAAAGGACCTGAGGGCGGGAACCATGAATTGTCTGCAGCTACAGAATATTAAGTATTACATGTTCTCTTAAAAACACTTAAGTAAATGGATGAATTCTAAAAGCTTTTAGAAGCTATTCACAGAAGATTCCAGATTTTATCTCAAAAATCTTTATCTTATGACCTTCCATTAACAAGTCTTTCCAACCGTTTAACCTACCTTCTTCTCTCTTGGTGCAATTATGGACCATTTATTCTTGTTCTTCAAGAAAGGTGGAGAATATTTGAGCAACTTCTGTGTTAATTTCTTCATATTTATCGTACCTATCATAGTGTTTTTACTTAAAATAGTATTTGAATTTAAATGAGCATTTAAATGGATAAAAACTTAATATATATATCTTCCCCTTTAGTACTCTTTTTTTATTGTGATTTAAAGAAAAGCATAACTGGTGGCACAGTGGTTAAGTTCACACACACTGCTTTGGTGGCCTGGAGTTCGTGGGTTTGGATCCCAGGTACAGATCTAGTGTCACTCATCAAGCCATGCTGTGGCAACATCTCACATAAAATAGAGGAAGATTGGCATAGACATTAACTCAGCGACAATCTTCCTCAAGCAAAAAGAGGAAGATTGGCAATAGATGTTAGCTCAGGGCCAGTCTTCCTCACACACACACACAAAAGCATAACATGGAGTCTACTTTCTTAACACATTTTTAAGTGTACAGTATTATTAGCTATATACACATTGCTGTACAGCAGATCTCTAGAACTTTTCACGTTGCATGACTGAAACCATTGACCAACATCTCCTCGTTCCCCCCCGCCTCACCCCAACCCCTGGCAACCACCATTCTACTCTCTGTTCTGTGAGTTTGACTACTTTAGAAGCCTCATATAAGTGGAATCATGCAGTCCTTCTGTCCTTTGCCTTTGTCCTTCTGTCACTGCCTTTAAATAATATAAGTTTTCTTAATTTGACTGTATTAAGCTCTATTATTTACTCATTCTATGTTCTGCATGGGACCCTAGTTTTTCACACCACATTTAAACATGAAATTGAATATATGCTGAAAGAATAAAGTGTTTATTTTCATTACTCTTGCAGTTTTAAACCTCTATTAATATATCTTAGAAACAAGTTTACCTTGAAGCATACAGTATTGCTAAAATCTCAAAAGCTTGTAATCACTGTGGTCCCCAGATCTTTCCTGGGGAACATACATTTTGACACAAAAGAATCCTTACATTTTTAGCTTTTAACAGAATCCCAAGCAGAATCCCGAGCAGCCTATTAACCCGATTATCATCAGCATCATCAGAATTGGGGATGGGACAAGGCTTCCAGGATGCAGCTGAAAAAAAGAGTGAGAAGTGGAGTAACATTCAGTGATGTCTATGGGCTGTATCACTTTCTTATATAAAAATATACATATTTGACCCAGTAATGCTACTTCAAGAACTATATCGTTTGAAAAGATTTGGATGAATTTTGGAAAGGATACATTAAGTTTTTTCTAGAATCGAATACAATAAACTCTTTAATGGAGTTTACCTTTGGGGAATGACATCATTAAAAGATATTGGATATAGAGGCAATTGGATTATAAAGGAAGGAATTCCATAAAGGAATACTTTTGCTTTCCATTTTATACTTTACTTTGTTTACTTTTGCATGTATTGCTTTTATTGTATTTAAAAATTCAAATATTTAAAGACCCTTTAGTAGATAAAAATGCTTTAATTGTTAGGTAGCACTTTTACCCACAGTTAGTACTTTTTTCTTCCAGTGTTTAGAACATAAAATATATTTTGAGACAATTTGCTAATTTTCAGTAAATTGATGGTTGAATTGAGGGAGGAAGCGTTATTCTACAAGTCTGAAAATTTTGCCCTTAGAGGACTGTCAGAGGAGGAGGTTGAAAGAGAAGCACTTTTTCTTATCAAATTATATCAGTTAGCTATGGCTGCACAGTACAGCACCCCAAAAATTAGTGGCTTAAAGCAGCAACCGTTTCTTTAGTCCCTAATTCTGTGGGTCAGCCATTTGGCTTGGCCTCAGCTGGGCAGTTCTGTGGTCTGCACCAGGCTTGGCCCACCTCAGCTAGACTTGCTTGATTGTGGTCGGCTGCCAGACTGGCTGGGAATGAGTTAGTCAGTCTAGGATGGTCTCTGTTGGAACGGCTCCTGTCTTCTCCGTGTGGTCTCCTCCTCCAACACGCCAGCACAGCCTTATTTACCTCGGGGTTCAGCAGAGTTCTGAGGGATTGAGCAGAAATAGGCAAGGCCCCTGGAGGTTTGGCTCAGAATTGGCCAACAGCATCACTTCCACTGCATTCTGAGTTAAAGCAAAACGCACAAGGCCATCCCAGATTCAAGAGACGGGGAAATAGACTGTGCCACTTGATAGAAGGAGTTCCAGAGTCGCACTGCAAAGGAGCATGGAGGCAGAGAGGGGAATAATTGCAGGCATTTTTGCCCAAAATCTGCAATACAAAGTCTTACCCTGCCCATGTAATATGTGAATAATCAACAGAGTCTCTGTGGCAATCAGATATATATCACTTTTCTTAACGTTTGCTAACATTATCATCTTTATGTTACTGGTACAATGTAAACAATTATTCAATTTGAAAATAGTTAATACACTCTGGATCTAGCTTCTTTTTAATGATAACAGCTAACATTTACTGGCTACAAAGCATTTACTATGTGCCAGGCAGTGTCCTAAGCATAAAGTTTATCATATCATAAGAATAGATGGTTGTGGGATCAGCTTGGTGGCTCAGTGGTTAAGTTCTCACGTTCCGCTTCAGTGGCCAGGGGTTTACCAGTTTGGATCCCAGGTGTGGACCTACGCACCACTTGGCAAGCCATGCTGTGGCAAGTGTCCCACATATAAAGTAGAGAAAGATGGGCACAGATGTTAGCTCAAGGCCAGTCTTCCTCAGCAGAAAGAGGAGGATTGGCAGCAGATATTAGTTCAGGGCTAATCTTCCTTAGAAAAAGAAAAAAAGATGATTGTTAGAAGTGTGGAGTCTGGAACCTGACATGGTTCGGATTCTGATTTTGCCACTTAGCTTTGTGACTTTGGGCAAGTCATTTAGCCTTATTGTGCTTCAGTTTCCTATCTGTAAAATGGGCTAATAATAATAAACATTACTCGTAAGGTTGACATGAGGATTAAATCTAAATTAATCTATATTCCATGCTGGTAAAAGTACCTAATACCTGATACGAGCTGTTAGCTATGGTCATGGTCATCATTATCATCCCTCACAATAGCCCTGTGATGGTTAATTTATGAGTCATGACTATTACAAACCCTGTAAGGTAGGTTCTGTTATTGTCTCCATTTTTTTTTTTTTAAGATTTTTTTATTTTTTCCTTTTTCTCCCCAAAGCCCCCCATACATAGTTGTATATTCTTCATTGTGGGTCCTTCTAGTTGTGGCATGTGGGACGCTACCTCAGCGTGGTCTGATGAGCAGTGCCATGTCCGCGCCCAGGATTCGAACCAACGAAACACTGGGCCGCCTGCAGCGGAGCGCGCGAACTTAACCACTCGGCCACGGGGCCAGCCCCTGTTATTGTCTCCATTTTACAGATAAGAACATTGAAGTTTGAGGAGGTTGACCAAAGTCACAAAGGCAAGATGTAGCAGGACCCGTATTCCAGCCTTGGCAGCTGATTCCAGAGTCTGGGCTTTTTGCGCTATACAACACTGTCACACTGTTTAACAGTAGCTTCCAGAATAATTGTCTGCAGGTCAAACATTTATATATTATGTTCTTTTTTCCCATTATCAGCATTCCAGAGAAGTTGCTTTTCCACACTAATTGCTTTTCAGTTGAGCAGACGTAAGAAGCAGCTACATTGTAGTTGAAAACTTCCATGTACAGTCAAGGCAGGAAGAGAATGGAGCTGGCATCTACTGAGCACTGATACCCCCTTGAGTAGATATTATCCCAATTTTATAGATGAGGAAACCAAGGCTGATCTTGTCCAAAATCACAAAGAATGAGCCTGACTCCCTTTTGCTGCTAGGCTGAACTAATGCATTAAATGTAGAGAGATTCTATTGTGAATACTTTGTAAAGCAATTCTGTAATAATTGCTACCTGATCTGCTTGTTTTACAAACAGAAGCAGAAGGTCTGACTTCTTCAAAGTGACTTCATGTTTCACTCTGATGAGTTACTCTGTTCCCTTCACTTCCAGAGGAGATCTGTACCCTGGTTATTGCTGAGACTTTCCCAGAAGACGCGGGGATCTTTACATGCTCGGCAAGAAATGATTACGGATCAGTAACCAGTACTGCCCAGCTGATTGTCACCTCAGGTATGTGAGGGGAAAAAAAATTGACTGGGTTCTGTTCTCTTGCACTTAATGTGGTTGACCACAGCAGGAAGAATTGCCCCAGAGGAGGGCTCAGCCTTTAGGAATGCTGGCTGCCGCTCCAGGAGATATCCTAGTGATCAGTGTTTCATCCTGAAACAAAAGGCTTTGAGGGAGGAGAGTGTAAGTGGAGACAAAAACCAAAAAGATAATGATAATGTAGCAATTGAACACACATGGGGCTATTTTTTAAATCATGCAATTTTGGTCTTGGAAACAATGGAGCTGGTTTCCTAGCATCCTCATACTAACCCAGAATCATGCTCACATCTGAAGGCCACCTCTGAATTGGAGGTGCGGTCAGTATTCTCAGCAGTGCCAACACAGGAGATCCGGACATGCTTGTACAAAGAAATCATTGTTTCATCCACTATGGAAACTTCTGAAAAAGTAAGACAAGATAAACTTTATGTAATTTGGAAAAACTCTAAAGATCTTAGAAATCAGATTTCATTGAAGGTGGACTATAACTGATATGAAAAACTAAAGCAATATATTATATTATTAAAGACAATATTCAAAAATATCTGACTACTTTTTAAACTCAGGAACTTACACTAGAGAAGGCAACATGAAACAGCTTTTTCCTTTATTTTAACTTTAGTTGACTGTTTTCTGCTATTACTAATTAGCTTTGCTTTAGTTTATTTCTATTGCCTCGTCTCTGACAGTTATTTTACAAAGGTTTTTAAAACATCTCTTTGACCAAGCCTGGCACATAGTTTTACACATAGTAGGGAATCCATAAATAGGTTGTTGGCTGTATGAGATGGACTCGGGGAGAACAATCGAATTGCACTTTGATTTCTTGAGAAGAGTGAGAACTTGGTGCTAGGTGGCAGCAGAGGCACAAACAAAACTGGTTTCGGGATGATACAGTGGGAATTCTAAATGCTTTTTCATCTTAATTAAGAAAAGAAATGTAAGGTTCACCTTATGGGTGAAGCAGTTGCTATGAATGAGTACTGTAAATGTGAAAAGGAAACTCAAGTGTCGTGATTGGAGCTACAGGGAGGGGAGAACCCCTGCATTTTGATCTTGAGTTGGCTTAAGACTGTCCCATCAAATGGCCATAACAATGGTGTGGTTCTCCAATAATATGATCAAACCTCTGGACTCTAAAAGTCTCTGTGGCCAAACTTGGCATGCAGTATTTCCCATTTTAATCTGAGATAAACCTGCTATAGGTCAAACATAATTAGCAAGTATTTTTGAGTTTTCAGTTGACCTCAGTAAGCACCTTTGAGTACATTCCAGGAGCTCTGCTGGGCTCTAGGCAAGGTGAAGAATCCTAAGAAGACATGATCTTATCTCAAGATGTGTTCATTCAGTTTATTTAGAATAACAAGTAAACATTTCTTTTGTACTGAGTTACAGCTGTGGCAATCATCTGAATTGGAAAAAAATTATCTATGAGATCATAAGACAGTTCACTCAGACCCAGAGCTTTACTTAGCTTTAAATAGAATGACTATCGGTTGCCTACCATATGAAACCTTTACAGCTTGAGTGGATATCAGTAAAGCATGGGTAGGATGTTCAGTCAGATCTGTGGGCTGAAATGTGAAAGGATGAAGCACCATTAGTTGATAATGTTTGTATTGTCGTTTTTCACCAAGTTCTGTCTTCAGCTCTTCTTTGAAATTTGTTAATGAATTGGTAGCTGGTTTCCCCACTCGTGGGCCTAGTCATGAAATGAAACAGGTAACAGTCACTCACAACAAGCTTGGAGAACCAGGCCCTCCAGCTGGCTTTGCTTCTGCATCAAATGAGAGCAGCAGTTACCTCTTTTTTAACAACTTAACGTGGCCCAAGAGATTCTCAGACGATCTAGGACAGTGTGAAAATAACTGTTGAACTAGTAGCATCTTATTTTTTTTCCCTCCCTTTCTCCTTCCTTAGCCAACACTGAAAACTGTAGCTATGACTCAATGGGAGAATCCAACAATGACCACTTCCAACACTTTCCACCTCCCCCTCCAATCTTGGAGACAAGTTCCTTTGAATTGGCTTCAAAGAAACCGTCTGAGATCCAGCACGTGAACAGCCCAGAGTTAGGACTTAGCATGGCAGCCCTTCAAATGCAATTCAGTTCTACTGAGAGGGAAACGAACGGAGTCCATCCCAGCCATGGAGTAAATGGACTGATTAATGGCAAAGCTAACAGTAGTAAATCTCTTCCAACACCAGCTGTCCTGCTTTCACCCACGAAGGAGCCACCACCTCTGCTTGCCAAACCCAAACTGTGAGTATTTCTGCATGATTTTATAATACTTTCCATACCCCTGCTAAATTGCCTCTCTGGTTAGGGGAAACTTTTTGCCTGGACTCAGCTCTGTGGCAAGTTGCCCCTTCTGCAGGCAAGCTGTCCCTGGCTGATGGGACCTTGCTACCAATTTGGGTCCTTCCAAAATATAAAAGATACCTAAAAATAAAGAAGGGAAATGAGAAGCTTGGTTAAATTTGCCCTTTGGTAAAAGCTGTAACTGGTTTCAGCTGTGAAAATATCTGTGCATGGCGTGGCCTTCCAATGTATGGCTAAGACGTAGCCACTCCCCAGAGGTGATGGGAAAGGGGGACCTGCTTGGAGCTCTCTATTAAAAGCATTTCCAAATGTTTTAAATTGAAGAATCAGTAAGGAAATCTGATAGAGATGGGAAGACTAAAATCTGAGGATGGAAATTCAGTGTGCAGAGCCTGGGTGGGGGAAGGAAACCAGAGATAACCAGGCTTGTCAGGAAGAAGAGCGCCCTTCAGAGCACAACCCACGTGGCTTTGGCATTCCAGGGACCTGCATATTTCCGTGAATACCATCTTCATGTTTGATTTCATTATTTTCTTAGGATGCTAAACCTTGCATGAGCTGTTTCCATTGGCACCACACAGCAGAGAGTTGTTATGAATAGAGCCATTACAATGTCAGAGAGAGGCAGAAGTCAATTAACCCAAAAGGTCCTACCATAGCATAGCAGACCTTGAATTACTGCCCTGATAGAGGTCAGTGGAAATGTCAGATGCATATAAAATGTATGCATACCCAACAGGGTCACATTTCCTTGAGAATGAATTCACCAGAATCTAGGAAAGTCTGTTGTATTTCCCCATGATGTCTGATGTTTTCGATTTGGGGCAGGAAGGTGACTTTCGCTTGGAGAATTCTTTGTTTCCCTAATACTAAACAGCCTACTCTCTTCTCTCTGTCATCAGCTCATTTGTTAGAAATCTTAGACTATATTAGATATTAAAGTTAGAATATCTTATATTTGTACATCACTTTATTGTTTTCTAAGTGATTTCATAAACACTGTTAGACTAATCAAATAAATCTGCCAAACGAGCAGCTTAAGTTAGCAAATGGGTAGACAATTTTATAAAAATAAACTTCTGGACAAACTTGTGTTACGGTTTCAAGAATCTATCTCTTCCTACCCTGCACTTAATTCTGTGTTCCATCCGGGCTTATTTTTAGGCAGGAGGGCTAGTAGGTTTGTGTACAGTGGCGTCAAAGATGCCAGGTGAACATTTTTATGCTCCAGCTCCATTGAGATGCTGAACAGGTCCAGCGAGCTCAAAAGTGGCAGCCTTAAAAGAGATTTAGCCTCTTGTAGCTCCATCCCATAAAATTAAATGCCGCTACTGACTCCTTGCTTCTTTGCCTTTGCGGTGCTTTTAATGAAACAAGGGAGCTGCTCTCCTGGGGAAGAAAGGGCGAATGTGTGTAATGACTGGGACTTGATGTGCTCTGATTAAGTGAAGTGTATCCACCATAATGGCTGTCATAAATTGCACATAAATCACAGGCGAGCAAACGTGCGGAGCTGTTAACAGGCATTTACTGCCTTTCTTATCTCAGGAGTTTCAACAGCTCTTCAGCTTCTAGCTCTGCTTTACACTGATGTTAGGGTGTATGATGGAGGGGCATGTCTACAAAAGACACAAAACAGTTTTGTGATTATTCAGAGGAGGAGTAGCTTAAGTGCAAGTTTGAAGAGTGACATCATGTTTTGCTTATTCGTCAGATTTTCAATAGAAAATAAGGTAGGAGGAATGGACTCTAGTTTTTCATGTTCACGTGGAGGAGTTACTCCCCACTTCATGAGGAAATTTAAGGAAAGGCAGAGTACCTGATCACAAAACCTAGTGGCTTAGAAATAACATTGACTTGTGCCAGGTTTTACCAATTTTCTTTTTTCAAATCTTTGTGTGTATGTTTGGTGTGCGGTCTTGCACTCCTTTCTGGATTATCACGATCTTTTCTGAAAATATTTGCTCATTGTTTTAAAAGTTGTATCCAGTGACAGAAAAATGCTGTTGAATGACATTTGCAAATAATTTAGGATGGCATCTAAGTTATTGATAATTAATGACTGTAGGTAACCACCAAGTAAAATTTTTACACACATCTATTAGTTTCATACATTGGAAGAAAAAATAAGATTTTGCTTGTCTCTGTGGTTGGCAGTGAAGAACTGTGGTTTACCCTAATCTTGTTTCATCAGCCTATGATTTAATTCCCCTTTATAAAAGGAGAGGTCTATATTTGGGAGTTTTCTGGCATTTCAGTCATCTAAAACATTTGTAATCCACAAATAGAAAACAGGAAGGGCTAAATAATAGGAATTAAAATATTTACTCTTGCAATAAATTAATCTAAAATGGTGTTTGATTCATCACATTCCTAAAAAAAGATCATTTTCAAAAAGAAATCTTCTTTGTATGACTTCGCTCAAGTAACTCCAACACTGATCATGGGAAGAAAAAAAATCAAAGACTACAATGAAAAGCTAGAAATGTTATGAATTCTTTTCTTGAACAAGGTCCAGCCCTGATCCTCAATTATCCACCAGAAATCCTCACCCATAGCCTTGCCCCCTCCCAGACCTCCAGCTGAGTCTGTGGTACTTGCCCTGAGGATGAGCTCCTGGCTCAGTGTCATGGAGGCGTCCACTGCAGTTTCTGCATCTCCGACACTGTTCCTCGAGTATAAGTTAAACGTGATTAAATGTAAGCCATTCAGTAAGTGCCAGAAGCCATGCACGCTGGCTTTGTGGACTGCCTTACCACTTACCATGGGAACAGAAGGGCACTTAGATGCTGCACAGGAAAAAATTCATAAGTGAGAGTTATTTGTGTGACTCAGTGTGTGACACTCATAATCTTCTATTACAGTATAAGAAAAAGAAGCAACATGTGCTTAAATCATATTTCTTATCACAGAAAAAGAAGAAGCAAGCATGAACCTAACTTATGAACTATTTGCTGTGTTATTTTCTTTGTTTGGAGTACATCAAATAAGTCTGTTGCCACCCTCTTTCTACAAATGATGCCTGAAGATTCAGAATAAACATAGGGCTCAGTGTGTTAATAGGAAATAAAATTCCTGCTTCTCTTTCTTCGTGCCAAAACACAGTCTTTCAAAGGCAAGGATATGCATGCTGTCCCCAGGAATAAACCCTGGAGAGAAATTTGTGAATGCCAAATTTAGTAGGTGATTTGCAAAGCGTATAGAGAAGCGTGGTCATGTTTTTCTACTGAACTCATCTCCTAAATTAGACCAAACAATATCTAAATAACAATATGCTGTTTTCAAACCCTATTTCTTCTTTTTTTATATTCTTCCTGTCTTGTGGGAGGGACATAGAATATAAACCTGTGGAAGAAGCAAAATGAGGCGTTAAAATGGAGGCAATAGGCAAATCCTTGCACCCACAAACAGGACAAGTCAGCAGATAAGATTATGTGTATTTGTCACTCTAGGGCCAGTAATATAGACATTACCATAAAAGTCCGTGTCCTTTGACCGGGAGAACGATAATGAAATATTTTAAAACTTTTACATGTGTAATCAACAGCCACAATAGATCTAGATTTAACTCTCTTTGCTCCTATTCTTACTGCTTTCTCTTCCCCCAACCTCTAAAGAAAAAACAGTATCATTATTTCCTATCTGAAAAGGGTGAAATGATTTCAGGCTGAATCAGGCTTCTCAGAATAATTGCATTTCAGGGCAAGCCTGGTGGCATAATGGTTAAGTTCACACGCTCCACTTCTGTGGCCTGGGCTTCACAGTTTTGGATCCCGGGTGCAGACCTGCACACCACTCATCAAGCCACACTGTGGCGGTATCCCACATACAAAATAGAGGAAGGCTGGCACAGATGTTAGCTCAGCAACAATCTTCCTCAGGCAACAAGAGGAAAATAGGCAGCAGATGTTAGCTTAGGGCCAATCTTCCTTGCCAAAATAAAAATTAAAAAATTGCATTTGACTGCTTTGGCTTCCCTCTTTCTCCTTTCTCTCACTCTTACCCTCAGACATCTAATCATTCCTACAATTCTTGTCTCAAGATGGGGGATGTCCCGTTAACTCATTCATACTAAGGTATTAGAGATTTTATGTGTCATCTCAGTGCGGTTCTGGACTGACAAAGCAAAGCTGTATCTTCATAATACTGAGCAATAATAAACACTGTGTAAACTCAGAACAATGTCCTTTCACTGCACATGCGGGAAGGAGAGATGATGTGTTTGAGAGAGAAGAGAAGAAAATAGCAGCCCGGGTCACTCTCTTTATCAGTGACTTGACTGTGCAGGCCTGCTATATTTGGAAATTCCTTATGGTTTTCTCCACACTCCTAGACACAAATTTAAGTACAAGTTGTTCCCTTGCCTGGAATGTTCTACTCCCTGGAATGTTCTGCGACTAGTGGCTGGCTCCCTCTTGCTTTCAACTCTCAGCTTAATGTCACCACCTTTCCTGACCACCCATTTGAAAGCAGCCACCCGGCCATCCTCCAGTAAATCATCCTCTTTAGTTACGGCAGAGCGTGTAATTGTTTCTGATTGTTCTTATAGACTTACTTGTTGATTTATGTGTTGTTTTCCCCCGACTATTATAATATATGCTTTCTGAGAGGAGGGACCTTGACTGTCTTTCTCACTACCCTCTCACCCGGACCTAGATCAGGGCCTGACAAATAGGAAATGCTCAAAAATATTTTTGAATGAATGAAGCAAGGGAAGATTGACCAAAAGGAAAAGAAGGATGTCCCACGTGTAGAGCGACCCCCACTTGTTCTGCTTGACTTCATTCTTAGATGTACCATAGACTTCTGTTTTCAAACCCACCAATTCCAGAGTTTTCCCACTTTATAATACTTTTCCAACTGACATCATTAATCTTATAAACAGAATGAATAGGCAGAATTAACTAAGAATCTAACTAAGGATAGAATTACAGTAGAAAAGTTCGGCCAACCAGGTTACTTAATTTGGGAACCCTTTCAACTCCTGCCTCATTTCTCCCGTGTTCTCATACGATTAACATCTTACTTTAAAACATTATGGAGAAAATGAGACGTGGAAGGTCTAGGAGGACATTTCCACTCTCTAGTACATGCTTGCAATGTCACTTGGCCATGGTACAATCAAACAGCTATTTCAAGGTGTGTGTCCTTGACATGTTAACACCCCCGTCAGATGCCAGACTTTTGATGAAGGGCTGAGAGCTTCTGTGCTACTCCCTTCCTGTCCTGTTTATGTTGGACTGCTGCTCAAACTCCAGTGTGTGCTTGGTCAGTATAACTTACACAGTTGAACATTTTTCCATCCTTTAATCTCTACTAGTTAGGGTTCAAGATCTCAGTATATTACAGTTTGACGTTAGAATACAAGTGATTTCCTACTTCTAGTCTAGTATAAGCCTTACCCTGTAGATTTAAAAAAACACACACACACAAAGGCAAAGAGAAAATAAGCAAAACAGTTTGGGACAAAAAAAGTAACAGGTCAAAGACGAAATCATCAAGCATTTGTGAAAAAGTCCTTAAATGTACATAAATTTATTTAAAAATCTAGCATACTTTTCATTTTGTCACTATTAAATGAACATCTACAAAGTGTTGGGTAGTGCTGGGTGCTGAGGTCACAAACATGAAAAAGACAACAGCATTACTTTTTTTTTTTTTTTTTTTTAAAGATTTTATTTTTTCCTTTTTCTCCCCAAAGCCCCCCGGTACATAGTTGTGTATTCTTCGTTGTGGGTTCCTTTAGTTGTGGCATGTGGGACGCTGCCTCAGCGTGGTCTGACGAGCAGTGCCATGTCCGCGCCCAGGATTCGAACCGACGAAACACTGGGCCGCCTGCAGCAGAGCGCGCGAACTTAACCACTCGGCCACGGGGCCAGCCCCGACAACAGCATTACTTTTGAATAACCCATAATCTAGTGACCTCTAAGATCGTATTGGCATATACGAAATTCTATACATCTTTTAGCATTATGCAAATGTTGTAAAGAATGGCCAGTCTCTAAATTAGAATCAGTGCAGTCCAATTGCCTTCTCTTGCCAATTTAATGTTTGGAAGATAAATCATTCTGCTTCTTTTTTTTTTTTCTGCTGAGGAAGATTTACCATGAGCTAGCGTCTGCCGCCAATTTTCCTCTTTTTGCTTGAGGAAGATTCGCCCTCAGCTAACATCTGTGCCAAGCTTCCTCTATTTTGTATGTGGGTCACTGCCGCAGCATGGCCACTGATGAATGGTGTAGGTCCGCACCCCAGGACTGAATCCAGGCCGCCGAAGTAGAGCACACTGACCTTAACCACTAGGCAACTGGGCCAGTCTCTAAGTCATTCTGCTTTTGATTCTGAAAACAACTTAATAGCACCAGCTTCCATTTCTGGTTAAATGATTTTCTTTATCTTCTGAGTCCCATCAAATAACAGAGCAATTTAGTAGCAGTGAAAGTGCAAACATGGAACCAGAGGGGCCTTCAAAATAATATTAGGAAAAAAAAAATAGGGCAGAAAGTAATTTTTTCAATTTGTTATAAAGTCACACACACACACACACACTCACTAACCAAATACGCTGGAGAATGATAAATAAGCAATGTAGGCACAATTATGGTCCTAATTCTGAAGCATGTGGCTATGTGGATATGGGCTCTTCATAAACACAATACGATGATGGCTTTGCATTAACAGTGTTGGTGTTGGATCACTGAAAACAGCCCCTCCCTGAAATGGAAAGTCCAATCAAGGAACTTCCTGAAATATGAACCTTTTAACTAAGGAATTACATTTTGATGTATTCTTCCTCATGATTTTTTCGTGTAAATATTCACGCTGACACAGTGTCACATTCTTAGATGTTAAAATAATAGTGCTTTGCCATGCTAGTCTCTTGGTCAGTGTAATGTTTTAATTACATTTCCAGAAGAAGATTGAGTCCTTAGTTTTATAGTTAGTAGTCTTATTTGGTGTCTAAAATATAGTTGGAACTACTGCGGATACTCTATGTATATTCAAAGTGGTACTTAATCATGCGTGAGAAAGATGATATACACATCTCAAGTATTAGGTACATGTAATGCAGTATTTCCTCATTTCCATCTCATCTTGCTTAAGTGTATATGAGAGCTCCTTTAGTGATTATAAAGTACATTGAAAAAAGTAGTCCCTGCTGGGTAGGGACATTTTATTTTTAAGCGAGAGGGGCTGAGCTCAGAGATAAGATGGAGCCACATTTGAACAGTATGCTCAGAGATGTTATGAATCTGATGTCAAACGCATATTAATGGTATAGTGTGAAGCAAAAAATACTAGAAATAAAATGATATATGCAGCTTAATACTCATTTTATGAAAACATAAATACAATACTTTAATGAATTAAAATGTGTATTATATATTAGAAATAAATACAGTAAAATTGTTGCCTGTGACAATTTTGAGCAGATTATATTTTATTAAATATAATAATATTTAATATTTAATGGTCCTGCTTTTCTAACTTGTCAACAGTAATGTTTATTACTTTTTAAATTACAAAGTGTTACTTTAAAAGAAAGAAGTACTTCAATCCTGTCTCTTCCATCCTCCGTCCTCCATTCAACCTCAACTCATTTTACCCTGCGTCATAGATGCCACACTCAGTTTTGAGCACAGTTGGAAACAATGTTCTGGCACTGAATGCTCTCACCTCCTCTCTTAGACCTCTTTTCTCCTAGAAGCCAATGACTTCAGGATTCCATCTGGGTTTTTTGAACCCATCCTAGAAAGCTCTGCCCAGAAAATGTCCTATAGTCCAAAATGACTGTTTTCCTCCACAAATACTATTCTAACACCTCCCCACAACCAGAACTCCCATTCCTTCAATTGCACATCTCAGGTATTTGGATAAAAGTGATATGAATAAGGTAAGTTTTCATTTTAAAGCCAGAAATAAGGCAGATATTTTAAAGACCAATGTTTAATATATAAGCCATAAAATTCTTCCAGATAAAGTAGGATGAAAATTTTTCCCTCAGAGACAGTGGTGAAGGAGAAAAGATATGGTGAAAGAAAATTGAGGTTCCCATTCAAATAAAAATTTTATCAGTAAAATATGTGATGAAGCCATCTGCCATAAGAGGAAGGGTAGTTGTGGTAACTGTTAGATTAAGAAGAGTGGAAAAGGCTGAAGAGGATTATGAGAAATGATGAGCAATACCAAGAAAGGAATTGTGCATTTCCCAGCAATAGTGAGAATCTATTGGAAAAGAGTGAGTGAAAATTCATATTAGATTCAATGAGCATGGTGTCATGACTTTATTTAGACATAATCAGTCCTCTGAACAGAGAAACAAAGGACACATATAGTTGGTGGTACTGGCAAGATGGGAATGCCATAATGTTGAAATTGATGATCCTTGAGAAGTATCGTTGAAATCAGCATCCAAGCAGTGTATAGGGTCAGGAAGGGAAGCAGATAAAGCCAGATCAGGGATTAAGGGGAAAAGGGATAGGACTCCAGAAAATGGAAAGGATCAAGAAAATGGAAGTTACACCAAGAATGAAAATGACTCAAAAGGAGTGTGAGATAGGAAAGTATGAAAAGGGAGCAGTAGTTCTTATCAAAGAGAGGACTCTGAAAGTTCCACATCTTAAGACGAACTCCTTCCAAGTGATAAAGGAATTTAGGAGAGAGATGTTAAGAGGAAGTTAAGGTCACAGGAGTAGAGGAAGTGGTCAAGGAACCACAAAGTCAAATGTTAGAGGGAACATTAACATGGATGATGGCCAAAGGTGACGGCAGGAAGCTCAATGCCAAATAGTAAAGTCGTTAAGAAAAGTGAGGAAATACCAAGATTGTTGGTGACAAACAGGGAAAAGAGAGTGATTATAGGTGGAGCACATAGACTTCAAAAGAGAAGCAGATGTTGAGTGATGATGGCAACACTGTTTTAAGAGCGGCTTTGGAAAACGAGGAGTGTGCAAAGCCCTCCTTGCTCAGAGAGGATCATGATGGAGTTAGTAGCCTCATCAAGGAAAGCCAGATTTCGGGTAAGACAAAAAAGCATTTCCAATGAAAAAGTTTGAGAAAGCAGGAATATTGGGGAGAAACAGTCAAGGAATCCCATAGACAATGGAAGGGATCTAGAAAAGGGACTCAAGGAGACAACTGGAGAAAGAAGAAGAGAGCTGTAGGGAAGAGGTTGAATCTGAAGAGGTAAGAGGTGAGAGAACAAGAATATCCTTCTGGGGATCACTCGCTGTCATTTCATGAAGAGCCGCTAAGATCGTTTTAGCCAGAAGCTGATAGAGCCATTTCCAGTATAACTCATACTACTTTTTTATCCCTCGGTGTATTTCACTTATATTTCAGCACTGTGATCCATTTTGTAGTTACCTCTTCTATCCAAGTAAGACCTTGAGTTGGATTTTTATTGCACAAGCCTATTTCCTGTATTTGGACATTTTAAAACAATTGTTTTCACCTAATGAATCTCTAATCCATACATACTGCCTTTCATTTTGTGTCTACAAATTTTACTACTAGAGAATTTATTTCTGTCTACTGAAGGTTGAAATACACCAAGTTGCTAATTTTTTGCCATTGACTTTTTTTTTCTGTGAATGTATAAAAGTTTTTCATTCAAACTAATACATCACCTAATGGTGAGAACATTAGTAACAGGGGAGTTTATTTTAGTTGGTTTCTTTACATGTGTAAAGGCAGACTGTTCATTTTCTCAACAAACCTAAGAATGACTGTTTCCTTGCTTGACTACACTTATGATTACATAAGCCTTGGGGATAACACTGGAATTGATATAGTTTTTTGAAAACCTTTTCCATATGTGGCAAGGAATTAGATATTCTAATGTATCTACAGTAGGTAGCATGTGAGGGACTCCAGCGTGCGCCTCCTGATAGTAAGCTGGTAAAACCACCGAATCACTAACATACTATCCAAATATTTGTCCTTCACTCTGTATGTCAGGAACCAAAAGGAGTAGGTACAGCTATCTGGGATTCTTTTTCCTCAGAGGAGTTTATAAATAGGTCAAATATGGGTAATTATATGCATCAACTATAATTCCAAACTTGCTGCTTTCCTAGTAATTGCCATTAAATGTGAAGGTTGGGAAAGATTTCTGGAAAGACCACAAATATTTTCTTGTCCTTGTTTCTTTCTTTGTTGAAATAGTTCATATGACTTCTGGTTTCAGGGATGTATCATTATGTGCAATAATGTTTATGGCAAAACCCAAAAAAAAGCCATAAAAGACAGCCTAAGAACAATGCAGCACAAAATAAAAACGTCTTTTGTTTTCTGTAGTTTCTAAAATAGAGTTTGTAGCTTGGACTTCCAAAGAATTTCAGCCATGGGGGTAAATTCTTGCTGTGGATGGTGTGTTTTCGTGTCTGGTACCCTCCTGTCCTGCATAGCTGTTGCTTTCTTTAAAGGACATCCTCTAAATCAAATGTGAAGTGTTCACATTTATTGTTATTCTTTCACAAAGCAATCTTACATATATAGGAGAGGATTATTCATGATGAAGCATTCTAGAATAACAGCAAATTTCACTCATGTTTATTTAAATTATTCTGCCTTTAAAAGCAGAATTATATTTGGTTCTGCCATTATAGCTTTCTGATACTAAACAGCTGCCTTACTGGAGAGAAATATTATAAAGAAGATATTACTTTGGTTTTTTTTAAAGATTTTATTTTTCCTCCTTCTCCCCAAAGCTCCCCAGTACACAGTTGTATATTTTACTCGTGGGTCCCTCTAGTTGTGGCATATTGGACACTGCCTCAGGATGGCCTGATGAGCAATGCTAGGTGTGCGCCCAGGATCCGAACTGGTGAAACCCTGGGCTGCCGAAGCAGAGTACGTGAACTTAACCACTCTGCCACTGGGCTGGCCCCAAGAAGGTTTTACTTTTATTTATTTATTTGTTTGTTTTGGGGAAGATTAGCCCTGAGCTAACATCTGCTGCCAGTTCTCCTCTTTTTGCTGAGGAAGATTGGCCCTGAGCTAACACCTATCCTCATCTTCCTCTACTTTGTATGTGGGATGCCTGCCACAGCACAGCTTGATAAGTGGTGTGTAGGTCTGTGCCTGGGATGCAAACTGGTGAACCGCTGGCCACCAAAGCGGAGTGTGCGAACTTAAGTGCTACGCCACCGGGCCACCCCAAGACGTTTTTATTTTTAACAAAAATTGGCAGACAGAGGTTTCTTAAAGCAATTAGATGACTCCTGAATGTTCTATTACTTGAAAAGTTGATTTATTTACACTGAGGACCATTACTCCCATTTTCACCATGGTGTCCGCTTGAGAGACATTTGCATTTTGTTATTTTGCACGAATAACAAATGACCAAAAGCTGCCTTTTAGAAATGAAGTTTTGTTTTATGCTCTTGGTGATAGGAGTAAGCAATCTAAATAAACTGGAATTCCTACCAAAATTAGAAATGAAATGGAATGAGGAAGGTGCATGTTTCATATTTTGTCTATGTTCCTGGTCCTTTTAGTCAGGACAAAGGAGGACACTGGTTGAATTGGTTCTGGAATTCTGCCTGGTGCTATACCATGAGCAACAGTTCTGCTTTTGCTTTGGATCTGATGCTGCATCTCATCCTCTGTCTTCTCATGCTGGAGTATTTTGGAGTAGATGAAATGCAAGCAGGCAAATATCCAGACCTCAGCCTGGATCCCCCTCAGGCCCCAAACACATAAATGTGGATTTGTGTGGTACAAGGAGATGCAAGGGGTTCCTGCCAGCCCGGGGGGGGTCTAAGATACCTGCCAGTTTAGAGTGTTTGGGGAAGGCCGTCCTGTAAGGCTCCGTCTGTGTCATGGGGCTGGGAGGGAGGTTGGCCTGAGTTAGTCTGCCATTTTCTTAAGAGCTTGACCTCTGAAAAGTGACCAAAAGTTACCCCAACTTTGCAAATATCCCTATAGATGGATACATGAAAGTTTTGAATTCATCTCTTTCTCCCAGATCCTTTTCAGTCTGAACTGTACACTCCGAGTAGTCTAAAATAAATTAATTTAGGATGATATGAGAAAACAACCATGCTCCTCTTGCTAACTGCATTCCCCTTGGTTAGGAGCAATCTGTCAGATTAAATCCCAAATCAACACGTCACTTTTCCTCCTGGTGTCAAATTTCCCCCGTGGTTTATTTCATGTGAAATTTATAAACATCAATATTTCTTATTCTAGGAAACAAGCTGTGCATTTCTGGGTTCATGTTGACTTTGGCATGTACTCCACTATACCTATTAAGAGTGAAGCAGAGGATTATCATAGAATTTACAGAAATTGAAGAAACACGATACACAGTCATAAACCAGGAGCCTCCACCTTGTGCCTGGCACTCCACCCCTGACAGAGGCAGGTAATAGGATGGGTATTTAGTCTAACAGAAACAATTATTGTCACCCTGCATTTAAGACAGAGTAAGTAGACATTTTGGACAATTTTTCCTCCAGGAAGTTTTGTTGCTACTACTTATATAACCTGGATATGTTTCACATTGATATGACATTTTAAAATAAGGAATTACTTAAGTCACAAATTATTTCATAGACTTTGTACAAATATAAGTGATCTACTAATAATTACTGAAATATTTGAAAAGTGATGCCATGACACATTTACTCTTACTTTTCCGGTCTGGGTCATGGATTTTTTTTACACTGAACTATCTGTATCCTTGTCAGGTCTCATTGGGACCATCAGTGCAACTAGTTAGCATCTTCTTAAACATTGTTTTTCCCATGACATTTTTCTGCTGCAAAAGTATTGCCCTTGGTACGGACAAGACCTTCCTCCTGGAGTTCGCCCGTCCTCTGCTCCGTTCTTGACTAGCTGCTCTCTCGGCTTAATGCACCACCTGTTCCTCCAGGATTTCATCCTGGAAGTGCTTTTTACCTTTTCCCCATTCTGGTTCCCCCTTAAATGTCATGTATTTCACTTTTTAGTTTTATTCTCTCATTTGCCAGAAGCGTGCCCTCAAAGAAAGAGTGCAAGACAAACCAAGTTTCTAGACCCTACTTGTCTCAAAAATGTCTTTATTCTATCCTCACACTGAATTGACAGTTTGGCTGGGTTTCCAATTATAGATTTTTCATAAGAATTTTGAAGGAATTGCTTCAGATTCTTCTAACTTCTAATGGTATTATAGGGGAATCCAGTGCTAATATGGTTTCTGATCCTTTGTATGTGACCTGTTCTTTTTTCATTCTTAAATATGTTGAATCTTCTCTTTATCCCCAGTGCTCTGAAATTTCATGATGATATATAGTACTTTCAGACATTGTACAGAATGTTAAGTGAGTCTTTTTCATCTAAAAACTCGTGTGTATACATTCTGGAAATTTCTTTTATATAATTTTTAATTTCCTCTCTATTTTCTCTGTTCTCTCTGAAACTTGTATTGTGATGGTAGAAGTCCTAAACTGATGTTCTGATTTTCTTTTCTTTTTTGCCAATTTTTCTCGTACTTTCTGTAGATATCTTCACCTTTGTCTTCCAAACCTTTGGCTGAATTTGTTACTTCTGCTATCATATTTGTGTTTCCCAAGACTTCTCATTCTCTAAATTTTTTATGGCATCCTATTCGGTTTCATGGATGTCCTTTATCTCTTTACAGATATTAATCATTGGAGTTTTGGCGGGGCCTGGAGGGAGCTGTCATCATAATTTAGCCTCCCCCGCCCCCATTCCCTGCATTTTCTTTATTGCAAAAAAAGTTCCTTTTTTTCTTTGTATTTATTTGAACTAAGTTTCATGTTTGAGGCTTTCCTTGAATGACCTTTAGCACCAACAAGTTGACTGGAAACTGTATGATTGGTTGGGATTTGTCAGCTGGTGGGTGTCACCCTAGGGTTGAGCAAGGACCTCAAGTGGCGGAATCTATCAACAGGTCTTTCCTCTAGTTAATCAGTTTCTCCAGAAAGAAAGGCATTCAGTCTCCTTCCGTGTGCGAGAATGGACAGGGCAGGTAGGTGTTTAGCAGATAGCATTTGGGAGCTGAGCAGGCGAAGGGGCCTGGATTTCATCATTTAGTAGGTACATTTATTTAATTCCTACCCCCATTTTCAGCCTCTTCTCTTGCCCCTTCATTCTGCTGTACCAGGTGTTTCTGGATCTGAAACTGTGCCAGCTCTTGGTCTCCATAATGGAAGCATCCTGTCTCCTCAAGAGTTGAAGGAACGGTTGGCTGGCTACAATGAGTCGGGGAGTGGAGATGGCTGGCCTCCTACAAACTGTCAAACAGTCCTCTTATATTCAGCCCAATCCCTCTCCCCCAAGTTCGGAGGAATCTAGTGGTCAAGTTTTCAGTTGCTCAAATTAGCTTCTGTCTTGTTTGCTTCACTTCTGTAGCCATTTGGCTTTCCACTTTCCTTGCCTGCTTTTAGTGACAACTCATTCATTTACTTTTTATTCTAATGAACGTACGGTTCTTCACTCCTTTACTCTCTTTTTTTTAGGATATAAGGAAGAAACAAATATCAATATACCCATTCAATCCACCATGTTTAGGTAAATGCCAATTTATGACTTTGGAGCTTGTTTTTTTTTGTTTTGTTTTGTTTTTTGAGATAACATTGGTTTATAACATTATATAAAATTCAGGTCTTCATCATTATATTTAGATTTCTGTGTACAAGTCTAATTGCTACCTATCTGTACACATGTGCCTTTTTACCCTCCCCTCTCCCTGCTTCCCATCTGGTAACTACCAATCTGTTCTCTGTCTGTTTGTTTGTTGTTGTTTTCGTCTTCCACATATGAGTGAAATCGTATGGTATTTGGCTTTCTCCATCTGACTTATTTCACTTAGCATAATGCCCTCACGGTCCACCCATGTTGTCACAAATGGCAAGATTTCATTCTTTTTTATGGCTAAAGAATATCCCATTGTATGTATATCACATTTTCATCATCCGTTCATCCATCAATGGACACTTAGGTTGTTTCCATATCTTGGCTATTGTAAATAGCACTGCAAAGAACATAGGGGTGCATATATCTTTTGAGTTAGTGTTTTCATTTTCTTAGGATAACACCCTGAAGTAGAATTGCTGGGTCATATGATAGTTCTGTTTTTAATTTTTTGAGGAGCCTCCAAACTGTTTTCAATAGTGGCGTCACCAACTTGCATTCCCACAAACAGTGCACAAGGGCTTTTTTCCTCCACATCCTTGCCAACACTTATTTCCTGTCTTTTTGATAATAGTCATACTAACAAGTATGAGGTGATATCCCATTGTGGTTTGACTTGATTTCCCCAGTGATTGGTGATGTTGAGCATCTTTTCATGTACTTGTTATCCATTTGTATATCTTCTTTGGAAAAATGTCTGTTCAGATCCTCTGCCCATTTTTAACTGGATTATTTTTTTTTCCTGTTGAGTTGTGTGAGTTCTTTATGTATTTTGGATATTAACCCCTTATCAGATATATGATTTGCAAATATTTTCTCCCATTTCATAGGTTGCTTTTCCATTTTGTTAGTGGTCTCCTTTGCTATGCAGAAGTTTTTTAGTTTAATGTAGTGCCACTTGTTTATTTTTGCTTTTGTTTCTTTTGCTTTTGGTATCAAATCCAAGAACTCATCGCCAACACCGATGTCAAGGAGCTTCCCGCCAATGTTTTCTTCTAGGAATTTTATGGTGTCAGGTCTTACGTTCAAGTATTTATTCCGTTTTGAGTTAATTTTGTGTATGTTGTAAGACAGTGGTCCAATTTCTTTCTTTTGCATGTGGCTATCTATAATTCCCAATACCATTTATTGAACAGACTTTCCTTTCCCCATTGTATATTCTTGGCTTCTTTGTTGTAAATTAATTGACTCTATATGCATGGGTTTATTTCAGGGCTTTCTGTTCTGTTCCGTTGATCTGTATGTCTGTTTTTATGCTAATACCATAATGTTTTGATTACTATAGTTCTCTAATATAGTTTGAAATCAGGAAGCATGATGCCCCCAGCTTTGTTCCTTTTTCTCAAGATTGCCTTACTATTTAGGTTCTTCTGTGGTTCTGTACAAATATTAGGATTGTTTGTTTTATTTCTGTGAAAGACATGATTGGCATTTTGATAGGGATTGCATTGAATCTAGATTGCTTTGGGTAGTATGGACATTTTGACAATATTAATTCTTTCAATCCATAATCACGAAATATCTTTCCATTTATTTGTGTCATCTTCAATTTCTTCCATCAATGTCTTATAATTTTCAGTATACAGGTCTTTCACCTTCTTGAAAATTTATTCCTAGGTATTTTATGCTTTCTGATGCAATTATAAATGGAAGTGTTTTCTTAATTTTTCTTATAATTTGTTATTGGTGGATAGCTACACAACAGATTTTTGTATATTGATTTTGTATCCTTCAACTTTACTGAATTCGTTTATTCTAACAATTTTTTGGTGGAGTCTTTAGCGTTTTCTACATATATAATATTATATCATCTGCAAATAGTGAAAGTTTTACTTCTTCATTTCCAATTTGGATGCCTTTTATTTCTTTTTCTTGCCTAATTGCTCTAGCGAGGACTTCTAATACTATGTTGAATAAAAGTGACAAGAGTGGGCATCCTTGAGGCCAGCCCCATGGCTGAGTGGTTGAGTTTGTTTGCTCCACTTCGGCAGCTCAGGGATTCACCAGTTCAGATCCTGGACACGGACATGGCACAGCTCATTAGGCCGTGCTGAGGTGGCATCCCACGTGCCACAACTAGAAGGACCCACAACTAAAAAGAAAATATACAAATATGTACTGGGGGGATTTGGGGAGAAAAGGCAGAAAAAAGAACAGAAAAAAAGAAAAGGAGATTGACAACAGTTCTTAGCTCAGGTGCCAATCTTTAAAAAAAAAAGAGTGAGCATCCTTGCCTTGTTCCTGATCTTAGAGGAAAAGCTTTCACATTTTTACCATTGAATATGATGTAAGCTGTGGGCTTGTCATATATGGCCTTTACTATGTTGAAGTACATTCCCTCTATAGCTACTTTGTTACAGAGTTTTTATCATAAATAGATGCTGAAGTTTAGCAAATGCTTTTTCTGCATCTATTGAGATGATCATTTGAGTTTTACCCTTCACTTTGTTAATGTGGTGTATGACACTGATTGATTAAGTTGTGGATGTTGAACCAGCTTTGCATCCCTGGGATAAATCTCACTTGATTGTGGTCTATGACTTTTTAATGTATTATTGAATTTGATTTGCTAATATTTTGTTGAGGATTTTAGCATCTCTGTTCACTAGGGATATTGACCTGTAATTTTCTTTTCTTCTGGCAGCCTTGCCTGGTTTTGGTATGAGGCTCATCCTAGCCTTGTAAAATGAGTTTGAAAGCATTCCCTCCTCTTCTATTTTTTGGAAAAGTCTGAGAAGGATTGATATTAATTCTTCTTCAAATGTTATCACTAGTGAAGCCATCTGGTTCTGGACTCTGGTTTGTTGGGAGGTTTTTGATTACTGATTCAATTTCCTTAGTAGTAGTCAATCTGTTCAGATTTTCTGTTTCTTCCTTACTCAGTCTGAGTAGGTTGTATGTTTCTAGGAATTTGTCCATTTCTTCAAGGCTGTCCAATTTGTTGGTGTATAATTGTTCATAGTAGTTTCTTAGGAACCTTTGTGTTTCCGTGGTATCAGTTGTAACATCTCATCTTTCATTTCCGATTTTATTTATCTGAGACCTCTCTACTTTTTCTTGGTGAGTCTACCTGAAGATTTGTCAATTTTGTTTATCTTTTCAAAGAAAAGATATTGATGACATAGTATCTATGTCATCATGATGTGGTGACATCATAATATTGATGACAGGGATCAGGTGACATAATATTATATATAGAAAACCCTAAAGATTCCATCAAAAAACTGTTAGAACTAATAAACGGATTTCAGTGAAGTTGCAGGATACAAAATCTCAGCTCTCAGGTTCATTGATTTTTTTTCTATTGTCTTTTTAGTCTATTTCACATATTTCTACTCTTTTCATTGTTATTTCCTTCCTTCTACTAACTTTGGCTTTGTTTGTTCTTCTTTTTCTAGTTCCTTGAAATATAAAGTTAGCTTGTTTGAGATTTTTCTTGTTTCTTGATGTAGGCCTTTATCACTGTGACTTGCCACTTAGGATTGCTTTTGCTGCATCCCGTAAGTTTTGGTATGTTGTTTTTCATTTTTGTTGATTTCTCTTTTGACTTCTTTGACCCATTGGTTGTTCGGTAGCATGTTGTTTAATCTCCACATATTTGTGAATTTCCCAGTTTTCTTCTTGTAACTGATTTCTAGTTTCTTATCATTGTTGTTGGAAAAAATGCTTGGTAAGAGTTCAGTCTTTTTAAATTTATTAAGACTTGTTTTGTGGGCTAACATATGATGTATCCAGGAGAATGTTTCATTTGCACTTGAGAATGATGTGTATTCTGTTGCTTTTAGATGGAATGTTCTGTATATATCTGTTAAGTCCATCTGGTCTAATGTGTCATTAAGGCCAATGTTCCCTTATTGATTTTTTATCTGAATGATCTATCCATTGATGAAAGTGAGTTATTAAAGTCCCCTACCATTATTGTTTTGATGTCTATTTCTCCTTTTAGGTCTGTTAATATTTGCTTTATATATTTAGGTGCTCCTATATTGGGCACATAAATGTTTACAAATGTTATATGTTCTTGGATTGACCCCTTTATCATTAATAATTCCTTTCTTTGTCTCTTATTATAGTTTTTATTTTAAAGCCTATTTTTTCTGATACAAGTATAACCTTCTCAGCTTTCTCTTGGTTTCCATTTGTGTGAAATATCTTTTCCATCCCTTCACTTTCAGTCTGTGTGTCATTACATTTGAAATGAGTCTCTTGTAGGCAGCATATAGGTATGTCCTGTTTTTTTAATCCACTTAGCTACTCTGTGTATTTTGATTGAAGAATTAGTCCATTTATATCTAAGTAATTATTGATAGGTGTGTACTTATTGCCATTTGTTCATTGTCTTATGGCTTTTTGTAGTTCCTCTATTCCTTTGCTCTTCTCTTACTCTCTTCCTTTGTGATTTCTGATTTTCTGTAGTAGTATTCTTAGATTCCTTTCTCTTTACCTTTTGTGTATCTACTATATGTTTTTGCTCGGTAGTTAGCATGAGGCTTACATATAATAACTTGTATTTATAACAGTCTATTTTAAGTTGATAACAACTTAAGTTTGAATATGTTCTAAAACTCTACATTTTTACTCTTCTTTATGTTTTATGTTTTTGATGTCACAATTTTACATGTTTTTATCTTGTGTATCTCTTATCTAATTATTGTGGTTATTTTTACCACTTTTGTCTTTTAACCTTCATACTAGCTTTGTAAGTGATTAATGCACCACCTGTACAACATTAGATTATTCTCAATTTTGCTATATATTTACCCTTACCAACTTACACATAACAAGTTGTTTTTATCTTGTTGCTTTTAGTACTGTCTCCTTGTCTTTAACGTTTGACATTTTAATTATAATGTGTCTTGATGGGCCTCTTTGAGTTCCTCATATTTGGAACTCTCTAGGCTTCCTGGATCTAGATGTATCTTTCCTTTTCTAGGTTAGGGACATTTTCAGCCATTATTTTTTTGAATAAGTTTTCTGACTCTCTCTCTCCCCCCCCGCCCCCCCGCCCCAAGTTGTTCTGGGACCCCTATAATGCAAATGTTGGTCTACTTGATGTTGTCCCATAAGTCTCTTAACCTGTCTTTACTTTTTCTCATTCTTTTTTCTTTTTACTGCTCTGATTCAGTAGGTTCCACTGACTTGTCTTTGAGTTCACTAATCCTTTCTTCTGCTTCATCTAGTCTGATGTTGAACCTTTTTAGTGTATTTTTCAGTTCATTTATTGTATTCTTCAGCTCTGCAACTTCTGTTTAGTACTTTCTTATATTTTCTGTCTCTTTGTTCAGGTTCTCACTGTGTTCATTCATTTCTCTCCCAAATTCAGTGAGCATCTTTATGACCATTATTTTGAACCCTTGATCAGGTAAATCACTTACCTCCCTTTCATTAAGGAATTTTTCTGAGGTTTTGTCTTATTCTTTTCTTTGGAACACATTCCTCAGTTTCTTCATTTTCTTTGACACTCTGTGTTGGTTTCTATGCATTAGAAAAAAACAACCACCTCTCTCAATCTTGAAAGAGTGGCCTCATGTAGGAGATGAACCTTATTGTTCAACTCTTCCCTACCTCTATGGTTGTCTCTCAAACCTCTTTTTTTGGTCTAAGCAGGCTATTTTATTTTTAGTGACTCCCGGTAGTTGAATGTATGCCTAGACCTGTCAGTGTCCCAAAGGGGAGGACCTCAGTCAGCACCTAGATTCAGGCTCTTTGGAAACCAGAACCTCAGGCAGCAGCTTTTAAAGTATGCAAACATGTATGGTCCTGTGGGACCTCAAGTGTAAGTTCCTCTGGCCACCAGAGCTAGGTGATCTAGAGGTGTCCCCTGGGTGGCAGTCATAAACATTGGAGTGCCGAATGAATGTATAAGCTCCTTTCCAGGAGATACTGGTGAGCTGGAGTGAGGCAGAGGGAGAGCACAAAGATGGCACCCACCAGCCTCCGTCCCCACAGTGTATCTCAGTAGGCTCCTAGATGTGTGCCACATCATAAGCCTGCCCCTCAGGCGAAGCTCTGGGCTGAACAAATAGGCCTCTTTCACAGAAAGACTAGGGGTGTGTTTCTGCTGTGTGCACATTGCCCTGTGGGTGATAGCCGGCCAAGAACTGTCTCTCCATTTGTTACAATCCCATGAAACCCAGGAATATAAGTCCCACTGGCCACCAGTGCTAGATAACCAAGAGGCATTCCGAGGTGGCAGCCTCAAAAACTGAGGCACTAGTCGTAAAATTCAGGGTACCAGATATGTGTAAAAGCTCTCCTCCATGTGATACTGGTGCTCTGGAATAGCCAGAGGGAGAGAGCCAAGAGAGTACCTGCCCTCCCAGGTCTCTGGAGAAGGTAACAGTTATTCCTTAGATGTGTGTTTAATTAGACACCTGCATCTCAGGCTGCAACTATGAAGGTAAGCTATTAGGCTCTTTCACAGAAAGACTGGCCTCCTTGGTCTGTTGCCTCTTGCTGTGCCCTGGGGGTCATAGCTGCTTAAGAACTCTCTCTCCATTGCTTACAGTCCTGTGGGACCCTCAAGCATAAGCCCCCCTGGTCACCAGAGCAGGGTGATCTGGAGGTGTCCCCTGGTGGCAGCCACAAATATCAGAGTACTAGATGAGGGTACAAGCTCCTTTCCAAAAGATACCAGTGAGCTGAAGTGAGGGTGAGGGATAGCCCAAAGATGGCACCCACCAGCCTTCATCCCCGGAGAATATTCCAGCAGGCGCCTGTGTGTTAAAAAAGATGTCTGACCCTAAGGCCATGCTTTAAGATAAGCAAATAAGCCTCTTTCACTTAAATCCTGGGCACCTCTCAATCTGCTGGCTCCACGTTGGGCTCTGGGGTAGATGAGTTTGCACATGCAACCCCTGTACGAGCCATTTCTCACTTTGCTATAGCCTTGTGCGTCTCGTTCGTTGATGCAAAACCTGTTAGTTTTCAAAACTAGATGTTTTGGAGGCTCATCTCTCAGGTGCAGGTCTGAAAGTTGGGGTGCCTGATGTGGGGTTCAAACCTTTCACTCCTCAGAGAGACGCTCCTAGTTTGGAGTTCCTTCCCAATTGTGGCTTCTGGCACTGGGGCTGGCATTTATAGCGAGATTGTGTCCTAGCCTGTCCTACCCACTTCCATGGGGGTTTCTTCTATTTTGCTTAGTCTATAGGAGTTGCTCAGCTAGTGTTTAGGTTTTTTTCGGAGGGAGATGTTCCATAGGTAGCTGTAGATTGGTGTGTCTGTGGGAGGGGGGGTGTTCAGGACCTTCCTACATTGCTACCTGATAATTTAACTCTTAAAAATACAAAATATTTTCATTCCTAGTCCTGAAACTATATATATTTACTACTTGTGGATAATTCCTCTATGTTTTCTCGTTCTTTTAAGTAGGCAAGAGCTGAATATTAGCTGGCATTTATTAACTGTTTGATTAATTCTTTTTTAAAAACAAATTTTGAGTTGTGTTGAAAAATTTAACCAATGTGATGTGTACAATTTGATCATAATTTTAATTATAAAATATTTGTGTTAGTCATTAGTAATTAAGGAAAAGTAAAATATTTTAATCGATAATGTTGTTAGCAAAATCTTAAATCCTGGTTACTTGAGATATCAGTTTTTTACTTAGAAAATCATGAGCTCTGAAAATGTTTCAAAATTGTACCTAGGATTCAAATGGAAATCTTAACTAGGAAGACCAACATTTACTACAGCAACTCATTCTTTAAAAACACTGTTTACTGTTTCAAGGTTAAATAAATAGTAGTACAATAAATAAATGGTGGCGTAATAAATAAATCAGACCCTAGCTGAGAAAGTTATCTGTGTTCACTAGGTGGAGGGAACCAACTGGACATCCTGCTTACATAAAGCTAATCACTGGCTTGACAGCCCCAGTCAACCATCCAGCACAGAGTGTCTTGGCCATAATCTACATGTATCCTGTATTGTGTTTGTCTCAAAGGTTTGGGGGGAGATGGGAGGATGGTGCAGTTTAAGCTTGCACATAGTTGCCAGTTTTCTTTTTTCTGGTTTGAACATATTTCTGGTTTGAGCTGCTTTCAGCTCAAGGGAGCCACTTTCTCATATTCTTTCATCTGTCTTTCATCTTCACTAGCCTTTATTATGGATACACTACTGTAGAGGTTTTTAAAAATCAGCCTCAAGGAATGCAACATTCTATAAAAGTGAGCTTTCCAGAAAACTAATGCTATTCCTTTAAGTACCAAAATTAAAAAGAAGAGGAAAGGAGAAGAAGGAAGTAGGAAGAGAGGAGGAGTGTGTAATAGTAGTCGTAGTGGTGTAACAATGATGGAAGTGTTCTGAAATGTCTACCTTCCTACATAATTACTAAAACTTATTTTGGAGGCTCAGGGTCATTTTCATGAACATCAAAGTTTGAGTCTGTTATATCTTGAAGACCTCTTATAATATACTATTTAGATCTGTTTGCCCCTAAACAATGTCTTACCCCTATACAATCGGCATCCCCATTGAGTTCAAAACAGGGCTCAAAACAGTTATGTATATCTCTCATTAACAGACAAACTTTCCATTCCACAGCTGCTTCAGGGAAGCCCTCCTTTGCCCCTCCCTTGCTATCCTTGCTCCCCTGCCCTCCTCCCCAGGGTCCTGGTCCTCACTCCCTCAGTGCCATTTAGTGTTCCCCCAGACAGTATTTCTGCCCAGGCTGTTGATGAGAAGGAAGAAGGATATTTAGAAGAGGTCATTCATTTTACTGTGAGAACAGCTATAAGAAAAGAAGACCTCACTCTTATTAACCACCTAGTATAGTAAAATTAAAATGAATTATTATGCTAATCGAGTCCGTCTGTTTTCTTCATCTAACCATTCCATTTCTATTATATTGTGACCAGAGTCAGGGTGTCAGAAAGAGATGGGTGGGGAGGCAAAAACCCCTTTCATGCTTTAAAACTCCTTTTCTCTAATTTAAAAAATGTTTCTATCCTGTCCTTCCTCTAACTTTAATTGGAGGCACTGTTTAATTGGGTAATGTTGTTTTGGATGCTTCTGGTAGACTGCCTCCTTGTATACACAATCAACAGTCACAGTGAAAATCCCCTTGAGAGCTTTTTTTGTTTTTTGACTCAGACCAGTAGGTTTTTGCTTTGGGTCCATGTCCCTGATGGTTGCTGGAAATGTCTCTTCTGGAAAAGTGAGGATTAATTGCATCGTTTTTAACTCTTTCTTTTTCCTTGTTTCTCCAACTCGCACATTTGCAAATTACTTTTATTACTACTATGTGAAAAGTAGAGTTACTCCTACTAATAGCTGGACATTTGACCAACATCCCACAGGTTAACCCGAACGTTACTGAACGGAGATAGCAGAGAAAGACCCCGAAACTCTCCAATGATAGGGTATGAGTGGAATGACCTCTACTGTGGAAAGTCTGCCTGTAACCATATTTTAATTTGACTCTACTCATTCTCTCACTTCTGCCTTTATTTTTTCTCTCTCAAAAATGGCATCATTTTGTGAGTACAAAATATTTGCCTTAATAGTTAAATGCCTTAATTTTGCTATATGTAGTTATGCAAATATTACACACACAGACGCACATGCACACACACCGTATATATGTTTTGGCAGCCCAAGCCTGAAGAGCTCAGAGATGTCTGGATGCATCTGGAGTCTCTTGACCTTTCCTTCATGGTTGTAAGATGGCTGCAACCACTCAAATACCAAGCCCTCATACCAGGCTCCAGAGCAGAAAGGCTGGGACTGAGGCAATGTTTTGTGAGGCTCTGTTTATTTTATTCTGAAGAAACTCCTTTCCAGCAGACTTCACTTAAGTGTCATCGACCACAACTGTGTCTCGGGTCCATTTTTAGTTCCAAGAAAGGATGGGAAAGTGAGTATCTGGCAAAGGGGAAATGGAATCACCATGAGTGGCTGAAACCAGTCATAACTCCTTCTTGGGGCTTACAGAGGGCCCAAGATTAAAGGATTTCCATCTATTATCTGAAAAAATCAGAATTCGACTTGGGTGCAACAGTGGAACATCGTGTGCCACAACATGTTTAACAATATTCACAAAGATTGGCTCTCGAGGTCATGCTTCCAATTACTAGTGACCTCAGTGTCAAAATATGCTGACAATTGTGATGAAGAGACAGGGAGAGAAAAGCAGACCATCAGAAGAAATAGCAGTGGGGGAAGGGAAATGGTTATTAACATGAAGTGTGAAGTGTTCAAAGATAGGGAAGAAGAAGCTTAATCTAGAGGATTTGTGGTGGGTGTGCTCTTCTAAAACTTCATTCTTTCAAAGGCAGCGTTAGGTGCCTTGTGGAGCACAAGTGGAATATGGAGCACAGCTGGAATATGCAAAGTGATGACTGTCTCTCCTCTGCTTGCTACGTAAGATTCCATGCATGCAAAATAGAATGCTAGTTTTTGTTCCCTTCTCTTTTAAATACCCAGACTTAATCTGACCTGCAAAACGAACAGGGCTAAAACATTGAGTGTGCTGATCAATAGTCCTCAAAATAGTGGAAGGGAGGCTAATTAACAAGATGCTCAAATCTCTAAGGTAACTCAAAGATTGTTGATGTAAAACATATTTGGGGCCTGCTTTTTTTAAAAATAAAATTGTATGCAAGTAACAGTATTTTTGAATGCCAGATGGAGAAGACATCTGTAGAGTGAGAAACTAAGGAAAACACACTTGCAAGATTAAGTCACATCAGAAGTAAATTGTTGGCTGTGTTAGTAATGACGAGTTTGGAAATGATATTCTCCACGTACAGCTTGTTCGCTTTACTTCATGGATCACGCTAATGGCAGATGCCAATTTTTTTTTTCTAAGACAATTTACTAACAAGGTGCTCTGCAGTAAAACGAAAGCACACCACTTCGTTTCCCTGACCTCTTTTCTGCGTTCCTTACTGAGATTCTGGTTATTTCCACTAATGTGGGGCAGTTTTCTCAATCCTTAGATACATGCCTAGCTTTACAAGGAAGCTTTTCGGTAGAACTCAGTTCTCTGTGTCTATAGTGACTCCCTGTTAGTCATGAAACAGACCAAGATCAAGTGAGAGGAACAAGGAATAATTCAGCACATACTCCTAAGCCTTCAAACGAGCATAGCTTATTGGAAGTTTAGTAGTCTCGCTTCAAAGACCAAGGACAGCATGGTTTTCCAAGATGCTGTGGCAGCGGTTTCAGACTGAGCAAAACATGCACAACATGCGGACCAGAGACAACAGCAGCTGTGTGGCTCATCTGTTTCCCAATGCATTTCCTGAACGATGAAATCCATTTGGAGGAGTAGCGTCAGTGAATTCCAAGCATGAAAAGAATCTGACCACTCTTTTTCATTTTTCAACCACATTACCTTTGTCCTATTCCTCAACTTCCAAGGCCATTTCACTTTGCATTTTTCATTGATTTGTGGCCAGAAACTGATTTGAAAAAGACTTAAAACTCGTTATTAGTCAGGGTTTGGAATCAATTATGCTTCGAGTCATTTTCTATAAAATCTCATTCTCAAAACATACACACTTAGAATAATGACATGATTGTGGAGCGGGGGGGGGGGGACACTTCAAGAATGCAAGATGATGGAGGGAGTCTCTATGGAAGACGGGGTATACATGAGGCTTGGATGTGGCAAGTGTCATGAACGGTCCACAATGTCTGGTAATTTTTATTTTATTTCTTCAATATGTGTTCTCCCTACCATTGCATTCCTACTGTTCCCACCCTGTTGTAAGCCTGGACATGTCATTTCCAAGTATTCCCACCGCATCCAAGCTCACCTTTCTGCCTCAGTCTCTCCCCATGTTAATCCCTGTTAACTCCATATGTTCATGCTTGTCCATGAATAGCAAATCAATTCCTTTAGTTTTCCTTCTTTTACTTATATATTTTTATATATAATACTTAGAATATTACAATTTGCAGATGGCAGCATTTATAATATTGAACAAATAGCTTAAATTATAAGGTTTTCTTAGAATAGGATTAGAAGGCCTAAAGTGCAGGCAGGGAAAATGGCCCATTTTGATGATAATTAATACAGAAGCTGTGGGCCTGCACCCTGTACACGTTAAAGGCATCACCAGACACAAGCTATTGCCCAACATAAGTGTACCCACCTACAGGGTGGCTTTTTGTTTCGTGTCTACTTTATTACTGCTGTAATTAGAATTCATCCCTTGCCCTTTTGCTTCAGATTTGTGGCATTTATTTATGTCGTCTCTTCCTTGATTTAGCAGACATCATTGTTTCAGTGTAAAACAACTCCTGATTTGTAGGTTGCATGGGGTTGCTTACATAAACAACCGATAGCATAATAATTCATTGTTTCCTCTTAATTCCTCCACAGAAACTTGAAAAAACAGAGCACACCATTTCCAATAGATCGTTGAATTTACTTTATAAAAAGTATTCGTAAATTTTGTAATACTACTGGGGACATATCTCAATAATCATGAGATGATCTCAAATCTTGGGAAACATCCTAAAAGATGTCTTAAAAGATGAATTATATGAGAAGAAAAAGAGTGACGGGACTCTATACCCTCTGATCACTCTTACACTTCATCATTTTCCATTCACAAGTGCACTTTTTAAGAAAGTAAACCTTCTTAATCTCTTCAGTCTAATTTGAAATTTTGATCGTCTAAGGAAAACTGTGTAATTTTGGATATCATATTGAAAAAATACATTGCAAGTCTAATCATGGATGTCTATACTTGAGTTAACGATGACTTTCATCTCCAAAAATGTCATCATGCTGTGATTTTTTTCTGAGCTGCAATTGACAGCTATTAAGTTTCTTAGTCAACCTAGCTCATGCTTTCAGGATAATTGAGCATGAGACTACCGGAAAGAACCACAAAAAAGCTAGAGTCAGAGTTGGTGGTATGGAAGTTCTTTTGAAAGATGGAAAATGTTAATTTAAAAGAGTTCAAGAGTTTAAGCCAAAAGAGCTGGTCAGGTTGTGAAGCAAAAAAAAAGAACTCTACGAGACTCCCCCAATTATACTTCTCTTTGAATAGCTTTTCTACTGCCAGTTATATGAAATTGATATAAATCCTCCCATTCCAGCAACTCATGAACTTAAGTACAGGGGATGATAGCAACTACAAATGAGTTTAAGAAAACAGACTGAATGTCATTAAAATCTTTTTAAAACATTCTGTGACATCTGTTTTCCATTTTGCTGTGCTGTTTAATTAACTTCAGTCTTGCAGAATTGCAGAAATCTTATTTGCTCAAAATAGTATCTTGAAGGAAGTGACCTTTATTTAATAGAGAAGAATGTTAAGTGTAATGTGGCCTTGATTAATTTCATCCCAAGTTTTAAATTTTTCCTGTTGGCTTCAAGATCTGTTCCTCTATATGGCTCATTTCTGTACCAAATCAAATTTCTGTACCAAACCAAATCAAACTCTGGGTGGTGGATAGCTCTGATTGGTGCCACTGTCTAAGATACCAAAAATGGAAGAAACTTTACAGTTCAGAAGACTGTTCTCATTTCTCTTCATCTCTGTTATATGAGGTTGCTGGCTTCTGAGCTAGTGAGGAAGTCAAGTTCTGAAAGATTCCTTCCTTATATTTGTGGTGTGTGTTTGTGATTTTTTGGATAAGGATGGTTGTCTTGAAAGAGAGAAAAAAAAAAAAAGAGCAATATGTCCTATAAAAATCTGGAACATGAGTGCCTCTTTTGCTGAAGTTCAGCAGTCCTAGAAAGCTGGTATTGGACAAATCTTGGAGGACAAATGGGAACATTGTGGGGCGCGGAAGAGTGGAGAGATCCAGCCTTCATCAACAGCTGACTTTATTTTTCTGTGTGCCAGAGCACACAAAAGCCCAGTGCCCCGAGATCAGGACACAGAGGGAAATGGCTGCATTTCAACATGTCCTGGCTTCACTAGAGAAAGCCTACGGCGTTTCTGGCTTTCCAAAGTGGACATAAGCTGGCGAATTGACTGCCTTTGCTCTTATTGCCCAGAAGGCTAATGCGCTTTGCCATTCTAAGTGGTTCCTGAGAAAGCAGTGTGGATTGTGCTAGAGCTGATTTTTTTATTCAGAGGAATTAGTGGATTTTAATTAACCACTTTTACATGAAGATCCTGGTTTCTCTGCTTCAGCCTGGCAATTGTTGCTGGTACCTCCATTCTCCTTGAGTTCCATATCCAGTGTCTCTTGAATAGTCTGGCTTCTTTATCTGACCTAGGCTGGTTCCACTCTCCCAGCTCCTGCTTTGGCTTAACGCTCAAAGGAGGCGACCTTAGCTCTCTGACCTCGGGCTCAATATCGAGGCCAAATTTGTCCTGGAGAAGGAAAGTATATTTAAAACAAATCATTTGGAGGAGCAGACTGTGTTTTAAAGCCAGGTTTGCTTAAAGTATTATGGTAATATTAATATATCTTCTTAATAGCTTATAAATTACTCTGGCTAGAAGGCCAAATGCATGATATTTTGAAGACAAGAACAGTTTCTTCTCAATGAACATACCTGACCCAGGAGTTATTTTTCTTAAATCATTCTGATGCTCAGGTTACTAACTTAACTAGAACAGTGTTTCCCATCTATGGTTTAAGAAAATCAGTAATAAGAGTTTTGAATAGTTTTCAGTATTTCAAAAGATCTAGTAGGTTGCACAGATCAACTGAAATAACTGGTTTATTTGCATTCAGTTGCAATCATATGAATTCATTATGGTAATCCTACGTATGCTAATCATAAGCTCTGATTGATAGTTATATAGTCTGTGTTTAGCACTAAATGAGAAAACAATTTAAGTAATTTATTGATGTAGTTGGATTTCCTTTAAACTGTAAAGAATGCCTTGACAATCTCATTCCCTCCTTTCTATTTGCAGTAGGTTCTTTCTTTCTGGACTCCCAGCCTTCCCACTTGCTGTTCTCTCTTCTGCTCTCCCGTTGCCCCACAACTCCTTCCAGGCAAACGCCGTGCTCTGCCTTCCAGGGGGCAGAAACTAGATTAGATCCCCCTCTGTGTCCTCCCCTGGCACTGAGGGCTTCCTGCCTGATAACCGTCATGTAATTACCCTCTGAGGGTTGTCTCCCCACAAGATTATAGGTTCTCTGACACAGGGCTTCTGTCTGTCTTGTCCTTTGCCTTGCCCCAGCCCCTGCCCCAGTGCCTGGCAGATAATAAATACTCAGTAAATATGTGAGCCCAATGGATGGATTATATTCATTGTCACACTGAGTGACGTTACCCATTTGAATGCTTGATTATATCACTAGGCTATCATATTCTGGAGAATATGATATGTGTGGAAGTAGCAATCATTTTTTGATCCCAGCACGGTGTCTAGGACAGAAATTTAGTTCAATTACATTTAAGATTTTTAAAAATGAGGACTCTAGATTTTGGTAGAGACTTCAGTGATGATGTTTCTCGTCCTCTCATTAGGCGGTCCTATGAAAAGGCACTCCTTTGTTCACAGTTCCACTCACCTTGTAATGAAAGATTCTATGGTTTTATTCAATTCCTAGGAAGTAAACAGTACCATGATTTTAGGTCTGTAGGTGGCTTGAAGTTAAACATAGAACTTTGATTGGAGATGGTCACCCCGGTCTCTGTTGTAGATAAAGAGTTTGAATGAGGCTGCTGACTGGACCTTTTAACTGCCCTTCTTGTTTATTTTCTGCTGGTTTCGTTTGTTCGGGGCTGGCAGGGAGCCTAAAAATAAAAGCTTGCTTGCAGTTTGACTTTCACTGTGATTCAGTTTTGCAATCTTTTCAAAACACCCTTCAGGAGACCTCCATGTATCTGTGGGTGTCTCCTGGATTTTCCAAAACAAACACAACATATAAATAGGGGGAATTTGGAAATTTCCAAATTGTAACAGATGCGAACTTGCTGCTTTTGCCTGAGAAGTCTTTGCTCCAGATAGAGGGGAACCGCAGAGGAAGACAGAAGTCTGAAAGCTCCTCAGGGTTCTCTTCCTTTGCTCTCCCTGGCAGTGGGGGGAAGGGGAGAGCAACTAGGTGTCAGGAGCCAGTCGAGGCCTCTCCTCGTGAAAATTCTCATCTCAGAGGACCGCACTCTGAGGCAGTCACCTCAGTCCTAGGATGTTTCCCTACAATCAGCAGTTCCCTCTCTGGGTAACTGAGGAGAAAGACTGACCTCATGGGTGAGAGTGGTGTCTGATTAAAGTTTGAGAATCCTGCACATCCGGGAAGAGAGTGCTGCTAAGGAATGACTCCTGGAGGCTGGGTTTCCTTTCTGCTCCTGTTTCCTGTATTGGGTCAGCTTGTTTAGGAATATGGACCAGTGAGACTAAAGTATCCATTACAGCCAGTTCTCTTTTCTCTGTACTTGGTCATTCTACAGAGGACCTGCACAACCACCACAGTCTCAGAGTTACAGGTATGCTCCCCTGGTTTCTCCAGGGTGTAGAACAGAGTAAAACAGAGCCGAGATAAGTCCTCGGGATAAACAGAATTCCAGTTTCATGGTCTTCCAACAGTAGATGAAAGGATTCATGCAATTTTAAAGCCAAAGGGAAACTCAGAGGTCACTTGTTCCAACCCCTCCATTTTTCTAGGAAACAAGATGAGACCACAGAACTAAAGCAACCTGGCAGACATGGTCTTGTGGCGCTAAAGAGGATAGTACAGGCTTTAGGTTCAGGCTTCAGCATGAATCCCGACTCTACCTCATTAGTTTGGCTATGACCTTGAATAAGTCATCCACCCTGTTTAATCTTCAGTTTTATCATCTGTAAAACAGTATGATAATAGCACTTATAAGACTATTGAGATGATTACATTAGAGAAAATTCATGTAAGTGCTTAGCTTAATGCCTGGCACTCAGAGGTGACTAAAAATTGATGGCAACTATTTATCATCATCATCATCATTATGATGAGGATCATCATCATTTTTATCATCATCATCACATCAAAGCTAGGGCCCAGGACTCAAATTTTCTGGTTCAGCATTTCTTCTACTACATTCCTTTGAATCATCTTCGTTTAGTGTTAATACTATATTGGGTACCCCACTCTAAATTAGTTAAACAGTGGTGCTATCATTAGTTTAGAGACTATGAGATGCTGGGCAAATAATGATGCATTATTTTTTTTTTAATGTAATTCTTAAAAAGAGAATCAAGATAATATAATAACCTAAATTTTATTTTGGATTATGTTTCCATATGGTTGCATTCCCACATTTATATTTTAATAATGTTTCCTTTTAAAAACACATTTTCTAATATATTCAGAAATACATATTAAAAGACTTCTCCTCTACTTATTATTTTCATTACTTTCTCCTTGCGATATTGTCACAGTGAATTTTTCAAATTGAATACATTATACTTAGAAAATTCCAAGTGATTGTTTTGGTCATAAAAGCATTCTCCATGTAAGAACTCCCCATGCTGTTTTGCATGTGATCTAAACAATCCCAAGAAATTGGTTACCTTTGGGGAAATGCGAAGAGGAGGGTTGAGTGAAACTTTTCCAACTTAAAGTTTTTACTGCTGTATGTGCTCAGGGATGTTAAGACTGATCCCTCAGATTCACTCTTTGAGTTTTGCCTATCATAACTACACTAAGGTCAGGAAATAATGGATCCAAAATAAAACCAGATTTGTGCCCCCACCTCATTCTGGTCTAGAAAATGTTCCCAGTGTTATTGCTTTTCTCTCCTCTTGCACTAACTTGGATCGAGTCTCCTAGTCTGATACCATTTCTTTTTTTCCCATTCTTCCCCCTTGAAGCATAAAGTATGGTGAATTCTAAAAGGCCTGCTTGGATGATCAGATTACCCTAATCAAACTTCCCTTCATCGAGAGGAAGGACTCGAAACTCTAGCATTGGCAGTAAAACCTAAGAGAGAAAACCCATGACACAAAATATGAAGCCTTACGGGCAAGGGCAGTGTTTTATTCACTCATGCATTTCCAGCATTAGCAGAGTGCTTAGCACATAGGCCATTTCAATAAATATTTGAATGAATAACCAACCTTCCTCCATTTCCAGTCAGTTTATGAGTATTGTAGCAGTTCTATTCCCAGAGCAGACAAATATTATGAACCTAAGCATCTTGTGAAAGTTATTATTTTTTATGGCTTAGACTTTAACTCCAAGAATTAATAAGTTATAGTACAGACAGATAATGGAATATTATTCAGTGCTAAAAGGAAATGAGCTATCAAGTCATGAAAAGACATGGAGGAAACTTAAATGTATATTACTAACTGAAAGAAGCCAATCTGAAAAGGCTGGATATTGTACAAGTCCAACTGTATGACATTCTAGACAAGGCAAAACTATAGAGACAGCAAAAAGATACGTTGAGATGGAATTGAGAGAGGGAGAGAGCAATATAAGCAGAGCACTGAGGATTTTCAGGGCCGTGAAGCTACTCTGTGTGATACTATAATGTTGGATACATGTCATTATACATTTGCCCAAACCCACAGCATGTACGACACCAAGAGTGAACACTAATGTACACTCTGACCTCTGGGTGACGATAATGTGTTAATGTAGGTTCATCACCTGTAACAAATGTACCACTCTGGTGGGGGATGCTGATAAAGCGAAGGCTGTGCATGTGTTGGGGCAGAGAGTACATGGGAAATCTGTGTGCCTTCTGCTGAATTTTGCTGTGAACCTAAAACTGCTCTAAAAAATTATCTCTTAAAAAAAAGTAAGGAAGAAATAAATTGTTACATCAAAAGTCTGGAAAATATGAATGTTAACAACTTGAAAATATTAATGTTGTAAAGATCCTGCCTAGAAGAGGGAGACAGTCAAAAGAGATGGAGACAGTTAGTTGAATGTCTGAGAAGACATTAATGGAAATGACGTAGGAGTAGGATCTAAGAAAAGGTACTTGACATTTCTCTGAGTGAGAAATCTGCATGGCCAAGAAACCACATTCACGTTGAAGATGTCTCCAGAGAAAGCCATTTACATCTGGAAGCCAGCCGTAAAGTACCAGGTGAGCAAAGATGGAGGTCGTCTGATAAATAGAGATGGTGGAGCCAAGATCTGAAATGAAACAGATTTTAGATCAAGTTGGACTGCATTTACTACAGATTGCCTCAATGTATAGAGAGAAGGACACCCAACAGGTTCTTAACAACAGATAGCTATCATTATTACTATTTACTTATCTTTTGTATCCTGAGGTTTCTCATCCTTTACTGTATAGGATTGTTGGTGCTCCACGCTGATGAGCCAGACGAATGGGCAGATATGTTGTTACCACAGAGGCAGATGGGAGAGGACCTGTCGTGGATGCTACCCTGAGGTTGAGGCTTTGGATAAAGATGTTTCACCTTCAGTTTAAGGATCAATTTTCACTCCTGTGTAAAAGCATGTCCAGCTCTCAGCAAAGGTGTAGAAATTGAGAGAGGACAGTAAAGGCAGAGGATATGTAGCCTAGTTCCAATTGTGGGTATTCTTCTTAATGGTGAAAAATGGAAATATGATGACTATATTTTCAAGTTAAAAATTCAGACACAGGCTATGACAGTGAGACGGCATATTTGAAACTACAACTGTGCAAGGCAATTCAGGCTATATGGTCACCATATGTGGAGAAGACAGGGAGACTTCATGGCATGTAGAAAAAGAGGCCAAAGTCCCCATTCTTGTAAGCCGTGGGCTGAAGACTTGCAACGGCCTGCAGGCTGTCTTGCCTGTTTCCCTAGTTTCAGGGAGGCCAAGCAACTTTCCCAAGCAAAATTTTAGCTCTTTATGAGAGGCTTTTTAGAGAATATTAACATCTTGTGGTTGAGATGCTGGAAATATCGTCAAAAGAATTCCAACATTTTGAAAGGTTATAACTGCTAGAACAAGAATAATTATTTTTGCCACACATATTTTACCCCTAAAATATTTGGAATATTTGAGTAGTATTACAGAATCTTTAGTGCCAGGTCACAACTCAAATATTGGGAAAAGTCAGATCCCTTTTCTCATCAATTCCCAATTCATATTCCCATTGTGTTCCCTTTTCTGAATATATTTGTAATTGTTTCTTCAGAAAAGAGAAATAGGATGGTGGATGGAGGGACAGGAGAAAACGTTAGCATAATGTTGATACGTAGGCTGCAGTATTTTAGATAATAATGTATTTGAAAAGTATGTATTGTAATCCTTTTGCTTTAGAGATGTAAACTGACACAAAAATGTTTAAAAAATAAGTTGGTGTAGATCAATGGTTTTCAAAATGTGGTCCCCCCAATCAGCAGCATTGGCATCAGCTAGAAGTTGTGGGAAATGCAAATTCTCAGGCGCATCCCAAGTCTACTGAATCAGAAACTCTGGAGGCGGGAACCAGCAGTCTGTAGTTTAGCAAGCTTATCAGGCGATTCTAACCACTGGTGGAGATAAATCATTCAGACAAGCACAGGTGACTTAGACGATGGGTCTAAGCAATATGGGAGTGAATATATCAAATCCTTAAAAAAAGGCAGCATTGTTTGTTTCTGCAGTGTATTAGTTTTCTATTGCTATGTAACTAATTACCACAAACTTAGTGGCTTACAACAGCACGTAATTATCATCTCACAGTTTCTGTAGGTGTCCAAGCATAGATCAACTGGCCCATCTGCTAAGGGTCTCATGAGGCTGTAATCGAGGTGTCGGCTGGACTGTGTTCTCATCTGGAGCCTCAACTGGGGAAGAGTTTGCGGCCAAGCTCTTTCAGACTCTTGCCAGAGCTCATTTCCTTTTAGTAGTAGGACTGAAGGCCCCAGTTTCTTACTTGCCTTTGGGCGCAGGCTGCCTTCAGTTCCTAGAGGCTGCCTGAAATTTCTGCCATGTGGCCATCCTCAAAAGCAGTTCACAATATGGCTGTTTGCTTCTGCAAAGTTTTCAGGGCCCGCAGGAGAGTCTGTCTCTAGTCTGCTAAGATGGAGTCACGTAAGGTAACATAATCAAGTGAGGGACTTCCTCGTACCTTTTGCATAGCCTGTTGGTTAGAAACAAGTTCTAGATTCCACCTGCAGGGGTATGTGACTTACAGTTCACCTTAGGGTATGTTTACCACATGTAGAAATTCTAATTTTTTTTTCCAAATTGACCATAGCTTATTGAGTGTACTTTTTTTAAAAAAATGAAGCACATTTGAAAAAGTGTCTCTTTTCCAAGGAAAAGTAATCTCATACCTCCCTAAAGTCTTAGCAAGTTAAGATCAAAGACTGATTTTCCTTCCAATTATAGGAAAAATTCAATGAGGTTAAAAGAAATTATCCTGCTTAGCTGGCTTTGACATAAACCCTCTTCCCCGGCTTCCTATACCGATCTCCTAGTCATTCCTCAGGGCCTCACTCAAGTATCTTCTCTCCACAAAGCCTTTCCTGATGCTTCTAACTGGAACTCGCTTTCCTTTTAATCCCCACAGTATTAATGTACCTCTCTGGTTTACCTTATAGTTATTTGGGTAGATGATTTATCTCTCTTGCAGACAGGCCTGTGTCATCCTTTTTTAACTCAAAGCCTCACTCAATAACTGGACGTAAGGGAAATCTAACAAATAGATGTTACATTAATGAGATCATATTTTGTGTCTTTGGAACCACTCAAGGAGCATGATGTATACTAGTATTAATGTTCATTGAATTATAAAGTCAGTTAATTGATTTTAGGTGTTTTGACTTACTAAAATCTATTTGGTGTAAGTTGCCGCATTAGGGGAGTAATATCATGTAGTAGTAGCTTTGGAATGTGATACCCTGAGCTCCATTCCTGGCTTCTCCAGCTAATGGCTCTGTGTGGCCTTGGGCATGATACTTAATGTCTCTTAAATCTCATGTTCCTTGATATAGTCATTACTTAATAAATATCAAGCCATTGTTATCAAGATGGAAGCATTAAAATTTCTTGACAATACCAACACAGTTCACACAAGGGCAAAGACTTTAGAATTTCAGCTCAGCTCTGGAGGCATAGCATGCACATGTATCATGTTCATTTGAGAAGATAGTAACCTGCTGGCAGACATAGACTAAATAGACACTAGATCATTCTTACAGTTATTTATAAATATACTCCATCTTTGGTGGTGATTTTAGTGGTTAGAATAATAGAGAAGAGAGTGGGTGGAGTGACAGGACAGAGGGACCCTGTTTTAATCAGTAGCGTGGGAAGGTTAGTCATGTTCACAGAACTGAGGAAGGCAAAATAAAGCAAATTTTCCCAAGCAGCATTCTGAGGATTTCACAGAACCTTAGGAGCTGCCTCCAGTGAGTCAGGCTGGAATGTTCGACGGGATCAGCGCTCTGTTGAACACTGAGTCCTGCTGCGTTATCCCGCAGGCTGGCCAAATGTAGGAATTCACCAGGTCAGGCTCAGACTTAAAACTTGATTGCTTGAGGACCATGCTGGAGTTATTTTCATTCCTCGCAGTAATCTAATGAGTTCCCATAACTTCCTTACTAAAAAGGCAGATGTTACTGTGCTTTTCCCTAGAATGAAGGAATTGTTCTCTTGGTCAAGTTGTATATGTGAAGGTGTGAGTACCAAAATGATTCTGAATTTATGTCTTTTAAAAGTCTGTTATACAGTTCTGTGCTCTGAGATTAGGGGAGGTTGAGCTTTCCCTTCTTTTCTTTTTTCTGTTTTCACGTGATGGGTCTATTTAGACACTTATAAATGATTCCTGATAACCGTTTAATGAATATGTTAGTGTCAGCATCTGTGTGCTTTGAAAATGTGGTGATATAGATCTAGATATTGATTTTGCCATTTATATCTGCTGGTGATCTCCATAACTCAGGACTAATTTTTAATGACAACAAAACTTGCTTAAATTCCCGCTGTTCGTTTGTTGTCGTTGCTTCCAGTATCTAAAATCTTTTAAGTGTAAAATCTTATAGTGTAAATAATTATAAAATCATTTAGAGGAGGAATTTAGAGAAGAAGAGTAAGTGAGAAGAGAAAGAGAAAGAGGAAGCATCCTAGACTTGTGACCAAAGCTTTGGTTGCGTGGATAAAAACCCTAAACTATATTAATAGTGTATTTATGCAACAGTGGGAAAAGTGAGCAGGCAAGAGGGAGTTTTGACAAATCTCTGTTGAAATTAAGAATATTCTCATCACTTATCCTTGGAGGATATACAGCAACCACTTGGCTACTAAAAAGCAGCTAATGCTACATAGAGTCTTTAGACTTCCCTGTTAATATCAATAACCTAATCCTCAATTTATTGTGCTATTTCAAGTGGAAGGAAAAAGTATGGAGTATGCATATAGTTAATTCTTTTAGCATTTGAAAGTCCATTTTGGCCCCAAATTCAGGTATCTTAACATTTCTACCACTAACCTTCTCCCTTCCTCTTTTTCTTCCTTCCTTCTGTCCATCTCTTTCTGTCTTTCCTTCTGTCTCCTTCTCTTCCTGTTCCTATATTTCTTCCTTCCTTTTCAGTTGAGGGGGATTGGAGCTGGATGAGCTTGTATGAACTCTGTTATAGCCAGCGTTCAAGATGGGCCCTCATAAACCTTCACTCCCGATATTCATGCTTTTCTGTCATCTCCCGTATTGACTCAGAGTTGGTCTGTGTCACCAGTATGGTATAGTGGAGGTAACAATGCATCACTTCCAAGGCTAGCTTATAAAAGGCATTCTGGCTTCCTGGTTGGCCCGTCCATGTCAGCTTCCGTTTCATGAGGACACTCACCAGCCCTGTGGCGAGGCCCATGTGGATAGGGACTAGAGACTGCCACTGACAACCGGGACCAATTTGCCAGCCATGTGACTGAGCCATCTTGGAAGTGGATCCCTCCAGCCATGGTCAAGTCTAGATGGCTGCAACCCTGGCTACCATCTTGACTGTAACCTTGTGAGAAATGCTGACCCAGAACCAACCAGTTAGACCACTGCCAAATTCCTGCCCCATAGACAGGATGAGATAATAAATGTTTATTGTTGTTTTAAGCCAGTAAGTTTTGGGGCAATATGTTATGCAACAAATACATATTATACAATATGTGTACACTAGTAAACAATAATATAAATACTTAAAAGAAAGAAAAATTCAGAAACTTAAGGATTAAAAAGTCCACAGCTTTTTTGTTCAATGAGAATGTTATCTCCCTTGAATGTTTGGAACCTATAGTAATTGTCCTTGTATACATTTAAGAAGGATGCATCAGTGTTTTTCTTTGTTGTTTAGAAGAAACTGAGATATATGCAAAACCTATGAGAAATCGTTGCTGATCTATATTTGAGAAGTGTCATCCACTGCTAACTTTTTTGGGGCAAATTATCAATGCTGTTCCATTCTGTGTTTTTGAAGTTTTAGTTATCCTTACTTAGTTACGATAATTATATATGCACACACTCTTAGTTTACTTTCCTTTGTCATATGGTTTATTTCATATGCCTAAAGTAATAATTGGATTTACGTTCATTCAAATGAGTTGATCTGAATGCAGATTCCTCAGAGCTGTGCAGTAAAATTACTATTAATGTCTTCCAGAGCAAATCTGAGATAAGATCATAATTGTGGTTTTCCAAATATTGCTTTCCAAATACTGTTAAATTATGCTGACTCTTATTTTCCATTGTGATGCTTCTTAAGCTTATTACATGGTGATGATTTTTATATAGGAACAGTCTGAAGAAAAACAAGGGTATGATTCTAGATAGAATCAAAAATCAAGATTCAACCCAAATATCATGGAGTACCTCACAGTACAGTGTGTTGTTCCCATCTCCCTGAGTCACTCCCATCATCCTGTTCAATATTGGACTCGAAGTCATTCACCCTTCATTCAACATTCATTCACCCTTCGTTCAACATATGCTGTATAGATGTTCAATGAGTGCCTGTTACGCATGACTCACTGCTTGAATGTGCTGAGCACTTTACTGGGCATAGACGATAGAACAATGAACAAGACAGACAAAGGCTCTGCCCTCATGAAGCTTACAGTTTAGCCTGGGAGACAGTCGATAGATAAACACATACTACACAGTACAATTTTCAGTACTGACAACTACTAAGAAGAGAAAGGCACAGTAAAGGGATATAAAGAGAATGACTCTGAGAAAGAGAGATTTGTGTAGATAGAGAGTCAGGGAAGTGAAATCTGAGCAAAGACTTGAGTGATGTGTAAAGAGCAGACCATGCAGAGATGTTAGGGAAGGACATTACCAGCAGAGAAAGATCACATTTAAAAGTTCTGGGGTAAAAAGAAGCTTGATGTGTGAAGCTTTAGAGTGAGAGAGACTAGAGAAAGATAATCAGAGTGAGTGGAACATGACGGGAAAGAGGGATAGAGATGGAAGATGAAATTGGAAAAATAAACAGGAAATTTGCAGGCCGGGGCAAGGAGTTTGGTGTTTATTCAAAGTATGATGGGAAGCTGCAGGAAATTTTGAAGCAAGAAAGTTATATGATCTAATTTAATTTGTAAAATATCTCTGGTAGCTGCATGGAGAATAGGCTGGACATAGCAAGCAAAAAAAGCAAGACCACTTGATAGATTATTACAGTTCAGGCAAAAAGTTACGGCAGCTTGTGAGGGTGATGGTAGTTAGTGGAGGGCATAAGAAGTGATGGGGATTTGGGATTTCTATGATAGGATTTTCTGATGGATAACATTTGGGATGTGAGGGAAAGAAAAGAATCTAGGATGACTCCCGGGTTGGGTCTAAGAGCTGCGTGAAAAGTGGTATTTATGGATATGGTGACAGGAAGGGAGGAACAGTTCGGGAGGTGGGAGGGAATCAAGAGTTCTGTATTGGCCATGATAGGCTGGAGGTATTATTCTAGATTTCCATATGGAAACATCAAGTAGGCAGTTGGAAATACAAAACACAAAGATACTGAACTAGAGCTATAAATTTGAGAGACACCACCAAAGAGGGAGTATTTGAGGCCGTCAAACCATTTGTTATCTCTTAGGAGTGAATGTAAAGGGAGAAGATGCCTAAGAACTGGGCCTCGAAGCGCTCTAACATTAGAGGTCTAGAAGAGGATGAGAAGGAACACCCAGTGAAACAGTGGAAACCTGGGAGGGGGGGGTTCCCAATGAGGAAAGTATTTCAAGAAGGAAAGAAATGAGTGATCAGTTCTGTCAGTGCTGCTAAGTGGTCTAAAAATAAAATGAAGACTGAGAATTGTCTTTTGGATTTGGTGAGCTGGAGGTCCTGGCTGACGTTGGCAAGAGAAGCTTCTGTGGAGTAGTGGAGACAAAACTTGAGTGAAGTGTGAAGTGTGTTGAGGAAAAGAGATGGAAGGTAAGAGAGTGGACACAGTGAATATAAACAAAGCTTTTAAGGGATTTGTGAAGACAAACAGAAAAATAATGTAATACCTAGCTGGAAATGTCAGTTTCCTCACATTTCTTATCTGCAAGGTGAGAGGTTTGAGATGCCTTCTAAATTCCAACATACTATGTCTCCAAGTCAAAAATATATTTGGGGGTGCTGGCCCCATGGCCTAGTGGTTAAATTCAGTGCGCTGCACTTGGGCGGCCCGAGTTCACGGGTTTGGATCCCAGGCGTGGACCTACACTGCTCGTCAGCCATGCTGTGGCAGCATCACACATATAAAATAGAAGAAGATTGGCACAGATGTTAGCTCAGGGCTAATCTTCCTCAGCAAAAACTTGGGGTAAAGCCTAAAAGGCTAACCTGCCAATAGAATCATTGAGTGGCTCACTGATGTCCCAGATGCAATGGTGTCATCATTGCCTAGGGGTCGTATTAGCATCATTCTCGTCAGATGCCCATGTAGTGATTTGGAATAATAATAGAAACTTTAAGAAATGATTTGAATATTCTATTATGAGGACAACTTACATTCACTAGTTTACTTAGAGCCTTTTCTGTGATTCAGGTAAGTACCGTGATCATTTTCTGACAGAAAGAAAGAAGTTTCAGAACAGATCCATGTATGTCCCTAATTAGACCTTAGAGCCTCTGCATTCTCCCAGGGCCAGATGGATCACATCAGTTAGGTGTGTGACCAGTTACGTCCGGCCTGTTGTAGCTGCTGATGACTGAAAATGAAAATAATAACAATGGCAATAGTACCTGATATTATCATGCCACTTTAGAATTTGCAAAGCCTTTTTTTTTTTTTTGAGGAAGATTAGCCCTGAGCTAACTACTGTCAGTCCTCCTCTTTTTGCTGAGGAAGCCTGGCCCTGAGCTAACATCCATGCCCATCTTCCTCTACTTTATATGTGGGACACCTACCACAGCATGGCGTGCCAAGCAGTGCCATGTCTGCACCCAGGATCTGAACCTGCGAACCCCAGGCCACGGAGAAACAGAACGTGTGAACTTAACTGCTGCGCCACCGGGCCAGCCCTTGCAAAGCCTTTTCACAAAAATTAATTTGTTCAGTCATATGAACCACTTAAAATGTTCTTTCACGTACATTAAATTAGTTCTCTAACTCCGACAGTTTTGAGCACGGCTCAGCTATCCTGATGACTCCTTCCTGACTTCATCTTATTTAAAAAAATAGGACTGGCTTGGTGGTGCAGCAGTTAAGTTTTGCACGTTCCACCTCGGCAGCCCCAGGTTCGCCAGTTCAGATCCTGGGTGTGGACCTATGTACCACTTGTCAAGCCATGCAGGCATCCCACATAGAAAAAGTAGAGGAAGATGGGTGTGGATGTTAGCTCAGGGCCAGTCTTCCTCAGCAAAAAGAGGAGGATTGGCAGCAGATGTTAGCTCAGGGCTAATCTTCCTTAAAAAAAAAAAAAATGTTTGCAACTCACATTTTCAGGCTCAAAAACTGTTGCTTTGAAGAGAGTTTGAATAAGCATCTGAAACTGTCGGCTCAGAGGTGGATCTGACTCAAATTTCTAAAGCTGCTACCAGAATGTTTTCCCCAGGCAGATCAAAAATGAATGTGAAGTATTGCCCGTTCTCTTGCTCTTGTGTCCCTTTCGGGGACTCCACTCTCAACAGTGACCCTGGGGTCAGGCAGCCTTTGTAAAGAATCCACTGCTTTGGTATGCGAGTCCCATACGTTGTATTCAGAAGGGCATATCGTGCGTCTCAGGCGTGTAAGCTCTTCAGCATGAATCATGCAAACTTGGTGAACCATAAGCCTCTCCCTGTGGATATGAATTTGTTGGTATTTTAGTCTGCTTGCAAACAGTCTGAGAAACATTAAACCCAGCTTTCTTGAGGTTAGTCCAAATTATTTTTTTAGACGAGAGAAAAAAATATTATGTCTCCTAAGGAAACTTGTAACCACGAACAGTAAATTTAAAAGGTTTTAAAATGGGTTTTTTTCCTCCCGCATCCCCCACTTGTGCATAGTTTAAATCCCTAGTTTCTCTCACCAGAAAAGTAAATCCTGTACCGCAGATCAATGGGCCGGGCTTGTGCAAATGTATTTCTTAGATTAAAAGGATGAAAACAGTGTATGCTCAGTTAGACTCACCCCACCAATCTTATCCTTTCTCCAGTTCAGTAATCCGCTAAGTATTTGTTTGGAGTAGGTTTTTAAAATACACAGCCATTCATGTGCAGAAAAGCACGTTTATGTATAATATATAAATGCACTGTGCTCTCTTGGGGAGAAGGGATATAGACCTCAACTCACCTATTCAAAGGAACTGAGTCACTTCCTGTTTCAAACGTAGGATTTTCCAGGTTAACTCAATCACTCCAGGGTAAATACTCAGTCTCGAAGGACCCCACCCACCCATCCTTTCCTCCTCCTTGTGAGGCAGGGGGAACCTGTGACCAGAGGAAAGCCATGCAACGTCGTGTCTGCAGCTGAAGAGGCTCTGGCCCTACCTGGCCTCCAGGGAGATGGCTGTCCCTCTGTGTTTGCCCTCTGGGGGTCTGCCTGTCCCTGTTGCACACCTCCTCTGGCTTCCAGCCTCAAACTCTGCAAATCCTTTGCCCTCCTCATCTTGACTCCCGAATCTTCGGGGTCTTTGGCCTTCTCATCTCTCATGCACTGGAGCATTCAGAATCTTCTGACTCTCCCTCAAGCCGTGCTCTGGCTCTGGGGACGGGGGATCCAGGTGGAGGGCCTAAATGCACCCATCCCCTTTGCTACTCTGCTGTGACTGCCTCCTTTTGGCTCCAGGCTCGGTGACCTCCCAAAGAACCAAATTGCAATGTGGCGCTTTTCTGATTTGGGGATTCCCCCTCAACCTGTCTGTGGTTTCTACATCTGTTTCATGCTCCTCCTCCCCTCCCTCATGAGGCACAGGGGAGGGGGGGAAACTGGGTGCCTGAGAAGGGATCCGAGCAGCAAATTAACCGTCATCTCATCCCCTGTGAATTTCTTCAGAAAAACATTTCCCAGCCCAGGTGGGATTTTTGCTACCTCCCTCTGAGGAGAGAAGCTGCCGCCTATACCAGGTCTGACATCTGCCTCACTTATGAGCATATTGGAAAATTCTTTAGCCGCCATGCCCCAAGATTGAGTCTAGATAGTCGTTGCCCCGCTATGGGTGACCGAGAAAGGACTTCTATTTTCCCCCTCAGTTCTTGAAATTGAAATCCAGAATACTCATATCTATTGTTTTTCTTACAACTTTAAAAATCTATTTTGAAAGTCAGAGCTGAGCAATGATTTCCTCGTTATCCATTGAGTTCTGCCCTTCTCGAGACGTGTGAATGGATCAACCTCAATAAGAACTACCAAGGAGGAAAAATGTGCTGTATAATGTTTAGAAATGTTATCTAATGCATTTGTTTTTCTCATTCTTTCAACCAGAGAATGAATTGATAGTTCAAGCGTTCACAAAAGTTAAGCTTGAACCTAAACCTAAAATCTCTCAGAAGTTCTTTCCTCTCATTCTTAAGCTACTTCAACATTAGAACACAGCTGTATAGGAAGAAATATTTTTACTTTTTCATACGGAAAAGTTTCAGGACACACATTTCCACGGACTATGTTTTTCCCACGATGTTTTCCAAAAACTTTGTCTTTGGCTCTCAAGCAGCAGCATTTCTCCAACTGGAAGTTTCACCAAATGGGTCCCCCGGGTTCCTGTGCTCGTCTGTAGGGTCACTCTTGAGTCTCTGCTTTATCCTCACATAAAACTTTGAGGTTCTTTCTCTCCAGTTAAAATCATATTCACTTGATTTACATGAATTACAACATCCTATGTGGCACCTTTCTTTGTAAGATAGTTAGAAAAGGGCCTAAGGAAATGTTCTGCCCCAGTGTCAGCAGAAGAATATGGTATTCTTTTTGTTTCTCCAATCATCCTGGACCTGCAGAGGATTAGAATTCTAGTCATTCCTTCCTAATGAACCATGTTTAGATTTTATGACTTTGTAATGCTGTCTTATTCCATTCTCTAAACTGAAAGTCTTATATTCCTGTGATTTTTGTTTATAGAGAAAGAAAGAAAAAGGACAAGTTTGTTTTTCAGGAGTCATTAAAAATTCATTTCATAATAATCAAACATTGTGAGATAATGTAAGACTCAACTACATATACTTACAAATTCTGATTATTTAAAATTGCTTCATAATATAATCGCTAATATTTATTGAGCATTTACACATTATTGAACTTTACAACACATAAAAATGCCATTCTTTACACAAAGATTTTGGTATATATTTAGTCTCGGAGCTTGAAATCCATTACTACATGTTTTATGTGTAAAATTAATTATTTCAACGTTTTTCCATAGCTTTTTGCCCAATCGCCAGACACTGTGAATACCTATTATGTGCCAGGGACTCTAATTGGTATCCTCCATTTTGTTGTCATTTAATTCTCACAAGAACCCTGCAAAGTAGACAGTATCATCTCCTTTTCACCCGTGAGGAAACTGAGATTGAGAGCCATTACATAGCCCCAGGTCACACATGGAGTAAGGAATGGAGCTTACTCATTTGAAACCACATATGATATTTTTAAGGCCACACTGTGTCCAAAATGTTTGACTACATATGAAGTAGTGACAAACTTTTTCTTAATCCAATCACATGCTTACAGAAAAGATACTAGGAGATGAGCTAAGATGAGGTCTGGTTTCCCTGGGGAGAAAGAAGGTGCTCTCCTGGTGCCGTACCAGGAGTGGAACAGGCTCTCTTCTCCTCTGAGTCGAGACCCTCAGGACTGCTCTGGGGATAATGAGTAGGATGCACACTGTGCATGGAGCCGTAATAGCCTGGGCAAGGTTCTTGTTTTAGGTGAGCACCAGGTACAGAAATCAGAACCAAAGAGAAATGAACTCAACTCAGGTTTTTTAGGTCGGGTGACCAGGCCTCTCGGAGACCTTTGTCTCTCTCCTCTCCCTGAAGGCTAGCCCCAGAGCATCAGAGCTCTTCTCCAAATTCACATCCTTGACATTCTTGGATATCCACAGAGACCTTGGTGACAGCAGTCCTACTGAGGTGGGGAAGGAAGGAAGGAAATACCGCAAATTTTCCCTATAAGGACAAACCACGATGGTTGACTCTATCTTCTTTTAGACACAGCATTTTGTAAATAGTGAGTGCTCAATAAATATTTGTAAATGAATAAACAAATGAGTGAATAATAACGAGTGACTCACTGCTTGACCTAGAACAACATGATTTAATGTAGGACCAATTCTTGCGTTCATTTTCCTGTAGGTAATTTATTTCTATGTTATATATGATATTTAATATAAAATATATTTTATAAATATAGCATCTCTAGGCTAGAATCTTCCCTCCCTACCTTGGCCCTTAGGAACATTTTATAGATTTTTTTCTGGATCAAATAATCCCCTTCAGAATGTTTACTCCAAACCCTTTCTAACTGATTTCCATGTGTCAGGCAAAAAAATTTCTTTCAGTCTTCTCAAACCATCTCGTGTGGCCTGAATTAAGCCACACCATCTCTAAACAAGTTCCCCCTTCCCTCTAACCTGCTTTTTGGGTTCCCACGTCTCCTGTCCTCCAGCATTAAGAACCACCACCTTCTATAATGTCTTTCCATTGCTCTCTGCTTGGTCAGTTCACTTCATATCAAGCCTCACTTGCATCTGATAACTTTTCCTCATTTGAAACGGGTTTATATACCATCTAATCTACAATTTCCAATATACATGGGAAAGAAGACTATTCTGTACAGTCGCGAGGCTCCCCTGCCGGTCCTTTATTATAGTGTGGTGGTTAACAGGCTTGGGGGTCAGAAAAAGCTTGTTTGAATCCCATCTCCAGCACTTAATAGCTTTGACTTGGGCGAGTTATGTCAATCATCTGAAAAATGAGGGTAGAAAGAGCAATGAAAAAATGAGATGGTGTATGTAAAACACACAGCAAAATATTTAACAAATAAAGGGTAGCCAATAAATGGAAGCAATGATGGTGATGATGATGATGATGATGATGAAGATGGGGGAAAAAGTTGATTTAAATAACTAGTAGTCCCCTGGGAAGGCATTAAAGCATGGCCCTCAAGACATGAGATTAGGAACCCCTACATTTTAATCTGGAAAGAGAATGCAAGGATAGGAATTTACTGGAAATTTCATCCAGAAAGGGCTCAAGGTACTGCAAGTAAGAATGGTTACTTGGGGACATGAAATGACCTCAAAGTGAAGATGATATCATATTGCAATGGCATCTATTTAACAATTTTGTCTTAGACTAATTTAGTCACATGTTCATGGACATGAAGTTTGAAGCCAGCTTACACTGCAGAAGTAGGTTCCAGTTTTGTAGGCCAACTTACTGCACACCACAGATCTTAATCTCTTTCCCAAAGAAAAGACATACTAGGAGCCATAAAATAGCTTTTAATTAATGAATTTGTCGTCTACAGTTCACTGGTAATGAGGGAAATCCTGTACTGTACATTCTTGTAAGTGTAGATTCAGGATCTGGATATGCAACTAGTGAGGTAAGCAATTCAGTCCTTTTCCTATGATTGTGAGCCAAATAAATGGCTGAATTGCTAAGGGATATGTGGATTTTTTTTAAGTGTTGTGGGTGGGGATGGGAAGGAGAAGAGGGTGAGTCTTTTCTTGGCGTAGGCCAAAATGAATGAAAATGCTTTGAGTGTTTTTATAATCTGTTCTGTGACGATTTCCAGGTGGCATTCTGCCATCACTCAGGGCACACCCATGTGGACTCAATCCCTTTCTGTAGGGATATCACACTTTCTAGTTGGCAGGATAGGGACAAAAGCCGAAAGATAGTTTTCTCCCCACCCAGCACACCCCCTGGCTCCTGCCAGATGTGGGGTGTGGGAGTGATGTACTGATGTCAAAATACTAATAATAACCATGAGAGTTCAGGGTAAGAAACTGGGAAACTACTAAGAAGTTTCCTTCACCTTCTTCGTATACCAACCACTATTCCTAAGTGCCTAAACATCTCTTTAATGAATATTAGAGCTCTATTTAACAGAACTCTAATCTTCAAGTTATTTCCAAAATTCAAATTGTAGTGGCATCAACTTGAAAGCAGTCTTAGAGATTATCCGTTCCAACATTCTGCTCATCACAGACATTCCCTGGGAGCACCCTTGACAGGTGGTCATCCAGCCTGTGCTTAGACACGTCCAGAGACCGAGAGCCCACTTCTTGAGAAAGCTAAGCCATTTGTTGGGCATCTGCGGTGGCTAAGAAGCAGCATGATGGCGAGTGGGGGTGGAAACAATATTGAACGTGGCATGAGAATTGGTTTGGTCCTTCTTCTTTTGCCAACCAGCCAGCTAAAGGGTCTTAGGGATAAGTCACTGTTCCTCAAAATGAATCGCTTTTTTCAACTATGAGGCTGTTGGATATGATTTCAGTCACTTCTAGCCATAACATTGTGATTTAAAGTTTTTTCTATGTCCACTCAAAACTGGCCTCCCCTGTAACCTCCAGCTATGGGTATTAGTTCTGACTTTGAGAACTATAGAGGATGAATCGTATCATTCATTGACATGGCAGCTCATCAAGTATTTAAGATGGCTACAATGGCCCCCATAAGCTATCCCCTCTTCAGGAGAGACATGTCAGGATATCGTAAATCTTCCTTTTATGACTTGGCCTTCAGACATCCTCCTCATTCGAACAGTCCTTTTCTGGATAAACTCAATTTCAACTCTAAATTGTGATCCCTAGAACTGGATCTAACACTTAAGAACCAATCTAAAGAAAATGAACAGTATTGGGCCTATAACAACCATCTCACTCGTGCGCTTAATCTAGACCCTGTGCTTTTCTTAGTTAATATTTACTTTAGGTGTTTCAGCCACGGTAGCCATTCCATGGCCCAGACTGCGTTTGTGGTCAGCTAAAGCCACTGGGCTCTATCCACGTGCACAACTCTTCAGTCAGTTTTCCCCTATTCTGTTCATGCACATTTAAGGGTTTTCCTCTTTATATTATGCAACTAATACATAGTCCCAGTAATATAAAAAACTAAAAAATCGCCTCAGAATTGCCATACCCAGAGATAACATTGTTAACTTTTCTTATGTTGGTGCATATAAATTATTTTTTACAAAAATATCAACATTCCTGGTTTTCCTTACAGGCTGATGTTTATATCACTCCTTGTATCTGACTTTATCATATCACTCAGCTTCTGAGTATCCCCATGCCCACAGTAAAAGACCTCAGGCCAAGGCTAGTTTTCATCCGACAACAGCCCATCTTTCTAGCCTTGTCTCCAACCACTTCCTGGCTGTTACCCATACCCACCATGGTTTAGACTTCCATACTTGCTGTAATCCCCTAGAATCTTCCCCATCTCCCCCACTTGTCCTTTTAGTAAACTCCTATTCATCTTTCAAGACATACCTCAAATATTACCTCTTCTGTGAAGTTTTCCTGACTTCCTCTCTGATCTCCATTCCATCAGAACTCACTGTTCCCTTATCTGTATCTCTGTTGATCTTTGTCACAGCTCTTTTACAGCACATGAGAGCATATAGTTGAATATGCGTGATTGAGACTGAGTCCTACCCTGGGAGCCACATATCAAGGGACAAACTTTAGTTTGTCCAAACTGTAACATCTGAAAACTGTGTCAAAAAAGGAAGAGCCGATGGCTCTCCATGTGGTGGCTCTTCTTTTGATGTTCACATTAATCAGCCTGTACCTGGGACACTTTGCTTTAAGAAATGGCAGATTGGATATTGGAATAAAAGTCAAGGTTAAGAGTAGAAGGAAGGAAGAAAGACATGTTCTGTTTAAAAGATTCAAGACAATGGGTTTCAAAAAAGTTTCTTACAAACGCTTATATTCTTATATGTTCGTAATTCATATGTATATATTCTATTAAAATTGTTTTCAATAGGAATGTATAACATAGACTCTATTTTTGGAGAGCACAGACTAAATTAATAGAAACATAAATCCAGCCAAGGCAGCTAATTTGAATGGCATGTTGTTTTATTTGAGTGTGCATTGGTGCCTTTTCCAGTGAAGAACATCTATTTTAACCCAGTCAATTATTAAAAACGAGCTGTTCTCCTTGCTTATATAAATCAGATTTTCAAGCACACTTAATCTTGCAAGAGCATGCATATGCACATGTCTGCCCACAAGCATGAATCCAGAGACATTCGTTAAAACTGTCCTCACAGTGATGTTGAAAAATTTGCTTTGTCTGTGTAAGTTCCCATCTTTAGGGAGAGGAAAAAAGGATGGGGAATTGCAGGCTTGAATCCCTCAAAGGGCAAAACTCATAAGGTTAAAATTCAGCCTGGAGTCTGGGAACTCTCCGTCAGTCTGTGAGAGGCAGAACGGGGCTGGTCTCAATGCTGCTGCCTAGAATTCAACTGTGGGTCGACGTTACCCTTTTGAACTCCCTCTGCCTGCTACAATTCTGGTCTCTACTCTATCATGGGTCCCAGGACAGTTTCTGCTCCAGACTGTCTAGGAGCCTAGGGAACTCTGAAAGGAAGCCTTTTAAGTCTGCTTTTCTTGAGAATGCTAAACCTGCAAAACTTGGCCAGACATCATGTTGGGTCTCCCTCTGTGGTGACTCAGAAATCTCAAAGGAGAGCAGGAAAATCTAGAGGAACGCTAAGTGTGGAGAGGGCCCAGGGGCAAAAGAGGTGAAATTTGTGTTTCCATTGAGTCGATGATATTTTTCATTTCAAAGCCTGATGTAAAATCTTGCTAGCTTTTAGTTATCTACAGACTGAGAACATAAACACTGCTATTAAAATATTTCATGTCTCCCAAATGAGGCCCTGCACAAATTCCCTTCTATGTGCAGTGCTTTCGGCAACAGCCATACAAAGCACAGGCAGGCATCCAAAATCTACTCTTGCTTTATTTGAAGTGAAACGGCACTCTCTCTGTGGGAGACAGAGGGTGGGGGTCGGGGAGGAAGGGTGGAGGGGTCATAGAAGAAGGTCAAGGATGACTCAAGGGAGCAAGAGAAATTAATAGGACAAACAAATCACGATGGTTCCTTTCTATCACGAGCAGCATGTACTCCTGAAGTAGTTGTTTAAATGTATGCCCTTTCTGGTAATATTCAGACTTAGATTGCGCACCAGCTTAGTTCAAGGATTTGGTACAATTTCAGATGTTTAATTGCCGATTAGAACAGAGAAGTCTATATCCTTTCAGGCTGGGGACATGCCCTGTGCCTCTTGCATGCACTTCTCATCTCTGAGAGCAGTGCTGGGCTCTGGGAGGTTGGCAATCAGTAATCACTGAGACACACACCCCAGCAGTTTCCAGCTGCCTACTGATTTGACAGGTCCTTACAGAGATGGGCCTGAGATGGACGTGCAGCGTTGATGCTCAGAGCTGATCCAATAAAAACAGCGCTCAGTGTGGCTTTTTTCCATCCTGTGAGTAGGAAGTGTCTGGTTTTCATGGAGCGCTGCATCTTTTCTATACTTTTCTTCCTTCTCCTTCTATTGAAGTGGATCTTTCTACTCTTCCCAAAGATGGCCCAAAATCCACTGGGTTGCCATGACTTCCTGTGAACATCAAAGTTGTACTGAAGCCCCATTTTCTGTAAACTCCAATATAGCCAGAGCTTCAGGAACCAATTAACAAGTTCTTAAGAATCAAAAGTTATCTCTGAAATCAATAATGCAAGTAGATGTTCCTCCAAAGGTCCCAGAAGTCTTACCTCAAAAATAACATATTTTATTGCATTTGAAATATGCAATTAGCGTATCCCTTTGGCATGCATTTGCATGAATCCCTAGACATAAGTATGTAAACTACAATAGAACTAAAAATTTGTGAGTACTCCCTACTGCAAAGGTATTCAAGCCTAGTATTCAAAGCATGACACCTTCAACATTATGACGTTTTATAGGCAGAATTAGAACGTGAAGACACACATACACTCTTTGCCTGAACTTCAAAAACTTATTTGCATTTACTTAGAGCCTAGAAGAGACATTCAGGAGTTGGGCTCAACAAGCCTTGCCATGGTGTGGTCCTGCTTACCCAGTTGTTGCTCAATACTGTCTCTTCCCAGGGGAAATAGAAGGCATGAACCCAGATACTCACGCATGACAAATAGTGGCTCATTCTCCAAAGCCCAGCGGGCTCAGCATTGGCCCTCCTGGGAACAGTGAGTCAGTACCGTGCAGTCCTGTGGTTTGCAGTGGGATTGTTCCTAACTCAGGCGCACATACATATGAGGGCCTGTCTACACTCGCTCTCAGCCATCACCTCCAAACACGCCCAACTAGAATTCTTCACCATCTGATTCCATCAGGGTCACCCGCCTTCCCTCCGCCAAATCCCCTTGCTTGTGGCTTCAGTGGCCTCTGCCCATAGAGATGAGGTCTTGGGATGTTTTAAGTTTCATCTGTCGGCCAATCATGGGTATCTACTCCCTGTCACCTTGAAGCTGGGGACAGCAGCAGCAGCATGCCATTGTCACTCAAGTTGCTAATCGGGGTGGGGGGCGGTATATGTTTTTGTAAATAGAAACATATTTCCCCTTCATAATTAAGCCATTTTGCTGATGGCAAAAATATCAGCACATACTCTGTCCGTTTGTGGTAGTTGACATAAAACCTCTTCTTCCGAACAGTATTATTAATAATACCTGGTATGTGCCTGGTGTTCGACCCTCACAGAAGCCCTATTAGTCAGCCCTATTTTTATTCCCATTTTGCAGATAAAGAAACAGAGACGCAGAGCGGAATGCCTTACCTAAGTTTGTAGAGGGAGCAAGTGACAGAGCTACGGTTTGAACACAGGCTGTCGGGCTTCAGGCTCTAGCCTCCTAACACCGTGCACTGATTCCATACAAATGACACATGCCGTTTTCTCCGTCTTCCAATTTTCATAGCTATCTCTGCTCTTATTTTCATCCTAATTATACACCTCTTCTTACATGTACTTTCCAAGTCTCTCACTTTGCAACAGGGGGCTGATAATTGCTAAACATCCTCAAAAAAACGCAAACAGCAGTGGACTGATGATGCCCCAGACGAAAATGACCACGCCCAGTCACAGACAGAGTTTTGGGGCTGAGATCTGATCTTGTCTCTAGAAGCTTTTAAATTGAAAGCCTATAAATAGAGAGTTCCTATATATTCTGTGAATGATACACACACAGTTCAAATTGGATTCTCTGCAGCCTGTACATGTCCTCGTTGTATAAACATGCCTGACACCCCAGCAGGGGCAGGCCTCTCAAAAGCAGGGAGCATGCATCTCATTTGTCTCTGTATGTCCAGGGCTTAGCGCTAGAAGGTGCTCAATAAATGTACTGAATGAAGGAATGAAAGAATTAATGAAAGACCAATAAGTGCCAAACCAAAAAAAGAAGGAAAAAGAAAGGAGAGAGAGAGGGGGAGGGGGAAGAGAGGGAAGTGGAGGTGACTGGAGGCCGAGCCTCTTAGTTGCAGTGTGCTGTGCACGCATGTGTGTGGAGTCTGTCACTGACTGGACGTTTAATGGGCTTATATTATTCCATAACAGTCATTGCTTCAAAATGAGGCATCCCATCTCTGAGGGCTCCGTGCCGGTTTGTCTTTCTGCCTATGACGTTCTCCTAAGAATTCAGAGTATAAGAGGATCATTTGAAAATAACAGTAACAAATGAAATTAGTATTGTTTAGGATCCAAGTACCAGAAATTGTTGCCTTGAAATGAATAACTGTTTATAAAGCCATATGTGATTTGAACATCTCAGCCTGCCCACTATTTATCAGTCTTAGTGTCGGAAGAAGCTCAAAATGAAAATATACTATAAACGGATTTCCTGGCAGGAGCTTCTAGAAGGTTTTTATCATGGCAAGCCCTAGAAATAGGCTGGAATACAATAAGGTCTTTTTAAAACCATGTTTCTTTATTTAACTGCTAAGATATGAAGGTTCTTCTTCTTTTTTTTTTGTTTTTGGTGAGGAAGATTGGCCCTGAGCTAACATCTGTTGCCAATCTTCCTCTTTTTGCTTGAGGAAGATTGTCGCTGAGCTGATATTTGTGCCAGCCTTCCTCTATTTTTTGTATGTGGGACACCACCATAGCATGGCTCAATGAGTGATGTGTAGATTTGTGCCAGGGATCCGAACCTGTGAAACCCAGGCTTCCAAAGCAGAGGGCACAAACTTAACCACTACGCCACTGGGCAGGCCCCAAGATTTGAAGTTTTTAAGTTTAAAAATTCAGTTATAATACTAGGTAGCATGCTTGCTGCGTGTCGGGCATTATTTGTAAGTGCTTTGCAAGCATTATCTCATTTAATTCTCACAACATTTCACACGGTTCTCACTACATTACAAATGAGGAAGGTGTGGCAGACAGCAGGCAAGTGTTTGTGGTAGAATGAAAATGTGAACCCAAGCAGTGTGACCCCAGAGCCTGTGCTCCAGCAGTCATAATATGCTGCCCCTTGATGTCTGTCATCCAGGATAAGCCGAGACCCGCTGGTCTTTTGCCGCTTGCCTTTCTTTTTTATTAATGTCTGTTCCTTAGCTTCAATGGCATCTGCTGAGCACCACCCTGCCTCCCCACCCACCTCGCTGCCTGTTCCCCACTAAAGTCTGAAAGGTCACAGGTACCCGCCCAACCTCAGATAGCATTTATTTAGCTTCCCCTCCAACATTTAGGAAATGTTCGTTAAATGCTCCAGCCATTTAATAAGTCTATTTCACTTCATTTTCAATTTAAGCACATATCGTTTCAATTTCCTTTTCCTCAGTATTGTATAGCCCTGGGAATAAGAGTTGGAAATGTGCCTATCGTAAGCTGAGTCACACTTTATGTGTCTCTTCCTCTCAAGCCACTATTTTCTTAACTTTTTTTTAGGATTAAAAAAAACTTTTTATTGTAAAGTAAAATACATGTACATGCGGAAAACCAAACAAAACAATTATATGGCTTGGTAATTATAAAAAATAGTTCATTATGAAATTTGTATATTTAACAAATGACTATATAATGAAGTCAAGACTATATGATGACTATATAATCAAGTCAAGAAATAGAACTTAGCCACTTACCGAAAAAGCTCCTTCCATGCGATCATTTCTTTTCCCTGCCACCCCTAAAGTTATTGCATTATTCTAATTGATAGTATTCACTCCTGGTGGATTTTTTTCATTTCAGATAATTTTTAACATTTTTTAGGTGTAATTGACATACAATAAACACCACGTATTTAATGGTCACCATTTAATAAGTTTTGAAATATGTATATGCCCTTGGAATCATCACCACAACCAAGATAGCCAATATGTCCATCATTCCCAAAAGTTTTTTCCTATCCTTTGGTAATCCCCTCCTCCTGCCTCCCATTCCTTCCAGGTACCACTGACCTGCTTTCTGTCATATACATTCATTTCCATTTTCTAGAGATTTGTATAAGTGGAATCATATAGTACGTATTCCTTTTTTGTCTGGCTTCTCGAGCTCAGCATAATTATTTTAAAATTCCTCCATGTTGCATTTCACATAAAATAGTTTATTCCTTTTTACTGATTAATTGGATACTGTTACATATATATACATACATATATACCTACACATATGATATATATGATATATCTATACGTGTGATGTTTAGATATGTCACAATTTGTTTATGCATTTAGTTGTCGATAGGTGTTTTAATTGTTTCAGAGTTTTGACTATTACAAACAAAGCTGCTTGTGTACAAGTCTTTGGATGGACTTATGCTTGACTTTTCAATACAATCCTAGGAGTGTAATAGCTAAGTTATGTGGTAGTTGCAGATTTAACTTTTTAAGAAACTACCAAATTGTTCTCCAAAATGATATCATTTTACTTTCCCACCATCAGTGTATGAGAGTTCCAGTTTCTTCACATCCCAGCCAGTATTTGGTATCATCAGTTTTTCTTAATTTTAACTATTTTAATTATTGTGGTTTTAATATGCATTTCCCTAATGACTAATGATTTGAGCACCCTTCACTTGCTTATTTGCCATCTGTATGTGTTCCTTAGTGAAGTATCTGTTCAAATCTTTTGCCCATTTTTTAATTGGATTGTTTGTTTTCTCATTATTGAGTTTCTTACTATGTCATTTATATATTCTAGATACAAGTCCTTCACCAGATATGTGTTTTGAAAATATTTTCTCCTAGTCTGTGGATTGTCTTTTAATTCTCTCAACAGTGACAACTTCTCTCAAATTTTTAATTTTGATGAAGTCAAATTTATCAACTTATGGATCATGCTTTTGATGTTATATCTAAGAAAATTCTCACCTAATTCATGCTTACAAAGATTTTCTCCTATGTTTTCTTGCAGGTATACTTTTATAGTTTTATGTTACGGATTTAGACCTATGACCTATTTTGAGTTAGTTTTTGCATATGGTATGAGGTATGAAGGTTTTGGGTTTTTTTTTTTTTTTTTTTTTTTTTGCATAAGGATATCCAGTTGTTCTAACAGCATTTGTTGAAAAGATTATCCTTTCTCCACTAAATTGTCTCTGTGACTTTGTTAAAAATTGGTTGTCCATAGATGTATGGGTCTATTTCTGGACTCTTTGTTCTGTTCCATTAGCCGATTTGTCTTGATGCCAGTATCACACTGCTTTGACTACGGTAGCTTTACAGTACATCGTGAAAGCAGATCACGTGAGCCATTCATCTTTGTTCTGTTTCAAAGTTGTTCTGGCTATTCTAGGTGCTTTGCGTTTCCATATGAATTTCAGAATCAGCTTGTCAATTTCTATCAAAAGTCTGCTGGGATTTGAATTGAGATTGTGTTGAATCTACAGATCCATTTGAGAAGAATTGACATCTTAAAAAGATTGAGTCTTCTGACTCATGAGCAAAAGGTATCTCTCCATTTACTTAGGTCTTCTTTAATTTCTCTGAGCTGTGTTTGTAGTTTGCTGTGTACAGGTCCTGCACATCTTTTGTTAGGTTTATTCCTAAGTGTTTTATATTTTTATACTATTGTGAGTTTTTAAATTTCAATTTTTGATTGTTCATTCCTAGTGTATAGAAATACACTGATTTTTGTATATTGATCCTATAATCTGCAACCTTGCTAAACCTATTAATTCTTGTAGCTTTTTGTAAATTCCATCAGATTTTCTACATAGACAGTAGTGTCGTTTGCAAATAGTAGTGTGCTTTCCTCCTTTCCAAATTAGATGCTGAGTTCTTTTTCTTGCCATATTGCAGTGGCCAGAGCCTTCAATAAAATGTTTAGTAGAAGTGGTGAGAGCAGACATCTTTACCTTGTTCCTGATATTACCCGAAAGGTGTTCAGTCTTTTACTATTAAGTATGATGTTAGCTGTAGTTTTTCATAAATACTGTCAGGTTGAGGAAGTTCCCTTCTATTTCTAGTTTACTGACAATTTTTATCAGGATGTCAGATTTTGTAAAAGGCTTTTTCTACCTCTATTGAGATGATCATACAGTATTCTAAAATATGGTAAATTACATTGATTTTCGAATGTTAAAGCACCTCTACATTCCCAAGATAAGCTCTACTTCATCATAATGTATTATCCTTATATATGTGGTTGGATTTTATGTGCTAAAATTTTACTTAGTTTCCTTATGTTTTACATATTCCCAGTACACTTAGTGTCTGTGCACTAAACTCCAGCTAAGCTAGCCCAGTTTACCTAATGACCATAACTAATGCCTTTCCCTCCATTATAAATATTTATATGACTATGGCTGAGGATCATTGAAAATCAAGGAGGGAAACACACACATACACACTCTGTCTCTCTCCAATTTCACATAGAGAAGAGGGCATGATTGAGGTTTATCAGGAAAATAGTGGGAGAGAGAGGACACAGGCCAAGGGACTTTTCAGTAGAGTTAACATAAGACTAAGACAATTCCACAAGTGTGGCCTGGGAAAGATGGATACGGAAGAGGAGCAGTAAGTACTGCCACAGTGTATTTGGGAGAGCTCTGTCAGTACTGCTCTATCTCATTTATTGTTCCATATACCAACCTTGACACATGCCTTCATGCTCCCTTGGACTGAAATCAAGTCACTGCCCCAAGGTAAATATGATAGGGGGAGACAGGGTTTAGGAAAAATGCGCAAAGCTACCTTGGGCTAGAGAGATGTCCTCTGGCCTTCTTCCATTAGTATATCAACAAAAATCAGTGTATATCAACATCACTCAGACTCTGACAGTAAGAGAACTGGACTCAAGGCTTTTAGATTTACATAAGAAAGGGTAAGTGATGACAAGACACCTGGGTGACAATATAAGTTGGAAAGCAAAAACAAGGAGACAAACCTAGTTGGTCCCAATGGGTTTTATGTATAGACTCAGAGAATATCAGTGGTATCAGGAACTCTGGAGACTCTGAAGACCCCCTGTTCACAGATGAGAAAACAAAAACTAGACAGTTGAGGTTGTTAATCGAAGAACATACTCTTTTTTGTCCTCTTGATATATTCAGAAAATAGTCCCTCCATCCAAGTTTAGCAGTAACTTATTTCCTTGGAGAACAATGCCCCATCACACATGTTCAGGCCTTAGTTTAGTCCACACAATGGCACTCCGAACTGCCTGGGACTCTCACCATCTTATTCCTTTAACACTGTCTAATTACCACTCACTTCTGGGGCCCTCACCTGCTCTGTGAACCACCTGTCCTACACTATAATTTAGGGAGCCAGCTCGCTTGGGGAGAAGAATATACTGCTATATTCTCTCTCTCTCTGATAGATACACATACACTTCTGTATGCCAATGGCTTATAATAATCTCAGGCTATCTTATAATCAGCCCCAAAGAACCCAGAGGGGGTACCAGACTTCTCCTCGCCCCCACCCCTGCCCAAGACTGTCCTTTTGTATCCACGTCTCTCCCTCATGCATGAACTTCACGTGTTTGGGGAAGTGCACATTGAGGGATGAACAAGGAAAAGGAAATGCGTAGAAAAGCCAACTAAAGAGAGCACTTCCTTCCTTTTATTTCTTTTGTATTTTTTTTCTCTAGAGAAGTCTTCAGATGCTCCAGTCTCTGCTTTTGAAAAGAAAAATGATTAGTAGGATCTTTTTGTTTCTAACTCACAGGATCTTAGTACTGGAGCACAGTGGGAGGCTGGACACCTTTTAGCAGATGTATGTCTCCCAGCCGTCTTCAAAAGAACATCCTAATCTCTAAGAAGGGGATCTGAATTATTAATATGCTTATGACTTAAGACAGATAAATGAAGTACCATACATAATCACTGTGGTCAATGTATTTGGCCCATTCATGGGACCTAGAGTATAAGTTTTAAAAGTCAAAGTAGAGGCTTAAGCTTGTATCTTTGCTTGTGTGGCTCAAAACTATGATTTATCTGTTGTTGAATTCTTTTGGGGCAGTGGATACTCAATAAATGTTTACTTAATAAACCCTTACATAGTACTGATTATGTACCAGACACTGTTCTAAATACTTCAAAAATAAAAGCTCATTTGTTCCTTACTCACTGTAAGGAAGGTGCCATTATTATCTTCATTTTACAGATGAGAAAACTGAGTCCAGAGAGACTGAACAACTTGTCTAAGGTCACACAGCTAATAAAGGGAGGAGCCAGCATTTGGACTCAACCAGACTGACTCGGTTATATTGACACTGAATTTTTAATCATTAATGTTATCAATGCTTATGAGACTGTGACATGATTCAGCATGAAAAATGGGGATCATATGAAATTTTCATTGATCTAAAACAGCTAAGCACCGGAAGTCAGAATATATCTTCTCTTCCTAATTACCTGCTAATTATTGATTCCATTTTGGTTGATTCATAAGGAGTTATATATTTATTGCAGTGTAACCCTTACCCACAAATTACCTTTTGAGTTAAAAGAGCATCATTGCTTTCCTAACTATATGGAAATAAAAAGAATCCTATAGCCATTTTGTTTTTCACTTTTGGTATGCTGCACAAATCTCAAATCGCTTCTTTTTCTACAGTAACTGTTAATTTCAAATTCTCCAGTATAAAGTATGTTGAGGGATGAAACATTCTATCTTTTATTACGATAGTGGAGTATTGTCTAGTTTTAAAGTTTAGAAGTATAAACTCAGTTTGAATATTTGATAACAGACACTCCCTTTCATCTAACTTATGGATTCTGGGATAGCCATGAACACATATTACTAGATTTTGTGATTTATTTGGCTTTTAATGAACTACACAGTAGAACTCGTGCTACTTTGTCATATTTTCCTATTTCCTACCCACTTCGTAGAGCCTATAACTATGTAAAACAAGTATGTAAAAGCTGCTACAACATTCTCCATCAAGTACCTGACTCGGGATGGTTTCCCATAATATCCTCAATGTAATGACTCGAACCTACGTAGATGTGTTTTCTCTTTTAACACCTTTATCGCTTCCTCTTCTAATTTCTTCTACAATTCTTTATTTCAGTATAAATTCGCTCTGCCTCCTTTTCTTCATTTCTAGTGTACCGTAAATTCTTAATATAGTTTTGTTAGTCTAGCTCTCAAAGTATCCTTTCTTTCCCCCTTTAGCACAGAGCAGAACCTTTTCATACTAACTCTGTGTCCCCTGTCTCTCCAAGTTGTCACTGACAATAAGCTGCAGTCCCTGATTGGTACAGTCTTGCTCTCTGAAGATTTTTTTTTTCTTCTGAGGAAGACTGGCCCTGAGCTAACATCAGTGTTCGTCTTCCTCTACTTTATATGTGGGATGCCTACCACAGCATGGCTTGCCAAGCAGTACCATGTCCGCACCCAGGATCCAAACCAGTGAACCCTGGGCTGCTGAAGTGGAACGTGCGCACTTAACCACTGCGCCACCAGGCTGGCCCCTCTCTGAAGATTTTAATCCAACTTTCCTATTCCTCACTTACCTTTATGGAATATTAGGGACTAGATAAATATTTTGGTATTTCTTGTTAAAATTTATATTACTCACAGTTATCCTATTTTATTGCTCTGGGATTTTTCTCTTTAAATGAAATTGTACAATATTCTCTCTTATCCTACCTCATCCTTTTCCCTTTCTGTAGCCAGTTGTTATGAAAGGATTGGCCATGGACAAACCCAGTGGTTAGCTGTGACAATCATCCGCAGGCTAATGCCAAAGGTTATATATGTAATGTGCACATGTGTGTACACACACATGTATATATATTGTTTTAAAAAGAGCTGTAGACAGGAGTCTGCATTTGAAAATATTTAAAATGAACATGTTTCAGATGCCAGCATAATGATACCCAGAAAAAAGAACCACAGATACTTATTGGCTTGTTTTTAGCTTTTGTGATGACAAAGTTGTTGGATGTGATTTCTGAACGGTAAGGCAGCTTGTCCTCAGCACCATTAATAACTCCAGGGTGGAATAAAAATTAGGAAAATTACTGGACTCTGGCTGTACGCACACCAGGTTTGTGATTGTTGAACAATATGATATTTGAGAAGACTTAGTGAGGATTTGGAACTGTCTTCCTTCCCTTCATTTTGCCCAATCTCCAGTTAACACTGGGCAGAGCCCAGTTAAATGCAATGGGACAGGGCAGACAAGGAATGGCCAGATGAAGAACCATGCTATGCACTGGGCGGATACACTTGTAGGAACTTAGCGTGGCTGGTGTGGTAGTCAGGATAACCACAACATGGTGTAGCGCCAAAGGCACAGGCCAGGAGGCCCATCACAGCACACCATAGTGACATGATGACAGGAATTCTGGGAGCAAGTGCTGTTTGGAGCTTTAAGGGAGTTGAGCAAGCTGTCATCATTGAGGAAACCTGTCAGCAGGCAGTAGAGACCCAGCCACTGGGCTCTTACTCAGAGTCAGAACTCCCAAGGACTGTTAGGATCACAACATCGTAGGAGGACTGGTTACTAGGCAGGTTCCCAGGAGACGGATTCAGAAATAAGGGGCAAGACAGCCAATTCAGCCCTACGACTATGGTTCCCAGAAGCCAAGAATTTGGCTGGACCAAAAAAAGTTCAAGTAAAAGCTTCAACTTATTCCATTACTATATTGAAAATATGTGATTTTAATTCATCAACTGACTGCTTTGCATTATTGCTTTCAAATAATGAGAAGGCCTGCTCTCCCTGTCATTGCTTTGATAAAAAAAAAAAAACTACCCTGACACCCATTAGAGCTAAAGGTTGTCTCTACCTGCCTTCTGAAACCAGGTATATCTGCTTGGGAATTCTCTGATTTTATTACCCGTGTCTCTTCTTGCCTCAATTGGCATGGAAAACCTAGGTAACAACCAGCAAATTTGCCCAGACTGCCAACAGTCACTGAGATTTAATGTTTTTTGTGAAACATTCAAAGATGTGGGTTACAGTGGAACGCTGAGATACAAAAGAAACTTTACAAAAAGGAAAGAAACTTTTCAATGCATACTGCCTTGGCCAACTCTTTTTGAGTATACTTGCAACTGTATTGTGATGCAGAGTAAATTATGTTTTCTCGGTTTTGATCCCAAACCATAGGTAGATGCTTAATTTTGAGGTATACAGCTAGTGTCAAGAAAATCAATAGAGAAAAGTAAATTCAAATTAAAAATAAAAACAATGCACAGAAGTGCTTCGTATTCAGATGCCTTGTCTACTTTTTGTATGTAACAAAGATCAGCAAACTTTTTTTGTTAAGGATCAAATAGTAAATATTTTGGGTTTTGCAGGTCATATGGTCTTTATGGCAATTACTGCTTATAGCGTGAAAGCAGCAGTAGATGGTACATAAATAAATGGGCATGGGTTGTGCCAATAAAACTTTATCTACAAAAGCAAGCAGGGGGACAGATTTGGACCATGGGACATAGTTTGTTGACCCCTGCTCTAATGAAAACAAGAAAACAGCATTTTTACCCACAAATATTTGTAATGTACTCTTGTCATTGAACAGAGAAAAAGGTATATTCATGGTAGCTGCAAAAAGCAAAAGGCACTTTTGAGTTATTTTGCTTTTTCTTTTTTCTTGGATAATAGCAATACTTATTTTGATTTAGTTAAATAATAATTACTGAGTACCCATTATATTTTAACTCAGTACTAGAAGGAGATAAAAGAATATTTGGATGGCCTCTAACTATAGCAGCTTATAATATACAGTTTGGGAAATAGGACAGTTAAGTAATAATGCACAGCAGTAAGTAGCAGAGGCATCGTACAGAGAGTTAGTAGAGGAGAGTTCCAGAGAAGGGCGTGACTGATGTAAACTGGAACAGCTGGGTCATCATGAGGAGGTTTGGCTCTAGCTGAGTCCTGGGGGCCAGCACATATTTGTAAAGTGTGAAGAGAAAGAAGAGCGTTTTGGGGAGAAGTGATAAGACCCGGAGGAGCGTGAACAAACACAATAGGTTCAGGGAAGAAAAAACCTAATATTTAAAGTAAAGCAAAGCAATCAGTCTAACCAGAGGAAGGTGATCATTGCTCTCTGTACCTCTTAGCCTTCATCCCTAAGATGGGGATAATGATAGTAGGTTCCTTATAGGGCTGTCATGAGGATTTAAAAAGTTAATACTGTAAAACACCTAGAACAGTTCCTGGCACATAGTAAATGCTGTGTAAGTATTTGTCAAATAAATGCTAGAGGGGAGGTAATAATTGGTTAATAAGATGTGATAAGATGGAGTAAGATTGAGGACAGCATCATTTTTCTAAAACACCTCAATCATGTAGTTACATAGTCAAGAATCTGCGGCGTCCACCACTTTCAGGACAATGGCCAAGCTCCTCCTCTGGGCAATCAGGTGATTGTCCCCTGATCCTAAATGAGCGTTGAGTAAATGAGGAATGTAAAAGGTAATGCACAGGTTCGAGTGCTGCTGAAGGGTTAAGGAAGCCGAGCGGGAGAGTTGTTTCATGGGAAAAAATGAGGAATAATGATCTTGCACATGTTGTGGCAGAGGAACTGTGAGAACACACAAGTGGACGTGGCCCAAAGGCAGAGGGTTGCTTGAGTTGGGGCTAGATGACGGGAACCATCAGCACAGAGATGACCACCAGAGGGTTGAGACAAGGGAACTGGGTCAAGAGAAAGATCAAGGCACCGAGTCTTGAAATTTACACACGCCTTCATTTATTCAGAAGAAATAAATTGCTGCTATCAACCCAAATTTTGCTAGGCAAGAGAGGATACAGGGATTGCCTACCTCCCCCTTACTTGTAAATGGGAGTCAAGTGTGAGTTTCATAGCAAGGCGGAGTGTGAAGTTGTGAAGTGCACAGTAGTCTGTGAACAGATTTTTCCCATCTTGAGCAGACGCTGCAGAGCTGCAAACAATGCTGCCTTATGAGCTCTGGTCAGTCTGGTCACGGGATACCTGTGGGGATTGCTTTCCTGCCTCAGAGAAGCAGCTTCCCTGGGACTTGGCAGGCAGGCCGGTCTGAAGAATGCTTCTGGCTCTGGGTACATTCCAGCCCAGGGTGATGTCCCAGACATTTTCCTTTTAATGAAGCCCCAGCTCTTTTCTCTCTCTTGCTTCTTTTTTTTTTTTTAAAGAAGGTTTGTGACAAGTGAAACATAATGGGGCCCTGACTGTGTTTCATTAACTTTTAATTTAAGCTGTTAGTATGGAATTAGTTCGCAGACTTGTGCATCAATTAGCTAGCCAGTGGGATTCCATTTTAACAAGGGGAGTACTGTATGCTTTCAAATGCTAACTGTGCGTGTGAATATGCAGGATAAGGAACTTTACTGTTTGTCCAAAAGATGAAAGTGAATCACAGTTCTTGCTCTTGCCTTCTTTTTTGGTTCCAAGTTGGTGACTCGGCTAGAACAAACTGTGCATCATCAGACCGTTATCTTCCCTGCAGATATGTTTGGATTACTGAATAAATCCAGTGGAAATTCATTTTTCATGCTGATGAACTCAAAGACTTTCAGGGTTAGACCAGAACAATGAGCCCTGAACCATAGTGAGGAGTTTGAACATTTGCTCTGACTCGGAGGTTCTCCATATTCTGGGAAGCAGTAACTACTTGCCCGTTCTTCAGGAATGTTCTGAAAGTCCACCTATTTGCTTCAGGGGTGAAACTGTTTCCCTCTTCATTCCCAAATCCCACCTCTAGGTTGGGAGATCCGACAGCTGTCATTGTAGGTCTTGCATTCCGCCCCCTACTGGTAGGGTGGAGACCCAGGTAACAATTTCAGTCTCAAATCTGAGGTCATATCATCTCAAAGATGTTGAGATGACTGGGAGATCTAGCTTCCAAGCTACTAGGTTCTAAAATAAAGGGGGAGGGGGTAGAAACAATTCTAATAAATTGTAGAGATTTATGTAGAGTTTTATAACCAGTTTGAAGAGAGAGTTATTGAAGTAGCATCAGAAAGCCACGTAGAAAAATGTGGGAGAGAGAGGATTGTGATTCACATTAATATTTTGGGCAATGGAATACTGTGTAGCCAATAAAAGTGGTTAAGATAGTGTGGTAGAGGCATACCGATTGGCACAGAAATATGTTCACCAATATTGGAACATTTGGAAAACAGGTTGAATATACTATTAAGTACAATCTGATATTAATTTTAAAACAGATTGAAATACTACATGTACACATATGTATAAACAACAAAAAAGGAAAAAGACTGGCGGGATAGACAACAAAATTATGACTACTGTTATCTTGGATAGTGATATGCAGGGGGTTTTTATTTGTCTTCAGAGAGTTTTAAAACTAACTTGTATAATTTTTAAATTGTTATATAAAATGCACTACCTTCTCCTGATGCGGGAAAAAAACAACTTAGGGGTTAAGAGAACGTGAAAAGTCTTGGCTTGCAGCTTTTGATTGGATCCCAGAGAGAGATGGAGGCATCCCAGTGGGAGGTTAACGCTTGAAACTCTTTCACTAAGGCGCATATATCAAACTGTTTATCTGTCAGTCTATCTATCCAACTAATTTTTTTTCCATCCAACTAACTCTGTCTATTTCGTGTATCTGATTAAACTTATTTTTTAAAAGATGAGAGATAATGGCTGTAAATTTCAAAGAAATGTTTACCCTTTGCCATGAAGTTTTCTTTTCCCCAGTCAGGGAGTGAAATAAGTTGCCTGCCAATTCATTCATGAACTTATTTATTCATTTTTTCACAAATATTTATTAAGAACCTGCTATGCCCCAGGTATTATACTGCATGGTGGGATCCTGAGATTAAACTGCTAGAATGGTTTTCATTGCTCAAGCTTTCTGTTTTTCGGATCATCTTTTGTGTCTTCCTCTTGAGTACAGAAGGCCAGGAGAGACTACCTACAGTCTTGATTTCTAATACTTGCAGTTTCTGCAGAACTACTAGAGAAGTTATCTTACAATTTAGTGTTTCTTCAGTGGGGAAAGGGAACATTACTAAATGGGTGAAACTGTCTAACCTTGTGCTGTCCCAAACAGGAGCCACTAAGCACATGTAGCTATTTAAATTTACATTAAATTAAAAATTCAACTCCTCAGTCACTCTAGGCACATTTCAAGTACTGGATAGCCACGTGTGGCTAGTGGCCACCATACTGGATGGTGCAGATATAGGATGTTTACATCATCACAGAAAGTTCTCCTGGACAGCACTGGGCTAAACTTAATTGACGAGAGTGCTTGTGTCTAAGGAGGCATTTTTCACAATTTTTCTTTCATTTATTAAGAATTCAGATGTTTACGGGTAGTTAACAACTGTTTTTGTTGCTCTAAGCTCTCTAAGCAATAAGCTTTTGAGAATTTCAACATGTGTTAGCACTTGCTTCAAAGAGCGGGCATCAGAGGGCCAAATCAGCCCATTTACATGCTTATGTATGTGTGTATACATTTGGTTACATATTCATTTGAAACGGTTGGTGAGATTGGAGATTTGTCAGAACAACAAAACAAAGTGTGTAACTTTATTTAAAACATGTTCAGTAATGTTAAACTGTTCAACTGTAACTAATCTGGCATCTTTGTTAGCTGGCCAGCTTTCACTGGGTTTTGCTGCGTAGCAAACTACCAAAAATCTCAGTGACTTTCAGCAACAAGTATTGTTTACTCCCATAAATAGAAGGCGAAATGCCCTAATTGCCACTCTTCATTTGAGTAACAACCTAAAGAGTAAATTGCAACCCAGGAATTTTCCAAAGTTCCTTATAGTTATATAGTTATATAGTTATAGTTCAACTACGTTGAACTGGATCTTCCTTAGGAAAATGTCTAGAAAAGCAGAACATATAACAATTCGTTATTATTTTACCTTCTTTGTGCTTAAACACGTTACTTTTTTGGGGGGAACAGGGGGGTGAGGAAGATTGGTCCTAAGCCAACATCTGTTGCCAATCTTCTTTTTGCTTGAAGAAGATTGGCCCTGAGCTAACATCTGTGCCAATCTTCCTCGATTTTATATGTGGGACGCTGCCACAGCCTGGCTTGATGAGCAGTGTGTTGATCTGCACCCCAAATCTGAACCTATGAACCCTGAGCCACCAAAGCGGAGTGCACAAACGTAAGCCACTATGCCACTGGGCTGGCCCCAAACACTACTTTTTTAAGCAGAAAATCTGTTTACTTTTTTTAATGTGAAAAAAATCATGTCCACAAAAAAAGTGCAGGAAATATAAATGTTTAGCTTAATAAACAATTATAAGGTGAAGGCCTATATATTTTTTAAATGTAGGTGTTATTATTATTTAGATATGGTGAAGCCAACAGATCAGATGACTGCCATTGAAAAGACAAGGTTATTACACACAGATCCCAGGAGGAGGGACATACTATACCAGGCAAGGCCGCAGGAGGAAGCACACGGGTTGGTCAGGAGGTAGAGGGAGCGAGGGGAAAATATGGGCAAGAGTCTTCATTGTGGTTTCCATGAGAAGGAACAGGCCAAGCAAGGTAAGCAGGCTTAGTATTGGCTGGTGTGAATAATTTCACCAGATTTTGGGGTATAGAGGCTGTTCTAGTTGTCTGCTATGTGGCTTTGGGGTGATGAGGCCAGAGGAATAGGGACCCTAAGTATGACAGCCCAATAGAAAAGGTGATGGGGATGTGGGCTCTGGACTGGTTAGTTTTCATAAGAAAGGCACACTCCAAGGCAGGTCATTTACTATCTCTAGGAATTGGCCAGTCCTGGGAGGGGCATTCTCTCCAGGATCAGCAAGGCCCCAGATGTCAAAGTATCCAAAATATAAAAAATAAAACATCATGATTACCTCACCAAAGAAGATACACAGATGGCAGATAAGAATATGAAAAGATGTTCAATATCACAGGTCATTAGAAACTTGCAAATTAAACAACAGTGAAACACCACTACCCACCTATGAGAATGGCCGAAATCCAAACACTGACAATAGCAAGTGCTGACAAGGATGTGGAGCAACAAGAACTCTCTTTCATTGCTGGCAGTTTTTATTTTCCTTTTGAGGGTTTTAAAAATTAACTTTAATTTTTAAATTATGTAAAATGTACTACTTTCTCATGAGCAAACACTCTCTCTCCTTAAAAAGGCATGATTTTTGAAATATAAATTCAAATGATATTTAAATGGTAAATTTAAATGATATTTAAATATCATTCATTGATGGGTGGCTCTTGGCTAAGCATAAAAACATAATTTTGTGATACAACCCTGGGCCTGGCTGTTTCCAGCTTTGTGAGGACCAGGTATTGGAAAGCTTCAAAATTCTGCTACAGCTCTAAACTGAGATGTTGTGGCTTAATTTTTTTTTAATTTAAGAATTTAAACCATCTGGAATTGATGTGGTCATATAGTATACGTATGAATTGAAATTTATTTTTTCCTGTGGTTTATTAAGTAATCCATGCTTTCTTACTGAATTGAAATGACACCTTTATCATTCTCTGAATTATGCATGCTTGTGGAGGTTTCTGATTTTCTCTTCTATTCCTCTGACCTCTCTATCTACCCTTGAACCAGGATCACACTATTTTAACCATTATACCTTTAAACATCTGTTAGTACAGATGTGTCAACACCCCGCCCCCAAATATTCCCCTTTTCTACTGTTTATTCTCAAACTTTTGCAAAAGATTCCATTGGGATTTAGAGATACTGATTTAAAATTAAAAATTGATTTTGTGGAGAACGGACATCTTTAAGTCACTGAATCTTCCCATCCATGAAAATGACCTTCTCTCCATTAATTCTTCTAACTCCCTCAGTAAAGTTGTGCCATAGTCTTCACGGAGACCTTGTATATCTCTTATTTCCTATTCCTATGTCACAGTGGCTATCAGGCCTGTCGTTTGCCATCAGCAACTGGCGGCTGAGGCCACAGGAATGATCCCCAAGCACCCTGCACCCACTGCCACTAGGACCGCAGAGGAAGTGTGTCTACAGCCCTGATCTGAATCTCCGGCTTCCTCCTCCACAGGGACCTCCCACCTGTCCAAAGTCTCATGGAATGTCCTAACCAGGTGTCCCTCTCCAGAGCTGTCCTTTCTTCAAAATGACGCCTTTTTTATTCTCCCGCCACCACCATAGGTCAAACTCCAATGTTCCCTTTCGTACCCTTGTAGGTTTTAAGCGAGGTGTTGATTGACTGAAATAATTCCTCTGAAGATTGTTTTAAACTCTCAGACAACAAGCTGTTAACAAAGATGCCTTCTAGAGAGTAGAACCTGAGGACCGGGGCGGAGGAAGCTTTACTTTATACATTTCCCTACTGTTCTTTCCATTTTCTCTCCAAATAGGTATTGCTTTTACAGCATAAATTAAAAAAAAATTGGCTTCCCTGTCCCAAGGTGAGTTCTGTTTTGAAGGAAGAACTATTCAAATGAATACCCAGGACAGTAATTGTGATCTTTTGAGATCAAGGAACTCTTCAAATATTTGATGATAACCGTGGACACTTTCCCTTTAAAATGCCCGTATGCACGTGGACACAATTTTGTTTACTGCTGCAGAGAATGCCAGGCCGCTGCCCTCCAGCGGAGATTAGGGCTTCTGTGTGATTGGTGTCTAGTAAGTAAATATTGAATTAAGAAACCTGTGGAGGTTTTTGGTGCTCTTAACTTCCTTGTCACACCTCATACCACATCACAGAACAGAGGCTACAGTTTAGGACCTGATGCCCAAAAGTTATCACACTCCTGTTTTAGAATAGAAATTTCTTAAGAACGGGGTTGCTAAAGAAGAGTAATTTTGTATGATCTCTAATGAGTTGAGGAAAACTATTAGAACTAACCTAGGAACATTGCTGAATGAAAGAAATTGGTGTTAGCAGCAGCCCCGCCCCCCACTTCTGAGTATCTCTTCCGGTCCTTCTGCTTCCCCTCGCCCACCCAAAATGTTGGTCTCCTGAAGGTGCACATAGGTCCGCCCCACTCCCAGAGGCTTTCCTTCTTCCTTCCACTCAAACCTCCGAGTCTTCATTTGCCACAAAAACACCCCAAATAGAAGAGAGGGGTTAGCCCTTGTACCCCAGGAAGTTGAGGGACAGAGTTTAAAGTGGTCTATCACAATGGAGGAATTCCACTCCAAAATATATCTCTGTTTGAGTGTGTTGAGTGTATGTCCCCAGCCAAAAATAGATATTTAATCTTATTCTAAAATTTATACTGGGGGACCTATTTTTAAATGTATGTATTGGTGTAGGAATATCTGCGTATAATTTATAAGTAAATAAAAATAAATATATAAACTAGAGCCCGTGCTTAAACTATATACTAGTTAAATTATTTAACTTCCCTTCCTGCTCCCTCCCACTCCACCCCAATCATATTATCAGAAAGAAGGGTAGGAGATATTTAAATGAGACTGCCTGAGTTTAATTCCTGGCCCTTCACTCACCAGTATGAAACTCTAGCTAGCGATTACTTGGCCTCTCTCTGAGCATCAGTTTCCCCAGTCATAAGAAGTGGGTAGCAAAGTACTTATGTCCTGGAGGTATTGGAAGGATTAAATGTGTAATGTGTTCAATAAACGTTGAGCATGTAGAACACAATGAGGGTCCATGCGATAAGGATGTCACTAATCTTCCCCGCCCTCGTCAGTAAACTCTTAGTCTGTTGTTCTGTTTTTCCCCTGCACTGGATGAAATCCTAGATGATTCTATAGCTTTGTAGTAGTTTTTAGATAGCAGTTTTCTCATCAGAAATTAGAGCATTCTATTATAGTAATTAACATGCTGTCTGTTACAATAAACTCAGGTCCAGTCCCTCATGAAACCTGTCTTCGCACCTGCCCTTACACCATCCCAAGTAAGGCCTGGTTCTGCCTGGGATGCCTGCAGGGCGGAAGGTGTATGGTTGGCCTCCTCTCTCTGGCTCTCCCCCTCTGACCTCCCCCACAACTTTCTAGCTGCTGTTGCTCCTCTAGATACCAGTGGCGCCTCTTCCCCAGACCTCAGCCTCTGGGCTTCTAGAGGTCCACTGCATCCGGCTGCTTTCTCACTTAGGTTCCTTCACTCAGCCAGACAGTCCTCTTGAGGGAGATTCCTTTTATAATGACCCAAGTAGGTCCCTCCCAGCCCCTCTTGGCCGGAGGGGAAACTCATATATGCTTGTCCAGTGGTCAGTGGGAGTGCCACCCTCTCCCACCACAGCCTGAAATTCCAAGGGACTTACTCAAGCCTTCTAAAGGGGCCTCTTGAGGCCACTCTCACTTAACTGAAGATAAGAGGAATGTGACCCTCTCCTCTCCCAGGATGGAAGTCTGAAGACACTGAACACACACACTTCTTCGTCGGCCTCAATCCCAGTCTTTCAGTAGCTGGAGGGGGTAATCAATGGCTAAGGGTGGCAGAACTGGTTTTGCAGTCTCTGGTAATATCTTGCATGTCCATATTCTGGTCTCTTGGCCTGGCGGTGTAGCACTCTCCTTCAGGGTGTGGGGCCCCTATTTGGCATCTATTTTATTGTTCAGAGCCCGTGAGGCCTCAGCCAAAACTGAGGCTGAAAGATACGCCATTTAACATCTGTAATAAATGTGAAGGCACTTAACCCAGTGTTGGCATATAGTAAATGCTCAATAAGTGTTAACTGTTGTCATCAATATTATTAGCAGTAGCGGTCCGTTTTGCTTATGGTCTCGTAAAGTCTCTTCTAGATGTAGCTTTACTAGAGTTCGAGAAGTATAGTCTATGGCAGTGTTTTTCATAACCACTGTTGTGAAATCATTTTAAAGATTCTCAAGTGGCAATATTCTCAAGTGGAAATCAAAGAGGATAAAAAGAATAGAAAAATCCAGAAGGCATTTCTCAAAACAGGTATTGTTTTGTGAAATTCTTGTCTTAAAATAAGTAAATGTATGTGTGTATGTGTATATATATATGTGCATGTGTGTGTATGTATATATATGTATACGTTGTGATTTAAAAAGTATTTATTATTGGTTGCAATCAAAAAAATTTGAAAGCCACCAGGCTATAGTATAGTGTCTGAGGTTTTCTTCCACAACTGTGAGCATGCGAGGGTCAATGTGGTCTCGCTAAAACAAGTTTGTGCGTTGATGAACCCTGAGGAATGTATAGCACTTTGTTCCCCACAGGTCTTTGCGGTCAATACCGTTAATCTGTAGATAATATTGAATTGTTTTATGTTTTTACCTAATTGTTGTTTAAGAATAAGCATTGTATCCCCAAAACCTTGAGGAGCCGAGAACATGGTTTACCTTTCTAGTAGATTCTTCATATAGCCCAGCAAAGCAGAACATCAGTCAGTGTTGACTACTGTCTGACATGCAGTTTGGCTGTTGTACTTGTCCTGTGATAGTTTTTGAAGGAGGTAACTAATTTTGCTGCTTTAGGATACATGATTTTCACTATTAATAATTATCAAGATATACCACACTGTTGGGCCTCTTCTCAATAAATATTTGTGGAATGAGTAGAGATTTCATCTGTGAGATGAAAACTACCAGTGGCTGATAAGTTTTCAAATGGCATATCTGCTGTAAATTTTAAAGAATTTCAGTGCAATTTGGTACTTGAAGAGAAGTTTCAAAATATTTGTAGGCTGAGGGGCTGGCCTGGTGGCATACTGGTTTAAGTTCGCGTGCTCTGCTTCGGGGGCCTGGGGTTTGCCGGTTCAGATCCTGGGCGTGGACCTATACACACTGCTTATCAAGATATGCTGTGGCAGGCGTCCCACATATAAAATAGAGGAAGATGGGCAGGGATTTTAGCTCAGGGCCAGTCTTCCTCAGCAAAAAGAGGAGGATTGGTGGCAGATGTTAGCTCAGGGCTAATCTTCCTCCAAAAAAAAGAAAAATATTTGTAGGCTTGGAATGAGATCACAGAATTTCTCATTAAAATGCAGTTTGACCAAGTTGAGGAGACATCCATTCACCTTTTGAAAGTAACAGTAAATTTGTAATAGAAAACACATTTTACTTTCCCTGTCATAATTCGAGGTCATGTGAAGCTGAGCTACAAGGAGCAAAGTGTATTTTGTTCTGCATGAGCTGCCTCTAGTGAATACAGTTAACCTGAACTTAGCGATGAATACCTGGCCTGTTCTGCAAAAGCAAGAGATATCACTTCAAGGAAAAAACTTTACTTCCCAAGAATCTCACTAAAATAAGTTTGGCTTGTCTTCACTTTCCATACAAAAATGTAACTAGGTACAGTAGTAATGCCAGTTTACTTGTCATTTTGACCTATTCAAACCTGGGGACATTTTGAACATTTTTATCTCTCTGAAAAGTTACTTATCTTGAAGAAGACATAGTTGGATGAGCAAAGAAAACAATCAAGTGACTTTGAGCTATTTTTGAGTGAGCATATACATGTTTTGAAATCCTTATATCTATACCACACCCATCCTGTGTTTAACTTCTAAACTTCTTTACCACAGACTATGTAGCAATATTTTTGTGAGTAATCCAAAAGTTTACTATATTTAGACCACCCCTGCAATCTCACAGGATAAACGGAACTACTCATCTGTCTGTTCATCATCTTCCTTTCCAGGAAATTGTTTAATTCCTGATAAAGATGTTTATCCGATCACCCTGAATTACATTATTTTGGGATAACTTCATAACCAAGGAAATTTTAGGCATTTTCACCTTAGAAAAGAAGAGTTGCCTTAAGGAAAAGACACTAGATTTGTGAGAATTGGATTCGTGTTTCAAATTTATCTGCTCAACTTTATTCTGAAGAGAGGGCTTGGAAGAAGTGGTAGTAATAGAGATAGAATTGCCAGTTTCCATGGTGAAGTAATACTCCTCATGTTAGCTCACAAGAAAAAGAGCTAATAAAAAGAAAATCAAAGACCAAATTTACAGTTGAACACACAGCCAAATTCCAGATTTAGATGCAGTCAGGTTTTCGTTTTGTAGTTTTCCTGATAGCTATATTTGACACCCTTCTCCCCCCACCTCCACAGCCTCCCCAGTAGCTGCACCCTTGCTAATTTCAGAGCACATTCGCTCTGTATATGAATCACGCATTCGGTAAATCTCTCGTGGAATTTTGCAACGTATTGAGTTAGACAGGGAACTTTCCTTCTGATCCCAAACTGGCTATTTTTCTTGAGTTCAATATCATAAAATCAGAACCAAAGACACTTTTGATAAGGGTGTCAAGTTGAGACTTGTTCACAAAGTCCACTTTATTTTTAAGAAAATGTTGGCCAGTCACCTACTTTGTTATTACTCGAAGAGAGTCAAAGGTCAAGCATTTACAGTTTAAGGCATGTGGGGTATATTCCAGAATACTTTCCATTGTAAATAGATTTTTGATCTTATACTTCTAAATATGATCTTCCCCAGACACAGAACCTTTTACTTATCTAAATGGTCCCCCCATGCGAAAGGTGAGGCCACTATTTGGTCAACTCCTCTGAATAAAAATGCCGTTAGAAGAAATTTAGGGGCCAGCTGGTGGCGCAGCGGTTAAGTTCGCACGGTTCGCCTCTTGGTGGCCCGGGGTTCGCCGATTTGGATCCGGGGGCGGACATAGCACCACTTGTCAGAAGCCATGCTCTAGGAGGCATGCTGTGGTAGGCATCCCACATATAAAGTAGAGGAAGATGGGCATGGATGTTAGCTCAGGGCCAGTCTTCCTCAGCAAAAAAAGGGGGGTTGGCAGCAGATGTTAGCTCAGGGCTAATCTTCCTCAAAAAAAAAAAAAAGAAGAAGAAATTTATATTTAAAGGAATAAAAGTTTAAAAATGAAGATTTTCTTTTTGAAAAACTAGTGTCAATGTTACAAATTTGCAGTGTCATTTTTTGAATTGCCAAAATATGGTAAAATTCATTCATTTCTTATGAAATCTTAATATTAGAAACAAAGCTGCTTATGACTAGAACCAAGGCATTTGTTAAAATTTTCATATTGCTCCCACTACAATATCTACCTACCTATAGACAGAATATAGATAGAGATTTTTGGTAACTGAAGAGCGCAGAGAGGAAATTATAAATTTCTGTAAACTTCCTCTATAGAGATAATCACTGTTAACTTTTTAAAGTCATAATTACACATGCTTTTCAAATGAGACCATACTATATATACTGATTTTGCCCTACTAAATCGCATATAGTAAATATCTGCTGAAATGTTTTAAACTTTTTAAAAGTATATATATTCTGATTTACTTGCTACAATTATAATACTTAAAAGTACCTCATTGCTTTCTATTGTTCATCAGACTTGAAATAAACTGACTCATTTGCTAAAGGGTGAGAGGAATCGTAATCAGTTCCTTGTATGGCTAAATTGTTTGGCAGAAAAGGTAGAGGGAAGAAAAAGAGAAAACCATTGTTCTTTGCTTCATCCAGAGTAGTCAACTGATCGAAAGATAATCAAAGTCTCTACACTTCAAAAAATTTCCAACACGAATTCTTTAAATCATACTCTTCCTACTTACCTTGAACCCATAGGCAAATTCGTTATCACTTGTGCTAACCTATCTTTTATTTAGATAATGAATTTGGGAATTGTGTTTGGAAGTCAAGTCCTGTCGTGTAAAGGAGGATTGAGTACCTTGTAACTCAGTGTAGTCCTGTACTCCTTAAATAACCAATATTTTGTGTGTGTGGAGAAAGCACATGTGAAATAATTGAGCATCAGCACATCTGTTTGATAGATGGATTTCTGAAAGAGCTTATGTAGATAAATTTTGGTATAGCTGATGCTGTTTTCCTATTAAACTACTCTGGTAATTTATCTTAAACATTATTTTCCCCTAAGGCACAAAATATTAAAAATGCATTCCCCACAGATAGCTACTATAATTGTTTCCTGTGCATCTTTCCAAAAATTGTCCTTGAATTTACAAGCATTTGTGTAGTGTGTGCATGTGTGTATATTCATGCACTGATGTAGGGGACTCTTGAGACATTCCCTACGTGGGGCCTATGACACATATCTTCTTACTTCTCAAGGGAATTAACAGATTGACACTTTGTTGTCCCTAAACAAGGTACATGCTCTATTTGCCTCTTATCAGAGGCACGCTGCCTATTTGCAATCAAGGAGAAAAATATAAAACATTTGCTTTAAAAGTTCCTCTTTTTATAAATAATACTTGCTAACTTGTATGCTTCTGTTTTTAAAATGAATTTCTTCCTTGTACCGTATACAAAAATTAATTCCAAATGGATTAAACAAGACGTAAATATTGATAAATTCAAATACATTAAAATTAAAAAATTTCTGATCATCAAAAGACACCATGAAGAGGGGAAACGACAAGCCACAGAGTGAAAAATATTTTCAACTCCATATAGACTACACTTGACCTTTACCAGAATATATAGATTACAAAATAAAGAACTCCTACAAGTAAATAAAGAACTCCTATAAATCAGTAAGAAAAAGGCAAAAAAAGAAGAAGAAAAAATAGGTGAAAGACTTGAACAGCCAGTTCACCAAAGAGGCAATTGATATTGCTAATAAGCATGAAAAGATGTTTAACCTCATTAGTAGTAAGGAAAATATGAGTTAAAACAACACAGAGATACCATTACACTCCCACCATGATTGGCAAAAAATTAAAAAGTCTGACAATACCAACTTCTGGCAAGGATGTAAAATAACACGATATTTCATACACTGCTGGTGGGAGTTAAATTGGCAAAAACCACATTGGAAAATAATTTGGCATCATTTGATAAACCCGATGTTACAGAAACCTCATGACCTAGCAATTCCACTCTTAGGTGTACTCCTTAAAGAAATGCTTACACATATGTACCCAGGGACATGTAGAGAATGCACATGGCAGCTGTGTTTACAACAGCCAAAAACTGCAAACATCCTAGAAATCCATCAACCATAGAATAAATAGGGAAATGTGGTAGAGTCATTCAATTAAATATTATTCAGCCATTAAAAATAAAGGAACTATAGAAAGACAAAACAACATGGATGGATCTTATAAACGAAAGAAGCCAGACAAAGAACAGATACAGTATAATTCCCCTTAAATAAAGCGAAAAAGGGGGAGGGACAAAGTATATTGTTCAGAGATGCATCCACGGAATAGTAAAACTATAAAAAATTCAAGTATAAAGAAAATCATACAAGTCAGGATTGTGGTTACTCTGGGGGGCTGAGGGTCTGATGGGGAAAACACACAGGGTTCTTCTGCGCTGGCTGTCCTGTTCATTCTTTTTGACCTGGGCAGTGGTTACATAAGTGTTTCCTCTTTGTTAACCTGTAAATGTTAGTTTTTCAAAAGGCATGCAGATAGAGAAATTTAAAGAATTACTTAAAATACAGAAGGAGTGAGTGAGCTGCCGCCAAATAACCCAGATAAAGTAGGCTACACTAAGAATTTGCTCCCCAAGGAAAGTAATAACTAGGGTTAGAATACCTCTCGTTTTGTTATTATTAACACCCGGTTGTACTTGCAGAGGCACCGATGGCTCTCTGGCAAACCCTCTGCTGCCACCTCACATGAATAACACCAGCCGTGAAACGGTCCCTTTGAGCAAATGAAGACTCTCCTTCAAGTGGAGGGCAAGAGCATCATGGGCACTATCTAGATAATGCTTGGCTCTGCCTTTTTCATACTGATTTATAGGAGTTCTAATTGCAAAAGAAGCCAGGGAAAGTCATCTAGCTCTGTGCCCATGAAGAAGAAGAGAACATGGATCTTTAGCTACCGGCTAGCAACCTCAGCACAATAGTTTATTCCCTCTGTCCATTCACTGTTTAGCTTTACGAAGTGTTTGATAGCCTACAAAAGTGGGGAGTTCCCTATTAGGAATTCTCTAGTAATGGGAAATCTACAGCTTCCTTATCTGTGTAGTAAATATCACATGATCTAAATTCTAGATTGGCACAAAGCAAGGGTTAATTGTTGGAGCAACGCAAACTAACAAAAACTCTTCAACAGTGAAGATCTGTAAAAAGAATGTACCTGTCCTATGAAACTGCTTCCTGGCTCGCCTGGAAATAGGAACTTCTTTACACCAGTTGAAAATGGTCCCAGGAATTTTGTAAATGTTCTTTTTGGATCTCTCACGGGCCATGACTGTGATGGTTTGAAGAACAGCTTCAGGACCCCATGTTGTTAGAAAGCGAGCACTCCTTTGACCTTGGCTGGGTGGGAGGGCTTTGATGCAGAAAGACGAATGGCGTGTGCTGTCAGTGGAAGCTAATTTACACCCTGTGCGGGACGAAGGCTGTTTGTTTGGAGTTGTTTTTCCTGTGGCTAAAGGAGTCTTGGGAATGCTGTTCAGGCATGTCTCTGCTGCTCATGTGCTGTCATCTTTTTCTTTTCCATTTACAATATGTAGCTTTTACAGTTGTAAACAGGCTTGACTTTTTAAATTGTTACTCGCTGTGTGTGGGAACAATGTATGTTAATAACATGCATATTGTTCTTAAGGGTATTGCCCAAACGGCACCAAGGAGAAAATTTATCCTCACAGATTTTATTTTTCTGATAAAAGTAAAAAAGGAAGTGTTATTTCTTTGTAAAGCAAACTGGAAATATATTAACTCAGAAACTAACATGCAGCATTTACAACTCAGTAAGGAAGCCCCTGGGATATTTCCCCATATAGTTGTCCAAATTTGCAGAAACCGGTTGGTTTATCACCTACCTGGTGATATCCACAGATGAGCCGAGGGTCTACAAGTAGATATTTTTAGGACAATCTTCAGATTTTCAAGACCATTATCTTTCAGTCCATAGTAGCTTTAAAAAAATGCAACAGTAGTAATTAAAGTGCCTTCTCATTATAAGATTCTGTGGCTCTGGTCATTTGTGAAATTTCTGGCTCATGATGATGGCAAATGTGGACGCAGAGCCACATAAACAAATATCCCCATTTTAACTTATTGGAGCAGCTGTCCTGGGCAGCAGTGGTTGAAGTCACAAATACCTGTTTTAGGAGGCATATACCCACACCTGCCCCATTATTAAATAAGCATCTAAATTAGTGTTTCTATTGGTTGTAATTAGGTAAATATTATATTTCATGGTCCACAACATCAAATCTTTGTCAGTGTCCTAAAAGGAATTGTTCTTTTCATCATAAGAGCTATGTATTCAGAATACATATGGGTAGATGTGTATTTTCTCTGTGAAGGAAAAAGACCAGGAGTTGCTCATTTTATCTTAAGAGTTTCCAAAGTGAGAGCATTGGCTGAAAGTTTGAGGTGGGAGGCTCACATCGCTCTGCTGTGCCTTAAAGAGTCAGTGTTCAGGGTTCCACACTGAGATTTTGGTGCAAGATTGGAGGACAGCTTTGTGTTAGGGGAGGGAGGGATGAGCATGAGCACTGTTGGAAGGAAACACAAAGATGAGAGCAGGAAAAACGAAAATATTTAGGGAATTTTTTCTCCCATTTTAGACCTGACGCACTCTTTCCTGTTATTGGTCAACCCAGTGCTTCAACTTGCCCAGATTTCCTTGAGGGTTATGTTCAAACTTATCTTCACTATTCTTAGCATGCAGGGCTGTTGCACAACTTCATGCCTCTGTGCATAGTTTTCCCACCAGTTGGAATGCCCTTGCCCCCACCCACCTCCTTAAGTTCCTACTTGCTCATCTTTTCGGGGTAGCTCACGAGAGACATCTGGGAACTGGGAAGGCTGTCCCTGCTCCTCTCTTACAGAGGTCCTTGCCTTGGCCTTACCTGTTTGACCTCCTAGTAGGTTATCCTTTCGACTCCTTATAATGATAGGTCACAGTTTATCTCTGATTCCATGTTGGAATGTGAAGTCTTTGAAGGCAGGGATTTTATCTCATTTATTATATTTGTATTTCTTGTACCTGGCCCAATGTCCGACACAACCCAATAGATATTCAATGAATGTTAATTGTATAGTCCTTTGAGATCCAATCTCCTCTCATTTGTAAATACAGAATCAGGCTGCTCTCCACTTACTATTGTTTGTTCCTGATTGAGGAAAAATTTAATGTAGATGGTCTCCTTCCACCTGGAGAACTGCTCATTTAACACGGATCATTTTTGTCAAGCAGCAGTTAGATTTGAGGAATAAAAACATGTGAGATATTTGCTCCTATTTTCCTGGAGCTTACAACTTATTTGAGTTAATAAGATGTGTGTGTGTGAATTTGTGCGTATATATATACACACACACACACACACATATATACAGTTTCACTTATTCTTTCAACAAATGCATGTTGAGTGCTGACTATGTGCCCAGAGCAGTGCTAGGCACTGCAGATCAAGATGCATAAGCCATGGTTCCTAACCTCAACGCTTAAATACCAGTGCAGTTCATGATGTGATCCAGAAACAAAATGAGTAAGATAATGTTTCGATAAGCAGAGGGAAGGGGAGGAGCTTAACAAGAGGGGAAACAACATACCTAAAAGTTAGAAGCTAAAAAATGAGCGTGGAATTTACAAGGGGCAGTGAGGAGACAGACCAGACTGAAGGTTTTATAGAGGGATTTGGGGGCCAATAAAAAGCTGTGAATACCAAGATTTTGCTTTGTGCTGCAAGAATTTGGGAGCTATGACAGCTCTTAGGAAGGTGAGTGATATTTACCTGAACCTAATCCAATAAACGCTTGCCGATTTCTGATTGTGTAGAAGGTACTGTGCAAGATATTGTGACACATTCAGAGATTTTTTTTAAGAGTAGATTTTTAAGAGCTTACAGTCCAGTGAGAAAAACAGAACATATCTGTAATATGATATGACTACTATAGAATGCAATAAGCTCATGAGATTATAAGGGAAAACATATTGATTCCTTTTGAGAAGATTTGACAAGGCTTCCTGGAAGAGGTGAAATTCTGAGCTAGATGTTGAAAATTAAATAGATGCATAGGAGGAAGCACATTCAGATAAGTTTCACATAAAGCATGTAAGTAGGCTAAGGATTGTTACCATTTGCAATGGGGAGCAACTAAGAGCTTTTGAACAAGGAAATAAAAAAAAACCCATTCATCTCATTTCTTTAAACATAGTATTTTTATATATACCCTATATCTATTAAGTCGCATATTGGAAGTGTTTGTGGATCTGTTTCTCCTGTTATTTCTGCTGGTTCTTGCTCACGGTACCTTATTTCTATGTGTCCTAAGTGATTTCATTTCTTTTTTTTACTGTAAGCCACTGGTATTCCTTAGAAAACTGTAAGAATTCCTGAGGCCTATCATGAAGGTGCCTTCTTCCAGAGAGAATTTCTTCTACCAGGTGTCTGAAAAACATCACCAGTCTGGGACTGTTTTAAACTAAATTCAAGGCCTGAGGGTTGTTGTGTTTTCTTTTTTTTAATCGTCCTGGTGATGGTAATCTGGGTTGTAAATCTGCAGAAAAATGTCTCTTATAGTTTCGGCTTCTCAGGACAGTTTTTCTCCCCTGCTCTTCTGAATACCGAGGTGATAATGCCCTGGCCATAGAGAGGTGGAGGGCTGCTTTCCGCTTCTGCTCCACCTTTGCACTGAGGGCCTTTGGGTGAGGGTCTCAACTCTTTGGGAAGAGTCTATGATTATTAGACTTCTCACCTTAGGTAAGCCTTAGGTTTTTTCTTCTGTCTCTTGTTTTCATGAAGCCGTGAAAACTGAAGCTCATTCTCTGGCTTCTGGAAATTTTCCTCAGGGTACAGCAGCTTTAAGTGCTCTCCTTCCCACTCTGTGTTCCCACCTTTATTTAAATTTCCCCTTAGAAACCCTTACTTCTTGACAGTGTTTCAGTGTGTTAAGAAAGTGATTTTTATAATTTATCACGCATTTTTTATTATTTTCAGTGAAGGATCGAGATACCTAGGCAGCCCTATTACGTGAAACAGAAGTTCTAAAATAAGATTTGTATTTTAAGAAACTAGCTATGTACAGGATGTCCCAGAGAGAAAAGTTAGGAGGTGATTATAATAGTACAGATGACAAGTACAATATATCCACATATACTATCTTTTCAACTCAGATAGTTTGTAAGCTCCAGGAAAATAAGAACAAATATCTTACTTTTTTTTTAGCTCCTCAAATATTGTATCATAGTACAAATGGCAAGCAGTGGGGATCTGAGTCAGGGCGCTTGAAGCAGACTCAATGAATGATAAGCTCAGTTTTGGACTGGTGTTCAAGGTGCGGGTGGGCATCCTCGTGGACGCATCTAATATGTGGTTGGAAAGATATTTCTGCAACTCAGAAGAGTGGTTCAGACTAAAGACATATTTTAGTCATCCACCTAGACAGAATGATTAAAGCCATGGAGTGTGAGAAATACCCCGTGAGAGTCTGTAGGGTGGAAGAGAGGGGGTGCTGACGGCAGACGTTTGCGAATGCCTACATTTAAGGATCAAACACAGGAAAAAGTGAAGTCAGTGAACAAAACTAAGGAGGAGTGGTGAGAGAAGTAGGAAAAGAAGTAGGGAGAGCAGAGCGTTGGGGCAAACAATGGAGGTCGCCTCTGGGGAAGGCAGGGTTCATTCTCAAGGTAGCTGAAGATTGAGCAGGTGTACATTTGAAAAGGCTATTGGATTTGGTGCTTTGGTGACCACTGAGGATCTCTTCAGGCCAGTTTGAGTACAGTACTACAATGCAAGGGGAAGAAGCAAGATGGTAAGAGGTTGAGAAGAAAATAGAAAAGGAATATGTGAAGACAGTAAGTGTATAGACTACGGTTTTAAAACATTTGGTGATGAAAGGAAGGAGAAAAAATGGTGCCTCCATGATCAAGAAAGGTCATTGGAAGATGGTCTGAGAATAAGAGAAATTTGTCAGGAGCCCACTGGTAAGAGGAGATTTGAAGATTGAAAACTCAAGAAAGCTAAAGTTTGATAGTTGGATTTGGGCCCTGGAGGAGACTGGAAGGAATGGGACCTGGAATACAAGTTGGGGCTTGGATAGTACTTCGCGGGAGTGGAAGCACTTCCCCCAAAGTTAGAGGTTGAGGACAGGAAGCTTGAGTGATCACAGGTCAGATGACAGAGATCTCTTAGACAGACTAGGTATTGAGACATGGAGAGATATTTGGTGGCTTGAGGAGAATGGGAGAGGATAGCATTCTTTATTACAGTGAATCTTTTAAGTAATCAACTTTGTACCAATAAAGTATACATATAATACATATATTCTATTTTATAGTCTATTTTATATATACAAATTATGTGTGTGTAACACACACGCACATACACAACCAAAAGAGACAGAATTGCCTGGATTTGTGTTTCAGCTAATAGGAAAAGTAATGTAACATCTCAGCGTGTTCTCCAGGATGCCCTCTCTGATCCTTTTGCTTGGTCTTTTCTCAGTACTCTCATAGTACCCATATTGGGTTCAACAGATTCCCTTTCCTTCTCTTCTACTGTAGCACTTATCTGTTTTGGAGTGAAATTGTACATGTGTCTGCTTGGAAGGAAAGATGAATATCTTGATCCATTTTTGTCATCAGCAGATACGATGTTTTTAACCAATAGCTATTCAAAAAATGTTTATTGTATTGAACAGAAACAGGAAATTTAGAACATTAAGAAGGCTTCGGGGAAAGAATATGTTCAGTTTTGGGCGTAATGGGTGTGAAATGGAAGTATGAAAATCAAATAGAAATATTTGATGAAGGTCATAGTCCTACCCTAATCTGCTTGCTGAAGGTCTGTTGAATGAAATAACAAGGTGGTTGCTATAGAGCTGTTTCAGGAAGTTTATTAGACCACATAAAAAGGCTAAAGGTATGAAGTAGGACATCAAAGAGTGGAAGGTGTATTTCAGTAAAAGAAAGGAAGAGCGTGAGGTCAGAGTGGTTATGATGACAGATGAGATACATGTCAATAAATGGCTTTATGAAACTCTTCTTGTTCTGTTAGATTGGTGAGACAAAGACTAGACTTAGGTTCAGAGGAAACGAACCTCAAACTGTGGCCTGAAGCCAATTAAGAGCCAAGCAAGGATTACTCCTGACCCTCTTTGTCCGAATCTCACCTCCTTAGAAACATGTCGGTATAGATCATTAGTACGAGGTCTCTTGGACTTGCGGGCAATCCTTGCTCTGTCTGCCATTCCACGAAGGTGGCTGGGTAAGTTTGTTTCTCAGGGCACTGTGTACATAAAAATGTCTCCTTTGGGTCACTTATGATTAATCACAGAATCTGTTAGATTGAGAGCTGATCTGTATGGATAGACAAAGAGAACGGCATCTATAGAACAGAGAATTTGGCAGAAATTTCACAAGGAAGCATCCAGGATGGCAATCTGAGTCATGGCCAGATGTCACAGGAGAATGCATTTCCAACACATTGCTGGTAATAATTTGTTACATTCTCTCTCCTGCCTGCTAGTTTGCAAAGATTTTCCATTTCAGGGTAGATTTCCGCAGCTCTTCCTAATAGTTTAGTGTGAAAACATTGTGTTGTGAGCATGTTATATTCACAACTAGGCCTCCTTGATGAGTATTTAGATTGAATTAAATCTGAGGAATCAGCTTTCAATTATACTCTTTTATTTGAAGTTGTATGATGAAGAGAGTGTGCGTGTTTCTTTTCGCATTTGAGACACATGTGGTGAAGCATATGGCAACCATTTTCCTTCTTTCCCCATCAAAACCTGGAATATGGGCATGGAAATTAGAGCAAGTCCTAAAAGTTGCACTGATTCCCAGCCCTGACGTACACTTACCAGTGCGAATGCATCTCTCTGAAGGAATGCTGGGCCCAGCAGTGAGGGACCTCCCTAAAGGCAAATAGATATTTGGAATGCTAGTGCAGAAAGGCTCATCACCTCTCCAGCTCTTCGAGTGTGGATTTCTTTTCTTTTGAAAAAGGTAATCATTTTGAAAAAAATAAAAATAAATTGGAATCTATTTCCTGCCTCGCATTTGAAGATCCAAATGATGCAAATTTTTTTTTGCTCAAAATAACTATAACCCCAAGTAAAGATTCAAGCCTGTGGAAGTTATGGAGGAGATGATATGATGAAAATATTATTGCTTTTACTGGAATCATAGAACTGAATTTGTCTTCTCACTTCCAGGTTAGTGGTCTTCTTACTACATCATGCTCCCAACACTTTCCTAGCTACACAAGGGATAAAAAAGAAGGACTTGTTCTGGAATCCTCCCCTGCTTCAGGGAAAGGTGGTTATAATCTACGTAGAATGAAAAATTCGTAGCATAATGATATATATTTTAAATGGTAAACTTGATGTGTGTAATATTTTGACTCCTTTATACAAAAAAACGAATCATTATTTCAGCTTTTTAAAAGCTGTTGTGTGATCAAATAATGTGTGCATCAGAAACCTTCTCCCCATCTCTGAGCTCCACCTCATGATGGAGCCTCAACATCCCTCAGGATGTCCCTGAGCCCGGGGGTAAGATGAGTGTTGGGGGAAGCTCAGGGATGAGGCATGGAAAGAACTAAGCTAAAGTGAACTCTGAATTCAGAAGGGAAAGTGCAGGATGAAGCAACAACAAAAAAATGTATTTAGAGTCTGTCAATAATAGGTTTTGCCAGCATTTTAGAGAAGTTCCAAACCATTCTCAGAAAGTATGTGATCCCAAGAACACTAAGATAATGGCTGGGTCTAAGTCAGCCTAAATTTCTGGCTGAATTTGCGAATCACCAGTGTGAAGGCCACATGCCAAAAATATAAGAACCAATAGCTTTTCTCCTTCTAAGAGTTTAGGAGTTTAGATTCAGGGAAACTTTGGAAATTATTTTAATCTAACAGTTCCTGGGTTGTTTTCACTAAGAACTCACATTTCAAATCCCTCAACTTATGTACCAAATTTGTCTACCAGCAGAGCAGGAGCAATGCGGGTGGAAATGCATTAAGTAATGGTCTATATGGTCTGTCTTGAGCAAATATACAATTTCTGCTGGGCTTTTTGGGAATGTTGAACCCTAGCCACATTGGGAATTCCAATTGACAATGTTATCTGCATTTTAGAGATGTGGAAGGTAAGGTTCATAAGGATGAAATGACTTACTCAAAAGTGACACAGCTGCTTTGCAGCAAAACTGGCAAGAGAAGGTAGGTCTCTAAGCCCAGTTTTGGGCTAGTTTCTTGATGTCAGTGGTTCTCCCTGATGCTTCGCAGAACACTGGCCTGGCAGTGAACAGAGATGGTCTCTCCCAAATCATCGTAGTGTTTTCTCAATTTTAAATTTTTCTCCCATAAAACATGAATTTTTAAATCTTTTAGTGACTGCTACCACTTTTCTTCTCAATAACAACAAGGTAAATGTGCAAATGTAAACATTAATATAAAAAAACTCAGAAACAGGCTTTCCCAGATTTCTTTTTCATGGACACAGGTTTGTGACTGTGCTTCAGTATTGCAGGTATATGGTATCATTTTCTTTTAGCAGAATTGCTTGTGTTCCTATGGTGGAATTAAATATAATAGTGTCCCAGCTTCCATGTGCTCTAAAACCTGAACAATTTTGAACTCACAAGCCATGTTGTGAGATACATTCAGATTCCTTGAGGTTACAAGCAATGGAAATGATTGAAAGTATATTCATAATTTATACCCTATCTATATCTAAGAAGGCTGTAGGACCTCTCCCATCAAGAATTCATACAAGCCAGTCTGAAACCGTCCTAAATAAAAGAGGGTAATTCACTTTGGGAATTCTGTAAGCTGAATGCTATTTCCACGTTGGTCACCATGGTGATGACAAATAAGCAAAATTGACTGAATGGTAACAAGACAGGGAGAAAATGTGCTTTCTATAGAATTTGATGTGCTCCTTGTAATGGTCAGAGTGGTGACTGTGAAGGTTGGTTGCAGCATCTAGTCCAACGCCTGACAAATAACAGGGCTTCAGTAATTAGCACAATGGACAAAGGAAAGTACAGGCTCTTTTCAGTGGCTAAGTGAGAAATAATATTAAGTGGGAGGATATCCTGTATGTTTATATTACTTACCTTTGGAAACACACTCTGATTCCTTTTCAGAGCAAGTGTTGGGAACAAACTGTGGCTATTTAATCAGGAAGGGTACTTCTGTGAAAAAAGCTCATTCTTAATTTCTCAGTCGAGTGAGACAGGAGCTAATTGCAAAAGGATTAAAACTTTGAAAACTGCTTTGTTCAGCTTATTGTTTCAGGTTTCCCTTTGGAGTGTAGATGATGTGTTTATTTGACATAATAAATACCACCATCCGCTTTGTTCCAGGAACCAAAAGGCTATGTTCTTGCCCAAGGAATTTCTCAGTTGTTTATATGTAAGGCAACACTGCTCTATTTTATTGGACGGGGCCACTGCAGCTTCTTTCTTAAATAGGGAATGCAGCGAGCTGTGCTTTCCCAATACACATCTGAGCAGAGAAACCAGAAAATACCCTACCACACTCCAAACGCCTGGCTGTTTTCAACTCCAGAGAGCAAAGTGAACAACAGTTACCAAAAGGGGTATATTCTTTTCTTAGGAACCCAGAGCTTTTCTTCCTGTCATTGGCATATCCATTGGGGCCTATGTTGTACATTTCTTACAATATTAGATTGAAGGATTTGGCGTGTACCATAGATTGGGGAAAGCTGAGAACAAAAAAAACACTCTATCATCAGCCAAATTTAAGTGCCAGAACACTGAGGAATAAAGTAACCATAAATTAGGCAGCCTGGAGTTATTTGTTTTTTGTTTCTTTTTAAATGCGTCCCCTGCCATATGAGGAGGGCAATTGTGTGAGATACATGCTTTGCGGTGTCTTACAGTGTATGCAACAGAGCAATCTTTCCAAACAGCTGAAAGCTTTCTGGTCCCTTATGATTTCCAAAAGTTCCTCCTTAAATGGGCATAAGTGATGTGTGATTGGCGAGTGAACACAGAGAAGGCTGAGTCAGAAGGACCTGCTGAAGCCAGCCTCGTGTGTGTATGTGTGTGTGTGTGTGTGTGTGTGTGTGTAGGAAAGGGGGAGCAGCGGGCAAGGGGCGGGGGTGAAGGGAGGCTGCAAGCTTAGCAGAATGTTTGAACAAGACAAAGAGCAGTTCCAGCAACCAAATAAGGAAGTCAGTACAGAAGGATTTCAGAATAGAAGTGTGTCAGAGATTCAAGGCAATCCAGGAGAGGAAAAATAAGCAAAGAAAAATGTCAAAGGATTTTTGTTTCATTTGCTTACACAAAATAAATAGAGAAAATCGTATCTCTGGCTCTTAAGCAGGAGTGAGAAATACACATTGTACCTGTCCCCTTCTGTTGGCTTTTTGTAGACGTGTGTCTGAAGAGATGTCTAGAAACTCTCTGAGCAGCTGAAATAATAATGCTTCTCTTGTTAAACATGGAAAAATGCAAGTTGTATATTAGAAGGCGTGTAGCATTCCTTTTATGTATAATTTATGAAACTTTTAGCCAAAGTTGATGAAAGTTTCCAAGAAGCCACAAAAATATCTGGAATCCCATTTTCAGACATGAAACTGAACACTGAGTTATAATTGGATCCTTTGAGAAAAAGCTTACCTCTTAACAAATTAAATGTTCATTTGACATATTGTCTAATTTAAATATGTTTCTAGTTACTGAAGAAGATGTCAAAGGAGGCAAATTATGCAGAGAAATGTCAGTGCCTATTTTAACCTTCTAAATCTTCTCTCTCAAACTCTGCAAAGTGGTAACTAATATTTGTTACTAATAATATGAATTAACATTGATTTTATTTTGGCTCTTTTTCCTAGTGTGGGTAGAGTGGGACAGGGGTTTAGAAGAATAATTTCAGGCCACTCCTAAACATAGTTAGAAACACCTTTTTGTGCCACAAAACCACCATAAAAAAAATTGTTTCTATCAACCAAGAAATCAGTTTATTTATGTTCACAGCTAAGAATAGATATAGGGCATTCGTCCTGCGTCAGAATTTTCAAAATCCTTGATAACTTCAAGTTGTTGGCAAGTTTAAGATAGACAAATGAGTAAACCTACTCTTCTGGTCCCACCCCAGATAGACAGTTGGACAGCACACACTTGAATCAGAAAATACCAGAACACTGCCTAATGGTAACTAGAAGAGTTTTAGTAGATAGCTGACTTGAGGGCATCAAAAAGGGGAATACCACGGCACGTGCAGACTGACCTCTGCATCAAGGTGATCTTAGAATGTAGCGCGTTCCAGTTTGAAACCCCCTTAAATTTACATATAAACCCTATTTAATAAGCCACCTTTATCACCCTCTTCAGGAAGTTGTCAGCCTTATGAGAAAATGTTTCTCATCACTAAAAAAGAATTGATTTTTTTGAAAAAAGCAATTTAATGATGAATGTCAAGAGTTACATAAACAGTATTTGACCCCAAAATCATACTTTTTATTATTTGCACTGAGGAATCAATTCAAAAGAGGAAAAAAATATATTAGCCTGAAAATGTTCACTGTTGCATTTTTTATAATTTCAAAAGAAAGAAAGACACCTAGGAGCCAAAGAATATACAATGTTAATTGTCTTGTCTCAACGAATGGAATATAATGCAGCCACTAAAACTAGTAATGACAAAGACTATGGAGGCAAAAACATTTGTGATAAATAATGTAATGATGCTGAGAAGTTAGCTTATAAAACTACACACTATTTGCATAGCTATGCTTTGAAAACTGGAAAAGAACATGGAGAAAATAATAGTTAATATATTATGAATATGGGTATATTTTTGTTGCCCTTATTTGTATGTTTTCATAATAAACAACTTTTAAAAAAAAATGAAAAAACTAAGAGGCAATTTCCAGGGTAAGAAAGAACAGAGGCTTCAGAGTTTAAACAGGAAATATAAGTCACAAAGTTCTGTTTGCAGAGTTAATGATACTGTAACAGACGTGGTGATTTAGAGAACTGCTTTACTCGCTGACTTGATATGTCAATGATTTGCAAAATAGCAAAGCTGGCTGTGTTCTCTGAGAGAAAAACAAACAAAATGTGACTGCAGAGGCTCCTGGACCATTTCTCTTTGATCTTTCCAGTATAGGTCTGATTAATGTGAGGTACCCAGAGGCTGGCAGAGTCAGTGCAGGTTTCGGCAGCCTCCCAGCAGTGCCCCAATTTAAAGAGAAGATGCAGAGGGCTTGCGCAAGGATCTGCTTCTCAAAGCGCCCAGGTACCTGGTAACAAACCTTGATGTTGATAACTCAGAATTCTAATCTCTGCTCTCAGAGACAGAAGCTCATTTAATCTCTCAGTGCTTCAGTTTTGATGATCCCTCTGCTACTGAAAGTAATTCCAAGTGAATAGAAAGTGCTTTGCATAAATCAGCTCATTTGGATTATTCTATTTACAGGGAGAAGTTAATTGAGACTTAGAACATTGCACAAGTTATTTACATACCCAAGTATCAAAAGCAGAGAAGCAAAGAAATAAACATATCTTTATGAATTTCCTATGATGACTTACAATAACTATATAATAATTATAGATGTTAGATGTAATCTCATCCAACCCCCTATAGTGCAGATTTGAAAATTGAGACATGGGACTCGAAATGAATTGAGCAAGATCTCACAGTGAGTGAATGGTGGAGCCAACTCCTTTGTTGCATATAGTATTTAAGTTCCTAATGGATGTTTTTCTATCAAGGCTCTACTTATTGCCCTTCCCTTCTTGCTCCCCTCCTGTGGTAAACTTAAATAGCACCTCCATCAGTCTTGTTTTGAAAGACTGAGAGTTTCAAGGAACTTTGATCCATATTCATGACTTAGTCAAGGTGATACCTTGACAGTTTGCATCATCTAGTTACTTATTTAGAATATAAGCCCCTTGATGGCACCATGTGGCCATATTTCTCAGTAAGAACAATAGGAATTGCTAAATCCATTGGCAGACATATCATGTGCACTGTGCTGAAGGATTTGCAATATCTCATTTATTCCTCTTAGTGACCCCATGAGGTGTGCAGTGTTGAGGCACAGAGGAGTTAAGTAACTTGCCCAAAGACATACCTCGCAAGTGACAAAGTTGGGATTCAGACCCAAAGCATAAGCTCCTAAACATGAATTTGCATTACTTCATAGATGTGCAATGAATGCTTTTGAGGATATACTTAATGTATCACACGTAGATGACAATTCTCTTGAAAATGTCCAAAGGTATGTGAAAGAACTTCTGCTTTAATCAAGAAAGTAAAATTACAGGCTTCAAGAAGCCAGGTATGTAAGTGGTGATTTGTCAGGTTGAATATGAGAATGATAATTACAGACATAGCTCCAAAATTTACCTGCATAAATAAAAATTGGGGGGCAGACATATAAATTTTAGAATATTATATATAATATGAATGAATGATACTATTCTATATTAAGTGAGGATCTCAGTTAAAATTGTTGAGTAATGAATGTCTCTGTATTTTCTTGGGTATGGGTCCTGCCCACAATAAGATAGAAGATTTGGCAGGTCAAATGCTCTGCTTGTCCACAACATCCAAGCTCGAAACACAGCAGGCATAAAGCAATACCCATAATAACTGACTCTGTAACTTACAGAGCCTTTCCAGGCAGGAAGGCTCTGGGCCTCAGCTATGGCTTTCTCAAGTCTTCAGCCCTCTGGAGTATTTAGTTGCATCTCCATATAATGGAATAATTCAAAGGAATTACCTTCACTCATTTCATCCCCCTCCCAAAAACTATTGGCAAATGGACAAATTGCTTCATCTCAAATTAATTATGAATCAAATAGTGCTAAAGGTGATGGTAGAGATGGAAGTCCTAAAGCAGACCCTTGGCCAGACGTCGTCTGGTGAATTGAGTTGATTACGTACTTTCATCTTACCTTAAAACCATGGGATACTGAGCTTCGTTTGGTCATTTGTCCCCATTAGTAAAATACTTTGTATATATATATATGCATGTATGTGAGTGTATATATATTTATACATACATATGTATATGTAAAATATATTCGTGTATTATGTATTATTACATGTATTATAAAATATATCCAAAGAAAAATTTGAAGGATAAGATGAACATATATTTAAAGAGAGGTTTTAGTATTTTTTCTCACTTCTCAATGGGTTGTCACTGAAGACCACTGCTCTATGTCATACCCCAACATCCATTTAACGAATTCTACAAAAGTCCTACACCCAGGTCAGGGTGGGTTGACTTTAGGCCTGATCCCAGAACCGTCCAGCTGAAGAAAACCTTAGTGATCACACCATCCGACCCCTCCAGGGAAAGGGTGAGGAAACCATGAGATTAAGGGGCTTTTGCCTAAAGACCTCATTTCCAAGAGAACTTAGGACCTGATGAGATCTTTCCTTAAATCTAAAGTCTGGTATACTTGAGCTTGGCTAAGAGAGTGTATCTTAAGTATTCTCATCACACACACACACACACACACACACACACACACACACACACACCCCGTGGTGGTAACTATGTGAGGTGATGGGCATGTTAATTAGCTTGATTGTGGTAATCACTACACAAAGTATAATTACATCAAAACACCAAGTAGTACACCTTAAATCTATACAGTTTTTTATTTCTCAATCATACCTCAATAAAGCTGGGAAAAAAGTAAAATAAAGTCTGAATACATATGTGATAACAATGAACCAAGCTTAGGAATTGTTTCACCAAATAGAGGTGGTTTTTTGGCAGCAAAAGTGCTGTCTTCTCACCATGAACAAGTTGAAATTGAAAAGCAACTCTTTGGGAATTTAACAAGTGCAAAGTAGAGCATTTTGCAGATGAGGCTGACTGACACCAGGATCAATGGAAGCTCTGGGGGAGATGGCTGTGGCAGTGAGCGAGTGGGTGACCGGGGAAGTGTCAGGTGCTGCGTGCTAGACTGGAATCACATACATGCTGCAGCCTTCAGCCTGATGCTAGCTCATTCTTCAGACACGAAGAAGTGCAACTTCTAAGAGCTTCAGGGACTTTGGTTACGCCTTTTAAGGGTATCCAAATGAATTGACTATTGTGCCTCACCTACGCTCCAGTAATTCACTTTCAGTGGGCAGTTTTATTTTCCCAGATGTGCAGTTTGTTCACAAGGGAGTTATGAGTAATTAACTCGTAAAAGAAATGTCCAAATGAATGAACAACTGCTAAGCACCTGTTGCTAACAGCTGATTTTGTCTCCTCGCTTAGATTATAAAGAGCTTGAGAACACAGGACCGTGTTTTCATCTTTTAAAAACTTGTGACACCTACTGATTTAGTTTCACACAGAACACAACTGTGAATAGAGACTAGGTGGTAGGGCTCATCTTTACAGCTGATGAAAGGAAAGTGTCAAAAGTTCAGACAAACATCAGCTACCTAAGATCAGGGCCACAGTATGACTTTCATAGGCCCTAGGCACTTTTGCCTCTGTGGGTCCCTTTCTCCATTAAAAAAAAAAAAAGTTATATTTTACAACTGCATTAGTATAAAAATAATTAAAATTAAAAATTCTAAGTGGGCTGCCAAAAGTGTTGTGGACCCTACATCTGTATCTCCTGTGTCTACTGTGCCTAATGGATAATTTGGCTCTGCCCAGGATTACGGACAAAGACACGTCATAAATGGCAACTGGCCTCATCTATTTTTAACCTCATTGTAACAAAGAACACTGCTAGCCCCCTTTAATTTCTTTCTTCTATTTTTCCTAATGCTTCTCTCTGAGTAATGGGTGGCTCAAGGAATCCCTTTCTCCTTAAGTAATACCACTTGGCCTAGAAACGCCGTTGGTGCCCCCAGCCAACACACTCTGCTAGCGAGCGATGCTCTTGTAAGGTCCTTTTAGCCATCGTATGATGACCACGAGGCAGGTGACCGAATCCAAGATAATTCCTCTGTGATGTCAAAAGGCTGTGCCTTTGTTCTCTGAAATGGAGTCAATTTGAGAGGATAATTTTTGTAAGACCAGTTTATCCATTCCTGGGACACAAGGTTTTGTTAAGTGTCATACAGTGGGCAAACAAACAAGGGAACAATGACACCAAAGTATGTCAGGCTTCTACTTGTGCCGCCCACAGATGAAGATGGAATAATAACCTTACCGCCTATAAGCTAATGAACTAAATCCAACAGTGGGCTAAAACCTGTATATACCTGTTGATCATAAATTAATCTCTAATGAACCTTCTTAAAAAATTGAGATAATGATTTGCGGAGGACTTGGTTCTAAGGAGGCAGGACTGAATTCAGTCTTTATTTATGGTTGTTGTCGTCTTTTTTCTTGCACTGAAAACTTTACTCTCTGAGTCTTACTTTGTCAACTTTGCTCAGAAATTACATTTTTTAAACTGGTGCTCTGAGCTCCAGTTTCCCTCAGTGCAGTCTGCTCTCTTTGAACTCTGTTCATGTGCCACATTTCATTAAAACTCATTACATATTATAAAAAACATGGCCATTTGAAAACATTTATAGGGCACTAGTTTCTTTGAAAATAGCAGATTGGACCAAAGTTTAATTTGAAGACTTTCTTGATATAATCCCATAAAGCAACCAAATTTTCTCAAAATCAATTAACTCTAAGGTTACTAACAATAGAGACAAAAATGAAATACCGATATAAGAATAATGATATCAGTTCTTTAGAACAATGGGAATATTCTCTACATCTAACAGAATCTTAGGTAAAAATCTTGGGTTTTTTTTCTTTTGAAACTAGTACTTCATTGTATCAGTCGTGACATAGTGTAACTAATTTAATGGGCCTGTAACAGGCAGTATCAATATATTAAGTCGCTTGTTTTAACTGTCAATCATATAAACTGTATATCAGATAAGTTAATTCCTTTAATTACTAATGTTACCAATATTTCCTCTTATTGGCCTTAGGATCTGTATGCATGGAATCTTCCAATGTCAAATGCATCCATTACATTTCTGTTTTTAATGAAAATTTAATTATAATATTTGACTTCCCTTATTCTCTCCCTCCTCTCGTTCCCTTTCCCTGCCAGAGGCTAGGTTTGCACATTTTATTGTGTCAAAGATATATACTATAAAATCATCTCAAAATTTCTCTTAGTACTTGGGTATCTTTGCTAGAAAACCTTTACTTGCAGCACCCAAGCAAATCCCCATGTATTTCCCTAATGAGAAAGACTAAGTACTTCAGAGAACATAATCCCATTAATGTGAACCAGAGGATTAGTTTACTAATTCAAGGGAATGAATGCTCAAGCTTAGGATGTGAAGGATTTGGAAGAGGGAAGGTTTCAGGGTTAGGGAAAATAGGCCCGAGTCCCTCCTTCCTGGAAGCGTGGTCCCCTATCTGAATCCTGTCGGAGCCATGGTTTCCTTTGCATTTAAATCATCTTTCTGAGAAAGCACTCCAACACCCATAGCAGCCCCATTACAGAGGTAGTTTTGCTTCTTGTATTTCTGGGAACAACAATGGAATGATGGCTAATCGGTGTGTTTTTGAAGCATCCAAAGGAATCTGTATGAAGTGCAACACAAGATTCCTTGTTATGGTGTCACCGGACAGAACAGTATTAAGAGAATTAAACTGAGGAAGTTATCATCATCTCACCCATAACTTCATGACTTGCCGTTGAGATTAATATAAAATGTAAAAATGTGAAATCCTAAACTGATTATGTCATATTTATCTCTTACCAGTAACTCTATTTATAAGACACAGCTTAAGGTTTTTCTTAAGCAGGGTAAAGTTAAACTAACCAGTCAATTGATAACAGTATTTCACCGTTTACTCAGGAGAGTCACATAAAAAGGCAAATTCCTACTTTTAACTCTGTTTTTTCAGTAATCCACATGGAATCTGTGGATGATTCCATCAGAGCCAGCATAACTCATTTGATTTGGAAAGGGATATTCAGTAATGAGTCAGAATCTTCTATGGATGAAGCAGGACTTGTTTAGAAGCTGCCTTAACTATTTCAGGTCAAACAGACATTATTGTGCACAATAAAACTTTGCAATAATAAATTACCAATTTACTCATGGAGATCTTAGTGTCCTGAGATTAATGGACTTTCCATAAATGGACTTTCTCCAACTTTATATTCCCTGGAGTTTGGGTTCTGGAGTCAACAATTTATGTCATGACTCCTCCATTTACCAGCTCTGTGTCTTTGAGTAAGTTACCTAACCTCTCTGTGTTCACTGTCCTCCTCCATGAAGGCGTCATGATGGTAACAGCCATACTCTGCCATGTGTTGTACAGTCAGATAAAATAGGAGAATGTGTGTGAAGTGATTGGCGTAGTGTCAGCACAAAGGAAAGTTCAGATTATTATTTTTTACTCTGTTCCTAACTAAATACGGTGTTTTGTAAAAAAAAAAAAAAAAAAGCAAAAAAACAAACAAAAAAAACTCCTGAGATACTATAAGGATATAAACGTACACATTAAAAGGGGAAGAAAACCCAGCCCCACCTGTTCCATACCCAACACTGCGTCAGGCTCTGCACAGGCAGCATGTGACTTTATCTTCGCAACAGCAGTCCAAGGTAAATACCTTTACTTCCATTTTACAGATGAGAAAACAAAAGCTCTGTGAGTTGAAGGTCATGGAAACAGCCTCAGATTGACCCCCGTCTGTCTGGCTCCAAACCCCATGCCCTTTTCCAGATACCCTTCCCCCGATGATCTCTTCGGGCGCCTGCTGGCCTCGCTTCTGTGATTGCTCTGGGGTTGTTTTGAAGGCTCAAGGCTTATTTTGCTCTCTCAAACTCAGTCTGTTCTTTTGTTTACAATTTCGTGATCTTTCTTTACATTCCACACCTGCAGACTTCTGGTAGTCATGTTCCCTTTCACAGAGTATTTTATGTCCTCTGGGTTCCAGTCACATTTACACAAGTACAAACAGTCCCATTTCTTTTTCCCATATCCTTTCTCCCTGCTCTTAATAAAAAGTTATGTACAAACCAAACAGCCAGAAAGTTATCTTGGCCAATGGAATACATTAATTTGTTTTTATGTTGAAAGTATGAATTGTCCTTGGAGATTTGCCCTTTCCCTCCTCCCCAATTAGCCTGTACTCATGATCAAATAATGCATGGGGCTTAGCCTCTTCAGAAGACCCACATTTTTATTTTTAAAAGTTCTCACTTTTGTTAAAATAATTTGGTAGTTGTTGATATGGAAACAAATATGTTTCATATAAAAGGCTGCAAATAATTACAAAGACTCCAAATTCAAAGTGGTCCAAGATTTTTTAAAGCTGCTTACTTTAAAAATGAATAGAATAACGGGCTGGCCTGGTGGTGTAATGGTTATGTTCCTGTGCTCTGCTTAGGTGGCCCAGGGTTCACAGGCCAAATCCTGGGTGTGGATCCACACACTGCTCATCAAGCCATGCTGTGGTGGCATCCCACATACAAAACAGAGGAAGATTGGCACAGATGTTAGCTCAGCGACAATCTTCCTCAAGCAAAAAGAGGAAGATTGGCAACAGATGTTAGTTCAGGGCCAATCTCCTCACCAAAAAAATAAATAAATAAAACTGATCTTAAGCATTCTACTACTCTCAGAAACATTTTCCCAAAAATAATATCCATTGAAACCAATATCCAGTAAAATCTATAATTGCCCTACTGTTTTCCTAGTCTTGTTTGCTGAGTGTGGTTGGCAACCCTTGCAAAAGTAATATCTACCACAGAAGAAATGGGCCATTCAGCCAAGATTTTGTACCTTTTAAAAATACAGCAAGAGCTAAATCCAACAAGTTTTTAAAAATTATGTCAAAGCACCAGAAGTGAATGGAAAGAGACTCATATGCTGAATTGATATCAGAATATCTGTTATATACACCCTTGATCACTCTGAGGGAATAGAGAGCAAGAGCCTCCTTATAGAAAATGTGCCAACCCAGAAGCCAAGAATCTTCTAAGAAAATCTCAAGTGTTGGGTAATTTTCACTAAAATATTATTTTAAGCAAAATACCTGAAAGATATAGTAACATTCTTTTACATTTCTCTTTACATTTACTTGTAAATAAAAGGAATGAAAATATAGATCTTGGCTTTAATTTATAAGTTAGGACAGGATGGTTGGGCAATGTAGACTTGTGGTAGTTTTTCTAATGGACATTTGGGGAGAAGACTGTATTTTGATTTGCTAATACTATTCATTTTATAATATATTATTGCCTCTGCTGAGCATTTTTGAGACAGGTGCTGTGTAGTACCTGCCAGCAGTTATAGCTATGTCTATATATATCTATGGTTTAGCTTTGCTGCCCAGATCTTGTTTTTTCGGGGAATGCTATTTGTTTTTAGTTGTCTTTTATTTTTAGGGTTTTTTTTTCTTTTTGAGGAAGATTAGACCTGAGCTAACATCTGCCACCAATCCTCCTCTTTTTTGCTGAGGAAGACTGGCCCTGAGCTAACATCCGTGCCCATCTTCCTCTACTTTATATGTGGGAAGCCTGCCAGAGCATGGCTTGATAAGCAGTGTGTAGGTCCGTGCCTGGGATCTGAACTGGCCAACCCTGAGCCACCGAAGCGGAACGTGCAAACTTAACCGCTGCACCACCAGGCTAGCCCGTTTTTAGTTTTTAAACATCTATGTTTCACTCTTTTCATTTGTGAGAGAGAATATGAAAAGGAGAATAAAGGAATGGTTTCCTTTGAAGGACTTACCTTCGCCCATTCCATGCTCCTCCTCAAATGACTAGACAATTGAGCAAATTTCTTCATCTCATATTAAATCTGCACATTTGAAGCCATAGGTCTGAGCCACAGCCTGCTAAAGGTGAAGCCAGAGATGGAATTCCTAAAGCAAAACACTGTTAGTCCTAAGTGCCAAACACTTCCCGAGAGACGACAGGGAGTCCCAGGAGGGCAGCCCTGGTGAAGTGAAAGTTGATTGGGTGTTTGTTCTCCACGCCTTTCATCTTCCCTTAAAACCACAGAACTCTAAATGTTAGCCAAGGGAGAATGAAGAAAACAACCAAAAGAGAAGGTTGTTGATCAGAATCCTCAGTGTGCACAAGAGAAGGGAGTGTTCTTTTTCAGGTTTGGCAGAAATTCCTATCAGTGCTTCCACTGATAACAGCTATCACTTGGGCAAGTCCCAGAATTGTGAAAAGTAAGATGGATCCACACCTCCCACAACTCTTCCGTAAAAACTTTGAAAATTGAAAGCATTAAAATATTCAGTGTTTTGCACCAGTTCCTGAAGACCTCCTGGATTTGAGATCTGAGAGATGAAAACTGGGCCATATGAATGCTTTTTGCTGGGCTCTTGTGGTGGGAATAAGGCAGAAATGGCAGATTTAAGGAGTTATCCTCCTTTTGCTGTCTCTTGAGAGTAGAGGAACTGGATATGTTTTCTGGCGATCCACCCTCTCAGTCTATTCCACCCTACACACCTCCCTTGGTGGGTAAACACTTGAGGTGGTAGGAACTCCTGCTTATCTACTTTATTCTTTCTGTGCTTATGTCGAGAATGGACTCCTAAATCATAAAATCACATTTAAGAACGGTAACTTTAAAATTCATCAAATTAATCCCATTAATGTGGAAATAAGAAAACTCTAGACTTCCACAGTAAATGGCACAGACCACTAAGTCCTAAGTCTCATTTTAGAGCTTTCTTCAGTGTCACACGGTAGCCTACAAGAAAACTCTGTGATCGCCTAGTGATGTCATTTCTGCTGCCTTAATGGCCATTTGACATGCGAATGAGCTAACTAAAACTTAGAGCAGTACTGGAGTTTTTGCCTGTCATCCTCTCACACATTTAAAAGATGATAATGCCTTTTTTTTGCATGGAAAGATGACTACAGTATATTGTAGGTCAAAAAAAAGTAGAATCAGATGTAAGGATGTAACAACGTAAATGTAAACGATGATCTAATCTGTGTTTTAAATATGTGTTTAAATATACAAAAGTCTGGAAGAATAGACCCCAGGCTGTTAACAATGTTTAGCTCTGAGAGTAGAATTCCAGGGAGACATCCACTTTGGGCTTATTGTTTGACTATTTTACAGACATGACTTTGTTTTTTGAGGAAGATTAGCCCTGAGGTAACATCTGCCACCAATTCTCCTCTTTTTTGCTGAGGAAGACTGGCCCTGAGCTAACATCTGTATCCATCTTCCTCTACTTTATATGTGGGACGCCTGCCACAGCATGGCTTGATAAGCGCTACGGAGGTCCGCACCCGGGATCCAAACCCGTGACCCCCGGGCCACCGAAGTGGAATGTGGGAACTTAACCACTGTGCCACCAGGCCGGCCCCTAGACATGATTTTTAATCTAAAAATCAGTTAAGATATTTCAGAGAGAGAGAGACGTGGAGTAGTGTCTGGCTCAGGGCTCTGAACCTAGCCACCCTGTTGTTCCATGTTAATAATGAAGGTAGGGATTAAATTACTAGACTATTTGAACATGTGGTCCACCAGCTATTCAAATCTAGTTGGAATTTATTGGCATTTACTTGGCGCCCATTTTACAGAAAGGGCCTGGCACAACAGTGGATGTTCAATAAATGTTAGGTATTAGCATTCAATTGCTTGACAGTTTACTGTGTGTAAAAGAGACCTGGTCCCAGTGGTCAAGGAGCTACGCTCTGGTAGGAGAACATGGACAGAAATAACTGTGATCCAGTGTCTTGACCCAACTACTAGAGGATTATGCACAGAGCGAGGGGTGTCCTTAGCTGAGTTACTGAAAGGAAAAGTAGCTGAGCTGGATTTTGGCTTAGGCCCACAAGAAGTCACAAATTTTACATAGGAAATTAATTCTGGAATTAATGAGTCCATTTCCTCTTTTAAAACACTTCTGAAATTCCCATGGAGTGGGTTAAAACAGGTGACTCAGGGCCTCTAGTAGTTTATGACGGAAGAACACAGGATAGGGACCCCGTTCCTGAGATGTTGCTAAATCAGGATGCTTTACCTTCTTACCCTAAGGGCTCCTGAATTTAGTTGCTCATGGATTCACAGAACAGAGTAAACTAATTAATGTCAATCTAGAAATTATCCTCTCCTCCTTAAAAAAGAAAGAAGCACACCACATGGTTATTTGCGCTTTTGGATTTAAATGCTGCCCATTCCTTCTGCATCTACCTGCAATTCCGCAGCGCCCGAGGTAAAGGTGTGCTGCATCCGGAAGCTGCACCCTCCCCCACCCCGCTCTGCAGCATCCAATTTCATTCCTTCAGGGCGCTTCCATTCCTTTCCCCGAGAATGCTGCCCTGGAGTCAGATTTATTGGACGCTTCCTTTTAGTTTATAAAGGAAAAACACGATAAAAAAAAAAACCAAAAAACTTGGGGGGAATCATCCTAACCTGCAGCCAACAACTCTATTAAAAAAGTTAAATTCTTTCCCGTTATCAATTCTTCTTGGAAGTTCTGGGAGAGGCAGAGTCATCACTTGGCTGTCCCAGGAAGGGGCTTGTGACCAGAAAGATGGAAAGGATGGGCGCTGTTAAGAGGAGGGGGCAGGAAGCCTGGGCTAACCTGGGGCGGCTTCCCGAGGCCCGGGCCACGCCTCCCTCCCTCCGGCTCCCGCGGGCCTCACTGGCCCGAGCCGGGACTCTTATTTTGAAGGGCAGCAGGCAGGAGCCTTTGGGAGACTCACTGAGTCACCGAGGGCCGCAGCTGTATATAGCGCCGGTACCTGCCCCCCGGCGCCGCAGCCCGAGGAGCCCGCCGTGCTTCCCGGCTCGCACCCAACTACCGGGAGTCAGAGAACCGTGGGGGTGCGGCTTGAGACCCGAGGTAGGCGCTGGGAGTCGGCCTCCTGGCTCGTAGAAACGTATGAATTAAAGGGAATGGAGGATGCGGGGTGGTTGTCGAGCAGCCGGTGGGAGGATTTTAGAAGGAATGAAGGGGTGGGCTGAGGAGCAACTTGTAAATACAGTTTCCACCCCGCCGATGGTCCCTTCGCAGAGCCCCCTCCCTCTCCTTGCCTGGTCAGAGCACGCACCACTGAAAGCTGAGCTCCAGATGGGAATTTTGCATCATTTTAGGGTCGGGACTGGAGATGCTTTGCTGCCGCGTCCGATTCCTCCCTGTCTTCTAACTTTTCTGACCCCATCCCTCGTTTAATCAGGGCCCTACTTACAGAAGGGTCAGACCTGGCATGGGAGGGCAGAGAAAGGGGGGATGGCAGAGAATGGGGGGGTTGGGGGGAGGGATGACCTCATTCCCTGGCAGCTGGCGGGGGAGGAGAGGGTCCATCCATCACTAGCCAAGCCAGGGCGCAGCGCCCTCGCCCCGCCCCGCCCCAAGCCCATCCTCCTTTCTTTAGGAGAGTTCACCTCATCTTGGCACCATTCAAAGAAAATTTGCGCGGAACTTGGGTTTCCCGGGCTGGGGTGTGGTGCAGGCGGGTCTTCCAGGCTTACTGGTGGGTGGGTCTACAGTCCCCGGCTGCGGGTACCGCTTTGTTAGCCGCGGCGCTGGGCGCGGGGACCCGGGACGTGGCTGCAGCGTTAGCGCGCGCCCCCGGCTGCGACCTAGCCAACGAGAACGGTCGGTTGGCCTTCTCTGGGATGCTGTGTGTTCAGAAATCTGGAGGTTGGGGGGGGGGGGGGGCGGGGTTGCTGGTCCCTGGTGGAAGCGGGCCCCACCCCGGGGCTAGGGGCTTCTCATCGGGGACTGGTGCAAACTCCACAATGGAGAGTTTGATCACTTGAGCCCCGAGTGAGGCTTGGGACTTTTGCACTCGCTGGGGACAGAAGGGGGCGCACTGGGGAAGCGGCGGATCTCCCTGCCCGCAGGCATCTTTCCGCCCTGTGGAGCCGGGTCTTGCTCTAGGAGCAGGCCTGGACAAGCCAGGTCCCTTTGCCAGACTGCAGGCGAAGCATAAGGATGAGTGTGCATTCATCAGACCCGGCAGTCTCCAGGAGCCCCGCGCTATCTGGATCTACTTTTAATCTGCAGTCACAGAGAACTAGCATGAGAAAGGCAGAGATGGACAGACGCAAGTTTCCGAGGCGTGGATTACTACGTTCCTGGGTAACCGGCATTTGAAAAGCCATCCTCGCCACGATCCCGCCCCGCCCCCACCCTCCAGCCTACGCAATGGTCTTGCCAAGTTCTGCCTTTGAGGACATTTTCCTGGTTTATGTTATGAAGGCTTCTGTCAGAACTGTCTCAGTAACTGCCACTCTCTCAGGAAAAATCACCCAGCTAATTGCCCAGCGAGTTCGGTTTGGGTTGCTTCTGGAGCTCACAGTACAAAGACATCAGCTTTTTTACTATCATTTTACATCCTCAACGAAAGGATTTTTTTTTCCCCTCAAGACCTGGCAGATGTTGATTTAGTAATCAGAGGTTTGAGTGAATTTTATTTTTTCCCTAGTCTTTTTGTTTTTGGTGAGGAAGATTAGCCCTGAGCTACCATCTGTGCCAGTCCTCCTCTGTTTTGTATGTGGGTCCCTGCCACAGCATGGCTGATGAATGGATTAGGTCCTGGCCTGGGATCTGGTGGAACCTAACCTGCTAGGCCACTGGGCCAGCCCCTCCCTAGTCTTTTTATATTAATTGATACAAGTGGTGGTATGGAGTATCTACCGCTTGCCTTAGAGTGATTTTGAGAGTTGTACTTCAAGAGAGAGGAAGTTCCGTGGTTGGTACATCCTTGAACTACAAATGCATGAAGACTAGGCAAGAGCTATGTAATCAACAGATTTTTCAACGACTTCCTAAGCTTTATTTTTTATGTATTCTATTTATCTTCTATAAAATAAGATTTATTTGGTATTTATTCTACTTTTTGTATTTAGAATAAGGAGTGGGGTGCGTTGCCCGGTGCCCACACCACATCCATTAGTAAGAAACTAGGCATGTACAGTGAATAACAAAACATGCCAACGTCCTAACCGTCTCTTTGGCTGTGTGAAAACTTGATGCTCTGAGTGAAGAGCATGGCTGGTGGTTGAAAATAATGCAGCTTTATTTTTTGTGACTGTTGAAATCCATGGATCATAGAATTCTGACAGCTGGTATGGTACGGTAGCTCACCTGCTTTACAGGGTGTAATAAGCGTGTGCCAGGTCCGTCCCAGGTGAGGGCACTGACTTAGTAAACAGTGGATAGATGTCCTAGTTATAATAGTCCTGGTATGCTTCAGCATATCCTTGTGGGCCCTAGTTTTTAGTCGACTTTGAAAACTTTTTAAGATAACAGAATAAAAATTGAATGCCACTTACCACTTTGTGTTGGGGTTGATCTTAAAAACTTTACTGTATTGTCTTCGTAAGAGCTGTAGTATTTGTACCATACTTTTGAGGATAGTTGCTTCTCTTTTTTTCCCCTCAAAATATTATATTCTCTAGACTATAGTAAATCTTAGAAGCTAGTACATTTGAAACAGCTAATGATTGCTGAAATGTAAGGCATTTCCTGGAAATTATCAAGGAGTCCGCACTGCTCAAGGTGCTAAAGGCATCCTTTTGAGAGGAAATTATTAATGTGTTCAGACAATTATTAATTGTCCAAACAATTGCTGATTTTTTCCCCCTGCTTTCCAGATTTCTTTCACCATCACTGGGAACTGTAAAAATATATGTTAGGCATTGTCTTCTCTTTTGTGTATATTTCCACATAAACAACATCATATCAAAATGTGTACTTTTCAGCATTTATTTCGGAAGATCCAGAAAGACTGTGGATAATCAGAGTTCACCATACTTCTAAAATTCCTCCTGTTTAATATCTTGCAAAATAATTCTCTTCTTCAAGTAAATGGGGGAAGTAGACACTAAATATAGAGTGTTAAAAAATGGTATGTTGAGGGAACACTAAACACTTCTTTGAAAGTGTTTTCATACATTGTACGTATTAGCTCATTCCAGTAATATTATTTGAGACACAGAAAAAGAAAAAGAGCTTGACCAGATTTTAAAGAAAAGTGTAGGTAAGATGAGGATTATCCAGGAACACAGATGAAACTGTGCCAGTTCTTCCTAGTTCTCTCAGGTTGTTGACTAGAAAATCCCTGGGAGATTGCACTAATTAAAGGGAGTTTTTTTTTTTTTGCAAGGAAGCTCTGTATCAGATTTGGTTGAAGGATAAGGAATTAGAGGTGGTAGATGAGAAAGACTTCATCCAAGGAGGTTGTATGAATGGAAAGCAGTGGCCCATTCTTGTAGGAAAGGCATAGAAAGAAAATGGCGGTAAGGAGAGCCTGAGACGTGAGGAAGGAAGGAACAGCACGCCGAAACTAATGGCATGTACAACTTTCTGCCCAACCCCGTGGACTAAAGAGGCACAGACTTCTTCCTGAGCAGTAAATCTTGGCCACCTGATTAGTTATGTGCTTTAGGGTTAACCGTAATTGGTAACGTAAGCCATTCCGGTTAAGTGAGCCTCTTTTCCCTGTATATTTTGGATAATGACTACAAGGACACAAACTGAAAATATGGGGTGGTTAGTTAACGTCAGTTCTGAGTCTCCCCCTGGAGGTGCATTAGCCCTACTGCCAAAGCTTCTCCACTGTGGTAAGCTCAGATGGTGATTTTCACAGTTTGGCATGAACTTTTGGAAGGCGTAAAAGCTTATTTGATGGAAAAGATTTCCTCCTGAGGGAGAAGCTGCCATTTGCAGACAAGGTGTGTCAGCCAGAAGAAATGAGCAAATAACCATTTTCTGGCTTCTGTTGGCAAAACTTTGCATTTTTTCCCCATATAGAAGTGTTAAAAATAGATTCATAGGAAGATACACAAAACCAAGTAAGAAGAATAGACGCTGAAGTTTCACCAATGGGAGGGAGGGGAACTAGCCTTTGTTAAATAGCATCACTGTCTAGGCCCTCTGCTGGTGGGTGGGTTGCATTCTTCGTCACATTCAGTGACAAATTTATCTGAGGTAGGCCCGCCGCATTTCCTGGTATCATAGAACTTGGTATCCCATCCAAATAGGAATGAAGTACCACCAGACCACCATACACAAGACCCTCACGCTTGATCCTACTCTTCATAGGATGCCTTTGTGAAACTGTCAGACTTTTTGAGAATTAGCAGCTCTCAGCTTGCAGATGGGTTGGGTTCTGAATGGATCTGTAAATGGTTGCTAGGAACCCCGAGCACCCTTTTTCATTGAGACTGTCACACTTCCTGGTTGGGTTCCCAGGGCAGCCTAGAAATCACAGCTGAAGTATTCTGCTTTATTAATAGAACTGTAGAACCGAGCCACTATGTATAATATGGTTTCTGTGGGAAAATGCACTGAAAACTCCAACTAGACTTTTTTTTTTAAGGTTTTTAATCCCAGCAACAATGGCGAAAAAGACCCCACCTTCTTTTTTTCCGTTTAAACCCTGAAGGGAAAATAAAGGTACCCAGAGATACATTTCCTTTTATATTCCTCTTATGCTAACAGAGACCCCACCCTGGAACTACAAAACTATGGGGAGAGGGGGCATCCTGTCAGTAGCTGGCTTTGTAACAAGAGTGGGGACAAAAAAGAAGGGGCAAAGGACACAGGTGTAGGGCAGAAGTGAGGCCCGCTTGTCAATCAGCCATGGGACCTATTTTAGATAGCTAAGTGATGTGAGCTCCTGTTGGTTGGCATTGTTTCCTTACTAAACTTAATTTTTACTATAGAACCTAGACCCAGACATCAGCACTACTTAGTATGTTCAACATTTATAAAGTCAGGGTTAGGTTTTAAATGGAATTTTTAATAATAGAAGGAAGGCAAATTTACAGGCATTTTGTTTTTCTTTGATGCCAGTCCACTAAATTTCGCAGACAAGTACTTATTTGGGACTGAATAGGCTTAGGGTAAGCTTGGATGCTAGTGTATCATTGTGATAGTCTAAATCATCATATAGTAAATACCATTTGTTGAGCGCTTACTTCATGCCAGAAAAAGTGCTAAAATGTTTAAGACACTTTGTGTCATTTAACCCTCACCACAATCCCATGTAGTAATTACTATCAGCATCCCCATCTTAAAAATGATGAAAGTGAGATTTCAGGAGGGTAAGTAATTTGCCCAGAGTCACACAGATCAGAAATGGCAGGGCCGGGGTGTTATTACTTCAACAGATATTGTTCAACAAGTCCTGGGCCCTGGGCCCTGGCTGGACTCTTGGAATAAAGCAATAAACTAAATTGACAAATATGCAAAAATCCTTGCCCTCGTGGAGCTTATATTCTAGTGGCAGGAGGCAAACCATAAAGAAAATAAACTAAACATCCAGGGCCTCAGATACAGTGTGCTTGGGAGAAAATAAAGCTCCGGAGGAGGAAGGAATGCTACGTTGGAGCTGCAATTCAGTGAGATAGAAATTACAAGCAGAAGAGTGGCTGTGAGTTGACGAAATGCATCCGGGAGGACTTAAACTCTTGTTTCTCCCGGCAACCCTTTTTATTTTGTAACACCAAATGTTTGAGTATGTGCTGTCTTCATCAGTAAACACTCCAGCAAATGACTGGGGAGGTATTCAAGAACGATAGATGAAGGACTTGAACTTGGCTATCCAAAGGTCAGGAAAGATGGGCACAGTTGCTGGAGGGACGTCTTCGAGAAGGCCGGGATCTGGTGCACAAGCAGCGCACTTGGCCTCAGCAGGGAGCTCAGGGATGGTTCTCTGGGGGTACTGGGAGGAAGGCCAGGCTGCAGGAGTGAATGAATGGCAGTGGCTGTGGGAGCTTGTGGAAGTTCTCCGCTCCTTGTGTCTATTTTCTCAGTGAAACAGGAAGCATGGGCATTGGCTGAGCGTGACGGTGGGGGAGGGAGTGATTGAGGGAAGTTTGAGGAGAGGGAAGAAGGTGTGAAGCAGTCACCTGGGAGAGGAGGAGCCTGAATTTAGGTAGTAAAATGTACTGTCAGGGTCTGCCTACGGTCGAATTCTGAGTCAACATCCATAGCATATTGGACCTCAGAATTGTATAATCTCGTTGACTTCTTGAGGAGAGGGACCGTCTTACTGTTTTTTCCCTCTGTCTTTCACTTAAATGGAGCAGAGAGCCCTGCCCTTTGTAGATGTGTGGTTAGTGTTTGTTGAGTGACTACTATAGGAGACCTCCTACACACTTGTCCAGAAATTTCATTTAAAATTTTCTATCCTAATCATCACATTTCTCTCTCCCTACTCTGAAATGCTCTGACACTTGTAGTGCCTGAAACAGCACTTGTATACCAGTTTATTCTCTTGCTAATTATTTCACCAAGTTAATGTCATCTCTAATGTTAAGATTGAGTTTTAGACTATGAAAGGACTTTTAATTGTATGCCCTTTTGTATTACTCTCCAATGGCTACCTAAATCAAACCGCATTCCTACCAGATCATGCCTTTGTTGAGAGCCACAAAGATGCCTCCCACTTCTGTTTTATCACTCCTGGTTGGTTAATACACTGTAGGTAGTCAGCTGAGAAACAGGAAAACCAATGGGAGTGGTTAGAATAATGCAGGAAGTAGATAGTGGCGGTCTCAACTAAGTTAGCGGCAAGGGGCCCGATTGAAGTCGTTGGATTCGCGCATAGTCAGAATTGACTGCACTTGGTGTTGATGGCCTGTGAAGGGTGAGGGCGGCGGATGCATCAAGGGTCACTCCCAGAGTCCTGCAGGCAACAGGTGGATAGGGCTGCCAGTGAGAGAGGTTGGGACAAGAGGTGGAGCGACCCTGAGGGAAAGACAAGTCGGGATTTAAACATACCAAGGGGAGGTGTCCAGGAGGCAATTAGATACTAAGTCTGATGTTCTGGGAGGAGATCAGAGTGGAAGACAGTGATGTGGGAATTAAATTGGCAGTAATTAAAGCTGTGGAAGAAGATGACTTTGCCCCAAAACAGAGCGGAAAGTCAGAAAATGTAACTCTCACTGTTTGAAGGTGGCATAAAGATCCTGTCATTTGACTAAGCTAAAACCTGCCCGGTGACAGAACAGTGAAGTAAAGCATATTCCAGTAAACCCACAAATGAACTCATTCAGAACTGGAGTCGGAAAAAATTGTGGTTTTTCTTGATAAAGGCTTGTTTTCTACTTGTCTTCATAACTGTAAATGGGTGTATTTGTATGGAAGGTGATGTGGATTTTTTATAAGATCTCTTTTAGGCACTTATTAAAAGACAAAATGAATCCAAATGTACTCCATACTTTTCTCGCGTATCACACCCTTGTGTTATGTAACAGAGTGTTTGAGCACATACTGTCCACACCCGCAACTATAAATCTGTCCAGGCAAGTAACTGCCGGATACCCAGGGACAGTGGGTGAGGAGCTGGACCTTGTCTCTCAAAGGGGAAGCTTTTATTTGCAAGAGAGAGAGTGGTGCATAAGAATTTGCAAATCTCTGAGAGAACAGATTAGTAGTTACCAGAGGGGAAGGGGGTTGGGGGCAGATGAATGGGGTAAAGGGGCACGTATGTATGGTGACGGATAAAAATTAGACTATGGATGGTGAGCAGCATGCAGTTTATACGGAAACTGATATGTAATACTGTACACCTGAAATTACACGGTTATAAACCATTATGACCTCAATAAAATAAATGAAAAAAAAAGTTTTCTTAAAAAAAAAAAAGAATTTGCAAACCTTTTTGCAAGGCAGAAAAATCATCCAGGGATGACACCGCAGTGGTCCAAGCCCAGGCATTCCTTGGCCCTTCTTCATACACAACCAGCAGGACTTGTCAGTTTGCAAACATACAAAATTATATCGTTTAATACCAGTTTGTCTTCTGCTTTTCCAGAACTATTCAACAGTGTATAGATGCTCAGTGAAATCATCAGATGTGTGGAGCTGCCAAAATTTGCCTCTACTCAGGCTGACTTCCTTGCTCCAGGGTACAAAAGAATGATGGAATCTTACTGCTTACTTGAAAAAGTTACTTGGAATTATTTTATGTTTAGACATTTAGAAAAGCCTAAATTTAGGCCCATCACAAGCATATCAACATTGAGATGTGTGAATCAATTATGTTTATGAGGGCCAAGTTCTCATTTATTTAAAACTATCAGGACCTTTGCTGCATCCCAGTTGGGGAGCTGGTCGGGCAGGCGTCCTCACTCCTGCTATACAGATTAAAAAGTATAAAGTGTATAATTGGTTTTGACTTTCCGAAAGTGCAATTATAGTAGGACGTGGATTTCCTGACTCTGGCTGCGTTTTTCTTTTCAGCACACCAGGCATCCTCTCTGAGATGCAAGGAGCTATTTCCACTTGAAAATGGGTACCCAGGGCAACTGCAGAATTTTCCAAAAGCATAAGCACAGATGGCAAATCTGGCAAAGTCAAATTGAGTACTCTGATTACAAGTTTAGGAAGAAAGCTTTTAAGGGTAAATGCTAAATGTTTGAAATGCTGAAGACCAGTTTACTTGGGAAAGTAATCCCAATGGAAGAGTCTGGCTAGGTTGCCAAGGGAACCACACAGTGGCATTTTCTGCAACTTGGCCACCTGCCCAGGGCTAGCAGCTGAGGAGAAAACGCAACAATGGCATTGAGTAGACAGCTCCTCCATCGAGAGGCAGGCACTGTGTTCCAGGCACTCTGGCTGTTCTGTCTCTTCCTTCTGTGTATCTGATGTTGGCAGCCCCCAGGCAGGCTCAGTGTGGCTTCGACCACTCTACTTGGAGCTCAGTCTTCCTATGTGTTTATTTTCTTTCGAACCTGCTCGTCTTGGTTTTGTCTACTTATTAAGGCAAATACAAATCTGAAAATAAAAGAGAAGTGCAGTCAAATTGGACACTTACATGTTTGCTAAATGTTACTGTGGCTCCAGTTGTTTAATTTGACTGTAGTGTTCTGCTTAAATTGATTACTAGGATATATTTCAAAGTGGCCTATGTAGTACAACAGTTATTGGTTTACTGTGTTTTAAATAAACAAAATAATTATATACTATTCACAGAGTAATACAGCTACATTCATGTTCAGTCATTTGAATAATTAGCAAAGAATAGGATGAAGACTGAATATCTTGAAATGAAGTTTGGTTGTGCAGTTGGCTCTGCTCTGAATCTCGCTATGATTCTTTTCCATAATGGCTTTGGGATTCTTTTCTGACTTTAAGATTATCAGCTCCTCCTTTCATCGTTGTGCTTTAGGTCTGGTTTCAAATACAATATCCCTTCTGCAAGTTTCATTTTAAAAAAATCACTTTTATTGCCAATAGGCATTCAACTCAAATTATGAATCAGGAAAATAGTGACAGCATTCCAGCTCTCAGCAGTCAGATTAAAGGTTAAAGTATTATGAAACCACAGGATCTGACTGCTCTGGGTCATCTTCTGGCAAGGTTGACATACACCTGGGGTTTTCCTTGGCCACCCAGAAATCTGCATCTTGGTATAGAGATGTGGAGTTAATGATGTAGTGAAGTTTAGAAATGGGTCAGTGACCTGCAGGCCTATTGCTTTCTGCTGCCTTCTTTTGTTTTCTGACCGAGCTGAGAAAATGGCTGTCAGCCCAAGTCTGTCTTCTGCTGGCCTGGTAGTTCTAGCTCAGGCTGTCCACAGCCAGCTGTCTTTTCCCAAACAACCCATATTGTCCCTGGGTCTCTGTTGGCCTCTTGTAAAATAAAGACACTAGATGAGCTGAGCTTAAATATCCTTCTCAGCTTGAATATCCCAGTGCCATGGAAGGAGGGAAATAAAAGACATTCTCTTCCAATTCTACCTCTTCATTTTCTTTTCATGCTCTCATGGAGTGTTTGGTTAAAACACTTAAGAAGTTGATGACTTTATGGGATAATCCCCTAGGCTTGGAGAAGATGTGTTTCAGATGTCCGTAAGTGCCACATTCCAGTTCAAATTATAAGCCTGTGCATAATCAGTAAAACTATATTAGAAATAAAATCTTCACAAAAATCCCAAGTGCCCGTTCCCCAAAAAATGATGACAGAAGTGGTTAAACAAATGTGTAGGTGTGTATGTCTCATAGTATACAAAGACCAGGGAAATATATAGTGTCGTCTAACCTAACTCTGCTTCTAAGCATGACTCCTGTGGCTTTGCCAGAAAGGAATTCTAAATGCAGTAAGGTTTACCATTAATGGGCCACGTAACATAAATAAAAGACTTCCTTGCAAACCTTTTGGAATTTTTTATGCTAATTTACATTTCAGGAGATGATACCCTTTGGATATGCTGTGTAATTTGGGAAACATAGGACAATTAATGAATTGGTGTAACGCTTAAGCTAGGGTAACAGGAGAGAGTTTAGCTTGCAAAAATCACATGTTCCGCCTGGTCAGGAGTTTATCGTCTCTGTTTAGCTCAAGTAAGAGAAAAGTCTACATGGTTTAAAAAGAGCATTTTAAGTTTACATTTGATTTTCAATGATCTCAGGTCTTAGCCTTGTGATAAACAAATTTAATATAGTACTTACGCATTGCGAGAGTTCTGTTGATAGAATGCTGTGGTCATAGTTATAGCCCATTATTCCAAGTCATGATGATGCCATAATCAGAAAGTCTTCCCATTATATAATGGTTTTGAAGTGTACATTAGTAAATGCTTTTGCTATTTTAATAGCCAAGGAGTTTCATCACATGAATTAGAGGCCTTCCATATTAGGCTTTTGGAGACACAGCCCTGCTGGGGATCACATGAGATATTTGAGAAAAATGGAGACTAATTGAATGCAGAGGTTTCCGTGGGGCAAGGAGAGTGAAGAATTCAGTCAAATGATGTCATCCAAGGGGAGCAAGCCCATGCCCGAAAAACTGGCAGCAGCTTACCCATACCAAGCCACCTGAGACATTTCCTGGGTTGGAAACAATGTTACGGAAATTGAACTTCCCTGCCAAATTTACCACACCTTGCCAAAGCCTGGGTGCCTCTCCTATTACCTCAAGAACAATTACAGCTTTACAGCACATCTGCCCAGAACTTTTGCGAAAATGAAGGAGGAGTCAGTAATGCTTGTAATTTAGCAGACGAGAAGGACAATGTATGCTTCCCTGCCTATTAAAAATGAGGCTTTTATAGTGTGCATTTACTGTGAGTTATTATCCATGAGGAAAGTCATGGATCTGGCTATGCAATCAAAGAGCTTTCTGTTTTGTTTTTATTTTGTTGTATGCCACAATTCCTCCAGAAAACAATGAGTAGATTACCTTTAAAAATTAGCAGTCATGATTGAATATGCCTGGAAAGGAAGGTTGCTCTTGATTGATCTTTGTCTCCCCAAGTCCAAGTGAATTGCTTTATTCATTTATTCAATAAATATTTAACGACACTGTTAATTTTCAGTGTTTTATATGCATTTTTTATTCATTCTCACAACAGTCCCGTGAGATCATTGTTTATGCTTTTAAAAATTACATATGTCCTTTTTCCAGAAGGAAAAAAATGAGCCTTGAGAAGGTAAAGAATTTCTCAGAGTGGTCAGGAAGTATAGAGCTCACTGGGAGCTTTTCTGTCTCTGAGTTCCAGTCTCCCTTCAAAACCATATGCCCTCACTGCACAAGACCCTGTGCTTTCTGGGATATTCTTTAACCCATAGAATTCTAATTTTATCTAGCATTTTTAGAACATGTGAGGTGAAAAAAGTTGTTCAACAGGAAATTGAACTATAACGTCCCACAGCACGTCTTCCCTGCCAACTTCCTAACACAGAAAGAATGAATTCCAAGTATTGAAAAGTTACTGTTGGAGTGTGACATACTTCAAAATCTTTCCATATGTTTTTATAAGCTCGCAAACAAATCCAATTATCAAACCCTTACGCAGTGTGCAGTGTGTTCTAGGCTCAGTGTTTCTCTGGATGAGTAAGAATGGACCAGACCCTCGGTGAGGCCAGGGGAGGGAAGAGCCCAGCTGCAGAGTGGATTGATCAGGCCTGAAGCTGAAGTCGGTAGATATGAAGACCTCAGAAAGGGGGCGTCCTTCTGCCTGGGGGGGGTCCAAGGGTGCTTCAAGAGCCAACCGAGGCCTGACAGCAGAAGAGTCTGATAGAAGTTGAAGCTGTGGGGAGAAGGCAGCTTGGCTGTGTGTGCAAAGGCCCCAAGGTGGAGAGAAGGATGTGTGTCTGGAGGATGGAGGACAGCTTTCGCAGCTGGCGAGGGGGCCAAGTGGAGGGAGGTGAGGAAGGCTTTGCCAGACTGTGGAAGGCCTTGTTTGTCACGCCCAGAGTGTCAGGGAAAACATGCAAATAGCTTTTCTATGAAGGGACACATTCAGAAATTGATCAGACTACTTGTTATATGTCTATATAACTTGACCGATCTTTTTAGATGCTTTAAAAGGCAATTTTAGGACCTACTTATCACTTCTTGCTAACACCTTTGTTCTTTTTTCAATAACATTATCTGATTTTGATTACTCATAAGACAGATTGTTATGAGTTTAAAAGACTCCAAAATCATAACATTTTTTTAAAAAAGAAAGACATTCATAGAAAGAACTTGGTTAGTCAAGACTAAGCAAGTGTTGGTGGGACGGAGAGCCCTGGTTTTAACTATTAATGTAACGTATGCTTCAAAGGACTTGAGAGTAGCCTGTCTTCAGCTGCCTTTTTCCCATCTTTATACCATTGATGAGTTTAACAAGGCCCCTTCAATGTTGTTAATGAAAAACTCTTCGCAGATTTAATTAATCTGAAATTAAATTTAAAGTGGTCTGAATGAATGCGGCTTCCTCTTCCTATAGTGTGAGATAGCAAATAGTTGTTCCAGGATCACTGTTTTTGCTGCTCTTTTTTCTTTCCCTCACTCTTTTGGCCATTTACTTACTAAATTATCTTCTCTAACATGAATTCAACTGCTAATGCTGTGACTTCAACTCTTAAACACACTGTGAACCAAGTATATCACAACTGACTGGTGAAAAGGCCTCTGATCTGACAATGCGTCCTGACAAATTTGGCTAGCTCTTCTTTGTGCAATGATTCCTATAACCTCCCTTCTTTCCCCTCTCCAACAAAATTCATTATCCTAGCCTGGATATGTAAATATCACCTTGTACCTTCCAATTCTACACCCACTACACACTTTCCTATTTTCAGTCTTAGATATAAGATCTAGAACAGAAAATTTATTGGCAGTGCTCTGTCGGTCCACTAAAGTGAAGGTTCAAGTTTTGGGGCCATTTGTCTTCTCATGTTTGCCTTTGTAACTTGGATGACTGAGTGCTAAGTTTGTTGGTTTGATAAGTGTAATTTAAGTGGCTATAAGTACCTGATGATTATCAGAAACTTAAGGCCTTAAATAACACATAAGGCATCAGTGTCAATACCAGTAACATCTTATCAACAAAGAGTTTCCTTTATAAGAGGGAGAAAGAGGTGAAATTGTTTCACATTTGTCTTATATGAATGTTAAGTATCCATTAGGTGAGAGAGAGTAGGTATGGTGCATAAGAAGTAACTCTAGGGAGCAATCTATGTGGAATTTTGCAGCCTGCTCCTTACTGACCTGTTAAGGAGCCTGTATGTCATGGTAGTGAAGTGTAACAGAAAGATTTATTATAGTAATTAAGGTGACTATCATTCAATCTCATGTAAATCACAGTCTACCCGGAATAGTATGGTGATCCTCTAATTGCAAGTTTGTGCCCAATAATTAAAGAGCATTCTGAAAAGCAGTGGTTCTAAAAGTATGGTCCCCACACCAGCAGCATCAGCATCACCTGGGAACTTGTTAGAAATTTAAATTCCTGGGCTCCATCCCAGACCTACTGAAACAGAAACTCTGAGGGTGGGGCCCAGTGATCTGTGCTTTTTCAAGTTCTCTAGAAGATTCTGATGCCTGCTAAAGTTTGAGACCCACTTCTGTAAAGGAATATGTTGTCCCTTAAATGAATGAGATTTGAGAGTGATGATACATCAAATGCCAGGACATCCATTTCTTACCTACTTCTGGAAATTAGCAGTTCTTTCGTTTATGGCTAACAATATTACCAAGAAAAAATGTTAATTTGGTAACTAAACCAAAGCAGAGCAGCTTTAATACTTGCAAATGAAGAAAAGGCTTGAACTTAGTGGACTAGCCAAAAGGGGACTGGATCTCAGAGCTGCCCCATCTTCCATTCTTATTTTAAAAGCTTCTTAACTGAATGTATTTGAAAGTTCCGTTGGAAAAGATTGGAGAAGGACCATCTATTCTTTCTTCCTTTTTCAGATAAGGCTATAAGATCTTTTTGAGGGCAAGTTGGCTGTACTTATTAAAATGTAAAATTCACATGCCCTTTGACCCAACAAGTTTTAGAAGTTTTTCTCACAGAAAACTCAAAACAAGTATGCAAGTTGTGCAAGGCTCTTCATTGCCACACTATTTGTACTAATGAGTCCTTGAAGAGGACATGTCTATCATTAATAAAGGATAGTATATCTGTACTATGGAATACTATGAGGCCATTAAAAAGCATGAAGTAGAGCTGTGTGTACTGACGTGGAAGGATATGCATGATATTGTTGAAAGATAAAAGATCACTTAGGGAAAATGCATGTGCTCAAACAAAGAGAAACCTAAACTATAAACAAATATGTGAATATGTATTTATATTTGCCTAGTAAAGGTTCTGGAAGGAGCTCTAGAATAGTAACGGTGGTTTTCCCAGGGGAATGGGATTACATGAGGATGGGTGGTTATGGGGAAGAATGTTCACTTTTACTTTATTATCCTAGTACTTTTACTTTCTGATACATGAATCTCCCACAGTGAATATTTATTCCTTCTGGAAAAAAGATATAGGAAGAAACTAAGCCCCGGGAATATTAAGAGACAGCTACTTAGCAGTGGAATTAACTCTGGTACCCAGGTCTCCTATTTCTCACTCAGTTTATCCAGGATTATTTTTCACTTCCCTATAACAGAGTTACTCAGAATTTTAGAGCAAGAATACAGCCAAATCTACCAATTTTACTTGCGAGGAAACTGAGCCCAGAGGGCTCAATTTAGAGATTGAAGGTACTGATCTTTGTGATCAGTGACTGGAAACCAGGCCTCCTGAGCAAGAACCATTATTCTCTGCCTTTCAACCCAAAAGGTATGCCAGACAAAAGGACTGTACTTGGAATCTCTCTCTCTCTCTTTTCTTTTTTTCTTAAAAGAAAGCCTCTCCTACCAGCACTGACGATAAAATAATTTGAAGAAAATGTAAGCACACTCAGTATACGAAAGGAGACAATACTGAAGGCAAAATGGCAGGATAGTTGTCAAACTTAGAACTATGCTAATTTGAGTTCTGAGCCCTTAACACTGGTAGAATTCAAACTTTCAAGCCAGGATATGCTTTCGCTCTATGCCAGAAATAATTGAAAGGAAAGGCTTAGATTCACAAAATGTGTTTCACACTGAATAATTATTCTGAATCATAGTCTTTAGCAAAGTAATGAGAAGATTCCGCTATATGAATATATTTCATATTTTGAACTTTATCAGTGTCTAAAGCTACTTGGAGCTCTTATTTCAGGAAGGAAATTTCAAGACATTCATTCACACTTTTGTTGTTAACATTTTTATTTTAAGAATAAAATAATTGCCCTTTGCTTATATGTAATATATGGATTTAGCCTGTATGACAGATGGCGGCAGGTCAAATGCACACTGCTTTGTAGTGTGATTAGGTCCTAAGTTCACTGCAGACACAAATGAACTTTCCCCTAAAATGCAACATGAGAGTACTAATTACACTCAGTAGAGATGGGGGAGGTTATTCTGCAGCTCTTCCTGCAGGGCATGAGAAGTGTTTTCCTTAAAGCAGAATATATGGATTCAGTCCTCGACATGAGAGCCATTCACATCTGAAACAAATCCTAGTGTATTGCAGCATTCTTGCACACGTCCACATTCCGCCTGGGTACGGCAGCTGAGTTTTGTCTTTATCTTTCCTTGGCAACTGATAACATCAGAGGAAGAGATCTGCTGCCCCCAGAGAATGGAGCTCTAATGGGTTCCAGACCTCTAATGCCCGTTGTGCAAGGCTTTCTTTGGAAGACTCAGGGTTATGTTAAGTGCTTGAGATGTTTTGTTGTTGTTTGCTTTTCAAGAAGCCGGATCAGATTTTCTTCATTGTATAAACTCCAGCGGGAGAGAAGGTACACGTTTTTAAGGTGATCTCTGTCGTGCTCTGGCCGACTTAGTTGTGGAAGGAAGAGACTGTATATTTTGGCATGTGACAATTTCTGTAGTAACAGTGAATTCATTGAGAATTCAAGAGAACTTGGAGCCAGCCCGGTGGCGCAGCAGTTAAGTTCACACGCTCTACTTTGGCAGCCCGAGGTTCGCAAGTTTGGATCCCGGATGTGGACCTATGCACGACTTGTCAAGCCATGCTGTGGCAGGCATCCCACATATAAAGTAGAGGAAGATGGGCATGGATGTTAGCTCAGGGCCAGTCTTCCTCAGCAAAAAGAGGAGGATTGGCAGCAGATGTTAGCTCAGGGCTAATCTTCCTCAAAAAAAAGGAAAAAAAACCTGTAGAGAACTTGATGTCTGCTTTTAAAAGTCTGAATTGAATTCTTTACTAGATTCTCAGATTTCAGAAAGGATTTCAGTACAAACCAAACTTAATATTCATATTTTATCAATGTTGAAAGAAAGTGAATGGAAACTAGGATTTCTTGAAAGCTAGGTTCGACATTATACTTGTACATTCATGACCTCGCTTAAACTTTACAACAAATCTCATTAGTAGGTTCTATTATACACATTATACCCTTTTTTTTTTTTTTTGGTGAGGAAGATTCACCCTGAGCTAGCATCTGTTGCCAATCTTCCTCTGTTTTCTATGTGGGGCACCACCAAAGCATGGCTTGATGAGTGGTGTGGTGTGTGGGTCCGCGCCCAGGATTCAAACCCATGAACCCCGGCCACCAGATTCCAGTTCATGAACCCAACCATCACGCCACCGGGCTGGCCCCGTATTATCCCCGTTTTCAAAGACAAGAACACTGATGCTTGGAGATGGTCAGTAATTGGCCGTATTGAGATTCAGACCACATGTGGCCAACTGACCGTCACACACTGCTCAGAGTAAGATAAGAATGCAGACCAACCCCCAGTCCATTCCCTCTTCTCACCCTACAAACCCCATTAGAAAAGAGATACTGGAGTGCATTTATTCTCTTTTATTAGGTACACTTATGAATGAACTTGCTAAAATTTGATGTTACAAAATAGAGTGAATAAACTCATAACTAGTTCAATATATTTGTTTAATTTTAAAAAGCAATAAACTCCCTTAATCTCCCCACACCCTTGAAGAATACTAAGAAATGAAGGATCTGTCTACAAGCAGAAAAAGTTTGGTCTGACCATGGAGCCAGGAAACTTAATTTGCCTAGTTCCTGAAATGTGAGCGCTCTGCCAGAACCCGCGTGTGGGGGTGGCTCACGAGGCCTGCAGCCTTCCTGGCTCCCGGTGAGAGGCGTGCCCTCTGCAGCCTGGCTCCTGGAGGGAACGAAGCCTCCCCCTGCGGCCCCACTCCCCGCCAGGAATTTAAAAGATAAGAGGAAAACATTTCCCTGACTATAAAACGGTTTGTTTTTACTATGGTGTGTACTATGAAACTCGCTTATGAAAGTCCTCTAACAGATGACAATTCTTCACATTCCAGATCTACTTGAAAAGCCTGGAAAATCCAGTCCTCTGTTAGTAAAGTCGATCTCCTTTTGTCGCTTAGATGATTTCTGATGATATAATTTCTAATGCTGTCATTTGCAATATGCTCTCCTGAGCCTAGCGCAGAAGCACCCAAGTGCTGTACAAAATCTGCACTTGTGAGTCCTGCTTAGCATGAACATCCCTGGATCCAGTGTCAGTACCTGGTATACTGTGGGCCGGCAAGAAGGCTTCGCTGTCTGAGTGAATCTGGCCGGAGCATCAGTGGGAAGCAGAGGAGGCCAGTGGGCGGCTGTCTGCCAGACCAGCAGCGTGTGCACGATTTCCTGCAGCCTCCTGCATTGTCTTTGTCTCATTTATTACATCCTCTCTTCCCTTCCTCCCTGTGTGTTTCAAGCCTGCCAATCATACCAACATTTATTCTCTACTTTAGGGACTGCTGACCTTTCTCTGTCTCCAGAATGTCTTTCCTTCACACCCCCATAAATCAGAAGTGACCTATAGATGTAAAACAGGAAAAAGAGGCAGGATAAAACTTTATTTGGTAAGTTTCTATGACAGTTGTCCAATCTCTCAAGTTGAATTGAAAAATCTCTGTGGATTTTTCGTTTTCATCCCAAGCCTGTTTTTCTTGAAAGACTTAGACTTTAGCACTTTTATAAGTAATTTATCAAAAACCATTCATGCTAGAAGTTAAAAAAAAGTCAACTATGACACCTTTATCCTCATCAGATAAGCACATGGATGACATTAATGGAAACCTAGATGGTAGCCCTGTCTAGCAAAATAATCAATGTTGACCCAATCCTCCCCATTCCATGTCTCCTGGAAATGTGTTAGGGTCTCCTGGAAGATGGAGGCAATAACTTGTTAAGGGCAGAGAAAGGGAGTCCAATAAGCGAGGACCTCTGAAGCTGACAGTGGAGTGGATTTGGAGATCGCCTGCACTTCTGAGTGAGTTAGACATGTAGAAGGTGCCTGGCAAGGCTGCTGAAATGGAGGGCCAGAGACACAGCCCCTCCATGCTGTGGGACTCGGAGTGCCAAAGGGATTTGTGTCCCACATGCAGTGCTGCACTGATTTAAAGCTAAATAAATTACACTGTACAGTGAACAATTATAGACAAAACCCAGTGATATAATGACATTGCTTTAATGCAGTTAAACACTCTTACTTCTGTTTGAGGCTGCACAGTACTTGCTGGCTTCCTGCGCCTTCACGAAGACAGCACTGTCTGTTTTGTTCATTCCTTGATTCTTCCCACCGAGCCTGGTGCCCCGCATGTGGTAAAGGCTCATAGGCAAGAAGGCAGAATGAAAAATAAAAGGACCATCCCCAAGGTTGATAGTAGGTTCAAGAGTTGGTAGTTGCTCTGTAAACTTGAATTTTTGGTTATTTTGCAAGGGGTGTTAAATTTTGCCTTGAGTCCTGATAATTAGAGTTATCCTGCTTTGTGGACTTTTAGATGAGTTACGTGGCCATCTTTTCTCCTAATGCCCTCTAATGCTTTCTGGATTTAGACATCAGGAAATGTACATACTGTATTTAGAATAGTTATGTCTGACTCACTGATATCAGTGGATAGTAGGACTTTGAGCTGGAATCCCCTTTTCTTCTGCCTCAGTTGTTTTTGGCAGTATTAATTGGTCATTCACTGTTAAACTTTACAAAAATTGTCAAGTTTACTTTTTAGGACTTGTAAAATCAGCTTTCATAATTCCAGTCCTTTTGGGAAAAACAGAAAAGACCGCATTGCTCTGTGAAGGGAGAAAGGTCATAGCCACCTAATTAATAGCGGGAAAATGAGAGTGAGGGGGCAGCCTCTGAGAGAACTTAACTATATAAGCATCTCACATAGCAACTTTTTCTTTTACGTAGCATAATTGCTAGCTTTTCCCATGTGGGTACAGAGACTTTTTTTCAATAGAAATTTTGGCCTTAAAAGTCTGGTTCAGGTTACTTGACAGATGACCAGAATGAAGTCCAGAAAGGGCCACACTGGGAGAAGTCCATACCAGATCCCACATGTTCTCTAGACCAACCCATGCTCATTTCTCTTTTCTGTTATCATGCTGCCTCCTGGTTCTCCTGTTACTGAAGCTAGAAGAGGCCCACAAGGGTCTGAGAAGGTGGAACTACCAGAGATTAGACAAAAGATGTGTCGAGTGTGCTCATGTGGCAGATGCTATGAAAATTTGTGTCCAGACCTCTGAGGGCAGGAGGCTGAAGGGCCTCATCCAGTGTGGAGGCATGAGGAAGGGGCCCTTCCCCAGGAAGCGATGTTTGAACTGACATCTGAAGGATGAATGGGGGGCGGGGATAGGTGTTAAGTCAGGAGGAATTGCACAATGAAGGGCAGGGCTGAAACTCTGAGAATGGGGGACAGTGAGAAGAGGCTACGGCCAGTCAACCAGGCTGGGTGAACAGGTTAAAGAATTTGGAATTTATCCCCAAAGCAAGTGGCAGCTATTGGGGGCGGTAAGTGAGAGAGTCACAAGGTTAGATGGGCAATTTGCAAAAATCTCTGGGCTTTGTAAAGAGACGCCATGTGGGAGATGTCTAGGAGGGAGAAAGGCGGGGCATGGTGGTGGTTTCCAGAAGGTAGGTGAGCGACAGGTAGGGATGGCTCCTGCGGTTCTGACTTGTGAAACTGGATCAGTGACAGTGCCATTTACTAAGGAGGAAGAAAGGGTTATAACAACAACTAACAACACACCTGTGTGCCAAGCACTGTTCCCATTTAATCCCCATCACAGTCCTATTAGTAGGTTCTCTTATTATCCCATTACACAGATGAGAAAACAGGTACACCAAGATTAAGTAAATTGTCTGAGATCACACAGCTAGTAGGTACTGAAGAGAACTTATATATAAATATATATAACGCATATATATACATATATGAGAGAGAGGAAGCATATATATAAAGCAGGACAGTGCCTGACATTTATTAAGTATTCAATAAATGTTAGCTACCACTGCCTCTTCTTATTCATTGATTCATCGATTTATTCAGGGACTGTGTGCTGAGTTTTAGATAATACATTGGGGAGTAAAACAGATGTGGACCCTACCCTTATAGAGACTGCAGCCTAGTGGAAGAAACAGACAATAACTAAACAAACAGTTCTCGCTTGGACAGGCTGGTCAGGGCTGGTAGGATGGCCTAGGACCCTTAGACTGAACTGTTAGAATTCCAGCTCTTACATAAATCTTGGATGGACATAAGGGGAAAAAATACACATTGTTGACTAAGCCAAAAAACTGTTTCCCAGATGTTCTCTGAGGTTCCACAGACACCCCGCAATGAGTTAGGTCAAAAACAGGCCTTGTGCCAATTTTATAGGTGAGGAGGCTGAAGATCCAAGAAGAGACAGCAGTGTGGCAGTGTCTGAGTCTGAAGGAGCCTGGGTTTCGGGGTTCTGGCTGCTCCTGCTGTCCCTCAGGTACAGCTGCCTTTGGGGTGAGGTGGTAGGAAATGGCCCTGGTTCGACTGCCTCTGAACAGGTCAGATCACAGCTCCCCGCTCTCTACTATATATAGTAAAGAACTTACATAAGAGTGCTATTAAAAAGACGGCAGAGAGGAAAAGAGAATGCCAGCTGAATTTTTTCCACTAAAGCTCATTTTTAACAGATGTGTTTTCTCTGCTTCTACAATGACAGTGTACCAAGGGACAGTTCCCCAGGTCAGGAGGGAAGCAGCTCAGTTCCTGGTAGACCTGCAGTTGTGTCCGTCTGTGCTGAGCACAGCTGGACCCGTGGTAAATACAGTGATACTGTGTTTCCCTTTCTATTTCACGCTACTCTCCTCCCCTGCTCCCGGCTTCCCTGACGTCTGAGGAAAAGGGGCTGTGAGGAAGGACAACATTACTACAATGATTTAAACTAAACTTTACAATACATTTGGGATACTGTTCTGAGTTCTAAGGAACATTCTAAGGACACTCTAAGGACATTCTAAGGAATGTTCTAAGTTCAGCAAAATGAGCAATTAACATATAACTGTTAGGTCTATTTTAAGATAAATGCTTTTTTTGTTTTGAGGAAGATTAGCCCTGAGCCAACATCTGCCGCCAATCCTCCTCTTTTTGCTGAGGAAGACTGGCCCTGAGCTAACATCCATGCCTGTCTTCCTCTACTTTATATGTGGGACACCCACCACAGCATGGCTTGCCAAGCGGTGCCATGTCCGCACCCGGGATCCCAAACAGCAAACCCCAGGCCACCAAAGCAGAACGTGCACACTTATCCGCTGGGCCACTGGGCTGGCCCCTAAGATAAATGCTTTAAATTACAATTAATGATTGTTTTTAATTAAGGCATTCCTACTCCATCTAATCTCACACTCTAGTACTCAGTGCTGCACAAATTTTGTTAATTTTATAAATCAGTTTATCTCCACATTAGGTGTCCTTAACATTATGTAATATTAATGGGGTGGCCATATGTTCCATTTTTCCCGGGACTGTCAATTTACCTGTTGTCCAAGAGTCCTGTCCAATTCAACATACGTCCCAGAGGGACCAAAGTGTCCACATTCAGACACTAAATTATATGGGGATCCTGAATATGAATTGCTAACACTTATTGAAGGTTTGCTCAAGCTTTGCTCTAAACACTTCATAGGTTATAACTCATTTCATCTTGACAGCCTAGGAGGTAAGTGCTATTAAACCCCCTATTTAAATATGAAGTAACAGGCTCAGAAAGATTAAGTGATCCAGGACACTCAGCCAGTTGAAAACGGGCGATCTGCCTCCGCATTCTCCGCTCTGGAGAAGTACACCATTACCTTTAATTCCTAAATCAGCAAGAAGTATGTGGGTAAAGCTCCAGAAGAAGGAGGAGCCTGTTAGACTGCAAGGCTGTTTGAGTTCTTAAACAGAATTGCTTTCCCAATTTGCCAGTGCGGGACCCCTCATGGAAACAATGAGGACTGTCCTCCATCCAATTAAAATTTTGCTGAGCGCAAGAGATTCAGGCGTCTTTGTTTTCCTTCCTTTGAGAAAATAAAAGTTGATATAAAAAGGTTCAGCCGCAGGCTAGATTTAGAAGTATAAACTTGGAGCTGTTAGAACCCTCCTCCCGTATTTTCCAGCCAGTCTTCCTTCTCCCCACAGCCTTCCTCTGATAGCCTGTCCTGACCCTCCACGTTTCCATGAACGTGTGGTTCGTCTGATTTTGTTAGTGAACCAAAGTGGAAAATGAGAAATAAGTGAGCGGTTTGTTATTTACTGCCTGCCAAAAGAAGCACACTATTTAAGAAGGCTTCATGTTCCCGATAGCATGGCACCCTCACGACTCATTGCATCTCGGGATTGTTTATTTATAAATTAATCCTTTTAGAGTGTAGTATTAGCTGTGTTAACACCATTGCACCATTGTGGTCTTTAGATTGAGAGCTTTTTTTTTCAACATTTGTTTCTTCTTTCTCATGAAGATAATCCTTAGGTCAAGAAACAAAGGTCAAATATCAGGTAGAATCAGCAAACTGATGCGTAACCCCGTTTATATTCATGGAAAGGTCATTGTTTCAGGAAGAAGTTTGCTTTGCTTGATTTTTATTTTACACATACATCTTCATAAATTTTTCCTTTCTTACCAAGAAGTCTAGATCAGTTCACATCGGTTTTTTGTAAACAAGTTTATTATGTAACATTTTAAAATATGATTTTATTTTTTCCAGTTTTTTTGAGATTGACATATAACATTGGTTTAAGGCGTGCAACATAATGGTTTGATATATGTGATATTGTGAAAAGCTCACCACAGTAAGTTTATTTAACGTCCATCACCTCACACAGTTACAATTTTTTTTCTTGTGATGGGAACTTTTAAGATCTACTCTCTTAGGAACTTTCTAATCTACAATATAGTTTTGTTAACTATAGTCACCATGCTGTACATTACATCTCCAGAACTTATGTATCTTATAACTAGAAGTTTGTACTTTTTGACCCCCTTCCTCTGTTCACCCGGCTCCCACCCCCACCTCTGGCAACCACCAATCTGTTCTCTGTTTCCATGAGTTTGGGTGTTTAGAGATTCTACATATAAGTGAGATCATATGGGATTTGTTTCTCTCTGTCTGACTTACTTCACTTAGCATAATGCACTCAAGGTCCATCCATGTTGTTGCAAAAGGCAGCATTTCCTTTTTGTGGCTGTGTGATATTCCACTGTGTATATGTGTGTGTGTGTGTGTGTGTGTGTGTAAATATATATATATATAACATTTTTTTTTTTACTGGGAAAGATTCACCCAGAGCTAACATCTATTGCCAATCTTCCTCTCTCTTTTTTTTTTTCTCCCCAAAGGCCCAGTACATAGTTGTATATTTTACTTGTAAGTCCTTCTAGTCCTTTCATGTGATACTGCCACAGCATGGCTACTGACAGATGGATGATGTGGTTCCGTGCCTGGGAAACGAACTCAGGCCACCGAAGCAGAGCACACAGAGCTTTAACCGCTAGGCCATCAGGGCTGGCTCTATATCACAATTTCTTTATCTGTTCATCCATTGACGGGCACTTAGGTTGTTTCTATGTCTTGGCTATTGTAAATAATGCTGCAGTGAACCTGGGGATGCAGCTGTCTCTTTGAGATAATGATCTCATTTCCTGCAAATAAATTTGTACTTAGAAGTGGAATTTGCTGGATCATATGGTAGTTTTCTTTCTTTCTTTTTTTTGAGGAAACTCCATACTGTTTTCCATAGTGGCTGTACCAATTTACATTCCCACCAGCAGTGTATGAGGATTCCCTTTTCTCCACATCCTCGCCAATACTCGTTATTTCCTGTCTTTTTGGTAGTAGCTGTTCTGACAGGTGTGAGGTAATAGCTCATTGTGGTTTTGATTTACATTTCCCTGATGATTAGTGACACTGAGCATCTTTGCATGTGTCTGTTGTCCATTTGTATGTCTTTGGAAAAATGTCTGTTCAGGTCCTCTGCGCGTGTTTTAATTGGATTCTTTGGCTTTTTGCAGTTGAGTTGTGTGAGTTCTTTATATATTTTGGATATTAGCCCCTTATCAGATATGTGATTTGCAAATATTCTTTCCCATCCTATAGGTTGCCTTTTCATTTTGTTGATGGTTTCCTTTGCTACAAAAGCTTTTTAGTTTGACGTAGTCTCACTTGTTTATTTTTGCTTTTGTTGCCAGTTTAATATGTTAATATGATAATAGAGCAAAAAAAGATAACCCAAAGTTGTCTAACAAAGTAAACATCACATTGAGGGTTGTTTCAGGGGAGAGGAAGGGAGGTCTTTCTTTTAGCTTCTTAACTTCCACGTCATTGTTCTAAGATCAAATCAGATACAAAACTCTTTTCTCAGAACCAGTATTGCAATTGTGATGAATCAAGAATCTAAGAATTTCTGATTTCTCCTCTATCTGTTCACCATAACACATGCATATATCAAAAAATACAGAGAAAGCAAAAATGTGAGGAATGTTCAATGTGCTTTCTTAAATGTACCTTCTTCAGGGAATATTAAATGGACCTTCTTAATGCTTTCCATAATGGTGCTACTGTTTAGAGAATTAAAATACCATGGTTAAAATAAACCTGCATGTCACCCCCGTTTCTCCTGACATCTAGCAGCTCTTCTGATCAGAGCAGCTCTTTGTCTCGAGTTGCTCATTGAGAATTAAACTCTGATTGTTTAGAGCAAAATGTCAGGTTTGAAGAAGTTTTCCTAATAAGGAAGAATGATGTAATGTTCATGGAGGCGGGCCAGGTTCCCTCCGTTTGTTTTATTTATATTAGCTGAATTCCAGGGGAAAATGCGCTACGAAGCATGAGAGCTGCTAACTATATTTAGCCAAACTAAGTTAGTAATACCACGAGGCATTTTTTTTTTTTCAGTTATACACTCATCAGTGTACTATAAGATGTTTTTCCAGGCATCTTGTTTTTATAAAGTTTGATCAAACATAAATAATACTTTTTTTTAATGTTTTTCCTTTTACTTTGAGGATGAAGAGTGTATCTCTTGCAATCTCTCTTTAATTTGGCAGGTTTTCTCTGAGATACTGTTTTGGGACCAAAAGATAGATACTTAGGGGCCAGCCCAGTGGCTTAGTGGTTAAGTTCATGCTCTCTGCTTTGGTGGCCCTGGGTTCGCAGGTTCAGATCCCGGGAGCCGACCTACACACTGCTCACCAAGTCATGCCGTGGTGGGGTCCCATATACAAAATAGAGGAAGACTGGCACCGATGTTAGCTCAGCGACAATCTTCCTCAAGCCAAAAGAGGAAGATTGGCAACAGATGTTACCTCAGGGCCAATTTTCTGCACCAAAAAAAAAAAAAAAAGATAGATACTTATTGGTAATACCATGATTGAGAAGATTGTATTAACTTTTCAGAATGGACATTAACAAGGAGGCGATAGCAAGTGACCATGGGCTTTAGAAGTAAGATAATGCATGTTGAAGAGCCGTGTTCTGCCCACTGTCTGGCAATATTCAGTAGAGATTCTCTCCCATCTCCTGAATTTACTCTAAATATAGTAGTCTGTGCATTTTAAGACAGTAGGCTATTGTTTTTGTACTTGTGCATTAAAACCTTTATGTAGACATTTTTATAAACCGGAGAAAGAAAATCAAATATGTAGCCTTATTTAAAAACAAAACTTTGACTTTGTGACTTGGTCATTCCCTCTTTTGTTGACATGTTACTTCATTTTTTCTTTTCCTCTATTACGTGAGCCAAGGCTTACTTTGTATTTCATGTGGGAGAAAATTCAAATTCATGTCCACCCTGAGGCCTGCTCTCTTTTACCTTTCACCTCACAGCTTCTTCCTTATGACTGAGTAGTAACCATGCTCACTGCAGCTGGCAAGACTGATTTTCCTATATAACCACGGCCTTCCAGTCTGACCTTAACAAGACAAGGCTCTCTGTGGAATTGGAGTCTCTTTTACTGCCCGAAGGAGAATGCTCTGCCAGAGACGCTGGAGTGCTCTCATCCATCGTGATGAGCAGCACCGAGGGTGCCCCAAACAGGCCCGCCTGTGTGAACGGCTAAGAGTGGAACAGTTTGAGAAACACAATCTTGGAATAATTTCTCATATTACTTGCCGGGAAGTCAGCAAATAAGTTGGAAAATGAATAAGAAATTGGAGGTCAGCTTTTTCCCACTATCAATGGACAAATCCATTACCACTATCCCATAATACTGGCCCCATAGAGACCAAGTCCTTAGGTTCTAGGGCTTTGTAGTATGAGGGCCTAGTGGATATCTAACAGGATAAAGAGACAATAGCCTTGTGGGAAGAAGTGAGGGTTAAGAATCAGGCCTCTAGGAGCTCTGTCTGGTAGAAATAAAATGTGGGCTACAAATACAAGCCACATAGCAGCTTTCATTTATTAGTAGTCATATCTGAAAGAAAAAAGGAAAGACGTGAACTTAATTTTAAAGATATATTTTATTTAACCCAATATATTAAAAATATTATTGCTTCAACATGTAAGTAATATAAACATTATTAGTGAGATCATTTTTACACTCTCTTTTTGAACTAAATCTTCAAAATTTGGTGTGTATTTTACACTTTCAGCACGTCTCGATTTGGACTAGTGACGTTTCAAGTGCCCAGTAGCCACATGTGGCTAGTGGCTACCATATTTGGACATACAGGTCTAGAGGATATAGAATGAGGTATACACAAACCTTTTTACACTCCACATCAATGTAGCCGAAACAATGTTAAATATTCTAAATGGTCATCTCTTTCTTTTCACATCTGGAAACTGCTACTGAATTTACAAACCATAGCGCAGGAATAAGAGCCAGTCTCAGTAGTAGAAATGGAGTTCATTCAGTGGAGAAGTCTCTGTTGGGCACCTACGCTGTCAGGGCCCATTCTAGATCCTGAACCACAGCCATGAGCAACCGGACAGAAAAAGTCCCCTCCCTTAGGCGCTGAGCTCCTAGGGCTGGAGGAGGGATGGGGTGGGAGGCTGGGCGTTCAGGAGGAAAGTTTCAAAAGCGATACATAAATGCAACCATTTCCACGGTAAATGCTGTGAAGAAATAAAACAGGCTAATGAGTTAAGCGAGATGGGAGTGTTCTTGCTCACTTAGGTATTAAATGAGTCATTTCGGATGTGAATTGGGCTGTATAGTGTGAAAAATGTTTTTAGTTTAGCCTTAGGCAAATACTTCCTCTAATTATCAAAGTGACTAAAGAGATTCTCATTTTTCTTTGAGAATGTTATTATTTAAAAAGACCAATACCCAAAGAAATGGAAACAACTGAAGAAACTGGTTTCTATGTACTTCAAATAGTATTTTGATACCAGGCCCCTGAGGACAACTTCTCTCCCCCAGGATACAACAGGCGAAATTGCTAAAATATGAATAATGACTAAATAATGCACAGTGAGACTGATAATTTAGGAAAGATTTTTTTATGTTTAAGGCAAACAAATTAAAATTTTTTCTGTTCTTTTTCCATATTTGCTTAAGTAAACTTCAAAACTAATTACTTCCAAAGAATTTGGTCTCAACTGTGTACATGACCAGTGAATGCTGTCAAAAGTGTGAGATTAACTGAATATGTGTTGAATGTATTCAATGAAAATGTATTGAATATGAAAGTTTTGTGTTCAGAAAAAAATCTTGTTATAAAGAGCAATGGAACTACCATATAGTATATATCTATATTTTTTATGTATGGGCTAGCTTGGGAGGGAAGACAAGAAATGGTAGCAGTATTCAGTTGATGCTAGGGGGGGAAATTGGACAGGGTGGAAAAAAGCATGAGATGAAGACATACTTTTTCACAGTATCCTTTTTGTATATTTTGCATTTTGAAGGGCAGAAGTTTTTAATTTTAATGAAGTCCAATTTATCAATTTTTTTTCTTTTATGGATCACACTTTTGGTGTGTTATCTAAGAAACCTTTGCCTTACTTATGCTCACAGAGTTTCCTATGTTTTCTTCTTGAAATTTTAGTTCTAGGTTCATATTTAAGTCAAAGATTCATGACTTAGTTTTCATATAAGGTGTGAATTGTGAGTCAAGTTTCTTTTTTTTGCATATGGAAATCCAACAGGATTTTTTTTGCATTTTTTATCATGTGCACTTTAAGAAATAGAATTTAATTTCAAAAGAGATAGAAATATGGTATAGAAATGTCTGCTGTTATTAGTTATAATTATGAGTTCAATTTTAAAAAGAAAAAGTTTTGTTATGACTGCTAGACCAATTTTCCAGAATTATCATTGTACTTAATTCTCTAAGCCAAAAAAGTTAAATTCTGTTGGTCAAAAAGATTATGTCAGTGCCTTGTTTCTTCGACGAATTTCATAATCAAAACATGATGGCAGTATTTTGTTACAGGGTAAGAAACTAAAAATGTTACAAGTCATTTGTCAGGGTAAATTTCAGTATTTAGATCTGAATTAAAAAGGGTTATAAAGACAAATTTTCTATCTTCAGGAGAGGGTGGGCATACTAAAACTGCACTGGAAATGAAAGGATATGGATGAATTTGCATTCACGGGAATTCCTCATGGATAGCATGATGCAGAGGAACTCTTGCGTATCTTGTAGGTGAGGAGTGACCCTGCCATCGAAGGCACGTGTGAGCTATCAGTAGATGGTCCCCGAATTGCCTTCTAAGAGGGAGTGGACCTATTTAATGCTTTTTATTTTGTTGCATTGAGTCAGTATGAAGCCACCCACATCTTCTCTGCCCTTTATCAGAGTTGGGGCTAACTTCTCTAGATAAATGCTGAACAAATAATGACTATTGGTTTGAAGATGTACTAATTCATTAGCAAGGGCGCCCATATGTCTGAGGTTCTTTGAGACTGTTAAAATGCCTGAATGATGTATATTTGAGGGGGGCTGTCCCTTCTCCCTCTTCAAGTTTGTGACCATTTGCATAATAAGTGAGTAGTCAGAAAGAGAGAGATTCAAGTGTCAGATCTGTACTGGGGAGAACTAGAGGAGAAAGGAGATATGTTGCCGGGCCAAGTGAGCTTGCTCATACCTCACCCTTGTGGTACCCAGGCTTACCCCCGCCATTCACAGGTTGCATTGTAAAGTTCCACTGGAGCAGACCCCCGCTCCCTATCTCCCAAGAGGGACGAGGAGAAAGCACTCTCCCTGCAAGCAGCAGATCCAAAGGGAGAAGAGGAAGGGAGGGGCTGATCTGAGCATGCCCAGATCCACCTCCCATACTCACCAAAAGGGGAGGACACAGGCAAGGAGTGCTCCTCTCCCAGAAGACCCTCCACATGGAAACACAGTGAAGAATGGAGTACCCCACTCCGTGTGTCCTAATGTCCTACTGATACTACATAGTAATAATTTTTAAAAGATAATAGCATGATGCTCTTGAAAGGCTATATATGTATTTAATTTTGCTTGAGGAAGATTAGCCCTGAGCTAATATTCCGTGCCAGACTTCTACTTTGTATGTGAGATACCTCCACAGCATGGCTGATGAGTGGAGTAGGTCTGTACCTGGGATCTGAGCCCACGAACTCTGGCTGCAGAAGCAGAGTGCATGGAACTTTAACCACTCAGCCACAGGGCCAGCCCCATATATAGATATATATTTTTATATGTATTTTATCTATTACATAGATAACAAATGTCCACTCCAAGAAAAAAAATCACTAGTAAATTCCTCACTTTTATGTTTCTGTACTTAAAACTATTACATTAATCCTGTCTTATTCAGAAGGCATTAACAACTAAAATACACATTAATCTTGATTCTCTGGTATGAGTTGCTTTGCGTCTGAGATTACAAATATGCTTTTCTTTACCAGTGGCCACAACCAAGATAGAAGATCATACTTGAAAGGTCAAGTAAAGTGTTATTAAGTATACTCTTTGTCGTTTTTACTCAGGACTATAGTCCTTAGACAATAATTTATCCTATTTAAACTTGAAAATATGCATTATGCTGGTACTACTCTATCTAGTCATGTGTATGGATATATGCACACATATGCATACACACACAATGATGTGGCTGTGTTACGAGGACTTCAACTCTTGGATAGTCAGCTCTACATTATTCCTAAGCAAGGGCTCATTCCTCACTCTTCAGCAAAGAAGTAGGTAGCCCTGGTTGGAACCCAACTGATTTGGAACATGTCTTTCCTTCGTTCTTAGGAATGTTGATCTGTATTCTTGTTAGAAATGACTTTTTGGTTTAATTGTTAGTGAAAGCCTTTTAGTGAAAGAAGTTCATACCTTGGTGTCTTCACTTGAGAGGCTAAGAGCAAAAAACCCTGGTTGCTAATCTAAGCTCTGTCAGCGGCCTCCTGTGCAGTACTTCAACAAACTTACTTGTTGCTCTGCTGGATAAGATGATCCGGGTTCCTTCCATCTATACATTCCATGAATCTCCTGTGTACATCATCATACAAATATTATACTCACTCAGGTGGGTTTTTCCATTATTTGTTTTAAATTTTAAAAAGAACAATCATGGGGCTGGCTCTGTGACCTCTGCTTCGGTGACCTGGGGTTTTGCCGGTTCGGATCCTGGGCGTGGACCTAGCACCACTCATCAAGCCATGCTGAGGCGGTGTCCTACATAGCAGAGCCAGAAGGATCTACAACTAGAATATACAACTATGTACTGGGGGGCTTTGGGGAGAACAACAAAAAAGAAACCAAAACAAAAGAAGATTGGCAACAGATGTTAGCTCAGATGCCAATCTTTAAAAAACAAAAAGAGTGACATCCAGGTGTATATACTACTTCCCTAAATGAAGGGCCACTATTTGTATAAAATCTCACCGTATAATCATAAAACCTGATGTGGTGTGCAACAAACTTCATTATTTGCATGTTTTGGAAAAGACATAAAAGACAGTAAAATTAGCTCAATACTACAGCTATATATACTATAAAGTTTTCTTTCAAGAAGCATTTCAAGATGTTGCAGGCTTCTTATCATATTGGAGATGGTCATAAATACCATATTATAGAAAACTCCATTTGATAGAATGCCAGATAAATGACTCTTGACTATACACAGTCATATGTAACCATGTTGGAAACTTCATGTAGCTATGATAAATTTCTTTCATTTTTTCCTCAAGAGTAATTACATTAAATAATTGGGTTGTTTTATCTAAGAATTATTTTAGTGGTTTTAGTCATTTTCTCAGGGAGAAAACCTCATTTATTACAATTCTTCCCAAGACACATTTGGATAAACTTCCTTTGCTGCTGGAAGGATTGGGTCTGCCTCCTGAGGGGAAAGGTCAGTCAGCACCATCATTACTGCTTCTCATCCTTTGGCCTCTAAGGAATGTCAAAGTCAGTTGGTCAAAAGCTAAGAAGGGTCAAAGCCATTTAAAATTTACAATTCTTGCACAACCAGAAGGACCTACTGCTAGAATATACAACTACCTACTGGGGGGCTTTGGGGAGAAGAAGAAAGGAAGGAAAAAAAGAAAAAGATTGGCAACAGATGTTAGCTCAGGTGCCAATCTTTACAGTTTACAATTCTTTTCCATGGTCGCAAGTCTCTTAATTCATGCTGCTAAGCTACATCTCTTGAGTGTGCCAAAATGCATTTTTGAGTTTTTTCGAGACCTTTTTCCCTCTTTGGAGGAGAGGTTGGAATTCGAGCCTGGCAATCAGGCAAGGCCTGCATTCACACTATGGAAGCCTTGGCTTGTGTATCTTGGCCATTAACATTTAAACTATTAGTAATGGTCGATCTTTAAGGGAAAATAAATTATTCTGAGTACCCAGGACCAACTGTGCATTCCTTTCATTTGTTTACCCTTGCAAGATTGAACTATGTAGAAAATGTTATTGGCATCTTATTATTTATTCAGAAATGTTGTTTATTTCTTCAGCGATAGCCCTGTGTTAATGGAAATCTAAAAAGTCATCTTTATAAATTAGTGTTGTTTATCAGCATGTGAAAGATACATTTTAAAAAAAATTCCAGCATATTTAGTGATGCAGTCTCTCAAGAGATGGAGCAACATAACAAATTAATAATATTCAGATGTCCAATCTTGAAAGACTAGATAGTGGATTTTATAGCTTGGAGGAACTTTAAAACATATTTAAAGAGAGTATTTAAAAATAGTCCAACTTTCCATTTCACAGACATGAAGAATCTCAGACCTCCCTCTCTTTGTTGATGCCACACAGATAATCGGTGACACAGTCACTTCTGCTGGGGAAAGCCCTAACTAGCCCAAAGGCAGGAGACACTAAAAAAGGCCGAGATTTCAGAAACAAAGCCATTTTTGGAGCTCAATTCCAATTGTTTAGGACATTTTTCTTCTCCTATTTCTTTACTTTTTCTACAACAAGCCTCTTCAAAGAGGAGTGTGAAGGACAGCACTGTCACTATGTAGGAACCTCTGTGTTATGAAACTCCATGGTGGTACTTATTACTATTTTGTGACATGCCTCTTGATGTTCTCAGAAATTTGGATTCACTTTTAACTTGTAAAATATGCACTGAGAATCTTTACCAGTTAATCTCATCTTCCTGCCCCCATACTGCATTTTCAGACTTACAGGATATAGCTGTAAATAGATGCTTAGTAGGGATGGAGCATTTAATAGTCCAACAGTGTAATGTCTGCTGGTTGATGATGCAAATTCTGAAATAAGAAATTCTGGGAGCTAATTTAATTTCTTAGTTTCAAAACCAGCTCCGTCGAGTTGCTTTGTAGATTTTTTTCGTTTCTCCAATAAATAAAAGTTTGTAAAGCCTAGCACATGAGACCCAAACATTACCTACCTAAAATACATATGGACTGTCTTCAGGACATAGCCAGGTTGTCTCCATATGTAGCTGTTTTGAGCTCCACTGCAATGTCTGTATCCCAGTAACAAAGAAACAAAGAGGATACAGTGACAGAGTTGGAGCCAGTCTTGGGTGGAACCCACATTAGAAAGGTCCTCTGTGGCTAAAGAAATCACAGTGCACATGGAAGTACTGGGTGGGTCCTGCTGCCTGGATTAGAGATCCCATAATATAATAGTTGCGGGCCAGACCTCCTCGGTGAATCCCATCTGTACTGCTTTCCAGCTGTGTAACCTTGAGCAACGTACTTAATATATCTTGGGGCCTCAGTTTCCTCATTTGTGAAAAGGAGATAATAAAAGAGGCCTATCTCCTAGGGGTTTTGTAAAGACTAAATGAGTTAATACAGATTTACAGAAAGTGCTCTATGATAGTTAGCTGTTATCATCACTAGCAGTGTTAGCGACGCTGTTGGTACTGGTAGTGGTAATAGTCATGACTGGTTAAATTCTTTGGAGGAGAGCCTCCCCTGGTGACCTCAAATTCGGGGAATGGATGTTCTCAGGCTTCAGGATGTTTAGCTGCTGTCTAAGATAACAGCACCATGGCCTCTTTTATGATGTGACTTTCTGTAGAATAGGAGCTTTTGGAATTTTATGTGTTTTCAGAATTTTATATATTTTAAACATTACATTAATTTTTTATACATAGGTTAAAAAATATTCAAGCTACTAGTATAGAAGACTATGAAATGCAAAAATAAAAGACTTCCTCCCTCTACCTCCTTCTAGTCTCACTCTACAGTGTGGACGCTTTTAACCATTTGTTTTTAGTCCTGATGGTTTCTTTCACAGCTTTATGAGCAAGATGTGTATTCATCCTTTTATTGATTCATCAACTTCAGATAGTGCTATTAGATTCATTTTTAATATTGTTCTTACCCGCAAGATGTTCTTGTCAGGCCTTTGGCACTAACCAGCTGATAAATTTGTACAGTTACTTAATCTCTGTGTTTCCATTTCCATATCTATAAGATAATGAAAATTGGACTGGTTGGTCTCCAAGGCCACTTTCTTAAAAAGTGTTAGTGAGCATTTTGAACTAACTTAAGCAAAAAAAGGCAGAGGCAAGGGGCAGCCATTTTGTACACGGAAGGCAGAGATAAAACTGGTCTGAGGGTTCTCTGGATCCAGGTGCTAAGATAGCATCCCAATTTTAACTCTGTCTCTCTCGTCTTTTCTCTCTCAACTTGGCTTCTTTTTATGTATTGGCTTCCTTTTTGGAGGGTCTTCCAGGGCAGCCAGCAACTCTGGGGGATTCAATCCTTTTAGTTATCTGTCAGAGGACAAAGAGAGACATTACCCTTTCATCTTCAGAATGAAAACTCCTGATTGGCCTGGCCGGACCTGGATCATATATTTATCCTTGAATGATTTGCTGAAGCCATGCACTGATTGGCTGGTCCTGGGTCACGTACTTACCCTGTGACCAAAGGTTGGGGGATTATGATTGGCAGACCCACAGAGAACAGGGCAGAAGCAGATCTGTTGAGGAAGAAAGGAATGCCCTTAGAGAGGAAGGGAAGAATGGTAGATAATAAAAACAGAAGTCCATTCCTCTTGGAGTTTCAGGAAACTGATTTTAAGAAAGAATTCATTAAATTCTCCACCTACTAGTGAGTCATTACTTGCTTTTATGAATGCTTACTGCCATGTCACCAACCAAGTAGCTTCATTCTCCTTCCATAAATAAAGCATGACCTCCACCTACACATTCTTTAACTTAGTATCAGCCATTCGGGAACTCCTGGTGGGACTTACGCAACACGTGAAAAATGAGTCCAGACATCAGTGTGAAGTTCCAGCCAGATATCAACGCTTCAGATTCCAGCCCCAACACAGACATTCAATGCAGCCTTGTTAGTAACCCTCTGTTGGGTCTTTATGACCTGCTACACAATGGGCACACAAGGGAACCATTTCCTCTTTCTGTACAGGGACCAACTTTGTTATCTCAGGATACAGTCTATGCTTTGAAAGAGTGGCTGTAGAACATTGCAGTGATGGGAAGAATGGGCGCTACTAAAGAAAAGAATTGCTAGGGACGACTAAAGTTCTCACCAAGTACTGAAAATATCCCTGAGGCACTTTTCCTCAAGGTAAACAAAAACTTGAGGCGTTTTTGACTGATAACCAAATAAAATGGAAAATGGGCACTGGTACAGGCTACCACTGCCTAGAACATGATGGAGTGCCTCAGAGATGCCAAATTAGGAACTGCGCTCCCAGGTTCACAAATGCTCTCATTTGGGGGATGGGAGTTTCATATTTTCGATACTAAAAAGCCAGAAATACAAGTACTGTTATTATTATAAGAGCACTGATTGTTTCCCTTTCCCATATTCCTCTTAAAAGGATGCCTGGAGATCTCTTCACAGGTATTTAGTGAAATCTCGGTGCAAAGCATTGTGGTAGTCACCAAGGGAACACAACGAACACAAGCCTGGCTCTAGGAGATCTGGCTTGTGGGTGTGAGACGATAATGTCACTGCCAAACCCTGACTGTGCCATACCAGCTTGGTGGACTGGAGCAGTTTGAAAGAGGGAGAAAGAATCACCAGCTGTTATTAGGGAGGGCTTCAAGAAGAGATAGACATTGAAATAGGCACAAAGGATGAAGACAACCTCAGTGGATAGAGAGAAACTGGTGGAAGGAGGCCTTCCAAAAGAGGGCAGTACATGAGAAAAAGCCAAGAGGAAGGAAAACGCAAGGTGAGTTTGGGAAACAATGAGACTGATTTGGAAAAATGAAAATGTGGAGATAGAGCAGCAGTTAGAGATAGGAAGTTAGGACTCTTTGGGACCAAACTGTGGGAATCTTTGAATATCAGACATTATGGGGAGAAATTAAATAAGGGATGAGAGGGACTCTGTGTTAGACAGGCTTGTAGCACGTTCATGTTATATGGAAATGGGTGATAGAATTGGAATTCATGACTGAGGTCTGGGTTAGAGATAGAGATTAGGAAGTGAAGGTGGTGCTGTTGACTCCTTGTGCAAAAAGAAGATAAAGAAAGTTTAGGTCTTGGTGGGGCCATAGCTCGAGAGCTGGAAAAGAATCAGAGAAATAAGGCACAGTGTCAAAGGTGGGAGAACACGGTCCTGTTAGTGATGTCAGGGGAGGAGAGTTCTTCAAGAAGGGAGGGTTGGGTGCTCCCATTGCCAGATGCTGCAGAGGGAGCAAGAATGAGGACAGAGAAGGGACTGGCGCTGCTGGATTACAGATATTGAGCACAAATTAACCCTATCTTTATGCTGAATGAAATACCTCTTCAATTAATTTTTAGAAGGTTTACCAAATCAAGACAAAGGCCAAAAAAAGTTTTGTGGTGGAAAGAAAGGAAAGGTTTATTAACAGAACAGTCGTTACCGAAGCACTGAAATAGTTCACATATTTTTTTCAGGGAGAACATTGTTGTAGAACTACATCCAACCTAACTCCCACAGGAACTGTTTGGAGACACGCAAACCCAAAAGCTCGTTTTCTTAATTTTTGGACAGAATTTATCTATAGGTATATCTGTCTTAAGCAAAAAAAATAATGTTCACCAGTTAGGTGGTGATTATTCACAGTATAAAAAAAGTATCCTTCCTTTTATATGATTTACTGTGGAATTATTTTAGTTTGCCCCTGTAATGCCTTTAAAATCCATTTCTGTTTACCGAAAAGTGATCTATTCATTTTTCAAAAACAGTTGAAATCAATGTAAAAACAGCATATGCGTGAGGTTAATATATGCATACGAATACACACGATACTTGGACTTGGTTAGTTGTTTACGAACTCTTTTAAAATTAGTTTCTTTTTAATGTTTAAATGTTACTGGGCTAAAGAGTAAGGATCATAAAGTCTGAATGTTTATGAGGACCTTACAGATACTACATTAGAAGTTTCCATTTTAAAGTTGAGATACTGGGGCGCAGAGAGAATAAGTGAATCATCCAAAGTCATGAATAGCTAGTGGCCAAACTGGAGTTGAACTGTTTGAACGCTTGCCTGTTGACTCTGTGTTCTTGCTTGTAAATAACCTGTGTGCGAGTGGCTGTGGTCTCTGCACTCCCTTAGGAAAATGCAGCCATGTCTTCTTGAGTGCCCTATAGCTTGATGGGAACAGCTAGTTTTGTACTTTAGAGAAATCTGGGGATTTTAATTAAATTCAACAAATATGTATTGAGTATCTTACATGTGAGTGGAGAAGGAGATACTGGAGATGAAAGGTTTGGAAGGGGTAGAGGGGGCTGAGAACGGCTGTCTTGTTCTTTTGGTAGAAGAAAGCCATTTGGTGAGTAGGTAGTAGTTATTTCTTTTGAAACATACGACGTTTTGCCCTTGGTAATAATTCATTCTTACAAATGCAAACTGCACACCACCGTCATAGATAGATTCCCTTCAGCAAACATAAACTAAAATAGAAATGACACAGAGGAGATGGCACAGGCCTCTCAATGATAAAATGGAAATTTCAGAAAACATTAGCCATATGAAACCTTAACAGATGCCAATTCTTTATTGCATTCTAAGACCGAAAGTTAAGTATTTGTTCATCTTTTTTTCCCAGTTCTTTAAAATCTCAGAGAAATTTTATGCCTTAAATTTCCTCAACAGCTGTCTCACAGAGAGCTTTTCTTTGGTGTTTCAATTAGAAATGAGATCACTGATTTTGCCTCAAGCATTGACAAAAAAGGTTGGAAAACAGATTTTTCTTCAAAACAGATTTTTCTTCAAAAATGTACTTTATCTTTGTATGTTAAGAATTAATACCAAACATTTTCAACTGGGAACAGTCCATATTAATTCCTTTTAATGTTCACTAAATTAGCATAGCTTTTATAAGAATCAGCAGCTAATATCTTCCTGCTGTGTCCACTGGCCTATGCAGCAATAGAAATGAAAATTATTTAAGGCATTTAACTATGATGTGGAGTGGATGCTTTTAGAACCTGACCTCACATTCCTCCCCGGAAAGAGGCTAAGGCTGAACCGCCAGTGTTCCAAGTCATTCAGATTCATCAGGCGTATCACGACCGTCAGAGCCTGTCCCTTATCACATACAATTTACGTCAGGATACAAATCCTCTTCTTCTGATGGAGGTGTAAATGCTTTGGACCGCATCCTGCAGCCTTCAAAAAGCCAAATGACCATTTACCCCACGGAGAGTTGGATCTCCATAGACTTCCAAAGGAGAATTCTCTGCATCTGGGAAGCCAGCTACAGGATTCCAGTTCTGAGGAACAGCTCATGTCGGTGTTGATCCATGTCAGAACACCGTCTCCCAAACCCTCAGTCCTTATTCCTTGTGTTACATGAGAGAGACAGCCATCTTTGATACTCCAGAGACGTTCCCAGGAGGATTATGAACTGGTCAGCACTTGCTCCCTCTCTTTCTCATGGTACATGGAATGACTTCAAAAAGAGATCAACTTTATGTATTAAGACATAAAGAGCTACTGTTTTTTGTAGCGGAGCCAAATGCAGTTCTCACTCTAAGTGGAGAGGACGCATCTTTCTGAAAAAGACTCAAGTCGTGTGCTGATTTCACTCGGGTCTCTTCTTCCTTGAAACCTCCTGTGTAATTAATTGTGCTCAGGCCTGGCTCTGTCTGGAGAGTCAGCCTGATTTACAAAAGGGTCAGAATGAATTAAAGATCAAAGAATGGGCCATTTATAAAGCAACCTATGTCATTTTGCGATGCCTGTTACATACACATTCCCAAGCAGTGGTCAATTTTAATTTGATTTTAACATTCTCTTGTTTACAGTACTTTGTAAAAAATTTAAATCTTTACCCTTGCCCTCTCCCCCAACCTTAGGGGGAATGTATTTAAATTCATAGTTATTTTTGCACTTATAACCTCCCCTAAACCCAGTGTGATACATCTCATCTGGCTTATATTAATTCATTTTTATTGTGTAAATGATTGTTCTCAAGATTGTGATTTATATACCTTTTACCAAAGGGCAATAAGAAGATAGTGCTAAACAAAGCAAGCTGTTAGCCATTGACCCTCACCGAGTGGACCTAGTTTCTATGAAGAGATCAATGGAAGCAGGAGTAATGGAATAAGAAAAAGACAATTGCAGTACTCATCTAATAAAGTCATAGATGGAACTTAATCAGTGCTCCATGAACTGAATGAAGCCCTTGTAGGAGTTTTATATTCTATTTTATTTAGGTTCCCAGAAATAATATATTGAGCTCTCTCATGCATATGATACTAAGCTAATCCCAGCCACAAAGGAATATGTTGTGGGAACACCCAGCAGTTTATCCCCTAATTCACTTATCTACCTTCATTTGAAAATTCTTAAAATTCCCCAGTCCCAGTATGGGGCCCTCCTATTGTAGGTCTGCCCTACTGAATATGCCTGATGAACTCAGCCAGGTATAGAAATTGCAGCTAGAAATTAACATCATTGTCGTTGACAGTGATGTGTCTGCCATATTTAGTGTTCTGTTGGGTGTTGTGAGGGTGCTGGGTTAGTGTTGTAAGGATGCTGAAAGTCAGTCCCTGCCTTCAAACTACCTATTAATAGCAGGACCAGAGGAGCACACAGTTCAGAGAGTGAGGTATTCTAACTCTTCATCATACAATGGCTTCTGTATCACACAATAAAAAAATGAAAGAAAACATATAAACCAACAGCATATTTATTCTGAAAGCACAAATGTTTTCCAGCTTTACAATCCCAAGAGTTTCTCCAGATAATTATAAATACTCCATCTTTATTAGTATGAGCAGGGGATAAATTACTTCTTGCAATCCAGACATTGCTCCAGAGAGACATACTGGGAATTTCCAGTTTACATAACAGTTTTCCAGAAGTTTACTTTCACATCATTTATTTTGAACTTGGGCTGCAGTTCCCCAGAGAAAAAGTGATATGGAAGAATAATAACTAACATTTTAATAAGCCTTTTTTGTTTACTGAGCACTTTGGAGAAAATGATGAAGCACAAGGTTTCCGAGCCAACCAGCCCTTTCACCTCCAGGTTCTGCCCTTAAGACAAATTACTTGACCTCACTAACCTATGGGGAATTTTTAAGTGGGCTTAATACTACCAACTGCCCAGAGTTGTTGTAAATGGGTGCTTCCAGTGCCAGGTCCATCATGCGTGCTGTCCCTCATCTCCCACCCCTACCGTGGCTTTGTGAGTAGGAGCAGGGCGAGGAGCAGCTGCTGAGGCCAGCCTTCTCAGCTGGTCTTGCAGCTCACCCTCCATCTCCAGTTCCCCATCTCCTCACATGCCACTGCTGTTCCCTTGCCAGGTACTTGCAGTGGGAACAGGTGAAGACGAAAATCCCCTGTACTAAGTAGAACGTTATCTCCATTTTTGAAAGACCCATCTTGTACAGTAACCAGGATTGCCATGGTTGCTCTCTTCTGCTGTGGAACATGTATTGAGCTCACACTATGAACCAGGCACTGTGCTTGTTTATTCCTCATAGTGACCCCACAGTTAGTAGCTGGCGGAGTTGGCTTCCAAGCCAGTACCATCCCACTGTGAGTCTAGCCTTTTTCTCCTATACCACACTGCCACTTGGCTGGTTACTCTTTCCAAGGCTGTTTTAATCTTGTGGCAGGAGAGATTACTGAACTGGAAAGTAGATTGGGTTCTACATCTCTCTTTATTTATCCCTGTCAAATCTCAATCTTTGCCCCCATCCAATTATCTGTAAAACTCTTCTTGTTAAAAGCTGTGCCCAAACCATTAGGGTGGGGTGGGGGGCGGAAGACTCTTGGTTTTCTGTAGTGTAGGAGGGGAATCCACTGAGTTAGCATTTACATATTCCCATCCTGGGCTGCCACCATCTTCTCATCTTTGCACCATTTCACCCTAAATAGAATCAAGTTTGAAGTCAGATATTCTTAAATATATTCTCAAATATGTAAACATTTAAAACTTTGATGATTCAGATCCTAAAGGCCCTGGATGCTATGGCTGCAAGAAGGCATAAGAGTGAAGAAAATCCACAGATTTTTATTTTTTTTTTTTTTATCACACTGCAGGTCAGGGTCCTTTTATGTTGACATGCCCAATGTAGTGAAAAGAGCCAGGGACAGACAGAGATCTAACCTGGCTCTGCAGGTAGCTTGCTCTGTGACCTTGAGCAAGTTACTTAAAATCCATTTCCCCATTTGTAAATGTTCTGTGACAGGTGCACTGAGCTCATTTCATTAAGTGTTGAAACCTTGAGAATTGAAGGAGGGGTAAGAGCAGGGAGTGTCTTAGACTTTTTGAATTGAGGGTGTGGTGGGAGGGGTGTGACGGTAGTTGTGCAAAACCTTATGACTCGAACAATATGATGCTCAAAGTGGTGTACTTGCCACTAGAGCTGTCTAGAACTCTTAACCTAACTTTTCAACCTTTGCGCAGTATTTCCAAGAGATTCAGTTCAGTTTCATTTTCTTATTTTATTTTAAGAAAAAGGACAGCAGAAAAAATGGGGAAACTAGAAAAGTGATACATTTTTATAACAAATAACTTTTAAGTAATTTCCAAAAGCTGTGGGCAATCCTGCCTTTCAGGTACCTCGCATTCTCTTTGCCTTTTTCTCTCTGTGAAAATGAACTTTGGTAAAAATAACTTAATGAGGACTGAGAAAATGACTTAGAATTGTGCATTTCATCATCTGAGAATCCAGATGTCACATCCATTTAACTCAAGTATATTTTTAAAAATTACCATTTGCACAGAAATCAAGTCAGACACTTGAAGATTCAACATGACTGTTTTTGCTCTCCTTCCTCCAACCCCTCAGATTCCCTGCATATTCTACTCCTCACCCAGTGCAGAATGAGGGAGAGTGGAAACCCTAGCAAAGTTCTTCATTGCAATATATGCTAGTAGCCAAATCACTAGAATTCTGTTCATTTCTTCTGAAGTGCTACAGCAATAATTTCTTGAACTGTCACTACTAAAGGTATCTCAGCAGCTTTTGAGCACTTGCGTTAGCAAACTTGGTGGTTCTTTTTTTTTGGGGGAGGAAGATTAGCCCTGAGCTAACATTGCCGCCAATCTTCCTCTTTTTGCTGCGGAAGACTGGCCCTGAGCACACATCAGTCCCCATCTTCCTCTACTTTATCTGTGGGACAACGGCCACAGCATGGCTTGATAAGTGGCACATAGGTCTGTGCCCGGGATCCAAACCAGCAAAACTCAGGCCGCCAAAGCAGAGCACCCAAACTTAACCCCTACACCACCAGGCCGGCCCCTCATGGTTCTTTTTAATGCCCGAATGAGTAGGCTTGACCCCATGGAGAAAGTTAGAACCAATGCAGTATGGTTTGGGCTTTCTCACCCTGGCTTCTTTGAAGACGGGTTCTCAGGAGCCATTCCTTAATCCTGGGGCCAGGGAATCCTCAAATCCTCACATCAGATACAGGGTGTGATATGATGTCTATAGCAGCAGAGCCATTACATACAGCTACTTGCTGATGGCAAACCAAGCTTAAAATACCTTAAAACACAACTGAGGCTCTGGCCGTCGCAAGCCCAGGCTGGCCCAGAACAGGGGAGCAGGACCTGTGAGGTTGGCCACACAGGTCACCCCAATCCAGGTGCACAGGCAGCTGAATGTTGATGATAAACATTCCAGGAATGGGATGGATTTTGCCACAGCTAGGAAATAAGAAAGAGATAGTAAAGGCAGGGGGATCAGAAAGGGGCATTTGGGGATTCAGAATGAGAGTGCTTGGAGGATGGTTGGAGAGCTGGAGGTGGTTTTTATGGGTTCTGTTCCTGGGCCAGTTCCAATAAGTGAACGCAGGAACGCATGTGCTGGACAGTCTACCCCAACCACACGGCATCTGGACCTTGACCGTGCTGGTGAATCCCAGCAGTGGCGTGGCTGCTTTGAAGACGCCGAAATTACGTTCCACAGGACCCCACAGAGTTCTTTGTTGTTGGAATCTTTGATGCTTTGCGCTGATTAAGCATATAGAAGCCCTTCTCTTTATGCTTTTTGGTTCCCAAGAAAGTGTTTCTTGCTCTGTCTTTTCATGGATTTAAGTGTAATCACTTTCCTGGATAATTAGAGAAGACGTGGGAAGGAATTTAGGACTTCTCTGCTGAAGCTCCCACATCTAATGATGCTTGCTAACAGAGTTAAAGCTTTTTTATCTTTTTCAACTTTTTGAAGTAAAATTGAAAGCATCTTCATTTCCTATTATTGCTTTGAATTTCTGAAAGCTTGATTTTGAAGATTAAATCCCTATGGATAAAAAAGTTTTGAGAGTTTTGTTTTTTAGTTCTAAAAGGTTTCAAGTTAGGAGCATAGCTTTGCCTATTCATGGAATTGCTCCTGTTTTAGCTGCTTGTTATAGTGCCACCTTCTGTTGAAGTCTCTTTTGAGAGCCATTGGTCACTAGCTGACGGGAATAAAGGAAAATATTTTGGATGTAAAATTCAGCTAAACAGGAAAACCTTTCAGTAAGATAGAGTAAGATTTTAGCTAACTGCTAGCTGCTTACTTCTTTTTCATAAATTAAAATTTAAACTCTTGGGCTGGTGCAGCGGCATAGTGGTTAAGTTCGTAGGTTCTGCTTCAGCGGCCGGGGGTTCCCAGCTGGGATCCTGGGTAAGGACATGGCACCGCTTGGCAAAAGCCATGCCGTAGTAGGCGTCCTAGTATAAAGTAGAGGAAGATGGGCACGGATGTTAGCTCAGGGCCAGTCTTCCTCAGCAAAAAGAGGAGGATTGGCAGCAGATGTTAGCTCAGGGCTAATCTTCCTCAAAAAAAAAAAAAAAACTAAACTCTTGCTGGAAAATACTTGGGGAACTGCATTACCATAAAATTAATAATTTTTATTACTTATTTGCCTACATGTTAATGAGAGATGTCATTTGCCTGTGTTTTAGAAATGGCACGAAATATCAGTATGTAATCGAGTTTTATATATAATTTGCGACTCAAGGTTTAACAACTAAAATTTTGGGTAGAGCAAATTTTGTATTTTTTTAGGGAACAAATGCAGAAATTAAAGTGGAACCCCCCCCCCAAAATCAGCCTGTAATATTTATTGAATGCAGAGTTGACAGCACAGCAATAGGTAAATTGGACTAAACGAAATCTGCCCCCCAAAAACTTAAATCGAGTGTTTTTTCCTTTTAGCTTTCTCATTTTGATAGAATACTTTTTTCCAAAAATTGGCAACCAATGAGAGGACTAAAAAATTCATGTCCACAAAGTTTTTCTGTTAATATTTCTGGTTCTATGCAAATGAAATGTGGCTCCTGGAAATCAGACAAAATTTCCGTCACGATTTGTAAACCGGTTTGGATCATCTTAGGTAAAACCTGAATCAGGCGTCGAGATTGCTGGTCGTACTTAGTGGACGCGGCCCCGCGGCTGAGGATGGAGCCCAGGCTGCCCATGCAGGCTGGTGGCGCGCGCCCAAGGCCGCGGGGACCGTCTGCTGCCGGCATCCCCGGGCGCCCCTCACTGCCCCTGAGCCTGCCTCCCGGTGCCCTCTCTGAAGGTGTCGCTTCTCTCTCCCTGCAGGGACCCTCTGAAACTCCAGCAGCTCCAGAACCAGGTCCGCCGCGAGCAGGAGGCCGCCCCTCGCAGCGCGCCGCCCTCGCCGCCCTTCCCGCCGCCGCCCGCCCTGCCCGAGCTCACGGCCTGCGCGGCGCCCGCCGCCCCGGAGCCCATGAGCGCGCTCGCCTCCCGCTCGGCGCCCGCCATGCAGTCGTCCGGCTCCTTCAACTACGCGCGCCCCAAGCAGTTCATCGCCGCGCAGAACCTGGGCCCCGCGTCGGGCCACGGCACGCCCGCCTCCAGCCCCAGCTCGTCCAGCCTGCCGTCGCCCCTGTCGCCCACGCTGAAGCCCTTCGGCCGGCCGGCCGCGCCACCCTTCGCGCAGCCCTTCGGCGCCGAGGCCGAGGCCGCCTGGTACCCGGGCTCGCCCTCCCCGCCGCCACCGCCGCCGCCGGTCTTCAGCCCCACCACGGCCTTCCCGGTGCCCGACGTGTTCCCGCTGCCGCCGCCGCCGCCACCGCCACTCCCGGGCCCCGCCTCGCCCGCCGCCCGCTTCGGGCCCGGTCAGACGCCCGCGGCCTTCCTCAGCGCCCTGCTCCCCTCGCAGCCCGCGCCGGCGGCCGTCAACGCCCTGGGCCTGCCCAAGGGCGTCACCCCCGTGTGAGTGCCGCCACCCGCCCGCGGTGGCACTGCCGCCCCGCGCGGCCCTCCCGAAATGTGCCCAGAAACCTCCCACCCGGGGGTACCACTGTCCCATTTTTACATCCTTCCCTCCATCCAGTGTTTAGATTTTTCTCGCAGGTGCTTCACCAGGCTGTTCTTGCATAGCTCCCTTACCCTTACCTAGATCGACACCTTTTCTTCTGCGTTCAGCAGTAGGATTGTGCTCAGGAAGTGCCCAGTGCTCTTAATGATGATGACGATAGTGGCCTTGGCTACCATTTGCTGAGCGCCGTGCTAAGCAGTTCACATAGGTTATCTCACTGGATACATTCCAAAGAGGTGTCATTGCTCCATTTACAACTGAGGCTTCCAGTAGCTAAGTAATTTGCGCAGGGTAACAGAGCCACCAAACTGAGGTTTGAATCCATGTCTGTCTGACTCCAAATCCATGCTCTTACCACCAAACTGCGTATCCTAGTATTTCAGATCACCATTACAATAGCTCTGGAGGGGCTTGGGTACTAGGTATACACTTAAGTGTTTTTGAAATATCTAAATTAACAAAATTAAGAAGGAAGCCTTTACATATATGTAGTAATTGAATGGAAGGGGGAAAAACATGTAAATGTCTTTATGCTGTTGCGGATAAGTGAGGGCATGTGCAACCTAGTGGAAAAATGATGGCGTCCCTGGCCAACAGTGGGCTCCTCTGTCTCGGGTCCTCTATTTGCAGATTCTCTAATACCCATCCTTCCATAGTCACGATGATGCGGCAGCCCTCTGAAATCTTTAGATAGAAAATGTATGAAGAGAACTAACATGTCATCTACAAAAGTACAGTAAAGCCTTCGAAAGAAATATATCATACAGGTGTTTGGCACGTTTTGTGGAGGAGGAAAAGCTAGCACATATGCATTTTACTGAAAAGTTCCAAAAAGTTCCTAGCAAAGGTCAGGCCAGTTCCCTTATCTCGAGTCTTCCCGTTGCAATCCTACTTCAGGGTTTGCCAGAATCCCAGTATTGTTCAGAGAGAAAAGAAGGAACCCTACTAATGAATAAAAAGGGAAGAGCTTAGAAGTCGGGTTGTTTTCATTCATAATGAAAGTTTTCCATTCTGGGAGGTAGGTACTAATGCCACCTTAAAGATGTGTGACTTTGACAAGGTGTATTGGGGAGCTTCAGTTAGTCTTGTTTTGTTAGCCAGTTTCTAAATGTTGATTACATGATGAAGTCTGGCTTCTTCTCAAATCCTTATTGGGAAAATCTAAGTCAAATGAGTGCGTACATAAGTAAGTCAAATCAAGGAGAGGAATCTCTAGTAATGATTGGCCTTCTACTGAGAGTTGAGGCAGTCAACCTGCCTGAGAAACCCTTTGTCTTCCTTCCCTACTTTTCTGTTTGAACTTGTATTTGGCTGCTAGGAAATGAAGTAGTTATCTTGCTACAAAGAAGCGAACTGTTAGAGAGATTTAAGAAGTAGGGTTTTTTGCATGACAGTTTTGTCCGCTCTCACTGTGAAATAGTACCAAATCCTGCTCCCCAGGAAAATAAGTATAAGTAATAATAGAAATAGTATAAATACTATATAAATAATCTGTCTAATATTTCTCATATAGAATTTGATCAAAGATTAGTCTATCAGAGGCATTGGGTAGTCACGTCCTTTATCATCTAAGTGAAAATGCACTGCTTCATTCTGATCTTTCACTTTGAAATTCTCTTAAGGAGAAAAGCAGTTTTAAGGGCTTACTTCAAGTAACAGAAGTACTTGCTTCGTATCCATATCTATCACAGCTACTCATTTATAGAGTCAAAATACTTTAGAATTGTTATCACAATAGTCCAGTAGCTCTGGCCATTTCTTAAAATTTAATGGAGAGGTCATGCTGATTTCTGTGGCTATGGAAAACTATACCCAAAGATAGTTAGGTGCTGTGACACCAAAGATAAGTGGCAATACAACACTGCAGATTTTTAGCTCTGTGCCAGCCTAAGCCATTATAATATGGCTACCCTTTTGTCTTCAAGGAATTTTCCTGTTGCTAAATCACACACACTTGAAGAATTCATCCTTTTGGTTTGATACATGTGAGTTTTGAAACATTTTTTTCTCTGTATATTGTGGGATCCCTCATTTGCATTCTGAATTAAAAGGAAAAGATAGCTCTTTATCCATAATAATAACCCAAATAATTTGCCAAAGACTGTGTGTCCCTCTTAGGGCTGCCATGACTAATTGGCATCCTTGAACTTGTAGGAACTGCCAAAGTATTGTCAAATGAATCCTAAATTATTTTCGTGTGTATTTCATTGGGAGCTTGTGGTGATTATGACAGCAAATTCAGTTTCACTTACATGTTTTACTTCTCTGGTTAGCTGGTTTTGCCATATATGTCAAGTGCCAGTAAATAGGTGGATAATACATGACTCAGTGAAGTAGAAATACATTAGGTTTTTTTTTTTTTTTTTGCCTGCCTTGCTATACCAAAATCTTGAATATAAATTTCAGATATCTCAGTTTTCTTAGTCATCAATCGCATACTAGCTGTTTTACTCTGTTTGTAGGTTTAGCATTGTCCTTGTTTTAATCTGGAGAAGAATAGGTTGGTTATATACTAAATTTCTAAATAGTCTGTCGAGATAAATTTCTGTTTCTCATATGTCTGGGTAGCAGAGGTCAAGGCAAGGAACAAAGGCTATCAAGGCCAGTGATAAACCACAAAGTCAAGAAGGCACATGACAGTGGGCCTCTCTCAGACTCGCAGCAACAGTATTTGGTTGTTGGTTGATTGTGGTTTGGGGCACTTCTGCACATCCAGTTCCTCTAGCACCTTTCTTTCTTCAGACGGCTGCACTGTTCCCTGAGGCTCCTGGGGTCACTAGCAGAGAAAATATCGCCCTTCTCAAAGCTGTTGACAGACACGAATGTTAAGTTAACTAAATCTTTCAGATGGAGGCAGTGAGGAGAACATGCCTTAGAAAGAAACTCGTTTGCACTTTTATAAAATTAATGTGTTCTACTCCCCTTGCAATAGCTGATAGTTATACAGCTTCCGCTGCTCTGACTGTGTTCCTGTACACAGTAAATCAGCCCTGAGAGATGGTGGGAATCCAGGGGATTTGGGAAGGCCACCTGGAGATAGTGCAGTATTTCTGTCCCTGCTGGTCTCTGAGCAGCTGTACCAGGTCTGAGGGTGAGTCAGATCAGATCCATCCCTGAGAACCAGATGGGCACCGTATCTTTTGCCTACCTTCACGTTCCTGGAGTCTGTTCTCATAAGGGAGTGCCACATAGCACAGTGCTACAGTGTTTTATACTCTTAATAGCCTCTTTTGTATAAGTAGGGCTTTGGTTTGAAATGTTACTTTGTGTTTGTCAAAGGTAAGAGCATGTGTCAATAAGAGCTTTTATACAGATGTCTTAATGAGAGCTTTTATTCTATAGCACTCAGCTCTTTACAGACATTATGTCATTGTCCCTCGCTTTCTCCCTGATTTATAAGAAACGGGTAGGTGAGGACACTGCCATCATTCTACACTCGAGGTGAGAGGCAGCACGTGGTGAAGGGATTTCCCTGGGTTCTGGAGTGAGCCTAAGGAAGGAGGGCATAGTATGACTTAGCCTTGGGTGTGTATTGCCCAGGTGATGTCTAATAAATCTGATGTCTGATATAGCTTAGTCAAAGAAAACTGCTGCAGACCAACAAAACAAAATCCCCCGAGTCTTAAGGAAAAGTTGAGAATAGATGTAGTTGTACTTTAGACAGTGTTCAAGTCAGTACCGTGGTTAGACAGTAACTAATAGAAAAGACAAGCTGCATTGGACTTGGCAGACATTATCCCATTGTCCCCACCTTCCCCCTGCCTTGCAGGATACAGGAAGGTGGGGGCCTTGTCCTTCCCCTTAGAGGCAGACGCCTGAGGGCTTTCCCGGGTCTGGTTATTGGGCTCGTTAGGGTCCAGTATCTTCACACAAAGTTACATCCAGTCCTGGGCAAGTATTTTGCAGCAGATTGTAGAAGTCTCCTCGGTCTGCTGTGACTGGTGATGATTCTGGTGAAGTGTCCCTACCCCAGGAGCAGTTCAGGACCAGAGGTGCTCGGTCCTGGAGGGCTCTGTCCCGAGCTGTAGAGAGTGAACGAGCAGGTACACCGCGTGCACAGTTGTGAGTTTATTTTTTAGACAACCTAAAAAGTAATATGAAGAGAATGTAATATTGGTATAACGTTATCTATTTTCCTTTAAATATGAGCTTAAGGTACTCACTTGTACTCTAATAGCTTTGGCTTCATAATAAAGTAGAAAAAATAGAATTAATGTACAAAAACTGTATATCTTGGGCTCTTTTATGTATTAATTCATATATTACATTCTTGAATATGAGGGATACCTAACTGTCAACACATTGATGACTTTGCTTACTCTGGAATTTTGTGGAATTTAGTTACCATTAGATTTCACTGAATATGAAAAAAGGAGACTAAGAGGACCTCTAGCAGTTTAAAAAAGTTGGTTTTTTTTATTGTCTCTGGTTGCTAGACAGGCACATGACATCTTAAGTCAGTGGTGTCCTGGAGAGTTGAGTTTCTGAAACACTCTCACAGAATTGACCTAGACTGTGTATCAAGGGAAAGATGCTGTCAAGATTATTCCGTAGCCAAGGGAAAAAAAAGAAAGTCCTGGGATTTGGGGTGGTGGTCTGAAGATTTTACCTTCCAGATGCTCATGTGTATGTCTGAGATGTCTTTGCCCCCAGCCACATGAATATTACTTTAAAATGGTGAGTGACTTACTGTTGAAGCTAGAGTAAACAGATCAGTAATGTTTTTCGCACAGTTGGGCTGAGCGTGTATACATGAAGTACTTAGTGTGGGCGCCTTCATGAACTGTTTACTGGTGAAGGTTTCCCTCTGAGTATGAGTTTTTGTGAAGAGTTCTGGTTTGGTAACAGATTACCTTGAATAAGCATTTTATTTTTTTTAATTGTACAGACCATCACGAAGGGAGATTCTCTCTGTCACCAGAGACTTTATTTCCTAGCAAGTTGTTGCTCTTCATTTATCAACAGTAGGTGCCATTTGGGGGAGCAAACTACAGCCATTTTACGTTAAACTCCAACACAGAATTAGTTTTATAGGGAAATAAACTCAGTTGCCAAAACTTTGCTTCAAAAACTTAGAACTGCTTTTCTTTCTTTGTACCTCCCCTTTCCAAACACTCCATTTTGGTTCTAACTCTTAACTCTATCTTCAAGTTTTAACAAAATTCCCTAAAGTGTTTTCTGAATTATGGTAGTCCAAATTAGATACTCTGTGAAAAGAAGAAAAGGTTGCATATTACAGTAAGTGTGAGAAATACTGTGTCCGGTACCTCTTTCCTCCAATTCGCAATGCCCTGTTGGCCCTACCCAGCTCGTTCTGGCCCTAGGCCCTTGGCACTGCCTCGCTTTCCCTGTAGGCCTTTACACAGCCGGCACCTTTCTCTCACTGGGGCCTCCGCTGCGGTGGCAGCTCCTCAGGCCTCTGGTTGACCCCCACTGTCTAACATGTCATCTCCTCACATTCCCGTCACTTCATAGCGCTTCCCACCTCCTGAAATGGCCTTCCTTCCATCATTTTTTTCCCTCTCTCTCCTGCCATCCCCTCTGTAGAATATAATTTTTGTAAGTATAGTGACTTAGTTTTGTTCAGTACTGTATTCCTAGCACCTAGAACAGAGTTGAGCACTGAAAAGCAATCGATGAAAGTTATTTGCATGTTCTTAGAAACTGTGATCAAGAATTCTTGGCATCTTTTTAAACTCCTTCCCCTCCTTCACTGTTTTCCTCAGCCAGTCTCATCTGTGTGATTCACCTCCATGCTGGATGGTTTCTGTCGGCCTCTGCAGATCCACTCTTACTATGCCAGGCACTGATCTAAGAAGTGCTTAACATATATTAGCTCATGCAGTTTTCCCAGTAATCCTCTGAGACACATGCTATTAATACCCACATCTTACACTTTACAGAGGAGAAACTGAGGCACGTGGCCATTAGGTAACTAGCCCAAGTCGCACAACTTTGCTGTGGTAAAAAAGAGATTCTTACTTGCATGCCTTTATTCATGCTGACTCTGAATTCCTTCCTCTCCCCGCTCTGCTTGTGTACCAGATAGTCTTTCCTTCCTCATCCTCACCACCTTTCAAGACGTCACTTAGACACCTCCTCTTCCGTGAAGCCTTCTGCAGTCATTTTAGCCAGCATTCTTTTCTATTTCTCTGTTACTCCCCTTGCACCTAGAATTGCCACCACATAGTTTGTTCTTTAACTTATTCCCCAACTTGATTATTAACCTCTTGTAATCAGGACCATCCTTTAGGATTTGGCTGTCTTCTCCATATCACATAGAATAGTGTTGAGACTACAGTGATGAGGCTGTTGTTTTATTATTATGTTTTTCCATCTTTATGCATAGAATTTCTAATACATGGTCGAATTCCAAGATGTCGTCAGGTGATACAATCACTCACCTTACAAACCAACTGTTGTGTCCTAGGCTGACAGAATCAATATAGGTGTATTCGCCTAGCACTCTGCCTTGCTAGATGTTCAGTGTTTGTGGATTGACTATTAGACATTTAAAATTCTTTCAATTGATTGATTTTTATTTCAGTGTTACTTGTTCACAACCAAGAAAATATGTGTACCTTAAATTCTGTAAGTAAAGGAAAATAATGTCTTAAAAACAGAGGGAAACAGGGATGAAGTAAACACCCTTCTAATACTGGCGATCTTGATATGTAGGGAATGGGCTTGTTAAACAAAATATAGAATGTTCAGGGTTTTTATTTGGGTCAAAGAGTAATTTTAATTTTACTCTTTGAAATGATAAAATACCTGGGTGGCAGGAACCCAAACCAAGGTGAATGGCTTCTCTATGAAATGTCCCAGAGCAGTTGTTCTGAGCTCCCTTGAAGAGTCAAGTATATTGAGAAATGCGTTTTAAGCAAGAGGACTTATTCTGCGGTGAATAGTCAGGTGTTCGCTTGCTCAAGAGGACTTGCGTCCGTCTTTCATGAAAACAGTTCTCTGCTTCTCTGGTTCAGGCGGTCTGTTCTGCCCTTGATGGTTGCCTTTTGCTCCTTTCTTTCTCATCTGTGCAGAGAACACAGCTCTCAGTGTAGTCTGCCTGCAGAAACACGGTGAAGCTTCTGTCATCCCAGGCTGCCCCTCATCACACAGTGTGCAGTGGGTTTATGTTGTCAAGTGTAAAGTAATTGCGTGCTCCCAATAACACCTGATGTTACAGAGCACACGCTGTCTTCAATCTTACCTTTCAGGTGATTTCAAAACCTAGTTCTTCTAGTTCTCAGATGTCAGGCTGTAGTCAAAAGCAGCATAGAATTTTATTTCCCAAATTGTGTAATTTTTACTTGTTCTGAGCCTGACTTTTTACGTGTGGTTTGATTTCAGATGGCTCTGGCACAGATTTTCTTTCCTGAAGAGGGACGGTAGAGGGAGGTCAGAAGTGGAAATAGCACATGCATTGGCTCAGTCCATGCACGATATCGGGGGGCTGCTATTTGACAGGCGTGTGATTAACAAAAGAGGCATGGTTGGGGAGAGACAGCTAAAAAGAACATGTAATAATAAAATGTGATAAGTGCTATAAAGAAAACAAACATGGTACAACAGCTAATGGGATAAACCTAGTCAGGGTCGTCCCTTCTGAAGAGACATTAAACTGAAGGCTGATGGCATTGCCCCAAGAAAAAGAGTAAGGGAGAGAGGCTCAAGGCTCAGGAAAGCTGGCAAACCATGCACATTTTTGTTAAAGGATTGCATGGTACTGAAAACTGAGGTTCTAAGTCAGACTTCCCACGGCTCTTGCTGTTAATATGCCTCAGTACACTGCCCAGCTCCCTAAAAATCAAAATCAATTCCTAGTGAGTAGGATACAACTTAAAGTTAGACCAACCACTTCCTGATAATACAAACACAAAATATCACAATATTTTGTTTCTTTAATACTAGTATCTAATATCATCCTTTTGAACTTCAGGGGCAAATGACTAGTAAGGAAAAACCTGGAAAGGCTATCAGTTAGGGTATTTCCCACTATAGGTATGAGAAGACTCAACTAGCAGTAGATCAACTGCATGGGGTTTACTGACTTATGTAACAAGTGTGGGGTCAGGCGGTTCCAGGGTAGGTTAACACAGTGTCCCCAAAACAATCCAGGACCCAGGTTCTCCATCTTCCCGAGCTGTCATCACTGGCGTGTTATGGGTTCTCCCCTCGTGGTCAGCAGTTGGGGGCATGACATTGTTGATGCAGCGGTAGCCAGTGAAAGGAGAAGGGCGTTTCCTCCTGTGTGTTTCTTTAGAGCTGGGAAATTCTTATTTAGCTAGGGTACCTCACCCTCTCTCTGCCACCTCCATTCCCCCAATCTCACTGGCCAGGGCTACCAAACATGCCTCTGGCTCAACTAATCCCTGCCCAGGGGATTGAAACCATGCAAATTGACTCAAATCAGTCACCCCTGAGTTTGGGGAGGGGTGACCTTCTCTAAGCACATTGAAAGTGAACACCCATCAAAATCAGGGGAAGTTCAGCAAGGGAGCAAAAGGGAGTGGATGGGAAGAAAGAACAGGCACTGGGAAGACCAGGAGCACGGGCCTCCAGTCCACAGTATTACTGATGAGGGCTGGGTGTGGAGCTGTTACAGGATGCTCACATTTCCTACTGCATACTTAAGGACTGTCTTTTCCCAGCACTATGGGGTGAAACGGTGAGAAGCGGAAGGTTTGGTGAACCTCAGTGTTTATTTACATCATTGGCCTTACTGGTGCTTTCCACCATATCAGTGAAGTGATGCCAGGCACACGATGCCTTGACATATTTGCAATAAACCTTTTTCAAACTTAGAAATGTCTTATCATAAGATACCATAAGATAAATAAGGAAGTAGGCACAATGTATATGTATAGTTTAAAGAAGAATAATAAAACCAAGGCCTTACCTGTTTCTAGCTCCTTTGAAGCTCCCTGTGTGACCCTCCCCAGTTGCATCCACTACTCTGCCCAAGAGGTAACCACTGCCTGGAATCACTCTCTGAATCACTCTGGGTGAATCATTCTCTGACCATTCTCTTTATAGTCTGTATATGTAGGTTTCCCTAAATTTGTTTCTGAAACTTTTGTACATATCAGACTCACCTAAAAGGCTTATTAAAACATAGATTGCTGGACCCTAACCCTGAGTTTCAGATTCAGTCGGTCTGGAGTGAAGCCAAACATCTGCATTTCTAACAGTTTCTCAGGTACTGCTGATGCTGCTGGCCCAGGGACCCCCACTTTGAGAACCACTGCCCTGGCAGTACTGGTTAGCTTTTGCCAGTTTATAAATGGAAGCATCCTGTATGTATTCTTATGTAGCTTGCTTTTTCTAAAACTCGACATTATGTTTTTGAAATTTGGTGTGGCGATAGGGGTCGCTATGGGTCATTCATTTTCACCACTGTAGAGTATTCTGTTTCTCCTTCATCTTTACCCATAGCCCCCTGAGGGAAAAGGAAGAAAAACAGGAAACAGATGCTAAGGCGCCAACAAAAGTAATTCCCCACCCATCAAGCATCCAGCACCAATGCCCCCTGGCTCACAGGGCTCAGGGTGCTGTTGTGCCCTTGGAAAGAAAGGTTCTGAGGTGTCGCCTCTCGTAAGAGCCTCGGCTGTCCAGGAGGTTTAGGAGGCCTGGGGTATAGCAGCAGGACCTGCAGACTACTCAGGGCCTTCTGGTATAAAGTAGACCTTGTCTCACAGTACATTGGCCTACCCTAATCGAATTAGGACAGAAGAGGATGGAACGGAAGGGAACAAACTTAATATTTGCTTAGACTGGGCTAGGCACTGTTGTTGAATAAATTGATTACAAAGGGTCAGAAGGACTAAATTTCTGAAAGTATGAAAGAAATATATTTCTTTCAAATCCTCTAAACAATCATATGTAGTATGTATTTTTATACCTGTTTATAAGAAATGTTAAGAAACTTGCCCAAAGTCATAAACCTAATACAAGACAGAGCCAGATCTTAAATCCAGGTCTGAATTACAATCAGCTCATGCTTTCACTTTACGTTGCTGCCTCCCTAGGACTATGACACCTTCCCTATCCTTGGCAATTTATCTAACCACTGAGACACCTGCCCTAAGGTGTTTGAATTTGCTCTGAAAACTGGTTCCAATTAGTGTTACCTGAACACCGAAAGTAGATTTCATGGTTCTTTCCATATTAGTTGGAATAGATGTAGCATAAAAAGAGTGGGGTGACACATTGACACCCTGTATTCTTTGTTGGGCTTGAATGTTTAACTTGGATTTATATGCCTGACAACTGACTACACCGCCTTGTGCTTTTGTCCTGCAGGGGATTTCCAAAGAAGTCCAATAGAACTGCTAGAATAGCCTCTGATGAGGAGATTCAAGGCACAAAGGATGCTGTCATTCAAGACCTGGAACGAAAACTGCGCTTCAAGGAGGACCTCCTGAACAACGGCCAGCCGGTACTGAGAGAGATGTAGGGCCTGGAATAATAGCAAGCACATCAAAGAGCTCTTCCCTAGCTTCACTAAGACTTAGGTTTTTAAGACTGTCCACAAATTGATTTTAGTATCCCTGGATCTCAACAGTCCTGTTAGTATTATGACTTGAATCTGGGGAAAGGCAGAAGGTGGATGGCTTCCTTCTACTCAGCCTTCACTGCTTCCTCCTATTCATGATACCATTCTTGGAGTGAAGACAGCAAGTTGGAGATAAAGGAACAAGGAAGGGCTGATTTTAAGACTGGGAGTAGAACAAATGAGTAACAGTGATGTTATAAAGAAAGAGGAACATGGGATTCCATCCGTGCTGGATGGGGGCTGGGGAGGAGGGAGAGGTGTGCTCTGGAATAATTTGTATCTGACCAGAAGCAGTGAATTGGAATTAAAGCAACAAAAAGAGGATTCTATGGCATGTACTGCTTTTACCCAAAAATATCTTTTTACTAAGGAAACCTTTGCTAAAGTCCAGTTCTATTCTACTAGACTGTTACTGGATATTGATTCAGTAATCTGAAAGACTAATGCCTGTTTTACAATCTTGTTCTAGTTTGTCAGGGCAAGACAACTAGACTCAAGAAAAAATAATTATGTTTTAAGGCTGCAGAATTGTAGAGTAGATAACTAGATCTGGTAAAAAAAAAAAAATGTATATATAGGATGTTTTCTCCATTGGACTTCAATGTTTCCTCATCAGTTGTTAGTTTTTTTTCTACTGACCCTTTTCTTATCACATCAGAGTATTTCAAGAGGATGGGAAAAGAAAGCCTAGCAAATAAGACTTCCCAGGTAAAGGAAAGGAGCCTTTCGTGGCTTTATTATGGAATCATCACCAGAAAAATTTGTCTGTCTCTTAAGTAGAAGAGAAAAAAAGGCCTTTCTGTATAAAATCTTCCTCTCAAACACCTTTTTCAGAGTTAGAAAGTTCTCTATGTTAATTGTTTTCTAGGAATTTTAATTATCAAGCATTGATAAATAAAAATGTGAGAACAGACCGTGTTTGACTGGTAAGGTGAGGAACAGAGGCAGGCTGTTGAATGCTGATTTTAATTATTAGGGTATCCTAATCTGAGTTCAGAAAGATTAAAATTCTAATGAGATCTTGTGTTAGTTATTCATTTCACCGAGAATAGAAGATTTTCACAAAGGGAAAATATTTTCTCCCTGAAATAAGTGATTGTATGTGCAAATGTACATACTCTGGAAGTTTTCCCTGGCTCTGTCAACTAAGCCTTTGAAAGATTAAAACAAATACTTATGGGAACTTTTTCAAGCCAGGTAGAGGCATCTCTCCAGTTTTTTTTTTTTTCCTCCTTTTTTGGTTAGTTGTTTATTCCTCATGGACTAAGATTCTCTTGGATAAAGTAAGACATTTATAAGCTATTATGTATGTATATTTATATTTATCTGTTTTATATATTTTTATATATAACTATATATCATTTATATTTATCTATCTGTTTAACAGTGAATGACATTCACAGTATGTTCCATAGATTTCCACATCTGAGAGTTTAAAAGGACAAGAAAAGTTAGGCTTCCCTTGGGATCCTCAGACAACTTTTTCCTCATGTTACATATTATTCTGTTACTTATTTTTGGCTTCTGTAGACAGGGCTTATATATGCACATGGCATAGTGGTTTAGAAACAAAACTGAAGTAATTTGGCTTCTAATGGTAGCAGGTGCATTCTGGTGAAGGACTAGATAGCAAATTGATATTTCTGCTTATAAGGAACAGGGTGGAAATTATTCCAGTCCTCCCTTTGACGTTGATACAGTTCTCTAAGAAAATATTAGGAAGGCTTTCAAGAGAGCAGGTATTTAAAACTCTTTGAAAATGGAATTCACTGATTTCTTAACAGACGTGAGAAAATTAATTTAAATAATAACATACTGAACTGAGACAACTCTATGCACCGGTCAGACTCCTACATCTACCCCCTCTTGTCCTCGGCCGCTTCTTTATTAATTGAAATAATTTGAACTTTGGGACTATTTGGCACTTGGCACTTGACTTGTTTCACTTCCCAGTTTCAGCTGGGACTAGAACCAACAATTACTGGAAACTGTAAATTTACCCAACATATTTTCCTGATTAGAGAGTTTCCAATAGAATTTGCATCTATATTCATAAGTTTGGACGTTTCTCTGAAATAATGTCTCTATTTTTTTTTAGATCCTGCCTTGCTAATTATTCTCTATTTTGAATCAAACACTTGTTTGTAAAATGCCCCTCATGGGGCAAATGGTCTTTGAGAGTTCTCCCTAGACCTGTAATTCTAAGGCGTTTTAGAACCAACACTCAAGAGCAGGAATCAGCCCAATAGACAGAATAAAAATGTTGGCATTTCCTTTGTATAAGAAGCGCCTAGCAAAATGGTTTTGGCCAAATCCAAAGTGCTGGTTGCTAGATGCAAAAACATTACCACTTTCTTTGCCTGCTGGGCAAGCAGCCTGCCTCTGAGAAGTATCATGAATTGTGGATGTTGGCTTTGGAAAGTATCTTTCATAGTCCTTTTGCTAATCCAGCCACGTACAGTCATTCTTTGTGGATTATCATATTTGCCTGCGTTCAACTATGTTACATTCCTATGCTAAGGGCCTCGGAAATGCTCTTAGAGGTGAGACTCCCCCCAACAGCAGACAGGACCATCCCTGCCAGCTAGTCTAAAACTTCCTTTGTTAGAGTGTTGGAGCTGACTAGGCTCTTCTGGCTGTGAAAATAACACTTCCTTTAAAAAATATTTTGCTGTTTGAATATCTTTTTTTCTCTATGTTTATCATTAAGGATAAGTATGTGACGTATTTCTATGTGGTTTCCGCCTTGTTGTTTATTATATTCACCTTAAATTTGTGCTCTATCCATTGTTGGCTCTCAAGAATAGTTACCCCATCTCCTCACACTGGATTAGGCCATTAGGACCAGAAGAGGAGGTGAAAGGCAGGATGACTGAAGCCAGGGAAAGAAACAGACTCCTTTTCATACAAGTGTCTGAAGGTGGAGAGAGAATGTTACAGACAACATCAAAACTTGAGAGTTTTTTAAAAATTCTTTTTCATGAGGCAGTATATAATTGTGGTTTTTCTAATTTTGTATTTTTGTGACTTACTCTGTTTAGAGGTTAACATATGAAGAAAGAATGGCTCGTCGATTACTAGGTGCTGAGAGTGCAACTGTCTTTAATATTCAGGAGCCGGAAGAGGAAGCAGCTAATCAGGTAGGATGTTCCCCTGGACTTCTTAGACAGATACCAGTTCTTCTGTCCCCTCTCCCCATCCTCTTACGGACACTAGTCTTGGGATCAATTCTGTGGAAAGCAGAGGGCAGGTCTAAGAAAAGCAGTATTAATGTCATCGATCAACCTCATAGCTAATATTTATTTACTTATTTTTAAGATTGGCACCTGAACTAACATCTGTTGCCAATCTTTTTTTTTTCTTTTTTTTTCTTCTTCTTCTCCCCAAAGACCCCCAGTACATAGTTGTATATTCTAGTTGTGAGTGCCTTTGGTGTGGCATGTGGGATGCTGCCTCAGCACAGCCTGATGAGCGGTGCCATGTCTGCGCCCAGGATCTGAATTGGTGAAACCCTGGGCCACCGAAGCGGAGCACATGAACTTAACCACTCGGCCACAGGACCGGCCCCACAAATATTTATTGAGCACATACTGTGTGCCAGACATTGTGTTAACTGATTGATGGAATTATTTCAGTCAGTGATATCTGTTCTTTTTATCTTCTTATTGATGAGTTTATTCTCCTTTCAAGTATCTTTGTTCTTCCTGTCCTGTGCTTTCATGCAAAATAGTGTTGTGTGGAGAAACACATTTTCACTGAAATTGTTTGAGATAGCTATGAATATTTCCCACTATATTCTTAATATCTAGTCAAAGTAAAATATCTATGTACAGAAAAGGCTATGTCTTTCTTTCCCTTCTCATATATAGTTATAAATCACTAATCAGCAAAACCTAAAACACTGGAATAAAACCCTGCTACCACCAAAAACGTCACTTCATGGATTTGATGTAAGCTGTTTTATAATCTCCACTTCTTCTGTTTGGAGTTTCCCGATGTAGTCTTGAGATTAAATAAAACAAAATAAAAAAGAAAAAGCTATTTAAAAACAGGTTGAAAGGACTGAGTAAACTCTTTCTCATGTCTTGAGAAATAGATCTGCCTTCAAAATCGAAGTTTTCCTGTTAAATATTGCTACCACAAAAATTTCACTTACAGAAAACTAGAAATCTTGCTAGATTCATATTATTTCTATTATTAGTCTTCACTTCTTTTTTTCTACCATTACAGGAAATTGAGTCTCCTCATGCTTCTGTAGGGGGTCCTCTGGATGGTCAAAAGGTTAAGCTTTTCACCTTTCTTCTCTTTCTAGTCTTTCACTGTATCTCTTTTCTTCTGTGCTTCCTTGTTTACCTGTGTATCTATCTTTACTGCTATGTATTAATTATAAATACTATGACCAGTGTCTGTTTTCATTTACTATCAGATGAGCAATTACCGCAATGTCAATTTTCTTGTCATTTATTTACAAACTTGAATTTGATTCTGTTTGAGTGGATACTCTGAACTTTAAACATGCAAAGTTTTTTATTTGTTATACCTTTCGAGGGGAAAAAGTGCTAATTCTTAAACTGATTAATTTGATAGTAATTAGATAAAACAAAACAACTTGTGTATTTTTTGCGGCTTTATACATACTGTTGTATTTCTTCCCTCAAGCCAACGACCTATTTTTCAAAGGCTGAATAACTTCTGTAAGAGAAAACCTAGTTAAAACAAACAATCTCTTATTTAATATTAAATAGAGAATATTTTATAATGGGCTGCCTTGTCTTCATTGTACTTTGTAAGTAAGAGAACTGCCAAATCCACCTTAATTATAGGATGTTGATGACTTCTTTGCTTTTATTTTTTTAATCAAAATTTTAACTGGACTGTCAATTCTCTTTTTCTTTTAAAGAGAGTAGAGAATAGTCCCTAATACCTGCAGAACTAAGGAGGAGTCCAGAGGCTATGTGGCTGAGAATTGTTATGAGTGAAAAAAAACAGGGCGCTATTTTTTCCATTATTCATTTGATAAAATGCTGTGTAATACTGCAGCTGCTTGCCACATGCACTATTAGCTTTCTAGAGAGAAGCACCACCCTGCATCAGCTTTTACCATACAGAAAGCAATCAGTGTTCCATTGTGTTCTATTTTTTATGAACAGTTTAGGAATATTTTACCTTTTTCTTTCTTCTCTCCCCCTCGCCCCAAGAGAAAAGAGAAAGAAATTCATCTTCATAGGTTTTTTTGGATGATAGGACTTGAAGACATTTTGAAATATCATATATACTTACTTCCAGATGTTTTTTGTTTTATATGGAATTGAATTGGGCTCGGACTATGTTTTTAAGCTCTAAGGTAGAAATATCACAGTCTTCTGAGTGCCTTACTGGAGAGAGGGATAAGACTCATGAGACACATTGTACCACAAGGGACTGAGGTTGCTAACATGACCTTTCCTTGTTTAATGTAGGAATACAAAGTCTCCAGCTGTGAACAGAGACTCATCAGTGAAATCGAGTACAGGCTAGAAAGGTCTCCTGTGGACGAATCAGGTGATGAAGTTCAGTATGGGGACGTGCCTGTGGAAAACGGAATGGCACCATTCTTTGAGATGAAGCTGAAACATTACAAGATCTTTGAGGGAATGCCTGTAACTTTCACATGCAGAGTGACTGGGAATCCAAAGCCAAAGGTGAGCTGAAAACATGTTTTTTTAAGAGTTATATTCTCTGAGCAAGAGTTTACTTCCATATATGGTAAGAGGAAGAGATACAGACTACCTTATAATACCCATGATGTAAAGTGTTGAAGTACTCTAAGTTCAGGGTCATCTTTAGGAGGCATTAGAAACCAAAAAGGGTGGAAAGGGGGTGGACTTGGGGTTTGCAAAATAGAATAGAATAGAGTAGAATAGAATGGAGTAGCAGAGAATACAGTTGAATAATATAGAATAGAAGAATAACAGTTAAATAATCGACAAAGAGGGGCCAGCCCCATGGCCTACTGGTTAAGTTTGACACTCCACTTTGGTGGCCTGGGTTCAGTTCCTGGGCATAGACCTACACCACTCCTCAGTGGCCATGCTGTGATGGCAACCCACATACAAAATAGAGGAAGATTGGCACAGATGTTAGCTCAAGGCAAATCTTCCTCAGCAAAAAAATAAAAATAATTGACAAGGAGCTTTTCATGCACCTACATCATTTACTCATGTGATGTTATCATTGTTACTCCCACATGAATAAATGACTAAACTGAGCTCAGTGACGTTAACTTTCCCAAGGTCAGAGAGCTGATGAGTGGGTAGGCTTGAACAGGAACCTCATGCTCTGTACCAGTCAGAGAAGTAATGCTTACCACCAATTATAAAAACTTCAGATCTTTAACCTACAAAACCAAGTCTTCCTATATTTATAAAGGGGGCTGAGGGGTAGGGGGCCAACCTGTTCAGAAAGGAAAATCAGAGGAACTTCTGACACTCAAGAGGACTAGGCTGACCCAGCTGGGAGCCCTCTCCCTAGACATATGGTAATTCTGGATAAAGAGTTGCCTTGTCTTTAAAAGGACACTAGAATAACAGCTCACTAGCCAAGCAAAGCAATAAACAGGATTACACTTTTACCTAGAACTTGGAAGAAAAGAATAAAAAAGGCATCCATTGGAAATTAAACTCCAGATTTACAGTATCACATGATACGGAGCCAAAACCTGAGAAATTCATACGAAATTTAGTCCAGGATGATTAAAATCCTTAGGTTTCTGGCAGAAGGAAGTAAAAATTGTGCTATAGAACTACAGGGAGGACAGAGGAAAAATGAGTTCACAATAAAAACTTACAAACATATAAGGAAATAAACAATGAGGAGAGTCAATAGCACAAAAAACAGGAAAATAGAAGCCCAAGTAAGGTACAATATTTAACAATCGTAAGGAGACTATAAAATAACTATTTTTAAAATGATTGAAACAATTTTAAAAGGAATAGAAACTTTAATGAAAGAACAGGACAGTACCAAAGACAAGGCAGATTTGTAAAGTAAGAAATGAAATGAAAAATATACTCATAGAAATGAAATAGAGAAACGAAAAATGAAATGAATATATACTCACTGGAATTAAAAGCTTAACCGTGGTGCGAAAGAGCCGAAATGGGAACGAGTAGAGCAGAAGGAGGGAAGGTGCTGGAGCAGCACTGAGGCTCTTCCAGTTCACCCTCCATTGCTCCAGCATTGCTCTGTTTCCACAGTAAGGGACGTTCTACCGTCACATTCTTTCCCTAAAACTGAATTCCAGTCCTATAGTTAGAGAAAGCTAGAACAAAGAAAATAGCCTTACAGTTTCAAACCCATGTACACCTTCTCATAAAGTGAGACTTTTAAAATACCGAACGCTTGTTAGAGAAACTTCTTTACCATATTCTTGGCACGATTTGGATAACTGCTGTGTATTCACAAACATGATATCAAATGCATCTATTAAAAATAAATTTGCAGCTTATTAATGAAACTCAGCAAGAAATTATACCTTGAACTTCCAAAATATTCACAAAGAGATCCCACATTGTTTTTAAAACTTATGCAAGGCTTACGATCATGGATCAAGTTCTAAGATCACTGATTCCTGTTCTAAAGAACATTATGTCCATTTGAAAGAAGGGCTCTTGTTTTTAACTTAATTGTGCTTTTCCTAGTATAATTTTATTTTTTTTTAAAGATTTTACTTTTTCTCCCCAAAGCCCCCCGGTACATAGTTGTATGTTCTTAGTTGTGGGTCCTTCTAGTTGTGGCATGTGGGATGCCGCCTCAGCATGGCTTGATGAGCGGTGCCATGTCTGCATCCAGGATTTGAACTGGCGAAACCCTGGGCCGCCGCAGCAGAGCGCGTGAACTTAACCAGTCAGCCATGGGGCCAGCCCCATCTAGTATAATTTTAAATGTTTTACAGCTTTAAGAGGCTTAATTTTTTAAGAACTTTTTATTGTTAGAGTTTCTTCCTTCATCCTTCCTCCCTCCTTTCCTCACTGCCATTCTTTTTCTTCCCTCTCCAGTTTATTGAAGAACTGTTATTTCTGCATGTTATATAAATTATATTGGGATTACTGAAATATGGGATGTTCATCATATTTTTAAAAATACATTTTTTAGCTTATATCTTTTTAAAATTTTTATTTATTTATTTATTCATTTTTAAAGATTGGCCTTGAGCTACCATCTGTTGCCAGTCTTCCACTTTTTTTTCTTCTCTCCAAAGCTCCCCAGTACATAGTTGTATATTCTCGTTGTAGGTCCTTCTAGTTCTGCTATGTAGAACGCCACCTTAGCATGCTTGATGAGCGGTGCTAGATCCGTGCTCAGGATCAGAACTGGCCGCCAAAGCAGAGTGCACGAACTTAACCACTCAGCCACAGGACTAGCCCCTCCCTATTCTGTTCTTGACATGCTTCTCCTAATTGAGACTTGAGAAGATTGAAAAGAATTTCTAATTCACCCTGTTTTCATTTCTTGTACCCTCCCCTTCCCTCTCCACTAACAGTCTTGGTAAAATTGTGGAATTATTTCTTAATTCTCATTTGAAAGTTGTATTCCAAGTATAAATGGAGGTGAAAAATATGATTAAAGGAAAGAATTCTGAAGAACTGGAGTAGTGGCAAGAATGCAAAAGGAAGAAATTGTATACTAATTATAGCTTCTTTGTTCCATCAGAAAAAAATCAAAGAAGAGTATATAATTATGAGGTATCATGTTTTATATAATTTAATTTTTAGAACTGAAAATTATTAGTCTAGTTGATTAATTTTTAGCTTCTGGCGATTAACAACATAGTTTCTGTAAATTTAGAGCTAACTGAAAAACGGGTTGGAAAAGTTACAGCAGTCAGATCCTGATATTTCATGCACTTATTTAGTGCTATGTGTTTCTAGCCTTTTCCTGTCTTAGAAATGGAAGTTTCAAAAAGATTGTTTTCAGATTCAAAGGCTTTGACAGAGAGTTGAATTTGAATGCCGGTTGTGGTCTCAATTACATATTGATTTACATTAAAGAAGAAGTTCATTTTAATAAGTAGATTTCTTCTGTTAGGAATCAGTTAGGAATGCTTTTGGCTGCAAGGAACAAAACTGACAACAAAGAACTTGCTCTGACTTAAAAATGGGGGATTCATTTTCTTCCCTAACAGTAAGCCTGGAGGTGGGTTGCTGCAGGCAGTAATTCAGCATCTCATTCATGTTAGGGCTGCTAGCACTGTGATTCATCGTGAGTGATGGCCCCATCTTTCAACTATGTAGTTCATAAACGAAATCAAAAATAATAACTAATTCATCAGAGATCCATGGACAAGTGATTTTGTTTAAAGGTGAGAGAAGGAAAGAGGACCTATAGAAGAGGTAGTTTGACAAGTTTAAAAATTTTTATTTGGTCAAGGTTTATTTTTACTTTATTCTTCACACTTAATTTTCTATCAACCCAAGTTAAAGTATTATTTGAAAATTATTAGATGTTTAAATGCCACTGCATTTTCTTTAACATAGTGAGGCGCGCCGACAGACTTCCTCCCTTTGATCCTCTGCTCCTTGGCCCAGAATGAAAGCAGCGGAGGCCCACCCACCACCCTCCCTTAACTGCTGCTTCCCTCCTCACCATGCTCCTTTGTTTGTCTAACACATTCAGTAGAATGATCAGAGTTTGGGGTCTGTTTTTGTTCTCTAAAATAACCTTTTTACCCTTACTTTATAAGTAATACATTTTAATTGCCAGTACATTTGAAAATAAAAAGAAGCAAAAAGAAAAACGCCTGTAATGCCACCTGAGAAATAATCAACATTCTATATAAATCCCTCCGTATAAATAATACATGAATGTAAATACCTACTCATATACATATTTTAAAAATAAAAAGAGGATATATAATTATTAAGAACTCAAATACAATTGTTACTTACTTTTTTCACTTAAAAATCAATTTCCTATTCAGGTGTTGTGTTTAACATTTTAATGTGAAAACTCAGATCAGCTCTGTGGACCACACTGTCACTATTATTGGTCCCCCAAATAGAGTAGGACTACATACATCCTTAATCTTTCATCTTTGTTTCCTTTCACAGATCTATTGGTTTAAAGATGGAAAGCAGATCTCTCCAAAGAATGATCACTACACCATTCAAAGAGATCTCGACGGGACCTGCTCTCTCCATACCACAGCCTCCACCCTAGACGATGACGGGAATTACACCATCATGGCTGCAAACCCTCAGGTAAAGAAGGGTGTGGGGTCTGGCTTCAGTTGTGTGTATAGTGCTTATGGGCATTTATTTGGACAGAGGAACTATTTAATTAAAAGATAGAATTCTTCTTTGACTTGAAACTATTTTCCCAAATTCTACATCCATCTTGCTTTCGGAGGATAGAGAACTTCTTTGTTTCCTGAGTACTTATTTATTCCATCAGGTCTGCTTCTACGTGAATAATTCTGGTGAAGATGTGCATTCCTTCCACAAATATTGAGGGCTTAGTATGTACTCCTCTTATGAGGGTGATGGGGTTCCAGCGGTAAACCAGACAAAGTCTTGAGACAGAAAATAAGCCAGTAAACAAATACACAAATAATATTATTTCTGATAGGATTAAGTTCTATGAAAAAAAAGGAGAAAGACATAGTGAGTAGCATGTATATGCTGTAGTAGAAAAACTCAAAAAAGTAGAATATTTAAAATAAATAGATGCACACTTACTTAATTCAATGGAATTTAAGAAGTGTATAAGCATAGACCAATTTTGATAGTGCCTATGCATTCAGGATTTTTTGTTTGTTTCCATCCAAATGTTTTCTCTTAGATTTTGAGGGTCAAAAAATCAATTGACTACTTAGAATTTAATAAGCAGCTACTGGATATTATGTTCCCAGTTCAAGCCTACAAATTCTTTTTTATTGAGTATCTTGTACATTTTAGGCACTATGCTGGGTATGAAGGACACACACAAAAAGGAAGTGATTTTGTACCTTAAGAGCTTGATGTGTGACAGTATAATTTTACAAAGTCTACAGAAGTCATGTAAATAACACGCTCTTTTAAAAGAAAAGGAAGCTAAAATTAACAGTCCAGAAGTCATCTTTTTAAAATCTCTGATCTATTTATATCATCCTGTATTTCATTATTTATTTTGAAGGAAATATTGTGTTAGAAAATGATACAAATAATTGTAGCAAAGCTTATAAACTTTTACAAGTTTGTACAATGTTTATCCTATTCTAATATTACATTTTCATGTAAAAATATATTTCTGCAATAATACTAAGATTAGAATGAAACACAGATTATCCACAAATCAAGTTGTGTTAAAGCACAGCAAACTCTTCATTGTCAATGAACAGTTTCTGTATTAATGCACTTTCTCGAGGTTCCAATTTTTCAATCAATGAATGCATGACCATCACCTTGAAAAATAGTCAAAATCACAGCCTTTACTAAAAAGTTATATTTTAATGCTTACTTGTGTTCATGTTTGGTATACTTGAAGGAACAAAAGTGGAACTAGCTTTTTTTCTTACTGTATTCTCACTGTTTCCTTGACTGTCATTAATAAATTTCAATTTTCAGTTTTCTGCCTATTAAAAAAATAGTGGAGGGACCAGCCTGGTGGCATAGTGGTTAAGTTCACGCTCTCTTTTTCCATGGTCCAGGGTTCGCTGGTTCAGATCCCGGGTGTGGACCTACACCTACCTACCACTTACCAAGCCATGCTGTAGCAGGCATCCACATATGAAAAAAAATAGAGGAAGACTGGCACAGATGTTACCTCATGGCCAATCTTCCTTAGCAAAAAGAGGAGGATTGGTGGTGAGCGTTAGCTCAGGGCTGATCTTCCTAAAAAAAAAGAAATGGAGAACTCAACAAAATCCCAAATTATTCCTCTTTCCCCTAGAAAGGCTGGGATAGATTAAGGAGACAAAATTAACCGTGTTCCTTAAGCCCTCACCAGTACCAGGATCCTGCTATTAATTTTGAGGCATTTTTCCTAGCGAATGTTTTGAACTGTTATTGGAGTAAGCAGTTTTATACAACAAAAGAAAAGAAATGTGAAACTGCAATTATGAGTTTGCTTTCGTCTTCTTCAAATTATACTAATGTGTTTTTACATGTGGAAAAGTTCTAAATGGGGAAGGACTTACTGCTCATGGCCAGTGGCGGTGTGGAGAGTTGAAGACACCTAGCCAGCCTCAGGGGTTAGGAGTCTCTGAGCATTTAAACTATTGACAAACTATGATGAAGTCATTAGACAAAGGCAGGCTGCCGAAGATCCCCCTTGTAAACTTAGCAAAGGAGGAAGGGAAAGAAATCAAAAGAAAGAAATGACAGAGCAAAGACAGACCAGAACCGTAGAGCAATACTGACGCTGAGAAGCCTAGATGGTTAGTTCAGGGGTGAAGAGCATGAACTTTGGCATCAGGCAGTTCTGAGTTGGAGTTCTGGCTCTGCCACTCACGACCTATCTTATCTTTAGCAAGTCACTTAACCTCTCTGTGCCTCTTTCCTCTTCTATGAAATGAGAACAACAATATGGATTTAAATAATGCATGTGAAGCACTCAGTTTGCCTGGCATATAATATGCTTTTAATAAATGCTGGTAATTATTATTAATTCAAAGACGCTAATAACCCTGTCTTAGAGCAGCAGCCCAAAGAGTTGGCAGAAGCCTGTGGAATCGGGATGGAAAGGCTCAGGTCTGTTTCTAGGTATTCCGCTCCCACAGTACTGTTAGAGAGTTAGCAAGTCAGTTTGCGATAGAATTTCTACCCAACACGTTGCTGCTGTGTGGTCTTCTGACCTCCTGGCTTTTCCTTTTTACCACCCCCATGGGAAAGGAGTTAGGCAGCAGATGTGGCCATGCCACAACTGCCACAGCTGTGGGCTTGGGTGGAGGGAGCTGTGAAGTAGAGAACAGGCCACACCCACAGCACAGCTGACACAAGCCACACATGAAGCTGGGAAGCTGCTCTGCTCCCAGTGCACTCAGGGCCAAGAGAAGACCCAAAAGGGAGCAGTCACTGCCCTCATTCTAGGCCCCAGTGAATTCTGCTGCTTCACCAAATCCAAGGCTAGGCCCATGGTTAACTCTTTCTGGTTCTTTGCCTCTGCCCTTTGAAGAGAAGACAAAGAAATGAGAAGTGGACCAGTTTCCGTCAGGTAGCCAAGAGCCTAGCCCTTCTAACAGAATGTTCCATCCCACCTCTCGTTAAAGCAAACAGTCATATGACTGCTCTGGGTCTATCAGAGGAAGCAAAAGATTCAAAGAACCCAGAGGTCCCAGTAACCAGAGCAGTTCCCGATACCTAGAATTCCGACTGACTCTCAAGGTAGGATCCACCCAATATTCTTGTTAAAGAGAGTGGGACTGAAAGTCTCTTTTTTCTACCTAAATGACCAAAGGCCTGCAGAGAGGTGAAAGAGAATCTGAGGAAATCCTAAAAGTGGGCATCTAGGTCTCAAATTGAACTTGTGAGAGAATTTTGATATTTACGGCACTTGGTAGTAGTTGCTGTTCCAAGTTTCTGAGCATGCTGTCTGGTTGATTTTAATTTAAGAGTAAAACTCCTTTTTACACTGGGGTCTTCAGTAGCAGGTATGTCCAACTACACCAGGTTTTGTGAGTCATCACCTAAAAATTGGAATGAACTTAACTGCCCATTAGAAAAACAAAGTGGTATTTAAACCATGACGAGTGGCAGACCATTTATCTACCTAACCCTTGGCATAGGTTATCATTTGTTGCTGTAGGAAAACCATAAAAGAAATGCTTAACACTCCCATAATCCCAACTTTACAATATCCTTTATTGTATATTAAAGTATTTTGCCATTCTTGTAATGTGTGAATTAAAACATGATTTAAAAGAAGCACGACATGAGTAGCCTCATAAAAAAATTCCAAAAGTGAAAGCCAAATTTTTCAAGACATAATTAATCCCAAAAGCATAACATGTAGTCAACAGTGAACCAAAATTGACTCCACACGTCCTTGATGCCCTGTGGTTACCTTACATTTTTTTCACATTTTAAAAGTATTTGGGTTTGAAAGGGAGACAACTCCATCCATTTTTTTTCTGGTACTTGTAGCCTACATGATGCGAAATGACCAAGGGAAAGAGGAAAGGCTGGAGTGGAAAAACTAGTTCAGTAATGAAACACAGACGGCAGAGCTTTCCTGAGCAGTGGAAAATAATTACAGAAAGCAGCCAAGAGAAAGGGTGAGAACCAAGGAAAGAGGAAAATACTCAAGTTCAGCAGAATATTTTATAGAATATTTTTCCACCTGGGTTAATCTTTTGGGAATAAGAAACACGTGGGATATTGTTGACTGCATCCAAATTCCACTTCTGGTAGAACACAGGGCCCTAAACCTGCGCCGGACTGCGTTATCATGCTCAGCGTGTGCCGCTCGGGCAGCTCGTGAGAGACCAAAGCAATCACATAGTTTAGTGAAATAATGAGTGATGGTGCAGGGTTACACCAAACAGAATGCCAAAATGAGGATCACAAATATAGTTTATTTTAGACTCTAATCCTATCTTTAAGACACAACTGAATCTAAACACGAATGTTTTACTCTGTTTTGTTGTGTTGCTAGGCTACGCTGTACTGCGCTTGGATTTTGGAATGGCTGCTTTGCAGTTTGATGTTTCCTTAAATTGTATTATGTATACAAGTGGCAAGCTTTCACAAAGACCTGTGCGCCACAAGTTCAATTTCATACGCTAGGAAATATAAATGTTACTTCCATATTCTATAAATAATTGGCCTTTCATGAGGCATCAAATAATCTTTACAAGCTGGATGTTTAATACAGAATCGCTTTAAGAATTCAAACTTATTACTTGTGCTATATAGCTTTAAACTCTGTGGACTTGTTTGGAATAGAAAAGTAACACACAGCTGAGTTAAATTTAAAAAGTTGGTTTCTTGATTGTGTTTTGTTTTAGCATTATAAGGTTTCCTGGCTCATTTCAAACTTCACTTTAAACATTCACTTACATTGTTACTTCATGTGTTAATAATAAAGCAGATAGAAAAAAGAAAGATAAAAGCAAATACAACAGCAGCATTCATGCGCATCAGAGCCTACTAATTATGATGATTATTAGGGTTAACTGGCACGTTAGTATGATTAAAATTATTTAATGCTCATTTTGTATGATTTTCCTCATAAATAAGACATTTAGACTTAAAAACCTAAACTTTCAGTTGTACACGTTGGAGGCATCTTTTCAAAAATGCTTCACTGAAATCCGGATTTTTTTTTTTCAAACAAAAATGTCAAAATTCTACAACTTGTTAGTGTGGATGCTTTCTAAGTGCTTCTCGTCATTTATTGATTAGTAATATATTTAGCCAATAACACTATATTATGAAACTGATACTTCTTCCTCCTGCAGACCATGCCTTTCTCCTTTATGTTCACAAGTAAAGGATGATGTAGGAGTAAAAAGGTGAAAAATGGTAACATATTCCTCTTTCCGAAATTTCAGAAGTTAAGGAAATATACTGTGGTGATAATTGTGCATATGGTTCTAAGCAGTAGCAGTAAAAATCTTGAGAATGTTGTAGAAATGTGTAGTCTTTACAGAGTAGTACACCAACCTGTTTACCCTATTTTTGGAGCGGGGAGAGGGAGGTAGGGTTTATCCTAAGCATAGTCGAATGGTTAGAGTTGAGTAGAACATCTTTCATCTTATACCTCAAATGCAGCCATCGCACAAACACACACATTGAATATACCTGTGTGCTTGGCACCTTTCCTGCACTCGCCTAAGTTAGAAAGGTTGATCTACTCTCCACATATTCTGCTTCCTGTGCCAAGAGTATTTCGTTTTTCTTTTGGAGTGAATTATATCCTAATAACAAAAAAAGAAAAGAAAAATAAATGCCATTACATATGAAAAAAAAATAGTGTTTAACAAAACAATTCTAAGGGATGCTTCATATTCATCTGGTTGTTATTATATTATACCCATATTCCGTGCTATAATCATTTAACATTTTGAGCATTTACTGTATGCAAAACACAACACCAAGTACTTTACACCTTTTAACTCATTTAATCTTCATAAGAACCCATGCAGGATTAACTATATGATCCTATTTTACAGATGAAGAAACTTTTATTTAGGAGTTATGTTACTTGCCTCAAGTCACTCAGCTGTAAGGGAAAGAACTGGTTTACAAACAGACTGACTCCAGAGCTAAGGAGTGTCATACAAAGGTGTCTGGGGCTCCTCCCAATATTAGGAGCATTGAGGGGCAGGAGCATTGGTTAAAAGAGGTATTTGAAGGAATCAAGAAAGGAGGTATGGGCCGGCCCCGTGGCCGAGTGGTTAAGTTCGCGAGTTCTACTGGTTCACTGGTTCGGATCCACCCGTCAGGCACCACTCGTCAGGCCACATTGAGGCAGCATCCCACATGCCACAACTAGAAGGACCCACAACTAAAATATACAACTATATACTGGGGGGATTTGGGGAGAAAAAGCAGAAAAAAAAAAAAGAAGATTGGCAACAGTTGTTAGCTCAGGTGCCAATCTTTAAAAAAAGAAGAAGAAAGAAAGGAGGTATGAGGGGCCAGCCCAGTGGTGTAGTGGTTAAGGTCATGCTTTCCGCTTTGGTGGTCTGGGGTTTGCCAGTTAGGATCCTGGGTGCGGACCTATGCACCACTCATCAAGTCATGCTGTGGCAGCGTCCCACATACAAAATAGAGGAAGATTGGCATAGATGTTAGCTCAGGGCCAATCTTCCTCACCAAAAAAAAACAAGGAGGTAAGAGCATACCTCAAGCAAAGTATTATCCCCTTGGGAAATTTTACTGAAGTCAGCCAAGCCACTTGGACCCCTAAAAATCATCTTGATGCATGTCTATGCGTATATAATGTCTCAGACCCACAGTAACACAATACTAGCAATGATGAATTTACTAATGATAATTTATGACAAGTACTATTTGATATTTAGAAGATCATCTAAGGTTATATCATTTAATCTTCATAACATCCTTGTGAGCTGGATATAGTGCCCCAGTTTTTACAGAACAAACAAAGGCTTGAACAAATTCAGTGATTTGCCCAAAGTTTTAGGAAAGTTAAAACTCAAATCCAGTTTAGAGAAATTTTTTTTTAAGCAACCAGTATCTGCTTCCCCAAATTCAAGGTTGAAGGTTGAATTTAACATATCTCTTTCTAACTACATAAATGATTAGTTAATATTAACTTCCCTTGTGGACCCTCTGGGTTTTATACTACAAGGAAAAATCTATCCAAATTATACAAATCTATTTTAGTCTGTCCAAATTCAAATTATTTGTTGAAGCAGCAAAGCAAATAGTCAGGAAACCATATCCCATTATCAGTACAGTTGAAGCTATTTGTGTCAAACAAAACATAGACTACCTTGCCCTCAAGCTCCAAAAACAATCATGGATCTTACATGTTCTTATGTTAAAGCCTCTACTAGGATGCATCAGTTGGATAATTTATAATGGGGGTCTTCTAAGCAAGTCACATCTTGATTTCTACAGCAGGGATAGATTGGGTGGAAGCAGTAAATGAAATTTTCAGATTTCAAGCTAGCTTAGGGAATCCTAAGTGTTTGCCAAGAGCTCAGCATGAGAGAACTTATATCATGTGACCTGAACTTTTAGATACAATTAATCTAAGTTAGAAATAATTCCCCTTCATAATGTTATACTTCATGTCCTTGGGAATTTTCAGGAAAGGCAGTGTTTTAACTGTGACCTCGATAGCAAATATTGTGACTGCTAGAGGAAGTTATACATCTGATGGTATAAGACTCCTTGAGTGTGTTTCTTTACTACTACCTCTTTCTATTTGGTAATTCCTAACTCTTCCTGTCTGTATTACATACTATCTGCATTCTCTTTTCTGGGTGATTATGGTCCTACAGAGTTCCAGGCTTTAGGGAGACCTGGAGAGCCCCACTGACTGAATTCCTGCCCTACACTGAACCCTGCTGGGGGTTTTTTTCTCTATATTCCCTCCACCAGTGTCCTCTCCCTCACCCCAGTCCATTCTCAGTTGCAACTCAGAAAGCAGTTCTTCAAAACAAACAGAACACCTCTGCTTCTGTTACCTGTCTATATTGGCAACCTGGAATGAAAATGGGAGTCAGTGGTAAATTTTATTTTGACTGTAAGTGCACATGAGGGCTGCTTGTCAACCTTGAACTAGAATTCACTATCTTTAATCATTAAGAATAAATCTGCTTCTCATTTTTCCTCTCTTGTTGTTTCATTTTTTTTGGCCATCGTCAGAATTTAGAAGTACATCTGCTCATTCTCCTGGGGGATGAGAGCAGAAAGTGGGGGATAAAATCTTCTCTTTTGCTACTCTGCTAGTAATAGTGAAGGAAAAAAATTAAAGAGAGGGGGCTAAAACAAAAAGCCAGAGTAACAATGTGTCATTTATTCGTGTCATCTGGCTCCTCTAAGTATTACTTTTGTTTATCCCTATGACAGCATGTAACAGATTTTCAATCGACAAATTTAAGAGAGAAAATAGAGCTTTTCATTAGATAGTTCTTATCATACGACTCACATATTTTAGGTATTTAACTGCTTCTGGTTTTTAAATCTCAAATATGTTCATTTCATGCGAACATAGTGTCCTATAGTCATTATGCTCTCCTTGTCATCCCCATGCATACTTCTTATGTAATGCTCATTTTATCATGCTGGCATCTCGTAATATGTGGTTTTCAGAAAGGATACTAGTAACATTTAATAAATATATTAAAAAGATCTGACAGAAAACTAAAATCATCTAGTTTGATTTCAGAATTAGCTACAACCAGTAGATATTTGACCATGAAATGGAATTATCACAAGACAGTAATGTCCTCCTGCTATATTTTACAACTCAACTTCATGTGTTAAGGAGACCGTAGCAGATTACAATTAATTCAGTGAGGGGTGTCATTTTAAATGCCATCCTAGATAAAACAGTAAAGCTTATTTAACAGTTCAGATAAAGACCTTGTCCCCTGAGTTCTTTAAATAAATACAGTTTTCCTGAGGAGTTAACTCAGGGAAAGTACATTTCTGAAAGGGTTGGCATCAATACTAATATGGCACACTGATTTGTTAAGAAATAATGTCTTATAGGGAATAGGACAATAGACGTGATAGTGCTTAATGGTTAGTTGTTTAACATAGCAAATAATTTCTTTTCCTGATGTCTCTGACAGGGCCGCATCAGTTGTACTGGACGGCTAATGGTACAGGCTGTCAACCAAAGAGGTCGCAGTCCCCGCTCTCCCTCAGGCCATCCTCATGTCAGAAGGTATTTCAGATACTCCTTCCCATAGGTGTTACTATTACTTTATTTATTACTATGAATTCAACACTCTTAGAATCATAGCATAGTTGGAAGACAGAATGTGAATATAGTCTTAAAGTCTGTACAGTGTATGGCTCCTTGATTGTTATGCTCCTCTGCAACTCAGAAAGGGGAAGGGAACAGACATTTGCTAACGTGTATAAGCCTGTTCAGACATACCATCACTAGCTGTTAACTAAGGGCCCAATTTATATATGAGGAAATCAAGACTCAGCACCTTTAAAAGGTAGGCACATTAACATGGAAATACTAGTAAATGGTACACAAGTAAATGTTCAAAACCCAACTGCTCTAATCAACAGCTGTGGGATTGACCATTATAAGCTACTGCCACTAGACTTCTTAAAATCAGCTAGTTTGCTAATGTTTATTTTTCAGTCACTTAGTTCAAAAGTTTATTTTAGACCATAATCTCGTAGGTAAGATTTGTCATACTTTAAATGTTCAACAAATAGCTGCTAAATAGAGTGTGCTTTCCGTTCCTAGTAGCCCCGAGTTTATGCAAGGATGCTGACACAATAACGGAAGGCAGGGACAGGGAGAGCATATTACTTCTTAGTAACATGTCTGCACTTAAAAAGGAAAATGCGAAGTCACCCAGCCTGTCATCTTGGGCTCCTATTTAGACGTTTTAGAGACAGAGCATGCTCAAATAGTCCTGACTATAAACTACAGGCCACAGGTGCAAACACCTTTGGTGGAGAGAATGCATGCTAACATAGGCTCATGCAAGGTAAGCAGGAAAAACTGAGAAGCAGCAAACCAATGGTGTGTGTACACCTCCTGACATTATTGGATCCACATAGCCCTTGTTCAACATTCGGAAGACAGTTCTGGCACCCAAGCAGCTGCAGATTTAATTCTAACTGATTTGTGGCACTATCTGTTCACAGGATCCTAGGCCTGTATCTATGGCTGCTAACATATTTAATGGCATATCCATTCTCCTACATTATTTTCTTCTGCTTGTCTTGAGGTCTTAATACATTTAAGCTTTCCCATGTGTCAGTGTCTCCTGGAAAAGCATTCTGCTCATAAATTAGATCTGTACTTGGAGAAGAGTAAACCATAACAAAAAGCTGATAATTATTAGCCTATTATACTAATCTTTCATTTGTTCCACCCTTACTTTTCCTAGTTAAATGTTTTTAAACTTACCTTCTAGTGATTACTAACAGATTTTGTGTTCAACATCTTGTTCTTTTCTTAAGTCTTCCTTGCAATTACTTTAAATTGTATTGCCCTTGCAGGTACCTCTGGCAACATATTTAAAAGCAAGAGAAATGCACAAAATGTTGGAGATTTGAACCATTTTATTTTAAAGCAAAAAAAATATTGTCTTTAGGCACATGGATAACTGATGCAAAAGAAAACCTACCTAAACATTCGTTTTCCTGGTTAATATGAAGAGGAATTTTGATTTGAAAGATCTTAAATTTTCACAAAATAATAAGAACTTTTAATTTCCCATATATTTAAAATCACAGTGAAAGTTATAGTAATTTCTGTTGAAAAAGATTTGGAAATAAATGAGAAGTGAGCAACAGCTGCTGCTGTTTCTCATAAGCTTTAAAAATATTTATTTAGGAAAAAGTAGGTTAATGTAGAATACCCCATTTTTTCCTTTTACACCTTTAATGATTTATACTAGCTTTAAGGAATAGGACAGCAGAATTGTTTAAGATCTGCAATTAGCAGACTGTAAAATTTATAATAAACTTTGAAATGAAACAAGATTTTGCTTTTCTGACTTTGTCATGTGTAAATCTTGAAGGTAGGAAGCAGGTAAGGGAATTCTATTATTACCCCATGTATTATTAAAAAACAGATGACTAAGATCCTGGAAATAACTACTATCTTTCTTTCTATCTATTATCTATCTTGTTCTAAGGCCTCGTTCTAGATCAAGGGACAGTGGAGATGAAAATGAACCAATTCAGGAGCGCTTCTTCAGACCTCACTTCTTGCAGGCTCCTGGCGATCTGACTGTTCAAGAAGGAAAACTCTGCAGGATGGATTGCAAAGTAAGAGTTTCTTATTGCCTGCAAATCTGTTGGCTCCCTTTTCTCCTCACTGCCATTTCTCTTTAGTTCCTTTTGGGGAAATTATGTAAAGTATACATCTTTAAAATGTTTTCCAGCTTAAGAGAAAAAAAGGTAAAATATACTGGGTGTTTATATACTGTTTTAAATCATTCTTTTCCTTTACTTAAAAATTTTATTAAATATGTTCTTTATTTAGAACTCTAGATACTGTAGTCTAGAAGTCACTGGGCAGTTTTATCCCTTTAAGTTTTCCATTGTGTTGAAGTAATAATGTACTGAATCTGTCATATGTCCTAATCATTAATTAGTTGATCTTCATTCTTGATTCATTCAGATTTTGTATCCATATATCTACTTTGATTTTTATTCCTCCTATTTTCTCTTTCTCAGAGAAGTTAGGGTGGCATCCTTCTTTCATGCATTTTACAGCAGGGTTTCTTATCCAGGGTCCGTGCATAAGCCAGTTTTATTAGGTGATGAACTGAAATTGCACATGAAATTGTGTGTGTGATACAGCTTTCATCAATTTCTCAAAGGAGCTCAAGGCCAAAAATTTTTAAGAACCACTGTTCTGAAATTTTTTGGATAGTTTTGGGGGTTTTTGCCCCATTATTTATTGATCTTAAATTTAAAATTTAGCTCTTAAATATGGATAAGGTTTTTAAGAATTATTTGGGCTCCCTCTGCTGGTTCTCTCTGGGCTTGCAGAACACAAATAATAAGGTGCTTAGAGGATTTGGGCTTTATTTTTTCAAAAAGGAAATCTAGGCTTGTAGAAATGTATAAAAACAAATGTATTCTTAACAAAAGTATTTTATTTTCCTGCATAATTCTTTTTACAGTATGAACACACAAACTGAGTTTCAGTGTGTGTATATTTATATTATGTGTGTTTATTTTTGGTCTATAACTAACAATTCATACAGACCACCTGCAAAATGAGATTTGAGTTAACGGGAAATTTTATTTTAGACAGATTATTAGATGATACTAAGGGATTATTATTAATTTATGTGTAAAAAGAATGTTCTATTTGTAAGAAAAACCTATATTTTTTAGCATGATATGAGCTACAGAGCAGTAGAATTACATAAGTCTGGGATCTGCCTTAAAGTATGTTATAGAAGAGAGTGAATCTAGATGATAGATACATAGAAATTCACCATACTATTAGCTTTACTTTTAGTCATATTTAAGAAAGAAATCATGGTATTTTATTTCAGTGCACAATGACATAACTGTCCTTGAAATGCCTGTCTTTAAAAAAGAATATTGGAAACAAAATGTTATCTCTGCTTCTTGATTTCATTATTATGATCTGACCTGGATAAATAAAATGTTGTGGAAAATCTTGTCATCTGTTCACAGATGGAGTGTGACCCAATTCAGGGGAAAAAAATTATTAGTGTATTTAAGCTTTAAGAGGGAAAAGAATCATGAAAATAAGCCAATCACTAAAGCAACAGCTAGGTTTTTCCCCAGAAAGCACTCCCGTTTTTAACCCTTTAGGTACATTCCTAGACACTGACTACCCTTGACTTGGTACTGAGTCATAAGGGAAAATAAGTAATCCCACTCCTCTAGTAACAAGTATGCTCCTCTCCCGCCTCCCTTTTCCATGTCAACCAAAAGCATGGATCAGTTCAAATTAAGACCTGCTTACAATGACCTTAAATTCCTGAGATCAGGCTTTCTTTACTTACACAACAGGGAGGGCTGGGGTTAGAAGAGGGGTAGAAGAACCGGGCGTTTTCCCTGTGCCTTAATGTGAATAACTCTGTCCATTGGCTAGGTACACGGTGAATCAGGTGGGGCGAGAGAGCACAGTGCTTTGGGCATCTCCCTACTCAACGTACCATGGCCTCAGTCAGTACATGGCTCTGCTCGTCTAGGGTCTAAGCTAGTAAAGTGGGAACAAGCAGTGCCACTTCATTTCTCAACTTGGGAAGGCCTGGGGCCTGATCACAAGTGTCTGCTCTTCCTCCCGCCCACCTCTGCTGACCTCCAGACAGGTAAAGCAGGAAAGCTGGGGGACAGCCCGTTGACAGATAGGAGAACAGAGAGCCTGACCCTCGGAGAAGCCAAGCTGCCTAACTACTGCGGTTTCTAAAATCTCTTCATCCTTCTAACTAGTAACTTGAATTTACTGTATTTCCTTTTTTTAAATTCCCTAGACTGACTTTGCTACATGTGTGAGGGGAGGCATCTTGTAGGCAGTGTAAATGAAAATCACGCAGCAGGAATGGAATTTGTGAGTTCTCTTAGCTGATTTTGGCAGAGCTGGTTCTTCAAAAGAATTGTTTTACAAGCTGAATGACATCTTTTTATATGTAATTTCCCACTGGTAAATTTGGGGTGGGGGTAAAAAGACCTTCCTTAATGGTGCTTTTCTCCCCATTCAAAATCAAAGGCAAAACTGTAAAGAGCTGACAGATGGCAGCCATCCCTACCCTTCACAGCACAATGTGTTATTAGCAATTAAATGCACTTTTATCTGATCTCTGGTCAACACAACTGTCATGGTCTCAAGATTTTATGATGCTTCCATTGTGATGCTAATTTGTTGAGACCGCTTTCTGGGTAATTTTATGTTGCTTTTGTTACTTAGTTTCAAGGATTATAAAATAATAATAGCCCTATGTGCTGATGGGTGCATTAACTAATGTCTCCGTAGCTATGGCAGCTCCTCAGTGGGACGCTTTATAGTGTACAAATGCCAGCTGAGTATTTGTCATTGTTATTACGGTTGGATGTCTTTTTTCCAGAGAGCTCAGAGCCCTGTGCTGACATCATCATAGTAATCTTAATAACCTTGGGTGAAGTAAAACAAGGACAGAAATTTTTTAATCCTCATTTCACTTTTCTCTATGTTGCTCTATAAGAAATGTTTAGAAGTGACCTGTGAGTGCTTAGGAAGCCATTGAAAGGTTTTAAGGAGGAGAAGTAACATGAGTTGATACTAAAAACCATCTCTTGTACTCTCAAAGGAGGACTTTACGCTGGTTTGTTAGCTATTAGTGATTTCATTCTGTTTTAATATTAGAGAAATTTATATGAATTTCCTTTCTGGTGTAGGTCAGTGGGTTACCAACCCCAGATCTCAGCTGGCAGCTAGATGGGAAGCCAATCCGCCCAGACAGTGCTCACAAGATGCTCGTGCGTGAGAATGGGGTGCATTCTCTCATCATAGAGCCAGTCACATCACGAGATGCCGGCATCTACACGTGTATAGCCACCAATCGAGCAGGACAGAACTCATTCAGCCTGGAGCTTGTGGTTGCTGGTAGGCTGGCTTGTCTCTGAATCCTTTCTCTCTCCCAGAATGCTCATCAGATTCAGAAATGTAAACTAATCCTGCATTATTAACCAATTTGGAAAATAAATCCAGCTGTTGAAAAAATAGATTGTATCATGAAAATAGCCAAATAGCACATGTTATAAGGCTTAGCAAATGAGAAGCATTGACTTTTCTTCAGTGTAGTCATTCTTATTTATTCTTCCTTTCTCCCAGTAGCCTGGCCAAGAAAGAAATGGAGTTTTAGCAGCTTTTTGGGTCATTCTGCATCTCGTGTCTGTGGGCCCCCAGTGTCACTAGGCAAAGAACAACAGCAACATGGGCTCCAAGAACCAAACTTGGTGTCTAAGCATATTTTTATGCATAGAGTTCCACATATATACCTAGTTTTTAAAGTAAGATAATGTGCATTGATTTCAGAGTTCAAAAATGTAAACAACATTATCATCTACCTCCAGTGTCACAGTCCAATTAAATTCAGATTTGCTTTTTTTTTTTTTTTTTAAGATTTTATTTTTTTCCTTTTTCTCCCCAAAGCCCCCTGGTACATAGTTGTATTTTCTTCGTTGTGGGTCCTTCTAGTTGTGGCATGTGGGACGCTGCCTCAGCATGGTTTGATGAGCAGTGCCATGTCCGCGCCCAGGATTCGAACCAACGAAACACTGGGCCGCCTGCAGCGGAGCGCGCGAACTTAACTACTCGGCCACGGGGCTGGCCCCGTCAGATTTGCTTTTTTTTTTTTAATAAAGATTGGCACCTGAGCTAACAACTCTTGCCAATCTTTTTTTTTTTTTCCCTGCTTTTTCTCCCCAAATCCCCCCAGTACATAGTTGTACATTTTAGTTGTGGGTCGTTCTAGTTGTGGCGTATAGGACGCTGCCTTAGCGTGGCCTGACCAGCAGTGCCATGTCCGCGCCCAGGATCCGAACCAGAGAAACCCTGGGCCGCCAAAGCGCAGCGCGCGAACTTAACCACTTGGCCACAGGGCCGGCCCCAGATTTGCTTTTTAACCGATTATACTGTAAAAGTATTGTTATATGAAGTCTTACCCTTAGATAAGGAGAATATATTTATGGAAAGGTTTATACCATCCTTAGGAGTTGAGCGTAAGTAAAGATTCTATCTTCTTTTTAAAAAAAAAATAACAAAACATAATGTTTACTTCTCAGCCCTCTATTTGCAAAGTGCTTCATATACATTATCCCAGTTGGTCCTCACAACAGCCCTGTGAGGGAATCCGAGGAAATTTTCCTCCTCATTTCATAGATGTGGAAATTAGACTTAGAGAGATCAAGTTACCCTCCTAGGGTCCCATTTACTAAGCTGAATGCCTGACTCAGATGGTCTGTCGACTCCTAGTGCTCTCCCAAACACGGTGAGCCTCTGAGCTCTGTCAAGAAATAGAGGAGCAATGACAATAAAGCCCAGGAGGTCCTGGCTAAAATCCTGGCTAACCATTCTAATGATAGTACCAAGACGTTTTCACACAAAAACATGGTCAGTATATGGATTTTGGTGCTATGTCTTAGCCATGCTTTTAAATTTTGTGTAAGCTATTCAGTATTACTACATACTAGGGTCAATTTCATTCATTCCTCTGACTAGCCTCTCTTTAGACTAAAACTGTTCAGTTTTCTCCTGTTAAGTGTGTCTTTTGATCAGACCTGTCCTTCAGGCCTGAGCCTTGAGGGTCTAAGAGACGTAGACATCTTGGTATGCCTCAGCACTTCCATGAGAAGATGGCAGTGCACAGTAATTGGAAGCAAAGTCTTCGGCATCAGATCTCAGTTCCAATCCCAGCTCTCATTTACCGCCTGCGTCCTCTGGCAAATATAGAACACTCCGCAACTCAATTTCCCCATCTGTAAAGTGGAGACCATAATGCCTCACGGTTTTTACAAGGATTAAATCGTGTGAAGCTCTGTATCACCAGTATCCTGTATAGCAATGCTCCAAAATGGTAGATGTTATTCTTACTGGCAAGTGGTTATGACATTAAGGCTCGTTTTATACATTTTATGCTCTTTTCAAAACTGGGACCAAGAAAGAATACTAAGTGAAGTCTGTTCCCACTTGCCCCAAAATAGACTAGGTCAGGTAAGGTAACTATGTAAAGATCAATAAAAATACAACCCTCTACATAATCCAAGGTCTTAGAGAGTCTTAAGTATTTGAACATTTCAGGTAGAATTTTTATCCCCTTCACTCGGCTCTCCCCTGGCTTCTTTGCTTTGATATATTTGTCACTAAGATGACAGCTCAGAAGAAAATAACTAAACCTTATTCTTTCTCTGAAATTGTTGCCACCACACACCCAAGAAAACAGTTCCCACTGGATGGTAACATTTAGAGTATTATTAACAGTCAGTTCTGATTTTTTCAGACTATGTAAATACAGTTCTTTTTTTATGGCTTCCTTCCTTCAAGGTGATAATAAAGTTGTCTTTTTTATAACTTCCTTCAAAGAATACAAATTAAAATTTATAATTTATAGGATATACATTCCTAGTTTATAGGTAACTATTTAAGCCTGCCAAATTTAGGTAAAGATGCCACCCCCCCCCCCCATAAGTCTTATGGTATGTCTCACTTAAGCCAGGGCTTGCAAATCTTCAGAATCTCCCTAGCAAACATTTCAGATACCAGGGAGGGAATCTAAGTGGATCAGACTCCTAGAAATGCTTGTCTGTCTCAGCGGCACTAGGTGGCAGTGGTTGGTAAAGGCTGTGAGTTCACGGTAACATAATTAGTACTGAAGCCATCCCAGATGCTAGCAATGACTTAGGAGTCTCATGCAGCCTGTCAGACAGGCATTGTGTGGGGCAGATGGCCAGTGGACTGTGTGGGCCTGTCAGACTTGAATTAATGGAGGAAATAAATGAGTGGAATGAAGCATAGGAACCCTTCTTGGTAAAAGAATAATTTGGAGAGAGGACTTAGCATCTTACCACCTGAAGTGAAAAATGGTATCATAAAATAAAAGGTCTATTTACACAATATTGCTAAAAGCTTCTGAATTCTTTGTAGTCCTCCTTTTTTATATCGCTGATAGATAATTCATCTCATGTTTTCTTAGCTAAAGAAGCACACAAACCCCCCGTGTTTATCGAGAAGCTGCAAAACACAGGAGTTGCTGATGGGTACCCAGTGCGCCTGGAATGCCGTGTTTCAGGAGTGCCACCGCCTCAGATATTTTGGAAGAAAGAAAATGAATCACTCACTCACAGCACTGACCGAGTGAGGTGAGAATACCCAATGACTTAACCTAATCCACGACTGCTCAGTCCTAATGATACATAAAAAGATACACTTTATATAGTGTGTAAATCTGTGTAAGAGTCATGCTATTGATGATATCAAAGACAAAAATCACTCTTTACCATAATGTATGATTAAGCTTTTAGAGAGAAGCTATAATAGTATGTGATGAAACACATTCTAACTTAATCTAATGGTGATGTTTGTTGAAGTGTTTATATCTAAAAGATGAATTCATTTGCTTCGATGGTGATAGAGAAACTTCAGTGGTTTTTGTAAAGGCAGATCTTCATCTAGAAATTAAGTGCACAGATTTATTCGACCTCTTGACATCTCTTCTTCTCTCCCATTAACTTTAATGGGGCTAGCAGCCTCTCCAGAATAAGTATGACCCTATTATCCGCCACTTGCCCAATTCCATTTCTATTGCTCTAATTAAAAATGATGCTTCGTGTCCAAAGCCACTTTTTAAAAATTTAGAACCCTAATGACTTTATCCTTTCCTCCAGCATGCACCAGGATAATTACGGCTACATCTGCCTGCTCATTCAGGGAGCCACAAAAGAAGACGCTGGGTGGTACACGGTGTCAGCCAAGAATGAAGCGGGGATTGTGTCCTGTACTGCCAGGCTCGACGTTTACAGTGAGTGCCACTTCATCTCATCTTGTTGCATTTATTCATTAAATTGTGAAAAAGTAGACATTTGGACTGCAAGTCATGTTACTTTTATATAATCTTATAAACAACCATAGTGTTTTATTTGCCAAAAACTTCATATTGCTCTTTCTCTTTCTATTTATAGTTTCTCAACATTAATAGTGATCTACACCAGGAGAACAAATACCCAAGTATCATTCAGGAACTTTGCATTATTAGAAAAATATGCATGTTGATTTCTCTGACGTTGGCTAGTCAGCTGTGGTTTACTTACTGAAGCATCCTTAGGAGTTAACAGTAGGCAAAGGCATAACCACATGTTTTTTTCACATTTTCCGTTACTGTGTTCTGCAAATGACTGCCTTTTAACATCTCTTCCTATGTTATAATCCCATCACAGTGTCTTAATGCACTCTGAATGTGTGTATCATTGATCCGGGAATGCATACTTTTGTGGCTTAGTGCTTTTCTCATTAATATATTTTAAGCAGCTCAGCACTAGGTTTGTGAGTGTTTGTGTATGTATATTTGTATACCTGAATTCTAAATTTAAAGAAAATCATTTGTACTGAATTGGAAAACTAGTACAATAGTATTATGTCATCTACTGACATAAAGAAAACCACCAGAAAAAATTAAGAACAGACTTCAAATTTTACCTCTTCTTGAATAAGAAATAACTTTGTGGGGTTCTTCAGGGAATGAGTGACCTCAGCCTTCCCTAGTGCCCAGTTCCTTTCAATCGATTAGTGTGAAAACATCCATCCAGAATACCTAACTACTATAATTACTGTGACATTTATACATTTTGAGCTTTGAAGATTTTTTTTTTAAAAGAGGGGGGAGGTGCAAATTAGGGGAGGTGACTATTTCAGAGGATTCCCTGTGCTGCAGTAAGTATTTACTTTAAAATAGAGATCAACTACACTTGATCTTTATCATCTAGCTATGGTAGTCCTACTACCCTGTATAGACACTAAATCTGCAACATATGAGTGAAATACAAAACTACCCTTAAATTTTAGAATTTCTACCATGGATGTGTTCAGAAGGAACATGTACCTGGTATAGATCAAAAGACATTCTGTATTTATTTGAAACATCTAAGAGCTTTCCACTTATATCTTGGTTTAAAAAAAAAAATCTTAATTTTTTTTTTTTTCCTTGTAGCCCAGTGGCATCAGCAGCCACAGAGCACCAAGCCAAAAAAAGTACGGCCCTCAGCCAGTCGCTATGCAGCACTTTCGGACCAGGGACTAGACATCAAGGCAGCGTTCCAACCTGAAGCCAGTCCATCTCACCTAACACTGAATACCGGCCTGGTAGAAAGTGAGGACCTGTAAGCCAACATTCTTGTCAAAGCTGAAACACTGAAACAGCCATTGCCTTGACCAACATATTCCTTTGTCACATTATGTAAAAGGCAAAAAACATACCTTCTATTTCTATAAGAAATAAAAAGACACCAAAATAATATTTTTCTTACTTGATATACCAAACTTAACTTAGAGTTTAAGTAGGCGATGCTAATAGAAATGTACACATTGCACAGAAAATTCACGTTCATCATCCAATTTAAAACTTTTGGAATTGCTGTGATTAAAGTGGTCTGAAATGCCAAAATGCTAAAGGAAATCAGTTGTTCAAAGGTAACCACAATTTGTACTATCCCTAGTGCCTTTAAACACTAGCTATAGGTGCTACATAGCATGACTGTGTGGGGTGCTGAACAAGATGCAATTGTACCACAAATAATTCTAAAATGATCCTCAAGTGGCAGTGTCTTCAGACAGCTACAGTGAACCAAGTGCAATATGTGAGGATGAAAAAGGAAGAGGAAATGACAAAGAAATCCAAGTAAATGCCTTGTCTTTGCAAATTGTTTTACATTAAATCATAAGGAAGGAATTACTTGACTTAAATTTTATTAGTATCAAGAGTTTTCTAACAAGGTTAATACCTTAGTTCTTAACCTTTTTTTCTTTATGTGTAGTATTTTCTTTTCATGCTACCTTGGTAGGAAACTTACAAACCATGTTAAAAGGCTAATTTAAATATAAGTAATATAAAGTATTCTGAATAACGCAGAACTATATTAACAAACAAACAGTGCATTCCACAGAAGGCATCCAGACCACCCACATGACCAAGGCATAGTATTTGGAGGAAACGGGTTTGGAAGCAGGGAGGAGAATGAAGGAAAATGCTGCCAGCGCACTCAGTGAATTCACTTAGAGAAAAGCAGAAGGGGCAGGAGACATGGTAAAGGCCAGGCTTTTCTTTGGTTTTCTTCAAAATTAGTCTAAAATGTGGGTGAAAAAAACACTGCCATTCACAAGTTAGGGAATCTAGGGTCGGCTGGAAGTTTGCTATGGAAATTTCAGTGTGTCGAAGTTTGTGTGGTAGCTGAAGAGTTTAGATGTGTCGAGTAAGTTGAAAATGGACTGAGACTGCAAGACTGGCATAAGCGAGAAACTGCCTGTAGGATCTAGTGTGCTTGAGGGAAATGGAGACTTAGGGGAGACGAAAACAGGTTTGTGCCAAAATGTATTTATTTCAATGGCACCGAGCTACGGTGAATGGAAAATATTCATTCACTTCCCTGCTGCCACGACACCTGGCCTTCAGAAGGTGCTGGGTTCCGAGTGTTTGTAAAGGCATCTCAGCAAGGACTGAGCTGTGAAGGCCTATGATTCCACATCAGCTAGATTGAGTTGATTCTGACCAGACTTGATGGTTTTAAGTCGGAACCAATAAACTTTAAAAAGGAGAAAAAACAATTTGGCCTAATATTATAAAACATGAGGCTTTAATGGTACTTTGCTATGAAAAGAAAACACTGTATTCCTTATGCAAAACACATATATCTTTCATTATTTATAATAAAAATGTTGAACTCTCTTAGCTCAGTTACTCAATTCAATATGTAGTATTTTTAAAAATAATTTTATATCTGTGTACCACCCCATATATTTCATATTACTGCTTCACATGTCCAGCTTTCTATTCTTTTTAAGAACACCAACCAACCAAGTTTTAAATGATTAATAGAATTGAGCACTGGGTGGCAGATGTTCTATGCAGAGTGGTACAGTTTTCTTTGACCACACTTATACGCATTGCTAATACAGAATTTAAGATACCATAAAAGTCTCTCTTGGGCCTATCTATATTGTAGAAGTATGACTTATGTCATATCTTACTTGCCAAATTTTTCTGAATGTGACTTTTTGCTAATTTGCTGGGTTTGGGATTAAGTAGCATTATTTTGCCACCTTTTATGTTGTATTTATAAAAAGACAAAGTGCTATCATACTACTTTGGATTGTTGTGCTGGTGTAATGTGGATTTAACATCAATAAATATTTAACAAATAACAGTTGCAATTTTGTGAAGCAAAAATTCAGTTTTAGTTTTCTATTGCTACTGGAATAATAAATTAGTACAAACTTAGAGGCTTAAAACAACTCTCATTTATTAGCTCACAGTTCTGTAGGTCAGAAGTTCAGACACGATATGGCTGGGTTCTCTGCTCAGTCTTACAAGGCTCAAATGACTGTGTCCACTGGACCACATTCTCATTTGGAGCTTGAGAGCCAGGAGCCACTCTCAACTCCTGCAGGCCACCTGCGTTCTTATCACGTGGTCCCCTCCATCTTCAAAACTAGCAGTGAGAATCTCCCTCACGACAAATCCCCCTCATAGATTGACTCTCTTGTTAAAGAAGGGCCCAGCCCCCTTCAAGAGATCACCTGTTTAAGCCAGGCTCTTAAAATCACCTGATTTGAGAACTAATTACAACTGCAGAATCCCTTCAAAGCAGTACCTAGATTTGTATTTGATTGGATAACTGAGAGAAGGTGTGTGTACACCAGAAGATGGGGCTATTAGGAGCCATCTTAAAATTTTGCCTGCCATATCAGTTTATTGTATATATGTATGTAAATAATACTAGTTCTTGTGATGCCCCATGGGAAAAGTATTCTGTGACCACATACCATAGCCCTTCTCTTAGAAATTAAATTTACAAGGTTCTGGGTCAAGATGGCGACACAGGAGGATCCTGAACACATCTCCTCCCCACAGACACACCAAATCTCGAATTACATACACAACAATTCCCTCTGAATGAAAAAAACCCAAAAACTCCTATGCATCGGGCAAATGAGAAAAAACCCACATCAAAGTGGATAGGAGAGGCTGAGACACAATCTTGCCAAAAACCCACCCCCAGCATGGTGACCCACAATCGGGAAGGAACTCAACAACCATGAGCTTCTCTAAAGAGGAAAGGATTTGAACCCCACATCAGGCACCCCAACATTTAAGACTTGCATCTAAGAGATGAGCCCCCAAAACATCTAGCTTTGAAGCCAATGAGGCTTGCATGCACAAGACCCACAAGGCGATAGCAACCTGAGAGACAGTTCTTAAAAAAGCTCTCACGGCCTCCCCGACCGCAGGGCCCAGCACAGAAGCAGCCAACTGAAAAGCGCCGGTCTTTCTGTGAAAGAGGCCTATTGGCCTACCTTAAAGCTTCAGCCTGAGGGCTAGGCACCTAATTTAACCCACATCTAGGGACCTACTGAAATACTCTCCAAAGATAGGAGCCGGCAGGCACCATCTTTGTGCTCTCCCTCTGCGTCACTCCAGGTCACAGGTATCTCCCAGAAAGAAGCTTGTGCACATGTCTGGCACCGTGGTTTTTGTAGCTGCCATACAGCAGACACCCTTTGATCTCCTGGCTCTGGTGGGCAATGGGACTTACACTAGCAGGGCCCATAGGACTGTGAGGGACAGTTCTTAACTGGCTACAGCCCCAGGGCACAACAGAGAGGCAGCAGACTGACACACAGTCCTTTTGTAAAAGAGAACAATTAGCTTGTCTTCATAGCTGCCACCTGCAGCGCAGGCTTCTGGTTAAACACACATCCAGGGGCCCACTGAAATCCTCTCCAGAGACCTCGGAGGGTGGACACTGTCTTCACACTCTCCCTCTGCCTCGCTCCAGGTTGCCAGAATCCCCCAAAAAGGAGCTTGTGCACACATCTAATGCCCGGTTTTATCAGCTGTCCGCCAGGGGACGCCTTTGATAGCCTGGCTCTGGCAGTTAGGGGGGCTTACATTTGCAGGTCCCATAGGACTGTAGTGGAGAGACAGTTCTTAACCAGCTATGCTCCCAGGCACAGCATAGATAGTAGACTGAAACGTACCCCCAGTCTTTCTGTGAAAAAGGGCAATTAGCTTGTCTTCATGGTTGTGGCCTAGGAGGCAAGCTTCTAATTAAACACACATCAAGGGGCCAACTACAATCCTCTCCAGAGGCAGAGGAGGCCAAAAGGCACCATCTTCACATTCTAAATTTGCCCTGCCCCAGGTCACATGTGTCTCCAGGAAAGAAGCTTGTGTACAAATCTGGCATCCCAGCTCTTGTGGCTGCCACCCAGAAGGCACATCCCTTGACAGTTTGGCCCTGGTGGCCAGCAGGGCTTGTGTTCACACATTCAACGGATGGTAGCAAAAACTCTCAACTGACTGTAAACCCAGGGCTCAGTGCAGAGGCAGCAGACATAAGCCCCCTTCTCCAAGTCTTCCCCTGAAAGAGGTATATTTGAATACTTTAAAAGCTGCTGTATGAGAGTCTGGCTTCCAATCAGCCTGAATCTAGGAGCTGACTAAGGTCCTCCCCTTTGGGACACTGACAGGTCTTGGTACACCCTCATCTACTGTAAACCACTAAGAATAAGGTAGGCTGCTTGAAGAATCACAAAGATTTGAGAGACAACCAAGAGCTAGGGCAGGATTAGTAACAAGAAAACATATGAAAAGATAAATCTCACCAGTAAAGGTAAATATACAGTAAAGGTGGTAGACTAATCACTTATAAAGCTAGAATGAAGGTTAAAATGCAAAAGGAGTAAAAATTATAAGTACTAGGTCTGGCCTGGTGGTGTAGTGGTTAAGTTTACGTGCTCTGCTTCAGCAGCCTGGGGTTTGCAGGTTCAGATCCCAGGCACAGACATAGCACCACTTGTCAAGCCATGCTGTGGTGGCATCCCACATAAAGTAGAGGAGGACTGGCACAGATGTTAGCTCAGCAGCAATCTTCCTCAAGCAAAAAGAGGAAGATTGACAAAAGATATTAGCTCAGGGCCAGTCTTCCTCTCACACACACACATACACACACACACACACACACACACACAAAACAGTGTATAACTACAATAATTATTTAAAGGGATACACAAGATAAAAAGACATTGTGACATCAAAAATATAAAAGGGATGGGGGAGAGTAAAAATGTAGAGCTTTGATGCATTCAAACTTAAGCTGTTATCAACTTAAAATAGACTTATAAACACAAGTTGTTTTATGTAAGCCTCATAGTAACCACAAAGCAGAAACCTACAGGAGATACACAAAATAATTTTTTTAAAAAAAGGAATATAAGCATACTACTAGAGAAAATCACCAAACCACAAAGGAAGAGAGCAAGAAAAGAAGCAACAGAAATTTACAAAACAGCCAAAACAATTAACAAAATGACAATAAGTACCTACCTATCAACAATTACTTTAAAGGTAAGTGGACTAAATTCTCCTATCAAAAGACATAGAGTACCTTAATGGATAAAAAACCAAGACCATCTATATGCTGCCTACAAGAGACTTACCTCAGATTAGGACGCACACAGACTGAAAGAGAAGGGATGTATAAAGATATTCCATGCAAATGGAAACCAAAAGAAAGCTGGAGTAGCTATATTTGTATCAAACAAAATAGACTTTAAGACAAAGACTATAAAAGACAAAAAAGGTTATTATATAATGATAAAGGAGTATACCCAACAGGAGGATATAACATTTGTAAATATCTATGCCCCCAACACAGGAGCACCTAAATATATAAAACAAATATTAACAGACCTAAAGGGACAAGTACACAGCAATACAATAATAGTAGAGGACATTAATACCACACTTTCATCAATGGATATCATCCCAACAGAATATCAGTAAGATCAACAAGGAAACAATGGCTTTAAATGACACATTAGACCAGATGGCCCTGACTTTCCATCCAAAAGGAACAGAATACCCATTTTTCTCAAGCACACACAGAACAGTCTCCAGGATAGATCATGTGTTAGGCTACAAAACAAGTTTTAATAAATTTAAAAAGACTGAAAACAGATCAAGAACCTTTTCCAACCATAATGGTATAAAACTAGAAATCAATTACAAGAAGAAAACGAAAATTCACAAATATGTGGAGATTAAACATAATGCTACTGAACAATCAACGGATCAAAGAAGAAATCAATATCTTCCAATGAATGAAATGTGAAGACAACATATCAAAACTTACAGCATGCAGAAAAAGCAGTTCTAAGAGGGAGGTTCATAGCAATAAATGACTACCTCAAGAAACAAGAAAAATCTCAAGAACCTAACTTTCCACCTCAAGGAACTGGAAAAGAACACACATAGCCCAAAGTTAGTAGAAGTAAGGAAATAACAAAGATCAGAGTAGGAATAAATAAAATAGAGACTAAAGAGACAACAGAAAAGATCAATGAAACTAAGAGCTGCTTTTCTTAAAAGATAAACAAAATAGGGGCTGGCCCGGTGGTGCAGCGGTTAAGTTCGCACGTTCCGCTTCTCAGCGGCCCAGGGTTCGCCAGTTCGGATCCTGGGTGCGGACATGGCACTGCTTGGCATGCCATGCTGTGGTAGGCATCCCACATATAAAGTAGAGGAAGATGGGCACGATGTTAGCTCAGGGCCAGGCTTCCTCAGCAAAAAGAGGAGGATTTGCAGTAGTTAGCTGAGGGCTAATCTTCCTCAAAAAAAAAAAAAGATAAACAAAATAGACAAACCTTTAGCTAGACTTACCAAGAAAAAAAGAGGAGGACTGAAATAACTAAAATCAGAAATGAAAGATGAGACAATAGAACATGATACCACAGAAATACAAAGGATCATAAGAAACTATCATGAGCAATTATATGCCAACAAATTAGACAATCTATAAGAAATAGATAAATTCCTAGAAACATACAATCTACCAAGACTGAATAATGAAAAAATAGAAAATCTGAACAGACCGATTACTAGTAAGGAGATTGAACCAGTAATCAATCTCCCAATAAACAAAATTCCAGGACCAGATGGCTTCGCTAGTGAATTCTACCAAACATTTAAAGAAGAATTAACACCAATCCTTCTCAAATTCTTCCAAAAGAAGAGAAGAGGAGCAAATACTTCCAAACTCATTTTTTCAAGGCCAGCATTACCCTGATATGAAAATCAGACAAGGACACCACAAGAAAAGAAAATTATAGGCCAATATCCTTGATAAACATAGATGCAAAAATCCTCAACAAAATATCAGCGAACTGAATTCAACAATACACTAAAAGGATCATACACCATGATCAAGTGGGATTTACCCCAGGATACAAGGATGGTTCAACATCTGCAAATCAATGTGATACACCACATTAACGAAATGAAGGGAAAAAATCATATGATCATCTCAACAGAAGCAGAAAAAGCATTTGACAACATTCAACATCCATGATAAAAAAAAAAGAAACCTCTCTACAAAGTGGGTTAGAGGGAATGAAACCTCTCTACAAAGTGGGTTAGAGGGAATGGACCTTAGCAAAATAAAGCCCACAGCTAACAGGATACTCAACAGAGGAAAGCTGAACGCTTTTCCTCTAAGATCAGGAACAAAGCAAGGATGCCCACTCTCACCACTTTTCACAGCATAGTACTGGAAGTCCTACACAGAGCAATTAGGCAAGAAAAAGAAAGAAATAGCATCCAAGTCAGAAAGGAAGAAGTAAAACTGTCACTATTTGCAGACGACATGATATTATACAGACAGCCTTCGACTTACAACGGTTTGACAATTTTTCAACTTTATGATGATGCAAATGTGATACACATTCAGTAGAAATTGTACTTCAAATTTTGAATTTTGATCTTTTCCTGGGCCAGCAATATGTTGTATGATACTCTCTTATGATGCTGGGCAGTAGCAGTGAGCTCAGCTCCCAGCCAGCCACGCGATCATGAGAGTAAACAACTGATACACTTATAACCGTTCAGTATACAAACAACCGTTTTTCAGTTTCAGTACATTATTCAACAAATTACATGACATATTCAACACTTTATTAGAAAATAGGCTTTGTGTTAGATCATTTTGCCCAACTGTAAGCTAATATAAGTGTTCTGAACATGTTTAAGGTAGGCTAGGCTAAGCTATGATGTTCAGTAGGCTAGGTGTACTAAATACATTTTTGACTTACAATGGGTTTATCGGGACATAATCCCATCATAAGTTGAGGAAGAGCTGTATATACTCCACCACAAAACTGAAAACTCTACCACAAAACGACTAGAATAAAGTCAGTAAAGTGTCAAGTACAAAATCAACACAGAAAATTTTCGCATTTCTATACACTACTAACAAACTATCAGAAGAAAAATTAAGAAAACAATCTCATTTACAATTGGATCAAAAAGAATAAAATACCTAGGAATAAATTTAACCAAGGTGGAAAAGAGCATACACTGAAATCTATAAGACAATGGTAAAAGAAATTGAAGAAGACAAACACATGGAAAGATATTTCATGCTCATGGATTGGAAGAATATTCTTAAAATGTCCATAGTACCCAAAGCAATCTACAGATTCAATGCAATCCCTATCAGAATTCCAATGGCATTTTTCACAGAAAAAGAACAATCAATCCTAAAATTTGTATGGAATCACAAAAGACTCTGAGTAGCCAAAGCAATCTTGAGAAAGAAGAACAGAGCAGGAAGCACTACACTCCCTGCTTTCAAACTACTTTACAAAGCTATAGTAATCAAAACAGTATGGTATTAGCATAAAAAGAGATACATAAATCAATGGAACAGAATAGAGAGCCCAGACAGAAACTCACACATTTATGGTCAATTAATTTATAACAAAGAAACCAAGAAAATACAATAGGGAAAGAACAGTCTCTTCAATAAATAGTGTTGGAAAAACTGGACAGCCACACGCGGAAGAATGAAAGTAGACCATTATCTTACACCATACACAAAAATTAACTCAAAATGGATCAAAGACCTGAACAAAAAATCTGAAACCATAAAACTCCTATAGGAAAATATAGGCAGTACACTCCTTGACACTGGTCTTAGCAGCACCTTTTTGAATACCACGTCTACTCGGGCAAGGGAAACAAAAGAAAAAATAAACAAATGAGACTACATCAGACTAAAAAGCTTCTGCAAGGCAAAAAAAAGCATGAACAAAATGAAAAGACAACCCACCAACTAGGAGAAAATATTTGCAAATCATATATCTGACAAAGGGGTTAATTTCCAAAATATATAAAGAACTCATACAACTTAACAACAACAAAAAGAAAATCAAAAATGGGCAGAGTATATGAACAGACATTTTTCCAAAGAAGATATACAGATGGCCAACAGGCACACGAAAAGATGTTCAACATCACTAATTATTGGGGAAATGTAATCAAAACTACAATGAGATATCACCTTACACTGGTCAGAATGGCTATAATTACCAAGACAAAAAACAACAAATGTTGGAGATGATGTGGAGAAAAGGGAACCCTCATACACTGCTGGTGGGAAGGCAAACTATTTGCAGCCATTATGGAAAACAGTATGAAGATTTCTCAAAAAATTAAAAGTAGAAATACTGTATGATCCTGCTATCCTACTACTGGGTATTTATCCAAAGAACATGAAATCAACAATTCAAAGAGATTTACACACCCCTATGTTCATTGTAGCATTATCCACAATAGCCACGACGTGGAAGCAACCCAGGTGTCCTTCTACAGATGAATGGATAATGAAGATGTGGTATATATATAGAATGGAATACCACTCACCATAAAAAAGACAAAATCATCCCATTTTCAACAACATGGATGGACCTTGAGGGTATGATGTTAAGTGAAATAAGTCAGACAGAGAAAGACAAATACCATATGATTTCACTCATATGTGGAAGATAAACAAACACATGAGAACAGATTAGTGGTTACCAGAGGGGAAGGAAGTGGGCAGTGGGGGTGAAAGGGGTAAGAGGGCACATATGTATGGTGATGGATAAAAACTAGACTATTCATGGTGAGCACAATGTAGTCTATACAGAAAATGATATATAATAATGTACACCTGAAATTACACAATGTTATAAACCATTATGACCTCAATAATTTTTAAAAAATAAATAAAAGGTCATCATAATCTTTTTATCATAAATATTAGAGTATGCTTGCAGTCAAGAACTTCAAGTCATAATATCAGAGTGAAGCTGAACACGCAATTGAGGGACTAAACAACCACAAAAAGCCTCTGAGAATGCAACACTATACAATTTTGATATTCCCTTTTGAAAAACATTAATTTTTTAGTAAATATAAAAATATTTATAGGACTTTCATAGGTTCACTCTCAATCTTAGACTCTCGACCTTATTTTTCCCATTAAGATCTTAAGTTCCGCAACCCTAAGAGATAGTTTAATTATGAACTTAGACTATATATATGCTTTCACAAATTGTAATTATTCAAAAGAAAAAGGACACTGAAGAATTTAATAGAAAAAAGGGTTAGGTAGAGATAATTCTTTTGGTGTTCAGAAAATAAAGAACTGGACAAGATGATGTTTAATGCCACTAGAGTACAATGGAATTTATGTGTATTCATTTATATTCCTATGTGGTCTAGCTCTCAATTGTTTGCGTACTGACTCTCATAAATAGAGCCTGTCAAGCATACAAAGCCAGAAAAATCCATTATAAACCTGTGCCGTTCAGAGCGTGTGACACTTCAGATTTTACCTATAGCATGTGATGTTTTCTTTTATTCATACTCACTCATCTGTTCTCTATGTTAAAATTGTATCTAATTAAAGAGTTTACCTACTTCATTAGGAATAACTCAATGTTAAATACTAACCACACTTTCACTACCTTCCTTCTCTTGGGAAGTTTCAAGCACCTGGTTAGCTCTTAGAGCAGTAGTTCTCCAAGCGTGATCTGCAGACCATCAGAATCTTACTACAAATACAAACTCTTTAACCCCACACCAGACCTACTGAGTCAGACTCTGAGGGTGGGGTCCAGCAATCTGAGATTTAACAAGCCCTCCGGATGACTCCGACACACTAAAGCTTAAGAATAACTGTCTTAGGAGGATTGCACTCCTAATCCCCCCCTACTCAGTTGATTCTAAGAGCTATATATGTATCTGTTGTGTTCTCAAAGAATCTCTGTAAAGTAAGTAAATAATCTTCCTTCAGAAGAGGCAGTGGTATTTGCACACGGTTCTTTATAGTACCTGATGAGCATAACAGACTGATATGATAGTTTGTTCTCTGCCAATGAGACGATCTTCAAGAGGGCTCAGAAACTTTGTCTTAATTTGCTGAGTTAGTGGTTAACTGCTTCAGTAGAGGCAGCCTCATATGATCTGTTCAGGCTCTCTAGGATGCTGGATAATATCACTAGGATCCTTCCCAATTTGAGAAAGAGGATTATCTGATCAGAGAGAGAAACCTCCTCTAAGAATGTGCATTCACTCCATGAAAATAATGTGCCATCACAAAATATAAACAAGTGATAGAGAAACATCCATTTAGATGGCACTGCTGGAATACAGCAGTTAAATTAAAGGGTACCTTGAACACACATTTTCAGCTCCACTGTGTCTCCAAACACCAAAAAAAAAAACACTCCAAGGTCTTTTGGTTTTTGTTTGCTTGCTTGTTTCTGGTTTTTTTAGGCATAAATTCGAAGGGACAAAGAGAAAGGAAAGGAGACAAATGAAAGAACACTTTGATAACTAGAAAGCAGACAGAAGTTGGGCACCAACTTATAGCACACCCAAAAAAGCTGAATTTTAGCCAGAATGGGGAAAACTGGAAAATAACTCAATTTCCATTACTGACCCTCTAAAATCCTCTAGAATTAGGAGTATTTGGTACTTTTGGAAGTCAAGGTGACGGCAGAGCTTAAAACAGCAGGACTGGTGGAAAAAATAGGTTTTAGAAGCAACTGGACTCTCTGATCCTCTCCTACCCTTTGCACAGGAGACTGGATGGTAAAATACAAAGTCCCTGGACTGGTCTGAGAGATATCAGGCACAGGTGACGAGAGAATACCATCCTAACAACTGAGGAACCAAGTGAGTGTTTACAGCTTTCTTCCTCACTTCGGGTTCCAGAATGCTGACAGCCAGCTTTCCAGGCAGGAGGTTCTTCTCTGGAGAACCTGACCAGCTCAAGAGAAAACCAGCTCAAACACTGGTTCTCAAAGTTTGGTCCAGGAAGCCCTGAGATTCCCTAGGCCTTCTCAGAGGGTGAGCAAAGTCTAACCTATTTTCAAAATAACACTACAATGTTTTTTGCTTTTTCACTCTCATTCTCCCAGAAGCGTATGGTGAAGTTTTCAAAGACTACACCATGTATGATATTGCAAGATACTGAAAGCAGAAACAAATGTAGGGCCAGCTGTCTTCTATTAAGCTGGATATTAAAAAGAGTCACAAAAATGTAAAATAATGTCACTTTTCCAATTTTTTGTTTTTAAAAATAACATCATTTTTCATAAAAACATATTTATATTAACATGTAATGTATTTACTTTTGTTTTTAATAAATTAAGAAAGATTTATAAAATTCAGTTTTAATTTCTATCATGGTAAATAATGAAAGATGTGACCCACATAAACAAAAGTTCTTTGGGGTCCTTAATCACGTTTTAGCATACAAAGTGGTCCTCAGCCCAAAACATTTGAGAACCAGTGAGCTAAAAAAACTGACACTGGCGGTTCTGTCAGTGAAAGCATCTGTCCATAGCATCCCATAGTGAAGACCACAGCCAACAATCTCCTTCTATGAACACAGAGCTTCCAATTTGCTTTAAAAACAAAAACAACTTTACAGGGGCCAGCCCAGTAGTCTAGTGGTTAGGTTCGTACACTCTGCTTTGGCAGCCCAGGGTTCGCGGGTTTGGGTCCTGGGCGTGGACGTACACACCACTCATCAAGCCACACGCTGTGGCAGTGTCCCACATAAAAAATAGAGAAAGATTGGCACAGATGTTAGCTCAGCAACAATCTTCCTCACCAAAAATACTCCCAACTTTTTATTTAAAAATAAAACACAGGTACAAAAAGACACTTAAAACAAATACATAGCTTAGCGATTTATTTTAAGGCTAACAATTCTTGAAACCACCATCCAGGTCAAGAAATAGAACTCTGCCAGCAGAAGCCCCTCCACACGTCCCATAGATTTATAGTTTAGTCTTGCCCATATTTTTTTTTTTAATTGTGGTAAAATATACACAACATAAAATTTCCTGTTTAGCCATTTTTAAGTGCAAAGTTCAGTTTGCCCCTGTCTTTAAATTTAACATGTTTTTAAAATCACTTTTAATCTACAGGTTCCACTCCATCCCTTCGTTCTTCTTATAATTTATTTGTTGAGGAAACAAGGCAGTTGGGCCTATGGAGTGTCTTACAGACTGGATTTTGTTCCTTGCTACTCATGGTGCAATTCAACATGTTCCTCTGTCCTCAGTATTTTCTGCAAATTAGCAATTGGATCTAGAGGTAGATCCAGAAACTTGATGAAATCTGACTTCAATCTAATCTGCTTTTTAATGCTCTACTGTTAACTATAAAGAAGACAGCAAGGGGGTCGGCCCCGTGGCCAAGTGGTTAAGTTCACGCGCTCTGCTTGGGCAGCCCAGGGTTTAACCAGTTCAAATCCTGGGCACGGACATGGCATTGCTCATCGAGCCATACTGAGGTGGCATCCCACATGCCACAACTAGAAGGACCCACAACTGAAAATACACAACTGTGTACCGGGAGGCTTTGGGGAGAAAAAGGAAAAAGAAAATCTTTAAAAAAAAAAGAAGACAGCAAGTATCACGAAGATTTGAGGACAGCATGTAATATGATACGGATTCAAAAAATAAAGCAAGATGCAGAAATAGAGTACAAAGAGAAGAAAACTTCTATTATTAATAAGCTCAGAGAAATAGGAAAAAAAAAAACTGCATCCAGGAAACAAGCACATGATGCAATGAATAAGGAATAATCAGAAAATAAAAAGGAACTCTTGGGAATTAAAAATAAGAAGCTAAAATTAAAAACTCAAATGTAGTTTGAAGATCTAATTGGGGAACCCTCCCAGAAAGTAGGGCGGAAAAAAGGCAGAGAGAGAGAGATTGAAAGGGTCCACCGATGGATGAAGAAACACTCACAGCAAAGCACACCATGATGGAACACTGTTAACACTGAGGGCGAAGAGAAGGCCCTAAGCAATCCCAGGGGGACACAGAAAACGGGTTGTATTTAAAACTTAATGGCAACACTGGAGGACTTAAGACAATGGAGCAATTCCTTTAAAATTCTACGGGAAAATGATTTCTAACCTAGTATTCCATACTTAGTCAATTTAGTAAATAGCAAGAATTAAGGACATTTTCAAACAATGAAGGGCTCAAAAATTTTATCTCCCATGCAACTTTTCCTATAAATTGTTGGAAGATGTGCTTTACCAAATGAGGTCACAAATGAAGAAAAGGAAGACATGCGATCCATGGAACAGGGGATCCAACAGATGAAGAGGCAAAGGAAATCTTCAAGATGATAGTGAGGCAAAATCCCAAGATAACAGCCACACAGCAGATCTAGAGAACAACTAGTCAAGGTTGCAGCAGATCAGGAGACCGGAAAGATCTACTGAAGACACGAAATTGATGAATTACCCAGTGTTTCTGAATATACTAACAGGATATTTACACAATTGGGAAGGATTTGAGAATTAGTGAGTGTTGAGAAGATGGAAAAGTAAACAAATGAACAAATAATACTATTATTTATTCCAAAGAAAACAAAATATTGTGCAGGAAAAGTAACCACCAAATACTACATAGCTTAACTGTTAGTAGTGTTTCTATAATTATAAGACATAAGCGCTGATTATGATATAACTTTATTGGGGAAGGGTGTAATGGGAAGTGTGGTTGTACATAGCAGTGGTAGGGGTACTGGTCAAGGAGATGTAAATCCTCATCTTCCTTACTGGGAAGCTGATATACAATGACTAATTCCAAAAAAATCAAGAAATATGTTAATTAGAAATAAGGAGATTAATCCGAAATGAATCAGAGATTAAGTGACTCCTGTTTTTCAACAGGAAATGACTCTCTAAATTATGTTAATGTATAAGTGAAAAATATAAAAACTAAATTTAAATACTAAACTACAAAAATAGTATTGCTGGAGCTATGGATGGTAGGTACCCTTTCAGAGAAGGCAGAATATGTTTTATGCCATTATGGTTTTCCCTTTGATTGCTTTCAGCTTGCAGCTTAGGTCACATTTCTCACTCACAAGACTTACACACTGTTTTCCCAGTTGTGGAAAATTGGAAAGCAAAGCTGGGCCACTGTGGACAGTAGCACTCCAAAGCATTCTGTAGGAACATACCCCCAGCCCACCCTCACTATGGATCAAAGGTTAAGGGCTAGGACAACCAACCTTAGAACTGACATGATGTGTATATGTCAAGAGAATGGTCAAGGCAGACCACAGAGCCTGAGCCAAGAGCATAAAGCTGCCAGCTGTGGAACAGCCATGGCACAAGGATTAATCTCAGCTCAGTACAACAGAACTACAGGAAAGGTATCATTAAAATGAGTCAGACTCTAGGAAACCACGGGAAAGTTGCATAGTGCCTCCTCAGTTCCCTAATGGCCTAAGGGCACAAATATTCACTTCTAATTGACCCTTACCTAAGGGGCATAAATTGTCTGATGTAAATAATACAGTCTACACAGCAGCACTGCTTTTAGAACAAGTTTTCACTCTCTAAGATATGCTCAGTGATACAGAGCACAGTTAACATTTTGTGAATAAACCAAAAATCACACTGTTCATAACCTGTATGTTTCAGATCAAGATGAATAGATAAATTTGAAAATAGGACTTGAAAAATAAGGCTCAGAAGTACATCAATAAAAGTGAAAAATACTAGAGTATAAAACAAAATGCTTCCAGCACTGGGAGGACTCCAGAGACAATGTACCAGAAGCATTCCTATCAGGAGGAATGGAAATAACATTTACTAAAGCACCTACTATGTGCCAGGCATTATACCAATACATTAATGCTATTTTATTTAATCTTTACAACAACTCTAGGAATTGTTACTCTCTTTTATAGGTGATGAAACAGGCTCAAAGGAGGGATGTAATCATCACAGTCAATTAGTTATAGAGTTGGTACTTGAGACCAGGACTTTCTGACTCCAAAGGCCATATCTTTCCACTAACTTCACTGTAAAAGATGTGAAACCCTCTAAAAGAACCAGGGCTTGAATGTTTATTAAAGGGCACTAAAAATTAGTGACACCATCACCTTTCAGGAGATGAGAAGTTAGTACAAGAGGTCACTCAAAATTTCAATAAGATATACACAAATAAGATTCCTATCATACTCCTGGCAAGTATAGTATGTGTTAATATCAAATATACCTACACACACTTAGATAAATATGTTAGTCAGCTAAAATAATTTAAAGATAAGGCATAGATTACTATCACTTTCAGGAAGGAAGAAATTGCCCCTTCAGGATATATTCTGAACACTACCTCAGCACCATTCATTTGAAGCCGTTATCACCCAAAAGCTTTCAGAGGAAGAAACTACTACCAAACATTTCTATTTAGACTTAACTAAAAGTGATTCTGCTTACTAAACACAATTTAGAGGCTTCTAATTAAAACACTAAATAATCAACTTGGTTGTTTTGGCAAATGCCATGCAAGATGACCATATGACATGTTATTACAAGACTATCACAGTCGTACGTCGCTTAACAACGGGGATATGTTCTGAAAAATGCGCCGTTAGGCAATTTCATCATTGTGCGAACATCATAGAGTGCATTTACACACACCTAGATGGTATAACCTACTACACACCTAGGCTATATGGTTCTAACCTTTTGGGACCACTGTGATATACGTGGTCCGTCGTTGATTGAAACGTCGTTATGCAGCACATGTCAAACTACAAATAGAAGATTCTATTATTATGAAAGAAGGGGGAAACGGACTTGAGAACAGCCAGAAATCTCTGCTATCCAGGAAATAGATCATCCAAGACAGAAATAAGCCAAAAGAAATTTCCAGGATGGTGGTAAAGTTCCCGTTTGAAAATTGTACAGCACACTGAAAAGCACTGTCCAGATTGGAAGAGGTATATGGGGGGTACCAGGAAAGGTATCTCCAACAAACAAATAAACAAAAACTGACAGACCATGGTGTAAAGAGGAGTCTTAGAGTTCTGGTGAAGAGTTTGGGGATAGAATCTTGATGCGTATATTTCAGACTAAACAAATATAAAACAAAACAATTAAACAATTATTAACTCTAGAAAATTTCCCAAAGTGAGAATGGGAGGAAATATAACTATAGACTACTCCATGCCTCAACTGTTGTGGTAGCTAGTCTTCAAAGTCTTTTTTTTTTTTCGGTCAGAGTCCACTTTACTGAGTGCTGTACCATTTACACAAGACAGAGGAGACAGGCCGTGGCTGAATGGATCCATCTCGGGGGTTTCTGCTTCAGAAGGATGAGACAGGCCGCTCAGGACAGAGCTTGCAGGGCCCTGGAGGCAGAGTGCCAGCCTGGCTTCTGCCCCTCATCACCTCCTGCCCCGGGCCCCAGGAGAGGCCCCGCCTAGAGCAGCATCTGGGAAGGTCCCCCTTCCTCCCACAGAGCTACAGCAGCCTGGGTTTGCCAGCTGCTCTGCTCCCAGCAGGGGAAAGATACCCACCTAAATGGTGACACAAGGAAGAACAAAGGGAAGGAGCCTTGGGGTCAGAGGTGTGGGTGCCCCAGGAGCGGAGCTGGGTCCAGAGGCCCAAGCTGGCCCACGGAGCTGCACTGGCTTCTCCTGGTGCCACGGCCTGGGGGCTGCAGGGAGGGCGGGGCTGCACCCAGCTCAGCATCTGGCCCATAGAGAAGATGCAGACAGGCAGAGGCTTTAGCATCTGCTTTTTATTGGTTACTTGTTTTCTCAAACGCAGCATTTTAAAAAAGTTCCCTGAGGTGGTAGTTTAGTCATGGGTGGAGATGGGGACGGACGAGTGGTCACTCGAGGGGAAAGCACCTGTGTGCTGTGGTGGGTGCTTCACATGCAGTATCAGGCCAAGAGGCCAGTGTCCAAAATGAACTGGCGGGTCTTCCTCTGCCTCCCTCTAGCTCGCTGGTGTCTCCCGGAAAGGAGCTTATACCCTCATCTAGTGCCCCAATTTTTGCGGCTGCTGCCCAAAGAACACCTCTAGATCATTTGGCTCTGTGGCCAGCGGGGCTTATGCTCACAGGTCCCACAGGATGGGAACAAACAGAGAAGTAATTCTTAACCTGCTATGACCACCAGGGTACAGCAAGAAGCAACAGACCGAGTGCCAAATCTTTCTGTGAAAGAAGCCTATCAGCTCATCTTCATAGGTGCAGCCTAAGGGGCAGGCTTTGATTAAACACACATCTAAGGGCTGACTGTAATCCTCTCCTGAGGTCTTGGAGAACAGGTGCTATCTTCGTGCTCTCCCTCTGCCATGCTGCAGAGTGCCAATATCTCCCATATGGAAGCTTGTACACACATCTGGTGCGCTAGTTTTTGTGGCTGCTACCCAGGGTACACCCTTTGATTGCCTGGCTCTAATGGCCAGCAGGGCTTGCATTCACGGGTCCCAAGAGACTGTAACAAATGAAGAGACAGTTCTTGGCTGGCTACCACACCCAGTACACAGTACAGACAGCAGACTGAAACATACCCCCAGTCTTTATGTTAAAAAGGCCTATTTGATTGTCCTGGGACTTTAGCCTGAAGGGCAGTCTTCTGGTATGGCACACATCTAGGGGTCTACTGTGGTATCCTGTGAGAACAGAGGCTGGGGGATGCCATCTTTCCACTCTACCTCTGCCATGCTCCAGGTTGCTGGTATCTCCCACAAAGGAGCTTGCACACTCATCTGGTGCCCCAATTTTTGCAGCTGCCACCCAGGGAACATCTCTAAATTGCCTGGCTCTCGTGACTGACAGGACTTATGCATGAGGTCCCACATGACTGTATATAGTTGCATACTTTAAAACCTGCCGCCTCAGGGTCTGGCTCCCAATTAGCCGGAATCTAGGTGCTGACTGAGATCCTTCTCTTTGGGACACTGACAGGTATTGGCACACCCTCAACTACTAGCAGCCACTAAAAATAAAGTAGGCTGCTTGGACCATGACAAAGGTTTGAGAGACAACCAAGAGCTAGGTCAGGGTTGAATGATATGGTTCATCTCCCACACAAGACCATTCCTTCAAGGCTGAGAGAGGTGGCAGTTTTACTTAATGCATAGAAACCAACACAGAGAGTCAAGGGAAATGAAGAAACAAAATAATAGGTGCCAAATGAAAGAACAAGACAAAATCTCAGAAGAAACATCTTAATGAAACAGAGAGAAGTGATTTACCTGATTAAGAGTTCAAAATAACAATCAGAGAGATGCTCACTAAGCTCAGGAGAACAATGGATGAAAAAAGTGAGACCTTCAACAAAGAGACAGAAAATATAAGAAAGTACCAAATAGAACTCACAGAGCTGAAGAATATAATAATGAAGCCGAAGAACACAATAGAGGGGTTCAACAGCAGACTAGGTGAAGCAGAAGAAAAGATCAGTGAACTCAAAGAGAGGGCAGTAGAACTCACTCAGAGCAACAAAAAGAAAAAAGAACAAAAAAAAGCAAAGATAGCTTAAATGACTTATGAGACAACAGCAAGCAGACCAACAACTGCATTATAGGGGTCCCAAAAATAGATGAGAGAAAGAGAGGAGCAAAAGACATCTTTAAAGAAATAATGCCTGAAAACTTCCCTAATCTAGGGAAGGAAATGGACATTCAAATCCAGGAAGCCAAAACAGTTCCAAAAAGATGAACCCAAAGAAACTCACACCAGGGGCTGGACCAGTGCCAGAGCGGTTAAGTGCACACGTTCTACTTCAGCGGCCCGGGGTTCACCGGTTCGGATCCCAGGTGCAGACATGGCACTGCTTGGCAAGCCATGCTGTGGTAGGCATCCCATATATAAAGTAGAGGAAGATGGGCATGGATGTTCACTCAGGGCCAGTCTTCCTCAGCAAAAAGAAGAGGATTGGCAGCAGATGTTAGCTCAGGGCTCATCCTCCTCCTCCTCAAAAAAAAAAAAGAAACCCACACCAAGACACATTATAACTAAAATGTTAAAAGTTAAAGACAAGGAAAGAATCTTAAAATCAGCAAGACAAAAACAACTTGTTACACACAAAAGAATCTCCATAAGACTATAAGCAGATTCTTCAGGAGAAATTTTGCAGGCCAGAAGGGACTCTCATGATATATTCAAAGTGCCAAAAGAAAAAAACCTTCTGACCAAGAATACTCTACTTGGCAAAACCATCATCCAGAATTGAAGGAGAGATAAAGACTTTCCCAGACAAGCAAAAGCTAAAGGAGTTTATCACCACTAAACCAGCCTTACAAGAAAGGCTAAAAGGACTACTTAAACTGAAACAAATGGATGTTAATTAGTAACAGGAAAACATATGAAAGGATAAGTCTCACTGGTAAAGGTAAATATAGTATAATTCAGAATAATCTAATGTGGTAAGGTGGTGGGTTAAAAAGCTAGCTATTTTCTAAAGCTAGTATGAAGGTTATAAGACAAAAGGAGTAAAAGTAACTAGAACTACAATAATTTTTTAAGGGATACACAAGACAAAAGATGTAAATTGTGATATCAAAAACTGAAAACATGGAGTAGGGGAACAAAAATGCAGAGCTTTAGAATGTGTTCAAACTCATTATCAACTTAAAATAGACTATTATAAATATAAGTTGTAATGTAAGCCTCATGGTAACCACAAAGCAAAAACCTAGAGGAGATATATAAAAGAGAAAGAGAAAGGAATCTAAGCATACCACCACAGAAAATTATCAAATCACAAGGAAGAGAGCAAGAGAAAAAGAAAGGAACAAAGGAATTACAAAACAGCCAGAAAACAACTAACAAAATGGCAATAAGTACAATTACTTTAAAAGTAAATGGACTAAATCCTCAGTCAAAAGACACAGAAAGGCTGAATGAATTTAAAAACAAGACCCATCTACATGCTACCTACAAAATATTCACTTCAGATATAAAGACACACAGAGACTGAAAGTGAAGGGATGGAAAAAGATACTCCATGCAAATGGAAACCAAAAGTAAGCTGGGGTAGCTATACTTATGTCTTATACTTAGACAAAACAGACTTTAAGACAAAAACTGTAATAAGAGACAAAGAAGGTCATTACATAATAATGAGAGGGTCAAGCAAACAAGAGGATATAATGTTTATAAATATTTATACACCCAACATAGAAGCACCTAAATATATAAAGCAAATATTAACATACATAAAGGGAGAAATATACAGCAATAAAATATTAGTACAGGGCTTTAATAACCCCCATTTCATCAATAGATATCATCCAGAAAGAAAATCAGTAAGAGAACATTGGCATTGAACCACACGTTAGACAAAATGGACTTAACAAACATCTACAGAACATTGCATCAAAAAGCAGCAGAATATAAATTCTTCTCAAGTGCACATGGAACATTCTCCAGGATACATCATATGTTAGGCCACAAAACAAGTCTTAATAAATTTAAGAACAATGAAATTATATCGAGCATCTTTTCCAACCACAATGGTATGAAACTAGAAATCAATTACAAGTAAAAAACTGGAAAATTCACAAATATATAGAGATTAAACAATACGATACTGAACAACCAAGCATCAAAGAAGAAATCAAAAAAGATATCAAAAAATACCCTAAGACAGATAAAAATAGAAATATAACATACCAAAACTTATGAGATACAGCAAAAGCAGTTCTAACAGGGAAGTTCGTAGCAATAAATGCCTACATTAAGAAACAAGAATAATCTCAAATAAACAACCTAATCTTATACCTCAAGGAAGTAGAAAAGAAGAACAGATGAAGCCCAAAGTTGGTAGAAAGAAAGAAATAACAAAAATCAGAGCAGAAATAAATGAAATAGAGACAAAAAGAAAATATCAACGAAACTAAGCTGGTTTTTAAAAAGAGAAACAGACAAACCTTTAGCTAGACTCACCAAGAAAAAAGAAGACTCAAATTGTTTAAAATCAGAAATGAAAGAGACATTACAGCTGATTCCACAGAAATACAAGGGATAAGAAACTACTATGAACAATTATAGGCCAACAAATTAGACAACCTAGAAGAAACAGATAAATTCCTAGAAATATACAACCTACCAAGACTGAATCATGAAATGGAAAATCTGAACAGACTGATTACCAGTAAGGAGATTAAATCAGTAATCAAAAATCTCCCAAGAAACAAAATTCCAGGACCAGATGGCTTCACTGGTGAATTCTCCAAACAATTTAAAGAAGAATTAACACCAATCTTTCTCAAACTCTTCCAAAAGACAGAAGAGGAAGGAATATTTCCAAATTCATTTTATGAGGCCAGCATTACCCTGATACCAATATCAGACAAGATGCCACAGAAAAGAAAATTACAGGCGAATATCCCTGATGAACGTTGATGCAAAAATCCTCAACAAAGTATTAACAAACTGATTCAACAATACATTAAAAGGATCAGACACCATGATCAAGTAGGATTTATTCCAGGGATGCAAGGACGGTTTAACATCTGCAAATCAACCAATGTAATATATCACTTTAACAAAATGAAGGATAAAAATCTCAATAGATGCAGAAAAAGCATTTAACATCCATTTATGATAAAAACTCTCAACAAAGTGGGTATAGAGGGGACAAACCTGAACATAATAAAGGCCATATATGACAAGCTCACAGCTAACATCATACTCAACAGTGAAAAGCTGAAAGCTTTTCCTCTAAGATCAGGAACAAGAGAAGGACGCCCACTCTCACTAGCTTTATTCAACATAGTACAGGAAGTCCTAGTCAGAGCAATTAGACAAGAGAAAGAAATAAAAAACATCCAAATTGGAAGGGAAGAAGTAAAACTGTCACTACTTGCAGATGACATATTATATATACTAAAGACTCCACCAAAAAACTGTTAGAACTAATATACAAATTCAGTAAAGTTGCAGGATACAAAATCAATACACAAAAATCTCTGGCAATTACATACACTAATAATGAACTATCAGAAAGAGAAATTTAAAAAACAATGCCACTTATAATTGCATCAAAAAGAATAAAATATCTAGGAATAAATTTAACCAAGGAGGTGAAAGACCTGTACACCAAAAACTATAAGACACTAATGAAAGAAAGTGAAGAAGTAAATGGAAAGATATTCCATGCTCATGGATTGAAGGAATTAATATTATTAAAATGTCCATACTATCAAAAGTAATCTATAGATTCAACGCAATCTCTATTAAAATCCAATGGCATTTTTCACAGAAATAACAAACAACCCTAAAATTTGTACAGAACAACAAATGACCCTGAATAGCCAAAGCAAACTTGAGAAAGAAGAACAAAGCTGGAGGCATCACAGTTCCTGATTTCAAACTATATTACAAAGCTATAGTAATCAAAACAGTATGGTATTCACATAAAAACAGACACATAGACCAATAGAACAGAATAGAGAGTCCAGCTATAAACCCATGCATATATGGTCAATTAATTTATAACAAAGGAGCCAAGAATATACAATGGGGAAAGGAGAATCTCTTCAATAAATGGGGCTGGGAAAACTGGACAGCCACATTGAAAGAATGAAACCAGATCACTATTTTACACCATACACAAAAATTAACTCAACATGGATTAAAAACACAAACATAAGGCCTGAATTCATAACTCCTAGAAGAAAACATAGGTGGTAAGCTCCATGATGTTGGTCTTAGAGATGATTTTTCGGATTTGAAACCAAAAGCAAAGGCAACAAAAGCAAAGCTAAACAAATGGGACTACATAAAACTAAAAAGCTTCTGCACAGCAAAGGAAACTATCAACAAACTGAAAAGGCAACCTACCAAACGAGAGAAAATATTTGCAAATCATATATCTGATAAGGGGTTGATATCCAAGATATATAAAGAACTTATACAACTCAACAGCAAAAAAATTAAAAATCCGATTCAAAATGGGCAGAAGATCTGAACAGACATTTTTCCAAAGATATACAAATGGTCAATAGTTACATGAAAAGTTGCTCAACATTACTAATCACCAGGGAAATGCAAATCAAAACTGCAATATCACAGGGCCAGCATAGTGGTTAAGTTTGCACACTCCGCTTCAGCGGCCCAGGGTTAACCCATTCAGACCCCAGGCATGACCCTACAGACCATGCTGTGGCAGGTGTCCCAAACATAAAATAGAGGAAGATGGGTACAGATGTTAGCTCAGGGCCAATCTTCCTCAGCAAAAAGAGGAGGATTGTCAGCGGACATTAGCTCAGGGCTAATCTTCCTCAAAAACAAACAAACAAACAAAACTACAATATCACCTCACACCCAACAGAATGACAATTACAAAAAATTCAAGAAATGACAAGTGTTGGCAAGGATGTGGAGAAAAGGAAACCCTCGTGGACTATTGGTAGAAATGTAAACTGGCGCAGGCACTATAGAAAACAGTATGGAGGTTCCTCAAAACATTAAAAATAGAACTACCATCTGATCCAGCAATTCCACTTCTGGATACTTTCTGGGTACACTCTTTGACATCAGTCTTAGTAGTATCTTTTCGAATATGTCTCCTCAGGCAAGGGAAACAAAAGAAAAAAGAAACAAATGGGCCTACATCCAACTAAAAAGCTTGTACACAGTAAAAGAAACCATCAACAAAGTGAAAAGACAATCCACCAATTGGGAGAAGATATTTGCAAATCATATATCCAATAAGGGGTTCATATCCAAAGTATATAAAGAACTCACACAACAACAAAGAAACAAACAACCCAATTAAAAAATAGGCAGAGAGTATGAACAGGAATTTTTCCAAAGAAGATATACAGATGGCCAACATCACTAATTATTAGGGAAATGCAAATCAAATCACAATGAGATATAACCTCATACCCATCAGAATGGCTATTATTAAAAAGACAAGAAATAAGTGTTGGAGAGAATGTGTTGAAAAGGGAACCCTCATACACTGCTGTTGGTGATGTAAATTGGTGCAGCCATAATGGAAAACATTAATGGAAATTCCTCAAAAAACTAAAAATAGAACTACCAAATAATTCAGTAATTTCACTTCTGGGTATTTATCCAAAGAACAAGAAAACACTAATTTTGAAAAGATATATGCACCCCTATGTTCACTGCAGCATTATTCACAATAGCCAAGATGTGGAGGCAACCCAAGTACTTATCAACATATGTTGGCTGTATGTTTCCTCTTCTGTAAAATGCCTGCTTTGTATCTTTTTGCCCATTTTCCTATTGGGTTATTCTTACTGATTTATTGTTCATTATATATTCCTGATACTAACGCTTTATTAGTTATCTATGTTGGATAAAACCTTCTGCCAGTTTGTAATCAGCCTTTTTGCTATTTTTAAGGTGATTTTTGATGAACAGGAAGGTCTTAATTTTGTCAATTTAGCCAATATTTCTTTTTTACGTTTAGGAACTCCTGCCACACCGCAGGGTCAGAAAAATACTCACCTGTATATTTTCTACTAAGCTTTCTGTTTTCACATTTAAGTCATTTTTCCACCTGGAATTTATCTTTGTGTATAATATGAAGTAAAGATCCAGTTTCAATTTTTCCCCCCTTACTTCTGCCTTCTGTCCTCATCTATCTGCAAAAATAATTCTTATTCAGCTAACCAATGACTTCCAGGTTACTAATCCATCTTTTTACTCCTTACTTACTACGTCCAGCAGTACTGATATTCAGGACTCCATCCGACAAGAAAATTTTCTTTCAGTGGCTTCTGGGACACAGCCTTCTCCTTGTTTCCTACCTACCGTTCTGACTAGTTCTGATCTCAGACTCTTGCAGGCTCCTCTATCTAACCAGGCAGTAAATGTCCAAGTTCCTCAAGGCTCCACTCTATGCTCACACTTAGAACAGTGCCTGGCACACAGTACAAGTATTTGCGATTGCTGTCATCTTCTCTAAACTCTCTACCTGGGCAATCTGTTCTATTCCTTAATGCTCAAGACTTTAACCACCATTTATACAGCGATGACTTATAGAATATTTCTTCTTAGAGGTCCTACCTCACATGTATTTGATGTCTCCTCTTAGATACCTCCAAGACACCTCAAACTCAGAATGCTTAAAATTGAACTCATGATGTTTCCTCCCCCACCTCCCCAAAACGTGCCCTGGTTCAGTGTTTTTTGTGAATGGCATCACCAACTCAATAAGGTTTGAAAATCAGAAACGCATCTGTTTCCTCTATCCAATCCATCACCAAGTGCTGCTGATTTTCTAAATCTCAATTCTGGCTACTTGATTTCCACTTCTATTCCCACTGCCCTAGATTTGGCCTCCTGTTGTCTCTCGCACTACCTCAAGTGGAGGTCTTCCTGCGCTATTTCCCTTTCAGCCTCTTCTCCACACTACAGCCAGAATGATCTTTCCAAAATGCATCAGGTATCCCTCCTACTTGAAATCCTTTAACGGCTCTTAGGATAAAGTTCAAACCCCTTAATGTGGCCTACAAAGATCTGCAGAGTCTAGGCCTACTGCCTCATTTCATACCACACTCCCCTTTGCTTTATATTCCAGGCATAATGACCTTTTAAGTCCTGATTCACCATGCTCCCTCTCACCAAAAGATTTTTACACGTTTTTCCCTCTAAATGGAAGGCTTTACTTTAACTTTAGTTAACTATCTCCCTGTCTCAAAGAACCCGTTCCTGACCTTCCAGAATAGATCAAATTCCCCAATACGATGATTTAATACTAACAAGAGCTTCTCCTTCTTGCAGTGCTTACCTCAGTTGAGATTTTTACATTTGTGTGATTGTCTAAGATCTGCTTGTTTTCCACCCCCACCAAACCCTATTAGTCGGCAAGCTCCAGGAAACTAAGATTTATTTCTTTCTTTTCTCACCATTGTACCTCCCATGACTAGCAATATCTGGTATGTAGTAGAAATGAATAAATATTTAATAAAGTAATGAACAATCTGAATCACTGAAAACTTTTGCTAAAACCACCTCCACATTTTCCTCACCCTGCCCTACTCATAACAAAATTTCTAGAGATGGGGCTTCTGAAGTGTTTAAAATTAAAAAAAAAAAATTCTCCAGGTGAGACTGATACCATCCCTATTAGGATTATTAGCCCAAGAATTCCAAATTAAATTGGTAGTAATTACTGAAACTAAGGCATATTGCCTAAGAGAAAATACTTGATTGGGTTAGCATTGTAAATTCAGCCATAATTTGAAAGTAAGCATCAAAGTCAGAGATAAATGACCAAAAAGGGAGGTACACTACAGAGATCTGATCAAAAAAGAATATTCCAGGATATGTACTGACGCAGAACAGATATATCTATATATCTCAATAATGCCCCCCAACTGTATAGCACAGCGTAATGAGTGACGATCCTGAATCATTAAAAAATATATACTGATTTGTCAATGTATTTACTAAGTATATCCAATGTACTCAGAGCTGAGCAGGCAAGGTGGGGGTATCAAAACAAGTACAAGATATTTAGTACGTACTTAATATTTATTGTTACTTAATTAGCTAAATGAAAAAAACACAATATGGTGTTTACCCTCAAAAGCTTACAATGTAACTAAAAGATAAAATTAATATAAAAGAAACAAGAATTATTAAACACTTTTAATATGTTTGTCAAGTTAGGACAGCGGTATGATTTCTCAATTTACATATATTTCCATTTGAAAAGCTTGGGAAAATGTTTCAGCAATATAAGGCATAATTCTTGAATATTCAGAATAGTCTCCTTTTATTCTAGGTAACAGAAGCATATAAATTAAATGATCTTTTTTACACTAATTATTGCCCCCTAATTTATAACATATAATTCTATTTCTAGAAAGCACTTTAAAAACCGTCTTATAAACTGAATATGAATAAAAGTATGAAAAGGAGCACAAATTTTAAAACCTTAAATGCAAAAATTTTAATACATTGGCTTTAACCATAAAGCATTTTTTAACAAGTGATAAACACAGGCTAGTCAGCAGTAGCGGTCTCGTGGCTTAGATTCGGTGCTCTCACTGCCCCAGCCTGGGCTCCTTTCCTGGTCAGGGAACCACACCACCCGCCTGTTGGCTGTCACACTGTGGCAGCTGCATGTTGCTGTAATGCTGAAAGCTATGCCACTGGTATTTCAAAACCAGCAGGGTCACGCATGGTGGACAGGTTTCAGTGGAGCTTTCAGACTAAGACAGGCTAGGAAGATGGACTGAGCCACCCACTTCCAAAATAATGGGCCACAAAAACCCTATGAATAGCAGTGGAGCATTGTTTGATACAGCACCAGCTGAGAGGATGGTGCAAAAAGATGAGGCAGGGTCGCTACAAGTCAGAATCACTTGATGGCACTAACAACAAAACACAGGCTGGATTATGGGCTCCTGAGGAGTCAGATAACACCTACAGATGAGTCTTCTTGTTAAGAATTCTTGAACCTCTGAACATAAGCAACAGCCACCAAATGATTTCAGCAATAGGATGCAAGTATTAAATTAAATTCTACCAGCTTGGTGGAAGTGGATGGAGAATTCCCCCGGAGGGGAACAGCGACAGCGTATTTTACCCATTTCAAGATCTTGCCCCATATTGCACCAGTTTGATATGGGCTGGGCGAGGGGGTGGAACAGTTAAATATTTCTTAAAGTGTAAATCTATACACTTAAAGGTTAAACTTATTTGTAACCTACATCGTAGTGTCATTAGTTCAGTGAACTACACTGCTTTCTTCCTAATCACTAGTCAAATCAGCCTTACTGATGATTTCAGAACATGAGGTGTTCAGAGAAGGGAACAAGCCTGAATGGGACGTCATAAGGAAGATGTGCAGGTAGCCAAAGGCCAGCAGGTAAGGAAACACTAGAAAAACAGCCTAGTCTGCCTGCATAAACTCTCCTAGCTTAAGCTAGAAGCATCAGCTACCACATTTGAAACCATCCTGACAGCTGTATTTCCTGTATCTGCCTGCAACTGTTAATGCTGAGAAATTCTGTATATTACCATGCTTGTGTTTAGTAGACAATCTTTAATAATTTTACTCACACTTAACTGATTTTCTCACATCCTAAACAGACTTCTCTAAATAAAGAAGACTATTTCAAAGATAAATTTTAAATAATGTTTAAGGAATCCTGATTTAAAACATAGATTTGACTTTACTTTTTATTCTTACTTTATTTTTTATTTTTTACTTCGCATTTATTTGGTATATCCTATTCATACTTTTGGGCTATCGATAAAAAGTTAAATCTGTTTACATAAAGTAATGTTCAGCTCCAATAAAACCGTAAAAAGATTACTTTTTAAAATGCAGTAAACATTTAAAATTTTTTACATAAAAATCAACACGAATCCAGTGACATATATTTCCACACTATTCCCCACAAAAAGAGTCCAATGCAAAACAGATGTTGCCTGATATTTCGCATTCAGTTTGTGTCTTATCTCTATTCTCAGGAACATATTTTCTTTTTAAGTCCAATGCTTTAACAGTTCCTTGTGAAGACATTTAATTCATCGTTATTGCATTATTCATTATCATTTATGATTGTTCACAAGTATCTTTCTAAATATTTAGGGTAAGAATCATCATTATATTCATTAATGTGAAATACTCTTAATTTTTAAAATGTCACTATTTCTTACACTAATTTTTAAGTAGCTGCTATACTGTGTTTTGTGTATTAAATAAAAACAAAACACTTCTACTTCCTAAATGGATAAGATCTATGCAGCTCATTACTGTACCAGATGTTAATATTAAAACCTTAAGGGCTAGTCCTCATCATCTTTGAGAATTCTATAGAATGGGCCAACTGTACCATACTTACATTTGTAGATTATTTTGCCCAACTGCTCAATCGGGAGTAATGCCACTCAAAGAAACCAGACTCTAAATTCATGCCTATATCTACAGTGATACTAAAAGGAATACAACATTTAACTTCAGCAGGGTTGCTAAAGTATTGACGACTAACTAATGTCCGGTAAATACTGGTATTTTGGCAATGACCCACAAGGTTAACTACTAGAGAATTCAGCCTAATACTATGAAATAACTCATGATAATTAGACTAAATAAGTTTTTCCACTTTTGAGACAAAAATATATAAATTAAGGTAATACCTGTTTATATTACTTCCAAAATGTCTACATGCTAAACTTGCTACAGCCTGTAACGTATACACCATTTAGAAAACACAATTGATCATTGTTCTTTTTAGACATATTCACATAAAGATGGAAATCAACATTTGTGGCATCGATAGGTTTGATTAGCAAATGTCACCCTTGTAGGCATGATTGTCTAATCAACAGCCAGAGTGTGTCCTTGATTCTAATTACCATTATAGCTGAATAACCTGTAAATTACATCGTGAGTTGTAATCCCCCATCCACAGCCAGAACATGCCCTGTAATATACGGTGATTCTAAAAGAAACACAACTGCATGCGCCACATCAATAGGTTCTCCAAACCTCCCAAGCGGGATACTTCTCTTTATATCGTCTTCTTTCAAGTCTTTCGTCATATCTGTGTGAACAAATCCTAAAAGAGAAATGTTTATTTTGCTGAAAACGATAGAAGCTTTTCTCAAGACATTTGCTCAGTTTCAAATAACAATTAATTTGCTCCTGAAAGTTTAATTTGACATTATTAATAAACCTCGCTTAGGAAATACAAAGTTTTGCTATCAATCAAGTAACCAAGTCTACATTTTTCTTCAATTTAACTCAATGAACATTTATTGAACACTGAAATATTTGGCCCAACTCATAGCACAATATAAAAGGGTGGATACAAACATGAATAAAAATTCTATTTCTTTAGGGAACCTATAATTTTTGGAGGAAATAGTCACTTGTACCCCTAATTATAATGTAAGGAAGTCTGGTGAATATGCTTATAGAGATGTACACAATACCACAGAACTGATTAATTTTCACTTGAGCAGGGGTCGGGGGGAGGTAGGGTAGAGGAAAGGAAGGCATCACAAAGGTGGTCACATGAACTGATCTGGCACTTCTAACAAAAATTAGTTCCATTTGTTACAGCTAAGACAGCTGATGATTAGAAAGACTAGTATTTCCAATATTCACATAAGAAAAGAATCTTATGATCATACCCAGTTCCAATGCAAGTATACACAGAAAACTCAAAGTTTAACATGGTACTGGTATATGACATAAAGCTTGCAGGGAACATGTTCTAAAGTATAAAATCCTACAGTATAACGTACTACACAATATATTAAGCAACTAAGTCTAAGTGATTATAGTATACATATATGCCAGAACTGTAGATTTATTCAGAAAATTGTGACAGTCTGAGACATACAAATACATATTATCAATAAAAACAATTTCTATAATCAGTATTCCATATACTACTCACTCATTTAGGTTTTAAAAAAGAAAGCAAATAATTACTCCTCATGAACAATAATTAGAAAAAAATTTTTTTAATTTAAAGTCATGAAAAATAGAAGGACTAAAAAGTTAGACATAATGTGTGAAGCAGAAGTTTAACGTGCAATCTCAAAAATACAGTTTTCAAATTGGCTTGTGTTAAAATTAAATCATTTATAACTCAAACTATAAATCAATCTCAATACACTGCCATTTAAAAACCAGGACAAATGTGAACTGAACACTAGATTAAGAATTAGCATTATGCCACTGGCTTATTATGCAATACTATGTAATTACCGAATTTTTCTTTACCTTTGGTTTTCACTTTTAAATACCTTAACATTTTTTTGAAAGTCTTCTGAGGAATAATCATAGATTTTTCTATCATATAGCCTATTAAGACAGTGACAGCTTTATATGGAAAACTGGCAACAAGCTGAACGTCTTTCAGTAAGGACCTGGTTAAATAAATCATGGTACAATCATACAATAGAACAATATGCAGGCATTAAAATGATGCTATGGAAGGATATTTAAAATGAAAGAAAAAGAACATTTGTACACTAAAAAAAGTAGGTTACAAATGAACTCAAACTACTATTAAAAACAAAAAAACTAATATATACTAATGACAAAAAAATATATACCAAAATATTAACAGTGATTATTATTACATACTTATTTTCTCCTTTTACTTGTCTGTACTTTCCAAACTCTGTAACAGATGTAATTTTTTTATTCAGACAAAAAGTTATCGCAAAAATAGGCACAGTACTAACTTCAGATCGTCTGTAATGAGGGCCCAGAATAACAAAACAATTTTGTATTATTTGTGTGATTCATTGTGAGATTACATAGTAAAATAAATCTTCTCTGCCATAAAATCGTACATTTCTTTTAAAAGTCAGCAAAATGTCCTTCATTCACCTTCGTCTTTAAGAACGAGAAGCCAAAAGGAATGCAAGAATAAAAGGAGAAACAGCTGACACAGACAACCATAAAACTGGATAACCAGCCTCCGCAGAATTTCAAGTGAATTGTAAATGAAACTTCATCTACACTGAAGAGTCATAATAATCAGTGGGCAATCCAATCATCTTAACAAGCATTATCATGGAGCTCCCTGATTTCCAAAGTTGTATGTCTTTGGACATACTGATTTTCAAAGGTACCTCAGAGAGTGTAGTAGGAAGAAAACTCACCTCACAGGTTAAAAAAGTTGAATGAATTAAAATTATAAATGTAACATTTAAAACCTTATGTTACCTTCTCAAAAGTTCATGATATAGGGGTCTGGCCCGGTGGCCGAGTGGTTAAAGTTCCACACACTCCACTTCAGTGGCCCAGTTTCATAGGTTCGGATCTTGGGTGTGGACCTACTCCACTCATCAGCCATGCTGTGGAGGCATCCCATGTACAAAACATAGGGGAAGATTGGCACAGATGTTAGCTCAGGGCGAATCTTCCTCACCAAGAAAAAACAAAAATGAAAAAAAAAAAACACAGTCCTACTTACACCTTAGGGGAAAAAAAAAAGTTCATGATATAATTATCCTTTACTTTAAGGTCTTTTTGGATTCTAGCAAAATTGGCACAAAATATTTCCCCACTAACCTGCAAATCCTCAGCAGAAAATCAATGATGCATTTTCATCTTAAGAAAGAAAGAACTCAATAAAGTACAGTAAAAATGGTTTGCAAAAAGGGCCTTGTGACTATGTTTAGCAAATTCTAGGCTCAACTTCTAACTGGCTCTGGTGCATTTTTCAACAGTTAGCATTTTGTGGTAAAACGACCACTGGATTAGGACACATTAAACTAGATTCTATTCCCTAGTCTGCTGAGAGTATCAAACCTATGCCCTGAGGAAAGTCATGTACTATCCACAGTCATGTATGGTCTAAAACTGTATGGCTGTTTCTGTATCATAAAATGAGTGAAGTAGATTGAAAATGATACATCTCTGAGGTTTCTTTTAGCTTTACAAAACCATGATTCAAAGATGAAAAGTATGCCTCATTAGGTAGTCTTCATGACTTCCTTACTTGAAGTTTAGGAAGTGAGCTCCCTGAGAAAGACCCTCAGGTCTTACATTGGTAGCCCTGTGGAGGTTAGAATAGTTTCCGTTCAAGATGCAGGGATGCTAATCTAGGTTTTAATCTGCATGCTAATCTGTGCTGAAAGGAACTGATTTGCCCAGTTTCTGGGTGGATGTCAGTTCTCATGTGTTTGTCCTTTTGGAAACAAAGGGTAAGGCCACATAATGTGTGTGAGGCCATTCGAAGGTGTTTTCACCTTGGAAAAAAGGCAGATCTAGAAAGGGCACGAGGTACTGGAAGACAAACCTTAGACAGGAAGAGTAAGACAAATCAAGGACAATCCCAGTGAGATGAAAAGAAGGCCTCTGCCACATAGTCATGGGCTGTGAGGACAGACTGTGGTCCTCCAAGAACAACCAAGTGAGCCAGATACACGGAGCAGGTACAGGTTAAGACCTTGAAGCTTTCAGTAAAGCCTCGTTCAACGTTACAGACTGGATTCACCTCTGCTATGGTCAATGCCCATGTTAGGTCAGATCTGTAAAGGAGAGAGAGGTGCCTTCTGAGTCTGCAATGATTACAAGAAGTCCAGAAGTGGGATGGTGATGTTCAGGCACCCACCTCACATGAAGATTCCCCCTCCACTGCTCAAGCTTGGAAGACAAGGGTGTTATTTCACTAGGGAAGCTTGAAACAGCCTCTCCCCAGACCTGTGGTTGGAATTAACCCTCATGGGACAGATGCTAGCCATCATCAAACTCTGCACTAAAGGCTTAAAATAAAGTAGGCGTCCGAAGCCAAGTTGAAAGGAAGAGTTGAATTCACCAACACTGGCTTTTCCTCTTTGATCATGATGTTTGATGTAGAGAGCAAGAACATGTCCAACAACATAACACCTTTCTCTCATCGTCTGCAGGGATGTTTTCTATTTAATAGACTTTATTTTTTAGAGCAGCTTTAGGTTTACAGGAAAATCGAGTAGAAAGTAGAGAGAGTTCCCACAAATTTCCTTATCACACTGCCCCCTCCTACCCCTACATCTTGTCTCAATGTAGTACATTTGATGAACTAATACTGATACGTTATTAGTAAGTCACGTCCATCGTTGACATTGGGATTCACTCTTTGGGCTGTACAGTTCGACGTTTTAACAAATGCATAATGTCATGTATCCACCATTACAGTATCAAACAGAATAGTTCTACTGCCCTAAAAACCCATCTGCAGCTTTTTAAAATTCATATATATCTTCTCCTAATTTATCAGAAATCAAATAAAAAATGTGAAGCTAGTATCTAATGATAAAATTACTCCAGGCTCTACCAAACTTCATTTTATGCTATAGCTCATGTACCACATGATCTTCACTTAGGAATATATTTATTCATATTTATATTTACATTCACATTTATATTTATAGTCAACCAAGGCACTACATACAAACAGTCTTTTGGATTCTAGGTCATATATCATAAGACCTGAGTAGAGATATCAGCAGTTCTTAAACATTCCACACCCCCATCTTTGTTCTTGTATTGCTTTCTAGTTTGTGCTCTCTCTCCTTGGCCCCACAGAACTCTGTTCCGTAGCATTCTTTCACTTTATTTGTAAAGTTCTGGAAATTTTGCTCTACTCCTCATTTTACTACATATATATTTACAGTGCCTTTCAAGCTGGGCTATAAAAATTACAAACTACCAGTAGGTGCCACTATCCAACAAATGATGTTATTACTGATCACTTGTTGGACAGGTGGAGGTTTCTAGCTGGCTACAAAACTATCACTCCTTAAACCAATACACAGATAACTGAAATGACAGGGGCCCAACTAACTTAGAATAAAGAGACTTCTACTTTAGTTCTGTATACATGACAACACACTCAGCATATTTTTTAAAAAATATGAACTCTAGGAACAGGGATGTTCTGGCTTATAAAAGCAAGCGCATGGTTCTTGTCTAATGAGAATTTATGTTTAGTAAACTCTAAAGGAAATGTATTTCCTTTATCCATTTTTGGGTAGCTATTTAGTATAAAGAAATAGCATCTCATTTCCATATTAATAGGTCACTATTTTAGTTCTGAACATTTTTATACACAGCAGAGACTTTATATTTAAATAAGACATCAGGATTTTAGCACATCACCAGTATCAACAACTGTAGGATGTGCAATATTTGATATATCCACCAGCTCAGACGTCCCTTCCCTAGTATAAATTTCTAGGACCTAGAAAGAATTAACATAATCCCAGATACTTTTTTAAGGAAGAAGAAACAAGGCTGCTGCCAAAAACTAGACCAACACTTTTTGTTTTTTAAAGATTGGCGCCTGAGCCAACATGTGTTGTCAATCTTCTTTTCTTCTTCTTCTTCTCCCCACAGCACCCCCAGTATCTAGTTGTATATTCTAGTTGTAGGTCCTTCTGGTTGTTACGTGGGACACCGCCTCAGCATGGCCTGATGAGCGGTGCCATGTCTAAACCCAGGATCCGAAGCAGCGAAATCCCGGGCTGCTGAAGCAGAGCACGCAAACTTAACCACTTGGCCACCATGCGGCTGGTCCTAAGACCAAGATTTTAACCAGAACAAATTTGTATGTCTTAATATTATGTTTGTAAAAGTGTATAGGGAAGTGGTGTGAAAAATCAACTCCATATCAAAAAGCACATAAGAGCACCTGGAATAACACCTGTTTTGAGTAACGACCAAACTTATGCAAGCATTTGTCAACAAGATTTTCTCCAAGTAGTAAACATAGAAGCTCTTCAACTTAAAAAAAAAAAAAGGTGGAGAGGGAGCAAAACACTTAAGGTACCCTACAGAAACAAATGCAATGGATACGATTTGTCAAAAATTTAAATGCATATACTCTTTGAGCCTTGGCATTTTCATTCCCAGGATTACACTCATAGTCGCACATATGCAAAATAAATTATGTACAAGTATTGTCACTGCATAATTAGTTATAACAGCAAAAGATCAGAAACAACCTAAATGCCTATCAAGAGGCAACAGGCTAAATAAATTATGGTACACCCATAAAACAGACATTATTGTCTTTTAACTCAGCTATTAAAAGTGATGGAGCAGTCACAAAAGACCACATATTACATGATTCCACTTATATGAACTGTCCAGAATAGGGAAATCTATAGAGACAAAAAGTAGATTAGTGATGGCCAGTATTGGGAAGATTGGAGGGAAATGGGCATTGGAGCGAATGCTAATGGCTATGAGATTTCTTTGGGGATGACGAAAATGTTCTAATATGTACTGTGGTAATCGAACAATTTTGTGACCATACTAAAACCACTGAATTATACACTTCAAATGGGTGAATTGTATAGTAAGTGAATTATACTTCCATAAAGCTGTTACTTTAAAAAGTGAAGCAGTTCTATACAGAATAATATAGAATCAACTCCAAGATACATTGTTCTATGAATAAAGCAGGGTATAGAACATTGTGAATAATATGATACAATTTGGGTTTTCTTAAAAAAATTATATATATTAAAATCATATATAATATATATTAATATATTTAAATATATATAATTATATATATATATATATATATACGCACATTTTCTTGGCTTGTATATGAAATACAGAAGAAACCAGTTAACAGTGGTTGCACTTGAGGAAAAGAACTGGATGCCTAGAGAAGACTCACTTTTCACTCTGTCTTTCTGTACTTTAGAATTTTGTACCATATGTTTGTATTATCTATTGAAAACATATATCTTTTTTGAAGTAAAGTACCCATTACAGTTTTATCAAATATTATGTTTCTTACATTTAATATTTTCCAATCAGCAAGATTTATCCATGATGAGAAATTTATTTTATACTGAAAGTAATACCAAAACTTAGCAACTACTTGATCTTCAAAAAGTCACCAACATTAGGCAGCAGATGACAGCCTAATTTATTATTTCCCTTATTCCTTACTTTTCCTGTATTGAATTGCTTTTTAATTGTTTTCCTTAACTGGAAACTCCATTTGAAGGTGATCAGGAAAACTGACATAAAAAGAGATATATTGTTAATTCTGATGTTTGTCAGCTCTATTAAAAGATCCGGAGAAGAATCTGAAATTACTATCTAAAACAAAGTTAAATAGTTCTATAGAATCAATTTAATTCTACTATTTCAATTTGCACTGTGCTTCTGACCAATGAAACATATTCATACTATGAAATCTGCTAAATATATACAGCCAAAATAAAATAAAGGTTTCTTTACTAAACGGCCACACTTTCAGCAAGAGGTTTTTTTCTGTAGTATAAATCACACTGGAAAGTAAGATCTTTAAGAAAGGCTATACGAACACAATTCCAGAACACTCATAAAACCTCTCGTTGTATACAAACTGGATTCCCACTATTTAGCCTGTTGCCTTGGCAACTAATTCACTCTAATAAAATTAAGCATTCCTCCTTCAGCGTTTCCATAGCATCACATACGTACCCCTACTTTACATTCATCACATGCATTGAAATTATTTGTTTATATCTGTCTTTCCCACTGTACTTATCTCCTTGTGGCAGAAATATTTTATTCATTTTTGTAATTTTGGAAACTGGCACACTTCTTGCATATAGGAGACACTCCAGGGAGTCAGCTGAATGAGTTCTTATGTGTTAGGAATACCTTCATTACCCTGAAACCATCCAGCTTTTAAATGATGATGAGCTGAAATTAACTCTTCATTACACATACTATTCCAATCCCTAAACGAGAGGGAAGTAAATAAATACAAGCAGTCCCAAACCACAAACAATCTATTCTATATATAGTTAAACCAGGTTAACAAGAAAATCAATCAAATTGCACAAAGCATACACAAGCAGAAAACAGCACCAAGATGACAGTGCAGCTTTTGGATTATCTTTTTTCATTTTTTTTTTTTCAAAAAATGGATGTATCTAAATTATAGTCATTTATCAAATGTTTATGGATTTGGAATGCTTGAATTTAGCTAGTCTCTGCGACTAAACAATGAATTGGGAAGGCAGCACATTATAGTGCAAAAGGGTTCTCAGGACATTTGGACAATTCCCTGATCCCCGCTGGTTCAACATCAGCGCCAAATACAACACCAACTCTTCGGTCCAAGCGGGAGCCCTTAGTGACTTGAAATGGAAAGGTGGCAACGGTCTACTTCAGCCTATACTTTCTTACAACCAACCAATGAAGCAAAATAAAATGTCTTTTCTTATATAGGGAATCAATTCTTAAATATCTATAGTAAGCTAGGACAAAGATTCCATCGAATTTTTGTGTTAAAATTCTAACACAAATCCTGGGTAGCTCTCTAGGGTACAATGAAATCCACTGAAACGCATCTTATCTATTTTGAAAATAAACATTATATAACTTCTGGCAATTCTTTTTCTGTCTAAATACTGACTTTCTGGAGTAATTAGTCTATCAGTTATTGTACATGATTGCTTTGTGAAATGTGCAAATGATATCACCTTTGCATCCTTGTTTATTTCCTCTGGTTTGTATTGTTATTAAAAGCATATTGTACTATAGAGCTATTCAGATATTTATTTATTTATTTATTTTTTTTTTGGCAAGGAAGATTGGCCCTGAGCTAACATCTATTGCTAATCCTCCTCTTTTTGCTTAAGGAAGACTGTCAGTGAGCTAACATCTGTGCCAATCTTCCTCTATTTTTTGTATGTGGGGTGCCACGACAGCATGGCTTCACGAGTGGTGTGCAGGTCTGCGCCTGGGATCTGAACCTGTTAACCCCAAGGTGCCCAAGTGGAGCATGCAAACTTAACCACTACACCACCAGGCCAGCCCCCAGATACTTTAAATATAAAGAGACATTGTTTCTGTAATACAGATATATAAAATATATTTAGGTAATGGATGCATTCCTTGGAAAGTTCTGCGTTCACAAAGTCTAAATTAATCAGCAAATGTTGTATCCCAGTGAGCAGTAAACCAACAGGACGTCTCAAGAAGAGAAGGACACTTCAAATGGAAACAGTTCTCCAAAGGTATACAATTTGGATTTGTTCAACTGCAGGATATATGTTACCAATACTCTCCCCCTACCCCTACACCACTTACTTGAAATCCTTACATTCAGCTCTTAAGAGTTCTTAATTTATAACTGATTTTTAAATAAGAACATTATTATGGTTCTTAGTTTGGGAGTAATCATTTAGTAAAAAAAAATGCAAAGCGGTTTACACAACAAAACAGCCTGGAATTACCCTTGGCCATTTCCTTGAGGGTGGTGCAGGGCCTGGCAGTGTGGCCAGCTGTGGCCATGTAAGTCCTGTTGGGACACAGTCACATCCTTCTGCATTTCACTACTCAAGTTTAGTAACAGCGTGGATTCCACGTTCCTGTTCTGATCCTCTCTGACAAGTGCCCGATGGCGCCAATGCACTTACAGACACAAGAACAATCTTTGCTATTATTGTATAAAGCCATAAATGTACATAAATTATGTTTTAATAGAAAAAGAATTTTCACTGACCTGGTGCAACAACATTCACTCTAATTTTCTTCCTTGCTACTTCTTTAGCAAGAGCACGGGAAAATCCAACTAATCCTCCTTTACTGGCACTGTACACAGACTGGCCAGAATTGCCTTTTAAACCAATAATACTTCCTAGAAAAAAAAATGAGAGCAAATTCAAACCAATTAAAGTGGTTATGTGAATATTCAGATAATTTATAGTAAACAAACAAAAATGGTACAAACCATTTTACCTTATCCTTTGCTAAAATTAGGAATTCTAACCATTGTCATTTGAGTAGTAAGTCTTAGGGGTCTGAGCCTGCTCCAGATATATACACAAAAGAAGATCGGAAAGAAGCTTACAAAAACCTCAAATGCCAGGTGGGGGCTTGAGACTTCATCCATTAAGTGAAAGGAACCCACACTCATCTCTGAGTAGGTCAGACATGATGAAAATTCTATTTATAAAGGCTTCCAGTAGGAAGAGGTTAAAACCAAAAGTCAGGTAGAGACTGATTAATTTTATGATTCTACAACACAGACATAAAGAAGTACTCATTTCCATCTACAAAAACAGATCATCTGAAGGTAAAGCCCACTAACTTTGAACTACTGGCAATCTAAATTAGCAAAGCTTCAAAGCTTATAAACTTTTTGTAAAATTCCAATTTACTTATCTTCAGTGAACTTGTAGTGCCTACTAAAGATTCTTGAGTTGCCTCATTTATATGAATATGAAAGAATAATTTATAACTCCAATATCAACTGTGCAAATAAATTCTTGCAGAACAGAAGTGGGGAAGTAATTTTCTGCACCAATGACCTGTGCTTACGATATAAAAATTTATCAAGAACATCACAAAATTTTTGAAAAAGTGATTTTATTTTAGAAAAAGAAAACATTCCAAACACTTTATATTATAATCAACAAATCAAATATTAAAATATTTATCTACATTATATATTATTATATATGCCAGTTATGACAAAGGAAAGGAATTGTGAAGCACAGAGAAAAAAGAGACATCAGACAGATGAAATATAGGTGAACAGAGAAAGGGGAATTTGGGAGAAAAGGATGGAGAGACACAAAGAAAGAAAAATACAGGCATGGAAGAAAAGCCAAACAATTTTTGGAAGCTTTGGTTTATGCCACACACTATTGTTTATCTGGTCAAAAAGTGGTAACTTCTGAAATATCAGTGAACTTTCTAGCAGTTTAAAGTAGTCCTTTCTGTAATAATATTTTCAATTATCTATTTTTACCTACTGTTAGCACAATTCTAAAAGATTTGCATGTATGCAAAGGACTGACGTGGGTTTTTAAAATATATGTATTTAGGGGATATTTTAGAGTTACATAAATACAGCCCACATTATCAGGTGATACATATCCATGCCAAATACCAGCTTACAAGAACCCAAGATCATTATCTGGCTGTATTAGAAGACAAAGGTCAAGTCTTTTACTAATCTTTTATAAGAAAATACGATCTTTTCCATTTTTAAGGGTAAATGTCAAAATGTTCTAACACTTATTAGCACAGAATTCTTTCCTTTTCTCATTTTCAAAGAGAAAAACTCTATATTCTTGGAATTGGAAAGCCATTTCCCATGTTAAAAAGAATATGGTCATTTGCTTTAACAGAGCAGCATCCCCCTTTTGTAGCCTTTCAAGGTATTACCACTTAAAATTAAAAGGTAGGGGCTGGCCCAGTGGCATAGTGGTTAAGTTCACATGCTCTGTTTTGGCGGTCCAGGGTTTACAGGTTCAGATCCTGGGCACAGACCTACATACCACTCATCAAACCATGCTGTGGTGGCATCCCACATACAAAGCAGAGGGGGACTGACACCAATGTTAGCTCAGTGACAATCTTCCTCAAGCAAAAACAGGAAGATTGGCAACAGATGTCAGCTCAGGGCCAAACTTCCTCACCAAAAGAAAAACAAATTAAAAGGCAAATGGTATACCACTATTTTCAAATTACGAAACTGAAATAAAATGCCAAGTCATTTCGCATTTTATGGTCTACAGGCACATACTACACGGTTTATCCGACCTACAGGTCAGGTGAACTGAAGACTAGGAGTTACTTACCCCTAAAAAATTGACAAAGTGTTTCCTTACAAAAACCTCCTCTCAAATCTTTTAGATTTACCACTGACCCATGCAACTGCAACAGACATCATTTTTTAGCCCCCACTATCTAAAATTTTTCACTTCCTTGTCTATTTTAAAAATTAGGTTTCCTATAAAAATCAGGATGTCCAATTTCTCTTAAAAAATCAAAACAGCTGGCAAAACACAGGACCACACTTGTGCACAGCAACAATCTACTGGATCTGGGCAGTGGTTGCTCCTGCCATTTCATAAGGCCTCTGGACATCAAAGCTGGCCATCTTTTGTCATTTATCACGTCGCTTGTGCTGTCATGTTTCTAATACCTGGTGGTGTCACTCATTTAACACCTGCTTGATCACTAGAGGGACGTGAATTTGTGATTCTTGTTTTACCCATTAATCATTTAATAAAATCCTTTTCCCATAGATAATAAAGAGACACATTTCATCCAAGTTTCACATGTGAATACATGCCAAATTAGTCGATTAAATATTTTCATGGTTCCATGAGATAGTTATAAAGTCACAAAGATGATGACTCACCTACGTTAACAATAGATCCCCTCTGTTGCTGAATCATAGTTTTCATGGCAGCTTTACAGGTGAGCATGGAACCCAAGAGGTTAGTATGAAGCTGAGATACCATATCTTCAGTTTTTGTTCTTACCAACAGGCTATCCCTACCCAAAAAAAAGAGCATGTAAATTCAAAACGGATAAAATAAACCAAAAAAGTCAAATATATAACATTTTAGCTGAAAGGGGAATACAAGAAGTGCTTCATATTTGAGCTAGAATACCTAGAGAGTCCCATTTTAAACTTGGCTTGAGACGCACTAAAATAACAACCGACAAGCCAGAAAGGATCCACCTGGAAGCCAGTTTCCTACCCCTTCTTAGGCAGAGTGGCAAATATTCCTAACTGCTAAAAGTAGTGCAATGTAGCCACAATAGCTTGAATGAACCAAGCAACTGTCATACTGAGCCATGTTTAGCAAGGAAATTAATATATTATTTAAAGAGTCTATCCTAAACTCACGTTAAAAAAAAAGAATATCCACTCAGATTCCACTAATATTAAGTTCATGAACTGACAAAACATATGTGGTGACAGAAGTCAGAATAGTGGTAACCTATAAGGAAGTATTAATAGGGAAGAAACTGAGAGAGCATTCTGGGATGCTGGAAATTCACTTAGCACTCAATATGTGTGCTGATTACAGTACAATGGTAAAACTGATCCAACTGTACCCTTATTTTATATCTCAACACAAAAGAAAAGAATGGATGGATTGACAGACCAAATTTTAAATGCAGAGAGTTTTTCTTCCAACTGGAAATAAAACAAGCTAATTAATGTATTAACTCATACTAATCAAAGACATTAGAAAAAAAAAGACATACTAGAAATGCACTTAAATTTGTGACCAACCTATTAATTCCAGCTGCATTTACCAAGAAATTAACTGGACCTAAATTTTTCTCCATCTCTTCGAAGGTATTTTGAACTTCATGTTCTTTGGCAACATCACAGCTAAAGGCCAAATGATCTCCTACACAACAAAGTTAGATTAGAATCACTTGTAAATTGTAACTTGAATTTAAAAATTATTCAGTACATGTCTGTTAACCATCCACGATGAGCTGGGCCTTTCCTAATCTAGAACCTAGAGATAAAAGAAGATTATGTCATGGGTTCCTATTCTCATGGAACTAAGTCTAATAAAACTGGGATGGGGGTGGGTGGCACCTAGGGAGAAACACAGTAATACTAGAGAACGTAAATCTTAAAACTTTTTTTTAATCAACAAAAAGTGAGGGGAGGGTCTTTTTGTGCTCATAATGCTTTTTAAGTTTCATCTAATAATATTTAAAGCTTTGATACTGACCCCATGCTACTTAATTCAAGGCTTTTGGGTTTCAGATTCCTTTTTTGAAATTTATGTCTCATTCTGTTAGGTATTTGTTGAATTGGTTTCCTGGTGCTAAGCATAAACTCTAGGGCTTCTTTTTCTTTTTTTCACTATGGCACATATATTATAATGACTATTATTCAAGCCTGACCATCAGGAGAGATGAGACAAAGCACAAAGCTGCAAAAAAGGCTAAAACTACAAAACATGGGAAAAAAAACTTTTTACTAAAAACTGTAACCTTTCTTTTTAAATGGTCACGTTTTTTAAATGATCGGATTAAATACCCAAAATATTACACTTCAAAGCAAGCATTCTCTATTTAATAATATACCATTTAACACTCTAAAAGATAGTTTTTTAAAAAACTAAACAATTGCTTATTTTCTGGCTGACCCTGCCTATACATTAATGTTAAAATTTCCCCCCCAAGACTTTCGAAACAGTACGTCATCCCAGAAGTCACACTTTCTGGGTAAAAACCAATCGCTCACAGAACACATAATTCAAGGAAATGAAAGGCTCAAAAGCATGCTCTATGTCTCACTCTTGGCTTTCATCTGACTTATTGGGTCCACAGCAACCTTTGAAAGCTCAACCAACGGTTTTAATCTAGTCCAGCAAACACTGATGGCTTGGGGTGACCCCTTAAGAACCATTTTTTCACCCCCTTTGTCATAGTAATGTCAGCAGCAATGACAAAATGGAGTAACACGTGTCAAGGCTTCTGAAATAGGGCTGGGAGGCCCTTAAGGTACCCGCATAACACCACTACCCAGATGGAATGTAACTTTTGAACTGTGCTTCACCACTGGCATCTCCACCTTTCAAGAAATATGCTTACGCCCATAGGTAAGAACTTTCTGCCTTAGAGATGGCCTTAGCAACCAATCTCATAGGGGGAACAAGTTAGTTGTTGCCAACACAAATCACAAATTTTACAAAACATCCTGTGTAATTTACCTCTTTGTGCCTTTATAAACCCTTGCCTTGTCTTCCTCCGAGCCCATTTTGGGTTTCTACCTGAATCTGTGTCTCCCGAATTGCAATTCTAACTGCCCAAATAAATATCTGCTATTTTAACTGTAGTGAGTTCTTCCCCGGGCAACAGTAACATAACGGCAACGAATCGGAGCAGCAAGACAGTCACTCAAATTCTCCCTGGTCTATAACATGTGTTCTTTTCTTTCAGTCTAACATTCGCTACACCCATGTCAACATTAGGGTGGTGAATCCAATCAATAATGTTATTTTAGAGGTTACAGCCACATCAGCAGGCCTCTCTTCTTCCCAACGCCTCCCGGATAGTAAATGAGGTGCAACTGTCCATTTTAGTAACTACACAAATAGCGGTGTCTTGGTATCTTTGAAACATCCCATTTCTCCCTACCATCAACAGACTTCAGTTTGCAGAACAATTACTAATCCTTTACTAATAAAAAAACTGGAGTTCAGGTGCAATAAAAACTTGGCAAAACGAACCTCAACTGTCCATTTGTAAGTCACCAAAACAATCTATTAACTTAAGCCCTTATAGATGTAGTAAAACAAACCAAGTATATCTCAAAACCGCCTCGTACTCAAAATTGTCTCCAAGAAAACACGGGCCAGGAGAGCCCTCACCAAGACTGAAGCGAGCCTTTGCGCCCAGCCCTGCCTCCTCTGGGCGCCCAGGATCCCGCCACGGAGGTGACCTTTACCCTGTAGCAACAGTTAACTTGTGTGGCTCTCTCCTTCCAGACGCCAAAACAAAGCAGCTCCTCACGGCTAGCACTAGCCTCAGGGACTTGGGTGCTTATTAATGGGGCCTCACAAGACTGCTAAGTCCTAAGGACACCCCAAGAGCTCAGCCCTCGGCGTTCTGCGGGAAACCGGGCGCGTGCACAAACCGGGTTTGTGCACCAGCCGCAGGCTCCTCGGGGCGGACCGCTCCAGCGCACGGGAAGCCGAAATGCTCCACCTCAAGGCCATAAAGGCCAGATCTGCTCGTTTTACAAACGAGGCCGCGTATGGCGCTTGGACGGCAGCCACACAACTGGACAACTCCAGTTCGGTACCTACCGCCGAGTTCACCGGCGGCGGCTTTGGCCACGTCTAGATTTCTGGCGATGATAGCCAGTCGGTAGCCTTTCCGGGCCATTAACTGGGCCACTGCCCTGCCAATGCCCCGGGAGCCTCCAAACACAGCACAGACTTTGTCCATCTTGGACCGGAGAGTCGCAAACTCGGAAGAAAGAGGGCCAGGAGTGGAGGCCCCTTTCCAGACCCCTCTGAGCTTTTAAGCCAACGCCATTCTAAAGATCTTTTTTTCAAAGCCAAACCGCCGCAAAAACACTGTCACTCTTCTCCTCCTCCTGCCGCCAGACTCCGGCGATCAAGGAAAACAGCAAGAAGCGCGAAGAGTACGGCGTCAGCACGTCGACGTCAGCGCGCACGGGCTCCCAGGCGCCGCATATTACCAAGACGCGGGCGTGAAAGAGCCAGGGCGGCCGAGGACTGTGTGGAAGGGGCCGCGCTGCATGCTGGGAATTGTAGTCTGGACGCTGGGGCCGGGGAAAAAGTGAGAGCGCGCTTCTCAGCCGGAAGTGTACTGAGGGCAATGGGGGTTACCTCCGTACCCCTTGGGATGTGGGAGTTAGAATTAGAGCTTGGGTGACCAGCCATTCCAATTTTCCTGGAACTAACGGGGTTTTTAAGATGCTGGTCTTTCCGTTTTAAAATGAAGACGGTCCCCGGCAAACCGAGACTAACTGATCACCTGAGTTAGAACCCAGAATATACGCTATCCTCCGCATCTGCCTTTCACCCAGGGTTTGTCTTTGGCTGGAGACTAGATGTCCTACTTATTGAAGAAGTGGTCCCCAAGTATCGGACTCACACCAAAACCTATCCTACCTGTCCCTTCCCCAAGTTGCAGCAGAAATGGGCCTCACCCCGCCTGGATGTCAGCATTCATCACAAGGGGTGTTGCGAAGGTGGATGCCTTCTCAAGAACACTATATGTAGGAGCTCAAGAAATGTTAATTGAATGATTGAATAGTCCTGCAGGATCGATAAAACAAGTGTCAGCTGCTGCACGCGAAAATAGGTTCCTGCAGTTCTAAGTAGGATGTGCTGAGTGCTCTGAGAGTTAATAAGGTAGAAGTTGAGCATTTGTTACAATGACACTGTAAGAAGGAAGCATTTCTTGATACCATATCATTGCACTGAAGGATTCAGAAAAGTATAAACCATGGTCGCTACTACTGAAAAATACACAATCTGGGGTAACAAGACTAATACTTATGAAACACTAGTGAGTAGTCCCCAAATCAAAATAAAGTGCAAAATTATATTAACACAAGAGCTCAGAGAAAAGGGAGATGAATGAAGAATGAACGGGTGCGTGGGAAAGCTGGATTTGAGGGCTGGATGTAGTTTGAATAAAAGGAGGGGAAGAGCAGGCAGGCTGTAAGCAAATTGAGCATTATTTTTATTCCACCTAGATCCAAAAGGAATTTGAAATGGCTTACAAAAATACATCAGTAAGACCTCACGCCCATTAAGATGGCTACTAGCAAAAACAACAACAAACAACAAAGTGTTGGTGAGGATGTGGAGTAACTGAAACTCGTGTGCGCTGTTGGTGGGGATGTGAAGTGGTACCTGGCTTTGGAAAACAATATGGTGATTCCTCAAAAAAATTAAAAATAATGCGTCTGTTTGACAGACCTGGAGCAGTTACTGTCTGCTGCTAAGGTTTCCACCTCAGATGCAAGACAAAAGTGTCCTCGTGGTTTCTGTCTGATTGTGGCAGCCAAGATTGAATGAGGGAATATAAAAGAAAAACATGATGATAGAGGGAAAGACATGGAGAGAACTTTTGCAACTTGGAAATAAGTTTGTAAACAGTGAAGAGCCTGTTTTACTCCAAAGAAGAATCTAGAATTTGAGTTTACAGGAGAAGTGTTGGAAAATCATCCCCCTACACCCTTGCCTTTTGATTGATTCCACTTTTAAAAGCTTAAGGGTCAAAACTAATTAAATTAAAAGCAAGCCATTAAAAAATTTGCAAATAGAATTATGTGATCTAGCAATTCCACTTCTGGGAATATACTCAAAAGAATTGAAAGCAGCATATTGAAGCAATATTTATACACTTATATTCATAGGAGCATTATTCACAATAGCTAAAATGTGGAAGCAACCTAAGTGACCACCAATAAATAATGGATAAGGAAAATGTGAGCTATAGGGTTATAAATAGGTATAAAATCATACACAATGGAATATTATTCAGCCTTAAACAAGGAAGGAAATTCTGCAATACGCTACAAATGGATGAAACTTGAGGACATTATGCTAAATGAAATAAGCCAGTCACAAAAAGACAAATACCGTATGATTCCATTTATATGAGGTACTTTAAAATCAGAGAGACAGAAAGTAGAATGGTGGGGCTGGCCCCATGACTGAGTGGTTAAGTTCACACGCTCTGCTTCAGCAGCCCAGGGCTTTCCCGGTTTGTATCCTGGGCACAGACATGGCAGTGCTCTTCAAGCCATGCTGAGGCAGCATCCCACATGGCATGACTAGAAGGACCCACAACTGAAAAAATACACAACTATGTACCAGGGGGCTTTGGGGAGAAAAAGGAAAGACAAAAATCTTTAAAAAAGAAAAGAAAAGAAAAGAAAAGAAAGTAGAATGGTGATTGCCAGAGGCTGGGGAGAGGGGAAATGGGAAGTTATTGTTTAATGGATATAATGTTTCAGTTTTGCAAGACGAAAAGAATTCTGGAGAGGGATGGTGGTGATGGTTGCGCAAAAATATGAATGTATTTAATACCAGTGAGCTGTATAGTTAAAAATAGTGAAGATAGGGGCCAGCTCAGTGGTGCAGTGGTAAGTTCACAAGCTCTGCTTCGGAGGCCCAGGGTTCGAAGATTTGGATCCTGGACATGGACCTACACACCGCTCATCAAGCCATGCTGTGACGGTGTCCAACATACAAAATAGAGGAAGCTTGGCACAGGTGTTAGTTCAGGGGCAATCTTCCTCAAGCAAAAAGAGGAAGAGTGATGACAGATATTAACTCAGGGCCAATCTTCCTCACACACACAAAAAATGGTTAAGATAGTAAATGTTATGTGTATTTTAGCATAATAAAAAAATTGGGGGGACCTGCCCAGTGGTAGAGTGGTTGAGTTTGCATGCTCCACTTCGGTGGCCCTGGGTTCACCTGTTTGGATCCTGGGCACAGACCTACATACCACTCATCAAGCCATGCTGTGGCAGCATCCCACACAGAAGAACGAGAAGGACTTACAACTAGGATATACAGCTGTGCACCGGGGCTTTGGGGAGAAAAAAAAAAAGAGGAAGATTGGCAACAAATTTTAGCTTAGGGCCAATTTTCCTCACAAAAAAAAAAAATTAAGGAAAAATAACTCAGTGATACAAATATTAACATTGACAACAAGAAAACTGAATGCAGTTTAAGGTTTCTTAATGGGGTTGATTTTTGTGCCTAAAATATATCCCCAAACTGTCAAAATACTGTGATTTAAAAGCACTTGAAATATTTCTTCTCTGAGGAGTTACACCACAAACTTGATACCAGGTTGTTTTCAATTTTCAGAAATTTCCTTCTTTTTATCATTCTTTTTGTTTAATTTTGTCTTTTAATTATATAAAACATTTACGTGGTTCTTAAGTGTAAACCACAAAACAGGTATATTCAGAGAAGTATAGCTTCCATTCTTGCCCCTGTTTCTCTTCCTACTCCTATAAATTGCCATTTTGTTAATTTCTTCTTTATCCTTCCGTTTTTTCTTTTTGAAAATATTGAAAATGCATACGTTTTTCCTGTTTTCACCATCTTATACTAAAAGTTGTACACTATAAATATTGTTCTACACGGGACTTTTTTCAGGATAATATAGTTGGCAATCACTGCATAGCTGGGTACTAAGATTCCCCTTGTTCCTTTCTACAGCTACAAAGTCCTCCATTATGGGGATTATGATTGGCAGAATTCTAAAAATGACCCTCCCTCAAAGTCCTCCCCCACCCCCAACCTATTCAATCAAACACTAATCTAGGAACCACTGTGAAAGGAATTTGAAGATATAATTAAATCCCAATTCAATTAATCTTAAAATATGTAGATTGAGTGAGCCCGATCTAATCAGGTGAAACCCTTAAAAGCAGATCATTTTCTCCGGCTGATGGCAGAGAAGGAAGTTAAAGACATTTAAAGCATAATAAGGATTCAAGGCATGTGAAGCATTGCCGCTAACCTCCAGGAAGAAAGCAAACAGCCATGCTAATGGGGAGGGACAGCCTCCAGAGGCTGAGAGCAAGCCTCAGCTAAAAACTGGTAAGAAAATAAGGACTCAGTCCTACACGTGCAAGAAAGTGAATTCTGCCAACAATCAGTGAGCTGAAAGCGGACCCAGAGCCTCAGATGACAACTGCAGCATCAGCCAACACCTTGACTTCAAGTCTATGAGATGTGGGCAGAGGATCCAGCTACATGGTACGCAGACTCCTGACCCATGGGAACTGTCAGATTATGTATGTTTAAAAAGAAATGCATGATTAAATTAAATTTTAGAAGGCAGAGGACCACCCTCATCCCCCCTTGCACCCCCCTCACCCCGCTCCCCCGGCCAAGGCCAGAACAGTAACATGAAGTCAGTGCAAAAGTTATACGAATAAAGGCATGCTATAAGAATCTATTCAGTACTAAAGAAGAGATGCATTTATGTTCTGAGTTTCCTAGTGGCCAAAGCAAGTAAGGAAACATGAGTAGTTACAAGTAGTAATTTCTATTAGAAATAAATACAGTGGTTGTGCAGCAGAGAGGTCTAAACAAAATTTCCTCCTCATACATCCTCATACAGGGGCACTAAGCATTCTAGTGGACTTTATCATGAAAAGAAAATATTGTAAGGCAGCTTTTATGGTGTCTATTATTCTAAACAGGGGAGAACACACCAAAGCGGACTTTATTGAAAGCCAATACAATAGGAAGTTAAACAATATGAGCAAACAGTTAGACATAAGAATGAGTCTTTGCGTATCTGAAACAAGGAAATGAGGAATATAAGCCTGATTATGGGAAGGTTGGGATGGTGCTCTATTAGAGCCAGCTTTAAAGCCAGGAGCCGGCCTTAAACAGGCGGGCTCTTTAACGCCAGAAGTGAAAAGATATGAGCGGCATAGAAAAGCAAATAGTCTAGCAGCGATATCAGGATGGGTTGGACCAAATTTGTCTAAGCCCCTCTCCACATATACACTCACATGCAATCTTGGAAAGGAAAACCTGTTTCAGACAAATTACCATATTCAGGTCAGCATAAATGCCAGCTGTCTTCCTGGCATCCAGCATGGTAGGCAAACCAGAGAGCTTCAATCTTTGTGGACAGTTCTGTCAATTTCCATAGGAAAAGGGTTATATTTTTTCTACACCTTGTTACTTCAGCAAAAAGCATGGGTTTTAGATCTATTCCATGGATCACAAAGATCATTAACACACAATGTGAGGTGACATTCAAAATTCTCAAAACCTTCCAATTTTTCTCACTGTATATATACAGTAATGGTAAGATTGAGCTTTGCTTTTGACGCATACTTCAGTTTAAACCCCAAGGCTGCTATTTCTTTTTTTCTCTCTTAATACAATACCACTGCTATCCTGGGTGAGAACACATTCATCACAACGGCTGCGCCACTAGCCCGGAGGGTTATTAGCAGGGGAAGTTTCACTATCCCCTTGCTAGTGAACTGAGAGGCTGTAAATTAAGCTGGAGCTCCTTTCCCCAGAAGAGCACTGAAGAGAGCCATTAGGACGGCCCACCCTTAGTCTTTTCTTCTCACTACACCTGTCACTTTTGTGATAATATTTTGACCATATTTTACACCTTTCTTTAATTTAAATCTACATAAGAATATATTCTCTCTTGACTCCAACAATCGGAGGCACCTGAGAAAATTCCTTATGTGTTAGGACTGTTAGACAAATTTTTAAATATACGTGCTTTGTACTATTTTTTTCTTTTACAAAAGGAATACCATTTAATTGCAAAAAGAATTTTAGAAGAAATAATATGTTTAAATGTAAATAAAAATTAATGGAAAGCATTATACACTTTAAATGGGTAAATTATATGATGTATGAATTATATCTCAATAAAGCTGTTATAAAAAAACTAAGTGAAAGCCCACTGTCCTAGTGTATGATGTTTGAAACTGCAGCTAATTGTAAGTGGGTTGTACCTTTCACAGATACTTTTATCATGAATTTAGATTTATAATACCCAAGATTCCTAATCTATAGAAAAATTTATTTATAAGAAATTCCTAGTTATGACAATATTTGTTGGGAATCCTCTTTACACAGCATACTGTACTAAGTGCCTCCAACTTAGCAGGTCCAGAATTGGACTATTGCCTTTCCTTGCAGGATTCTTTAGGCAGAGACGGATAACCTGCAGTACCCTGACTGCACGTGGCCAACCTAGCTTCTCAATACAGCCCGTGCCCTTATCTCAAAAAGAAAGATTAGGCTGCTGCCTCAGTGTGGCTGCACAGATATAACTTCTGTGATTAAAAAACAGTGTTGGTTTTCTCTTGACATTCTTCTATCCAATCAGCTAGGTAATCTAAGTTGTGAGGAATGTACCTTTTATCATTTACAAAAGCTTATTTCATTTAGAGTGGAAAAAAGTGTCCTTTGAGCACTTTTATTTGGTTGAATTGGCATTCATGCTAAAGAGGCTGCCCAAGGAGACCTTCCAAACCTACTGCCAGCATGCGCTCAAGTGCTTAAAGCAAAAAATGTGGGGTTTATTCCTACCCTCTCCCACACACTCCACATCCACTCCACAAAGTTCTGCTGCTTCTTCGTCCTAAATATCGCTCCAGCCTATACTCTCTTCTTGAATTCCATTGCCCAGCCTTGCTTCAGGCCCTGGCGCCTGGATGACTAATACAGCTGGTCTGCTATCCTCCAGAATGGCCTGCTCCAATCTGCCCTCAGCACCACCACCAGAGGGCTCCTAAAACACAAATCTGGTCCTATCACTCCCTGAATAAAACCCTGCAACAGCTCCCCATCAAGCACAGGACACAGCAAACTCCTCTCTGATCTAGTTACCTCTCCAGTATCCTCTCCTGACAACCTCTTCCACCCCTCACCCACCAAACTTCTTCCCAATCACACATTCTCAGCTATACAAGATACTTGCAATTCCCTGAAATGACGTGTTCTTTCACACTTCTGTGCTTTCCCAAACACTGTCTTCCCAACCTCTAAGGCTCTCACTTCTCCTGGTGAAATCATATTTCTCATTCAAGACAAGACTCAAGGGTCTCTTCCAGTGGAAGCCTTTCCTGACCCATAGCAGGACATGTTGATGGCCTCCTTTCCCTCTCCTTATGTGTATGTGTTTTGAGTCTGTGTTTCATGGAGGGATCCTGACCTCAGAATTCATGGGACTTTAGGAAGACAGTAAATAGATTTCCAGAGATCTGTGAACATAGCAAGTTAAATACAAAATCTTGCATCCATTTTAAGTGAGTCGTTTCTGGGGAGAGGGACCACTTCTTGCCTCAAGCTCTCAAGAGGAAGTCTCACCTACAGTGGTTAAGAACTTTCTGGACTAAACTGTGAACTCTTTGTATGTGGACACTATCGCGTTAATTTTTGTCTCCCTGTTTGTAGCACAGTTCATGGGGCTAGTGAATGCTAAATATATTAGCTAATGGATGAATAAATGGAGTGAATGAAATAACTCATTTAAAAAGAATTTATTGCTATGGGCAAGAACCAGTGTTGGATATAGCTGTGATTAAAATAGATCTGGTTCCTGCTTTCATTGGGGAAATAATCTGGCAAGGAAGACAGACATTAAACAATTCATCATGCAATTACTATTTAATTGCAGTAGTGGGAAGGCCTATAAAGGAGAAGTACAGGCTGCTAGAAGAGGGCGTAAGTGGGAGCTTTGATCCAGTCTGGGGGTCCAAGGCCAGAGAATGCTTCTTTGAGGATGTAATGTTCATAAAGTAAATGAATATTAACTAAGAAATATTATAAAAATGATAACTACAATTACTATCCATTAGTGTGTTACAAGGTTAACTAGAGGTAGCATAACTTATACATAAAGAATAAAAACCCTAATTAAAAAATTCACTTTTAATGATGAAAGAGATGATTAGTCCAAGTAGGGTTAGCATTACTCCTAGATGAGATCACTTAGCTTGGACGTTTCACCAGGAAGTACCATGGAAGAGTATAATGCCTGAAATTTCATGAAACTCCTTTTTTTTTAATCTGCCAAAAATTTTCTATGGTGTAAGGCCAGTCCTGGATACTTGGAATCAAGCCCCCAATGCAGCATGTCTGCCAAGTCACACACAAGAGAACTCAGTCTTCCCAAAAATTAGTTCTGAGGCTGGCCTCAATCCTCTGCCCCCATCCTCGTGTCCTTCCATTCCCATCTCTTTGTTTCTTTGGCATCTTCTCTCCTCTGCCCTTCTGGCTGAAGAGTCTCACTTGGCTCTCAACTCACCTGCTGTGTTTCCCAGACTTAAGGGAGCATCTCCCATCCTGGCCCTGCCACTCCTCAGACTGATCAATGTGTATCAGAGGCCCTGGCATGGCTCTGGGACATCCCACCTCCTCATGGGCTCAGGCTGGCAGCCCTGACTGCACTTGGACTCTGCACATTCTGACTCTTCCAAGTTCACCTGGGAAAGCCAGAATCTACACTGTGTGGTTTTAACATTCAAGACTGACCTGAAATATATGGGCTTCTGTATTTCTAGGTCGCCCCTTTGTGACTGTGGGGATCTCATTTTAATGATCACTACTTTTTGTTCCTTATCTGTGGGCTACAGAGACCCATCCCCCAGCTTGGATTTTGATTACAGTTATGCTGAGTAGAAAACTTGGGCCTATCAGACACACATACACACACACACAAAATTAGTTAAAATAGGCCTCTAATTGGGATTAATGTGTGTTATAGACTGAATTGTGTCCCCCCCAAGATTGATATGTTGAAGCCCTAACCCCCAGTGTGGGATGGGTCTAACTCCCGTATTTGGAATAGGGCCTTTAAGGTTAAATGAGGTCATAAGAGCTGTCTTAGTGCATTCAGACTGCAATACAAAATGCCATAGACTGGGTAGCTTACAAACAACAGAAATCTGTTTCTCACAGTTCTGGAGGCTGAGAAGTCCAAGTTCAAGGCTCTGGCAGATTCGATGTCTGGAGGACCCTCTTCCTGGTTCGTAGAAGGCAGTCTTCTCTCTATAACCTCACATGGTGGTGAGGGCAAGGGAGCTCTCTGTGGTCTCTGTTATAGGAACACTAACGCCATTCATGAGCGCTCTGCCCTCATAACCTAATCACCTCCCAAAGGCCCTACCTCCTAATATCATGACAGCAGGAGTTAGGATTTCAACATTAGAATTGTGGGGAGACACAAATATTCAGTTTATAGCGCTAATGGAGCTCTAATCAGCTAGGATGTGTGTCCTTATAAGAAGAGGAAGAGATAGCGGAGGGCTCTCTTTCTCTTTTTCTTTCTCCCTCTGTGTGCACACAGAGGAAAGGCCGTGTAAGGACACACAGAGAAGGCAGCCTTCTGCATCCAGGAAGAGAGATGTCACCAGAAACCAACAATGACAGCATCTTGATCTTGGACTTCCAGCCTCCAGAACTATGACAAAATAAATTTCTGTTGTGTAAGCCACTCAGTCTGTAGAAATTTGTTACGGCAGCCCTAGAGTACTAATACAATGTGATCATTTGCTTTCCTCTCTACTACAACCAAGCTGCAAAGCACTGTCAGATAGTGTCATGAAGCCACGGCTGATTACGTGAGTTAAGTTGGGAAGAGAAAGGCTACCGTGAGAACTATTCCGGAACAAAAGATTGAAGATCATGAATCTCATTCTCTTCACGTGCCCATCATTCGCAGACATCCAGACTCCTCTGGTCTCTTTCCTATCCTCTTGCCAAAGCTCACTTTCAGGGAGGACATTAAATTCATCCCCTCTAAGTGGTAAATAATATAACAGCATGAAGTGTTAAGTCGCTTAGGGACGTGAATTTAACAGAGAGCCAAGTGTTAAGCTAAAAGGTTACAATCTAATAGTGAGGTATCATCTAGCATCTATCTATCCAACAATATAATTCTGTGAACTCAGAAATATCCCCAGTACCAGACACAAAGCTCTGGGGATAATAGAACAAAGAAGGCAATTACCTGAATTGTGGAGCTCACATGTTTTGGGAGAAATGATACGCAAGCAGGTCATAATGCAGTGTGATGAAGGCAACCATATAAATGTAAACAAAGAGGTAGAGGAGGAGCACAGAGCTTCAGACTCAGGCCGGGTAATGAGGGGGGGTGTGTGTATACATCTATATATTTATATGTACATACACATGCACACATGCATATAAAATATATAATATCTCATTATAGGTCTGTATTATAGGCATGTGTACACTATTATATGTATGTATATCTGTACATATATGTGTATATGTGTGAGCGTGTGTGTGTGGAAAGCAAGGCCTTACAAGATAACAGCTAATGCTCACTGGATACTTAAATACTACATGCCAAGTATACTGTTTACATGTGTTTAATCCTCACAACAAACTATGATGTAGAAAATTGTTATTATCCTCGTGTTTGCGAACAAGGAAACAAAAGCACAGAGAGGTTAAACCATCCAAGATGACACAAGCAGTTAGTGCAGAACTGGGATTTCTACCCAAGCAGTCTAGCTATAGAGCCTGCCCTCCTAGCTACCATATTATCGTGTCTCTCTGATCCTGCCAGGAGTCCTGAAAATGTACCACACACTCATAAAGCCCGATCTGGAAACAGTCTTTAGGTAGTTGGAATTGTAGTCAAGATTTTCTGGTTGCAAGAAAGAGAAGCCCACTAAAGCAATTCAAATGCCCAGGGATTATTGTCTAGGACATCACGTCAAAAGGAAGCAAGTTCCCCTTGGACCACTGCAGCCCATCTCTCTGCCTCTCTCTTGCTCTCTGAGGCCACAGGATCCACCATCTCTGCTCCTCTCTGTCATAAATTCCTGCTTCTTCCTGCAGACCCATTTTTTCTACTTACTCATCAACATGCACATAGTTGAAAAAGGCCAAGCTAGCCCCATAGAACTTTTCAATTTATTCTAGACATGTAATTTGATTCGTCATTACCAGTTGATGGATTAAGAGCGTTACTGGGGGTGGGGGTGGGGTGATGTGTGAGGGGGTGCTCAAAGACTTAAGATGCAACCATAGTCAAACACCCCTACCGCAGGGGCTCAGAGTGGGAGGCTGCTGTTCAAGGAGACCCGAGCTGGGCAGGTCCCCCACGCAGGTCAGATAAACCCACCCAAGCATCATCCTCCTAGGCGATCTTTGCTAAAACTAAGCACTCATTTTAAATGTAGAATGTACATCATTCTCCTTAACAGAATCCTATATTGCATTTTTCTCTTTTTAAAGTAGCTGAGCCCAATGCCCCATGACATCTGTAAATGTTTTGTTCCGAGTAAGTAGCAGTGGGCCTCAGCATTTAACATATAATATGTAGAGAAATGGAAAAGGAGGTAATGCTATCTGAGGAGAGAGATATAAAGTTTTAAAAAACTGAAACAGGTGCCAATACTATAAGAAATCAGATTCAGTCCTCTTTGGGAATTAGTACTCATAATTTTCTTAAGTTAGAGAGTTAAGGAGCAAATATTTATAGGTCCCTACATAAACTATGAGTAGAAAAAAGTCAGCCAGAATTCATCTTCTTGTTTTAAAAACTGATGTATTAATTTATTTGGCTAATTTATTGGGCTAACCCCTAGACCATAGTAATTTAAAAGGAATATAAAGTGGATGATTCTTAACCAAAACTATGGAAAGTGTCCTTTTTCCCTTTTGCTGAAGAGAGATAGAACAAATCAGTTGAAAAGAATTTGCTTAGAAGGTGACAAACTAAAACATGCATACTTTTCAGTTAAAGCGGAAGTTTAGTCTGCTATTTTAGGCAAGATTCTATAAATAAATGTGAGATTGGCAATACAGCATCATGTTTAACTAGAGTTAGACTGAGTTTGATCCTAGCTGTACCATATGCTATCTGATCTTGGTAAATTATTCAACTCTCTGGATTAAAATTTCTTTATCAGAAAAATGGGAAAAGTAATACTCATATCAGGTTATTCCAAGCATAAAATGAGTTGATCCTACGTAAAGCTCTTAGCACAAAGCTGTCACTTCATAATTATTCATAATTAGTAGCATTTTCTTTCGATGAGAACTCCGGGCATGCGCATTGAAAGCCATGGTTTAGCAATCGCTATTTAGAGTCTTGTCTTACATCATTCTTCCGGTTTCTTAGTTTAAAAGGCATTCTTTTCTTTAGTTTGTTTTTTTCTTCTGATATCTACTACTTCTTGTATTTCAGACAAAATATATCAATTACATTTCTGGGTGCTGACTTCCACTCTTTTCACTCCTTTCAAATCAATGAACAAAAATATACATTTATTACCTGAGGGCTCAACTCAGACCAGTTTCTTTATTTGTAAAGAATTATCCTCAAACATGTTTGTAAAGTTCTAGTCCTCAGAATGATACTGAAATGCATGATAAAGTGTTTCCCCGTTAGCATTTATCACATCCTCCTTTTCCTTTTTGTATAAGTCTGGACTCACGTGGAATTCTGGGAGCTGTTTTGAAGCTATCGATTAAGCGGTGAATCCAACAGAAACAGACATCTCCTTAAAGCAGTGAGCACTGGACACTGAATCACGGCAGGGATGTCTTATCCTCATCTTGTCAGCACAGAAGAAATGTTAACGCAAAGCGGCCTCACAGCAACAGTGTAAAGAGCACCTGAAGGACATGGAATTTTTTTGTAGAGCACCACAAAATAGTAACATATGTAATCATTGCATGATCTGAGAATAACCTTAGTAGCAGAAAACATACTGCATATTGTACATATTTAATATTTTTAAAAACATACCTCAAACACAGGTGCACATCAACAGGGGAAGGCTGACTCTAAGACTGTGTGTGATCAGCTATTTTCAAGCTTTCTATTGCTATTTGGTTAGTACTTCTTTGTTAACCTGGGGGATCATCTAGGTATTTGTGAGGACCCAAACCAGAGTTTCAAAATAGCAACTGGAGAAAAAAGCGTAAATTGAGAAACATCTATTGATTTACATAATATTTTCTGAGCACTAGGAAAAGACCTCTGTTTTGCAGGGAGAGCAATGAAGCACCTTAGTGTGGTTCATTGAAGGCACGTGCCCACAGATGCAGTCAGAAGACATCCATTCATTGTGTTCCCGTCCTGTGTTAGGGCCTGGGGACATAGTGACGCACAAAATTATTCATAAAGCTTGCAGTCTAGTGGGGAAGATAGACGTTGAACAGGTAGTTATACTTATGACAAATGTTATGAAAGAAAAGTGCAGGCAGAGGGGTCATAGGAATGTATAATGAGGGTCACAAATCAAGCCTGGGCAATCAAGAGAAATTCCCTAAAAAAACAACATTTCAATTGAGTCTTGGCGAGCAAGAAAGAGTTAATCAGGTGAAGAAGGCAGGGGGTCTGGGAGTTAAATGTGGAGAAGAGGGGCATAGGCACGTGGCTATGTAATGATCTGAGATGGAAATTGTTCTAGAAACTGGACATTGGGCCAATGTGCCTGAAACTTGAGACAAGAGGAGGATGGTAAAACAAAATGTGAAAAAAGAATAAGTGTGGGCCAGCTTATGCTAGGCCTCATAGCACACATTGCAGATTTTGAAGTTTATCCTAAAGAAAATAGCCATAGATTATCTTAAAGAAAATAAAAAGCCACAGATAATCTTAAAGAAAAAATAAAGCCACAGAAAAGTTTTAAAAGGTGCCGTTGGATACACCAGGGAAAATGAATTGGGAGGGAATGAGGGATGATGTATGGAAATCAGATAGGAGGCTATAGCAGTAATCCAGGCATGAGATTATGGTGGATTAGACTGGGGTGGATGTAGTGAGGATGGAGCAAACTTGATGGGTTTAACAGATAATTCAGAGCAAAATCAACAGGACATGGATTTTTAAAAATTTATCTCAATAGAACAAATCAACACAGAGAGTGGGAGTATGAGCTAACCAGAGAAACGTGGGATTGCTGGACTGAGGGTCTGTTTGAGGCTAATGACTGTCATTTTCCCCAAAAGTACTCTGCAGTCCAGGTGCTATTGGGTTTACCCAGAGATGTTGATTTTTTCAGGCAAGTGTGAAAAATGAACAACTCAGGAAATTTAGTGATGGGCAAGAGAGTGACTGAAATGATAGGCCATGGAATCCAAGCTGTGTTAAGAAACAATAAAACAGGAAGAGACAATACAAGGTAAAATGCATAGTGAGAGCAATTGAGAAAGCAAGCTAGAAAGCAAGGAGGTTAGCGGTAATCAGAGAAATGATGTGCATATTGGTGATTTTCTAGATAATTGTGGAAATAGATGGCTGAGGTAGAGGAAGGATAAGGTCTTTGACAATGAAGAGTTAAAGGAGTGAGAGGCTAGTATTGGAGACGTGGGGGTGACCATACCGATACCATACCGATACGAAAGTCAACCAAGCTGATAACAGGGTTTAGAGTGGAGAGTGAGACTATGAGCCAGATACCAAGGTCTCCACTGCATGATGGAAAGTGTCAAGGATGAGACAGAAGACAATCATGGGAAGGGGAAAAAGAGTATAAGATTCTTAGCTTACCAACCGTTAAAAACTAGTTAGAAACCATAATGTTAAACACACACACTCACTCATACACAATGCAAGTTTTACACTAAGGTGTGAAACAGGGTCAAAATGGATGACCAAAAGGAAATTAACACTTACTGAGCACCTACTATGTGCTGATGTAGTGGATATCTATGTTTTGTCTGCCCAGCATACTTTCCCTTGCTTCTTCTGGTAATGGTATCTCCCATTTCCTATAAAGAGTGTCATTCCCACTCTCCTTATGGTCCTGGTGAGGCCGTCAAGGACTTAACCCAGTCTCCCGCCCTTTGTAAAATCAGGTGACCTAATCTAGAACAATAAGCATCTATCTCCTGAGAGTTTAAATCTTGAGAAGAACCATAAGTGGTTGGAGATGAATCCACTCATCCACAGAAATCCTCGTGCCCAGAAAACAGCCAGAACTTCCTGCTGCTGAGATGCCTAGAGTCTCCCAGCTCTGCAACTTGGTTGTTCGCTTCCTCCTGGATTCTGTGAAGTTCACAGTATCATTCTAACAGATCTGCTTTTCTCCATTAAGTTTGGAGTGTTGGTTTCTGTTGCTTGTAACCCAAGAGCTCTGACACTGCCAGGCAGGATGCTAGTGCTTTATATGTGAATTCATTTAATTTTATACTCACAACAGCCTTGAAAGGAGGATATCATAATCCCCATTTTATGTGTAAGGAAAGTGAGGCTTGTTGAGGTTAAAGTAACTTGCTCGCAGCCACGCAGCTAGTAAGTGGGGAAGCGTGACAAGGGGCTGGTCTTTGTCTTGGGTGCCAGAGGCTATGCTCCTTCCTCTTCACAAATGAACAGCGATATTAAAAAGTTTTCCTTCGTTGCCACGTAAGCTTAACATTTTAGATGCGTTCTGCTGTAAGTGATCTTTACTAGATATCAGAAGATAGAACAAACTAAAGTTCTCTTATTGTTTTAATGTATATGCATATGTGCATTAATTTCCCTACTTAAAATATCTCATAATCACACAAAATCCACATCTCTTATTCTCTATTCTTTTGTGTTCTAAATTTTTTTGTATTTCTAATTAAGAAAAATTAATTGCACACAGTCTCATAATGGTGATTAGCGTGATTGTGAATCCAAGAGCACATTTAATAACCATAGTATTAAAGAAAGCTAAAACACAAAGATCAGTAAAGATGTATTGCATAGGTAGGGAACTCTACTAGGTGTCATGGGAGAAATAAAGTGTAAGAAGTGAAATTTTCCCCCAAGATACTTACTGTCTGATTGGAAAACCAAATAATAAAGACAAGAAAAGTAAAATAGTAGATGGAAATGCAACAAAAATGCAATAGTAGTATGAGTCATTGTAAGAGAGGTGACCATAAAGTCCTATGAAGGACTTAGAAGGACCCTCAGATCTAGGGAAATAGGAAATGAGGAACAATCTGGTTGTTTCTGTCCACAAGGAAAATGGATGATGCCTAAAGAACAACCTAAAATAATAAAAGGTTTCATGATGCATGGTTGACGCACAGTATGTCTTCATCCCAGGGGAGAATTTCCAGAAGTCGATTTTCCAGGTTTATAGAACACAACTTCTGAGTGGTCACTGTAGCAACCGTGACATTTTCTTGCCTCTTCTGGCTGAACGAGTAACAAGTTACACTACTCATCCTGAGTTTATTAAGAAGTGTCATCATCTCATGTTAGAAACCTCTCTGGAGGGTTCGGTGCTGTTCTCTCAGGTTGATTATCTGAGATTTATGTCCTGAAGCGCCAAATAGCATTTTTAATCTGTCATCAAAGCAAATTATCGGAACCAGAAATGACAAGATTTAACACATGGTTTTTCACGCCTAAGACTAACAGCAAAAACTGCAATGTATTTCACCACAATCAAAGTAAACTTGATATATTAATGAGTGGTTTTTCCTCTCTCGCCAAATAATTATAGGTCCCTTCTTACTAAAAACAAATTATTTTTATTTCCTTTAGAAGACTATGATTAATTGTGCAAAATTACACTTGTCTTTAATTGAGTAGATTTCCTTCTTTCCTCCGGATTAGTGGCACATTATATATTATTAAATACCTTGGGAAAACCCAAAGAAGGAAATCTTCCTCTTCAGGACTAGAGCTGGTTTGGTGATGGTTATTATGGAACTGTACACAAAGGTTGACAGGTTTCATTTCTTTCTTAAAATGACCTATAGCAAACTGAGTGAACAATGTCGTACAGTTCTGTCTCAGTCCATTCGGGCTCCTACAACAAAATGCCACAGACTGGGTGTCTCATAAGCAAAAGAAATTTAATTCTCACAGTTCTCGAGGCTGGAAGGTCAAGATCAAGGTGCCAGCAAGGTTGGGTGAGGGCCCTCTTCCAGGTTTGTAGTTGGTGACTTTTTGCTGTGTCCTCACAGGGTAGAAGGGGCTAGGGAGCTCTATGAGGCCTCTTTTATAAGAACGTTAATCCTATTCATGAGCGCTCCACTCTCATGATCTCAACACCTCCCAAAGACCCCATCTCCTAATACCATCACATCAGGCATTACGATTTTGACATACGAATTTGGGGGAGACATAATCATTCAGACCATAGCAAGTTCCAATTCTATTTTATTGGAAACACATTGATATCACCCAAATCTCACCTACTGGACAGTAGTCTTAGAAATTTTCTTAGAAAAGCATAAAACAAAAACCAAGAGAGACTGTTACCATGTGAGGGGCTAAGGTTTTGTAAAGACATATTCCTAAGGCAAGGTTTCTCAACCTCAGCACTACTGACATTTTAGGCTGGATAATTTGTGTGTGTGTGTGTGTGTGAGGAAGACTAGCCATGAGCTAACATTTGTTGCCAATCTTCCTCTTTTTTTCCTCTTTTTTTTCCCTCAAAGCCCCAGTACATAGTTGTATATCCTAGTTGTAAGTCCTACTTCTTCTATGTGGGAGGCTGCCATAGCATGGCTTGATGAGCGGTGTGTAGGTCTACACCCAGGATCTGAACCAGTGAATACTGGGCCCCCATATTGGAGTGCGTGAACTTAAGCACTATGCCACTGGGCTGGCCCCTGGATAATTTTTTTGTTGTGGGGCGCTGTCTTGACATTGTAGAATGTTTGGCTGCGTCTCTGCATTAGATGCCAGTAACACACACATCCCCAGTTAAGACAACCAATGATGTCTCCAGACATTGCCAAATGTCTCCTGGGGGGCAAAATTGCTCCTTGTTGAGAACCACTACCCTAAATTATAGCATTCCTTCCTGGCCCCAAATCTGAAAGGTATTGTACCTGATTCTGCCAGTTGTTCCCCAATAGCTGTAATCCTGCTCTAATACTAGAAACACTAGCTAATCCCGTGGCCGTCTAGAATAAAGACCATACTTCCCAGCCTCCCTTGCTGCTAAGTGGGGCAATGACACCAAGGTAATGTTCACAAGATTTAAGTGAAAGTTATGTGGGTAACTTCCTGATCATGCCTATAATAGGAAAGGAGTATTGTCTCCCATTCTACTTTCTTTCTTCGCTGGCTAGGGGTGAACATGATGGTAAACATGATAGTGATGGATTGAAGCCACCTGTGGAGTATGGCAGGGCAATAAGATAAAAGGCCACTGTTTGATCTGGTAGAGATGCCATATCAGCTCTGACCCCAGAGACAGAAATAAACTCTTGTCTGGCTTAAACTACTGTTATGCTGGAGTCTTTGTTATAGCAACTTGCATTTGCATGTTAACTAACTAAAGCAAATCCCGACTACTGCTGCACTTCCTAAGGCAAGAGGGCAGCAGTTAAGATGGGAGGAGCTTTCTTTGCCCACTGGAATTTAAGGAAGGCTCCAACTAGGTCTCCACCCTTGATTGGAAAATAGTCCTTTTTCTCTCCAACCCTACTTACCAGGGGAATAAACACTGAGCAGTGAGGGAGGATGGAGTTAGTGATCCAGCCAGTTAGACCCGCTGAATTAACACAGGTGATCACACAGGAAGACAGTATACACGGGCGGCCCCTTCTGGGCTTAAACTGAGATTGATGTCTGAGCAGGTGAGGCTGGCAGTCTCCTCCACAGTTGTCTATTTGCATGAGATGATTTGCCACAGAAAGTGTGTGCTAGGATGTACTTGTGTGTGAGTATCAAGAATGAGAAAGACATATCAGTGGAAAGGATGGCCGGTGTCTAGTCACCTGCCCAGCCCTGAGGACAAGGTCGGAACCAAGGGAGAGTGAATGTTCACAGGCCCAAGTGAGGGAAGGGGTTCAGGAGGGCTTCATGAAACACAGGACACAGGGTGTGGCAAAGCGTACACAGAACAAGGAGGATGAGCTCTCCCCCAACTTTGGCAAGGAATGCAGCCCAACTGCTGTGAGGATTCTAGCTCCTCGATGGTGACAACAAGAGGACCCTGGCAGAAGCCAAGGGGAGGGCAGGGCCCTGTGGACATCATCATACCTCACAGGGACCTGCCAGAGCACAGTGGTGCTGAGTGGGAACTGGAGTTTGCTTATGAGCCCAAATGAGATACCTCTATGGTCACACCCAGAAATACTTGAGGATGGGGTAGAGTGCAACAAGATGAGGCCATGTATCACCAGGTGAAGTCTCAAGTTGGCCAAAGGTGACCATTAATGTTGACTGACCCCCGCGGCAGACAATGGTGAATGCCTGACCCAACTAGCATTCCAAGACCCTTCTCCCTACAACACCCCAGACATGAGGGACCCACAACCGTGTTCAGGGCAATGTGACAAAAACAGAAAACCATAATGATGCTTCTGGGAAAACATTTTTCTTCCTGGTACAAACACCGCCCTTTCTCCTCTGTTCTTCCCAAAGGAATGTGGATATGAGCCTGAAGCAGCAGCTGCCATCATCTTTGAGCCTCTGCAACCACTGATTTCTGGACTTCTTGTTATGTGAGGAAAATAGCCTCATGTGCTTAACTGACTGTAGTTGGGTTTTCTCTCATTTGCAGCCATTGCTAACGGATATGTGGCTACAGGCTGACAAAGCCTGTGGAATTGTACACAACAACAAATGTTCCTGTCAGCCCTCCTGAAAAAGGGGTCTGAGGCTCATATACAAGCCAAGATCTCTTTCCACACACTTTGCTCAGCCTCTTTGTGGCCTTTGTGTGACTTCTTACAATGTTTTGATATTCATTTACCTATCTAAAAAAGTTTGGTACTGGCAAGGATGCAGAGAGAAATGAATCCCTCCCATACTGCTGGTGGAAATATAAAATGGTACAGTCACTCTGGAAAAGTGTTCAGCAGTTTCTTGTAAAACTAAACACACACTCTTCATACAGGGCAGTAATCATATACTCTTGGGCATTTATCACAAAGAAGTGAAAACTTACATTCACAGATACCTACATAAAAACCTGTACACGAATGTTCATAGCAGCTTTATACGTAATTACAAAAACCTGGGAACAACACAAATGTCTTTCAAAGAGTGAATGGTTAAACAGACACTGGAACATCCATGCAATGGAATACTACTCAGCAATGAAAAGGACTGGACTATTGATACACGCAATAACCCAGATGGATCTCAGGGGCATTATGCTTAGTAAAAAAAGTCAATCTCAAAAGGTTACATACTGCGTGATTTCAGTTCTATCACATCGCAGAAGTGACAAAAGTATAGAGATGGAGAATAGATTAGTGGTTGCCAGGGGTTAGGGACAGGAGAGGGAGGAAGGGAGGGAGGATGTGGATATAAAGAGATGGAACAAGAGAGGTCCTCCGCAATGATGGAAGAGTTCTATATCTTAGTTGTGGTCAATGGGTACGCAGATCTATTTCTGGGATCAACCTGCATAGAACTTTAAACACACACACATGCGCACACACACACACACACACACACGAGTGCATGTAGAAACTGGTGAAAGCTGAATAAGGTCCAGTTAGTTTGCTGGTTTTGATATTGTACTACAATTATATAAGATGTTACTATTGGGGGAAGTTGGATGAAGAACACATGGAACTGTATGGATTAGTTTCACAACTTTCTGAGAATCTATAATTATTTCAAAACAAAGATTGTTTTTTTGTCAGTCTTCATAATCAGAATAAAGAGATAACTGACTATCCACCATATCTTTTCTGAATGGAATCTATAATCATTTTCCTTAAAATTTCTTATATAGTTTTAAGCTTGATAGATATTTTGCTTTATCAAAGTTAATGTGACATAACTACAGAGAGAGAAAAAGGTTGGGATAGGGAAGACAGTTGGGAACAATACACATCCTTTGGACTTAGAGATTATCGGTAAAGAAACAATGGAAATATTTTCAATATTTTTCAAATCTTTAGTGAGAGAATTGAACTTCAGTCTTAGTCAAGCCTGAGCAATGGTTGGAAAAAAGTAAGGTAAATATAAATACAATGCAGATGTGAATTTTTAAGTCAGTGACATTGTTTCAGGAAACTCATGATCCAATTACCCTTTATGGGCCAAAGAAAGACTCTCTGTCACTCATCACACAATTAATCATTTTTTTCCACCTCTTTTGGGAGAAAAAGATGAAATTAACAAATTGCGACTATTAAGCAAGTTATACAAAAGCTGTCCGCGCTTTTCCCAGAAAGATAAATTGTGCATATTCACAACAAGTAGAACAAGAAACGCTGGCAAAGTTCTTACACAAACTCTCTTTGAGGAGAATAAAAGGGAAGCTGTCCGTTGGGCCTCAACTGAAGTAGTGAGTAGTGACTGAGTGTGCCAGTTACCCTTGAACGTTGTCCCCTCCCTCATTTCTGTCTAGAGGGGTGATAAAGGCGTCAGAAAGTTTTTGATTTTTGAAGTAGTCATTAGGTTATTCACAGAGGTAGCTGTAGATCAGGGACAAAACCCCAAAAAGTAAAAGGAGAGTCCAGATTGCCACAATTTTGAAAAACTTACTCTCCCAAGCCCTAAAGTGGGTGTGGGTGTTACACGAATGCTGTGTAGCATGTCCTTGGGTAGAACACAGAGGATCCAGTAGACAAACTGACATCAGTCACCTGGTGTGTTGAAGTTTATTGAAAAGACCTGAAGTTAGCCCTACAGGGGGAGGCGCCTATCCTTGATTTTGGCAAAGCCCTCATATATTCATGAACCTTCACGCTTTCTTAGTTTTACCTTGACCTCTAGTAGTTTGCAAACGTGTAGACTTGGAAAATGTTCTGGAAGCGAATTACACAAATTGAAAAACCACATATAGCTTCTCTCTGAACACAGCCTAGCAATGTCAGACACACATTAAAATCGTGACAAATATTGGCTACTAAATGAATACCTGGGTAAACGAAATTTAACATAAACTTCTAATTCCCACTCTCCTTTTAAAAGACCAACTGGGGATTGCTATATCATCAAATTCAAATTTCAATGGTAATTTTCAGAACATTTAAGAAACAAAATGTGAAATGCTAGAAGAACCATAACAATTATTTGAAATTACTTATTAGGATTAAAACTTTCGGAGAAAAGAAAGAGCTATTTGCGGGTTTTGTTTATATGGCATTCCATCTGCAGAAGAACTGGGTTTTTTAAAAGCAAAAAGCTGCATTATGGCGCCAATTTAAGGGCCCGAGGTATCCAGCTGTTAGGAGAGACTGAATCGGGGAAGACAGTAATTGTGACCATAATTCATATTGTACAAACTGGTCAATTCCTTTATCTTTAACAGTGACTGCAGAAAATGTCAAAGCTCGATTCTTTTTTCTCCTCTGACTCTTATATTTTGCTGTGTGACTCACGTCCTGTAGTAACTCCTGGCTGACTTGAAAGGCTTTCTGAGACATCAATTCCCAGGACTCAATTTTCTCTATCAGATCGTTGGAAATAAATCTCATTTTATATCTCAGCTCATAACAGCAGTGAAAATGCTTTACTGTGTCTCTGCTTTCTACTGCTGTGTTTAATGCTACAGCTGAGGACTTGATCGTCCCTCCAGGAGACACGGAAGATGAGAATATCTCCCTCCCCCGACCCTTCAGCTCCCAGTAACAATTGAGCATTAAGGTAGTAAATCACAGTCGTAATTGTCTAGAGATATCCAGTCAACTGGCTTAATGAGACGGGAAGTAGGTTGCTGGGGAAGAGGAATGACATTTTAACAAGACAACTCGCATCAAACTGTAATTTATCCTTCACAACACATTTAATTTTTCTGGAAAGTTATCAGAAGCAAAATCGCCATTTTGAAGATGCCAAACCCTGCTAAACCCTTTTGAATCACTTCATTAAATCAACAGAAGCCAACAAAACAGTTTTTAAATATTTGAAAATAGATGCTGGCGAAATGCTGTCTACCTACTGCGTTTCTGGTGGTTCTGGAGCATTTGCAATTTAAAATATTCCCTTTGAAAAGACAGTAGTTCAATACTTCTTTTTTCATTCTGCAAGACTTTGCAAATTCCGTACTTGCATTTCCACCTTGTCCTGATAAGGAAATTGACTAGACCTGAGCTTTCCATTTACCGTATCCAAACCTCACCAAATATCCCCAAACCTGTGAGCGCCCAGCATCCCAGAGTCTACTTGAGGCTGTGTTCAGATTTAGACACAAAGTTAAAGGCTTCTCAAGGGATGGTCGGGGCAGTGGTTTGTGCAGGCACATCTGGGGGATGGGGCAACCGTAGTCACCCTAGAGGGGAAGCTAGAAAGAACCACGCCCTGTGAAAGTGTGGCGGTGGTCACGCTTGTCTCTTCATGCATAGCAGCTTTCTGACTGCAATGTAGGTTCGGACTAAACTGAAAATAAAAAATGGAAATCACAAATGCGTCTCTTAATTCTCTCTTTTTAAGTTTTGGTTGAAATGCCTTACATGTGAGGCCTGCAATCACAGCCCGGCCAGGTGTCTCTTCTACAAGCCAGGTCTGTCTCCTGCATGCCTGTTTTTTGTGCATTTCATTGCTGTTCTCTTTTCTTCTTTTCCTTCATCCTGACCTATTCTTGTCCCACTTTTCGTTTTTGTTATTTCCTCCCTTGCTCCCTTTCTCCCTCTTTCCCTCTTTCTTCGTCCCCGCCTTCCTTCCATCCCTCCTTGCCTCCTGCCTTCCTTCCTTCCCTGTTAGTTATCTCAGCTCCACAGAGACCCTTCCCCTTGCTCTCTGAATTGGCTGCTGGCCCTTGGTTTAGACGTAATTCAGAAATAGGTACTTCCCACGGATCTTTTCAGTTAGAATTTTGCTGATACTTAAAGCCTGCATTTCTGCTGTGCCGTTGAGGAGATTCAAAGGGCTGACTGCTCCGTTACTTACACTAATACACGCATCTCCCTGCAGCCTTTGCTTAAGGAAGAGGCAGCCACTGTGGTGGAGCAGCAGATCCGCAGAGTCCTGAAAGGGATTATTCTGGGAATGCGTACTCAGCACAACTGCTCCCTAAGCCGGAAATAGGTTTATTTGCTCATGATTTGGACTAAAAAAATAAAAAGAATTCAAACACAAAAGTAGATAGACTAAATAGTGACCGTATCAGCCTTGACCTCACTGATTGACTCTTCACGACTGTACTGTAGGTATTATTATTAGCCTCAGTTTACACCTGTGGAAATGGAGGCACAGATAGGCTAAATACTTGCCCAGAGATGCACAGCTCATCTGAGTTAGAGCCAGGATTTGAAACATAGGCTGGCTCCAGAGCTCCCACCCAAAACCACAACTCTACACTGCCTCTGTAGGTGTGTGGGTATATAGGACATAGTTTGGAGGGTCTTTAAAAATATAAATGGGACAATAGTGTACATACTCTTCTGACATTTCAAAATCATTTCTTGGGGTAATGGAGAGTGGCTGCTTACTGGATATGGAGTTTCCTTTTGGAGGATGAAAATGTCCTGGAACTTGACAGAGGTGATGGCTGCCTACATTGTGAATATCATAAAAGTCATTGAATTGTGCACTTTGAAATGATTAATGGTTAATTTTATGTTATGTGAATTTTACATCAATTAAAAAAATCAATTCTCAGTATCTTGGAGAACTTTCTGTACAATCCTATGAATAATCACTGTAACCGTTCCACTATTTATGGACAATCAGGTTGTTTCCAAGTTTTTGCTATTACAAATCATGCTGCAATAAAACTTCCTTGAACTTACATATTTGTACGTACGTGTGTTTCTCTGTGGAAGATCCCTTGAAGTATAATCATTGAGTTGGAAGTTGTGCTGGTTTTAAGTTTTGATAAATACTGCCAAACTTCCCTCCAAAAAGATGTGTCAATGTATGCTCTTAAACAAGAATCACCACTGGGAAAACATTTCTATATTATTGCAAAGTGAATCTCTCTTCTTCCAGTGGAAGTTGGGTGTGCTGTGCATTGATCTCTGCAGCCACATATTAGAATACAACACTCCCTTCTCAAAGCCCAGCTTTACTTTACTCTGTAACTCAGACAGCAGGTCAGCTGCACTGTGGTTCCTGTGCCCCTACCACGACTTACAGTGTTAGAGGCCCCTCTGCCTCCAGATCCTAAATCCCTCTGTTCTCTTCTAGGGGACCACTTCCACTGCTTTCCAAAAAAAGAAAAAATCCATTCCCGCCAAATATTTTGTCAGTTTTAGCCTATGCCGAGGCCCCTCTGGGGACCTTCTTCTCTCTCTTTCTTCCTCTTCCTCATCCTCTGTTAGACAAAGTCACCTGACTCTGGCCTCTGAGAGCTGGGCCTTAGCCTAGGCAAACCCAGGAGACTCAGCTCCTCCCAGGGGGACTTGTGGAGGCAATTTCCCCAAAGATGGGTCTCTCCCTAGGAGGACTTTCCACATCAGTTGCTAAACATGTACAATATTCCGAACCTCCTTCCAAAATGTGTCAAGTCTTCTACCCTGAAGAAAGAATGTGCTGACTCCTCCTTGTGGGAAAATGATGCACCCTCCCACTCTGATCCGCCTTTCCCCACTTGCCTCCTCCCACACAGGAGAGGAGACAGCAAATAATTCTCTGGCTCCTTTCACTCAAGTCACTTCATCAACTCTCTGTCAGATTGTCCTTCATCAGGTTAGTAACACCCACCTCGGCATAAGCACATCTAATCGTTCTCAGCAGGTAAAATGAGACACTTGCTCTCCTTTGCCACTTTTCTTTGTGGCAATTCCCCCACCCTGGCTACAAAGATCACATTTTATTCTTCCAGGGCATCTGGATGATTAAGGCCTAGTCACCTTCTCTCACTGCTCACTTTGTCCTAAGAGTGAAGTTAGGAAAGGGACAGAAGAAAAATAGTTTCCTTTCCATCCCCCACTTTAGGAAAGACAGCATCTTAGTTCTTGCTTTTTCTCAGTAGAAGGAATTTCTTTTTTTTTTGACAGAAAACACCCCAGGAAGTACATCTGTGGCAGAATCTTGCAAAAGTAATGTCTTCCAAGAATCCAATTATTCAGACTCTCTCTGACTCAAAATCTTTAACTCTCAGGGGTTTGGGTTTACCCCGCAGGGGCAAGCGTCCAAAAAATGAGAGGCTGGAAGGAGCAAACGGTTTCCTAAGGGACAGGAGACACCTGTTACATTTGAATCCCCAGAAGCACAAAGGCTGTCCTCTAATTTTCTGAGAGCTAATTGTTCCAAGGCCCAGAGGGACCCTCCACATAATCAATTTCTGCAGAGGCTTCATTCCCTGGCAAGAATAGCCTTTTATTTTAATCTTTTTTTTTTCCAGTGAGCTTAACCCCTTTAATTCCATCTGATTCTTTAATGAGGCTCTGTTTCCATATGGACTCTCACATTTTTTCTTTTTTTTTTGTTGAGGAAGATTTGTCCTCAGCTAACATCTGTCACCAATCTTCCTCTTTTTTTGCTTAAGGAAAGTTTGCCCTGAGCTAACATCTGTTGCCAATCTTCCTGGTTTTTTGCATAAGGAAGATTAGCCTTGAGCTAACATCTGTGCCAGTCTTTCTCTATTATGTATGTGGGTCACCACCACAGCATGGCTGATTAGTGGTGTAGGTCTGCACCTGAGATCCAAACCCATGAACCAGGGCTGCCAAAGTGGAGCACACTGAACTTAACCACTACACCATGGGGCCAGCCCCAAGGACTCTCACATTTTTAAATATGTTGTCCACTTCTATTTCATAAGCATTGACAAGATCATCTGGTTTGCTTAACTTGAGCTGTGCCTACACCATGTCAAAAACAAAAACAAGACAAAAATGAAAAACCTAAACAAAACCAGTTCATTGATTTGATTGTCAACTGGACAATTAGTTAAGCTGATTGCTTTACTGAACTAGCCAGTGATTTGGTCAATGTGATTAGTTGATTCCCTTAAAACTATCAAACCATATAGATAGCCAAATTCCAGAAACTCTTCTAAGTAATTCCTGTGTTCTCTTCCTTTAAAAGTAATCAGAAATAAAGCTATTCTCAATTTTCGGGGGGAAGTTCTGCCAGCTCCTGATGAATGTCATAAGGCTAAGAGTTGTGCAAAAATTCAACGTAATGGCACATGTCTTCTAGAATCAAGGAACTCATCTAAAAAGTACTGAAAACTTCATACTGCAGTAAGGAATCTCTGGAAATATAAATATCCAGGATCCTGAGGAATTTTTAGTTCATCTTCTTGAGAATTCTGCAGACTCATATCCATGAATTTCAAATGGATTCAATTTTTACTTTTTAGAAATGGCAAAGGGTAACAAGTTGATTTCTCAATATGGTCTTGGAATGTAACCACAGGCACTTCAGGACCAGTTCAACTGACCCCATCTCTTATTAACAGAGTGATTAAGAATTGTCTTTCAGAAAATATGCAAAGCCACATAGCCAGAGCATGTGCAGAAGAAGAAAACTTGACCTGAAATGACCGCAGAACCAAAGATCCAGAACCAAAGGACAGGGATCCGACTGGAACTTGAAAGTCATACTCTTATCAGAAGTGAGGGATCTCTCATTCAGGAAGATCTGGTGTTAAGATTTCTTCCCCACTCATCATAAATGTTTAGAACCTCATCATAAATGTCTAAAATCTTACCATAAATGATTGAAGCCCACCAGTCAAAACCTGTCCCACCAGCATTTCTGGGTGCCAGCCTATTCTCTTCTCCCTGACTTCTTAAATTTCACCCCAAATCCTGAATCGGGGAGACAGATCTGGGGGACACACTCCCTGTCACCCTGCAGGTCGATCTTGCAGAATAAAGCTGATCTCTTCTCCCAATGGTAGTTAATTGACCATTTATGTGCATTGGGCAAGAGAACCCCAATTTTGTGCAGTAACAAGAAAGCCTTCTTGGTGTTCTGCAGCACGCCCCCTGAATGAAAACTCAATTGTAAAATGCCACTCTGGGCAGCAGCTGGACTCAGATAGGGGTCCTGCAACAACTAGCTACCAGGTTTTTTCTTTAAATTCTAAAAGATTTTATTCCAAGGTTACTCCACTCTGACAGAACTCTAGTTTAGATGATTTTTCATCAGTCCTCCTCCAGCTCCGATCTCTGGCTGTCCGCAGCCCTCCAGCTCACATGCTACAACTTGCAGCAAAGGGCAGTTGTTCCAGTGTTGACAGCTAAAACGGAAGGCCCTCACCTCCTCCCATCTTTTCATCCTTACTGTTTCCTGACCCCAAAACCAAGACTTACTCAAACATGTGTATAAGCACACACACGCACACCTTATTTTAAATTATTTTAAGAAGCTGGCACCATTTTCTCCATAGCCTCTTGTTAATTTCTCCCCTTTTGTGGATTTTCAAATACAAGCATTTATCAGAGCAGTCGAGTAGGGGAGAGACATAAAAATCTGTTGGATATGGTGATATATGAACCTTTCAAGATCCTGCTAAGAACAGAAATGCTCATCTGTCTGTGCCTCAGTTTCCCCTCCTAAAAAACGAGGGCCACCGTATCTGCCAGTGGTTTGAGAACAATGAATAGGATCGTGTTTTCAAAGTCTCTTTAAGCTTCAACGTACAACGGTGCCAGCAAAGAACAAAGTATCGTTTTCCTTCGGGCAGACTAATTAAAACAAAATCCCATGAGTCCCATCTCTATGTGTGTCTCTCAAATTGATCACGCAGTGATTTTTAAGAACAGATCGGCTCTGTGTCATTTATTTATAATCGCTTTTCATTGTTACAGTGGGGCATTCATACCCATCACCTTCGGGCTCTGGGGAACTCTTCACATTCATTAGGGAAAGGAAACAGTCTTTCTTTCAAATAAGCAATTTGATTGCTTCAGGAATAGGTCTGTAATTACTGGAGCATTGGGATACGTTATTGTTAATAAGAAGAGGAAACTAGCTTTGCTCCGAATCAGAGGGGGTTTGGCCTCTTCTTGCAAAGACTGTAATTAAAAGAGGGGCCAGTGGTTTCCTGTGCTCTGTGACAGGGCAGCCACCAGACTGGAGACGCCAGGTCAGAGGCCCTTCCTCTCACTCTCGTCCTTTGTGGAGTTGGCAGCCCAAATAGAGTAGACATTGGAATATTGAGGACATCACACGGAAAGGATGTACCTGAAGAGTGAACCCCCCTGCTATTACATTATGGTGGGATGTCAGGGTTGCGACTTATATCTACATTCAAAATAGTATAAAAGCATTAACTGTGGGAGCCTGACGAGCTTTTAGAATTTTACTTTTTATAGCCAGAGTGAATAAACTCAGGAAGATTTAATACTTGAAATTCAACAGAAACATATTTGTGTCCTATTAGCAATGGGTAATCTGGTTTTCTGGCCTTCATTATACCAATCCGTTCAATCATTTGTTCATTCATTCAGTTAACCCCACACACATTTATTCGTTTCCTGTTCTATCCCAGGCCAAGCGCTGGGCTCCGGGGCAAAGCGTCTCCAGCCCTTAAGGAAACCCCTTACTGATCTTCTCCCCAGTCCCTGCTTCTTGTTCTTCTATTTTGGTTGTTAGCCTTTCCCTTTCCTTCATTCTTGCCTTTCACATTCAGCTTTAAAGTCTTTTGCCATTTTCTTCCTACTTTTGCCCAGCCTTATAAAGTCACCAGCTGTAAACAAGAAGGGACATTACATTGAAATAAGCCTCCTTTTGCTGCCTTTTGTGAACCATTGAAAACATCAGAAATGACATCAAATAAAATGCAGTCTGGGAGCATTGTACACAGAACTAAACCTGGGAAAGCAGTTCTCAGTGGAGAGAGTTTCAGTGAAGGACAGTGCAAAGAACTTCTGAGGATGTTTCAGCCGTGGATACCTAAGGACAACTGCTCATTTTAGTGCAGATCTATCTGCTGGAGTGTGAGGATTTGAAATCATTTTTCAAAGAGCAGATTCTTCTGTCAGGACCTCAGGGAAACTTTCTTCTATTAGAAAAACGTCAGTTTGGGAAGAGAAAGAAGAGCTTTCCTTGCTCCACAGGACTGATGCAGCTGCCTTGCGTGTTTAAAGATGACACTGTTGGTGCCATTCTAGCAGAGGGGGCCCCTAAACTGTGACACTTCGGTGACAATGGAGTCATACTTACCTGTACTTTCCTTCCTGACCCTCATGACCAATGGTGATACTGGCTCAAAACAAGGTTGACATAAGAGAAGCCATATTGTAGATAAGAGACCATGTGGTAACTTTGAATGACCTCTGACTAACTAACCCAGCTGGATTTGCACCCTCCAGGAGATCCACCTGCTCTCTAGATTTTATGACTGCTGCTTGTGCATATAGCTCCCAGCTGTGATCAGACGATAACTTCGTTCTTTTGAGTTCCTTAGGAATGTGATGACCCCCGAACAGTCTATGCTGATAGCCATCACCAATGACAGCTGAAAGATCTGGTGTGGCGACTCTTGGGTCAACATTCCCAACTCCCTCTCCTCTTACCCACTGGCCTATATACCTGCTTCAAGATTCTGTACCCCCTTAAGACAGTTCTTTTGGACATTAGTCGACCATCTTCCTTCTTGCTAGCAAGCTGTAATAAAATGCCTTTTCCCTGCCACCATCTTGCCTCTTGATGATTGGCTTTGTCTTGCGGTGAGCAGATTGTGCCCTTTGTGTGGTGACAATGGCATTCCTTGGAGAGATGGTGGACAAGGTTTCGAAGGGTAGCAGAATATGCCGCCCCAAAAAATGCCACTTTGGTATATTGATTATTTTGATCTTCAGGCACTTGAAAAACAGCAAATGCAGTGAGAGGCTTTCTCTGAACTCCAGTTATCTGCCTAAAAACAGATCCTCTAAAGGATCTCAATTGTCATAAATGCCTTCTCAGGAGTTTATCAACCAGGGAGGATTGACTTGTCACAGTAGAGGGGACTAGAAGTCGATAGCACACACAGATGCACTTTGCCACAAGGTATCATACCTCCCACCTATTCTTCTAAGGGCCCATTCATCTTTCCTAAAAATCATTTACTCCGCTCAAGAGGCCTACGTCCCCCCCCTTCCCTTTCCCTATTAAGAAGGCATTAATCCTGAGTTCTAAGCCACCTCAGAGAGTCACTCCTTTTTCCCTGGGCATCTCCTATATACACATGAGCTATACATATTAATGAACTTCTGTTTGTTTTTCTTTTGTTAATCTGTCTTTTATTACAGGGGTCTCAGCTAAAAACTTGGAAGGGTAGAGGGAAAATCATTTTTCCTCTCCTACAGTTTAAAGATACGTTAGTCAGACTTTTTGGTGGCAAGTAACAGACACCAACTCGACTTGCCTTAAGCACAAAGGGGGTATGTGGTATAAGGATAGGGAAGTGTGTCAAAGAACTAAGGGCAGGAGGGCAGCCAGACCTTAGGAAGGGCTGGAACTGAGAAATGAAAAGCATTCACAGTCCCAAGATGTGCTCTCAGATCATCTCTCCTCTGCTTTTTCTTGCCTATCTGCTTCATTCCCTGAGTCCAGCTTTCTCAGCCTCCCCTAAGGCTGAATATGGCTGAACCACAGCTAATGAGTCTATCTGTAACTGTTCCAGTCATGAGCAGAGACTGATGGCTGTCTCTTCATTTCTACTCCTGGGATGGAAAATCTGATTGGCCTTGCCTGAATCACGTGTTCACCTCCTGTTCAATCATCTGAGGCCTGCAAGATGAGCACATAACACAGGCAGAGTCTCTAGGAGCCCACCTATGTGGATCAGGGGCACTTCTTAGAGAAGGTGGAATGGGTTGAGAGCTGGAATTTTGAGTTTGGGTAAAGATACTCCCAAAAAGTGTCTCTAGGGTAGCCACCCAATTCTGGAAACACAGTACACAATACATAATAAAGGGCTTATTAATATCACACGATAAAATCATTAGTGTTTCCAGAATTGGCGGCTATCTTGTACCACAAGAGATGGAGTCTATAACCCTGAAATAGGAGGAAGCTACAGGGCATGAATCCATGATGTTTACAGGACACGAATCCACGATGTTGTCATTAGCCTGGACGTCCATATATCTGCACTAACCAGTCACAAATGCCCATGTGGATCATGTAAATAAATTCATACATAACAAAGAGATAATTATCTCAGCTTTATAGTTGAAACCAAATATCCTCTAGTTACAGAGAATATTTAGCAGGCTAATTAGGAGCATTCATTACTCTCCTGCTAGTTCCCCAAGAATGATTCATCTAAATCCTAAGTAATCCAAATCCTAGTGCTCAACATTCCAGCTAACTACCCCTAGCTCGTATGTTTATTTACCATGCCCTCTGTTAGCCTTTTGGCAGCTGTAGGATCATATTCATGTGGAAAAAAAAAAGTGATCTCTCTAGCATGGATGGCGGCTTCAGTGTAGCTGGACTTATGTGTCAGCTAAGGGCTTTCAAAGGATGTGTTGAGAGAGAAAGAGAGGCAGAGAGGGAGGTAGGAGTTGTACCCCCTTTAATGACCTAGCCTCAGCATCATGTTTGCTGTATTCTACTTGTTACAAGCAACAATCTAAAGCTGACCCACAATTAAGGGGAGGGAAATTAGACTTTTCTTTTGATGGGAAGAGGGTTGAAGAATTTGTGGATATATTTTTAAATCACTGTATGAAGTTTCTTTTCCTTGCACAAGGAAAAGCACAAAGATAGATATGCCATGCCTATTGCAGTGGCTCAGCAGCGTTATCAAGAACCCAAGCTCTTTTGACCTTTCTTCTCAGCATCTTTAAGGACTTGGCTTATCAAGTTATGTTCGTATAATGGCTGCTGCATCTCCAGGCATCACATCTGTATTCTAGGCAGGACAAGGGCAGAACGTCATTTGTCCCCCACCCCCTAATGCCTCCCTGTCTGAACAGGAAAGTAAAAGCTTTCTTATAATCCATCCAGCTGACTTCCTCTTAGATTTAATTGCCCCAAATTGTATCCCGTGGCTCTGTCAGGAGCTCAGTTGGGCTGGGTGAGAGAGCTGAGCTGTCAGGCGTTGGAGTAGCCAATTAAAGCAACAAGGAGCCAAAGTGAAAGTCACAGTGAAAGCTTTCATCACTTACTGCAGGAGTATAAGCAAGAGGCTAAAATGAGAAGGTGTCTGCCCCCTCAGCTTCATTTTCCTCCATGGCATGGTGCGCCCACACCACTGCAGGGTAGGCTGGATCAGCACATAGCTGGGGGTTGTCTTACTCTTGAGGGAACCTCAAACAAAAGGCTCCTGAAGTTTTATGGACCTGGGGTGAGGTCAGGGGAACATGGAGTGTGAAGGGGAAGAGCTAAGAGTGAAAAAGTACTGAGTTGGAGTGGAGAAAAGTGTCTTCAAGTTTCCCTGATAAAGAGACCTCCAAATGGAGCGAGTAATGCAAATACGCATGAGAGCATGGCCGGCCAGGGGTCCCTGAGCCCTTGACTGCAACTCCCCTTAGAGATGGCAATGTGTTGGCTGTGCGCAGAAGTCTGATGGGGAGGGCAGCTTTCCCAGGGGGGTCTTCCAGGTAAAGCTTTTGTAATTGCCTATGTCAGGCTTCAACAATTTCACACAGGTTTTCAACCAGGAGCTGGACTCCTCAAATTTCACCTAGCTGCAAGAGAAGCTGGGAAGTTGAGTTTTTTTTTTTTTTCTTTCTAGCCTCGACAATAAAGGAAGACAAAGGACCAAGGCGGCCGGGAATGCATGTCGAATGAACAGATCAACGTTCTCTCTCAAGCAGCATAAATTCCCAGAAAGGATGCTGCATTTCATGACAGATATTTGGATGTTTGATGTTCAACTGTGAATTTTTTAAACATATTTTAATATACACATGTAACAGATATCAAGTAGGAGAAAGGGAGAAAATGTGAGTTTGAGGAGAGAAAAGTCAGAAAAAAAATTAGGGAAGGGAAAAATGAGAAGAGTTGGTAGGGACAAAGATGGAGCCTCTGAGGCCACAGGGACAGGAAGGGAGATCAGAGAGCTGGGAGCTCGGTTTCTCAACCAAAGCTCAGTTGGTGTTGGTTTCATCTGACGTTTACCATGTGACAGGCCCTCTTATGCCCTGTCCCGTCAGCTGCATCTCAGCATCAAAGTTGGTTTGGCCTGTTTGGGGCAGTAGCAGGATAACTCCCTTGTCAGCATAAAAGATTTATAATCCCAAATGAAGCCTGCACTTTTCCAGACTCTTCTTCAAGCAGAAAGTTCTGAAAATGAACACACCCCAGCTCCATATGTTTATTTACCATCCCCTCTGTTAAACTTTCAGCAGCTGCAAGATCATGCTCATGTAAAAAAAAAAAAACTTCCTGTTAAATTCATTTCTTTAATGCTTAATTTTTTCCTGCCAAAATAAGAGATGAATTAACAATGACTTGGCAGCCAATTAAAATTCATAGTAAGCTATTTTGTGACCCTTGGGTCAGAAACAAATTTCCCATAAACCTTAGAGAGTATCTCTCCTGGGTTTCTTTGGGGTGAGAAAAATTCCTATCCTGCTCTCGGGTTCTCATCCCTTGTGCAGGATGATGACCAGCCGTGTTCCTGAGGCATTGTTTGTGAAACTGAGAGACAAGTCTTGATTCCCTACTCAGTTATTTTTCTGAGATGTGGAGAAAAGATCTGTGGCTACAGCTGCCAGTGAGTGATTCTCAGCAGCAATTCTATGTAAGTGGTGGTTCAAGAAGAGACACAAGGAGAGGGTTAGGGCAAATGTCTGTTTTCCACAGTTCTGAGATTTGATCATTCTACTGAGCTGAGAGGAGAAAGGACTAGAAGGATACCATTGCCAGGTGTTTCACAGGTGTGAAAAACATGCCAAAGGTGAAGTATCTTCTTTTTCACAAGTCAGTGACAGGATTGTATCGTTTAGGATCTGTAAGTGGATCTATACGGATGGAAAAGTCTATTTCGCAATGTTTAGAACTTCCCATTCCAGCAGGATTAGAAAACTCTCAAATTCCTAGTAGTTGACAAATCTTTTTTGGTGATGGTCATTCCCCTGAGAAAAACAGTCTTTGACTTTCAGTCATTAAAAGGATTGGATACATGCAACATGTCTCTTTATGTCTCCATATTTATATAAGAGCAAATGCTTTCCAACATGGAACATCTGTGAAGATAATATGCCATTTCTGATACTGTGCTGTCAAAGTGACAGAGGAAAAAAAAAGGATTTATATAAAAAGAAATGCAAATATAGCTAGCTGGTTAGCCAAGGGGGCAGAGGTAGGGCAGACTTACATTAACCCAATCTCCCCAGTCGCTAAAAACCCGACAAGGGAAATATGAATTTTAACTAGCTGCCAAGCAATTGGGTAGTCATGCGTGACACAAAAAACAAGGGAAACTTTAATTTTCTCCTTGTCAGTTTTAAACACAGAGGCTGTCAATTCAGCAAGTGCAGCTACTAAACATATCACAGAAGGGCACCATCCTACCAGTCACAATATGACATCAAGCTCAAGACCGCTGTGCCATCACCCTTCCATCACATTTCAACCAGTCCTGCCCCTGTTATGGGCTATTTCTTTTCTGGGTAGCACCCTGCTCCCTGGGCTCTGCCATAGCCCTCCATTTCCAGTCAAGGAAATGTGGAATGACGTCTGCTCTTTTAACAAGCATTGTGAGCTTATCTTCCAGGGCCACTGTCTGGCACCATCAATGGGATTCTTTGGTCATGTGCAATCACTGGTGTGGTGCTAATTTAGTTCAAGTCAATTTAACAAAACATATTAAGTGTTAGGTTAATACTAGGTGCTGGAGCTCTGTGTCATGTGCCTTGTTTTCAAATATGATTTCAAAAGTGCTGTCAAACCATTGGCAATCTGGTCACAGTCATAGACACCCCCAGAAAAGCTTTGGGTGTTTAGGAAATGTGACACCTACAGTAGTCCCCCCCTTATCTGTGGAGGATCTATTCCAAGACCCCCAGAGGATGCCTGAAACCACACATAGTACTGAACCCTATATATACTAGATTTTTCCTATACATACTTATGATAAAGTTTAATTTTTAAACTAGGCACAGTAAGAGATTAACAACAATAACTTCTCTTTGGCATATCCATATTGCCAGTATCAGTACTCTTGCACTGTGGGGTCATTATTAATTAGAATAAGGGTTACTTGAACACAAGCACTGTGATACCTTGACAGTCAATCTGGTAACTAAGATGGCTACTAAGTGACTAACGGGGGGAGATGGGTAACGTACACAGTGTGGATATGCTAAAGAAAGGGATGATTCACATCCCAGGTGGGACAGAGCGGGGCTGCATGAGATTTCATCACACTACTCAAAACAGTCTGCAATTTAAAACTTATGAATTGTTTATTTCTGGAATTTTCTATTTATTATTTTCAGACTACAGTTGACCATGAGTAATTAAAACCACGGAAAGCGAAACTGCGGATAAGGGGGACTACCTTATACATCCACTCAACAGATATTTATTGAGTGCCACCTACTCTCAAGGAACTTACATTCTGGTGGGGGTAGATGGGTAATAATATGTAATCATACAAATAAATAAGATGAACCACTTGAAGTTCCTGCTATGAGGAATATGAAATATGATAATGGGATAAAGAGATGCTGTGGGGTGGGGGAAGAGGTAGGGAAAAACATAAGAAAGGACAGTCAGAAAGGACCTCTCTTAGTAGATATTTGAATTTAGCCTTGAATAATGAGGAACTAGGCAAGAAAAGATAAGGTGGAAAAGAGTTTCAGGTCAATGCTGAGGCCAGAATGAGCTTCCAGAGAAGTCAGCAGGACTTCAAGCAGGACCCAGATCCTAGGTAGGAGATCCTGGTAAGGAGATTGGATTTTATTTTAATTGTAACAGGAAGCCATTGGAGGGTTTTCAGCCAGGTCATGATACAATACTTTGGCCACTGTGTGGAAAATAGACTCTGCAGAGCAAGAGTGGAAGCAGGGATGCCAGGTGGGCGGCCTTGCAGCGGTCAAGGGAAGCTATGGCGTCATTCTTCACAAATGAAGAGTCTGCCCTAACAGGCTCATGCTGAAATTTTAATTGGGCCTTACATGAATCAAATGCCTAGTGTGTGACTGGCCGATATTCAATCATATATTATATCATTATAGCCTTAGAATATTGGGTTCCCCTGACCCATAGTTGAGAACCCCTGAAGAATTTACTCTGATCTATCTACTCTGAATATACCCCTTTGAAAACAACAACAGGCATTTGAGAAATATCTGACTAGGACTTGAATCTGAGGCCACGAAACAGAGAAGAATTCACTGATAAAAATGGTCCTTCGTTCCCATCCTTGTTCATGGCTGTCTCCCTAGCACCCAGCACAGAAGCTGACACATAAATATTTGTTGAAGGAGTTAATATGTTAGCTTAATAAAAGCTCAAGAAGTACTACTGTGAAAGCTTAGTAGTACAGCACCCCAACCAGCTGAACTATGCAGCCTTGGACAGTAGCCTTGGTATTTGGACTATTTTTATGGAAGGGTAGGATGAACCCACATCTACTCCAATCTTAGCATGCCAGCATCCAGGGCTCATTGCTGCTCAAAGCTTCCTGAACCATGTGGAAAACTCCTTCTCTAGCCTGTCTTCCCGCCCCCAAGACATCACCCTCCAGGGAGACACTGTAGACCAGCATCTCGCTCACACACAGTGCCCTCTCTGTGGGTGCCAGCCCCTTATTCTGCTTCCCAGCTGCCCTCTCTTCTGCCCTATTTCCCACTCTGTGCCAAAAACAGGGGAGCCTTTTGTGGGAGCAGTCAAGCTGTAAATCACTATTCATATTTCTTGGAGTAAACTTAAGGCTGAGAAAAGGTTCTGGAATGACTGCCCTGGGGACTAAAGCCCATCTGGAAACATGAATAATGTGAAATTTATCCCTCCATGGATCCCCCTCAAGACCAATTACAATATCATCCTTTCTGAGAATTGCTGCCAATTTTTTATGGGGTCACCAGAAAGTTATATCTTAAGTGAAAACTGCACAGATTTATATATGGGTAGTTAACTGATGAGAAGAGGTGCATGGAAGTAAACTACAGGAAACAATGATACTCCACAGATGGGAATGTCTATGAACTTGGCTGTTCACTTCAGGAAGTGGAATGCATTTATTCATCCATCCATAGACACTTATTGAGTAACTATTGTATGCCGGCCATTCTTCTAGGCACTGGGGAGGGAGCAATGCACAATACTAACATTGCCCTCACGGAGCTGACATTTTAGTGGCATTGGAAGGTGAGCCATAAAGGGCCCACTAAATATGGTGCCATAAGTCAACAAGTGACTTTTAGTCCTGTTTGTGGCATAGACTCACCGAGAAATGTGACGAAATTGAGTTTCTTGCTTCATTATAATTAAGAGTGAAATACATGTGCTACCCTATTTCTTGAGAATGTGGGATGGAATCGTATTCATTGTTTGAAAACTCCTAGAATAATAAGAGATTTGGCATTTATGTGTTCCCTCATACTTCTCTCCTTAAGCTGCAAAGTTCAACTGAGAGGTATTTGGCAAAAGGCGTCTTTGGCTGAAGCAATCACCTGACAATGTGAGTGGGGATCCGAGCCAGCCAGGTTCTAACTCAACTGGAGCAGTTTGATTAGGTGATGAGCACACATTATCATAAAATTGCAGAGCGGCTGTAATTCACCACATCACGGCTAGAAATTATCTGCCTCCAAGGAAAAATGTCAATAAGCAGTCATCTTTAGTGTCAGTAGTTCTTAAATTTTAGTTTCTGAAGAATCACTCGATGAGTCTGTAAAGGAGAGAGATCCCAGCTTTTCCCCTAGAAATTCAGATTGAGAAGGTCTGGGAAAGTGTCCAGGAATTTGTATTTTACCCACTACCCCTGCTGATTCTGCTGCAGGTGGCACCATACTCGGAGAATCACCACACTGTGTTAACCATAAGGTAGACGACACAGACCTCCAATTCCCCTGCCTAAATGTAAAGCATCTTGGCCAGGATCTCTTCCTTGGGAGGAAAAGAGAAAGGGAAGGCAGTTGGAACAGTCACCATTACTGATTACGGCTCATTCCCTTCTCTCATGCATCCAGCAAAGATTGTTTAGCAACTACTATGGACAAGGTACAGTCTACCCACTAGAGGGAGGATGTAATGATGAATAAGTATTAGCTGCTGCCCCTGGAGCATAAGATCTTTAAGGATGATAGAATGGAGTGAACCAGGCCTGAGTTTGCCTGACACTGCACTGTGCTAGGAGTTCTTTCAAACACCCTCTTACTAAGTCTTTCCAGGTTTTCTTTCCTCATCTCCTTCAAGTCTTTCTGAACTGTCTCCTTTTCAGTGAAACCTTGTTAGATCATTCTAAATCAAACTCAACATGTCAAAAGCTGAACTCCTAATATTTCCAACTTGCTCCTCCCGAAGTCTTCCCCATCTCAGTAAAGAGCAATTCCATTCTTCCAGTTGTTCAAGCCAAAAATGGAGTCAAATTACTTCTACTGCACCTTACATCTGATCCATCGTAAGTCCTGTTGGTTATGCCTGTAGAATATATCCAGAACCCCCTACTTCTCCCCACCTCCATGCTACTAGTCTGGTCCAAGCCACCATTACCCCTTGCTGGAATTCTTGCAGTGGCCTCCCACCTGTTCTCTCAGCTTCTGCCCTGGTCCCCCTTCAGACTGTTCTTGACACAGTAGCCAGAGTGATCCTGTTAAAATGTAAGTTTGATCAGGTCACTTCTCTGCTCCAAACAAACTTTCCACGTCACTCCAAATGAAAGCCAAAGTCCTCACAATAACCCACAGGGCCCTGACCTGCCTCACCACCCTCATCTATCCACCTCTCTTTCTGCTCTCCCCCTCACTCACTCCCCCTACCCACACCAGGACGGTCCTACTTTGGCACCTTTGTACTTGCTATTATTGGGATTCTCTTCTACCATTTGTTCACATGGCTTACCCTCTCCTTTCCTCCACGTCTTAAATCAACTATTGCTTCTTCACTAGGCTTAGCTGGCCCTTCTGTCTAAAATGTGAATACTTCTACTCATTTTACCCATACATCCTTCCTGTTTTACACTAAAATCTCCGTATTTTCCTATTTTTATCTTGTTTCTTGTCTCTCTCTCCCACCAGAAAGTAAGCTCCATAAAGGCAGAGATTTTTGTCTGTTGCTTGCTGCTGTATCACCAGGGCCTAGAACAGTGCATAGTATGTGGTGAGCTTTCAAAACTATTTGTTTCAATAAATGAATGAATAAATAAAATTACAATCCCCCTGCTCTTTCTATCTCCTCTCCACGACTTATTTTCTCTATAGAATTTCTATATAGAAATATATATAGTTTCTATATATAGAAATATATAAATTCTAATATACCCTATATATTCTACATACTCTATATAAATTCTAATATACTCTAATATACCATATAATTTACATATTTATTTTACTTACTGTCTACTTTTCCTCACTGGAATGTAACTGTCACAAAAGCCAGGATTTCTATCATGTTTACAGTTGTATCCTTATTACCAAGAAGAGCATGTGGCTCTTTGCTCAATAAATATTTATTGAATGAGTGAACTCTTGATGTAAGAGTTGTATTTTTACAGATTGGGAGATTGACAGTTAGTAAGATTAAGTAAATTAAGCATGGTCATTTATACAACTAGTGTGTAGCAGAGTCAGAGTTAGAATTTGGGTCTGTGCAACTTTGAACCTGTGCTCTCACAGTGCGCTACTTGTCTGGTCAAGAAGGCATTTGAGCTGGGTATTAAAGGATGGGTAGGAGTTGAGCAGGTTGATTCCCTCTGCTGCAGAATTCTTTCCCTCTCCTTCACCATAAAGAATGAATCATAATTTGTGTGTCCATTCCTCTGGAAAGCCTGATATGAATTGCCATGCCTGAGTCTAGGATCCTTGTCTTTCCTTGTCATTTCCTTCCTCCACAGCCTGGCAAGCCAACTGCCTGTTTATTCCTTTTTTCATACCCTAGGTTGTAAGGTCTGCAGAGGCAGGGGTTGTTTCTATCTTGTTCACTGGTGTTCTTCAGGCCTATCACATGATCTGGTTCACATCAGGTGCCCAGTGAAGATCAGTTAGTTTAATGAAGGAGGGAAAGGAAGATTCAGGCAGAGCAAATAACTGAACAAGACTCAGAAAATTAGAGAGGGCAAGTAGTACTGTGTGCCTGGGGCAGAGGCTTCATTGAGGTATAATGTGGGATACACATAGAAAGCTGGCACTAGAAGAGATTATGAAAAACACAGAATGTTCTGGATTAAAAATTGGTCTTTGGTAAGCTATGGGGCTCACTGAATTATTTTGAATAGAAAGGCACAAAATGCTTCTTTCAGAAGATTAATCTGATACTGATAGGAGATTGAAAAGAGAAAGAGGAAAAGCAGAATCTGCTGCAACAGCCAAACCATAATGGTGAAAAATATCCCAATTTGAATGGCGGCAGTGGGATTGGAATGGAGTAAACAGATGTGAGAAGCATTTTGAGGAGAGATACCGGATGTTAAAAACAAAGCAGACCGGGAATTGAAGCTGGCTCCAACACTTTGAATGAACGTGGCTAGAAGAATAGCGGTGCCTTTTACGGAAAAATGGAGAAATTGCAAAGAGGACATAATCCAGTGGAAAGAGAATGAGGTTGGCTTCGAGCATTTTAAATTTGAAACATTCTCAGGCCATTCTGGTAGAAATGAATTGAATTGGAAATTCAGGACTAGAATTCAGGAGAGATGTGTCTCTACAGAGCCTTAAGTACTCTAGCTTCTCTAACAGTAGGTTAGTTAATGCTTAGCTTTCTAGCAGTTTGGCTGTTGTGGACAACTGAAAAGTTTGCAACATTGTTCGAAGGGTTGTTTAATTTTCTGAAAATACTGAGTTTTTTCTCATTAAATGGGGCAAACCTCTGAGTAGGTTAGGGTGCACTTTTTCCCACCTATACCCTTTGGAGCCAGAGGGTTCTTGGCATTTGGCTGGGATGGGTATTAACCCTGTGGACATTTGGAAAACTGATAAAGAAAGACACACATTGTAAGTCTCAGAAAATTTGTTTAAGTCTTGAGACAAACGCTTTATTGACGATCTTTCTGGTTGAAGCAGATTGCTAGGACTTCAGTGCTGTGCGTGAATCCACAAAGTTTCCATTATTTGAAGAGGAAGCTGCTATGTATAGCCAGCAGCTTAGTAGAATTAAACTTGTTTATGCTTTTCCATCTACTAAAAATAGATATGCAGAGGTTTGAAATCCATCTCCAATTTTTAAAAATATCTGATACAGATGAGGCAAAATGTTTGTATTTGTTAAATCTGGATGGTAGATACTTGGTTATCTATTATATTATTTTCTGCACTTTTCTATATGCTTGAAACACAGTAGTTCATAATTTTTTAAAAAAAACTTCTAAAAACAGATCTGCAAAACAGAGCTGAAGACTGAGATTCTGAGGCTTAGGCTAGTCTGGGAAGATGACCCACAGAAGCAATGGAGTGACCCCACTCTCCAAAGTTCCTGTCCCCTCCAAGAACAAAAGGCCATGGTGGTGACCAGACTGTTAGAGGTCATGGGATAGAAAGGGAGGTAGTAATTCTTTTCTCATGCTGTGGGTCCCACAATGTCTATAACAGTCCTCTTGAGGTCAGCCGCCAGCTTGGGAAGTCACAGATCCACCACTGATGGTTAGAAATCAGCATGCTCCCATGTTGACAATTACTTATAATCCAAGCACAGTAACAGAGGAACTTCCTTTACATCCACCCCCACATTGTGCCCCTAAGCTCAGGCTTGGTTCCAGGGAGAGGGTCACCATGTCACTTAACTGCCATGGTGCCTTTCTGAGAAAACACATCAAACCATGCTGTGAGTCTTAGGGACCACTATTCTCCTCCCAGGGCTATGTGTCGGCCTGCATCACCTGGGGAAGGTGGGAAAAGAGCTCCCCAGTGACAACTCCTCCAAGCCCTCCACAGGTTTCCAACTTTGTGTTCCCTTCCTTTGGACAAGTCAACGAAAGCCCCTTTATGCAGGCTCACAATAGTCTGTCTAAGGCTTATGCTTTGGAAAATTCAGCATTTCTCAAAGCTGACAAACATCTCTGACCTCAGCTTCATCTTTCATTCAGGCCTACGTTGGAAACACCACCGTCTGATAAACATCAGCCACACCAACCACATGGTAGGCCCAATGTGGTGACAGCAATGTTGCAGTAAATCAGCTTTTCAGACCAAATACACCAGTAATCCCACTTGAAAGAAATGTGTCCCTGAGGACCACCTGTGAGCTTTAGACTTCTGCAAGGAGAAGGAATCTTGATAGAGGAAGAAGAGTAGATATTTCTTTCAGGCCAGAACCTAAGTGGAAATCCTCCCAATAAAGTATCTTTCAACAAACTGAAGCAAACTTGCCTCTGACTTTCAAGCCTTTGAAAACAGCATCTAGTTCACAGCTCATCCCCTCTGGAGCCCACAGCTCTTTCTATAGTTCCCACGAAAGCTTCCTTTGGGCCTCCCACCAGCTCCCACATGGGCAGAAATGAAATCCCTTTCTCTCAGGGCTTTGCAAGCTGAGACTCCTCCAGATTGCTGCCTCTTCTGTCAGCTCACACAAGTCTACTCTCTTCCTGCCAGCCCTGCTGATCACCCCCCTCTTTCAGCCAACATGCCACCCTGCCAGGCAGTAGCCTCCTTTTTCTCACTGCACAATTAGGAACAGTCTCTGTGTTCTCAGCTTTTCCTTCCTGTGCCTGTCATTTCCTCCACGAACACATGCTGCTTTGCAGTCCTCATCACACACACGACACCATTACTGAGACAGGTCGGGCGTATGGTGCCAATCGAATTTGCTGTACCAAGTTGCCAGAACTTTCTGGAACAAATAAAATGTAATATTCAGCTCTTGGAGCACCCCCGAAAGCAGACCTCCTAAAGTCTGTTTCATTTTCATGAAAGAATTTGAGTCCCAAATTTTACTCTGAGAGATGAGTAATCAGAGATTTTAAAAGTCATGGTGACTGTATCCCTCCTTTTTAGCCTCTTGGGACCACTGGAGTCGCAATTCCTCCTCTAGTCTGGGGTTTTGCAGGTCAAGTCCACTGATTTCTCTTTCCAGTGGAGGAAACATGGAAAATCACCAACACATCTCCATTCTTCTAGTGGCTCACATTTACCACTCTTTCCCTGTAGTTTTCTTCATGGATGACTTGTAAGAATACATGAGTTCTCTTCTTCCCTGTGGCCAAATTTTTGTCCAGTATAGCAGGGAAAATGGCCTGGCATCTCATCATTGTCATGATTGGAGCCTGTTGGAACATAAAATCAATTCTATACATCTATATTGATTGTCAAGATAACAGAAATAATCTTCTCAGCGGTGCTGTTGCCTCTTATTTTGAGGGGCAGGGTACAAGAACAGAGCCCAAGTCAGGCCTGGGTATACATTTAGCAGAAGAGGAAATGAGCCCCTTCTGAGAATCCCCAAACAGCCTTCCTGGGTAAAGGAAGACTCAGTGTACCTCCTGCGCACCCAACTTGCCGAGCACAGAGAAAATTCGAGAGAAGTGTTCCATGGGCTAAACCAAAGCATTTGAAATTTGGGGATTTCAGGTTGAAAAATACTTAATCCGATCATGTATATGCATTCTTTATGCCAGATGAGGTTTATAATGCCATACATACAAATGCCAGAGTTAAAACGAAAGGTGACAGATTGGGGAATGACATAATTCAGCTCGATCATCCAATTCGCCTCTTGTCCCCATAATATATGTTTTGGTAAATAGCATTTGAGGGACAAAAAGAGGATGCTAGATCCAAATTAATTTTAGAACAAAATAATATAAAGAAAAAAAGCCTCCACAGGTGAAATACCCAAAGTTATTATTTATAGATGTTTCATGTTTTCAAAGGCCCCATCTTGGCATCTGTCTTTCATAGACCCTATACAGCATATTAAAAAATGCTAGTTAAATCTTTGAATGTCACAGGACTTGTAAACTGCATGATTTGTTTCGTATCAAATAAAAACCAGAACCTTTCTAAATTAAACCAACACTCCTTTCCCGAGTTTTATCTTGCTTATGTGGGGCACAGAAAGTTGCAGCCATTCCAATATAAACCTCTGCCAACACCAGCTAATATTAAGTAAACGTGTAGGATCAACAACTGAGGGTTGTTCAGATTCTTTCAAGTCTCTCTCGTGCTTGGCTCATCAGGATCCAAACCTCTCTCCCTGAGCTCCCAGCTCTAAAATTATATGACTCTGGTTGTTTTGGCAGCCATTCAGAGGGAAGAGAAAACAGGGAGCGAGGAGGAACACAGATAATTACTTAAGCATCACCTCCAAAATTCTGATGGCATCGAATAGGAAGGCTGTTCAGAAAATCATCCTAATTACACCACATTGACACAGCAGTGACGGGACAAGCATCGTTTAACAACCACTCATATTCACTGTTCCATACTGACATTTTTGTCATCCTTCTGGCCTTGATGATTAAACAAAGATATTTCTTAAGCAATAGGTCCCCAGGGCCCTGTGGCTTCATCTTTTCCTGTCTGAATCGAAGGGAGAAAGGGCAGCTCCACAACCAGTTCTGTGTATTTCTTATTATGTTCCTTAGTGGTTCCTAAGGTGGCCGTAAAGTGAACGACTCTGTTACATAAGACAGTCATTGTTGAACCAAGATCTCCCAGGGCCTGTGTCTTTCCCTGGTAGCAACCGTGAAACACATTAACTTTTCGAGGCAGACTAAAATACACCCTAATGGATAACAACTGTAATTCCTCAGCTAAATGCTGCCTTTGTGGTCTCTAAGTCAATGTGCTCCCCCACCGAACTCCAGCACGTAAGGATGGCAGTCATTGCGTTTCAGATGTGTCAAAGCGTGCCCTTTGTTGGCAGATGCGTCACTGGACGCCCAGTTTGACCAGCCATTCATGGCAGTAACACAGCACAGGAGAAAAACAGGGTGATAACAAAAGTCACATCACCTGAATGTCCAAAAAGTTAAGATAACAGAGATATTGCTGAAATTTCTCCTGAAACTCATCAGGATGGGGCTGTGCCAGGTCAGGGGGTGGGCTGCCTATGCTCATGGGTGCTGGGGCAAGCAAATGCTAAGAGCCTACAGGGGACCCTCCCTGTCTCTCTCTGAGTCGTTACTTAGTGCTTATTTATCCCCACCCCTCACCTCTCCTTCAAAATGCCTCAGTCAGCAAGTCACTGAACTAGATATTGTGGTGGTGTGGTCTTTCATGCTGGTCTTCTTGGCAAGAATCTGATTTCAGTCCTTACTCAGCATCACCCCATCAGATATGGCTACACTGTGAAGTGAATGAAATTGAAGCTTCAGACTCCCTCATCTGTACGAGCTCCTTCCAAGGTCCTAGGAAGGCCCCTTGCCATGTGTTTGCCCATTTTTTAATAAAATAGACAAACGTAAGGTATTTTAACTTCAGATGGTTAAAACCATTCATATCCCACTTCAATGCCCCCTTATGTAGATGGCATAGAAGTGGCCATGAGCATTTTGGGGACCGGCTAAGGTGAAGCTGAGTTGGGGACACGTTTAGTCAGATTTAGTGGGATATGTTCATCTGGTTCACAGACATGTCTGTGCATAGTTAAAGTCACTGCTAGTCCTCCTTGTGTAGGAATGGCTTCCAGGAAAACTACCACCCATTGTGCCAACTCACCCGGCGTCATGAGAAGAATTACGGGGCCAGAATCTGCATCACAGGGTAGATGTGTACTGTGGCTTCTGGCACCACAAGCGTGTGGATCAGGAACCTAAAACATAGTCTGAAACATGTGGAACCAGACGCCAGTATGGGGGAAAATTCTTCCAGATTTTACAGCTTAGATATAAAGGGAACTTGATAGAAGTTACCCCAAATTTAACAACAACTTTAGAATTTTAAATGACATAACCAATAACAATTCTTTCAAACTACCAATAAACAAATTTCAACCCCCCATCCCAAAGGAAAGATTGAGTGATTCTATTCTCTCTAGAGAAAAAAATTATAAAATGGTTTTCTTTAAAAAGGGGATCAAAGAATATACAGCCAAAGAATATAGGGAGGAAAAGTACTACAAAAGGATAGCAGTCAGTTAATTAATAAAAATATCGTATTATTTTTCTGGATTTTGTGATTTTATATTATTTGTTAGCTTTTTAAAATATGTGATTTGTTGTGACTTCTTTACTCATTGTTTCATAACTCATTTTGTATACATAATTTTGTATTCTTTTTCTTAAAGAGGGTCCCCCAGATTGTGTAAACTTCAGGCTCCACAAAACCAGGATGAGCCTCTGCCCCACAGCGTATAGAAAAGTGCTGGTGAAAATGTTGGAAGTAGGACACTCTCAATATTCGCCGAATTAAATGCTCTCCCTCTTCCTTATTGAAAAGCATCTCCTCTGCTTATTTTCTCTCTTGCTTTGCTGAAGAGCCCAGCCTCAGCTGCGTCAAGCTCACACATCTCTCTGAGTCCCGTAGAGCTGCCTCCTCCAGACCATTTTCTCCACCTGCCATCAGGGTCGTCCACCAAAAGCTCATCAACTCTGCTGAGAGCCCACCAACACTTACATGATCCAGGAAACTGGGGATGAACGGCGCTTAGCGGAGGAGGAGAAGATGATCTCTCGAAATGCGGGGACCACTGGTAACGCCGGCATGAGCAGCAACATCTCTGTGGAAGGCCCAGCGAGGGCATAACAGCTATCTCAGTAATCACTGGGGCTGACCTGGCACTGCACCGTCATGTCCACAATTGAAATTTGCAAAAAATACATCAAAGACAACATAAAACTGGTCCAAGGCAGACGTGAAAAAGAAAAACCTAGTTTCCCTCTAAAACATAAAGCCTTTATGACAATAAGTTATGAAACAAATCACAACCACTGTGTTCATTTAAAAATCAGTCAGTTCTTTACAGACGAAAACAGGAATCCAGATGGTTTAAGCCTCCACTAGATTTTGGTGAAGGCAATGTGATCTACATGTGATTTTCTCTGTGGGATGGTTTGAAAACAGAGAAATATCAAACTTGGTGAATTCCCTTGAGCTCTTTTTTTTTTTTCTTTCTTCTCCCCAAAGCTCGCCAGTACGTAGCTGTATATTTTAATTGTAGATCCTTTTGGTTGTGCTATGCAGGTCACTGCCTCCGCATGGTCCAATGAGTGGTGTCAGGTCAATGCCCAGGATCCGAACCGGCAAAACCCTGGGCTGCCAAAGCAGAGTGTCTGACCCCAATCACTCAGCCATGGGCTGGCCCCTCCTTTGAGCTCTTACTAGGGAGATCTGATTTTCCTTATGCATGCTGCACCAGGACTGGGAAAAACTAGATTGATGTCGTCTTGACTTTAATTCACATATTTTGATCTTCATTTATTTGGAATGGAGGCATATGGGTTATCAAAAATTAAAATAATATTTTAAAATTTTAAATTGAGGTTCTTTTTCTTCCCAAAGTTTTTGACTCTCCACCCATTGGTTCAATGGCATTCATTACTTCAGGAGAAAGTGGAAACAGCCAGAACAAAGCAGTGGGTGAAGGTGCTGAATGAATTTATAATTCACAACATCTGAAGTTGAAGAGACTTGAAAGAGCTAGTCGTGTGTATGTGAGAGAGATGGTTTTATTTTGAATTCCAAAAGGCTTAGCTTTAAGATGATAGTAAAAGCTTGGAGGACCAGAGCACAGAGTTTATAGGTGTTAACCTCTAACAGATACAGGTCATGGTACAAGGTCATCTCTTCGTCACAAAAGAAAGCAATAAAAATATTTCCTGATTCAGGACAGAGGGGCAGGGGGCGGGCTGCGGAAGGCAGAGCCTAGACAGATAGAGAGAGGAGAGAAAGAGTTACATAGGAGTGCATATGGGGTGGGGGTGAGTGTGCCCTGCCTCCTGAGCTGAAATTCTGCTGGCTGGGAGCAGAGGGTAGGGGAGTGAGGATAGAAGGGACTTCCGCCTTGTTTACCTATAAAACTCTTACCACCTATCTTACAAAAACTCGGGAAGGGGAGACAGATTTAAAAGGTCAGCAGGGCAGACCCGGACTGATTAGAGAGCCCCAAAGGACCACTCCACCTGAATCTCCCTCCCTTCCTTTCTGTGTGGATAAATCAAGAAAGAAAAGAGCCCATAGCTCCTTGGGAGGGGTGAGGAAGGCAGCCTAGAATGAGGAGTTGGTGAGAGTCAGCCCCAGCTACTGTTGAGGTGGGGCCTGGTCAGCAGGGAGCAGCCACCACGTGCTGCCTGAGAGACACGACAAGGTGGGTCAGTGGTGAAGGCCACAGGGACCAAGGCCGATAACTTGACCTAGGTGACAAGACGTCTCTAAGGAGGCCAGTTCAGGCCGGAGAATAGAAAGCATGGGACTCAGACCCAGGACTCATCCAGGAGGACACGATGAGGGAAAACAGCCCTGATGGAGTTAAAATTCTGAATTGACTGAGGAATTACCCAAAAGCAGCTTTTAAGCAGGAAGGGGGACAATTATCCTAAAGTGCCAAGATTGCGTTTTCCACTACCTCATAAGCAAATTGAGTGCAGTTATAGAGAAATAAAGTTCCATTGCTGCACGTCTGAGATGTCACTATAAATTTGAAACTCACTATACACATTTGAAATCCCTGCCCTCCCCCCGTCTATGCCCCCAAGGGGTTCCAATCACCAAGGCAGCCTTGCACGCTAAGAATTTGCTTACATTTCGGGGTGTAATGAGCAGGACCTGGACCAGACATACAGGAATACTTTGAACTTCCAGAAATTTACTTTGGGGAAGTATTCAGGAGAGAGAAACAATTGGTCTTTTATATAGGTTACAAAGACATGAACATTGATAACCCCAATGTCATCCTAATAGTCACAATTACTATCATGATGTCCTAACCTAAGACAATATGATAAGTTGTACAGTGTCTACTTCTTTCCTCATTTCTCCCCCCTTTAACCTGACTCCTATCTTGGAAGCAGAGAATTATAATGTAAACACTTGCTACAACTGTCCTTGTTAAGCGGCATCCGCAATGATTAGGAATACCTCATGGATACACCCCTGTCTCACTGGGTGCAGCCTACAAGTTGTTCAACCAGTAAGACCACTGCTTCCCTTTATTAGGCCTCTGAATTATTTCGCTCCTCGTATGTGGGTGAGAGGCTTAGACTGTGGTTCTCCAAGTGGCCTGGAGCTAGACATCCTTGTTTGCTTTCTCTGGAGTAATTTCACCGACTCCCCTCACCCTTCTGTATAAGGAAGCTGCGGCTCACAGGCCTATGTGACTGTAATGATTCATGAGTAACTGAATAAAAGCATTACAAACCCAGTAGGTAAATTGAGGACATTCTTTAAGCTCCATTATAAATTGGGTGTAGCCCAAGTCTTCAGCAGAGACTAAGTCAGTGATTACTGGTTGTCTGCTTTCCTTGCCCTCGGGGAGTAGCTTGTTGGCTTGTGTGGGCGGCCAGAGGTCATGGAGCTCCCTGGAACTGCAGCCTCAGCTCTGTCCTGAATCCTTCCTCAAGAGAGAAACTGAATTCCTGGCAATTTATTTCTCTTTTATTGTGGCCCACACTCACAGAGCCCAAACCGAAGAGGCCCAGGAAGACTCTTGCTGTTGACCATTTATGAGCCCTACCCTCTGACTTTGGAGCTTCCTATGTGCATTCCTCAGCAATCTTTGTCACCCTCAGGTCATCCATGAAACGTCTTTATGCATTTTTATGTTAAAAAATGCTTACGTGTATATTAGAGCTAGTTACGTTCCCTTTGTAATGCCTTATATTTTCATAAAAAATAAAAGCTTAAAGTTGAAAGTTTTAAGCAAAAATAAACAAGTGGGACTACATCAAACTAAAAAGCTTGTGCACAGCAAAGGAAACCATCAACAAAATGAAAAGACAACCTACTGAATGGGAGAAAATATTTGCAAATCATGTATCTGATAAGGGGTTAATAGCCAAAATATATAAAGAACTCATACAATTCAATAGCAAAAATTCCCCAAACAATCCAATTAAAAAATGGGCAGAGGATCTGAATAGACATTTTTCCAAAGAAGATTTATAGATTATCAACAGTTACATGAAAAGGTACTCAATATCACTAATCATCAGGGAAATGCAAACCAAAACCACAATGAGATATCACCCCACACCTGTCAGAATGGCTGTTATCAAAAAGACAGGAAATAACACATGTTGGTGAGGATGTTGAAAAAAGGGAACCCTTGTGCACTATTACTGGGAATGTAAATTTGTGCAGCCATAACGGGAAACAGTATGGAGGTTCCTCAAAAACTTAAAAATAGAACTACCATATGATCCAGCAATTTCACTTCTGAAAAAAGATTTGTGCACTTCCATGCTTATTGCAGCGTTATTTACAAAAACCAAGACATGGAAACAACCTAGGTGGCCATCAATAGGTGAATGAATAAAGAAATTGTGGTGTGTATACACAATGGAATATTATTCAGCCATAAAAAAAGATGGAAATCCTGCCATTTGTGACAACATGGATGGACCTCGAGGGCATTATGCTAAGTGAAATAAGCCAGACAAAGAAAAATACATATGGATAATCTCATTTATATGCAAAATCTTTAAAAATAAATAAATCAATAAACCTGAGCTCATAGGTATAGAGAACAGATTAGTGGGTGCCAGAGGCATGGATGGGGAGGTGGGTGAAATGGGCAAAGGGGGGCAAAAGGTTCAAACTTCCAGTTATAAAGTAAATAAGTACTGGGATGTAATGTACAGCATGGTGACTACAGTTAATAATACTGCATTATATATTAGAAAGTTGCTAAGGGAGTAGATCTTCAAAATCCTCATCACAAGAAAACAAATTTTGTAACTATGTATGGTGATGGCTGTTAACTAGACTTATTGTGATGATCATCTCACAATACATGCAAATATTGAATCATCAGGTTGTACACCTAAAACTAACATGTTATATGTCAATATCTCAGTAAAAAGTTTTTAAATAAAAATATTAAAACTAAAAATAATTGAAAATTTATTTAAGCATAGCTTGAGGCCCCTTAACAGCACCTCTAAATGCTGGTCACTACTCTCTTATCTGAACATCTTCAGTGAAAGGTAACTTACCATCTCCTAGCATAGGCTCTTCTAGCTTTGGATTCTCAGATAGAAAGTCTTCCTGTTATGAAAGACTCTCTATAACTTGCACTAGTTTCACCTCCTGACACGCTGTGGGAAAGTCTTACCTTCTTTCATGTGCAACTTCTTTGGGTAATTAGTAACCACTTTCTTATCCCTCCCTTCAAGGCCTCTCTTCCCAGGCCGCCCTCCTTCAGTTTCTGTTAGCGTTCTCCCTCTACCAGGGGTGGGAACCCTGGTGTTCCCCTCTGAACATCCTCCAGTCTGCACCCCCACAAACTGGTGCTCATAGCTTGGCACAGTGCTCAGCTGTGGTTTATTTAGTGCAGAGCGAGGCAAGCTTTGTTCTAAATACCATGCATCTATTTACGCAGCCTAGGGTTTAATTAGCTTTCTTGGCAACCACGTTAAACTATGGTTTGTTTCTTAGTAGCAGCTACATATTTGAGTAGTTGGGATTTTCAAACCCCAAAGGAGAGCCTAACATTTACTACTGATAGACTTGGTCTTGTAATATGGGCTGGTTGGCTCCAACTTGGAGAGAACTTTTGCGATTCTGATTTTGTCCTTGAATGTGTCAGCATTCCACTCTAGCTCTGTGTCACCTGCAAATAAAATAAACTTATTTTCTCCCTCCAGCCAAGCCACTGATTAAAAAAAAATCTAGTTTTGGGGTCGGTCCCGTGGCTGAGTGGTTACGTTTGCGCACTCCACTTCACCAGCTCAGGGTTTTGCCGGTTCGGATCCTGGGCACAGACATGGCACCGCTCATCAGGCCATGTTGATGCAGCGTCCCACATGCCACAACTAGAAGGACCCACAACTAAAATATGCAACTATGTACTTGGGAGATTTGGGGAGAAAAAGCAATAATAGTAATAAAAAAAAGATTGGCAACAGTTGTTAGCTCAGGTGCCAATCTTTGGAAAAGAAAAAAGAAAAAAATCTTGTGTAGAACAAAAATGCAGACTCCTATGGTATACTAATAAGCACCTTCTTTTAGATTAAAAAGGATTAGTTAATTAGCAACCTTTAGCTATGATCTTTCAACCATTTATAAACTTACCCAATTACCCTACCCCTCAACATGTGTCAGTAGGACATTAGCCATTCTTTTTGGCAGCCATCATCTGATACCCTTTTCTGTTTGAGGCAATTACCCACCTTATGGGTTTTTTAAAAGGCAGAGGCCACCTCCTAGTGAGAAAGGTGAAAAATGTCAGTTACTGGATTCCCAGCTTCCTTTGCAGCTAGAGTATAGGCATGTGATCCAGTTCCACCAATCAGAGGCATCATGCTGAACTTTGACCCAGAAGCTAGACATGCAAAGAAGTTTGGACTTTAAGGATTCCATTCTGGCAGAGGGTGGGGATAGCTTTATTACCTTTTCAGGATATCAGGGTTGGTGGTGTGAGCAGTGCAAGCAGTGGTGCTCATGCCAACATTGACAAGCTGTCAGGTCTTCACAAGACCAGCTCTTTCACTTTGGGAGGTGGTTCTGACTTGTGATGTCCAAGCCTGGTTGTCTACCGCTTCTGGAGAGGCTGTAAGCTGCTCTATAACCTTGAATAAAATCCCTTTTCTGCTTAAACTAACTACAATTTGTTTCTGTTATTTGTGACCTAAAAACAGCAAATGAAACCCTGCTTCTCTACCTTCTCCCCGTGGTACTGGAGTCACCTTGTCAGACTCTTTCTGGAAAGTAGACACATCATATCAATCGCAGCTACAAATTTGTCAGTCAAATAATCCTGTCAGAAAAGGAGGTGAAAACGGTCTGACGTAACTTGTTTTAGTGACGCTGTGTGGGCTCTCTGTAATCACTGCTTCCCTTTCTAAGAGCTCAGAAACCATCTTCTAGCGTTCTCTTCAAGCCTCTTACCAAGAATCAATATCAAGCTCACTAATCTAGAGTTTATAGAATCTGCCTTCTTTCTCTTTTTGAAAATTATAATTACATTTTCCTCATCTCTTGTGGCTCCATTATTTCTCCTGATTCCTCAGAGATTATCCAAAAGATTTCTCAGCGGCAACTGCAAAGTCTCTCAACATCCTGGGATCCAATTTTCCTTACTGGGAAAACGCTCTCATACAGTCCTCTCATATGTTGGATTTATACTTTTTAGTTTGAAGAACATTCTTCTTTGAGAAGACAGAAGTAAAGCAAGACTCGAGAAATTCCATCTTCTCTGTTCTTTTTGAATACCACACCATCCAGTTTACACTGTAGAAGCTCCTCAAAGCCTGTCCACATCTCTGAAGACCAAAGTAGGGTGGAGCCCACTGGTCTCTCTGCAGTGTCAAATGTCTGAACCAAAACCCTGTGCCCTCAAGCTTGAACACACCATCCCTGTCCATGGTAAGTGCCTTATGAATGTTGGGATGAAGCGAACAAATGGCCTATAACCTATCCCAGGCATCCCTTCCTGCCGTCTGAGCTTCCTTCCTATCCTCGTATCCTTAGATTTTACCATAGAAAAATATGAACGATCCTGGAAAAGATGGTTTATATTATCCAGGCCTTATTTAACTTCATTAAACATCACGTTTTAGTCTCACTTCATACAGCTTACTTATCTTTGGCCAACAAAAGCATATTGCAAGATTATTTCAGATTGTTTCTTAGAATCATGAGTCTTGAAATCATTATATTAAGTTCAATTAATTTGCGCAGAAATATCCACTATTCAGTTAATGAAATATTCAGAACTTTAGAAATAGGGTTGGAAGTGAGAAAGGGAAAAGGTCCAAGAAAAGAGAGGAGAGTGAGAAAGGTGAGCAAATAGAGTAGGGAGAGAGCGGTTTTCAGAGAGAATGATGATATCCAGAGTAATATGATTATATACACCCCATATTTCTCTGAATTTTTTTTATATCCTCTGTAATTCCGGTGAAACTTGTTTAAGCTGTAAACTAGCAATTTGAAGTCAAAGTTGCCAAGACTGCTATTTAATATTTAAAAAACAAAGTATACAGAGGGAGCCAGGAAAGAAAGTTGAGAGAGTATTAGCAGAGGGGTGGGAGGGGGCGGGAGAGGGGTGGAGTGGGGAAGGAGAGGGAGGAATAGAAGGCGGAAGAGAGCAGAGAGAAGACACACGCAGCACACAACACTCTACCCATCTCCTGACCTTCCTCTGACACCCTGCACTCCTATGCTACAAGACATTTGTCTTATTTATTTATTTATTTAAAATTCCTATGGTAAGCATGATTTCTTGGTGTGGTTTTTTTTCTCCCCAAAGCCCTAATGCATGGTTGTATATCCTGGTTTTAAGTCCTTCTGGTTCTTCTATGTGAGCTGCCACTACAGCATGGCAAATGACAGACGGGTGGTGTGGTGCCATGACTGGGAAACAAACCCAGGCCACCGAAGTGGAGAGCGCCATTTCACCAGGCCATCAGGCCATCAGGGCTGGTTCTAGCATTAAAACATGTGTGCATTCAGTACTCGTTCAGTTGCTTTAACTGAATGTTTCATTTTTCTATTTACTGAACCCAGTTTCTCTGAGACTGCTACTTCCTGGAGGGCACACTTTCTCTAATTCTGCCTACTTTTCTTTTTTTTTAAGATTTTATTTTTCCTTTTTCTCCCAAAGCCCCCAGGTACAAAGTTGTGTATTTTTAGTTGTGGGTCCTTCTAGTTGTGGCATGTGGGATGCCGACTCAGCATGGCTTGACGAGTGGTGCCATGTCCGTGGCCAGGATTTGAACCGGTGAAATCCTGGGCTGCTGAAGCAGAGCGCGCAAACTTAAACACTTGGCCACGTGGCCAGCCCCTCTGCCTACTTTTCAATTCAACCCAGCAGCACTCTCACATAAAGGCTTTCTGAGAAGTAAGTCATTAGACTATGTCTAGTGTCCTGGAAGTGGGCAGAAATATTCAGAAATATTGGGAAGTAGACTGTTTCAAGGAACTGAAGACATTATGAAGTGCCCGGGGCTCCTTGGTAGAACTGGGATGTTTCCTCTGCAGTAGAAGCTGGCTTCCACAAAGCACTCCAAAAGAATTCTCACTACACCATGCTCAGAATGCTCCCTTTTCTTCTAAATTCCCATCGAAATGACCTGAAGAAAAACAATGTAGTGAAACATCTATACAGCTCCTGGTAGGTAAGCGATAGTGCCAACCACATGCCAAAAACTGACAGGAATTTCTTTAACCTGGATTGTGGTCAAGACCAGACAGAAAGGAGGATCAGCCGGGCCATGGATCTACTGCCTTGGAGGGAAAGTCCTGCCTGAGAGAGGGCATGGCTCTCCCAGTGGGAGCCACCAACCTCTCTGGTTGAGATGAGGCTTGAGATGAGGCCACTGGGCAGCTGGAACACAGTCAACTTGCTCCACCTATGCCTCTGAGAAATTACCAGATGCTGGATTCCACGCTGGGGACATCTCACTGTAGTCTTTGGGGCTTACAGTTATTTAGCAGAGATGAGGTGATGAGCAAGTCAATTCTCTCTCAACTCTGGCTCCCATGAGGGCAGCTGAATAGTTAGAGAAAAGTCATCCCCTGGATAACTTCAGACGGCCGTGAGACACATGTGTGGCGGGGGCCTTTTCACAGTGGTGCCCTGCCAGAAGTTACCTGTGTGTTATTTCTCCTATTTGGTGACAGTGAAAGAGGAGACCCTCCCCTAGGAGAGTAGGAATAGATCAAAGACCCTCATTGCCTGGAGAAAAGGGGCAAATTCACGAGACACTTTGTCCTTTGAGGGTTTCAAAGGAAGTCTGCCCCATCCTTTGGAGAGCAGATCCCTGAAGAGCAGGGTATGTGGTGGTCTTGGTCCACAGAGTGGTGAACCAGAAATCATCCCTACCCAGGGCTCCTGGTGGTCCTGTTGCATCGCATAGCCCCAGGAGGCATCACTCACCCAGAAGACACAATGATGGTGCTCTCTGCAGTTGTACAAAGCCTTGGCTCACCTCCATGGGTGGGTTTATGCCCCTGGGGTGAATGTGCTTATGATGAAGGAGTTGGTCACTAAGGGCTGTAACACTCTGGCCTTGGGCCTGGTAGGAAGTGAGGTCCCCACAACCAAGCCTGGTTCTAGGGAGTCACTGTTTCCAGAGCTGCTACAAAAGGCCTTTGCTCTAGCCTAGATGGAGTGGCAGGGGCAGAGGACACAAAATTCAGGGACAGATTCAATCTCTCCCCCATCCCCTTTTACTGAGAAGACCTAACCACTCCCAACTCCTTAGCTGCTGTGGTCACCCCTACCCTCTGCCACCCTATACCCATGAGCTGACAAGGAGTTGAAAGGGTTTGACTCAAAGTCCCCAGGCCAGTTTGGCTCAGATCCTCCTTCACTGAGATGAAAGTAATGCGGAAGATCTTTAACCTGAAGGTCCCCGGCCACTAAGACTGGAGCAGATGGGGTGCAAACCCTGAGATCAATTTCTGCAGGAGATACTGCCTCTCTCCTGAATACCCTTGGTCACTGGGTGAGTTGGGGGCCTTGTCTGGCTCTGGACTCTGCATGTGATTTGCCAACACCAGGCCCTATTCAGCCATCAGCTCCTCTCCACCCTAATCACTTAGTGATGTGGGATCAAGCCCATCGGGACTTGCCCTCACACCCAAGCTACTAGAAAACTCAGGGACATGAGTGAAGGAAGGGCTTGGAGCACTTCAGGAAGACTGACATCTGGATTCCCTGCCATGGCGGACAGGGGCTCTTGAACACTTGCTCTCTGGGGATGGAATGGGTCATGTTATTCCTCCAAGAAAACTTTAGGTCCAAAAGATACGGTGTTTGGTACCAACAACCCTCCACCTACTCTCATCCTTATCTGTAAAATGTCAAAGAAAAATGACAATAAATCTAAACATTTCCCTTCTACCAAAGCTCTGCGGCAGAACCCATGCCTTTCTAAAAGAACACATCTTAATTCCCATCCAGGTACGTGCAGACCCCTCTTTTTAAGGATAAGCAGAATCACAACAGACAGAATTCTCCAAACATATGAAAAGATTGAACAGTGCAGAGGAGACCAATCTGAAATACCAGAGTAACTGGCCCCTGTCAGAGAATACTGCAAGAAATGGGAGAATTCCTTAGAGAATGTTTAACTTGGATTCCTAACGAGTCCTTACAAAGAGTTTGCAGGTGGGCCTCCCTCAGCAGCTTTCCACGTGGACACCTGGCAGTTACCTGCGAGCAGAGAAGCAGAGCTGAGCCCAGGAGGGCTGGAGTTTGCAGTAAGACTGCGCTTCCCAGCCCCACCCTCCAAGCTGCCTGGCACCGCAGAGACTGGTACCCTGTGGCATCTGACAACCCCTTTCTATTTTGGAGTTGTGTGAGAGAATGGAATGACAGAAGGAACAGGGGAGTATGCAAAAGCACAGGTCACTAGGGATAATCTTTGGCCACGTCAGATGACACCTCCCCCAGGTCTCCCAGCCCATGCGAAGCCAGCCCTGTGAGGGAGTTGGGTCCCCCAGCATTAGCCAAGGGAACACGCTTTGCAATTTGAGACACAGGAATCCATGATCTGGACTCGCTGTCCTTGAGGATCAGCAAAGAATTGTCTGGCTCCCAGGATGTTTCCCTCTGCAAGAGAGGAACACAAACAATTCTGGATACTTCTTCTCCATTTTGTCCTGTCAGGAAGGAAACATTTTCTAAAGTCACCCTATGTTCTTGATCTTGAGAAATCACCAGCAGAGTTATAGACATCACAAGAACTGCAGAATCAACAACAATGTGTTTCTTTCCTCTTCGTGGCCATATGCCCAGAGGGAGAGATGTATTATAAGAAGCAGAGAAAATGATTAGAAATGGAAAAAAAATCACATAAAGGGAACGACTGGCCAAGATGTGAGTCCAAATAGCAAATGAGGAGGCTTGCAAGCGTTCGCAGCAGCAAGCACTTGCTGAAATTGCTACTCTTGCCAGGGCTGTGGGTTCTCTGCACACAATTATATGAACAGCACAGTAGGCAAGGGGCTGTGTGACTGTTCTCACAGATGAGCTGCTCTTAACTTTGCACAAGAAAAATCAGTGCAAGGAAAACATTGTCATGTTTATATATCAAATATCATTCTGGGTTCAATGAGATTTTTGTATGATTTTAAAGACATCCCTTTTATATGTCAATCCCCCTAAATTCTGCCAGCAGGATTTACACATCATTGCACAATTACAGTATAGCAAGAACACAGAAATTTTATTTCAATTAGGGTCTACAAGATCTTTGCAATCTTTTCCTGAAGAGGAATAGCTTTAAAAAAAAACCCCAAAAAACAGAGGAGGGAAAAGGGTCAGTAAGGACAGCTGCCAAGAATTTCTTGGTTTGGTTCCAAAGCATTCTGAGCAGAATCTCTCAGAATGTCAAATGTAACAGCCCACTCAGGGATTCAGTTGGATTGTCGGCGATGTGAGAAGAGATTGGGAGACAGAAAGTTCTTTCTCGGTTCTTCTCTCTGCTACAATAGATACTGTTGACCTCTACTTCTGGAAACTGCTCTCCTGGCTTCTGGAATGTGTGACTTATTCCGACCCTCTCTTCCTGGTCTTCTTACCAGGAGAAAATGCTGTGTGATGTTCTTCTTCACGCAGCGACCTCCCTGTGAGCCTCTCCAAACCGCGGCTTTTGGTCCTGAGCTTGTCCACCCAACACACTCCTTCTCCTTGAAGGAGTTCAAAAAGACTTGATTGATGTTTTCCTCACTGTCACCTCACTTGAACCTAAATTTCCTATTTTCAGCTGCCTACAAGACATCTACAGTTTAAACCCCGGCCATCATTTCAAGCTCAATATTTCCACAATAAAACCGTCTTTACCTGGAACTACTCTTCCTATCCAACCCCTGCAGCCCTTTTAAAGCCTTCCCCGATGCCACAGTCATCCTGATGCAGATCTTAGATTACTTTTGTTTTTTCTCTTCTCTTTCCTGTACTCATTCAGCTATCAATTCCTATTGGCTCTTTTTTCAAAAATGTCTCTTCTAGCTTGACTTTCCTCTTCCTTCCCTCTGCCACCCCACCTACCTCCCATGGTAGGGCTCCCCATCTCCTCATTCTTCCCGACTCCCTGACCCCCTGGGGCCTCTCTGTAACTCTAATCTTACATACGATGCTGGCCTCATCTGTTCTCCATGTCACTCCTGTATTAGGAAACCTTTGGCAGCATCAAGGCAAACACTTCTGCTTGGTTTGCATGACTTGCTAGCATCCAGTCATACGCTAACTATAAAATACACATTTGTTGCATGGGTCATGGGGTTTCCATCTCCCCACAAATGTGCCTGCCTGGTGTCTGCTGCCGAGCCACTGTGCTTGGGGGCCTGTCCCCAGCACGTCCTTTGCTTTCTCTGATACCTATTCAAACCTCTCTCCATTCTTCACTGCCCAGGTCCTATCACCTTTTGATCTAAAACTTCCTCCTGCCTTCCTGGGCCTCCCTCTCCTCCGAGTTCATGCTGTGTTTGTAATCGCTACCTCAAAGTTATCGTAATGATGCACTGTCTTCTAACATTTCTTATAATTTCAATTTGTATTTTCTCCCCAACCAGACTGTAATCTCCTTGAGGACAGGGACAATGTCTTTTATTTCTTCCTTCTATTATCCTCTCCTCTCGATATCTCTTTTCTTTCAATGATCTCACTTTTGAAGCTATTTTTATTTTTACTGTGTTTCTTGTATATATTGTGGTAAGCGATCTCCAAACATTTGCAGAATAAAAAAGCATTTCCTCTGTATCTTTCACAATACCTATCACTGTGCTAGCTAAACACACAGTGGTGTGTGAGAACTCACTCAATAAATATGTAATTGGTTTTGAAATATAGTAGGGCATATGTCTATTCACTTCAGGCAACTAAAGAATATATTTCAGCTCCTTAAGAATCCAGATCTAAATGGAGTCATTTCAGTCTTTTTCCCTCTCTGACTCAGCTGTGCTGTCTTTTATTATATCCCGGTACCCTGATCTTCACTTGATACAACTAAAACTGAAGAGAGAGAAAAAGTAAAAACAAACACCGCCAAAGACCTCAGTGGCTCCTCAGATGGGGATTTAAGGGGACTCGTTGGTAGACCTTTTCTAGATGAGGACATTTGTTTATGGAATATTCCGCCAGCTGCTAAGCTCCACTACCCAACACCTACCCTGAAAGGGAGGGTAGGGCAGGCAGAGATGGAGACACAGAGAGACAGTGAGATGAGAAAAATAATCCAAAACAGAGAATTTTTTTTAAGAAAAAAAAACCCAATGCTTTCTCTGGCATAAGGAATAGTTCAGGATCAAAGGCTAAGATTCTGATTTTAAAAGTTTTGGGTCTGCTTTCTTCATGCCTAAGCCACTGGGTGAATTTAGATGGTGGGAGAGATCATTACAGCTTTGCTTACGCAAAACATTTCTTTTGTGATATCCTCTTCTTGAAAGCTTCACTCGCTTCACTCACTTCAGTTTTATTATAGGGGCTGACTGATAATATGCCAATCCCACACATCTGTCTCAGTGGGTAAATAAATCACAGGAAAGAACATTGCAGCTTAAAGGGTAGAAATTCAAGCCCAGCTTTGATTTCTGCAACCATCACCACATCAGAGCAATCCCACAATTGCTACCCCGTAGAACAAGCACTGCCAGCTATATATGGAGACTGCCCTCTTGCTATGGTGGCCGGAGCAAGAGAGGGAGCAGGCAGCTCGTCATATTTCTTCATATCTGCGAGAGCCCGGCTCTTCCTTTCCAGACAAGAATGGAGGAACGATTCCTCACTCCCTCCTTTAAACTCGCACCCTTGCAGGTGGCTCTTTTGCATGCGCTTGGCTGCTTGAGCGCCATGGGGCCAACATAACATGTGAGCCATTTTTAAGTACTATGTCTCTTAAATTATTCTCTACATCCATCTTCATCTACTGGACACAGGGTTTCAACAACCAAGGTGGTCTCATTTGATAGAGTGGTTTAAAGCTAGTAGTTGTTTCACACAAAGGACCCACAAGACTTGGTGGTGCTATCATCTGGTATCTTCTAAACCAGGAAAAAGATTTTTACCCACAGAATCCCCCAAAACAGGATTCTCAATCAGAATCAGTTCTGAACAAAACTTCTTACTAAACCTTTGTAAGAAAGAAAAAATGAAAGAGGGTTACAAATTAAGACCGCAGGCGATGGCTGAATTAGCTTGTATTAAAGAGCGAGCTGGCAGCCAGGCATTAGTCTTCACTGTTTCTGCCTTTAGGGAGTTTATTGAATGTGCTTTTGTGATATAATTTATAAGGAAATTGGTTATACTCAAAAGGACATTTTTACTTTACGTCTTGTAGCACCCTTGAGTGCTTAAAAAACGGGAGAGGGTAATTCCATTAAGCTTTCAATTTTCACTGGCAAGAAATGAACCAGATGTGATTGGAAAGATAAGGTCCTGGCCTTCACCTGACCTGACCTTGCTCCAGGGGTCAGGGAATAAGAGGCATGGCCTTTGTTCCAGAGGTGTCATTTCACGTTTAATTAGAGGGCTCGAATTCCATTTTTTTCTCTATAAACCCCACCCCCCCAATCTGCTGAGAAAATGTTCATTAAGTTCACAGTAGGCGGATCACTGATCATCGTCTTAACAGCTTTGGGAGTCATGTGTTCATGCTGGTGATCCGCAGTGGACTCAGGATCATGATGAATGTTAAAATCAGGACACACGTGGATGAGACGAGACCTGACCTTTGAGGAATTACAGATCTCGTTTGCATAGAAGGCTGCCCTCCACCCAGTCACACCAGAAGCCCTCAGTAGAGTCTCCCAGTTCTCTCCTTGGATCTCATCTCTTACTTCATCTATTTCTTCGAGGGCAGGGGGAGGAAGAAACTATTAAAAATGAAAGAAATAATCTCTGTTGCTCAAAGTTAAGATGCTTCCACATATCTTGGGAGGGTTTCTAATACGATCAATTCTGTGACACTTAACTTATCAGTTGGAACCTTCAAATGAGAAACTGGATATGGTATAGCAATGCCATGGCTTTGTTTTCCCCCCTTTTTTGGGTGATCATTTAAAAATAGATTTTTATTCTCTAAAACTGCACTAATATGGTAGCCATTAGCCACGTGTGATTATTTATATTTAAATGTAAATTAATTCAAATAAAATCAAGTTAAAGATTCAGTTCCTCAGTCACAGTAGCCACATTACAAGGGTTCAACAGCCACGTGTGGTTAATGGCTCCTATCTTGGGCAGCGCAGATCTCTAATGGTTCCAGCACTTCCCAGAGCAGTTCTCCTGGACAGCACTGCTCTAGAATAAATATTGATGAAGTTTATTTCTCTCCTATGCTTATGTACATATATTCAGAATTCCCAAACATTTAAATAGCAATTCAAATGTCCTTTTACAACTACCATATGACTATTTGAGCTGTCATTTAGGTCTCGTGATTTAATGGCCAGCTGGGTATGGCAGACTGATCTCCTTCAATAGTGGGTCTTTCAGACACTCCACTTTCACAAATAATTGAACTCCTTGAAAGATAAATTTGAGAATCTGCAGAAAGAGCTGGAGAAAGCCTACAGCTGTAGTACCAGCAAAGACTCTATGAATTTTACATCTTATTTGCTCCAACACTTTCTGCTCTGTGAGGGAGGGCTTAGTTTTTTTGTTACTACTTGTCTTCTTGCCTACAGCAGCTCTATTGAGAGGGTGTCACATTAAGCCTAAAGGCCCCTTCCTTTGTGTGAACCAACAGGAGTGGGCAAGGTCTATGAGTTCCAATTTGCCAAGCAGATAACCCTGGCTCTTGCTCTCTCATCTTCCACCACCTGGATGATGAGCTCTGTGTTGAATATCTGCATCTATTTCCATGGATAATTAGGTAGTATGCTTGCCTAAAACTGCTAGCAACTCCTCTGGCAATTTTCAAATCAGGACACACAGGAGCGACAGCCACCAGCAGAAGTCCTGCCTGGTGTCAGATATGTCCTCAGATGAGATCAAATTCTGGAAGCCTGCATGCAAGACTCATCTTTGGTTGATAATTTTCCTTAGTTTTGCACCATGGCAGGAGTTTTCTTAGGGGTTCTGCATCTTGGGAACACAGGCAGAGGCCCCAGTGAAATCTTAGGATTGATTTAAGTATGTGTAAAGTTTATTTTGTAAGGACTTTTTCATGGGATCCATCGTATCATAAAACAAGTCAGTTGGTTCTCAATTTCTCAAAGTAATGGTGAAGGAGTAAAAGTCAATCCTTTATGGAAAATCAGCCTCAGGGTTATCTTGGGTTCTTAAAGACACTGTGCTCTGAACACTCATAAAAGGAGTGGAAATGTGGAATGGCTTTTTCTAAAAGATGGCACTTTTCTATCTGTTCTTGAACTGAATAGTGAAATGAGTAATAATTCTCACCAAAGTGGGTATCCCGTGTTTTTTAGCTTAATTTCAAAGATCTCATTTTCCTAAGAAATTTTTAATGTTTGTCTTCCTCCCACTTCCCCTCTCCCTTCCAAACATATGACATCCATAGAAGGCCAGGGGCTTTAGTTTTCTGTGTCTCTTTCTGATGAGAGACTCACTTTAAGTAAGTTAGCTTAAGGTCCCATCTTCAACGGTGAAGGCAACCACCATTCCAGTTTCTTGTATATCCTTCAAGAACTATCATATTCATATACAAGCTGAGAGATGTATTATATATGTCTTTCCCCTCCAGACTTTTTACTAAATGGTAGCATACTCTTCATTGTCTTTTTAAACTATACATCTCAGAGATGTTTCCATATTGATATATAAGGGACTTCCCCGTTCTTTTTATGGTTATGTAATATTCGGTTGCATACACTTAATCAAATTCATTTAACCAGTTCCCTATTGATGGACATTTAGGTTGTTTCTAATATTTTACTATTATAAACAACACTGCAGTGAATATGGTAATGTCATTTTATACTTGATGAATAAGTATATCTAGAAGACAAATTCTTAGATGTAGAATGAGTAAATGCATTTGCAATTTTGATATTTTCTAGATTCCTCTCCCTAGATGTTTTATCAAATTATATTCTCATCAGCAAAATATTAAGTGTTCCTCATTTTGTCAACACAGTGATTTCTAATTTTTAAAAGTTTCCAATTTTATAGGTGAAAAATTTCACTGTAGTTAATGTGCATTTACATTTGGGATGAGGCAGAGCATGCTTTAATATATTGGAATTTCTTTTTTGATGAACTGTCACTTTATATTGGTATCAGTCAGGTTGGCTGTAAGAGATCAGACTGCAGTGGCTTAAACTCAAGGGGTTTATTCTCACATAAATCCTATCTGCAGATCAGTAGTTCAGGTTGGCATGAAGGCTGCAAGTTTATCAGGGTCTCAAGCTCCTTCTTTCTTTCTCCTCCACCATATTTAAAATGTGGCTTCCATCTTAAAGTTCACTTTATGGCTCAAGATCATTGCTGGAGTACCAGCCATCACGTCTACATTGCAGGCTGCAAGAAGGAAAAGCAAAATGGTAAAACAGTGTGTGCCTCCTCCTTCTTAAGAAGCCTTACCAGAAGTTCCCTTCAACAATTTAGCTTATATCTCAGCAACAACTTAGTAACATGGCTGCATCCAAGGGAAACTGGAAAATGTAGCTTTTTAACTGAGCACATTGCCCAGCTATCAGTTAATAAGGAACAAGAGAAAAATGGATGTTGGAGGCAATTGGTAGTTTCTGTCACAAATCCTTGGCCAATTTTACGTTTGGGTTTTTCTTATTCTTACTGATTCCTAGGAGCTCTTTATATATAAAGGAAATTCTTGTCTGCTACAGGAGTTACAAATAATTTTTTTCCCATTATTTTCTTTTGACTTTGATTATGGTGTTTTGTCATGTAGATATTATTTCTGTAGCTAAATGTATCAATGTTTTCTTTTTTATGGTGTCTGGGTTTTGAGTCAGATGTAGGAAAGCCTTCTCACTTTGAAGTCTATTATGGTTTCTTCCAGTAATTTCATAAGGATTCAGACCTTGAAAGATTCAACTCAAGGTCAAAGCCTTCTGGAACCAAATTTCTTTTTTCTTTTTGGTGAGGAAGATTGTCCCTGAGCTAACATCTGTGCCAATCTTCCTCCATTTTGTATGTGGGTCACTGCCACAGCATGGCTTGATGAGTGGTGTGGAGGTCCACACCCGGGATCCAAACCCACGAACCCTAGGCCACGGAAGTGGAGTGCACAAACTTAACCACTATGCCACTGGGCGGGCTCCCCCAAATTTCTTATCTAAGTTGTAAGCAATAGCAGCGGCTCACTGATTACTGGCGGGGATAGTTCTGTTATCTTTGGAGACTTAACAGTAGCACTAAAGTAGCCTTACCCTAGAATAATACCACTGAACGACGGCTCAAAGATTAATGCCAATTGCAGGTCGCTTAAACACGGTTACTGGGAGTCTGGATCATTGCAGTGCAGTAAGAATTTGCATCGAATGAGATCAAGGTGGTGTTTTTGAAATGGAAATCTAAATAGCCAACTCAGAAAGTTATTAATAGGAAACATAAAAGGGATAAAAGAAACATTCATTTTTAAACCAGAGAGAGGATATTTTAAAATGGTAATAGTTCACATTGGCTGGTTACCACTCCAGTAATTCCCTCCTGTTGCTGGTGATAATTACTACCAGGAACAGAGCAAAGTCCCTAGCACTCCCCACTACAGCCTGGAGTTCCGAGGAGTCAGTGAAGGGTAAGCTCTTGCTAAGCCTGGACATTGGCTACTCTCTTGTAAATACCCTCTCCGTGATTGTGGTAGGTTGGCAAATTCTTTTTCTTGGAAAGGAGTAATTTCAACAGGATGCTATCTTGATAGAGACATAGTTTAATTTGTTCAAAACAACTTTTAAAAATTTCACATGGATATAGACAAGCTGTACAACTTAGTCTAACATCTATTAAATGCATTTTCTAAACTTGAATTCTAATTGTCGTTTAGGGCTTTGGATTGAAATATTCACCTGAACGTCTGGAGGGATGAAAAACATTGTTCTGTTCTTATTGTTTTGTCAGTGCCTTCCAGTGGATTCTGATTCCTAGTGAACCTGTGTACAGCAGATGGAACCCTACTAGGTCTTTTTGCTATATCCTCTCACCTTCCGGCCTCTATCAGACAATGCTCTGCTGCTATTCATAGGGTTTTCATGGCAAATTTTCCCGGAAGTGGGTGGACAAGTCTTTCTTCCTAGTCTTTGTTAGTCTGGAAGCTCCGCTGAAACCTGCTCACCACGGGTAACCCTGCTGGTATTTGAAATACTGGTGGCCTAGCTTTCAGCATCACAGCAACATAAGCTGCCATAGTATGACAACTGACAGATGGGTGGTGTGGTTCCCTGACTGGGAAACGAACCAGGCCATGGAGGTGAGCATGCTGAATCTTAGCCACTAGACCACCAGGGCTGGCTCCTATTCTCATTAGGAATAGAAAATTAAACGCATAGCAGTTGGAAACATCACCTTAATTTGTCCCTTCCAAATCCAATTAGACCCCGTAAGGCATTATATGCACATACTCCAAGAGAGTGAGATGAAAGATTGGAAACCAGAGATGAAAATGATGCCACAGACTAAAAGAGCACTTTTCAAATCAGTGACATTGTCTCCTTCTCTCCTCACCTTCACCCAGGGAGGTGGGGCAGCAAACAAGGGGAAACCAAGTAATAAGTGACCTGCTCGGGTGTTTACAGAGATAGCTTTTGGCAAAGCTATGATACCAGGTAGAATTCCTGATTTTTAACTCTGATAAGTAATTTGATAGGAACAAAAAGTTAAATTAGGAAAATATTTTTTAACATGACATACATAGTCTTCCAAACGACTTACTGGCATTCCATGGAAGATTAAAATTATGGTGAGACTAAAGATGATGTCCCCAAGCCTTGCTGAGACCTACATTGCATAGAGTCGGTTATAGGTCTTGTACTCCTTCTATGGCTAAGATAAAACTTCTAGCAGTCACCAGACTAATTTAGTCACCAGGAAGGGGGAGAGAGGAGCAGAAGAGTGACACAGTCCCTGGTAAGACTTCGCCAAGTCTTTTAAGAAGACTTTAAGCTTCCTGGGGAATCGATTTGTTAGCTCGAGGGGTGTGTGATAACCACCAAGCTGATTACTGTAGACATCCTCTGCTTGAGGTACACGCAAAGAACATTTATGGAGTAGAAATTAAGTCAAATGTATTCCAGGTTAAAAAAACAAAAAAGCAAAATTTTAAGGATTGACATAAGGGACACCATAAAGGTTGAACATCAAATTTTAATCTTGAACCTCTTCTCCAGTCTTCAAATTATTAACATGAAAAGGAATGATAAATTGCAATTTTATCATTACCATATCGCTGTGTAACAAGCCCTTGTTACAAAATCTCCATCTACTGTCTCCAAAAAACCAATAGAAAACCCATACATTATATTATCTAAGTGATCTATTAACAGATGAAATTTTAACCAACTTCATACCAGGAAACTATTAACAGAGGTACTTCAATCACATAGCTTAAAATATGGAGAAAAGACAGGTAAAAAAATTATCTTAACCTGTAGTAGTCTTTTTACTTTTTAAAATTTTTATAAAATACACTAATTTCCCAAAATAAAGAATATTATGACACATTGGTGTCAACTTACACAGATGAAAGCTGATGTCAGCTTTTTTTCCTAACTAAAGTTCATTTCACCAAACCTTTATATATTACATGAATATCCAAGTAAAGTATTTTTAAAAATTCAACACACAGGAACATAATGTACAGTGTTTTATAAAAAAATGGTTAATTTAGGAATGATTTCATTTCAATCACATAATATATCTTTTTAAGACTATGAAACCTCTTGCTATTGCAAGGAGACTTTTCAGTTCACGTTTCCATTTCCCAGTTGTAATTCTCAAAAGCAAAAGAATGCAAAGGTTTTTTTTTTTGTTGTTTTTTTTAATGAGAAAACTGTAGCAATGATCTCATTCACTGCCAGGCTGTCTTCCCTCCTTTTGTTTTTAGGACTACCCAGACCCACGACTGCGTGGCACCGGAATGAAACTGGGAGAAGAGGCCAATGACATCAAAGAATGGATATAAAAAGACGGGCTCAGCTGGATCCTGCCACAATTGTAAGGTGTGGGCACTTTCACTCACGCCAAGCCTCCCAGAACTGCAAGGGAACAGTCACACGAGCGGTCTCCTGGCGCATCCTTTACATCTGCCAGCCGGGAGGACAGAAAGGAGCATTTTCACTGATGATTTGCGTAATGGCTGATGGATGCCTTAGCCAGGGAGGGAGCGAGTGAACTCAGAGACCTTGGTCAGTAGTGGCTTTGGGGTAGAGAAAACAGTATGTTTATTTTACACCTCCTGCGTTGGTCAATTCTGAGTGCAAACTCATCTCAACAGGAAATTGCAATGAAATATACACACCATGCACAGTCTATATTACTGTGGGAATCCAGTAACACATGCAAGATGGTGGGAAAAGAAACACACTGGATGAATGTAAACTTTTCACAGTGTTCCTTATAGCCTTGACTTGGCACGAGGGCATCACTTACCACCACTATCTCACAAATGTTTTATGGTGTCCCGGGCATGCAGATGACTTGGGGTAAAATGGGCAATTACACTTCAGAGCCATTCTCAGACAGGAGTACAACTTCAATTTTCCCAACTGCCAACCAATGAATTGAGCTGCTTCTGTTAGAAAACTAAATATATTCCTGAATACATTTTTGTTCAGGGTTGTGCTTTATTCTTCCTTATCCCTTCATTGACTTCATTCTAGAGAAATTAAAAACCCAAAAAATTAAATGGAGGATTAGGTCTTAAGGGTGATTCCTGGCCAACCAGAAAGACAGGGAATCACAAACTTTTTTTCTCTCAAGTTTCTGTCTCCCTACCCCAGGCCCTTATTGATACGGATTCAGTTGTGTGTTTCGGTTTCCCAAAGAGGAAAGCCAACTTAGAGAACCGGCATTTCTGTCTTAAAGAACAAAATACAACATTGTAGGGGGGTGAGGGGGCGGTTCATTCTACACCAAAAAGAATCTCTTGCTCTCAACAGGAGATAATCCAGCTTCTCCTTAGCTATCATTTCATAAATTAATAATTTCTTAAAATCATAATCCAAAGAATTTATCTATTACAAGAAAAATTCAAGTTTAAAAAAGCAAATAAATTAGTTAAGCCTTGTAAACAATTGTCCACTTAAGCTATATATCTTTTTAAAAAAGGTTTCTCTGTATAGTAAATCAGACAGTACAAGGCACACCTTACACATCAGAATCCAGAGCGATAACACCCACACACACGTCTTCTTCACACTCCTCGCTGGTCTAACTGTGCTGGGGGGCACTGGGGTCACACGCCAATCCTTTGCTCATCACCTGTCCATCTGGACGTCCACAAATGTGCTCTTTCCATTAAATTACTTTGTGCTATTTTGTTGTGTGATGTGACTTTAAGCGTTCTCCATGTTCGTCTCCTCAGATGTTTTCCACAAAGCTTCCTGGGAAAAGGCCAGTTTTCCCATTACGCTGTAACGTGCCTTTGAACCATCCATCCTCTCTTTTTTTATGAACAAACACAATATCTCCTTCTTTAAGTTCAAGTTCTGCCTCACTCTGAGGAGGATAGGAAACCACAACCCTGTGCCTAGAAAAGAGAGATGCATTTTAGTTAAGCTGGTTAAAGTAGTGATAAAAATGGTGCACTATTAGTCTATATAGCCTTAGACATGACCATGATGTAGCATGAGTTTTTTAACAATGTTTGTAAAACAACTCAAAATACCACTATTCTCTGTTTAGTAGAGACTTGGTATTATCCGAGTTTGGATACGTGTAACAGTCCGCTATGACCCAGACTGGTTTATTTGAGTGACCTTTACAGGGAGAGCCATTCCCATCCCCTCCCAGTGTTTGTATCTTGGCCATACAGAAGGAAAGTTTTGTTTCATTTCCCAGGACACGAAACGTCTCTGCCCTTCCCTCTCCAAGAAGAAAGGAGTGAATTTACTTGATTCGTGAGACTGGGAGAAACAGCTGAGCAGGGGAGTTCAGCCCTCTTTGAACTGCCTGCCTCTGGGCCGAGTGGGCTCTGCTCAGCCTCTGCTTCCACGTTGTAAGCACAGGGGGGTCAGGCCTGCCTTCGGGAAGTGGGTCTGGAAGTCCATCTCTGTGTTCCTCACACTGGGGTTTGCCATGGATGAGGCAGCAATTCTACGGAAGTTCATCTGCCCCATATACCCCAATTCTCCCTCAGGGAAGGTGTGCTAAGGTCCAGAGATGGAGGAGAGGACCATGGCCACAAATTCAATTCAACACCCCCAGGAATGAGGTTGACCTTCTGATCTCCATTAGTCTGATACCTGTATCTGTTTCTCCATTGGTTCTCAACTCAGACATCAGTGGGAAAAGGGGTAATTATCACCTAATTATCAACCAAAAGACCTGTCAGTGTAGTATTACCTATCCCCCTTTTTCCACGCTCCTTAGTCTCCTTCTGCAAAATTCTGGTTAGCAGCCATGGAAGCCAGAGGGAGGTGACTTGTTTTATGCTCCATATCCTTATATCCTTCTCTATTTTTCCAGCATTATTACTCTCCTTTATTCCTCTCTTGCTTTTCCAACCAAAGGGGGAAAAAAATGGTGGTGTATGGTAGCCAACCTCCCACAATGCATAGAGATGACCTGTGTGACCAATAAAATACCGTGACAATGACAGTGTGTGATTTCTGAGGGTAGGTCATAAAAGGCATTGTGGCTTCAACTTTACTTTCTCTTGGCTCACTCACTCTGAAAAATCAGCTGCCATGGGTGAGGCAACTCAACATCCCTATGGAGAAGACCCCACAGTGGGTAACTAAGGTCTCTTTCCCAAAGCCAAAACTAACTAGCCAACAGCGGTGTGCGTGGACCATCTTAGAACTGGGTCCTCCAGCCCCAGTCAGCCTTTCAGATGACTGTAGCTCAGGTTGACACCTGGACTGTAATCTCAATAAATACCCTAAGCCAGAATCACCCAGATAAGCCACTCCCAAATTCCCAACCCACAGAAAGTGTGAGATGACAAACGTTTATTGTTGTTTTAAGCCACTAAGTTTTGGGGGTAATTTGTCACACAGCAATGGATAACTAATAAATGTGGAAATACATCTTTCTCGGTTGGATGCTAAGTACTGAGTATTCAGTTATAAAGGTGATTTCAAGTTTCTAGTTTCATTTAGTTCTCAAAGCCAGAAAGTGAATTTAAAGCTTCATAGGACCCAGTCTCGACTGTGAGTAAAGGATGTTATGGTTTAAAAAATGACAGAACAAATACTATAGAACTGCCCTGAAACTCATGAAAACCATCAGAGGCTAGTCCTTTCAGAAGATTCACCAATCTCCCTTCCATAAAAACTAGAATCCACTCACATTAGGAAGGACCACGTGACAGTCCCAGACTACTACTCCACTAAAGAAGGCATCCCTGCAAAGGCTAAGTGGCTGCCCAAACAATTCCCGAGCTACTTTGGGCACAGGGACCAAATTATTCCCCAAAGTCTAAAGCAAAAGCACAGCATGGAGGCTGGCTTACCATTTCCAAGGAAGGTTCAGCTAATTCAAATATGAATATTTACAGACCACCAGGCTCAGGGTTCAAGCAAGCATGGAGCGAGGGAGGAGGCCTGGCACTGCGGGGGAAGCCCTGGCCTGAGGGGTTGACATAGCCTTTAAGGTCATTTGGAGCAGCTTAACTTCTGGCCGGTTATCTCAGTTCTCTCGACCTCAGTTTCCCCATCTGTAGAATAGGATTGTAGTGAACTAAACAGGTATTGTCACGTAATGTAGTGAGATTGTAAGTGTGATGCTCTTAGCACGCTATCTGTCACATAGTTCACACCCCAAAATGCTGGCTCCCATTACGATCATATGGCTCAGACAACAGCAGCGGGGCCTGGTGCTTCAAGGAGGTGAAGGATGGGCCCGTCAGTAGCTGGCCACCTCTATTCAGGACAGGAACTTAGGTCACCACCTAGAGAAGACCTGCCTGATAATAAGACATGACAAACTTTAGAATGACACAGTTAGGATTTTAGAATGCCTTCCCTGACATCTTTAAAAGCAGGACAGGGCTGGCCCGGTGGCGCAGCGGTTAAGTTCGCACGTTCTGCTTCTCGGTAGCCTGGGGTTCGCCGGTTCGGATCCGGGTGCAGACGTAGCACTACTTGGCACACCATGCTGTGGTAGGTGTCCCACATAGAAAGTAGAGGAAGATGGGCACGGATGTTAGCTCAGGGCCAGTTTTCCTCAGCAAAAAGAGGAGGATTGGCAGTAGTTAGCTCAGGGATAATCTTCCTCAAAAAAAAAAAAAAAAAAAAGAATAAAAGCAGGCCAAATAATTTCATCACGGACTTATCTGAAGGAAGAAGCCTAGTCCTTCCTTCAGAAGGAATGAAGGAAGGAATCCAGATAAGAATTCTCAAGTCTGATGCCAACATGCTGAAAAATCCATGTAAAAAGCAATGTGAAAGTTGCTCAAAAATTTGAGCAAAGCTTTATAATTCTGGAAAAACGTGTACACGTGACTCAAACCATATTCAGAAGATCTCTGATGAAATGTATTCCCCACTGGTTCTCTGTGAGCTGCCTTAAAGGTGAAATGGAACAAAAATAGTTCTTGAAAAACTTGAAGTGAATTAGATTAATATTTGCATTTTATAAAATGCACTAAACCAATTTTGTTAAAAGTTTTTTTGAACTAGAACTGCTGCTGGGCTAAGAACATAATCTTCCTGCCAAGTTCCCAGTGGGAGCAAATTTTCATTGCTAAGTTATAAACCTCTGGGGGGTGGAAGGAGAAACCACGTGCATAATGGAAACTGTGACACAGTCTCGATTGTATGAAGACTACCAGGTGCGGCGGTAACAGACTCTGCTTAGAAAGCTTCCAGCTTGGATCCTGGCCTTGAGCCTTGTGAGGTGTCTGCATACAGATTTCCAATACAGACTCTTACGGCCAAACACTGGGCACAACTGGCCAACTATCTCAGGCATGGAAAGGCTTTGCCAAGCAGAATGTTGACAGATCAACAAACAGATGGAAGGCGCAGCTGCGGGGGTCCTTCACAAGTGCGGCTCCACCCTTGGCCTCACTTGGGTTACGCTGTCTTTATGCGAATGGGGCTTTGGGAAGTTGTGAACATCAGGAGTCAAAGGCTACTCCCCTGTGACCTCTGTGGGATCTGCTGATGCACCCTGAAAATCTGCACACCATCCCCTCCTCCTCATGCTCACTGCCACCATCCTGGTGGACGAACTCACTACCTGTCACCTGCAAATACCCTACCTGTCCGCCCTGCCTCGACTCTCTTCCCGCCCTCACTCCACTCTACACGCAACTAACAGATTCATTTTCTTAACTGGCGACTCTATTTGTAGCTATCTATTGCTCAAAAATCATTACGGGCTTCTCAACGCCTGTGAGTAAGGTTAATCCCCGACCTGGTACATAAAGCCCTCAGTGATCTGGCCTCAATGTCTCTTTACAGCTATAGTTACTATTATCTCCAAGAATATACCAAACACTCTTCTAAACCCGAACACGTCCCCCAAATACGGCCTTTATTTCCCCCCCTCAGTACGTTGGTTTCTGTGGTTGCTTACGCTGGGCACTCCCTTTGACGACCCCCTGCCCACCCACACCCAATCAGCCTCTTGAAGCCTCGCTCCAATGCCCCCTGTGGAATCTTCTCTAGCCCCATGGCTGGAAGTCATCTCATGCTTGACCAGATCCCAGAGGCCTCACGGATATTTTTTACGGCACTCAGTGATTCTGCACTGGATCACTACCATCTGCATCCCTGTCTCATTTATTCTACCAGACTGTAAGCTGCTTGAGGGGCAAGATGATGGTAAATTCACTTCATATGCCTCACACCACTTAGCATAGTACATATGATAATTCTTAACAAACACACTGAATGACAAAAGAAAAGGCCTAAGTGTATAGTAAGATTTTTTTTAAATGTACAAAGCTCCTTAAAAAGGAAGGACATTCCTGGGGGTGGGGGTCTTGGCCCCACGGCCGAGCGGTCCAAGTTCTGCATGCTCTGTTTCGGCAGCCCAGGTTTGCGAGTTCAGATCCTGGGTGCAGACCTACTCCGCTCATCAGCCATGCTGTGGAGGTATCCCACATACGAAAAATAGAGGAGGATTGGCATGGATGTTAGCTCAAGGCTAATCTTCCTTAGGTGAAAAAAGAGGAGGATTGGCAACAGACATGACCTCAGGGTGAATCTTTCTCACCAAAAAAAACAAAAAAAGGAATGAAATTCCGACACATGCTGCAACATAGATGAACCTCAAAAACATTATGCTAAGTGAAATAAGCTACACACAAAAGGACAAATATCACACAATTCCACTTATGAGGTACTCAGAATAGTTAAAACAGAGATAGAAAGTAGGATGATGGTTGACAGGGTCTGGGGGGAAGAGAGAATGGGGAGTTATTGCCTCATGAGTGCAGAGTGTCAGTTTGAGATGCCGAAAAAGTTCTGGAAATGGATAGTGGTGATGGTTATACAATAATACAAATGTACTTAATGCTACTGAATTGTACACTTGAAAAAAAAGGTAAATTTTATGTATATTTTACAATGTAAAAAATAAGATGAATGAATAACTGAGTAAAGAAAAATAATGGAAAGATTAGTTAAAAAACAAACAAACAAAACATCCAAAGCTGAGTGGCGACTTGGTCACTGGACACTTCCTCCTGCTCCCTGTGAACAGAAAACTTGGGAGGCAGTGTGGGGTGTACAGTGTGGCTCACAGACTCAGCCTTGAATGGCCTCTGCCCTGTGGTGGCTGTGTGACCCTAACTCAGTTTTTGGTGGTAGTTACCAGGGTGAAATTCGAGAAACAGGCTTGCTATGTAAAGAAGCTCCATTGACATCCCAACCCCAATCTTCCTGGTTTGGGCTACAGTGTTCTGGCTTCTATCTAAATGGGTACTTGCAATCTTTTATTAGTATAAATTTTCTACGTCCTTTATTTTTCTGGCTTCTCTCATGTTCTCTATAGTTCATACATTTTTGTTTCTAATTTCCCCTGGTATAGACCAAATTGGACCCCCTGTGGCTCTGGGAGGTACCCGGTCCATCACCCTGGTCTGGGTGGGTAACCTTTTACTGCTTTCTGCCAGCTGCCACAGCAATCTAATATCTAATTAAGTATTTCACTGGCAAAACCATACTAGCTTGCTGTAGCTTGCTTGAAGTCCAAGTAAATTATGTCGATTGCTTCGCCCAGTGGGTTCATTGTCACTGACTCAAATTAATCATACTGCTTAAGCTCGACTGCCTTTCTGTAAATCTCTCTCTATCCAATTTGTATGTTTCCAAGTCTTCTAGCTTAATCCCTGATCAAAGACCATAGGGTCTTTCCTAATTTAGGAGATGGGCTTATAGGTATGTGGTTATCAGTTTAATTCCTAAACTTAAAAATATACACAGATAGAGATGACTTGCTGTGTCTCCTTAAGCCCTTTATCTGTATATTTTTTTGGGTAAGAGAAAAAAAGACTTGTCTTACAGACTTTCTTTTATTTGCCATCCCTTCTGAAATATTTTGTATCTATTTTCTCTTTGCAATTTCCCTAATTGTTTTTCCTCAATCCTTCTAAAATAGAGCCTAAAATATTAGTTCTATTATGTCTGCTGTCATCAATTATACATTTTCTGCTTCCAGGATGTAGCGTTATTTCTTGCATGTTTTCTTCAGTCTCTCTAACAAACACAAAAGAATTCTTTTGTTCCTTAGAGACTTGTCTCAGCTGACACCAAGACCTGTCAACACACTTCAAGGTTCATCCTCCTTATTGTGAGATTGCTGAAGTCTTTATATCACGTGAATGCTTCTTTCCATTGACAGCACTGGCTGCCCTGGTCGCATTCTTTTACTTGAGATTTATGGGACAGGGTCACGGTTTGAGAGGAAATTTTATGCTCGTTCTCACTGTAAACTGTAGGTGAATCCTATCTTACACTGCACCAACATTATACACTGAAAAATATTTCTCTGAAATTCAATCAGTAAAAATTTACCAAAAGAATCCCATGCTGTGTCTGCCCTTTGCCAGGGCAGGAGTTGTTGATATTTATATTGTGAATCAAGGAATCTAAGACCCTCAAAGGTTTTCTGAATCATACTGATATGAAAGTTAATCTGTCCCTCACTTTGAGCATTAAGTACTTTTTATTGTGTTGAAATTTTTGAAATATTAAAACAGGTAATCCCTAAATGATATACTTGATTGCTTTCTCCTAACCAAAACATTTCATTCCCAGTGGATAATAGAACGTTTTCCTATACTACTTGTTTCCATACATCTTTCCTGTTGTTTTTATAGTTTTTATAGACAGTAGTTATAAGCAAATAACTACTATCACTTATCATTGTATGATGGAAAAAGGGTGTGAAAAGTTGATCAGGCTGGCTATTATATTTAATATCACATTGAACACACGGGTTGTAAAAATATAAACTCGAGCAGAAATCTTCTCCAAAGACCCCTTTCCCACTTGTAAAGATTGAAATGGTTATAAAAAAGCTGCCAGAGAGTTCCAGCGGGCCCGTGCCCATCTGTCCCATCGTTAAACTCTCCCCATTCCCTATCTGATGGGCATCTCCCACTCCCCGAATCGCCATCACCTGTCTGCATTAGCAATTTCTCCTTTTCAGATGCACTGAACAGCAGGAGCCTGCTGTTAGAAATGAGCTCCTCTAAGAGGAAGGGGCTGGAATGCAGAAGCCACAGAGATTGAGGACATCTGGCAACTGAAAAGGAATGTATAATGGGGGAGGGAGGCGGCAGTGCCCAAGCCAGTGCCTAGGGAGAGTACGGGCAAAGTGAACCATCACTCAGAACAGTCACACAAACACCACAAATGACAGGGAAAAGAGGACAGAGACGCAGGGCACAAATGAAAACCCACAGATCAATGCCTGGGGGGGAAGAGGAGCCTTTGTGACCAAAAGAAAGTAAACAAGTCACTGGACTAACGCCAGGGCCAGAAGGCGCAATCCCTGGAAAGCAGAGGAATACCGCAGGAGAAAGGGTTGACCCTCTGAACAAAGGACTAAGTGATTTTAGGACAAAATTTCAAAGCTTTACTAAGAGCACAATAGAGAAGGGAAAAGGTAGAATGATTTTATTTGTGGGGAAGGAATACTTTTTAGGATAATGTCTCATTCCAAAATTTGTTTTATAAGGATTAGAACTCCAGGAAATTATTTCACCTCCCTATAAAAATATGTAATAAATTGTCTACTTTGTACTTAATGCACACAGGTTGTATGAAGTTTATTCTTTTCCAGTTTATTTTTTGGTAAAAAACTATGCCCCCCTAATTATATGAATGAAGGCCTCAGATTTTGGTGGGTACAAATGCTCATCTGAAATACAGAATTAAGGTGAATTTAAGACATTTTAAGGCATAACACTTCATAGTAAGATTTCAAATCAGTAACAGAGAAAATGCTACCTAAAGGCAACACCTCCACCCATTAGAAATTTGCTTTATTTATGAAATGCAATACAGAGGGAATAAAGCTTACAGAAACAATAAAACAGATGACGCTTCTTAAAACAAACGTTTATGTATCTCTGCATTATGTGAAAGCGGTCCACTATTTTTAGTTTACTTCATGGTGTTCTTCTGGGCAACAAACAGTGCTTCACTTTTAATTCATATTATCTCAGCAGATACTTGTCTTATTATATATATTTTTTCTTTCCTAATGCACTCCTAGAACCCCAGTGCCTGTATCAAACAGAACTGCCCTCATTTGTAATCATTATTCAAGGCCAGAATCACTAAAACAGGGTCCGTTGTTCTGAGTGTAACCGAACCAAGTCAGTGGGTCAGAAGGAGAGTCAGATCTCTGAGAACTCAGCCACACTCTCCTGGCTCAGGAAGAACAGAAAGAGAATTCTCTTAGTGGGCAGAATTCTCCAGCTGCTTTACAACAAGCAGGTACTGATGTGAACCTTTAATAAAAACGGGCAAAGGATAAAACAAGAAAGCGATTGCTGACAATGGAAGAGAAGCTGGAAGGAAGTAGAGGCAAACAGGTTTTCAGTGACTGACAGATTTCATCCGGATACAGCTCTGAAGTGGTTGTCTAAAGAAAAAACACGAAAAAAGGCTGGGGGCCCAACCCGTCTAAAAAATACGGGAGGAAAAAGTAGAGACTAGAGTATGTTGCAGCAAGTAGTAAAAGAAAACCAGTGCTTGATTATTACAAATTCAGTTAAAAAAACTTAGGAGGATGTGGGAAAATATCTTGAATATGTGAATAAATATTCCAGCATAAAGCCTTCTAGGCATTTCTTAGTTTTCTCGTGGAACAACACTGAACTCACCTTTCACAAACAACAGGCCTAGACTCATTCACGACAGCGCCCAGGGAGGAGCACGGCTGACGAGGAGGTGGAGCGATGGGAACAGCCGAGTCCAGGGAGCTGGCCTTGCGGTGAAGAGCATCCTGGGCCAGAGCCGCGCCTGCAGCCCCCGCTGTGGGCGGGCCATCCCCATCCGCGGGGCAGGAGCCTGCCCTGCCGTGGGCGCCCCCTAGTGGCAGCTCAGGACCCACCGCTCCCTGCAGAGGCAACTCGCCGCCACCCAGCTCCACTTCCAGGGTAGGTGAGGCTGGAGGGGACACTCGGGGCTTACGTTTAGTGGAGGCGCCAGAAAGCAACTTCAACAAACCCTTTTTTTCTTTCTAGAAAAAAAAAAGAGTACATTAGTTGGAGACAGACGGTACTGTTGCTATTGTAATCTATAGGGTGCTACAGTTTCAATTTTTGATTTGATCTTTTAAAATTATTTCTGTGGATATTTGGTTATTCATGATCTAGCTACTAATTTCGGTAACCCAACCTTTTGCTTCTCTTTCTTCTCCCTTTCGGCCTGCATGTTTTTGCTTGTTTTAGACATTCCACTGTCCATCCCTGTCTTCCATTTAGGTAGAATAAGCAGGTAAAAAAACTCAAAAAACTCACCAATTCACATCTCAGGCTTGGTGAAGGCAGAAGTAGACATTTTAGGACAAAATGGAAATTTCAGATTATGGATTTAATTTCCTGAAATTCTGCCTATCTACCTCTAATTCTTGTGTGCTGAATTAAACACAAACCTAAGAGCAGTTTACTTTCCATCCACAGACTTGATTCCTACCATTTATGGGTAGTGAGGTCTTGATCAAGGTTAAGGGCTAAACCACTTCTCACATGTCACCACCTTGATGAAATTTACCCAGCCAATAATAACAGAAGTCAAACCATTTCTATTGTACAAGTATCTGTAGAAAGCCAAAAACAACTCCACAAAATTTTAAATAAAGCTTCAGTACAATCAAAAACATTGTCTCTTTTTGCAAGCAAATGTACAAAAAAGAAGCTTTCCCAGCAATCTCACTCCACAGAAACCATCTCTTGAATCTTTGTCTGTTTTGACACTTCTGCTCTTTGTTCTGCTAGGAAAACCAGATCTCGGCCAGCTCTTCTTCATTCCAAACTCTAAGTGTCAATGTTCTTGCTGATGACCAAGCATAGATAACAATCATCATTTGAAATTGTTTTACTAAGATGTCACCTGCATCATAAATTCCTCAGAATGGAAACATTGCTTGAAAATAAAATTATTTCATAGAAAAATAATTCTTTAGAAAACTCTGTAGGAAAATTGGAATTATTAAGGTCCACTCGGAGAGAAATAGAATTATGAGGGGTTCACAAGGAGATATAACACTGAGGAATTTTTCTTGAGAATGAGTTAGTTCATACTCAGTAAAAATCCCTTGGGGAAAAAGAGTCTGAAGCCATAATAACACAGTTCCATTAGAGACACGATGACAGAAAAAAGGAAGAGACAAAGGTAATAATTTATTGGATGATGAAAAAGCATCCCAGAGAAACTGCACCAGAGACCCCCATTTACCTAATATTGCTCACAGTATGTGTGTGTTAACCCATGGGTTAGAAACAGAGGGAGGGGAAAGATAGTGGGGAGCGGTGGTCATTTCTGTACATGCTCAACTCAGGCTGCCAACGAGCAGAGCCGATCAATCGATCTCCTACCCCTCTTCTCCCTGCTCCAGCCTGAGGAAGATTCTTTTGCATTTCTCTTCAAGGCCTGGCCTCAACTCCCCTTACTGGCTTTGCTTCATTCAACTTCACATTTTCCAAGGGGTTACTATATGCATGCCAATAAATGATCCTATAAACTTGGCTACCTGCTTGAGTGCAGTACCTGTACGTCATACACCTCTGTATCACGCACAGTGCCTAGTGTAGAGACCGTGCCTACTGAGCTGAGAGGCAAAGACTGGAAAAGGATGAGACAGGTGGCAGAAGGGAAAATATTTAGCTAGTCCCAGGGCTAAGGAAATAAGAGAGGATATTTTGGATTTCCCAAATCCAGTGGTGAGAAAGATTCCCCTCTACACAATGGCCAATGAAGTGGGCTGATGAAACACCTGCCAAGGCTACTGCCACACTTCTTGAAGGAAGCCTGAGGTCTGGGGGGCCAAAAAATGAGCTGGGAAAGAATAACATCAATAGCTTATCCTTCTAAGGAACAGTCAGCCACTACTTCCAGCTATTCCTGCCATGATGTAAGAAAGCACACTCTAATTCCTGGACCCCCAGAGATCCAGTGTGAACATCAAGTCCGTTGATAAATTACAATCTTAGCAAGTCACAGCTAAAGATGTTTCTTAAAAGCTCAGTTCCGGGCACTCAGAAAAATATCAGTTAACTGAATGGTGCTCAGGGAACAGGCCCTAAAGTGATTAAGAAGAAAAATGACTTGGTTCATCTAAAATGATTAAACACATTAAATACAGCTTGCTTTAATGACTTCTAAGGGATGTGTTATCATCATCAGCCATTGCTAACTACCCACAGTGCAGAAGGCAGAGGAGTAGGTGTGGTGTCAGGGTGTGGGGTAAGTGGGAGTGCTAACACAGAAAAGATGCTGCCCTGGTGCCAAGGAGCTGTGCTTTTTATATTATATTCTGATGGTTTCTGCATTAGCAGAAATGTGCCACTTGAGAGAGAGAATTTTGCAAACTCAGACACTTATCATCTAAGGACACCTTTGTTTTTTCAAAATCCAACAGCATAAATGAAAACTACAGATGAATTAATAAAGACTACACTTCAGCAAAGCAATTTTTTGAATGTAATGTTAGCATGCATGAAAAAAGGGCATACACTTTAACAGAAACCTTAATAATTCTTCTCTTGTAGGTTTTCCAGGAAATTATTCCTAGATGAAATAATGTTTTTACAGTCATAATTTTCTCTTCAGAAGATTTGATGATTTAAAACCACATCTCATAAAAAAGAACTATTTGGGTCAGAAAATAATCACCAGATAGCCAGAAAGAGTAACTTTTACATATAAAAATAATTTCTGAAGATTAACTTAATAACTTTCTATTAGTCATATAACAGAGGATGAGTAGAATATGGGAAACATCAAGTCAGAACTCCTTCCCAAGCAAAAATAAATTTCATTTCTACCCACTGCCTCTTCCTCTTTATTCCTCTTCTTGTCCTCAGATGTACAGAGAAAGCAGCAAAAGATAAAAAGTCTTCCTGGGCCATAGGTCATCAAAAATCGACATAGTCAGGTTCCTGATAATCAGAGTCGCTGTTCTTAGGGAAGGCACCTCAGAAACTTAATTCATATGATTGTCTAATAACAATCACTCATTTTTCAACAAGTATTTATTGGGTGTCTAATATGAGCCAACAATGTACTAGGCTCTGGGAACACAGTAGTGAGTAAGACAACAAGCAGTCACAGTCTCTAGCATGGCTGCAAAACAGGCACTCTGCGAAAACATAAAGCAGAGTAAAGAGAGAGAGAACGACTAGGGGGCGCTGTCTGAGATGGGGGGTTCAGGAAAGGCTTTTTAAAGAAAGTACATAGGAGAGAACGGCCATGTGAAATTCTAGAGATAAACACCACCGGGTTCAAGAATCTCGTTAAATGCTTTTACAAGGATTTCCACATGCATTCCTCGCACCCACCTGATGACAGACGAATCAAAATCAATCTTATTCTCATTGTCTAAACCTCTCTAAGCTTGCCCAAAACTACGCAGCTCGTAAGGAGTGGAGGTGGGATTTGAACCAAGCCTCGCTCTTCTTTGAGTTCAGCACAGGCAACCTCTCTAGAAGCACCTCCACTCTGTGGAATAAGAGCAGATCCATTTACTGATGGCTGCAGATCATAAAGGCCGTCTGGAGCCGAACTCTGTGTGCAGATCTGCACTGTCCAGACCTGGTCTGGATCCCAGCTGTCAGCAGGGGCAGGAACAGTGACTCTGACCACTTAACAGGGAGAGTGGGCTTCTCCTTAAGAGAATGAAATGGCGAAGCCCACAGACCATCTTGTTTTTGACAGGGAAATAAGAACTGGGAGAAAGGAAAATCATGTGAGCAAAGAAAAGTGATCAGTAAGGACTTCAGGCAAGTGTTCAGAATAGAAGAAATTGGGAATTTAAAAACTAGATGGGTCCTCTGCTTAAGAAAAACCAAGAATAATGGCAAAGTTCCTCAAACATGAGCAGACTGACTGAAGAAAGCCTGCGGTTGGCTCCTTAAAGGAAAGAGTCATTAGCAATTGCAGGGGTAGGGGGAAGGTTTGAGGCACTAGATGTTGACCTTTTGTGGCCTACTTGGAGGAATGCCGTCTTTCAGGAACAAATCCAGGATAAGGCGGAGAGCAGGAGAACCAACCCCCACTCCTGCTGATTCGTCTGAGAATAAATGCCAATGTCAGAGAAGACTTACGAAGCATCTCCAGACTATGAAGGCTGAAGCAGGAAATGGTAGTACTGGGAGGGTGTCTTCTTTTCTTTATCTGATGTGAGGGTTAAAACTGTTAAATTAATTAAACCATTCGAGGTTTAATTAGAGGCCATTAGTCTGAGGTGGTTCTAATGCCTTAGCAACCTACATTAGCAAACCAAAACCTAAGCCAAAAATGCCTCAAGGTTAAGACATAAAAACCTAAGACAACCAATCACAACAGCCAACTAGGCTTTCCCAAATAAGGCAATGGTTTGAGCTATCGCCAATCCAATAATTTCCTTGCTTGCTTCCATGTCTTCTCTATGAAAGTCTTGGCCCTAGTTCCTGTCAGCTGACTGCTCCAAACCATCTCCAGTGCGGGGCTACCTGATTTGTACATATTTTTGCTCAAATAAACTCTTAAAACGTTTAATATGCCTCAGTTTATCTTTCATCAGAACTTAGAGAATATAAGAACAGTCAATTACATAACTGGTGCTGAAGAAAAAGACTTTATGATTTTATTTACTGGATGAAAGCTTAATATACCAAAATAATATTTGTTATATTTTAGTATATGGGGGAAAAAGCATATATACATCATAAATCAGTGGTTTTCTTTGCAAACTTGGATCATGTTTAAGTTTTCTGTTTGGATGTCCAGATTCTCTCTAACTTCTAAAGAAATATGTATAATTAAAAATCTTTTATAATAAGAAAACTATATATATACACACACACATGCACACACACATACACATACACACACATGTATACATAGCATCTCATAAGGACTGGGAAACACATTTGCCTGGAGACTAGCTGATCAAACAATGAAGCCTTTAACTGAGTATGAAACTAGAAGAATGTCCAGATAAAGCTATTAAACTGATAACTGTAAAAGATATCAGGGATCTCATAGAAAGAAGAGTAATAATCATAGAAGGCTCAGGATTTCAAACAAGAAACAACCGAGATGATGGTTGGAAAGATATTACATGAGTTTAAAATGCCTACTTATCAAACCACAGAATGCAGTTACCAAAACCCACTAGAGATTTTAAGTCAGGGACAAAAACACCTTTCTGAGACTTTGTGAGATAGGACTTCCAAATAAAATATTGCTTAAAAGGAACAACCCAGCTAAGTGAGGAGCTGCAATAGTCCTGTATGTATCTGGAAAAGCTACGTGCCTTTGTGGACACCCGTGGCAGCCCACTGCAGAACATGTGGGTACGGAGAAGAGGAGGCGGCAATCATCAAGCCATCATTTGGGGGATACACTGTGCACTGCCTGGAGAGTTTATGTAAATGGATGATGCTGAGCCCATAATGACAAAGGAAGATAGAAATAATGAGGGAATTGTCCAACACCTGGATATTTGCTGGAAATCTCAAATAAAACTAGAATCTCTGATACAGTTAGAATCTCTTATAGAATTTTTCCTTGACTTGCTGATAATTTCATCTCATGGAAGGTTGAGCAAACTGCAACTTGGGATATAATTCTGATCAACTAGGGAAAAGTAGGGACCAGGTAAGTAAGGGTAGGGGGTACAGGGGTTCAGCTGGTGAAGCAGAAATACCAAGGACTTAGAGGTAAGCACACAAAGAGCAGTTGACTATAGTCAGGTCTGGACTCTAAAGTTTAAAAGAACTGATTTTGAAAGTTCAAAGAAAATATATGCATGACCTAAAACTCAAAAGGAAAGATATTTCAAGAGGAATGGGAAGACTCTCCAGAATGAAATTCTAACCATACAATTGCAAATTACCCCAGTAGATGGAAACGTAGAGGCATCTGAGGGTATGGATGTGATCCCCTGGGGAGCAGTCGAAAAGGGCTCAAAGTTTTAAAGGACTCCCACGAAAAGATCAAGAGAAGGGCCTTCAGAAAGAACATATCACAGCTCGTAGCAATTCAAGAAAGCTAAAGATCAGAATGGGCTTCAACTTGCAAAAATGCTAAAGATCAAAAAAAAAAAAAGGTAGAGAGACTGCTTTAAAGTTATGTTTGAAAGGAGAAGAACAAGAAAGACATCCACCTGCTGTTTGGGATGGATGGTGGTTCTCAGATGGTATGAAGAAAGGAAAGGATAATCTTCCGACTGGAAAGGAAGAACAAACCTTGATAAAAGGGAAATGGGTGAAGAGATTGGGATTTAGAGATCAAAAGACTACTCAATAGGTTGAATTCACCCCTGGAACAGAGAAAACTAACAGCTGAAATGCAACCAATAATCTGCAACAGATCCTGGTGAATCTGGGATCAGGTCAACTCAACAGGCCAAAGAAGGGCACATGCAGTGTTAAATTTCAAAAAGAAGACCACAATGCACTTTGCAGACAGTCTGGAAAATTCTAGAACAGTGTAGGAAATGAAAGGTTTACTTAGAAAAGGAAATGAGACTGAGGAGGAGACTCCTCCAGGAGACACTTGCCAACTGTAAGTAACAGTCGAAATGATGGGGCAATTGGGGCACTGTTTGGATGGGAGAACATCAAAGACATTTTGATCTCAACAGGCACCTGATAAGTTCTCCCATGATATCCTTGTAGACATGATGAGGAATGTGGGGCTAAATGACACTCCAGTCGTGTTAATCATGGAATTACTGACTTTCTATCAAACAGGAGAAGTCTCTCTAGTGGACTTGGAACATTAAATGAGGTAGCAGATTTAGGAAGGGAAAATTTGAAATCTGTGACGTGAGGAATAGTGAAAAATCTTCAAGAATGTAGCCTTCAAAAAAGAGAAGATAACCCTGAAATACCTCAAGGCATCACATGGAAACAAGATCAACATTTTCTACGTAGTCCCTCAAAATAAAGAAAATGGCATATGACACTCTGGAGCCAGGGCACACGTGGTCAATAAGGTGTCCAAGCAGAGGTCAGCGGCCATTTGTCAAGGATCAGGACTCAACAGGATAACCTGTAAGTGCAGGTAGTAGTTGTTGCTGTAACAAATTACCACAAACTTCGTGGTAAGAATCGGGTCCTAAAATCAATGTGTAGCAGGGCTGCATTCCTTCTAGAGGCCCTAGGGAAGACTGTTTCCTTAAGTTTTCCAGATTCTAGGAGCTGATTGCATTTCTTGGCTTGTGGCTCCTCCCTCGCATCACTCTTATCTTTGATTCTGATGTCACCGCTCCTTCTCTGGCCCTGATCCTCCTGCCTCCCTTTTGTGAAGATCCTTGCGCTTATATTGAGGACACTGGGGTAGTCTCCTCATCTCAAGACTTTTAATTGAAGCACACCTGTAAAACCCCTTTTGCTACATAAGGAAATAAATCCTCAAATTTTAGGGATTAGGATATGGACATCTTTGGGGAGCCATTACTCTGTCTCGCAGGGGTCCCTTTCAAGCCTCAGAGATTCAATGTATTCTTTCCTGGTAGGGCAGGGGCTCAAGACTCCCTGTTCTCCTCAGTGACAAGGGCCCTGAGTCACACTGTCCAGAAACCTTCAAATCTAAACTACAAAATAATTCTTTTAAAGATATTGACAAAGTTGAACATGTCAGTTTGAGCACAAGTTTAACGTAGTTAATTATAAACACTGAACAGATACCAATCTCTTTCAAAAACGCTTATGTTAACCCAACAATTAAATATTAACTTTTTAATAGGCTGTAAAGTTTATTTCCTTATAAACCCCTACTTACAGGCTTACCTAACCATTTAAGTAGAGCGACATACATCACCAGGTGGCTAAGAGTTTATGATTACCCCTGAGCTTTCCAGAACTGGGCTATACCTTTAAGAGAAATGCACGAAATACTGAGGAAAAAGTCATGATTATAAAACAATTATCCAGACTTTGTCATCACTCTTCTCTTTCTGTTCACATTTAATCACCATCAATTTCCCTTGCCTCCAACCACCTGTCTCCAAACCCAACCCTAGGTTAGTCTTTCAAACACAGCTTTCCATTTATATTTTCTTTCAAATTCAGCCTCAAATGAGAGATTTGTAAAAGATCTATGGATTTAATAAGTAAATTTTCCCCTATATTCCAAGTCAAGAGAAAAACTATCCATGCTGATTATAATCAAATATACTGTAGAAAAAACAAATCCACGAATAACACTTTTGATAAACAGTTCCAATCCCTTTATATATTAAATTTTTTTGCAGAACTGTTAACAAGAAGCCACAGTGACTGAACAGGAAGAATGAAGGACCGCACAATGAGGAAAGAACAAGTAGACAAAGGGGAAAGGAAATTCCTCCATGAGACGTAAGCTGCATGAGGAGTAGTGACTAAGTCTTATTCACTGTGGTCTCCACAACATCCAACACAGGGTCTGGGAACTGGTGGGCGTTTAAACGCAGAGAAACATGACTCTAGCACCTGGCAGAGTGACTCATACATGGTGGGCACTGAAGGATCGTTGAACAACGAGTCTTTTCATCACTAGAAAGCACGGGACACAACATAAGCAGAGAAAGAGGACGCTGGTCTTACTTTACTGTCCTTGTCTGGCTTGGTTGCTGAACTGTTCCCACAAGCTGATGAAGCACTGTCAGGAGAGGTGGGAAGTCCGGGGAGAATGGTCACTGTTCGGCCACTGGGCTCAGTCTCCAGAGAGGCAGCGGTGATGTTCGGGGAGGTCAGTGAAGCAGCTGCAGCACAGGCCAGGGGGACATTGACTCGACCCATATTGACGGCAGCAACGTGGGTGGCAGGGCCTGCCATTGAAGGCGGAGGTTGTGGGGAGGCCAAGGAATGGTGGGGCAGGCCCACAGACGCAGGGCCCAGGCAGGCGGCATTCTGTACCTGGATGGGTGTCACCGCTGCTGTAGGGCGTTCTTGGTTGTGTGCTGCAACTGGTAAGATGACAGGAGGGAACACAGTAAAATTCGACTTTCTAATAAATGCTTCTAACTGAAACATGAGTCATTTCACTGCATCAGACCATAATGAAAGGTTGCTATTGCATTTATTATAATAGATAATGGATGTATGGGTGGTTTAAAAGCACTTAATCTTAGCTGGGTCCCTACACACTATTTTCCTTCCAGATTAGCCTGTGAGTCTGTTGAGTGCTTAGAAGCTCAGCTATTATCCCAAAGCCCTTCAGCTAGACAGAAGGCCTTTCCACGGAGTGAGAGACACAGAGCCAGTTTCTGATGGTACTCTACAGTGTCAAACTAGGTTGGCCTCCAGTCCTTTTTTTAATTATTCTCCCTTTTCTTATTAAGCATTTTCTTTCTTTTGGTTTTTCTGATAGAGGTCACAAGTTTACCACACCATCGTTCCCTAAGACTCCTGGTAGGTTTTCAATGCTATAGAAAGAAGAAAGCTATTTAAGATCCCACTGGATCTAAAACAGACATGTGACTAAGTTCACCAAAGTAATCAGCACACTGGTGAACAGAGTAGCACATGGTGGTCGCAATGCTGCAGCTGCAGCTGCAGCAGTGAGATCTGAGATCATGTGATCTTGACTGTGATCAAGTACTATTGACATTCTTAGAATCAGCCTAATTTCTTTCAGACTTTTGATCCGTGACTCAGGCTTCAATTAACGTGTAGGGCAGGCTTAGCCAAAACAAGCAGATGGAAAACGCCACTGACTAGACTGTGCCCGCTTCTATTTCCTAATGTTATTCTTTATTTTTATTTTACATGTGCTTTTCTCAACATCTGTTGTAAAAGATCTGGTATTAGGCAGGCAACCCTGATGCTGTCCGGTCTGGTGTCCTCCTTACCTGTCCTCACAGCATTGCGGGCCTGGTTGACTGTCATTTGCCCAGTCATGTGCAACAAGACCTTAGCCTGAGGGCTGGTCTGGATATGAGCTGCTGACACCACTGCTGTGGGGACAACACTGGGACTCGCAGCCATACCATTGCCCTGGAGCTTCTGGGCAGGCCCTCCTGCGGTGGAAGGACTGACCATGGTCACCCCTCGACTTGTCTGACCAGCAGTAGACATAGGGACTTTAGCTTGGGAAGCATTTGTCACCGCCCTGCCAAGACAGAAACAGACAGAAAGCCCAATCCATCAGTGAAATGGGAGACAGAACAATTAAATGCAAGAAAAATGACTCAGAGCTTTAAGAGAGAACATTCTAAAAAATGAATGGAATTATTTTTACAAAGTGTAAGAATAGCAAATTCAAGGAAAACATGTCCCTGAGGCAGAGAAAGGTCTTAAAATGTATTCTGAGTCACAGAGAATCACACATCATACTTTGCTCAAGAATATACAGTACTGGGTTCAGCTTTCCATATCAAGACCAAACCTCTCCACTGACTTGAAGGCCCTGGATTCTTCTGCTTCATCTATTGAAGAAGCCAGGTTTGCTACCTTACAATATTCCACATTTCCATTGCCTTGCTCATGTTTTCTGTCCTCTCCCTAACTGCCCCCAGTCCTGTATGTGCGTGTACACACACTCTTGGAATGTCCTCTCTGGCTTCTCTTGACCTATCTTAATCTCATTTATGTTTCAAGATCCAGCAGAAACCCTGTCATTTCATGAAGCCTTGCCTAAGGCTCAGGCTTAAGACTTTATGATTCTGCTCTGTTCACGTGGATTTCTTCCCTGTGGCCCTTAAATACAAAATGCAGTGTATTATTTTTTAGTAAATTCCTTAATAAATACTCTTGACTCACAAAAAGTTCCTTGAAAGCAGGGCTGGTGTGAAATGGTTCTTTTCCATTCCTCCAGTATTTGCACAGTTACAGGGGTAGAGCCAGCTCTAAACTAATACGTACTGGCTGAATTTAATTAAATTAGGTTCAGTGTAGTTTTGTGTAATGTATTTTCTTGATATTCTAAATTTATTTAAATGACAATTCTATATATAGTAACTTTCTATTAAATAAAATACCTTATTAACTCGAACGTCCTTATTATTTACCATGAAGAAAAACAGAGAACTTACTATAGGTAAGCATCTCTCCAGAGACTTTGAATAATTTGTTTTTGAATCTTATGAAAATGTTTTCCTTCATTAACTTAACTTTTTGTTGTTGTCTGGTTTGTTTTATTTCCCTTAGTTGTTATTTGTTTCCCACCAGGGAGGGTCTATTTGCCACCTTCTGGATGGGCCGAATCCTGAATGTAGATTTTTAACATATACAGAAAAGAGGGTTTATATTGATTAAAAATCTGCAAGTCAAATTAAAGCTAACGTTCTGTCACCACCTGCAACAATAGTGATTTCCCTTTGATTAGGCTGCTGGCCAACCTATGAATCAAGGCCAACAGCTGACAAACATGTCAGTTCATTAAGCCATTTATTTAAAATCCAGGGGTTTGAGGAATGATTTAACGCAGTTTAACCTGGACCATTCTGAGCCCCGCAGCCAAAAACTGGGGCTTCCTCAGTGTTGATGCCATTATAGGTCATTTCCTTCAGTTTCCAAGGCTACTTTCCTCAGTGACCAGAAGGTAGACTATCTTTAAATAAAATAATGAAAATTTTGTATATCTAAAGCGCATACTTCCTAGTACCCTATAATGGGCTTTCTCAACCTCGGTGACATTTTGGGCCAGATAATTCCTTTCTGTGGGAGCCTATTCTGTGTATTGTAGGATGTTTAGCAGCGTCCTTGCTTCTATGCACTAGATGCCAAGAGCAACCTCGTTCCCCACCCCACTCCATAGTGATAACCAAAGATGTGTCCAGACATTGCCAAATTCCCCTGGGGAGCAAAACTGCCCTCAGTTGAGAAGGATGAAGGACCTACATTATACTTAAGAAATTTTATTTCTGACTGTATTACAGAAATTAATTGCCAGAATTCAGAGGTTGTCATCAAGCTACTGGAATAAATACAGAGCAGACCACCTGGGTTTGGGGACTTCTTCACTATGAGAGCTCAGACACATTATTTAATCTCTCCGTGCCTCTATTTCCTCATCTATTAAGTGAGGATAATAGTAACACCTACATCCATGAGTTGTTTAAGGACTTAAGAGTCAATATATGCAATGTGTTTAGAAATCTGCCTGCTGGCACATAGTAAGCATTATATAAACATGTAAGTATTGGTAATATAAGCTTTTGTGTATACTAAACACCACATTTTTTGTTTTCTAGCAGAAAAATGTTGAAAATGGTGTAGTTGTGTCTTGTCAACATATAACTTAAAGCAAATAACTTACAACCCAGTACATTTATTGGTAGAAACCTATAATTTCACATACATCCATGTGAAAAGTAACCTAAGAATTTTAGAGTTAGAGGGATTTCAGCAAATATAGATACGGATTTTTAAAATGTTGGTTATATAACAGGCAATTATAACGTGAGAAGAAATATGGATAGGCTGAAAACCATGGACAAGAACAAAGCTGCTCTGTTTAGAACTCAGTGAACCATTTATTCAAAACCATACCTCGTGACTGGTGCCACGTAATTGCCAGGGAAAACCCCGATCTTGCTGGTGTGCATCGAAGTCCCTTTGAACCAGCCATCTTGGCAACGCTCAAACACTAAAAACATCTCCCCTTTTCTCAGCTCCAGCTCATCCTCTTTCCGGGGAGTGTATGGATATATAGCAACATACCTAGAAGGGAAAAGAATATTTGATTTCAGGTGGAGTAGCAGATAATACCCCAAGATGCTCAAAACTCTTCTCTGCTACAAAGTCTTGAATATTTTGTACAAACATAAGCAGAAAGTATAATCCTTTAACCTGTAAGCACCAGGGTAATTGTCCATTGAAAGAGGTTTTTCCATCCACATTTAAAAGACAGAGGCCTTTCTGATTAAGAACCGCCAACCTGTTCACGGTCCTGCTGGTGTGAAGGTGACTATCCCATCAAACGGATTTTGTGTGGTGTGAAAGAATTAATGCAGCTTCCCAGAGGGCCCACCCTGCTGCTGGGGATTAGGTACCCACTGGGAAAACTGAGCTCTTCAAATGGCACTTGTTAGACTTGGGAAGTAGCCCCAAATGAGGACATATGGTGTGAAATCCCACTGGGAAGCACAACGTGCTGCCAGCCACACACAAGTCAAACCTGGAGCCTTGGGCTGCACCTGCTTTTGTATGCCCAGCCAGGAAAAAGGCTGGATTTAAAAAATCAAAGGGAAAGTAAGTCCAGATCATAGAGAGTGCAGAACAACCCCATGATGCAAGGTGACTGTGTCACCAACATCTGGAAACCAGGCAAGCAACACTAACTAATAGTTTTTACCGCTAGTTCTAAACTGTTCCATGTATAAATTCACACAATGCAGGATCCACAAAAATCTAGCCATATTCTCCCATCAGTAAACTCAGAACAAGATAATTAGACTTTTCTAGATACATATTGCTGGGGACTTAAGAGTTTTCACATGCATACTCCAACTAGATCTGATTTGTGTGGAATATCTTCCTATTCTTTAGTATTCTAATGCAAGGAAAGAAAATGGAGACAAAAAGCTCAAACAGGAGTAGTACAAAAAGGCAGATCCATCCACTATAATGTTATGAAGAAGCAAAGAGCCAGGTTTCCCTGAACTCTGAAAGGCCGTCACTCAGCAGGATGGCCGCCTGGCGAGCTCATGCATTAGGCCCACTTTGTTTCAGCAGTTTCTGAATTATATGCATGACTGGGTAGAAGTTTGCAGGACACAAACAACTTGGATGAGCCCTAAGCCTGTCACCAGCTCATATCAGAAAGGTGTTTCTCTACCTCTGCTGTTTGGGCTTAGTTTGAAATGAACGTTTACGCAGTAACAGATGACACCCTCACTTACACACTGGGGCGAGTCTGAGGCCGTAAATGTGCAATCTGCTCTGTGGGTCCTGCGCTGGGCCTCGGTCCCATCCCAGCAGCAGCAGCAGCAGCAGCAACAGCAGCAGCGCCCGGAGGTGTGGAGGCCAGGAGAGGGGGCGGGGGAAGAGGAGGATTCATAGTCTGGTAAAAGAAAGAAAGAGAGGAAAAAAGAAGGAACAAAATATTTATTTACATCTTTTATGGAAGGTGGGAGGGAAAATGAATCAGAAATCCACGGAGAAAGACTTTAATGGAATCCACACAGAGCAGAACGAGCAGGCTACCTCCCATGAAAGCCTCTTTTTTTTAAACTTCATCTCTTGTTAGTCTTTAAAGATCTTAAAGCCACAGCAGCCTTTTTAGCAAACAGGTAAGTAATCACACTGGGGAGAAGGGGAAGAAAAAAATGAAACAATTGCATGTACTTTTAAGATTAATAGCACTTCTAAGTACAGACTTGGACAAGAATCCAAATGCCTTTCAAGGGGGCAACTATAATGTCACAGCGCTTGCTAGGAATTAATTTGTGATTGTTTCTGTAACCTGAAACTTAAACACAACACAAAACAATTTAGCTGCATTCTGTCTCAAACCATTCCCTCAGAAGAAAATTTCCTTTGATGCCTGGTCTCCAAAAAGCCCAAACAATAGCAAGCCACAATCACTGGGCTATTGTTGCTACTTCTGGTTATTCTTTTCTTAACTTTGCCAGCTTTTGAAATTTAGTACTATCAAGGCTGGTAATCTTTAACAAGTACACCAGTGAAAAGCTGCTGGTTCCTTTATGGGCACAGACTAATGGGGTTCTGCCTACAGGCTTCCATGCCCTTTGAAAAACTCAATGGAGCAATTGTTACCTTCTGATCTACAAACCCCAGATAATTCTTTAGGGTCTGTATACTGAAACTCCTGGGAAAACAGGCACACAAAGACCCGCCTGAACCCCCACCACGCCCTCCCCAAATCTTTGAACCACTAGATGTAAAAACTGAATCAAGGAAGAAATAAGGAGACTAAAGAATGCACCCAGGAAAGCGTAAATGGCTTCCACACACCAGCATATTAATAAGAAAAAGCTAATGATCTCTAAACATGGTTCATAATAGTCATTTTGTTTCTGTTTTTTTGAATATCAACATGTACTTCATCAGCCTGTTAATGTACATAGTTCCAGAAACATAATAAACTGAATAGAGAAAATTCTCAAATTTCTAGACATACGTTGCAATTGTTTCACACGTTATATTTAATTTTTTGCTGAGGTGACTTTCAAGAAGGATTTTTCCCATACTGCAGCTGAGCTGTTGCAGAACATTCCGTGCAGAAATAAATAAGGTACAGAGCTGTGAACAGACTGCTAACCTGGCTGAGGCAGAGGTCAGTTCAAAAAGTTAGAACTTCATGAATGTTACTCACGTTCTCCATACAAAACATGACAGCATTAAGATTTGTTACAGCTCTGGAATTTGCATGTACTGGGGCTTGGAGCTTTCAAAACCTTTACCCAGGAGAAGGTCAAGTGTTCACTCCATTCGGTCTCCTCCCAGTGACAAAGTGGAGAAAAATAAAGATAATCCTGGTCAAACACTCAGCAAGTGTGACCCGGGCAGTTCACGGGTGATAACACATCAGTGGCTTGACGGGCGAGATAACAAGTCTAGACTGTACATAGAATAATATACAGAGACTGTAAAATTACCACTGAACTGATTTCCATTGAAACCTCCCTAAGCCCAACCTCAAAACAGCGTGGCCTTCTGTGGAAAGGCAGAAGACAAACGGCACGAGCTCAACAAGGAGCCCAACAACTACCGCTCCTGGAAAGTGAGCACAGAACCAGAAAGCTCCATTTCACACTCTAAGTAGAATTCTATGTCAAGAGGAAAGGAAATTAAAATTGTCTGGTATAGCTTAACTTTATTAAAACGGAGGCTGTACTAAATTGGCCCCAAGAAGAAAAAGGCACAAAACATCTACGGACCTGATAAAAACCTAGCCATATTTTGTCAACAAAATATAAAAAAAGGTCACCTCTTATAGTTAAAAAATACAATAAACAAATGTTTTGTTACTTTTACAAAGAGTAAGTTAGAAGGCATTTAAGATATGGCATAAAAGAGGATATTTTGAAAAATCCCAAAGGTTGTGCTTGAGAGAAAATGCAGTTATTTCTCTCTTTTTTGTGGTTGAAACATAGATGCTCTTAATAAAATTGGGCAGATTTTGTTCCCAGCGCTGGGTTACATATCTTTGAGGAGATGTGCACGTGTGTGTGCATGTGTATTTTGGGTATAGAAGCACACAGACAAACACCAAGAGAGAAAGTCTGATTAAAATCAGATTCCTAGAGGTTGCACAGCCCTGTGGGGTTGGTAAAATGATAGGGCTCTGGTGAGTCCAGGGCCGTGACAGACTAGGAAGTTCTGTGGGTTGCTTTATAAACAACCTAAACTGAAATAATCTGGTGATGTGGAAGTTCAAAAGGTAACCCACTGTGTCTTGCGCTTCAGGCAGTCTGCTATCCTGCGAGACCTGAAATTTCTACAGAGCAAACCACAGCCTTTCATTCACCCACAGCTGACCTGGAGACCTGCCTATTATTTCATAGCCCAGGCCAGCCCAGGCCAGCCCATGCACGAGAGGCTACGATACATTCTCTACCAGCAGCAAAAAATTATCTATGGACCTGCTGGAAGCATAGGTGACATTTTGCTAACAATATTTTGTTCATTTAATATTGTTCAGAACCAAACATGATACTCAAATGTCATTTTCACTAGACACTGCATGCTAAACTAATAGGGGCTTGAGAACTGCTCATCACCTATAGTTCTAGCTTTACGGAAATGCAGCAGTGTTTATTATCAAAGTAAAGTTGTCCATAGCCATGGCCCAGGTCACAGAAATACTGATGTAGAAAACTGGATGTTATTCTGATATTCATTACAAATGAGCTTCCTGCTTGTGCTTCTATAGATTGAGACCTTCTGTTTACCAGTATGTGGTAATGTTCTGACACAAGAATTACCATTTCTGAATAGAATTTAGCTTAAAAACAGGACTTAGTGGTCTGCTAATGTGAAATGGCCATATTTTGCCGTATCCAGGTTCTGTTCCCCTGACCCACTGATCTTGACAGAAGAGGCAGCTTTACACTGTAGAAGCAGCATGGGCTTTGACAGATTCCAATCCTGGCTCAGCCTTTTAGGGCAGTCCTCAATTTCCACCCTTTGTGAGGGAGAGCACCAGGAAAGAACTGTCCTCTCTCTGAGTGGTCTGGGTTCCAGGCCACCGACAGGCCACATTTGCTAGGGGACAGTGTAAGTGAAAAGCTCGAGTATGTGGGTATGAAACCCCTCCTCTCTGGTTCTCTCTCCTCCTTTTGCCCTTTTATGCTACTAGCCTGGTGGTTAGATCTGGATTTGACTAAGGATAGGTGACAAGCTCCATTAGGTCTTAGGCCTGGGCTGAGGGCTGCAGGCCAGCTTACCAGTATAGTGCTTTTTACTGGAGTTTGGGGCACAAGTTGAACTGAGAATAAAGGGTTCATTTTCTTTCCAGCTGTCCTTTATGTGTGCATGGCCCTCATGTACCTCCCAGGGTTGGAAAGTGAGTGGCAGAGGAGACTTTGGGCATTTCGAGGCCCTTGGGCAAATATCATTTAATAGCCCCAATCCCATCATCATTTCTTTCTAAACATCTGATTTCCAATCAACACATTTTCGACACTACACATCAACATCTCTAAACAGTCTGTGTACTGAACTCGGACACATGTACACTGGCCAAAGAGGGAAGAGTTCAAGCTGCTGCGCCCCAAGTCAACAGTTACCAATTTCAGCAGAGTTACCACCTACACGCAGCAGTATTTGTGCAATTAGTTTAGTATTTTACTTTCTTTTTTATGACAATGAGTAGGAAGTAGAAAAATGGAAGTACTGATGCTAGTGATTAAAAAAATCCTTTGGTTTCAGAATTTAATAAAATTAAGATAAAGATGGAAACTAGTGAGTCTTCAGTTTCAACTGGATGCTCACTGGAACTGTGGTACAGCTATGAAGAAAAAGAAGAAATTAAAGAATATCTAAAGAGTGCTAGAAATAGCTGCTTAGAAGACTAGGTCTAAAGAGGAAGATATAATTAAGAATTTGGTAATTTAAAAAATCTCTCTGGGAATGGAATTTCTCTCACAAATTGTAGATGTATTGTTCTACATTTGATTTGTAAGAAGAGACACCTATATTAGTCAATTGACTTTGTATACATTAAGCAAGGTTTCTACGCCTTAACATACCCATGTGAGATGGAGTTATAATTAGAAATAGTTCAGGGTAAGCTGCCTTTTCCAGTGCCCTGGAGCACAGCAGAAGCTCAACATGGTACATGGAAGCTACTGTTATGATTCACGAGACTGTGAAGTTCAGACACCGTCTTACTCATCTTTATACTGCTGTCACTTAGCTTTGCAGACAGAAGGTAACAGATCCTCAATGAGTGTTTCACGAATGAGAAAACATTCTGTGCTTCTACCCATCTTAGAATAATATGATATGGATCAAGATGCCTTGGTTCCTGAGACGATAGAGTCCTTTTTTGTTGTTATGATGAAAGTTTTGGCCATATCCTACCCCTCATCTTGATTTTCAGAACTCCTCCTAATTCCAAGGTTGGCAGTCCCACCCCTGCTAGTTCCAGAGCCCTTTCCTTATCCTGCCTACAGCAGAAAGTTCTACTTAGCCTTCCACAATGGGCCACAATGGACTAACTACATAGTGGCTATTCTGAGAACCTGACATCATTTAATTTTGTTTTTTTAAATAAACACACACACATACACAAAATGTGTGTGTGCAAAATTTTTTTAGTGAGGGTTACACATTTTTGGAATGCAATCTGTTTATGAGTTGGCTGTGGGCTATATTTGGCCTTTATTGACCTGGCTACTTTGTGACATCTTGCAGCTAAACACTTCTCAGCTGGTACAGAGGACCAGTGATTATTATCACTTGTTTTAGAAGCTCTTCTGCCCTTGTGCAGAAGATATAAGACTAAGATCTTCACCTTCCTCTCGCAAAATTAGTCGGAAAAAAAACCATCACTACTATTAATAGTCTGATGTCTGAATTAGATTGGTGTAATACAAGTTTTGCTCCTAAAATTAGATATTTAACATTTTAACTGCTAAATGTGAGATGTAGGGGACAATATGCTCATAACTTCATTCTGCATAAAACATTAAAACGTCTCAATTCATTAAAAAAGTACTAGAAATAATTTCAATTTCCAATTCTAATGGTGGCATTTTATTACCTGTAAATCCATGCCATGAAAAGCATGGTTTCCTTTCTACCATGCTGCATACGATTGCTGTGATAGTACTCAAAGTCTTGGGAGATATTTCAAATTTTAAATAGGATCCTTGCTGTGATTAATGTAAGATGCAGAGGGCACATGTTACTGAGATTTTTTCCACTTAAACCTAACATATTAAATCCAAAACATTTCTGCCAAGCTACCAGGCACTTTGAGATCTAGACATCTCCTGGGATGACAGGCAGGCCTGTTCATAGTTAGCTTTTCATTAAATGGAGTTGGCACAGTAGACACACTGTTTAATAAACCTTCCTCTTATTTAAGATGCAGGCTTTCTTATATAATCCTAGGATGAAATGGTTGAATGTGAATTAATTTTTGTATATTTATGCTCTCTTGTGACCTGTCCCATTGATTTGCCCTAGAGTGCACCTGTAGCTAAGAGCAACTGGCCATTTATTATATTCTAAAATTTTCAGCCCACAAGGGCTGAAATTCAGCCAGCTTTATGTCTTTTCCACTAATTAATTTTTCTAAGATCAGAAAAGTCACTCTTTTTCCCTTAAGAAATCAAGTTAGAATTTTTCCATGTGAAGTAGTCATCTGGAAATGGAAATACCAGTTGGTTATGTATGTATTGGGGTGGGAAGAGAAGGAGAGTCTTCTCTGGAGATGTGCGGGCAGGAGGATTATGGAACTTGGCTCTGGTCAAAACACCCAGGGCTGATGGAATCTCAGGGAAACCACATTTCAATAAAAGTTAACTGAATTTCATCTTCTCCCCAGATGAATCAATGAAACTTCTCCTCCTGCACCAAACAATTGTACTACCTAGGAAGCTGTAACCATTCTGGGAACATAAAAAAAAAGGCTTTAACTCCTAACCAGAACTTTATTAACCTCTATTTAAATCCAAGAACATGATTAACTCTATAAAAAGTATTCAAAAGTCTAAGTCAAGCTAGATAATAACTCTGCATTTATTTATATCCCACCTTGTTTCAAAGTCAGTTTTCAATTATTCATAAAGTGTATCAAAACAAAATAAATACCAAATAGGAAAATGAGGCAAAAGGCAAAGGAGGACAATAAAACTAGACGGAGCCAACATTTTGACTAATATGTTGTGAGGTCCTTACTGGGCGGGGGGGGGGGGGGGGGTTGTGTGTGTGTGCAATTTTGGCTTTAGGCATTCTAGCAGAGGGAAACATAATCTTCACAACATATATAAAACCCACAGCCTAAAAACAAACCAGCTGCTTAGAAGCCTGACTATTCCTAGTACAGGGAGCAGAGAAGCCATAACAAAATGAACCAGGGCTGCCAAGGCATTCTGAGAGTAAGCCAGTGGCACATGTCACAGGCCCACCTTGCAACAGTCCTCATTGGAGGCCAAAGATGAGACCAATAATAGTCATCCCCTTCTACATTCTAGGCACGGTGCTAACTCTACGAAGTAGATAGTATTAGCCTCATTTTATAGGTAAGGATGCTGAGGCTTAAAGAGGCTGAGTAACTTTTCATGGTCATATAACTACTAAGTGGCTGAGCTGGGCTTCCCACCCAGCTCTGTGCCCCCACCACTGGCCACACTGTTTCTCTGAGACCATCACAATCAGGTGAGATTTCATAAAGTAACTTACAGGGGTGGGGTCCACTGGGGAGATCTGATTTAGAGAACTTTTCTATCCTCATTCAACTCAGCACTGGAAGAAATAGTCTGAAAGCATAAGCCCAGGCATTGGCCTGGATGAGAGAGGTCTCACAATTGCTGGCTCCTTGCAGTTCAATTGCCTGCAATTCTAGGAAACAGGATTTAACTACTGTGTTCCTGCCGCCTAAGGTTGCATTTGCTTGCTTCTTCGCTTTTAATTTTCTCTCCGTAGTGTTCCTCTTCTCTGTATCTCTCTCATTCTTCCTATTAATTTCCCCTGTTAGGATGTTTTAAAGCAATTAGTTTTTAGACACTGTCTGCAGGATGCTGTTTTCAGAAGCAAAATGAACATCGTCTGAGGGGGCCTTCCGAGGTAGCAGGGATCTTTGGCAGCCAGAGCTATGGCTGTGCCAGCAGAAGACAGGAAACTACAAGGTGAATCGTAAATGTAGAGATTTGGAATCCACTTCCTGTGTGACTCAAAGCAAACCATTGAGTCCAGGCATCCCAGTTTCCTCAGTATTTCTATAAATGTGTCTTTGTAAGAAATAAGCAAGGTCTAGAAACTCAAAAGAAATCAAGGTGAAGCCCTCAGGAAATCAGGCTGAACTTTAATGAAAATTAGAAGTATTTTACAGAGCTCTTCTAAGAGCTTCAGGCCACTGATCCTCTCCCTTAAAAAATTAGCAGGCTGCAGGCAAGAGGCTTTCTAATTTTTTGTAAGATTCACAGAGATAACAGATGAAAGATCCACCCCACCTGGCAAGTGTCAAGGTAAACTGCAGGTGTTAGGAGGTGAAGTGTCCCAGATCAACATGACTGAATACCAAAGAGAGAAATAGAGATGGGAGACACTATACTCACTCCAAGGGCAGCCGGGTAGGGAACATCTGACGGGAAAGTGAAGGAAGGGCCAGTGGTCACTGGGCTGCTTGGGGGTGGGGTCACAATTAACCCAGTGGTACTTATGTGAACCTGCCAAGTGAAAAAGAAAAGTTAATAGAAAGAAGACTATATTTAATACAACGGGTTATACTGGCTAAACCTTGGAAGGGAAGGCAAATCACACCTTAAAAAAAATCTATAGCTTCTATTATTTTGGGAAGACTGAATCCCTTTCAGTTTATTCAACCCAAATTTACGGATTACCTAACTTGTATTACACACCGGAGAGTCACAAGATAAATACTGGCCACTACAAAGTCTTAATACAGAGTTCAACTGCTGTTGGCTTTCACAATAACAGGGATGCCTCACTCGGGATGGTACCATGAACCAAAGTGACCTTTCAGATGGTCAGCCTGGTGCCCGACTAGCCTGCTAGCCGTCTCCCTCAAGATCCTGTTAAGGTGGCTGTGGGCTGAATACTCACCTGTCTATCAAGACGTTAAATCCATGTGAAATGGTTAAGGTATTTTGCTATTCTCGGGATCGTTTTTCATGACTTTTACCTTTCATTGGGGACACATAATTAAAATGCAGCTGCCTAGACAGACCTACGGCAAGTAATTATTTATAAAACCTTTAAAGAAACAATGTCAAGGCAAATTAACTGTTTTCAAAGGTGTCTTATCCACCATACTACCCAAGATGAATTTACTAGACAGAAATTGAGTTATTCGGGTCATTTTCTTGCCTGTGTTCAGTTACTAGATCAATTTCATTCAAGTTGCATATCAGGTCCAACTGCAGAATGCCGCGGTGTGACCTGATGCTGCAGAAGTAGGGATGCGGGTTCTTGCACAAATGGGATGTTTTTCCTCCACTATTAAAAGAATGTGGCTGGCTGGTGCCTTGTTTCCCCAAAGAAACAATGATACACCAAAAATGCTAGGTTTTTTGTAATAAAAACTTAATCCCTAACATAGTTTCCTCAATTTCCGTAAATTAAGAAAAAGACGATCAGGACAAAGAAAAGCTCGAAGATTTGTTCCCAGAAGGCCAGAAGGAAACTTTCAGTTTCCCACCGGGTTAGGCCTTGCCAAGACCGGGCATAATCAGCACCACAGCATACAATTTATTTTCACAAATAAATCTGTGTTATACGTGGAATCTATATCCTTTTAAAATTACATCCGTACCTGTTAGCTCTTGTATTGATTGAACCTAAGGCTTGAATCTAAGTAGATCCAAGCGATGCCACTAACAAGAGTTTTTCCCCAAAGCCTCATTTTCTGCCTCTCCTGTGAACCATAGCCTATTTCCAATTAATTTCTAAGGGGAAGCACACTGATTTTTCATTGTAGGATAAAACCCAATGGCCTTTAGCTATTTGATCCAATAAATCTGTTTGTATACATACGTCAAGGACAGCTGAAAGTTGGCACCACATTAAAGATGAAGTCTTTCTTAGAGGATACAAGGAAGCTCACTTCAAACTGTGCACCATTATCAATGAAACTTTGGGATAGAAACAAATTACCAAAACACAGCTTCCTGGGCCTGACCCTACAAATATCTGAGAAAGATCTCACTATTGACTGATGTTTCTCTAAAAGGCCCAGACTGGGAGTCAGGATAATTAGCTGCTAATGAGCTCATGGTCTGGGACAAGTCACTTCACGTCTCTGGAGCCCCATGAGGAGCTGGACCAGCGGCTCCCTAAGGTCTCTGCTGTCACAGATGCAGGAGCGAAGCATTGAACATGGAGAATCCTGCAAGCACCAGTTCAACATGGAGCCGCTCCTGGCACTGGAGTAAAGGAGGAGACAGAAGTCATCCAAGAATGACTAAAAGCAGAAGAACAAGAAGCAGAAGTAAACCAGCCAAGGGTGAGCATGTCCAGAATAAATGCCCTGAATAGGGACAATCGGACTTGCTGCTGTGCTCATCCTTTCTGATGGAACTGCCAGTTAGGTTGGTCTCCTCTCCAAGGAACGGCTATGTGGAGAGGGAAGAGCTGGGGAAAGCAAATGGAAATGAGTCGGTGGATCTTCTGCTTCCCCTGAAGCCACTGGCAATACAAAAATGCCACAGAAACATTTAATAGTATGAATCGCTTCACCAGCTGGCAGAGGCCAAGAAATACTGTGAATGTGGCCAGGGGAGCAGACAAAATGTCTTGGTTGCTTGTAGCACCATGTGCTTTTACAGATGTCAATCACAGACATCTGTGTACATTTGTTCTGGTGACTCACCTGGACAGCACAGCCTATAAATAATCTTCTAATTTATATATTTGAAAGTTCAGCTGTCTCTCAATTGTCACCAAATACAATAGCAAGCAAGCCCTTCACTCCCTTCTTCTGTCCATTTCCCCATCCTGTTGCCTAGAATTTGGATGTGACAGGAAGATCTCTAATTGCCATACAGAAACATGAGGATAAGGACCTAGCCAGCTGGAGGAAAGGTGAACTGGAAGGCACCCTCACACCAGCACTGAACTGGCTTCATGGATTTCACTCAAGTGAGAGAAAATGAACACTCACTTCTTTAGGCCCCTTACTTTAGATTTTATAAAAAATGCAAACAAACTTAATCCTAACTAATACATTAAGAGAAAAAAAAATGGAAAGAACATTGAGGGTAAAGGCCGGCATGAATAAGGAAAAGCCAGACAGAAATCAGACCCAGAGTAGGAGACACATTCAACAATGGGCCTCAGTCAAATCTACTGAGAGGTCCCTTGCTGTCTCTTTAAACAGCCTCACATGAATCTTTTTCCTATACCCACTGATCTCCATCATTAGGAGAGTGTGTGCCTGTCACATATATTACACACACTCCTTGCTTTATTGTGGACTGTGCTCCTCTCCAATGTACACAGTACCCTAGACAAGTAGTGTTTTCTGTAAACCTAGGCTGGAGAAACCAGGCAGCACTTCAAACATCTCCCATCCTCTTCTAGAAATAACCTCTCCCTGAGGCAACACATTACCACTGCAAACAGAACGAACTAGAATACGGGAGGAGGGGTGGAATGGTTGAAAGGGAAACTGTTTTAACCAACACAGAAAGAGCCTTGTTTCTTAAGCTACTCAACCAAAACAAAAATAGCTCTACTTCATAGCCTTCATTCCCAGCTCTGGTGTGGCAGCGTCAGACATGCTCACACCTGATTGCTGAGTCCTCTGCAAAAGAGGTAAACGCTAAGTTGATCTTCCTTTCTCTTTTAATTTTCTCTCCTGCCAAAAGATCACTGTCCATTCTTTTAAAGCTATTTCCATTCTAAGTTGCCACCAGTCTTACTAGCCCCCTCCGTCAGAACCTTATTTAAAACTCTGCAGTTTTGAACCTTTCCAGGGTAACCTCACTTGGTGCTTCTTACTCTCATCTATAATCCATGTCTATTTTTCACATGAGTATTATCATTTACATGGAAAATAACATGGTTCTCCTCCCTACACATTTTTCAAGTGACTCATTCATTAGACAAATATTTATTGAGTGCTTATTCCATGTCTGACATTTGGGATGTATCAGTAAACAAAACAAAGACTTCTGCCCTCATCACAGTCATGTTCTAGTGGGGTGTGTGTGCATGCACAAGTGTGCACGTGTGCACTCTATTTCCCTCATAAGATCACAAGTTTCATGGCCCTACCACCTAAAAAATGCCAACGAACCACAATCTCATTCATAAAGTGAATGCATTTAACTCACAACATGCAGTATGAATCTAAAGGAGTTGGGTCAAATAAATGAGGCTGAGAGAAAATAATTTTTAATAAAATTGGCAAGGAATACCAAAAACTGTACCGTAAATTTTTATTCTGTGCTCCAAAACAGGCACTTACTAAACTATAAACCTCTTGAGGACTAGGACCATGTATTTGTTTGTTTCTTTTTTTCTTTAAAGGAAAATATTATTTTTATATTTTTTACGAAACCACAGCTATATTGTGAAGTAGAATATAAACTCTATGTGAATTTTAAAAATGAGAGGAAAAAAATTTCTTCCACCTGTGCCAGGCTGCTTTGGACTAGGCTCTCTGACCTTTGGGTTAAGAAAAATACAGTTGTCATCTACCTGGATAATTAGAGCAGCCCTGTGACTTTGGCAAGGCCACAGTTAGGCTCATTTTGCAGTCCAGAATTAAGATCTAAGGGAGGGAAGTTCTATATCTTATTCATCTTAGCACACACAGTGCCTAGAAGGGTCCAGTAACAAGGCACTTAATAAATGTTTGGCAAATGATGAATAAATATTTCCAACATCTTGTCTATTTTTATTAACACAAGAATAATGTGTAGCTATTTTTTAAAACAGTCCAAAGTCTTGATGAACTAATGAGCTTTAAAAATAGACTAGGCCAGTTTCTAATTTAAATTAAATACTTCTTCATGTCCTTTCTCTATAAACTCTTGGAAGCCTAAATATCAAGGTAAGTTACACAGATGCAGGCAACTGCAAACTTGATGAGTTTTGACCACAGCATCTTCAGTTTGTATGGAAAGTAAATTGGCAAGATCTCCCAAAGCAGCTTTGTGAGAAGGTTCTATAAAACTGAGTGATTGCTTGGTGAAACTAACAGCATATAAGTCATCTTGTAATTTCTGATCTTGCCTTTGAGAATGACTGAATAGTCTGGGTTAATGCACCCAAGTTAGTTTTCCCTTCTCCATTTTCCCACCTACAGAATGAAGAAAAGGCTTTGCTTCCCAGGAAAGGTCCTATCTTCTGAAGGCAAAAATAGACAGTATCTTTCAACTAATGAGCAAACGTGTGTGAGGAGATCATTTTGGGGCCGAGCTCTTTTCATGCCTTTTGGATGATTTACCTGAGAAGGGGCACTGCAGGACAGCCCGGACAGCTCACTGATGCGAGCGGCAGCTGTGGGGTTGCTGGAGCTGATGAGGACAGGCGGGCTGATCTCCATGGAGTGGCGGTTCTGGGACGCCTGGGAGGATTTGCTGGCCATGGTGAGGGAAGTGAAGGAGTGCCGCTTTTTGGTGTTCTTCTTGGTGTCGGAGTGCTTTGGGGCAGTGCTGCTCTGGGCTGCCGCCGAGGTACATTCCCCAGCATCAACTCCTGGCACAGGAGGCTTATCCCATTCTATCAGCTGCTTGGCAGCTGAGTTGAACTGCAAACCACCAAATCGACACAAGAAGGTTACACAATTCTCAAGGACTCACTGGGATTTATTTTCAACAGCTTTTATCTCAAATTTAACATCACCACTTTAAAGTTTGCATGTGCAAGTATGGTTTTTTCCATGTGAGATGTCTTTTCTCTCAATACGAGGATTTCACCGTATCTATGTCACAGATAGATGTTAAACCAAGAATAAACCATTTTAATGCAAGACTGACAAGGTCAAAAAATTTTTTTTCCAAGAATTTTTAGAATATCTCATGTTAAAATTTGCAGTAAAAAAAGAAGATTTATTTCAATTCACTGATGAAATTTAGAGAAGAGCAATTAAAAGGGTACATTCGTCTAACTGAATACTCTGTTGCCCAATTATGGCTGAATATTTGCTCAGAGCACAAGTGAACGTTGAAGGGTCAACTTTTGGGTTTTGTTAAATGAGCAAGACGACAAAGAATAAATCATTAAATGTCAACTCATGTACTTCCATGTAAATTAACCTCCTGCCTCTGTATTTTGGGAGAACCTCACAAAAAAGTTGGTAGAAACTCCTGATGTATTTTTTGTCATATCATTGTGTCAGTCATTTTCATATGTGCTTAAATTCTAAATTGTAACAGGCTAAGACATGAAATTCAAGTCCTGTTGGCAAGCTAGCTTGTCTATCTGAAAAGTTGTCTGAATGTAAATAACGGTACAAGGGGTCAAAAGCTGTGCACCGAGCTGACAACATCAGCAAGAAGAAAAAGAACACAAGCTTTTTGTTTCCCCTGAGGGAAAATATAACGTTTCAATGATAACATTCTCTTCAAGAGAGCTTCCATGATGACAAGCTGCATATAACTTACCTAGATATTACAATAACGGGCAAACACTGAGCATAGTTTAACCTCTCCTAAAAACCATTAAGATGAAAAATAATAATTACCTTTTAAGAGGTAATTTCGGTCATATTAAGGATAATTGAGATTTTCCCATCTCAGCATTGCATGCTCAGCACTTTGCAAGTGTCCTGAGATAAAATAACATCATCAAATGTTATTTTCTACCCACCTCAATGGTTAGGACCATATCTTCTCACTCTGTTGATGAGAATGTGCTACTAGAAGAATGGAAATCTTGTCAGTCAATATTTAACGGAGTGAACTTGCTTTGGCACAACAGGCTGCTCACAAAGCTGTATTAATTGCAGCTCAGTAGCCAGTGCTTCTGAAGATGATCACAAATTGATTAACAATTTGTTCCTGTGGCTCCCCAGGGAATCAAATTCATCTGGCCTGTCTGATCGATAATTAGTAGTGCACAACTTTTTCAAACATAAGATACCTCTCCTCAGACTTCAAGGTTTTTTCCTACATGATAAACTTTCAAGAATAATACGCAGCAATGCCACAGTAACACTTATCAGCATCTGAAGTACCAATAGCGGGAGAAGAGGATCATAATGACTCTTTGTGCTGTGTGTCTAGGCATGACGAAATGAGGTACTATTAAAGGGCGGCCTTATTATAGCATTATAATGGCATTTGACCAGGAGATCCAGAATTTACAAATCCTACCTTGGTTTAGCCATCCCACCTTCTGAGTGGTCCCCAAGAGAATCAATGCCCAAAGGAAGCAATGTAACATTTTATTATAATGACAGCAATGGCCCAAACGTCAGTGTAGAGCTTCGATAAACTGCAGCGAACTAGGTGGTTGTAGGGTCCTCTTTCCTACATAGACTAGGTGTAAGGGGTTTGAAATCAAAGCAGACAGAAAAGCTACTCCATTTCCCTCATCCCAAACTTATCACCCAACGAGATGAAAGGCCACTGCACCCAACGATGCCAGAGGAAAAGGAGACAGAGAACGCCTTCTTCCAGTATAAGCTCATTTAGATCCAAAGACACCAATCCTCAAAAGCATGACCTAATCAGTGTGCTGGAATCCGACCAATTAACTTGGCACTCCTGTTGCATTGAGTAAGAAACAGGAGAAGGAGGTGAGAAGACTCCTCGCTGCCGCTCCCCCCCGCCCCCCGCCCCCCACTGAGGCCAAAAATATGAATAGAGAAACTATCACTTCTACTTGATATCATGGTTAAATTAATTCCGGGGTCAAACCGTAGGCTCCATTAGCAGTGTCTGTTTTCAAATAGTTTAAAATGTTACCATAGTCTAGTCATGGTCATACCTAACCAAGTGTTGGTTATAGTTAATACTGTGTCAACATTTCAGGTTTCCATACGCCATGCTCTGGTATAAACACCTGGGAAACGAAGTATCAGTCCCTATATTTTCTGATGTTTTTCTAATCAGAAGAATACTAGGTGCTTTCCTTGTATCTTTTTTTGTATCATATACTTTCTATCAAAATAAATACAAATTGATCACGTATTATGTGCTAAATAATATACTAGGTGCTGGAGATCTAATAGATGCAAAGAAATGGTCCCTGTCCTTTAGGAGCTTCTAAACAGACATATAAATGACACAAGTGCTCTCTATAATTTCCTATGTCTGGCTTCTTTCACTCAACAATAGGCTTTTTGAGATTTATCCACATTGCACCATGAATCAGCCATCTTTTTTAAAAATTGCTGTGTAATATTCCATTGTGTGGATACACCACAGTTTATTTCTTGATTCTATTGTTGATTTATATTTGGGTTCTCCTTCCCTCCTCTCCTCTCTCTTCTCTTCTTCCCTTTCTCCTTCCTTCCTATAGATTTTGGCTATTAAGAACAATGCTGCCATGGGGCCAGGCCTGTGGCTGAGTGGTTAGTTCACATGTTCCAGCTTTGGCGGCCCAGGGTTTTGCCAGTTCAGATCCTGGGCATGGACCTAGCACCACTCATCAGGCTGTGTTGAGGTGGAGTCCCATACGGCACAACTAGAAGGACCTACAACTAGCATATACAATTATGTACTGGGGGGTTTTATGGAGAAGAAGAAAAAAAAAGATTGGCAACAGATGTCAGCTCAAGCGCCAATCTTTAAAAAAAAAAAAAGAACAATGCTCTCATGAATAATCTTGTACATGTCTCGCCACCAAACATAAGCACAAATCTAGATATTGGGTATATGCCCAGGAGTGAAACTGCTGGGCCATAGGGCTGGAATGTTTAGAAAAATATAGTCTACATGCCAAAGAATGTGTACGCAGGTAGACACATCGTGGTGTGGGGGGATAGCAAACTGCAGACAGAAGACCACAGCTCAAGTCCTAGCACAACCACTGACTGACTCTGTGACCTTCAGGGAACCATTTTACCTCTCTTGATTGCAGCTTTCCTATCTATGAAACGAAAAAGTTGGAGCCAATGATCTTTTTGTCTCTTTCGGCTCTCCACATGTATAATATATGATTTCCTTTTAAACAGATAGAGCTCATTTTTCTATTTCATTTCTTTCACTTCTATTCCTCTAAATAGCCTAGTATATTTTTCTTGCATTTCATTTTTACACATGGACAGTAATATCTGTTCGCAGGATGTTGCCATACCATAAAATTACTTTAGACTTCTGAAGCAGCAGAGGATAGTATTAAAAAATGCTATTTGCTGCCTTTATAAGTTCCAAAGAAAATCACAAAGTTAAGACTTTGGTAGAGGCATTAAGTAAATCGGGCAGAAACTTAAAGAGGCTTTTGTTGTAAGTGTAACTTAACCTTCAGTAACAACAGGAAAGCAAGGATCTGACAGCTTTTAACGGAATTTTGATAAAGTTCAGTTTTGAATGTTTGAGCTCAGCCATGTAGGCTTTCCATGACATTTATCTAGCCATGACCTTTGAGTTCAGGAGTGCACTCATCACCTGCAAAATAAATGTGTTTCCTAAAATACCTGCTTCCAAGCACTTAGGAAGGATAAGACCTCGGTTGGATACAAGGTAAAATTCAGTACACTGGAGCTAACAGCAGAGACTGACAGGATTTGTTGATCCTAAAACTCCGAGGTCTCTTTTTAGGAAACTCTAAAATTTAGAAAGAGAATTATCATAAGTATAATTAAACATGAGAAGGGAAATATTGACAAAATAATAACAACAACAAGGCAATTTGAAAAATATCAAAATAACTTTTTGTGTGTGGTTCTCCTCTTTGCTAAAGAAAAATTTGGCCTTCTTAAAAGATGCGACTCAAATTTTTTTTAAAGAGAAAAAGAATTTTAATGAGAACTAAGTTGAATAGACACTATTTTATGTGAAGCTTTACAGATGAACCAGCCCCTAGTTTTTGAGCACTGGGGAATACAAATAGTAGGTTTGAGGAGAAGAATCTATTCTAAATTACAATCCACTAGAATGTCTCCGAACATAAGGTTTTTGATAAAAGGCAAAAAAGACTTTTAAAAATGTTAGAAAGTAATATATGCTCATTATTTAAAAAAAACGAAACAGTACAGAATATTATGAAGTAAAGAGTGAAAGGCCTCAGCCAGTTTCACTCGGGTCTCCCAGCAACCCAGTTCTCAGATGGCTCTCCATTTAACAGTTTAGAACACATTCTTCCATATATTTTCTATGTAGATGTTGTTAAATATGTCTCCTTTATTCATTTTTAACCCAAATGAAACCAAGCAGTACATACTATTCTCTCCTCTAACAATATCTCACGATCTTTCCATGTCAATAGAGACAAGCTGACAGCATGGTAGTCCACTGCACAGAGATGTCATCACTTAATGTATCCTGGCATGTTTGTGGAAGCATATCTGCAGGATAAACTCCTAAAAGTGAAACTGTTGGATCCAAGCGTAAGCTTAAAACACTTTTTTGAAGGATATTGCCACATTACTCTCCAAAAAGATGTTAATTTTCATCACCTCCAATAGTGCATAAAAAGTCCCTGTTGCCCTACATTGTTTATAGTATTAGGTGTTATCAATCATTTTTTCAAATCTCCATTAGTTGGAGAGTAAGAAACTATATGATACTATTTTAATTTGTATTTCCCTATAAATGAGATTAAATATCTATTTTCTTTTTCTAAGATTTGCTTATTCCCACACTTTATCCATTTCCCTATTGGGTTGTTGGTATTTCTCTTACAGATTTATATGTTCTTTATATATTATGTAAGTCATTTGTAATACGTATGTATGTATGTATACGTATATATTCATCAAGTTAGAAATACTGTCCCAATTTATTTTTTAACTTGATATATGTTTATTATACATAAATTTTTATTTTATGTGCCAACTTTATCAATCTTTTCCATTATGGCATCTCAACTTAACAGCATGCTTTAAAAATCTTATTCCATAGTTGTTTTTAAAAAGAAAATCTAATATTTTTCTAGTCTTTTTATGGTTCCTTCCTTTTTTTCTTTGTTTTCACATCTCAGTCTTTGAATCAGGTGATCATTTGGTTTTGTGTAGAGAAGAGGTAGGGATAGTGCTTTGTGTTTTTCACATGACTCAGCAGCTGTCTCATCACCATTTATCAAACAATCTATCTTTTCCTCATTGGTTTAAAATGCCACCTTCATAACACCATGTTTTAAACGTAGTACTTCACCATTCTGCTGCATTGCTAGGTCCAATGTTCCTTCCCCAGATAAGACACTTGGGAAAAAAACAGTGAATGAAAGCTATGGGATGGAAATTCATGTCATTTACCCCCTCTTAAGCAGAAATGAAAATATTTCCCTCACATTGCAGTCCTTTGCAGAATGTTTTTTACATAATGACGATGAGGAATTTGTATTTCCATTAGTCTTCTATTCTTCCCTGCAATTTAGGTAACAGGTTTTTTGTTTCCGAATGATCCCAATACAAAACCAAGCTCAGCCTTCATTTATAATACAAGACTCCCCCAGAGCAGAGGAATAAGTAGAGAAACTGAAGGGACTACTCAGGAGTCTTCTTAAATTGATCCAAAAGCCTCCCTCAGGTAGCAGCTCCATTTAGACCTCTGTAAATACTTGCTGAATGGATAAAAATGGTGGTCTCTTAGAACTACCAAGGGGAGGGAGGGCAGCCTCTAGACCAGCACTGTCCAATTGAAGTATAATATGAGCCACATGTGTAATTTTTCATTTTCTTATAGCCACATTTAAAAAGATAAAAAGAAACGGAAAATTAATTTTAATAACATATTTTATTTAACCCAGTATATCCAAGATAGTATCACTTCAACATGTAATCAACATAAAAAATGATTGAGATAGCAATGTTCTTTTTTTTTCCTACTGAGTCTTTGCAATCCAGCGTTCAGTGTGGACTTACGTTACATCTCAATTTGGACTAGCCACATTTCAAGTGTTCAATAGCCACATGTATCGGACAGCGTGAGTCTAGACCCTCAGGAACTCATGATGGGGGTGGAACTGCATCCAAGGTGCCTGTCTCCTGAGGCTCATTAACCGCACAGATTTGTTGAACAGAGAAAGGACTACTAAAAGTACTCCCCTGACCTCCCACGGCCCACATTTCTGAAGCCTCCGGAGCCGGAAGTAGTTCACTGGTAGTGACAACAAGGTCACTCCCTTATGCAGAAGGAGAGTGAGGAACAGACTCAGAATGCAACTCTCAAGACATCCTGCCGAGGGAAAAGGATTTTCAAAGTAACTGCCTCACTGCCCTATGTTAGGAAGATGAAACATCAGTTACTTAGCTCCTTGCTTATTTTAATTATCTTCACCTCTGTTGGCCCCAGCTGTTAAAAAATAAACTAGAATTCTCTTTTTCAGCTTTCTAATTTTGAAATGTAAGGGACAAAGGGAGAGTATACTCCACTGAAAGCTTAAACACAATTTTAGCTTAGGGAGCTGAATAAAGGACCATCAGAGGAAACCACAGGAAAAGCTCTGAACTTGAAGCTGAAAGGTGTAGGTTGGAGTCCGGTCTCTGCTCTCACTGACTGAGTAATCTTGGGTGGACCATTTAAATTCCATGGCTTCAGTTTCCTTAGCTGTATAAAATAGGGAAGGTAGTATCAATTCTGTATATGCCAGGGAGCAATGAGTACAGGTTAAAGTGCTTTGTAACCTATAAAGTGCTATATGACTGTGAGTTATGCTCACTATTCATAGAGGAGTCCCAGTGGGCCCTTAACTTGTTTTGTTGTCTTGGGCAAGTCACTTTATCTTGTGTTTGTGTCTGATTTCTCATATGTAACATGAAGTTGGACTTAATGATCTGTAAAGGTTAATGCCTATGCAAAGTACAAATACCTTTTCTCAACCCAAAATAAAAATATTCCATTCAAAATACTCAGAGGCAGAGACCTTTGTGTCAAGTCAGAGCCCTCAGGTCCAGTGATGAGGATCAAACCTAATGGAGCCTTTCATTCATCCAAATGTTTTTTGAGTGACTATTATAAGCCAGTCACAGCACTGGGTCAGGGAGAGGAGGAAACAGAGAAACATCCCCTTGACTTTCGAGAAAAGAGGACGTAGCAAACAGGATCACAGATTTCTAACATGAAGGGTCGGAGGTGCAAATCCACGTGTCTGCAGAGTCAGGACAGGTGACGTCAATGAATGAAGACTGGATAGAGACCAATAAAGAGTGGTGGACACTATGGCAAGCTGGGGAGTGTCTGCTCTCTCAAGGGGCAGCTGCTTGCTGGTGTCAGCTGTTTTTTTATTTTAAGTATCCATTTTGGTGAGGAAGACTGGTCCTAAGCTAACATCTGTTGCCTATCTCCCTTTTTTTTTTCCCCTCCCCAAAGCCCCAGGACATAGTCATATATCCTAGTTGTGGGTCATTCTAGTTCTTCTATGTGGGACACCACCACAGCATGGCTTGATGAGTGGTGTGTAGGTCTGCGCCCAGGATCCAAACCAATGAACCCCTGGCTGAAGTGGAGCGTGTGAACTTAACCACTCGGCCATGGGGCCAGTCCTTAGCCGATTTTTTTTTTTGAAGGAAATCTAGAAATTTAGGCTTATGTAAAATCTCCTGACTTTTCAACCTTAACAACTAATGAAAACAAAACCACTCTGCAAGCCAAGCATAACAGTCATGTGAGGTCATACTAGTTGGCATTCTCTGACTTAAGGAGGAAAAAAGTAGAGAAGATAGCAGAGGTAGGAGGAAAAGCAAAAAGCATTCAGAATTTGATGCTACAGAGAGACCTGCACACAGTTTCCCAGACCAACAATTTAGCCAATGCCCTAGAAATGAAAAAGGCAAAGAGTTTCAGGGAGACTAAGAACAGTGGTTGTGATGGTTAATTTTATGGAGAAAAAAAAGAAAAGAAAGACTAGTGGTAGATGTCACTGGGAGGATAAAACAACAAAATAAGAGCTAAGAAAAGGCAGTTAGTCGGGAGCCAGGAGAGCAATGGCAGGGACTGGAGGGACCCAAGGCTGACTGCAGGGAGTAAAAGCAGAGGCAGCGAGTCGGGGTAAGTGATTCTTGGGAGAATTTGGAGAAGGAAAGGAAGGAAAGAGGTAGAACCATAACCTGAGGGGAGTGCAGGCAAGCAATAGAATTTTGGGGCTGACAAAAAGTCGACCATTTTCCTACATGAAGAGGGAGCCAGGAGAAAGCAAAGAACTGAAACGCAAAACAGAAAAGACACACATGATGTGACCACGTTGTGGGGGGATGAAAGACCCAGGAGGAAAAGACAGCAACAGCAAAGGAAAGAGAAACACTCCATCTGCCAAGATGAGATAGAGGCTGTGAACAGTGAATATGCAGAAAGATCTAAAGAGAGAGGAGAGCTCTGCCCTGAAAGTTAAGGCTCAAGAGGCAGTAACACTTAATAATACAAGTAATCTGTTACTTCTGAAGCAACAGATGTACAATCTAATCATGGTGCTGAGGAAAGAAACCAATGGGTAATTTAAACACATATTCAGTTTAATGAATATATTAAATATATATCAATTTAATAATATATTAAAAATTATATATTGAATATATATTAAATATATATTCATTTAATTTAAATGAATATTCAGTTCATTGTGCTCATTGGCTCTGACAATACACTAGACTCTATGAATGTTTCTTTCTATTTGGTACTTGTTCACCAAATGCTCAGCATAAGTAAGCACTGTCCATAAACTAAAGATACTTTCCAATGACACATTTTATTTTCAAGGACCTCATTACCAGATGTAGGAATACCATAGAAGAAATACACATATATTTTAAGAGGCTAAAGATATGGAATTGTCATTAAAATCTAAGTAAAAATTTGTCAGCATGAAATGACACCCTGACAGACATTCGAAAATGATGTGTAATCAATTAACAGACCAGTGAACGAATATTTTCCCTGCCCTGGTACCTAAAGTAAGTGTGTGTGTGTGTGTGTGTGCACGCGCACGCACGCATGTGTGATGAATACAGGGAGTGGAGAGGAGAGTAATCACCAAGAAGGAATCTGACACAGAAAAAGAATAACTGAGAACAGTGACCATTATGACTTTGCGCTTTTCTTTAAGATCTTCCTCCTTAGCATATAGAGAAAATTTGCTCCATACATACGTGCAGCCTAAAAGGTACACTGCCACTAAACTCTATTATAAAAGGCAATGTTGTTTAACAACACTTAAGAAAAATTTTCCTGAAACACATTCTATTTCATTACAGAGAAGCAGGTCCCCATTAGCTCAATAATCAAGATGCTTCTATTCATGTCATTTATATGCCACTTACACATACAAAGGCACATAATACTGTAGAACATTTATTCAGTCTTCTTCAGGATACAAGACATGACTTAACACTTGGTTAATTAAAATTTGCTTCTTAAAGCCTTAGTTACTAGCAAAATTCAGGATGTATATAGTAATATAACAAAATTTTTAAATAACAAAGTAATAAAACTTAAGATCTTAAAATACTATGGTTTTAATTAATTTGTGATTTTTTTCCTCAAAAAAGGCAACTTGAGATATTTGAAATTGTTGAATAATTAACCATTTCTGAAAATTCACTTTTAAGCGCTGGAACTTGAAAAGCTGTTATTCTTGATGAAAAATCAAAACATCGTCTACATTTCTTCGGCGAAGCTTGATAATGATAGTGATTCTGCACCAACCTTAGGAACGCGATCATCACATGTGCTCTGAGGCTAGTCTGGGGCAGAAGTCTAGGGCAGCAGTGGACTGCTGGATAAAGGCCACAATTCACTTCTCAATTACTGGCTGTGTGTCCCTAAACAAGACACTTAACTTGTTTAAAAAATGGAAGAAGGAATTAACTAAATTACAGTTTAGCTACTAGAATGTTTATTATGTAGTCCTAACAACTGATAGTTAGTAGTCCTATAATTACGTAGAGAAAGGCAAAATCATGTGTGTAGTATCATTAAAGCATAAGGAAAAAAGAATGGAAGGATATTTACCAAAATTATACGTGATGGGACTAAGGGTTACTTGTTTCCTTTCCAACTTTTCTGGAATGTGATTACATTATAGAAATAAAATCATTACAAATATTCTCTATGTAAGAAAATATTTTATACATGGCTCTCAAGGAACACAGGAAAACATTAAATCATGTACACATAATTCTATTCTTAGCATGTGCCAGGTCTGTAAGAATGGTACAAACTGATTATTGCAGAAGTTCAAAGCAAGGAGAGGGTTGTTTTGTTTTGCTTCCTCATAGGAGAATTAGGAAAGAAAAGCTTCATGAGAAATAATAGTATTCATTTGGACTTGAAGAAAAGGTAAGCTTCCTACAGAAATATGGACAAAGAAACACCCCAGATGAGGTGTAAAGGTAGCAATTCCAAGGTATGTTTTCTAGGAATGATCATTAGACCAACTTAGCTAGGGCCCTGGGAATGCGTAGGGGAATACTGCCAAGCTAAAGAATTTGAGGATTCCTTGGGGAATCATTGTGGATGTTAGACACCATTTGGTCATTATCCTTGGCCTCTGATTGGGGCTCTACAGGAGACCTGCATTTTTATGTTCTATAAAACTACCCAGAGTACCGGAAACTGTCCACTCATGCAGTGAGAACTCAATAAACATTAACCGATCTTTAGAATCTCAGCTCCCTAAATGTTTTCTTGATGGAAAACAAAAGGAAACTCTTAAATTAGAAAGAGGCTGCTGAATAATAGATGGAGCATAAACTGCCCTAAATAAAGTTTCTTACTTAATTTCAAGGACTTCTTTTTAGAGGGAGGCTAGTCAAGTTGCCTCTAGCCATATGTATTAAGCAGTCATTCCAGGAGTCCAGAGGACACCTGCCTTTGCCCTTAGAAATTCAGAAGCCAGTGCTCATTTTTCCGTCTATCATTGTGGCAGAACAAAAGGCAACAATTACTTGTATCAAGCTGATAACATTCAGAAGATATGAAAACCCACACCGTGGGAGAGAGCCCAGTGTGCTAAAAAAAAAAAAAAAAAGCTACTCAACAGCAGATCCAGCGTATTCAGTCAATCAGACTTAAAGATGAAAGCATGATGCTAAGCAACGGAGTAATTCTCCCTTACTGATGTCTCAACAATATCTCTAAATTTCATTTATAAAAATTAATTTACTTCAGAATTGAAGGAGAAAGTTAGTGTGGTAAGCAACACAGTAATTCTGCCTTTCTGACTTTCCAATCATTTCTCTAAATTTCTTTTATAAAAATTCACTTAATTCAGAATTGAAGGGGAAATTTGGAATGCTAAGCAATACAGTAATTCTCTCTTTCCAACTTCCTCAAAATTTTTCTACATTTCTTTTATAAAATATGATTTCAATCAATTGAACATTTCACTTTTTAATTCTAAAGGAAAAGAATACATCCCAACATACAAATGATAGAATATCTTTTTATACTGTTTAATCAACTCTCTCTGATTAATAAGTCAAGGACTATTATTTTGGTCTTCTGCTCTCATTAGTCTCTAGACCCAGGCTTTAAGTTAAGAAATAAAGTTAACATTGCTATTCTTAGCTCCTCCAAGGGTCACCTTGGTGACTTCAAACTACATACTGAAACTTCCACTTCTTATTTCTTGGAACACAGACATCTCCCAATTCCCTAACTCTGCGGGAGAGGAAACTAGCTTTTCCACCCTAAGGCCACTTGTGCTCTCTGAGACCCACATATACGATTTTCCATTGCAAAGGCCGATAAGACTTCATTCTATTCCCTAGCCATAGAAATATCTCTCAAGATTTGCCTATGGGTGGATTTTAAAAGTTGAAAATAACAACACTTCATCAAATTGCACACTTGCAGTTGATAATATGTCACTTATAACTCAATAAAGTTATTTAAAAAAATGAGGATCCTTGACCATAAGGCCACCCTCCCTCTGCTCAAAGTAAGCCAAAGGAATAATCTCAAGCAGGTGAAAATCAATTTCAGAAAGCATTGGGGAGTCTGCTCTATATTAGAGATAAGGAATTGGGAGAGGCTCCAAGATCTACTCCAGAGCATGGCTACCATTATTTAGTCTGGAAAAATGCTAAATGAGGCATAACCAAATACTCACCCAGTCTCATTAAAAAAAAAAAAAAAAGATCTCACTAAGGTCACACAACAGTCCTTCTGGCTTTGAGGAATGTAACTTCCCGACGTAATATCAAGATAAACCAATGTAAAACACTGTGTAGGCGTAGGTAGTAAATGATGGGAGTATTAGCTGAAAAACGTGGAAGCTTGTAACATCTAAAAACCAGTTTGATTTTCGTTTAGAACCTTTTGTTCTGAAGGTTCTTAGGTTGCTCATTTATTTGATATTTACTGAGAGACTACTACCGGCAGGACGTCAGGGCACTGAGGCAAACCAGAAAGACAAGGTTCTGGCCCTTGTTCTAATACAGCTCACATTCTAATGGAGGCAGGGAGGGTTGGGAGACAGTAATCATATCAACAAATAACTTAAAATAGTTGCAGAGAGTAAAAAGTGTTATGAAGGAATAACAATAACAATGACGATAATAATCATAGCCATCACTTATACAGCTCTAACTAGGTGCCAGGCACTGTTCTTAAGTATCACCGGAATTAACTTTCCCTATAAAGCTGTTCTATTACTTTACAAACGGGAAGACGAGGCCCAAGTCACTCAGACAATTAGTGGTAGCGCCAAGAACTGAATTCCGGCCATCTGGGTTCAGAGTCCAAGCTTTTCCCCACTGTCACATCACCATGTGTGCGTGAGTGTGTGTGTGTGCGCGTGTAAGAGGATAAGGTGGTGAGGGAAAGTCTGTCAGAAGAAGTGACATTTGAGCAGAGATCTAAAGAATGGGAAATATGGCCCTTCTTTCTGGCCTAACTAAAGAGTAAGTATAGTGGTCTATCAGGCCATACCTACTTCATGCCATCTGCACATAAGGAGTTTATTTTTATATCTACAGCAGAGGAGCAAGTTGCTAAATATTTTTTTGTTGTTGTTAAAAAAAACTGGGCAAGTGCTATTTCAAATGAACGACTAGAGATCAAAATAAAATGATAGAAAAATTTATAGTCCACCATAAGCCTACAATACACAATAATGTTTGAAAAACATCCAAAATTCCATATTTAGCACTTACTTCATTCAAACTTTTTGCTTGCTAAGAATCATGTCATCCTTGTCCAAACGACTGTTAAACTTGAATGAGTCAGCTCTGAATTTGTGAGGTTAAAATCTTCCATTCTATTTTGTAGAAGACTGGTATTTTTGAACAAAGAAAGAAGCAAGCTACTGATTTCTTTTTTTACACTGCATTCAGTCCTTGACAAATATACCGTTTTATATATATCCTGACATAGTGTCTTCAAGAATTCCCTGGATTTCCCCCAAGAAACTCCTACCACTCACTACTTTCCAGCTCACGCAAGTCTAGGAGAATCCTGTATAATCCACAAACTTGACAGCTTGACTAGAGAGGGGTCTGAGGAGAGACTCTCCAGAGGGGAAGAGCGAATGTGATCAAAGCAAGAGAATCCTGATCTTAAGAGCTTAAACAAAGGCTCCAAGGGACACAACTCGAGCCATTCTTTCCCCTACTCCCTGCCCCCAACCAGAGAATCTCCCCTGTTCAAATCTTGAAGAATTCTGTACTTTAATAAGAGGTCATTTGTTTGCAAGTCACTATACCACAGCCACCATTTTATACCTTATTCTAACACAGGTAGAGATTGTAGTCCACATTTATGGGACGTTGAGGGAGAAGACAAAGGATAATTGAAGACAAGAAAGGATGGCAAACTATTCCAACAGCATTTCTCACTATCTCAATCCTCCCATTCAGTTCTCTCTTCACCCACCTCTAATGCTCAGCTTCTTTTAATTTACCCCACCCCCTAATTCCACAGATGAACCTCTGACCTTAGAGATTCTACTCCAGGTCCACAATCCTAGCCCGAGACCCACCCTATTTAGAGTTTCTGCCACAACCAAGTTCCTTGGGAATTTCCATTACCAAAGCCAACCAGTAGGAGTGGAGGGGGAGTTCCAGCTTCTGCCGACAGGCCTGTGGCAAACACAGATGTTGCTGTGGAGACTCAGAATTCAATTCTGATCTCCTTTCCCTTATTATCCGAGGTGGTGAGATTCTTTTATTCAATCATTCCTATACTCTGGCATACTCTAGGTCACAGTCTTATCTGAGCTCCAAACCACAATGCATAAGACATAGCAGTGCCAGATCCTTTGAGAAATGTTATCACGTTCAATCTTCTCAAAACATCTGGAGGGTAATAGTTTTTGGCAGCACTGTGGAAAAAGTAAAAGTACCTAACACTGCTGGAGACTTAAATGTATGTTTACAAGATATCAGAAAATGATTGACACATGAATTTTTGTGACGCAGCCTGTTTCTTCATTGGGGACAGTATGGGCCCTGAAGTGGTTTACAGAGCAAGAGAAAGACCATATTCAGGAAAAAGGTGCTGATTCATTTAGTTGGCTTTACTTCACCTGCCTTGTAAGACAGTCTATACTTTATTTAAATAGTTGAATGTCGGTAGGTTGCTATTGAAACTTGCCTCCCCTTTATTCCCCTAAAGGCTCAACCAGGTATCACTAATCCCCAGATGCTCCGCCTCTAGGAGAAACTTCAATCTGATGGCCTGACAGGAGAGAGACGTTCATAGTCTCCCAGAGACAGATGATTTGTTTACCTTGTCTCGACTGGCAAAATTCTGGTTCAAATGAGGAAGATACTTATTTGAGAGAAAAGAGGCAGAAGAATGAAAATATTTTGCACTTGGGCACAAGTTTATTTTTCCAACTTAAGTCAGAGTAAATAATCCTAATGACTCGAGTGACTCTAAGTAACTCTGGATTTGCTGCAGTGCATCTTTTATATCTATCTGTGTAATTCTACACCTGCCCAATCACAAAAGCATAGCAATCCTTTTTCATGCATCACAAACCAAGTATTGGCATGTAATATTGATAATAACTAACAAGTAAAGACAGGCTTTCATGACTAATCTTTTGCTCACCCATGCTCTTCAGTGTAACTATTCAAATACTTGGAAATGTGGGTAATTTTCCATGACCCACGGTTAGAATATATAAATAATGTACAAGAAGGAGTGCCTGAGAGTTAAGAATTTTTTTCTGTTGTTTACTTTCAAAGGAGGAAAAATATTTCAATAAACAGGAACATCTGAAGAGTATGGATAAAATTCAAGGCTTGTACATGGTTTGAATTACTTTTCCATGGATATACGGTAGTCAAACTGATTTTTTATGGAAACTTTGGTAATCTCACTGTCTATGGGGGAAACTGAGTGCTGGCTACAACAACACAATTTGTCCTGTTAGTTTTCAGAATCATGCCAAAGCAAATGCTTCAGATAAAAAGATGGGAAAATAAGTGATGGTGGTTTTTCTTTTTCACATGCTTAAGCTTATCTTGAACAAGAGAATTACTTTCAATTCCCCAAAGAATCTGTGCTATCTCTTACTTTTGGCTTTTGCACATTCTGGTCTTCCCGCATGGATGTTCTTCCTGCCATAAAAATGCACCTTTTCCATTTCTCTTGGTTAACCCCTATTTATCCATCACACAGAAATCCACTAAGATGCCACTTCTTCCCAGAAGCCTTCCATGACCTCAGCTGAGCTTGTATGGTTGTTTGAGCTGTGTTTCATTCTTTGAAAATGCCTTCAATTTTGTTTTCAGCACAAAAGTCTTATAACTAAATTACGTGACACTTTATCCGTGACATAATGAAGGTCTATTGTAACTTGTAACTTCCTAGTTCATTTTTAATCTGTGTTATTCCTTAAAATAATACAACCATGTTACTTTATACACCTCCTCTAAAAAGACCTCACTAAGTCAGGTTGGTGGTAACTTTTCTGAGCAAAGCTAATTAAAAGGGGGAGGGGGGCTAAGTAGTAGCTGGGTTGGAATGGAGGGAGATTCATTCATTTATTTAATGTTTATCAGGGGCCTACTCTGTGAATTACTATTCTAGTTCTGATAATGTGGCAGAGAATGAAAGAAATAAGTAAACAAACAGATACACCCATCTCCCACATTACTCAGGAACTTTATCAACCATCAGATCCCAAAGTTGGCAAATGGAACACAACACCAGTACAGGTACTTATAGGAAGCATACAGTAACTTTTAACAAGACACAGGAATGCTTCTAGCAGGGGCTAAAGTAAAGAGTTTCAAACTTTTCACAGTCTTCAGTAATTGCAGGGCAGGATGGAGGAATTCTTTCTAATCCATCCAGTGATCTGGAACAGGGCATTCCTTGTACTTTGTTTGGAGGACATTTTTTTCAATAGGCTAGCTTTTCATCATCCCCCACCCCCATTTTATTAAGATATAATTGACATATAACATTGTATTACTTTAAAGTATACAACATAATGATATGATGTATGTATATATTGCAAAATGGTTGTGAGGACTTCTTAATACTCAAATTGCATAATTAATTTTTTTATTTACTAAGCTGAATACTAACATGATTGACGTTTCCACAGATTAACTTACCTCAACATATGAAATTGGAAATATTCCTATTTTGTCTGCTAACATTCCTTCAGCCCAGTTTTCATCCACTCTACGGATCACAGTCAGAACATCATCCTGAAAAAACAACAAACATTAGTCTACCTGATCCCATTAAGCTTGTGACAATTTTTCTTTTCAGTAAAGACAATCAAGTTTTAAGAGTACATGAATAAAAATGATAGGACATATCTTTTGTATATGAATCCAAAACTTTCATGAATTAAACAGTAACTCTCAGTCAACTTGCTGTCCTTTCAGACAGTTGTAAAATTATGAACTCTTTCTATGCAAAGGGTTGGCTGCTTATTTTGTTTAGATTCACAAACTGCAACCTCAAATGCTACCCACCCCAGCCTCTTGAACTTTTGTTTAAGATTAGTTCTCAATCTTTTCTCCCTTTCTCTCTGATAATATACCAAATGCCCATTTAAGTGGATATCCTACTGCTTTTCTTTACCGAAAACACAGTATGCTGCTTAAAATTCCAAAGCATTTTCTTGGTTCAACAGATATACTCCTGTGTACTTTTCAGCAAAGACATTTACATATAAAATAAGAAGTAATGATGTTTCATTTTGTTATTCATAATTCAGTGAATTAAAATCCCTGAATGGCACATATACCCTGTAAAGTAGCTTAGAATTAAATTTAGGTTCTAAATATGAAAATGACACCGCATATAGCAACAACCAAAATTATCTTTCACATAAGAACAGTCTATGCATAAAATTACTTTCTTTGTGACTTTATGAAGACCTTCCAGGTATTTTTAGAAGCACAGTGATAGTTCTCAAAAAACTACTGTAGCTTTTTGCAAAAGGAAATACAAGCCATATTGCCACGTATCCAGGTACAGAGGAAGAGCTGGCGAACGGAAAACCATCTCATTCTAACTTTACCTTTGCAAACGGAAGGCAATCTTTGTCTGCTTCCTTGTCTTTCACTTCAAAGTCATAAAGTGCTTTGCACTGAGGTGGGGGCTGAGGTAATGGTTTGATAATCTGCACAAAGTTGGTGGGGAAAAAGCCATGGATCCCGTTGACTTCTCCATGGTACCAATTTTCATCCACTTGTCGTCGCAAGATGATGATGTCACCTTTGCTGAACTTAAGGTCTCCAGGCTCTTTCCCTTCGTAGTTGTATAATGCTTTGGCACATGGTAACTGAGGTATACCCTTAAGGAAAGAGATGAGTTTTAATGAGACAATGGTCCAAAAATGTCTGAAAATTTAACTGTATTATCATTGTTTTTTAAGTCAAGGTCAAATCAACGCTAGGAAGAAAATCTCACATAAAAAACTAAACATGTGTGTCACTAAGAAACAGCAAACATCAACAAATGTCACAGCAGACCATCCACGCACTCTCTGCAATTTAGACCTCTACTCCCAAGCTTAAGTTAGTGGGAGATTTGCCTTGTTTAGGGGTTTTAGTACACGAAAGAACAATGACCAAGTTTGGCTCCCTGGTGTAAAATCAGAAAAACCATAAAAAACAAAATGAATTTCTGATATGAACTACTTTATTCAGCAGGATAAATGATAAAAACTGAGAAGAAATTTAAATAGAAGCATAATTCATTAATTCACCAATTGCTTTTAAGCTTGATTGATAAGCAGTTTGGCCTTTGGGTAAAACTTTTGCAACTGCTTTTCTTTCTTTTTTTTCCTGAGGAAGATTCGCCCTGAGCCAACATCTGTGCCAACCTTCCTCTATTTTGAATGTGGGTCACTGCCACAGCATGGCTTGCCGAGTGGTGCAGGTCTGTGCCTGGGAACTGGACCCGGGCTGCCGAAGCAGAGCATGCTGAACTTAACCACTAGGCCATGGGGCCAGCCCTCCTACTGCTTTTAATGTGGGAAGTAGATCTTATTCTTTCAACTCAACAAGTATTTACTGAAGGCCTACTACATGTCAGGATCTGACACAACAACGAGTAAGACAGTCATTGTCACTGCTCTCTCACAGTTTATAATCTGTGATCGTCCCGACATACGGTCTTTTACAATCTATATTAAGATCATTCAACTTTGCTCTTTTCTGGTTAGAGAGCACCATCAGACTGATATGCTAAGAGATGAGGTGTTAAATGTTACTGCATTGTATTATGGTTTTAAATGACAAGTTTAAAAATGTGTGTGTAGCCGGAAGGCAATCTAACTATCAAATGGGTTAAATGTGATACTTCCTGATGGCATTGAGGTACCCATTCTTGAGTGTCAGTTGTCATTTTAAGATCTCTGGGCTCTCCGGGACACTGCTGCCTATCACCGACTCAGAGGATAAATAGCAAATCAAAGATACCTATAATAATTTGACGAACGAGATTACTGGGCTCCTGCTTTTCATATTCTTAAATCCTTCATTCATTCATCCAGAAAATATTTATCAAGCTTTTACTTTTCATTAGGCAATGTGCTAGTGCTGAGGATTTAAAGAGGAATAGGGTACAGTTCTTACCATTAAGGGATAAAATATTAGAATTAATGACAATACAGTGCAGTGAATGCATTGATAGAGATATGCTGGAGGAACAGAAAGCATAGGTCTCTGGGTTTTGTGGGTGGGAAAATCAAACACTTCCTAGAGGAAGTGACACATGACCCAAGTCTTAAAGAATACACAGGAGTCAGCCAGGCAAAGCGGGAGAGGAAGAATGAAAGAGAATAATCAGGGCATTCCAGGCAAGGCGAGAGCACCAGCAGAGACATGGAGCATATCGTGCAGAGGGACTGGGGCTTTATAAAGAATGCAATGTTCATTGAGAGGAATTATGGAATATAAAGTGTAAGAGAGGTAGGTAGAAGCTAGTTTATGAGGGTCTTTAATGACACGTTGAAGAGCTTGAACAATGAATGAATGAAGAGCTTGGCAATGATAAGCCACTCACAGGTTTGAAGAACAGATGGGGGATCAGAATCATGTGTCAGACAGATGAGTCTGGCAGAAGGGAGGAAAATGGACAGGAAGTGGGCAGGCAGGAGGACAGCTATGTGCAAAGCACAGGCCTAAAGTAGCTGAAGTTTTTTTTTAAGTTTAATCTTTCTAATGAAGTAAAACAATATGGAGTATTACTCACATTACTGCCCTCTCCCTGCCTGCTCCCCCAAAAAGCGAATCAAAGTTTTATACCTTTGATGGCAACAGAACTTCATAATACAATTTTTAAAAATTGGTTTGGTTTCTACACAGAGATTTAGAGTCTGGCCTACTCAAAAGTCAAACTTTTTTGTTAAATATTTTTGTTTGGCTTAAGAGGAAGAGCCAGTTCTTGGCTCTTAAAACGCAATTGGCAGTCATCTTGTCTTGGTTTGGTCCACGTGATGTTGTGTTTGGTTAATCAGAGCTGCTCTAGAAGCCAACATCCTGGGAAGACAGCAGGTGAGCCTTCCAGAAGCCCTGAAACCCTCATGTACCCTCTGCCTTTTGGACCCTGCCTTAAGATCCTGCCTCTAATGGCATGACTACTGGTATCCAGCCTTGACTTAATCTTGTAAACAATTCTGCTGTGCCCTTTGGTTTCCCCAGAAGGGAAATGCTCATCAGGAACTCTGGTGCCTCACAATCCTGTGAACTTTGGTCATACTCCATTCAGTGTCCAACTTTGTGGAAGGATTCTAATTTTTGTCTACCCTCACAGAGATGCCTCACTCAATTCTCTACTTTATTATGTATTTCTTGAAGTCTGGTTATCACAGTTTAACAATATTTCCAAAGCTTGAGGAAATAAACACAGCAATAAATATTACTATGAGAGACAAAGAGTGATGGAGCCAGAGTCAGAGAACTGACAAGTACTATTCGCAAACCAACTCTTGGAACACAGCTGATAGGATCATCACCAGGTAGTATAGGGTAAGGGCTGGAAGCACAGACTCCAAAACCAGAATGCCTGGGCTTCAGTCCCAGCTCAGCCACTTACAAGCTGTGTGATCTTGAGCAGGTTAACCTGTGCCTCAATTTCTTCATTTTGGTTGTTGTTAGTATTTCGTAAATTAATGTATATAAACTACATACAAACGGCCCAGCAGGCAGTAAGTGCTACATGCAGGAACTATCATCATCATCGTCATTGCCCAATATGAAAAGCCTGTTCACCAGTGAAACCCAGAACCTGAAAATGTATTTGTCTCTATGCAGCTGGATGCCTTTCCTTTTGGACGAATTCACATAGCAATTACATTTTTAATACATATTCACTGCATAACAATGCAAAGAATGTTCATCCTAGGAAGTGCTCAGGATTTCGAAATGTGCGTTTCTGAAGCACGCATTTGTTTTCAGAGTGGAATCCATTCATCTTCTGGTTGAACAGAAGAAATTACAAATTCACTGACATGCACCGTTTAATAGGGGATGGCATTTTAGATGTGGCTGTAGTTCATCTTGACAGGGCTAATGTAAGGCATTGGAAGCCTGCATGAATTAATTGAAAATCCTATTACAAACTTGGCGACAAATAACTCTATTCACAATTATGGCCTGTTCTCTTGATTTTTTCCCCACCTCAATTTGCTCTGTTTGGCCCACTCTGCCCAAATCTGAGCCAGCCAAATCCATGCACCAAGACACAGATTCAGCACTCTTAGAAACCATTCTGAACTGTCCTTGAAAAGATCTGTACAATTCCAAACAACCCACAGTATGGCTCTTTTGTGATATGCTGATGTGGGAACTGAAGGAATTTATTTCTTTACAGATCACTGCTACACACCAGTGGCCCAATGGACTTAATAACTTTTTCGCCAAAGCAAATCTATTGATAGTTCCTAAAACCATCAAACATTCTTAAAACAATGAGTGGCAAGAGTAAAACATATGATAACGGTGATATAGATTATGGTTGGCCCAGTTACATCCTTGTGACTGCAACGTAAAATTCATTACTTCACACCAACTTGCTAAATCTTGACTACTAAAGTTATTTCCATGATCAATAACCACAGAGAAAGAATCATAAAGCTTCTGGCAGTCTAACCCATGAGCAGACATTAACGCATCTGGCTGTGTTTATCTATGGTGTTCTTTTTCAATTAAATTCTAAGAAGCTAAAAAGCCAGTTTGTGTCAAGTTTCTCCAAAGAAGGTTTCCCACATTAAATAAAATGAATTCTACTCTGATTTCAAATCAAGCAAAGTTCAGTGATCTTTAAAAGACTTATTCCCACGCAGCCTGCAGATGATTAAGGATAAACGGTTAAACGACTTGGAAGAGCAATAAAAGAACACATTTTCCTTTTGCAATATCTGAAGGATAAAGCCAAAACAATTGGTTTGATAGCCTAGGACTACTCCTGTGGGTAAAATATGTCCAGAGCCCACGGAGACCCTGCCTTCTCATTCATCTCCTTAGAAAGGTCTGTGAGTCATGTCATCACCCGGGCCCTCTGCCCTCCATGCCTTCGCCAGGCTTTCCAAACTGCTGCCTTTCTTCTGTATCCTCTCATCAGGCCAAGGCCCCCGAGGATCTGCAGAGCTTACATTTCACTTGGCTACACATAAAAGGGAGGCTTAAAAGGAGAGAAAGCCAGAGAGAACCGACTCTGCAGTCTAACCTTGGGTTTGCATCTGTCATTCATGCCGCCAGCATTATCAAAAATCTTGGCAACTTAGACAGGTGAAGTATTATAACAATTCTTAATCTAAAATACATTTCAATAAACAGTGACTATTTTGCTCACATAAAAAAAGAATAAATATGACAGTGGGCTAGTTTCACTTTTCAAATAATTTTTGCTTCTGTTACAAATACAGGTATATTATATGACATTAAAATCCTTGTGAGACCTACACACAAATATTTTTGATTAAATGCTTTACACTCCATTTCTGTACCATCAAGTGTATTCCAATATATCTGGCAAAGTACTACTTGATGATCTAGCTGAGATTCTAACAGGTAAATAAAACATTCACTGCTAATTTATTTTATAGACTCTAAATGCCAATGCTCAGATATATATGCAAGACAGCCTCTTTAAATTCAAATTCCTTCATGCATTTCTTACTGCTCCATAAAGTAAAAAAGATTCAATGACCTACTAAAAAGAATATCTAAAAGATACTCCTGTCATGGGAACAGCAATAAAATGTGCACAATTTAATAATTTAGTTATATCTAAATTGGCACAAATGCTGGCTGATTCCAACTTGACTTTCAAAAATTTTCCAGAAAGAATTGAGGCACAAAGAAATCATATTAATAGGAAGTACTGCAGAGTAACAAGTAGCAAAATGGGTTGAGGAAAGGATTTTTTTAAATGTCTTTTGTACAACAAAATACATGTTGGCTTTTCTCTACAAAGTGAAATATCTGTCAAGATATAACAGTACTTCATAAAAATGCTGATTCTTTAATAGTTAATAAGTCAAGTATTGTTCTCAAGATATCTAGGTTGGATTACTGCACAAATATTATTTGACCATCACTTGAAATGTTTCAATTTCAATATAACAAACATCCAAGATGAATATTACAAATTATTTCTCCAAAGCAATATAAGAAGAGACTGAGAAGCCCATTATCCCACAACAGTCCATCTTTTTATTTGTTCTTTCCTTTAATATTTATTTGGGGAGAGTACTGTGCTAGGGCATTTTTATCTGATGATCACTTCCTTTATCTTCCAACTTCCACCCACCCCAAATTTGGCACATAAAGTTTTCTAATCAGACTAACTTTAATCACATTTACTCTTTTTTGTCCTTATTCTACTATCCTCCCGTCTCCTTTTCTTTCTTGCCTAACCATTTTCCTCAGCTTTCTCCTTAAGTAGACTCTTTCCAGCCTGCCAAGCTTCCTCCTCTACTCCAGACCTGCTTATAGTTGTACCCTGTCTCAGGAACTAGTGCCCTGGTGCACTCGGGGTCTGCTCACGTTCCATACACTGCCCACTCCCCTCTGCACACGCAGCGCCTGCTCACCCTTCACACACTACCCACTCCCCTCCGCACACTCAGCGCCTGCTCACCCTCCACACACTACCCACTCCCCTCCGCACACTCAGCGCCTGCTCACCCTTCACACACTACCCACTCCCCTCCGCACACTCAGCGCCTGCTCACCCTTCACACACTACCCACTCCCCTCCGCACACTCAGCGCCTACTCACCCTCCACACACTACCCACTCCCCTCCGCACACTCAGCGTCTGCTCACCCTCCATACACTGCCTACTCCCCTCTGCACACTCAGCCCCTGCAGTCCTATCCACTAATGCCCATGGAGTTTCTATGCCAACTTGTGACCAAATAGCAATCAGCCAGTTATAGTTTTCAGCCTTACTATTTTAGTGGTATTCATGGTTTAGGGAGAAACGAAAACTAGGGGTAAAAGGAGAGGAGACAAAGCAGCAGCTTTCTTAACAGTATCCCTGAACTGTACTCTCACTGCCATTTTAATCAAATGGCAACACCTAATCATTTACTTAATCAATACTTGATCAAATACATAACCACAAGTAAATACCTAACAAAGTTAGTTGAGGTCAAAAGATTATGTTCAAACATCGAGAGAGAAAATGAAGAGCACAATTTTCCAAACTTAAGAAAAAAATGATAGGAGACTCTCTGTTAAATTTTTTTCTAGGAACTAACAATACAGAGAACAGATAAATGCATCTGCGTTGGGAGGAATCAGGCCCACCCCCTTAATCCCCTCTCCCACTTGAACAGGAGAACCTGAGGGGGCACCTAGGGACACAGTTTGAAAGGCAATGCTGTAGGGGGAGAAGTGGGCTAAGGGGTATTGTTTAGGAAATACCTATATTTAGGGGATACGAAAGCCCTAAGAATGAGAGCAGTAGGAAAAGAACCATAGTAGCAAGACTAATTCCTGAAGCATGGTCTTATCCACATCACCTTTGTCTTTACAACCTGGAGACGATTCCCAATTACCTCTTCAATCAAATTAATGTTCTAAACCATGAGTTTTATGGCCCTCCATTTGGACTGACCGTTCCACTTCATATTTTCTACCCTCAGCAAACAAACCAGTCTGCTGTCATCACCTCCAACCTTAAACATGCCATTCCTCCTTGCTATTGTCTGGGTGTTTGTGTGCCTCCAAAATTCCTGTGTTGAAATCCTAACCCCCAAAGGTGATGGTATTAGGAGGTGAGGCCTTTGGGAGGTGCTTAGGTCATCAGGGTGGAGCGCTCATGAATAGGATTGGTGCTCTGATGAAAGAGACCTCATAGACTCCCTACCCCTTCTGCCCTGTGAGGATACAGTGGGACAGAGCCAGCTATAAACCAGGAAGAGGCCCTTCACCAGACCGCGACCACGCTTGATCTTGGGCTTCCCAGCCTCTAGAACTGTGAGAGAGAATTTCTGTTTTTATAAGCCACCCAGTCTGTGGTGTTTGCTTATATCAGCCTAAGTGGATTAAGATACTCCCCCACCACAGTTCATCAAGAGCCGCCCATCTCTCCCTCCACCTTCCTACCTTGAGAGTCCCCAGTTCTTGTATATGTATCATTATACAGCTGCAGTTGATAATTACACTGCTTTCTTTTACTTACATTTTTGTATCTAGCTAGGTAGAGGCTTCTGCTGTTTGGGACCAGATGTAGATAAGGTCAAAATCACTGACTGATTCTGGTGAAGGTCAATAGGACAGACTCTGTTTCCAGATGTAACAGCCACTTGTTTAGGACCCAGCAGAGGCCTCCTTGGGGAAGATTCTCCCAACCTCCCCCCAAACCCCAACCGAAATCTGGAGGAGGTGTTGCTCTTATGCACACTCAGAGTATCTCATGCACACTGATCTTATGGCCTTCATTTCACTCAGTTTACAACCTGCTTCTCCTGCTAGACCATAACCCTGGGGGAGAACTGGGACTATGTGTTATCCATCTTTTAGCATGAGCACCTATCTCACTGTCTGTGAATAAATTCTTGCTGGATCAATAAGTGAAAAAGTGAATGTTATCTCTAGCGGGCTGAGGGTTAAGGTGTGGACAGCTAAGTGGAAAAATACTATATCCAAAGGAAAAGCAACTTCAAAGACAATTCTTTGGATAGTCAGGCTCCCCAGCTTTAAATATACTGCACAATACATGCACTCATGTATTGATGTGTCTCTGGTACTCCTCATGAATGGCAGACTGTTAGCCTATTCTTTTGGAACTGTCCTCAGTACCTCCTATGAAACACAGGACATGGTGGGCACTCAACGCTGCGACACAGAGGAACAGGAATACTGAGGGAGGAATTTTGCTCTCCATTCTCTAAGGTTGCTGTGAAATCCGGGGCACATGAAGGTGCTGTAGAGAAACTTGGGGAAATGTGAGCTTGTACTGTTGATTGGTGTCTACTTCAACGTGCTCTGGAAACAACCAAAAACACACTACGTTCTGGAAATGGGCAGTTGAGTACTTTGTGCTAAGCAAACTGCTGGCATTTGAAAAATGTGAAACAAATTATGCAGCAAACCACAGCAAACAAATATTTTCCTTACAAATTCATTTGATGGTTATGAGGAAACAGACATGTAGCTGATATATAGCTTTTTTCTTGGCTGGCCTTAAAAAGGGAGTATGTAACTGGCAGACAAATTATTAAAGAAAGCAAATCTTACAAATTTCTCTAAGGGAAGATAACTATCAAGAGCGCAGTCACTGAAATAAAATGCAGGAAATTCATGTCGCTCATTGCCCTGAATATTAGTTTTCTGCTTCATCACATGTTTAATAATTACGATAGTATTTTGCAAAGAGGAGGAAAATCTACTGGGAAAATTCCCTTCAGTAACTTGAGCTACCATCTTGAGGACTCATGGGAGGATGAAAGATATTCCCTGGTAAAAGGTCAAGTTGCTAACAATTAGGGAAACAGTTTGATTCCTGGAAGGCATCTGCCCCTACCTCTGCCTAAACCTCCCACCTGCCCCTGGGGGCGTGGGACTTGATAAGAGAGGAATGACCATGCATGAGAAACTCTGCAAGGCCCTTGTCAAATCCTTATAGAAACCAGAGAAGGGAGGGAAAGTCACAAATACAGAGGGAGAGGGGTGTGCGGGAGCAGGTTTAACATTAAATGGAAATGCCAGGTAAGGCCTTGATCTAATTCAGTTGCCTGGTTTTAGATTGTCTGTCCAATGTTTTCATTAATATCCTGGAGAGAGTGTGCTCATATAATTTAAACATGACATTAAATGTGAAAGACAGCTCATAGTTTCAGAACTAAAACAACATCAGAACAGACCCACACATATATAGACAATTAGACAACAGTGCCAAGGCAATTCAACTGGGGAAAACAAAGTCTTTTCAACAGACGGTTCTGGAACAATTAGAAGCCCATAGTGGGGAAAATGACTCTTGACTCCTACCTCACATCATATACAAAAATTAATTTGAGATGAATCCCAGAATCAAATGTAAAAGCTAAAACTGTAAGTTTTCTAGGAGAAAACACAGGAGACTATCTTAGAGATGAGGCAGGCTGGGGCGGGGGGGAGTCTAACTATAAAAGTTTATAAAGTGGACTTCATCAAAACTGAAAAATTCTGTTCATCAAAAGATACAATTAAGACAATAAAAAGGCATACATAAGGAAAAATATTTGCAATACATGTATCTGACAAAGGACTTGAATCCAGAAATATAAAGAATGCCTATAAATCAACAACAAACAACCCAATTTAAAAACAGGCAAAAGATTTGAACACACACTTCAAAAAGGAAGATATGCATACAGCCATGAAAAGGTACTCAACATCATTAGTTATCAAAGAAATGCAAAATAAAACCACAATGAGATATTATTTCACATCCATTAAAATGATTAAAATTAAAGACTGCCAAGAGAAAATGTTGTCAAAGATATAGAACAAACAACTCAGAAACATTTCTAGTGGGAGTCTAAAATGGTACAACCACTTTGGAAAACTGTTTGACAGTTTCTTATAAAGTTGTACATACACCTACTCTATAACCCAACAATGCTGATGCTAGGTATCAACCCAAAAAATGAAGACACGTGCCCGTATAAAAACTTGTACAGAAATGCTTGTTGTAGCACTATTCATAACACCAAAAACTGAAAACTCAAATGTCCATCAACAGGTGAACAAACACTGAAATCCTCAGCTATAAGAAAAAAAAAAGGAATAAATTACTGATATGTGAGAGCAAAAAAAAATCAGAATAAATACTGTATGAATACATTTATATGATTTCAAGAATAGTTTGTAAAACCAGGCCTGCCAGGGCAGCTTTCCGGTGCAAAGGTTCCTGAAGTGGGGGAGGAAAAGCAGCAGGAATGAAACACGGAGCTTAAAGTTTGAAAATGAACAGTTGGTCTTAATTTTGTCTCTTAATAAACATTTGCTGAATGATTAAAGCAAAAAAAAAGAATAGGTAAAACCAATGTAATGCAATAGAAATCGTAACAGTAGTTTCTATAGAGGGTGGGGAATGAATGAAGGGGACATAAGGAAAATTTTTGAGACTACAGATATATTCTATTCTACATCTTCACTGGGATGTTGGTTATCCAGGTGTGGAAGTGTGTCAAAGCTTACTAGATTCCACACTTAAGAAGTGCAATTCACATAACGTAAATTTTACCTCAATAGTAAATTGTTTAAAAAATAAACCAGTAACAGCAGTTAAAAAAAAAAAAAAAGAAATGACCACAGATACCAGATAGGTGATTATGTATGCACATGGAGCAAAAGACACAAAAGTATCACAGTGAATAACAAGCTACACTGTCAATCAAGAGAAGGGCAAAACTGGAAAAACAAGAAATCTGAAGTCCAGAAGTATGGAGATTAGTGCCTAGAAAGATGGCGATTTTTCCGAAAAGTAAATCATCACCGAGCTACAGAAATGGGTATACATAATGCAGAGTCTCTGTTATAACCTGACCCTACACTGAGCACCAGAGCCTCTCACTAGATGTCCAGGATACATTCTGATCCCATGAACAAAAGGAACAGAGAACTGCAGCATATTCAGCGGGGAGAGGTATAAATGCTAACAGTGTTGCAAAATATTATGACAGACAAGTTGCAGAAATTGAGATGTATTAGTGGGGCAATATTAAAGTACGTCTTCAAATAGAATGCAAGGGTCTTACACAGGGAAAATAAGTCAGCTTCATAAGCACTGAAGGAAAAATACAGGCTCAAACTGATGTGTGCATTATTTAAGTTGGATAAAAGAATCCCCCGACAGCGAGGGTTGTTAAATATTGCAATGGATCATGATCTCTCTTTCACTGGAGACTTTTAAAATGGGACAGTCTCACAAGTTTGGTTCTGCCCAAAGGCAAAGGAACAGATTATGACTTACGATCTCTAGTAATCCTATGAGTTCCTTGGCAATGAGACCATTTCAAAGAATAATTTTAGTCCTGATGATTTTGTCCTTTGTTTCTTTTTTAGTGGTGGCATCTCAAAAACAAGGGTAGTGATGAAGTACGGGAGAGTGAGCAGGGAGGAGCCATTTGGAAAGGAGACAAAATGAGGATATGAGTTCGCCTGTAGAAATCAAATCGGGCCAGCCTCAATAATGCGACGTCCATCACAATCCGTGACAATGTCATTAGGAAAAGCAGAGGAAGGCTCAGCTGTGGTCAGGCACACCAAGCTGCCTCTTATCTTATTATTTTTGCTTACATCAAAAAAGTAATGCACAATATGTGTGTATTACTGTTACTCCTCTTCAAAGGAGTGTTCTGCTAGTCAAATGTTTAGTTTACATAGTGAAGAGTAAATAATTAGGGCAGGATAATGTCCTATTACTTTGAAATAAATCTGTTATAAACATATAAAACCAGTCCTGTGAAACCCATAGGGTAGAATCAAGGTCTTTAAAACATAACTAAGCCTTTTCATTTAAAAAAAAAAAAACCCTATCTATATGCGTATGCTTTAGAATTTTGATCTTCAAAAAGTACTAACTGAATGTACAGACAGTCTTATAGTTCTTTTAGCTCAGCCATTTCATCTTTGATTCAGTCTGTTGTAAAATGATGGTTAAAAACCCTTTAAAGTATTCTGTGGTACTAAAATAAGCATTACCAGAAAACACTAATTGCCTTTACTGTTTAATTTCTCCATTATATGACTATGCAAGAAATACTACTGTAAAGAAACAAAATATGTTTGCAATGAATAATTTTACCAATAAATAATTATTTTAAAACAAGCGTTTTTGGGGGCCAGCCCCGTAGCCAAGTGGTGAAGTTCGCGCGCTCCACTTGGGGGGCCCAGGGTTTCACCAGTTTGGATCCTAGGCGCAGACGTGGCACCACTCATCAAGCCATGCTGAGGCGGCATCCCACATGCCACAACTAGAAGGACCCACAACTAAAAATATGCAACTATGTACTGGGGCACTTTGGGGAGAAAAAGGAAAAATAAAATCTTTTAAAACAAGCAGTTTTAATGAAGCTCTCTTCCAAAAAAAGTATTCCAATTCAAGTATACTGATCACCAAAAATAAGAAATAAGAGAAACTTAAGAGGAAAAGATTTACTAACTAAGTCAGTTCTGATAAGCCTAAATTCAACTTTTTCATTTTCCCCCAAAGAATTAAACAGTAGGATATGAATTACAGGTATTTTCAACCAAAATGAACCCTTATATAAAAATGATATTTTTTATATTTCTAAGTGATTAAATACATAGCAAAGAATATAAAATTAAGCAAGAGTTCATATGTGTGCATCTGAGACTACTTTTATTAAGCATTTAATATGTACTGTATAAGAGGATAACCATTCTAGCTGTAGTCACAATAACAGAAAATTTGAGATAATGAGAAAATTGATCATCTGAGATGGCCATGACAACAGATTAAGTTCCAGTTTTAAATCATCCACTAATGTACAATATCTGTATGTTTTTAAAAAACTGTTTAAATGTTTCTTTGTGCAAAGCAACTAGTGTTTCATGTTCACCAGGCTGTAGCAACTTGAGGGCAGGGACTAGATGTCAATCATCTTTGTATCCTGGGTGCCTAACACATAGTGCAGGATCGATTCATTAGATGACCACTTTTCTGCTTCTCTTGCATCATTCCATCCTACAGAGATCTCCCAGACTAACCTTCTTAAAATATAGCTTTTATCAGATGATCTGTCTGATCAAACTTTTTCTGATTCCCTTTCTAGAAAACTGAGTTCAAATCCTCTCTTTGGCACTTAAAATGCCCACAATCTGACCCAAAACTATTTTCTCAAATACTGCACACTGCTTTCTAACAAGTATCCAATATTCTAACCAAACTAGACTCCCTCTAGTTCCCAGAATATGGTCTCTCTTTTCCCACCTCTGGGACTTTACTCCGACATTCTCTCCACCCAAAAAGCCCTCTTCCCCACATCCCATGTCCATTTGTCAGAAGTCCATCCACCCTTCAAGACATGACTCAAATATCACATTTTCCAACCTCCTTCCTTATTCCCTAATACAGATGTATATTTCCCTTTGAAGCCCAAAAGGTTTTGCCTATAGTTCTTGGTTGGCTTTATCGTACCTTATAGTATCTACATTTGAGTACTTAACTAATAACACTACCACAGTGAAAACCCTTTGAGGACAGGGATGGTCGCTTACACCTTCTTGAATCACCTGCAGTCTGGGACTGTACCTTATATACAGCAAGCATATTTATTGAAATGAATTAGATCAATCCCTCCCTCCAGGCAATTTTTCTTCCCACCTACTACATAATCCTAAGAAAGAAGGAAAAGCTTCTCCACTCCTATCTTGCATCCTTTATCCAAGTTGGCAGTCTGTGTCTGGTGCTATACTCTAAAGAATTCTGCTTAGGAAATTAGTAGAGTGGCCCGTATGGTATCTACCTATATGTACCAACCAAGCAGAAGGTCAGGGCACTGACATGGGTGCCTGTATTTTTCGTTATTTTACCTGACCTAGGCAAGGACATCAAGGGAAGAGACTTAAGTCAAGGCATAGTTTGCAGTGGTGTGCTAAACGCTTGTTTAATTGCTAGAATGGCGTTTCTCCTAAGGACATACTGAAATTAAAAAGTTTTCTTTTTTAATAAAACGATAGCAGTTCTAGAAAATAGGGAGAACACTCATTAGCATACCAGAAAATTTTAGGAACTTCTAGAAGAATGAAAGCAAGTGGAATCAGGAAAAGTTCAATGGCTGGACTGAAAAATACACACGGCAGGTGGTGACTGTTCTAAAGACCAAGGTGGTAACTTTCCTCATGGAGTCAAGTACATATCCCAAAACACAGGGGAAAAAGCGAGAGAAGAAAAATGACCAAAAAAGTTAAGACACAGGAAAGAGAGCTCTAAAAGGTCCAGTAACCACCTAAAGTGAGTTTCATAAAGAGGGAATAGAGACGAAAAGGAGGAGAGTCATGAAAGAAATACAATAATGGAAGAAAATTTTCATGTGCTCAAGACACCCAAGATCTCAGTAAACAGTCTCATTAACTACCAAGCAGGATTACTAAGGGAAAAAAAGATTCAAATTCAGATACATCTCATTACATTCCCAAACTCCAAAGATAAGGAAACAATTCCAAAAGATTTAGGGCAGGAGAGTTTACTATTAAGGAACTACATTCTGATTTCTTGGCAGCAGGATAACGGAGGACAACAGAACAATGCCTTTAAATTTCTAAGACAACATGATTTAGAAAAACTTAGCTAGCTAAGCCTTTAAATATGTGCGTGGACACAATAAAGATATTTTTGAACATGCAAAATCTCAGAAAGTTTATCCGCTGCGCATTTCAAATGAAAAAAATTTATTCACGGAGGTAGCTCCCATCCTATGCCCCAAAACCACAGAAGACTCCTAGAGAGATGATATGTAACACAAGAAACATGGATGGCTGAATACGGTCTAGAAGACATGAAGAAAACAGAAAAGAAACTTAAAGAGGATCCAGTACACTTAAAGGCTGGATTCATCCCACTTGCAGGGGGGCGGGATCTGGGGCATGAGTTACATTTCTTCTGTATGGATCCACCCACGCTGCAGTAAATAATGTTTACATAATCACAATACTGCAAATGCTGTTTTCATGGGGTTTCAATTTCTAGAATCAATCCCCTCACACAGTAAAGAAGGATTAATTATAGCTACAGAAGAGGATGTTATAAATTCTGATAATAGAAAAAATATACACAGAACAAATCTCAGGAGTTAGGGAAGAGGAGGTGGGAGGCAGAAGAAGTAATCTAAATTTTATCACTTGGTGTCTGAAACTGATATTGTCTAAGGCTAAGAAATCAAGAAATAGAAACATGCTATTTGAGGTTGTAAATGTAACCAGTAGAAGAACTAAAGAACAGAAAATAGATAAGCACTTACTTCTGGAAAGAAGGACTCAGATACAAGAGGAGGGACAACTGTATTTTTTATTTTAGAATATTCTGTGTTGTTATATATTTTCTATGATGAACAGATATATATACAGAATACATAAACAGTGTAACTTTAAAAATCAAATGCATAAAGAAAAGGGATATAATGTATAAAATTCTAATGTACTCACTATAACTTTTAAGACTATCTTAATTAAATAATTCAGACCTACAAAGAAGATGAGTAATATAAAAGCTAACTCTGTACCCACAACTTAACTTTAGAAATAAAGCATTTAAATGCAATGGAAGCCTCCAATATTTTTCTTCACCCATCAAATAGTAGCCTTTAAAAGACAATGAAAAGAAGAAAAGCTAGGTAAACCCTAAATATTCACCTGCTACTCTCACTCCCAGTCACTCCTAACTATTACTGATTGGGATATTCAGTTGCACTCAATAATTGACTCCGGCACTTTAATGCAGTATCAATAGAACATCAGTAAAATTCCCACTATGCCTCTCGTTTTCCAGACTCTCCCTTATAATAAATACAGACTTTTTAGTTTGCTATGCTAAATTCCTTTATGGATATAAAAAAGGAGCAAATGTATACAATAAGTCCAGTAGTTAAAAAAAGAAAAACGATGTAAATTGTCTCCACAATCATGTTCCCCACTTCTACAAGACCTTGTGATTCAGTTAATCAGTGTGAGTTCACCTTGAGAGTTTATGTCTAGGAGCTGGTAATCCTGAGACCCCGTAGATCATGGAGCCTGGAGAGTTAAGGGTGTTAGCTTTGGAGAAAATAAAAGCCTAAATGCCTTCCCTCAATTTAAGAAAGGTTGGTTTACCCAACACGTGAAATATGAGCTCACTTGACATGTCACCTTCAAAAATAACTACTTCTTATGTAAACTTAGGAGATCAAAGTGTGATCCTCACTACCTGCTAGCTAATCATTTACAAGCTACTGGTAAAGAGTGGGGGATAGCCAGTTGATGGTATTATGAATTCTTAGAACCAGTCGCAAAAACTTGATTAATTGGAGACTAGATTTTAAAATGTTGAAAATAAAATCATTCTGTCTTTCTCACAAAGTCTTTTAAAAGAGCAGCCCACCCCCAACACAGATCTGACTGTAAGGATATAGCGTTAACTTCAATTTTAATTTCCCCTGAGTTGAGAGAGAGAGAGAAATGGTGACTGGATTCATACCTCATGCAGCCCTATCCTGATAACACAATAAAAACTGGTACTTTTCCAACTTTAACGAGCATTCCCATCGCTTGAAGTTCCTGGTACGTGCATGTACTGATGCAGTACGTCTGGCTGGGGGCTGAGGTTCTGCATTTCTAACAGCTCCCAGGTGATGCTGATGCTGCAGTCCAGGAACCACACTTTGAGCAGTATGGGAATCAAGGATCAGTCTCCTTACCAATCTCCTTTGCTGATTCTTCTTTCTCAGTTGCCCCAAGGCTCAATCTTCTGACAGTTTCTCTTTTCTCTCTAAATTCACTCCCAAGGTGATCTCATCTATCCCATTCTTTTAAAACCATTTATCCCAGCTGTTACCAACCCTGACTGCATATTAGGATCAACTAGGGGGCAGTTTCTCCTTCTTCTTTTAGAGTTGTCTAAGTCCCCACCCCAACCAATTGAATAAAAATTTCCAGGATTTGGTCAGAAGTACAGGTCTTTTAAAAGCTCCACAATGATTCTCATATAAACGGCTAAGCCTGTTGATGTACACACTGATGTCTCCCAGGCCTGGTCTCAACTATGACCTCTCCCCTAAGCGCCAAGTGCCTGCTCAACATCTGTTGAACGTCTAATAGTTCTCTCCAAGTTGACATGTCCAAAATAGACCTCTTGATTTCTACCTGCCCGCACCAAAACCTCATCCTCTACCAGTTTTTCCCATCTGGGTAAATGGCCCCACCATGCACCTGGCTGATTGGGCCCAATGACTAAGCTTCACCATGATGCCTCTGTTCCCATTCTTTCACATTCCACATCCAATACATCAGCAAACCTGCTGGCTCCACCTTCAAAACACATCCCAAACCAGTCTACTTTTTACAACTTCCACTGCTACCATCCTAAGCCAAGACAACACTACCTCTGTATTGCCACTCTTGAACCCCTAGAGTCTGTTGTCTACTGTCTTGCCTGTTAACCTCCCAATGGCTTTCCCTCCTCCTTACAATAAAATACAAACTCCTCCTGATGGCCCCCAGGGCTTTTCATCATCTGGCCTCCACTTACTTTTCTGGCTCTCTCTTCAACTTCTTCCACCCCTTAACCTCCAACTCCTGCTACACTGGCCTTGTGGTGGCTCCATGACCACTCCAGGCTCTTTTCTGCCTAAAGACCTTTCTCCTGTTTTTCCTTATGCCTGCAACATTCTTTACAGGCTTATTCCTGGACATTGTTCAGGTATCTACTCCAGTGTGACCTCAGAGAAGCCTTTCCTGACTATCCCAAAACAGCCTCACACAACCAGCACCCATTATAACCTCCTCACCCTGCACTTTCAATCCCGCTCATTTTCTTCATGGCATTTATCACCACTTGAAGTTACACCAGTTGTTCACTTGTTGGCTTGTTTATTGTCTCCTCTCATCCACTCAAAAACACTAGGCCATAAGCTCTAAAAGACAGTGAGTTTGTCTTGCCCAAGGTAGGATCATAGGCTTATGTCGATACCTAGCAAGTAGTAAGCATGTTGCTTGTTACAAACAGAATGTTTGTGTCCTCCCCAAAATTTCTACATTGAAGGCCTAATCTCCAATGTGATGTGTTTTGGAGGGGCCTTTGAGATGTAATAAGGTATAGACGAGGTCATGAGGGTGGTGCTCTCCTGGTGGGATTAGCACCCTTATAAGAGAGACACCAGATAGCTTGCTTCCTCTCCCTCTCTCTCTATGTGTGAGCACTGAGGAAAAACCAGGTGAGCACACAAAAAGAAGGTGGCCATCTACAAGCCAGGAAGCGAGCCCTCACCAAGAACCAAATCTGCCAGAACCTTGATCTTGGACTTCTCAGCCTCCAGAATTGTGAGAAATAAATGTCTGTTGTTTAAGCACCCAGTCTGTGGTATTTTGTTATAGTAGCCCAAACTGACTAAGACACTGGTAAAATGAATAAATGACTCAACAGAAAGCAACCTGGATGGAGAGCTCTGTGATGTGCCCCTCGGCTCTGTAACTGTCCATCCTTTGGGACGTCCAACATTTTTATCAATAATTTGAATGAAGGTAATTAGGGCATGATTAATTTGCCAGTGATACAAACCTAGAAGGGAGAGCTAGCTAACTAAGGTGCTGGATGACAGAAATATGATTTTGAAAGGTTTTCACCAATGATTAATATGAACCAAACAAAGTAAATATTTACTGGGATGAACGTAAATTCACGTATTTCATTGTTTAAAACCACTTGCTCACGTACAGAAGACCTGCCTTAACAGCAGATCGAATGAAAAAGACTCAAGAGCTTTTGCTGTCTACAAGTTCAACATAAGCCACAGGTAACACGGCTACTATGAAAATTAATAGGGACATTAGCCTGCATGAATAAAATTGCTGATTACAGTCAGGGAAAGAGACAGTCCTTTCAATGTACTGACTAATCAATAATAGCTGGAGAATCTTGTTCAGTTCTGTGTATCTCAAGTTAAGAGGAATATTAGGAAAACGATCTCTAAATACAGAAGGGTAAATGGTCTAGAAATCATATTGGAGAACCTATGTCTGAAGGGCTTAAAAGACTTGAAAAAGACAACTAGAAAGTGAAGATAATAATGGTTATTAGTTGTTGAGCATTTCCAATGTGCCAAACAGACATTCATATACACAGTACATTTATGAGGTAGGTATCATTATTATTCCCATTTGACAGTTGCAGAAACCAAGGCCCAGAGACACTGTGCAATGTATTCAATGCTACATACCTGGTAAGTGCTCTGGTTTGATTCTAGAGCTCACACACACAATCAGGAGGTAGTGTTTAAAAACTCGAAAGGTTGACATAACGAAGCAATATTAGACTTATGCTTTATAGCTCTAGAGCCTAAAACTAGAACAACAGAGGAAAGTTACAAGGGGCCACACTTATTTCCAATGTAAGGAAGAATTTATGTAATAATGAGATCCTAGTCAATAGCAAGTATTCAAGTGGAGGCTGGCTAGCCATCTGTCAGGATGCCGCCCAGAAAATGGCCAGCTTGTAGGGGGCTCAGAGGTCCCTTCCTCCTTTAAGCACTATTCTTCAACAATACATGTTTCCTTTTCTACCTCAACACCGACTTCAAACCCTCAGCAGAGATACTGAATGGTAATTTTGACAACTCTTCAAAGCAGTGTTAGCTAGTTACGTTTGAAAGGACAATAAGCCATCTTTAAGTACAGCACTTGTATGTCATTCAATTATTATAAAACAAATAAGGGATGTTATGTCATCTGATGTCAATCTTGCACACAGCTGCCTGGTGGACACAAGTATACTCATAATCAGGGTTTTTGCTTATCTCTTTGCCTCCAATTTTAAATTCTTTCAGAAAACATACATCTTCTCCTAAAAATTTCCTCAGCTTGTACCCTAGAGATCTTTACTTTATAAACACCCACTTGTACCCAAGGAGACATTTTTCATCCTCTAATTAAATAAGAAGACATAAACTAAACAAAGACAACACTTGCAAAAACAGAAACAAAGAGAAGTTATAAAATTAAGCACTGAAAGATCCCCAGACTGATTTTAACAGACACATAATAAATTTGTAAATGCAATTAGTTTATTAAATAAACAAGAACATTCATAACCCATTACATATGTCCATATCACTAACAGGATTAGTCTAATAAAAGCTATTTTACATGTTAATAATTTTACAATGAGGCATATTTTAACCATATGTTAACTGTGTGATCTACCATTTTAAAAATAAAATATTCAAATGTTTTAAAATCTCTCTATATTTTCAAGTTGCTGACATATATGTAAACAGGTTTCCATAGAGTTCAGGGGTTAAAAAAGGGAAGAAAGAGCCTACATGTAGTTCACAGATACAGTTCCCTGTATATTTTAAGAGAAAACATTACATATGTGTACACATAATGTGAACACATACACAGATACTCACTTACAAAGTGAGTGATAAATAAAGGTGCTAAGGCCTTGGTTCTCACAGATGAGATCCTTGAGAGTTAAAAAAAAAAAAATTTAGAAATTATGAAACTAACCCTGTTTTGAGGCAGAGAATCACAGGATGCTGGGGCAGAAAGGGACCTTAAGGATTATTTAGCCCAATCCCACACATCAGGACAGGAAGGTGAACTGAATGCCCAAAGTCATACAGCTGGTTAATGGCAAAGCCAAGACCCTAAAGCCTGAGAAGATGTCACCTTACAAGGCAAAAGAGACTGTCAATGTGATGAGTTAAGAACACTGAGATGGAGCGGTTATCCTGGATTATCTAGGTGGGCCGAATGTAATCACAGGGTCCTTACAATCAGAGAACATTCCCAGCTGAGTTCCGAGTCAGAAGCAGCTGTAACTATGGAGGAACGGTCAGAGAGAGGCAACGCTGCTGGCTATGAAGATTGAGGAAGAAGAGCACAAGCCACGAAACGTGTGTAGCCTCTAGACTGTGGAAAAGGCAGGGAAGCAGATTCTCTCCTAGAGCCTCCAGAAGGGAACACAACTCCTACACCTTGCCTACACCTTGGTTTAGCCCAGCGAGACCCGTGTTGGACTTCTGACCTGCAAAACTGCAAGATAATAAATCTGTGTTGCTTTAAGACTCTAAGTTTGAGGTAGTTTGTTACAGCAGCAAGAGAAAACTAATTGACCATGTGAATAGATATCCAACATTCTGTCTCTTGGCCAGTGTGATGCCCGAGGCCACAGGGGACAGACGGAGCCTTACATCACATCTCTCTTTGGGGAACTTCCCACCCCCTCAGGTTATACGAGGATAACTTGAGTAGAATGATGCACAGCTTGACAGAAAAGAAGGCCGCTGAAAGCCCTCTACTCAGACAACACTGCACCAATTTGGAGCGAGTTAAACTTCACTGTTTACTTTAGCTCATTCTTTGAACTACATTTGCTTCCAAGTGAAATAAAATTGACTTTGAATAAATTTTACAGTGTTCTACTTGAAACAGCTGGTTGGACTTTTCAAAAAGCATCTTGTCAGAATTATATATTTTTTTCCAAAGACATATTCCACCCACTAAGTCATACCAGAAGGCTTGGTAATCACGGTAGATTACAGTGTGAACGCAAATCCCTTAGATTTCCATTCTGCACTAAGCTCCTTAGATGAAGGTGTAAATGTACGAAATACCTTAAATTTAATGCATAGGAAACCTGCATCAACCTTGGCTCTATGCACTGCATGGAGGGGCAAGCAGAATTAAAAGGAAAACTTAGTTCTAGTGCTCTACAGCCAAAGCCAGACCATCTGCAAAACAGCAAAGGCAGCAAAACGCGACCCAAGCCTTAACTGATTCTTTCCTTTCCAATTTCCAACTTCATGTGTCTTGATCTGGGAAGGGATTATCCATGAAGAATTCAGTAGTGTGGGGGGAAAAATGAGTTAAATGGAAAACCTGGAAATGAGAAAAATGTGCCCAAACCAGAGTGTCTAAAGGCCCATGTTCCAAGCCCCGCTTATACAAATACTGATCCTCCACCTCACTGAATTGTTGACATTACATAATTGGCCAGTTACAATAATAACACCACAGCTTAACACACGGCTACAACTGGAGGAATTTTAACTACCCTAGTGAATTGCCTGTCACCAGCTACATGTGTGCTGAGCTTCAAAGCAAAAATGGGGAAAGAAAAGAGATGAATGTTTAGTATGCAGACTAACACAGAGTAAACGAGAGGAGTCTGGTCCGTCCAGGATTTGAGATAATGGGTGCCCCCGCCCCTTCCTCGTTTGTTTTTTGTTTTTATTTAGTTGGTTCGGCCTTTGGTTGCTGCTACTTAAAGCAAATAAGATTCAGGAAAAGCACCTCATCTACACTGTGATAGAGTAAAAAACATATTAATTTATATCAGATTAGTGTGTACATGAAACAAACTCAGACACTTTTATTCTTCAACTTCACAAACTTTAACATAACCCTCCCTCTCAACAAACAACTTAAACCCAACACTTAAACACACTTTGGTTCTTCAACTTTTTAAAATTCTAACCTAAACAAACAAACAAATACATAAAGAAAAAAAATCCACAGATGACTGGGGCACCTATTAGCATTCCCCTCACAGGCCAGAGGAAGTTTCACCTGCCAGTGACCCGTTCTTTTCTCTTTAATCACACACTTGCTCCAGGGAACGGAGGGTGCTGTATTCTTTTCTTAGTGAAGTGAATCTGAAATGTAGCCCAACCCAGCTATTCAGGAAAATCACATTCGGTATTCTGAATGTTCTCAGACTTACTGTACAGGAATGCTCAGACCTTCCATTGAGATGCCAAGTATTTCTGTACAATTGTTTGAGACCACTGCCCTACGAACTATTAAATCTGGAAGGAAGTTTAGAGAACATCTATTCCACTCTTGTTTCACAGAAGAAAAAGATTTGCAGTATCTTTTCTCCCCTGTAGAAATTAAACCACGAAACCTCGGTAAGCTGAGCCCTTCAGGGTGGGCCAGCTCCTCCTGCGGCTGTCCCAGGGTAAGGGCAAGAACAGACAGCAGTGGCTCATACTCCTTCGGGGAGCCATACTGAAGATGATGGCCTTCCTGTGTGATTTATCCCGTTTCTTTCCTGCCTGATTTGGTTGGTACCTCATCTTCTCCTCATTCCTCCCTACCTGTGTCCCATATCCAAAATTCTTTTGGCAAACATTCACTTTGGAAAAACCATTTAACAGTGGACTCCTGGAGACTACTAAGATCATTTAGGTAGCAAAGAAATGACAATAATGGTGAAATCTAAAGCACCCTGATGATATTTATGTGTAAAAGTCCCCCCAGCACTCTTCCATCTATGTCATGTGGATAATTATCTATTACATTCATATAAATTTGACTCCTTATTTTGCACAATTTTTATTTTTTATTTTATTTTATTGTACTAAGAACAGTTAACATGAGATCTGTATTCTCAAATTTTTAAGTGGACAATACAGTATTGTTAATTATAGGCACAATCTTATACAGTGATCTCTAGAACTTATTCATCTTGCATTAAGTGAAACTTTATACCCTTTTTTTCCTTCTCCCCAAAGCCCCCCAGTACAAAGTTGTATATTCTAGTTGTAGGTCCTTCCAGTTCTGCTACGTGGGACATCGCCTTAGCATGGCTTGACGAGCAGTGCTAGGTCCAAGCCCAGGATCCGAAGCAGTGACACCCTGGGCCACTGAAGCGGAGCATTCGAACTTAACCACTCAGCCACAGGGCCAGCCCTGAAACTTCATACCCTTAAAATCCACTATCTTGCCTATTCTGTCCTTTTGAAACACTTCTACTGTTGTCCTATTATTCCCATTCTTCTACGATTGTAGTGCCAGAGAAGAGTGGGATGGAGACCAGCATGAGGCCATGACACCTGAGAACTTAAGCCTCTTTGGCTCTCAGAGCTGAAAACAAGGTCGTCACCCAGCTGCTCATTCCTGCCAGTGGTCTCAGGGGCTTGAGTGAGTTCATCTCTCCCTTCAGAGTTTCCAACCCTACTGCCAAAAGCCATTCCTCGATAGCCATCCTCCTCACTAAATTCTTCAAACTAAAAATTAAGATGCATGGTCTGACAAAAATGGTTTGATATTTATGTTCCCACTACTCTCTAAATCTCCTTATTCGGTTTCATTTTTCTTTATAGTACTTACAGTCCATTGCATATGTATCTGTACCACACATGATATTCTATTAGATATCTAGTTTTTGCTGTATATCGTGTCTCTCCTATTAAAATGAGAGGAGGAACCATATTCGTTTTATTTACTGTTGTATCCTCAGTACCTAGAGCTGTGCTTGGCATACTGTAAGTACTCATTTTTTCTTGGATGAATAAATGGATTTTTTTGTGGCTTACATGGGAGAATGGAAATAGAATATTTGAAATGGAGACCATTCCAAAAAATCCAAATATATGATTGCCCTACTTACACCGCATATCCTTGATTCAGTGCAATCAACTTAATTTTAAAGTTATTTGTGTTACTGTATAAATGAAAAGAAAGATTATACATTATTACAACTGATTTGTTAGAAATAGCTGATTTGTATACTCAAACCAGGTAACACACAATTTACAAAAGAGGATGACCAATAAAATCATTTACTGAGCAACTGCTTGTACACGAGGACATCGTGCAGGATGATACATATGTTTCAACACATGTATAATTAAGAATGCTGAAATATTCTCTCTTGTCAAAGTATTCTTAATTTCCTAACATTACCTAGAAAATTCAAAACTCCTCAAAAATATTATGATGGAGACTTTGAGAGTATGGAAACTAACATAACATAAAAACCAACCTCCACAGTTGGTTGAGCCATAGACTAATTTTGGGATTTTTAGATCCAATCTTGCTCTAATATGACTTACAAAGGGCTTATGGGAAATGTTTTTCTGGAACACAAACGATTAGTTTCAGCTCCCTGTTAATGGCCACTATTCCCATCTTGCCTCTCTTCATAGCAGGTTCTATTGCAAAAGGCCTTAGAGGATGCAAAGTGCTCAAGTGTAAAGAATAGCAATACGCTGACAATCCAGATACTGGGATGTTTACTCTGTTTCCTTAGAGATCACACTATGAAATAGGTTAGTAGGTAAAGAATTGCTCTTTTCTATCATAAAAGGAAAGAAGCAAGGTGGCTTTTAGTAGTTTTTTTCCCAAGACTTTTAAACAACTGCTGAAATAAAAAAAATGTCAACAAGAAACAAATGAGTTAGGACATGGCTGCTTGTTGGACGCCTTTGCTAAGATAATAGGAATGTAGGAAAGAGACTTTTTATTTCTATAAAATCATGAAGTTTATGAGACTACAAAGATAAAGCTGACAGATTTTCTCCATTAGCAGGGCTAACAGGAAGGTTCGTTTATTTTTAAAAGCAGTAATAGCTTATGTCATTCTTTTTGCCTAAATCTGTCACCTGGGACGTAGTAAGGAGGCCAGAGGGCATTAGCAAATAATCCTCAGTGACTAATGGAAATTCTCTCACAGAAGGTACTAGACCCACGGCACCCCATTAGCAGGCTGACTATGAACCTACATCCCCTACCCTGAAATCCACTTGATATGGAAGGAGATCTCTTGCAGGATATCTACACTTTCAGAGTGAATTATATACTGAATGCTTTACAGCAATACTCTTTATTCAACTCCAAATTTTAAGGTGTCTCTAGCTCCACCGGCAGTACCAGGCACATCACACATGCACATGTCAAAACAGATCTGACCTTCCACACCTGAAGATTCTAAAAAACCAGATGGTGAGGCCACGGAGCAGCGTGTAACCAACATGGGCTGTGAAGTCAGTCAGACCTGGGCTTGAATCCAGGCTGCTTCACTTTATCACAAGTTACTTCTGTTTTCTAAGCCTCACATGAGCAGAGCTATTCTTTTCCTTTTGAACCATTCAAATTTAGCAATGTAATAATATTCTGAAGAGAGCTAAGCCTCATGACCTTTAAATGCAATTCACAGCAGCCACTAATTAACTATGAGCCCCTGAGGAGATGCCTATCTCTGGATGATGAAGGCTGGTAGAGAAAAGATTCCTAACTTCCCAATTACAGAGAGTTTTGTTATCCTTTGCACACTGGCTAAGTGTGGCATAAACCAAGACAAAATCTCTGCCCTAGGGTGTACAATCTAAATTATATCTTGAATAGCATCACCTAAAACTAAACCAGACTCAGCAGAAGAAAACGGACAGCAGTGGACAAGATAATACATGTGAGGGATTATCTGCAAGATGAAGGATTTTATTTCCTGACTGAAATTCTTTGTGGCTCATCTTAGTTTTCAAATAGCAACGTTGCAGGATCACCAAGATTAAGCCTCCTTATTCCAAATATTTTTGCAAGTGTAGTAGTTGTGTCGTCGGCTTCCTACGATGAAGTTTCAATCGAAAGGGACAAGTTTTAATAGGTATTTCAAGATTTCCTTCCCTATATATGAAGAGGTTGTCCATTCATTTTGCTCATCTATCCCACAAAGATTTATTAGATATCCACCCCACACCAAGCATCATGCTAGACACTGAAGATAAAATTATGAACAAGAAAGGTAAACCTCTGCAGTTTGGGAACCCATATCTGAGCTCGGGGACAACCACCAAGAGAGAATAGTGGCAGGAGGCATCGTAACCTTCGCCTCTAGACCCTCTCAGACAGTTGAAATAGTCTAGATGTAGAGGAGAGAAAGAAGTCTAAAATTTTAAAAGTGAGTTGCACTCTCAGCTGATCTCTTTAGCTGCACAGAAAAGAAGTATTACTGTTAGGGAGCAATGATCTTTTCTTTTAGGAAAATATTTTAATTAAAAGGCGATTACCAATTGCTGACTCCCATCCTTAAAGCTGGTGTGGATAGGAAAGAAAAAGAGAGAAAGAGTTGACATTCTACACAATTAGGTACGAGGCATTGGAGAGCTGGTCAGGCTCTGCTACCCAGGAAGGAACCAAGGGCAAGAAGGACAGGATGAAGGCCCAGAGTCTGGGGGAAAGATTGGTCTGGCTCGGGGTGGGAGGGTGGGGATGAGTCCAAAACCCTCACAAGGTCTTGGGCACTCCAAGCCCTAGGTTCCAAGAGTGATAGGAACTTGAAGGTGTTAAACTGTCTGCTTTAAACTGTGCTCTAATTCAGCCTCCTTTATCTCACAAGCCTTCAGTAGAGTCTGTTACACTCAACAGCTTTGGGTAAACGGTACTTTGAGGAATGAGGGAGAGGGGAGGGGATTTTTTTCCGCTGCTTGAGGCAATGAGGTCTGAGTGAGGGTAGCAGTCACTGGGTAATCAGAACCCAATGGGAGCAGGACTCCAAGGTTACAGAGACCAGAAAAACGCATGTCACAAGCTTCCTCCACACACACCTCCACCAATGTACCCTCCACTGTCCAGCTCCTCCCCGAGATTCTCAGAAACACTAAAGAGGTCACTGTACTTCCCAAAATATATGGAACGGGGACTAGAGTCATTGTATTTAACTACTAAGGAATGAGTAATGTTATGGAGCTGAAAGATTTAGACTTACAGGTTCTATAGAAAATTTAGTACAAGTAAAGAAATGATTCCCTCTTCTAACACAAGTAATGATTGCCCTGTTTTCTGAGTACTTAACTTTAAGTGATGTGGTAGCTGGAAAGTGCCTAAACTTAGTGTTAGGAATTTGTTTAAACAGTTTAGGTAACTCATTTTATAAAATGAAGCCATTTCTTCTCCAAGACTGACTGTAAAGTAATTGTTTACATCAAATCCTATTTTCTTTTTGACTCCACTATAAAGTATCCTGTTCCTTTAGGTGCAAGAAATAATGAAAATTGCACTTACTATTTTAAAAGGATCCCTTTAACTTCATATATTCCAAAATATTCTTTAGAAAATACCACTGTTAATATAAATAATATTTCCACTGATACATTTTCTTGGCTATTAAAATATCCTATCTATAAAGAATCTGTCTTTAAATTCAGTTTACAGCATCATCTCCACTCCAAGGTAAATTAAGATTCTTTCTAGAACCTCTCTGTTTTACATATAAGGATTCTTTTTGATATTTTTTAACTATTAGGGCTACTAGCAACTATTTTTCTAGTTTCTGGTTAAAAGCTTTAAATTAGCTTGTTTCATATAGTTTTATTTTTTTTTATGACCAATCTCTCTCTCTTCTAGTTGGCAAGCAACTTGTTTAAGTTTATTCCCTTTTTCATAAGAGCAGGATCCAGCTATAACAAAGTAGTCAAGGTCTTATTAAAAACTATCAAATCAGGCATCTGAAGCCTATAAATTAAAATTTTTAAGCAAGTTAATACCAGATATAATTAAGGTGTCAGTAAAATGAAGTAACTGTGCCTTGGAACAAATGAGGAAGAACAGTTCAAAGTTACTGTCCACCTGGAACCTCAGAATGTGACCTGATTTGGAAATAGGGTCTTTGCAGATGGAATTTGTTACAATGAGGTTATATTGGATTCGTGTGGGCTCTAAACCCAATGACTGGTGTTCTTATATGAAGGCCATGTGAAGACACAGAGAGACATACACAGAGGGAAGAAGGCTCTCTGACATCAGAGGCAGACTTGGGAGTGATGATACTATCAGCCAAAGAACACCAAGGATTGCCAGCAATCACCAGGAGCTGGGAAGACAGCAGGATTCTTCTCAAGAGCCTTCTGAGGGAGCATGGCCCTGCCAACACCTTGATCTCAGACTTCTCACCTTTAGAACTGTGAGAGAAGAAATTTCTGTTGTTTTAAGCTACTCAGTTGGTGATAATTTGTTACAGTAACCCTAGCAAACTAATAAAGTATCTTTGACTGAAACGCATGATTAGAGAAAAACAGCTTTCTCATGACCATTCATTCTTAAAGTGAAATACTAACGCAGCAAAGATATATAGTACTAGTGTAAATTCCTACTTAATATTAACAGCAACACAATCTTCACATTCCTTCATCACTCTCATTGTAAACCACGGTGTTCATACATTCAGGCAGCTCTTTGTACTCTTGGATTGATACAGGGTAAAAGCAAAAGCAAACCACAAAAATGAAAGGCGCGACACAAGCGTGTTATTCTAACAGTATGACCGTTGAGGAGTGATATACTGTTTTTCTATAATCATTTCTGAAAACCCTTCCCTTACTGACAGGACAAAAAAGTAATGAAAATATAGTTGTAATCATTATAATTCACTGAAAATATGACAGGAAAAAAGCCCACATCTAAAAACATCGACATACTCAAAATCTTTTAAAGCTTTTCTGACTTATTTAATAATTTCAACCATTTAATAATTTCAACCTGCCTGCCACAGCTCAATAAATTCTAAATGAAAAGCTTTGTGTAAAAGTGGCCAAAATTGCCAAAATAATTTCTTCCATACTCCCTGTATCAATTTTTGTGTGTGCTTCAAGCTTTCAGCAAGGAGTGTTAAACACATGCTCTTTTCTTCTCCAATATTTTGGTGGCTGTGTCACTAAGGAAATAGTTTATCAGTGTACCACTTGTAACTGACTTTTTCAATGGAAGCATGTAGTCACCCTGACATTTTCAACAAGTTAGCTATGGTAGAAAAGAAAAAAAGGAAAAAATATATATATTCATACATACACACACAGGAAACGAAAATTTCTAGGGATACAATTAAACTGTCTCATTCTAGTAAAGATGGCTTTGGCTTAAATAGTTCTGAAGAGACTCTTAGCAGTTCAAGTAGAAGCTTTTCTACATGTCTAAGAGGAAGCACATTGTGGTTTTCACAATTCTATTTTCCTTGATGCCACATTCAAGTGTCCCCAGAATAAAGCTAACATTTATCACAATAACGAAAGCAATAGCCTCCCCAAACCATTTACATCAACTCAGAAAGGACTCACTGTAATTAGTCAAATACATAATAAAGTGGTAAAGCTGTCAGCACCTAGTGCTGATATTTGGCTGTTATTTTAGTCCCATTAAAACACTCTCCTTTAAAGATCTGGTATTTTATTTCGACAGGTGCCACGTGGGACCAACCAGGGCAGAAGTCATGGTGAGTTAGCCTGAGTTTTCTTACTCCTTATCATAGCTCTACACATGAAAAGCCAGAACAACATCGGCATTAGGGCAGGGAAAGAACTGGGTGCGAAAGAACCAGAGAGTTCTCTGCAGATCTTTCAACAGTCAGAAATTTTCTGTTTCAAGGTCCATCAGTGCAATACCCTGGGTCAAAAATAAAATCAGTATTTCTCTACGCTGTAAAAGAAAGTAGAGTGCATAGGAAAAGCACAAGCTTTGGGACCTCTCCCTGCTTCCCCACGCTTAGCTGTGTGCTCTTAGGCAAGTTGCTGAGCTTTCCTGAAGATCTGTTTCTTCATTTTCAAGCTGTGAGGCTGAAGGGAGGGCAAGTATGCAAAGCATCTAGGGCCACAGAGGTCTGCTACACTCAACAAATGTTGGTTCCTTTTCCTCTTCTCCCCCTTCCTCTAGCTAAGTTTAGGTTTAAGTTTTAAGTTTCAGCAAAAACACTACAGATGTGACAGCCTCCAACAGACAAAGCGCAAGCACTCCACCCCCGGAGAGTTATTTGGGGCATATTTGTTCTTTTAAACATAAATAAGTGCCTGTAGCTATTCCAGAGCTGCTATGTTCTACTTCAGTATATACAGATATTAAGTCTGCAAGTTAAAACTGTCATTCCAAAATTGTTCCCTCTAGGACAAATAAATACTCTCCCCCTGTTACTAAGGATGCCTGGCTGATTGTACAGCTAAATAATCATTACAGTGTAGGCACCAGTAGGGAACACATCACTCCACCCATATAACAAGGAGGCAAGGACTCACCATAGCCCTGCCAGTCACCCGAAGAAAAGGTCTCTTGGCCTGGGAACTGGAACTGAGTATGAGGTGTCTATTTAGAGTTAATAAACACTCTCTCAGTGATGGAAAAGGGCAGTCTACAAGCCTTGGGAATAAATTAGCTGGTAGATTCAAAATCTGAACAAAAGAGACTGTTTTTCAGGTTTATGTTCCTTTGTTACTGGCATTTTTTTTGCCTTTTCCTCCCTGGATATTTGGTAAAATCTTTCTTCAGCTGTGCTAAGGCAACCTAAGGATGGGGATTTTGCTCATATTTGGGCCAGAGCTGTAAAAGGGGACTAGGAGACGAGCCCACTCCTAACAGCTTGCATGAGAGCCGCTGAAAAACTGTACCAAGAGAATCTCCAAAATATGTATCCTTTTTTTAAGAGAGACAGAGATAGACACACACACTCAGATAATATGAAGTTAAGATAGTTCTCCATCTAAAAATTTTTCTGTATGGTTTGAAAATGGCATGAGTACTTTAACCTTTTTTGTTGTGAAATAAAGCATCCACAGAAACATGCACAAAACAAGTATGCAGTTCAAAGATTTATCACAGAGGGAAACACTCACGTAACCACAACCAAGTCGACAGAACTTGCCAGAACCTAGAAGCCTCCCCCATGATCCTACTAATAACTACCCCCTCCTTTTCCTAGAAGGCAAGCACGATCCTGACTTTTACCTAAGTATGCATCCTTAGACACTATGGTTCCATTTTGCTTTTAAAAATGTTATTTAAGTGAATCACGTGGTCTGTGTGTCTAGCTTCTTTTGCTTCACATTGTTTGCGAAATTTATCCACGTGTTTGGTTACATGTAGTTGTCAGTTTATTCCTTTTCATTAATGCATATTCCACTGTCCGTCTAGTTTTGGTGAACATTTAAGTTCTTTCTAGGTTAGTTATTACGAATGGTGTTGTTATGAACATTCTTAAACGTGTCTTTTGTATGCATTTCTATTAAGTGTATAATAAAGAGTGAAAGTGCTAGATCATAGGGAATGAATATCATAAACTTTTGTAGATTACACCTCTTTCTTCAAGTGGTTGGATCAATCCATGTCCTCCGCCACTAGTTTCTGAAAGCTCCAGTTGCCCCATATCATTGCCACACTTGGTGGAGTACAGCAGTATCTCACTGTGGTTCTCTCTCCCATTTCCCTGTAACAAATTATGTTGAGCACTTTTTCAAAACCTATTTGTCATGTGTTTAACTCTCCATATATTTTAAACCCAACACGACATTATTATTTTATACAGTCAATAGTTATTAGATTTCTCTCATAGTCATATTTATAGTTGCATTTCTGACCATCTGGGATAATTTTTCTCCTACCTAAATACACCCTTTAATAATTTTTTTTGGCTAAAAGCTGTTGGTGACAAAGTCCTTCAAGTTTAGTTTGTCTGACAATGTCTTTATTTCATCCTCATACTTGAAGAATATTTTTGTGGGGCAGAGCACTCAAGGTTGGCAGTTATTTTCTTTCCACACTTTGAGACGTCATTGCATTGCCTTCTGGCTTTCACTGTTTCTGCTAAGAAGTCAGCTGTTGATATAAGTGTAGCTCCTTGGAAGTAATTTGTCTTTTCTTCTACGGTTGCTTTTAAGATCTTCTCTTTGTTTTTGTTTTCATCAGTTTCACAGTCATACATCTAGATGTGAATTTCTTTTTATCTATCCTTCTTGGAGGTCATAGGATTTCTTGAGTTTGTAGACAGAGGTTATTTATCAGTTAGAATGTTCTGAGCCATTTTCTATTCAAATATTGCTGTGCTCCACTTCAGCTCTCATCTTCTTCCAAGATTCCAAGTATATTAAAACTTCTTACCATATCCTTTATGTCTCTTAACCTCTCTTCTGTATTTTTCCTCCTTTTGCTCTGTGTTTTATTTTTCATATTTTCTTTCACCTATTTTTCAGTTTGTTAATTCTGTCTTTGGTTATACCTAATCGGTTGTTAAACTCATCCACTGAGTTGTTCATTTTGGTTATTGCAAATAGCAGTTCCAGAAAAAACCACTCAAAGTAAAACAACACAAAACAAAACAACACTCAAGTAAAAGACGACACAGAGGGAAGACCAAGTAAAGACATGGAAAGTTGGCTATCCAGAGGACAACGAGAGAGGCCCTCAGAAGAAACCAGTCCTGCTGACACCTTGATCTTATACTTCTAGTCTCCAGAACTATATGGAAGTAAGTATTTATTGTTTAAACTTAAAAAAACAAAGTAAAAGAAAAATCATCTATAATTCTATCACTTTTATTTTTAATTATACAAAGGCCCATCCCAGAATAACTGTGTTTGTTGCATCATGTGTTATAAAACAAATTGCATTTGGAATGGTATAATGACCCTTTAAAAATAAATAAAATTTTACATTAAAATCGCAAATTAAACAGATCTAGTAATCTTACAGCAAATAAACGACAATTTCTCTAGCACTTTTTGGTTAAAATAATATTATATCCTTTTAAAACATGACTAAAAGTTGACTCTTGACTACAGGACACTGATCAAGAGAAAATATTAAAAGTTTCAATTGTTTTCTTTGCTGTAAAAGAAAACTATAGTTGATATACCTGCACGGACTGCTAAATACAAAGTGACCCTCGAAATCAGAATGTTCTCCTTTGAAGGGAGAAATGAAAATGTTTCATAATAGTGATTTAGAAAATACATGGGGCCAAAATTATTGCCTCTAATAAGATTTTCTACCCTTTCTGGCAATATTTTTGAGCTGGAGAAAAAGGTAAATTACCTTATGGAAGGGTCCAAAACAAGGTCCTCTGTTTCCACCTTTCCTTTCTATAATCAGAAATTGATTGTCAGGTTACTGTAACTGTCAACACTTTAAAAAACAAATGAAAGGCCTACTGCTTAGAATACAGGCAAATGAACACTTTTAAGATCACTAGTTATATTAGTATTAGTGTTCTCCTTCCGCACTACATATAGTCTACACAGAGAAGGGTGTTAGGGGATGGCCCATGGCTGAGTGGTTGAGTTCATGCACTCCGCTTCAGTGGCCCAGGGTTTCACTGGTTCGGATCCTGGGTGCAGACATGGCACAGCTCGTCAAGCCATGCTGAGGTGGCGTCCCACATGCCGCAACTAGAAGGACCTATAACTAGAATTACAACTATGTACTAGGGGGGCTTTGGGGAGAAGAAAAAAAAAGCAGCAGAAGAAGAGAGTTAGATCACTAGGTTCTTAACTCTTTATATGCTGTTATTTCCCATAGGGCTGGTCAACATAAACATGTATTCAAAATTATACACTTTTGTAAATGTCTGAAAAATATATATATTTGTTTTTGCTCCTACTTTTGATATCATCAGTATAATACATATCTACCAATACATGCATCCTGATTTGTATAATACGTGGAAAGAAATTAATGTTATTACAAATAATGTACTCCCTATGGAAATAAATCAAATGATTCACCTTTTTTTGATCATCCAATTTGTATAAATCTTTAAAAATGTATTAATACATTAAGCAAAATGAACACTAAAGAGGATAACAAAAAGAAATCGCACCTAGATATAGTATAATGAAATCAGAGAACCTCAAACACAAAGATAAGCCTTTAAAAGAGAAAAAAGGCAGAACATCCAACAAAGGAATGACAATAGGTTGAAAACAGATTTTGACAGAAACAGAAACAGCAGAGGCCAAAAGTGAGTGAAGATATCTTTAAAGTGCTTAGCCATCACCTAGACTTAAAAGAACAAGAGGAAAATGAAGACACATTCGGGCAGGTAAAAAACAAGAGGATTTATTACTAGTAGCATTTTACCCACTAGAGCTTCTAAAGGACATACTTCAAGAAGAAAAATGACTCTAGCAAGCAGGTCTGAGTTACAAGAAGGAAACGTAACCACATAGATTGGTAAAATGGAGGCAAATCCAAACAATCAATAAAACAATAATGATGTCTAGGGTTTTAAAAAAAGAACAGCATGGTGGGGCTGGCCCCGTGGCCAAGGGGTCAAGTTCTCACATTCCGCTCCGGCAGCCCAGGGTTTGGCTGGTTCAGATCCTGGGCACAGACATGTCACCACTCATCAGGCCATGCTGAGGCAGCATCCCACATAGCACAAACAGAGGCACTCACAACTAGAATATACAACTATATACTGGGGGGCTTTGAGGAACAGAAGAAGACTGGCGACAGATGTTAGCTCAAATGCCAGTCTTGAAAAAAAAAACAGCATGTAAGATAAGAGGGAGGCAACTGGAGTTGTGTTCTAAGATCTCAGGTTCTTTCCATCTTGTGCCTCTACCATTCTTTAGGGTCTCATCATCTTCTGCATCCAGAAAGCAGAAGGTAAAATAGAATATGGATAAGGTTCAGGCACTCCTTAAAATCTTGGCCCCAAAATGGCATACGTACTTCTTTCAAATTCCACTGGCTAGACCTCAGACACGTGGTAATGTGTAACAGGAAGGGAGGATGGGAAATGTAGTTTAGTTGCTTGCTCAAGAATAAAAGGAAGATATACGTTTAGGAACTCAGCTAGGAATCTTTGTCACAGCTTCCAAACCAGTGGAATAGGGCAGTGGAGTAAGAAAACAAACAAAATTCAACCAATTAAAAAAAAAAAAGGACAATAAAGGAAAAAAGAAAACGGCTAAAAAGTGAAACAAATAGAAAGTATAAGGTAAAATGGTGGTAACAACATCAAACCTATCAGTAATCATAATAAATGTAAATTAATCTGCCAGTTTAATGTTAGAGATTGTTATAACATATTTTAAAACAATAATAATAAAATCTAGCAATATACTGTTTACAAGAGGTATACCTAAAACATAAAGATGTGAAAAGTTGAAAACATGGAAAAAATATATCAAATATTTATCAAAATAAATGTTATTAAAATACAGTAATATCATTTTTTAAATGAACTTCACAACAAAAAAATTTAAAAGAATAGGTAGAATAACTACATAATGATAAAAAAATTAACTTAACAGGAAAGTATAACAATTCTACATATATATATACACCTAAAATAGCCTCAAATAAGTATAGAGCAAAATTTAATAAAAACACAGGATAAATTCATAAACCCATCATCTAATAGGAGATTCCAAACCATGCTGGATATAGGGGATACACGTATTACCCCAAATAATGAGAGTAGACATTGTTTTCACATACACATTTTCAAAAATTTTGTATGTGCTAAGCCAGAAAACAACTCTCAATGGATTTCCAAGAATAGGTATTATATAGGCCACGTCCCCAAATCACAAAGCAATTAAGTTAAAAAATCAATAACGTAAAATAAATATAAAATCCCCATATGTTGGAAAATTTTTAAAACATTTCTAAATGACCCATAAGTCAAAGTAAAGATTGGAAAGGAAATTTACACATCTGTAAGAAAGAACCACAGTTCACGAAAACATGGATGAACAAGAAGCACAAGATTGAATGAAAAAAACAAACTGCTATAGCTAATATGTTACCATATCTTCAAAACTATTTATACTTACGTGGTAAACTACTCAACTCTATTTTTACAAGACAAGTGAATGTTAAACACAAATTAATAGAGGAACGGAACAGTGTAAGAATGTACAAGTAACTTCACTGGAACTGGTAATGTTCTGACTTAAACTGAGTGATAGGTTCATCAGTATATATGTAAGTTTCTTAACACATATATCTGACAGAGTCTTTCATATGTATCAAATATTACTATTTCTGACACACTGGCACATACATCTGCGACCAATTCAACTCTCCCTGTCTTGCTTTTACCATTTTTAAATTCCCTTTTATTTAAAAGAAAGCGGCACTGCTATTCAATATTCTCTTCCTAATACAGGTTAGGGAAATACTTCAGATCCCAGAAGAGAGAAGAGAGAAAGATACTTGGGATCCCAGAGTAATGTGTGGTACTAACTGAAATGAGTAAACTGACAAGTTTCAAGAGCTTAAGGAACCAGAAGAACTATGAGGTTTCTGTCTAGAATCATTAGCCCTTTCAGAGTAAAATGACAGCAGTAAGACAACAGAAATCTTCAGTGTGCCCTGGGGCAAGTCAGGCACAATGCTAGTTAAATAAATAAAAACACTAGCGGGTTCTGAATATGAAGAAATTAAGATGGTGAACAATAATATAATACTATCACCACTTCCAATTACTGGCTATCTAAAAAATTTTTCTATGACAAAGTTTAAATATATGATTAATATTTTTTTAATAAGCATTTTTTTAAAGATTGCATTTACTGAACACCAATAGAAACAATGAAATTTGGAATTAAAGCTTCTATTGGAAAAATAACACTGTTTTTTATCACATACCCTCTTCCAACTGCCAGAATTGGCTTTAACAATTAACAAATACCAGTGCTAACTTACTCTACAGGGAATTTGTTGATGCAAAAACCAGGAAACAGTTTATCTCCACTGGGAATCTCTTGAAGAAGGGATTAGACGGGGGCTGGGGCAGGGAGGATCTGAGAAAAAACAATATTTGCTAAACTAAAAACACATATGCACACATGGGAATTATTTTACTTTCAACAAGTTCTGAAAGTAGTAACAAAACCAGGAAGAGTTAAAAGAATAATTTAACATTGACATTTTGGGAACGCTGAAAGAGACTAGGCATTTAGACCTCATGTTGCTAAATCTGTTCATCTAAAATATAAAAGGCACTTTCGTGACAACGACTTTGCTGTTCCTCAGCGTCCTGCCTCCTCAGGCAGCTTATTTCCCACTCAAGGTTATAATTCTGTATTCATAATACCATAACCATTTCCATGGTAACTTCCTGTGATGTCACAGAGAAAACACTACTGACTTCCTCTGCAGCTCTGATTTCCCAAAATCATACACTGATTTTATTCTTTCCAATGTAAACACAACGTTTACTATTAAAAGTTCTGGGAATAAGGTCTTAAAACCAAAACCCCATCTGTCATCACTACAGAGGCACATAGAGAAACCTAGTAGCACAGGATAGTGGTTAAAACTGCAAGTACCAGACTCAGTCTACTTGGCTTCATAGCTGGGCTCCACTAGTTAGGAGAGACGGTTCTTTGGGCATAGTATGTATCTGACATCCTCAAGCTTCAGTTTACCCATCCATAAAATGGCAAAGCACCTCATTCGGTAGTTATGAGAATGAAAAGAGACAGTGTATATAAAGACAATGCATATAAAAATATATTAAAAAATAGCATAGCATCTGGCAAATGTGAACTAAAAAAGAAACCGTCTTGAGTTCCCAGAACTCACACAGTTATCTCTGACCTCAGGATACAGAACTGAAGAGGAAGTTATTGTTTTAGTCATTCAGCAAATATTTACTGAGTGCCTACTTTGGGCCACATGGTGTCTGGGTGCTGGGAGGATAAAGAACAGTGTTTGAGCTGTGGCCCTAACAAAAACTGTCTCTTTACCCTGCTCCTTCCGTTTAACGCTTACCTCCCTCCGGAGGAGGCTGGTTCCTGGTATGAGATCAACCTTAATTCTCGGCCCTCTGTTTTCTCTTGTGCCCACACATCCAGGCAAACAGAGCACACATTTAACAACCTCAAACACTGAGCCTCTGTGTCGATGAGAAACGGGGTCCGGGGTGGGCAGCACTATTTCCATTTCCCATCTCATCTGCAGGAGGGATGTGGTTCTTTTTAAAGGGTAATTTAAAATGAATAAAAATCTTCAGCTTGCAGCCAGCTTATAATTATTATTTGGGCTTAAAGCATAGTGACAATTGTCTGAACCTCTGAAAACACAATGGTAATAAATACCTACCTTCGGAAACCAAAGTATCAGTTAATTCCAGGCCTGTGTAAGTGCCTATTTCTAAAGAAATAACATAATAATTTTACCTAGCAACTTCATGACAAGTGGAGAAGCAGTTTATGATAAAATGAAAGTCTAACCTTGGAGGTCCTTAGATACACAGTTGTCATCAGATAGTTAAACTCTGCACCTAATAAACGTACCATTAGAAATGCTAGGGAGGTCTTCAATAAAAAGAACCTTGAAAGACACAATTGTGTGCTTTCTGAGAAGGTAAGCAAAAAAAAAGTGAAGGAAGAAGACATAGCATTCTACATAAGATAGTAACGTAAGTTCTCCTGAACACTATTTGGGCTAGATAGCGCTCAGACAAAAAAACTCTATGGTCAAATAAGCTTGGGAAATACCGCCCAAGACTGACAATGCACACTAGCATATTAAGGGCTCTAAAACGTTTTGCAGGAAAGAAACCTGTTTATTTGCATTTAACCAAGTATTTTCCAAAATTATTTGACCAAATACCCCACAAAACACACTGAAAGAAATGCTGTTATTTAGCACTTTCCAACTACGCCACATATTAACATAGTTACTATATACACAAAGTGCACTACAGAGTAGTAACTCACAACTCAAAACATTTTGCTCTTTGTATTTTCCTCAAAATAAAGATACCCTGGAGTTGTTCTCTAATGGCTCAACAATCCCTACCAGAAATAAGAGCTCTCTCCTATAAATGTATAAATCATAGCTAAATGAAATAAAAGAATGGAAGTTGTTTTGTCTGTTTCGGGAGGATATACCTGGAACAGAACCTGGCATATAAAAATATTTGTTAAATGAATGACTGAATAAACCCCTTTTATTTTTTCTCAATTCTAGCCAAGAGATAACTCTTCTGATCTGCTCTAAGAGCTACCAGTGACCGATGAGTCTATGAAATCACATATTTAGGAGCATATCACAGAAGAAAGAACAGAAACTTTCCTGCTAAACAGGGCTTAAACTCAGGTTGCACTATTAACTAGCTGTGTGATCTTGAGCACTGACTTTTTGCAAAACAGGAATTAAAACTGTTTTTATCCCATAAGACTACTGTGAAGTGCCTGGCATAATCTTGGCACATAGAAAGACTCAAAAAACACCAGACATCTCCCTCTCCCTCATTCTAACTTTTCCCTAATTCAAACCCTGAGGAAAAAGAAACACAAGGGATAAGTAAAACTTCATGGTGGACCATTAAATGAGATGAAGTCAAAACAAATCCACATTGAATATGATAAAATAAAGAAATAGTTTCTAAGATTGTAATACTATTCCCTGTTTTCCTAAAGGTCTTGAATAGCTTTTTTAAATTCTGAGGTATTTGCCTTCTTTTAATAAAACTAATTCAATGAAAATTCCAGCACATAATTTCATTAAGTTACCTTCTTCCCTGTCAAAGGTTTTATCATCCTCAAAATCAAAACAGTATATTTTTACAACAAAATATTGTCTCTTTCCTCCAACAACCCTCAAACAGAAAAATTTCCCAAAGTAAACCAAGTTTAATATTCCACGTCCACTAAAAACAATTAGAGTATGAAGTTGGGTATTTAATATACAACTAATTTACACAAGATTCAATCTTGCCTGGTTATCACTGACATCAACTTCTCCCCTTTGAAAAGTCTGGGCTCATATTTATCTTGTTTCTGGAATTTGAAGCAATTGACAATGCTGAGGAGTTGATTTGCTGATTAAAAGACTTTCATAAGAGGGCTGAATTTCCTTTCTCTGTCAATCAGTCATTAGTGCACAAAGGAAAGATGGGAATCATATTTTAAAATGGAAATTCACTAGCAACGTGGAGTTACCTGATGTGCTGACAGAATAACAAGGGAATCAAGAGAAAGAGCTTCATTAAATTTAGCGCTATTTACGTTCCAGTAAATCCAGTGTTTTAAAATTTTGACATTTGTTTTGAAACCAGATTCAAATTTAGTACACAGTATTTCTTTGTTGGCAAGAGCTGCAAGAAAGTTAATGCCAATAAGTCTAGCTATTTTACACAAACTTTTTGTGTGTTAGAATATCAGAGGACCTATGAATCAGGTCAAAATTAATACCACATGTATGGCTTTGGAGAAACAGAAATGACTTGTCGGATTTCTATCATAAAAACTAATTTATATTTTTGTAATCCCACCGATAAGGCAGTAATAGGCATGGCAAACTCTCTCAAGTGCTATCTCTCTTATATTAATAACTGATCTTGTAAAAATAAGATCAAATAACCTAAAAATGCAGGCCAATTTCTAGGCATGTCAAATAGACTGCCCTAAACTGAGCGGCAGAGAACAGAACTGAGCACGTCCTTCTTGGGTTCTTTTTAAGGCACTTGATCTCATTAAAGTGTTGACCAACACTCACCTGTCAGAAATATCTTCCAGCATATTTTTTCACTTAGGAATATAGCCAGTAACTCCGAGAGGTGCCCAATGACATCCTTAACTGGACTAATACATTTCTATCTTTCCCTTTCTTGAAATTTGCCAACACATCATAATGACACTGAGTGAAATTCTTCTGACTCAAGGAAAGAAAAGAGAACATCGGCCTATTTAAAGAATTTCTTAACACACACACACATAAACACGAAAAATCCGTATCCTTGACTTGAGAAAGCAAGCAAACCATATCCAAAGGAGTTCTCAACTCCATTTGGCAAAAGGGCCTCTGAAAAAGAAATTCCAGCTCACTGGGGACATTTACATTTTAGTGATGCTTAGAATTTCGGGCCTTTTATAATTGGTTCTTCCTCTCACTGCCAACACAAGAACAATAAATAATTTTTTTTTTCTGTGAGGAAGCTTGGCCCTGGGCTAACATCTGTTACCAGTCTCCCTCTTTTTGCTTGAGGAAGCTTGTCCCTGAGCTAACATGTACACCAATCTTCCTCTATTTTATGTGGGATGCCACCACAGCATGGCTTGATGTGCAGTGCTAGGTCCACACCTGGGATCCAAACCTGCGAATCCCAGGCTGCCAAAAGGGAGCATGCAAACTTAACCACTACAGCACTGGTCCAGCCCCCAATAAATAAATTTTTTAATTTATGTTTTTAAGTGGAAGAGTGATTGAATTCTGGAACAGAGCATGCACAGCAATCTGAGAGGCAGAGCACCCAAAATCTCTCCCAGATCAATAATTTCAGGAATTTACAACAGTGGTTCTAAAAAGCACTCTTGAATATCAGAACTTCAAGAGAACACTGAAAAAATATAACAAAACCTATGAAATATTTACTGCTATAAATGACACAGCACTTCCAAATATTTGAAAATGATACCTTTGTGTGCCATACATATGATTGCAGTTATAGGGGACGTTTGAAGTTCTACTGGATTCATGACCTCTTGCAATAATTTAGTGCCCATTCCCCACCCAGGGATCTGCCAGCACTGCCCCAGAGTCTAATGTCCAAAAAGACTGCTCATAGGATTCAGTCAAATTAAATAAATGAAGTCAAGAAATATCTGGGTCAAGCACTTGCGATGTGCAGTGCTCCACAAGGATGCTCTAAAGACAAGCTATACAGCGAATCTCTGCCCCAAGCTCTCAAGATACCCTGGGGGCAGCGAAGGTCCATCCTTTATATGCAGTGGAAAATACACCAAGCCATGAGAGATGTAAGAAAATTACAGTTAGTACTGTTGTCATTTTACCAATGGGAAATGAAGAAACTGGTCAGGGACAAAGTGAATGGGGCAGTAATCTAAAAAGAAATGATGCACAATGGAATACTACTCAGCTATAAAAAAAAAAAAGATGAAATCTTGCCATTTGCGACAACATGGATAGACCTTGAGGGTCTTATGCCAAGCGAAATAAGTCAGACGGAGAAAGTCAAATACTGTATGATTTCATTCATAAGTAGAAGATAAAAGCAACAACAAAGAAACACACAGACACAGAGACTAGATTGGTGGTTACTGGAGGGGAAGGGGGGAGGGAGGAGGAAGGAAGATGTGACAGGACACACATGACGATGACAGATGGTAATTAGTCTTTGGGTGGTGAACATGATGTAGTCTACACAGAGATTGAATATAATGATGTATACCTGAAATTTACATAATGTTATAAATCAATATTACCTTAAGATAAATAAAAAAATATATAAGAAATGAGATCTTCTAACTTCTGACTATTATACCATCTGCTAAACAAAAATTCCTACATTCTAAAACAAGTCACCATGATATACTAAAACCATTTAGGATTGACTCTGGCCTCTGAATCAATACTATCCCAGGAAAAATCGAACAGCTTGGAGCTCTGTCCACAGGTGTGGTAGTGGTCTTCTATGCTCTTGAAGCTCAGCCCTCCGGGTTCCAGCTGCTGCAAGCTCTGCTGGGAAGATCAACCCAAGAGTAGAACGATGGCTGGGCCAGTTCCAGCCAAACCACCTCTGTGGAGGACGTTTGTTTAGAAAGCTCCCTTTTCCTTAACCACTTGTCTACTGTGTCAAAAACCTCCACTATGCAACAGAGGACAACAGGAGACGGGGTTGTTTATACAGGTGCCACTTTGCAAAGGGCGCTCACTGGAGCAACCCTCCCTGCGGGGCTGGACTCAGATCACAGGCCTAATGACGACATCATGGTGGGCGTCAGTGGGGGTAGGTGGATCCTGCACCAAAGAGACGGGTAGTGCCTGGGGGAAAACCCAAACACAATCTGGTGGGTATAACCTCTAGTCTGATTTGCCAAGTTTTCATGTCTGCGGGTATGCAGCAGATAAAATGAAACAAATTAAAGTAAAAGATATTAGAAATGCAAAGATTTAGCTCAGACTTGCTTATTTAAGGCCTCCAGTTTTGTTTTTTTTCCTAAAAGGAAACCACATTCCTTCACTAACCCTCCTTCATCCACGCCCCCACTGCCTGACCCCAAGTATTAGCAGTTTCTGTCCAGAGTTTAAATGACCTTTGCCCTTCCACCCACTTTATCTTCTATAGGAATTCCATTCATCCTTTTGTTACTCACTGAAACCCATTGTGCCCTCATTTTCCCTCTCACTTTTAATTATATTCCTAAAGAAACTCTTAATAGAGAAAGGAAATAGTTATCACTGCGTGGGGGGAAAAAGATGAAAAATAAATTTTAATATCACAAAGCTCTACTTTTTAGTAAGACAGACACAGAATTTTCTAAAAAACATACATGTGTATACACACACACACAGACACAAACACAATCTATTTGATGTTAGTTTTAAGAAAACTTGAAAAATTGCCATCAAGGCAAATATTTCTTTCCTAATGATTTAGTAAATAATTATTGTTATTCCTAACTATTAAAATAAGTACACATAACCTAAAAGGCCAGTAAATGACAATTAGCTATCTTAGTTATAGCAATTTTACCCTGTCAGCATACCAAGGACAAAATGAGATGATGCTGAGTTTTGAATCAAGCATCAAATATCTAGTCTGAAGGTGCACCAGGCTCGTCTTATCTATCTCCTTCATTCAGGTCCAGCTCCTAGAAAGGTGCCTAACATTCACTGCAAGTCATTTGTACAGTAGCCCCCCTTATCCATGAGGGATATGTTCCAAGACCCCCAGTGGATGCCTGAAACTGAGGATAGTACCAAACCCTATATATACACTGTATATATATGTATACAATATATACAACGTATGTTGTATGTTCCTAGACAAACATACCTCTGATAAAGTTTAAGTTACAAATTAGGCACAGTAACAGATTAACAACAATAACTAATAATAAAATACAAAAGTTATAACAACATACTGTAATAAGTTACCATAGACCTTAGCAACCTCAGCATATGATTTTTTTCTTTTCTTCTTAAGTCAGGAACTTTCACCTTTTCACTTAAAGGAAGCACTTTACAGCTTCTCCTTGGCATATCCAAATTGCCAGTATCACTACTCTTGCACTATGGGGCCATTATTAAGCAAAATAAGGGTCAGTCAAACACAAGCACTGCGATAGGGCAACAGTTGACCTGATAACCTGATAACAGAGTTGGCTTCTAAGTGACTAACGCATGGGTAGTGCATACACTGTGGATAGTCTGGAAAAAGGGATGATTCATGTCCTGGGCAGTACAAAGTGGGACAGCGAGAGATTTCATCCCACTACTCAGAATGGTGCACAATTGAACACTCATGAATTGTTTATTTCTGGAATTTTCCATTTAATATTTTTGGACCACAGTTGCCCGTGGGTAACTGAAACCACGGAAAGCAAAACCACAGATAAAGGGGGACTACTGTAATTCAAGGGACAAAGCCAAGAAGTAGGCTGTGAGCCCCAGCCAGGCATAAAGCCCCAAGGCATGAATAAAGATATGAGAACTTTTCTCAAGACTCCAGTTTCTCTGGCCAAAAAATAAGCAAGGGATTAGGAAAAAGTAGAAATGAGGGAAAAGATGAAAAACACAACAAACAAAATAAAAAATGAGGCAGTTTGTTATAGGAGAGGAGAGTGATCTTTGTCAACCTGTCCCTCAGCTCTCAAAACAAGGGTCTACTTCATCCAGGAAGCTTTCCTTGATGCCAAGTCTGTTTGAGGTGCTGTCACCCCAAATTCTCCTACTACATTCCCCTACCTACGGCATTTATGACTCTACACTGTAATTGCATAGTTACTTGTCCGCCTTCCCCACTGGAATTGAGGCTATGTGAGGACAAGGACCAAATCTAGCTTGTACTGTAGTATTCTCAATATCAAGCATGGCCAGTGATGAGTCAGTAAATATTACTAAAAAAATTAAATAATATAAGTTCAAACGCTAGTTCTACCATTAACTTACACAGTGACATAAAGATACTCAAGTTTCCTTACCTGCAAAATGGAGATAATAGGTGACACTATAACATACCAGGCATGCTGGCACAATTCATGGCACTCAGTAAGTGTTATATGTTTTCCTTTCATCACACCTTTTCATGAGCCCTCACATCTCTCCACTCTGATAGGTCCCTCCCCGCTTCCTCCCTCACTAAAACCTCTCCACCTCACCTCTGTCTCGTGTGAGTCTTTCTGTCATTTTGCCCTTTTCTCCTCTCTTATTTTCTCTCCTGCTCCTCTTTCGGTATTTATCTTTCTGTTTATTTCCATCTTCTTACTAGCAAGGATCATTTGTACTTGAAAACTGTGAACTTTACCTTCTAAAATTCACACTAAGACAAAACATTTTATATGACTGCTTGGCTCATACTCTAGATATGTTTTAACCTATGATTATTTGTAGTATGATGTAAAAATCGAAGTAAATGCCAATTTCATAAATTATAATGAACCATTATGCAGACTTTATTATTTCCAAAAGAGGTCTAAGCTTAATGGGATATTTAAAATTAAAAAAAAAAATCACTGAAATGGAATTGCATTTACTTAAAGAGCTTATGAAAAATATTTTCTTTTCATAATAACATGCACAACTTTGCATATTTTATTTTTGTGATGCTTCAATGTTAAACTCTCAAAAAACACCTTTCATCAACACAGAATTATTTATTTTCAGAGGACAATGTAAATAAGAATAAAAGACCAAACACATATCCTTAAATCCAAAGTCCCCAAACAAGTCTCCACTCTACCCATCAGTGAGCAGGTGTGGGTATTTCAACCCTTTCTCTAAAGAAGGAACTAAATCTAAGACCAGCGGGCTGCCACCATTCCCTGGAGAACTCAGAATACGCAGGTCATCACATCAGCACTTGTCTACTGTGAATGAGGAACGAGGTCACACTGTTCTCCGACAGCGAGTTACTTCAGTTTGAATGAAAGCCTGTGTGCTTCTACAGCATTTTTCATAATTAAAGGGGGAAAGTTCCATGAACAATTAAAGCCTAGAAAATGAATGTATAAATGTATGTGTGTGGCTGGTGGATGAAACGCGTTCAGAAGTTTTATTTCCATGTACACCAGGGAATTTGCAGATGCCAATGAACCCAGTGCAACATCGTACTGACCCCATTCAAAGTCACCATCTGGATGGTCACCACTCCTGACTCCACTCCCATAGGGGAGGCTTTTCAACATGATATTAACTTCTGATCTGTTTTACACTCTAATACCAAAAATATAAGAAAAATCGCAAAATCCAGTTTTAGGTAGTTCTTCCCAAATGTAGCTAATTAATCCTTCCACCTTTCACACCACTATTTAGCCTTCGATGAATAGCTTCGAAGAGAAATAAATAAATGTTTCTGTGATGTCTTATTTGTCTGCTTTCTAAAATAGTCTCTGAAATATTGAATCATTATCAAATAAGTAAAAATCTCTAGTTTGAAGCAATAGAATGACACAATAACCTCAGGACTCTTTTTAATATTTAAGCAAATATCTATATAATTATTCTTTTTTCATTATTTCCTTCCATTTGTTTTTCCTTTTAAATACACTTTACTTTTTAGAGCAGTTTTAAGTTCACAGAAAAAACTGAACAGAAAGTATAAGGGAGTTCCCATATACCCTTTGCAACCACACACGCACTGCCTCACCACTATCAACATCCCCCACCAGAGGGGCACATTTGTTACAATCAATGAACCTTTGTATACTGACTCATCTTTACCACCCAAAGTCCAAAGTTCACATTAGGGTTCACTCCCGCTGTACATTTTATGGGTTCTGACAAATGTATAATGACATCCACCATTACAGTATCATATAGAATATAGTTTCATTGCTCCAAAATTCCTTCATCCCTCCCCCCATAACCCTTGGCAACTAGTCATCTTTTTACTTTTTACTGTCTCCATTGTTTTGCCTTTTCCAGAATGTCATATAGTTGGAATCATACAGTATGTAGCTTTTCCAGATTGGCTTCTTTCACTTAGTAATATGCATCTAAGGTTCTTCTATTCTTTTCATGGCTTGATAGCTCAGGTCTTTTTAGTGCTGACTAATACTTCATTGTCTAGATGTACACAGTTTATTTATCCATTCACGTACTGAAGGATATCTTGGTTGCTTCTAAGTTTTGGCAATTATGAATAAAGCTGCTGTAAACATCCATATGAACATTAGTTTTGACTCATTTGGGTAAACACCAAGGAGCACAATGGCATGATCATGTGCTAAGAGTATGTTTAGTTTTGTAAGTGACTGCCAAACTGTGTTCCAAAGTGGTTGTACCACTTTACATTCCCACCAGCAATGAGAGTTCCTGTTTCTCTATATCCTCAAGAGAATTTGGTTCTGTCAGTGTTCTGGATTTGGGCCATTCTAATAGGTGTGTAGTGGTAGCTCATTGTTTTAATTTTCATTTCCTTGATGACACAGGATGTGGAGCATTCTTCCATATGCTTATTTGCCATCTCTGTATCTTCTTTGGTGAAGTGTCTGTTCAGGTCTTTTGCCCAGTTTTAATAGTGTTGTTTCCTTTCTTATTGTTGAGTTTTAAGAGTTGTTGCATATTTCAGATAACAGTCCCTTATTGGAGGTGTCTTCTGCACATATTTTCTTCCGGTCTGTGGTTTGTCTTCTTATTCTCCTGACAATGTTGCAAAGCAAATTTTTTTATTTTAATGAAGTCCAGCTTATCAATTTTTCCTTCATGGATCACGCCTTTGGTGTTGTATCTGAAAAGTCATCATTGTGGGGCCAGCCCCCTGGGCAAGTGGTTAAGTTTGCACACTCTGCTTTGGCAGCTCAGGGTTTTGCTGGTTCTGATCCTGGATGTGAACCTAGCACCACTCCTCAAGCCATGCTGAGGTGGCATCCCACAGAGCACAACCAGAAGGACCTACAACTAGAATATACAACTATGTATGGGGGGACTTTGGGGAGAAGAAGGAAAGAAAAGAAGAAGAAGATTGGCAACAGATATTAGCTCAGGTGGCAATCTTTAAAAAAAGAATTACCAGCCGGCCCCTGTGGCGGAGGGGTTAAGTTCACACGCTCTGCTTTGGCAGCCTAGGGTTTCACCAGTTTGAATCCTGGGCGCAGACATGGCACTGCTCATTAAGCCACGCTGAGGCAGCGTCCCACATGCCACAACTAGAAGGACCTACAACTAAAAATACACAACTATGTACTGGGGGACTTTGGGAGAAAAAGGAAAAATAAAATCTTAAAAGAAAAAATTAATTAAAAAAAATAAAAAGTCATCATCATATCCAAGGTCACATAGATTTTCTCCTGTTATCTTCTAGGAATTTTATACTTTTGCATTTTACATGTGGGTCTCTGCTCCATTTTGAGTTAATTTTTGTGACGGATGTAAGGTCTGTGTCTAGGTTCATTTTACTGCAGGTTGATGTCCAGTTGTTCTAGCACCATTTGTTGAAAAGACTATCTTTACTGCATTGTATTGTCTTTGCTCCTATATTAAATATCAGTTGACTATATTTGTGTAGGTCTATTTTTGAGCCTTCCATCTTGTTTCACTGATCTATTTGTCTGCTCTTTCGCCAATACTACCCTGTCTTAACTACTGTAGCTTTATAGGAAGTCTTGAAGTAGGTAGCGTCATTCCTCCAACTTTGTTCTTCCCCTTCTCTATTGTGTTGCCTGGCTGGGTCTTTTGCCTCTCATATAAACTTTGGAATCAGTTTGTTGACATCCACAAAAAAACTTGCTGGGATGTTGATTGAGACTGTGTTGAATTTAGAGATCAAGTGTGGAAGAACTGATACCTTGACAATATTGAGTTTTACTATCCATGAACATGGAATTTCTCTCCATTTAAGTTCTTCCTTGATTTCTTTTATCAGAGTTCTGTAGTTTTCTTCATATAGATCTTGTACAAATTTTGCTAGATTTATATACACAAGTATTTCATTTTTGGAGGTGCTAATGTAAATAGCATTGTGCTTTTAATTTCAAATTCCACTTGTTCATTGTTGATATATTTGAAAGCAACTGACTTTGTACATTAACCTTATATTCTGCAACCTTGCTATAACTGCTTATCAGTTCTAGGAATTTTTTGTTGATTCTTTAGGATTTTCTACATAGACAATCATCATCTGTGAACATATTCTGCAACCTTGCTATAATTGCTTATCAGTTCTAGGAATTTTTTGTTGATTCTTTAGGATTTTCTACATAGACAATCGTCATCTGTGAACAAATACTTATTTCTTCTGTCTCAATCTGTATGTTGTATTTCCTTTTCTTGTCTTATTGCATTAGCTAGGACTTCTAGAATGATGTTGAAAAGGAGTGGTGGGAGGGGACATCCTTGTCTTATACATGATCTTAGTGGGAAAGCTTTGAGTTTCTCACCATTAAGTATGATGTTAGCTCTAGGGTTTTTATAGATGTTATTTATGAAATTGAGGAAGCTCCCCTCTACTCCTGGTTTAATGAGTTTTAACATGCATAGGTATTGGACTTTGTCAAATGCTTTTTCAGCATGTATTGATAATCATGTCATTTTTTTTCTTCTTTAGCTCACTGACGTGATGGATTACATTAATTGACTTTTGAATGCTGAACAAGGCAGACTTCCATATCCAGGATAAATCTGACCTGGTCATGGTGTATAATTCTTTTCATGCATTGTTGGATTCAATCTGCTAATATTTTGTTGAAGATTTTTGCATCTGTGCTCATGAGAGATATTGGCAGTTTTCCTTTCTTGTAATGTCTTTGTCTGGTTTTGGTATTAAGGTAATAATGCTGGCCTCACAGAATGAGCTAGAAAGTATTCCTTTTGTTTCTATCTCCTTAAAGAGATTGTGACAATCTGGTACAATTTCTTCCTTAAATGTTTGGTAGAATTTACCAGTGCAGTCATCTGGGTCTGGTGATTTCTGTTTTGGAAAGTTATTTTCATTATTGATCAATTTCTTTAATAGATATAGCCCTATTGAGATTGCCTATTCATACACATCATTTTTGTTTATTATAGAAGTTGCATGTTGTTTCTCTTGGGAACACCAAATTCACAGGTTTGCAGGGTCAGTTCCAGACTACTGCAATAAAGTGAACATTGCAAATAAAGTGAGTCACATGAACTTTCTGGTTTCCCAGTGCATATAAAAGTTATATTTACACTATAGTATAGTCTATTAAGTGTGCAATAGCATTACGTCTAAAAAAACAAGGTAGATACTTTAATTAAAAAGTGCTAACCATCATCTGAGCCTTCAGTGAGTCATCATCTTTTTGCTGGTGGAGGGTCTTGTAAAAAGCACTTAATCTATGGAGCACAATAAAGCAATGTGCAATAAAACAAGGTATGCCTGTATTTGTAAGGCAGGCAAACAATAACTAAAGAATGTTTAGAAGCCCATATTTTGTAAAAGGTTTAGGAAAATTGAAAATTATAATGTTTAAAATTAAGAGGTTTTGGGCCGGCCCAGTGGCGTAGGGGTTAGGTTCGCACACTCTGATTCAGTGGCCTGGGGTTCACAGGTTCAGATCCTCGGCACAGACCTAGCACTGCTTATCAAGCCACACTGCAGCAGTATCCCACATAAAATAGATAAAGACTGGCACAGATGTTAGCTCAGTGAGAATCTTCCTCAAGCAAAAAGAAGAGGATTACCAACAGATGTTAGCTCAGGGCCAATCTTCATCACACACACACACACAAAAAGGTTTAAGCGTTTTACAAATTAGTTTAGCATCCATCTTTATGATTCCTAAATTAGAGATACTCAGCTATTTTAACTGCTTTCTAGCAATTTTTGAAATATTATATTTTTAGGTAAAATTTTCTATAACTGCCCTCACTTATTTTGTTGTTGTTGTGAGTGTAAAGAAGATCTATGTAATGACTATGATGGAGCATACAAACATCTGTTCAGAAATGAGAAATGCTCTCTCCTCATGTTTTCACATCAAAAATTCATGTTACATTTTAATATATGAGGAATATCTCACGAAAGCAATTCATTTGAAAATTATATATACATGTGCAAAGCAGTATTAACTGCCTAGTTATTCCAAGCAAAAATTCTTTTCTCTAGTACACTAGATACACATACACACACACACACACACACACACACACACACTATATATGTATAAATATATATATATAATATATATATATAAACAATTACTTGGGTGTATTTAACTATTTCTTTAAAAGAGTTAACAGTAATCTAATTAAATCAGATTAGGAGTAAAGCTTAAAAAATGTTAGAATAAAAAACTAATAAAAAGCATCTTGGGATACTGCCATCAAGTAAAGAAGCTGGCCTAGACTGAGAGACCATGTACAGAGAGAAAGGCCCAGGTAGCCTCAGTTAAGGTGCCAGATGTGAGGGTGAAGCCATCTTGGATGTTCCAGCCCCAGCCAGGCTCCCAGCTCAATGTAGCTTAATGAGTGACCCCAGCAGACAGTACATGGAGCAGAAGAACTGCACAGCTGAGCCCAGCCAACCCAAGAACCATGAGAAATAACAAACTGTTGTTTTAAGACATCAGATTTAGTGGTGGTTTACTACACAGCAATAAACAGCAATACAACAACATATGAAAATGTCTTCATAACTTGGGTTAATACAGATATCTTAAACATGTAGTCAAATTTATTAAAGAGAATTATTCTTCTATCCCTTTTGTATTATCCATTAATTGCTAACTGAAAATTTATTTTTAGAAAGTTAGTTAACAGTCTTCAGTATTTTTCCTGCTGTTTACATTTTTGGTAAATTAAACAAATACATTTAGTAATTCATTTTTCAGTGTGACACAGTATAATAAAGTAAAATACCATTCAGTATCTTGTATAGTAGACTTCCCATGGTCTTCAATAAAATAAGCTAGTTTAGAATTTAAAATCGACCTGATATTATTTCTTCAGGCAAGGCTTGGTTAACCACATGAGCCGGGCAGGCTGGACAGGATCAAGGCCAGTAAAGGCAGCTGCAGGAAGAAGACTGACCCGGGAAGAAGTCTGGAAGCTAGCAGGTAGAACACCAAAGCCAATGGCTGGGTAACAGAGAAATGACCCAACAAAGCTGTCACCTTCAGGAATGTCTCACCAGGTGGTGAATCAAAGAAACAGGAAATCAGGGTAAGTAGTGGCTGACAAAATCAGAGAAAGTCAGTTGGTAAAAGGGCCCAGGACACCAGTCTGGGGCTCAGGGGTAGTTGAAAGGGGGAAGAAGCATTAGAGACAGAAAGGTGGAGCGCAAAGCTGGAGGCGGACAAGACAGGTTACTACACCAGGAGTTCCCCACAAAGGACAAAGCCCCAAGGTCGCAGTTAGCTGAGCGTCAGATGTGACTTGATGGTGAAGAATAAAAGACTGGGCTGAGCACAGGGAGAGAGAAGAGGGAGTTCTGGCTTAACGGATAGGAGAGCTGCAGGTGAGGAAGATGAAAAGGTTCTGCGGATGGATGCACGGCAGTGTGAATGTACTTTATGTCACAGAACTGCACACTTTAAATTGGCGAATTTTGTGTTACATATATTTTACTACAGTAAAAAGTAAATTCTTCAAAAATGAGAGAAAAAATGTTTTCTAGCATCATTGGTCAAAAATACTGGGTCTCTTGGGGCAGGCCCAGTGGCACAGTGGTTAATTTCACACATTCTGCTTTGGCAGAACCGGGGTTTGCCGGTTCGGATCCTGGGTGCGAACATATGCACCGCCTGGCAAGCCATGCTGTGGCAGGCATCCCGTATAAAAACAGAGGAAGATGGGCACGGATGTTAGCCCAGGGCCAGCCTTCCTTAGGAAAAAGGGGAGGATTGACAACGGACGTTAGCTCAGGGCTGATCCTCCAAATCACCTCAGTGCAAAGAATAGTCTACAGATTGAACTTCCAGGAAGAAATTAATTTAAATGTGAATGCTTTTATCCCTAGAGAGAATAAGTAGTAGCCAGCATTTGCATCAGAATCCAGTCTGATACAGCCATCTTTATTTTAAATGTGTGTGTACATACATATATGTATTCATACACATATATATCCATATATATCCATAAATATGTGTGTACATATATACACACATACACATGTTTAATATTATATTTTAATAATTATTTATATTATATCAATAAGTATATTAATATATAATTAATAACTAATAAATATGATATTTCATCATATTAAATCTATTTAAATATAAATATTTTAAATAATAAAATATTCGTCCATCTCTCTATAAAATCACCGGCCTGAACTGAAACTCCTTTCACCCATTTCCCTGGAGCTGGGACCAGGAGCCTGGGGTTGGAGGCTGAGCCACTCTTGAAGCAGGGAGGAAAGGCTGCAGGGGAAAAACACCCAAAATGCAGATAAAGCCAAAGTCATTTATATTTAAGAATTAGAGCAGTGTTAATTGCCTAATTACAGCTGAAGCTAGTACTACATGCATTTGTAGTATGCAAAGTAGGTAGTGTAGTGTCTAATAAACATATGAATGAAGTAATCAATGGGAGAAGCATCTAAGAGTAAAAAATGTTAAGTAAAGATAATCTAGGAGTAAGATTTTGCTTCAGGTAATTAGGAGTGAACTATGCTTTCAAGTTGCCTTAAACACAACGTAATTTACAGTATTTAAAAGTCAGACTTTTGGCAGATCCACCCTCTAAAATAAAGCCCTGAGCAAAGCAGCATGACTCCCCCACCCAAACACAACTTAGCACAAAGACTCCATCCTCAACTTCCTTACATAGCAGAGAAGTCACAGTAAATCCAGTTATCTGATTTCTCAACTCATAAAAAAAGGAGGAGGAGGAGCTGATAGACAGGAGCATAATGACGTGGAAGAGGTGACAACTGACAGCCTGACCTCTACAAAAGACAGGAAAAAACCAGACTCTGGACTGTGTTAAGGCACGGGGTACTAATGAGTGTACGGAATGGTACTCCTACATCCTCAGGAGAGGGTTACTCCTGGCTGCGTAGTCGTTGTTCAATCAACGTAGCGAGTGCTTGATGTATTTAAGGAAAGACTGAATAAAAATTACAAAAATAAAAAGGGTTCTGGTATTTGACGTAATAAAGTCCAGTAAGCTAAATGTTCACCCATGAGAACACCTAATTTCCTAACCAATGTCAAATAAAGGAGCCATTACTTTATTTTCAAGTCGTTCTTCCTAAAAGAAACTATTTGAATGCTATCAAAGATTGTCTGCTAAAAAACTAATGGACTCCCCTCTGAAATCCCTTAGCGAATATTTGAGGGGTGTGTATGAGGGGCAGCTTGTGTTTGTTCTCCCTTGTCTACTGTTTTCTGTTTCCTTTAGGCCTGTCTGCAGGCAGAGGGCCAGTAGACAGCTGCTCTGATTCCTCAAAGAGACCAAACTCAACTGTGTTCACGCCTTCTTGCTGTTGCAACAAGGGGCTTTAAATTTTGAAGATGAGACTATTTCTTCAGTTGTGCCCCTCTACTGATTTTCCTTATCAAGCAATCATCAGAATCACTTATTTCCTTGTCACCCTGTATAAAATCATTTTATTCATTTAAATGTCATGCTGTTTGTTCCCAGATTTTTATTTTGTCTCAGTTGACTAAAAAGATACTTGAATAGACAGTTTGTTATTAATAATCAACAACCATGCAGTCAGTTCAAATTAGCCTGTGGTAATCTAAATTAGGAGAAAGAAGAGAAAAAAGAAAAAAAGAGAAAGGAGGAATTTTTGGTTTATGCTTGAAAGAAATACTAAGATACTGCAAATCAGTCAAAGCGAATCATCTGTCTGTCTACCAGCATGCCTAATGTTTCACTGCCTATCTATAATGAAGAGAAAAGTAACTAATGTAGGAAACAGTTTTGTTATAAACTGTGCATAATTTTGACTGTTTTAATAATGAAATTGACATAATTTTCTTTCTTTACTATGAACTTATAACTGGAAGGAAAAAGGCAAGTCGTGTCCACAGCTAGCTGACTCTTCACATGAAGACTGGTAAGAATAAATTTCATTTTAAATAGATGTCATTTCACAAGTTCTATGATTAAATATTTACACGAGCTTTCTTCAGTCAAAAATGAATGAACCAGATGAACTTCTGTTTGATCCTCTCCTCCACAGGATAAATATTCCTTTTACTAATACTTTGAGAGTGCCTATTTGGCAAGGGTGAATTGAGGAGTGGGGCAGCTGTTGGGGGTGGGGGACATTTGCTCTGTTTCAAGAACAGCCATCATCTGGCCTTTGGCGATTTTAGCAGTTCGCAGTCCTGCCCACCTTCCAGCAGTGGGCACCTGGACACCAGCTCCAGCAGGATTACCTTTCACTACACGGGACACCTCGGTCAAACCACGGATCTGCAAAGCTCTGTTCACCATCATGCATCATAAAGCTTGAACATCCTAACAATCTCTGATTATTTATTGGTATGCAATGCACACAGGAACTTGAAACAACATGAAAATGCAATCTGGAGTAAGAATCTACAAATCCAAACATTTTATGAGGTCAGCAGTTATAATTTTCAAGAACAAAGTCATTGCAGAGGTTTTGATTATTGTCAAAATTAATGAGAACGAAGGTGAGTCACAGGTTAAATTTGCCTTAAAGGTAAGCCCACAAAATTTCGCAGGCAAAAAATTGTGGTTAAAGGTACCTAGTCTTTGAACGTCATGGGTCAAAACAGTTTAAACACAACTTTAATGACAAAAGGTCTCAACTGGTTAATCAGAAATGAGAGGTGCGCAGGGCATTTTATACTGTTTTCAATTTGCTGACACCACATCATTCTGTGCTTGCTAGTGAGCAGGCGTAATCCTCAATGGCATTAAGATGAAGCGGCTGAGCACAAAACGACGGGCACATCAAGTAATGATTTTATTCTTTGTGTCATTTTTCTTTCAAGTGGAAGATTCCCAACACTCTCTGCTTCTGACAGTGTTTATAAACACAACTCTGAGAAGCATCTGGACGTAAAAAAATAAGTCTTTCCAACAAACTGTGATAGACAGTCACCCAGATGAGTCCTCATCCAGCAGACATGGATTTGGAAGCACTTTTAAGACCTAGTTCCCACAAAAATAAAACTCAAAAATTGCCCAAATTGCTGGGTTTGATCTCCATCAAAGAAAAACAATATATAACCCAAGATTTACCATAATCGGCTATACTAACAACTCTGTTCTGGGAATATTGAGAAAACATTAACATCGGAAAAGAAGGCTCAGAGTCAGATATGTGCACTAGGCTAAAATCATCTTCATGATAGCATTTCATTTTAACATATAAACACTATACCCCTCGTAACAAACCTTATAACCTACAATTAAAGGCAACATCTTTAATGCCTTACAATAAAATAACGTAGCTGTTAAAGCAAAGAGGACATGACACTTCATCTTTTACTCCCTAAAATTTGCCATGAGTTTTAAAATTCAGCATTCACGTCATATCTGTATTCTACAATTCTGATGGCTTTTTCCTAAAGGGATCCTAAGTCTTTCTACAGTACATACAGCAAACCGCTAAGCTAAAGCATGACCTTAGTGCTTACTGGATAAACAATAATAATAAACTACATAATTCATACTTAAGTAAGTCTTCTTCCTCTCACCCACCCCAAAACTACTCTACCACTAGTTTTTCCTTGTAATATTACTAAGTGTAGACGTCTACTACGTGATGATAACATATATTCCATCCATTTGCTTGTTGTTTTTCTTTTAAGTTGACTTGTTTTCCTGCCAAGGCAAAATATACTGCAATATAAAACCAGAAATGTGGCAATGATTACATGCTTTTAAATTATAAATCATTGGTTGTTCTGTACATTTGACACCTTCCTAACGGGGATTTAAGATAATAGAATTTAACTCTAAATTAACAACAGTTAGATAAATACCGTAACAAAATAACAAAGTCTGCTTCAATAAAAGTGGAATCGTAATCTGAGGATAAATTTCAGTCAGTTTATTGCTTCCCCTGTTAATCTTTCACCTTCTAAAATGCATTTTACAACTAAAAGTGAGAAAGAACTTAGGTTAACAACTCTCTACTTTGTGACACGTTAACTTTTATGGAACATGTTTATTCCCCGTGTTCCGTCCTGCTCCCCACCACACCTCGAACACACAAGTTCAGCTGAGAAAACTCAATCTAAAATAGAACGTTCTGAGATGCCTATGAGGCCAAATGGGCTGTAGGAAATGCCTGTGTGGACAGCATCCTGGTACTCATGTCGATTTTTATGAGGTGCAGTGTCATACTCCCTGAGGCCCACCCAGCTGCAGACCTTTAAAAAGGTAAAGCACACACAACATTGCCCCCAACCCCCTTCCCAGGTGGCATCAGTCCTCCAACACGTAGGCCACTTTACGGCACTCCTCCAGGGCCTTCCAGGCATGAAACCTCAAGGAAGGACCCTTCTCTCAGGAAGACACAAAAGAAAACCTATTCAACTAACAGGTAATGGATGCCCACTGAGTGCAAGATGTTGCACTCCACACATAAGGATAGGAGGATGAAACGGACACTGAGCACGGACCAGCGAGGGAGACAGAAACATAAACAAATCATCACACCTGCCAGCGAAGGCAGCACAGACAATAAGAAATACTCACAACGTTCTACAAGAGTTCTGAGGAGTTGGCAAGATCAGAGAAGGCATTGTGCAAGAGATGACAGCTGAAAAGGCTCTAAAAGGATGGGTAGGAATTGGAGGGATAAATAGAGTGGACTCTAAATAGGTGAGGAAAGAGGGGACACTACAGCATGAGGGAGGCAAGTCTCAGACATCCGTTCCTTCAGTCGATTCATATCTTAAGCTTATTCCACTCCATGTCCTGAAGTGATTCATATCCAAAAATCATTCAGTTGATAAATGCTTACTGAACACTATGCAGTCACAGGCACAGTTCTAGGTGTTGAGGATACACTGTGAACAAGACAGGCAAGGTCACTGCTCTCATGGAGCTTATTTTCCAGTGAAGAAGATAGACAAACAGATCCATAAATAAATATAAAGGTTAATGTCAGGTAGTGATAAGTACAAGAAGAAAAATAAAGCAGGGTAAGGGCACAGTGATTTAGGGGGGTTTCTATAAGAGTGCTCAATGAGAATGTGATATGTGAGCAGAGACCTGAATCAAGTGAGAAAAGAAGTTATTCAACAGAAGAAAGATGGAAAAGCATGTGCAAAGGCCCTGAGGCACAACAGTTTGGCATAGTTTGAATAGTCAGCCAGTTACAAGACTAGCTAGAAGACGAATGTGGCTGGAGTAGAACACTGAAGCAGAGACAGGTAAGAGATGCTGCTGGAAAGGTAAGCAGAGAGAAGAATGAGTGTTTCTCAATAAGAACACTACTGTCATTTGGGGCAGGATAACATGGTCTTGCTCCTGCCTAGCATCACGGCCCTTGAGACACTGAATGCCAATAGTACCATCCTTGTAACAATCAAAGGAGCCACCACACATTTCCCAACACTCCTACGGGTGACAGAAAGGGAGCAGTACCTCCCACTGAGAACCACTGAACCAGATTCTGAATGGTCTTGTTGTCATAAATAGTTGATACGATTTTGTTCTAAGTGGAAGGGAGAAGCCACTAGAGAGTTGTGAACAGAGGAAATGGCATATTGTCTATTTCTACAGAGCGATGATCTGAATTTTATTTTTAAAAGATGTCTCTGCCAATTGCATGAAAAACTGACTCTAGGATATAAAAGCAGCCTCAGGGTAACCAGGTACAAGGCTATTGCAGGAATCCAGGAGACTACGACAGCTTGACTGGGGAGGTTACAGCAGAGGTGCTGAAAAGTAGCGAGATTAGGCGTATTTTGAAGACAGAGCCAACAGAATTTGCTTAATGCGGCTTCACCCAGCTGGAACAGCGTACTGAAGGGGGAAGTCAAAGATGAGGTTGGAACGGGAAATTGGGGCCGATCACTGAGGGCCTAGAGAGCCAGCCCAAGATATGCAGTCTCATTCCGTAGGGAACAAGGTGCCAAAGGAGGGCTTCACCATGCCCTGAGCAGAGTAACCCCAGAGCAGTGTGCAGACTAAATGGGAAAGAGGAGAGACCGAGAAGAGGGAGCCCAGTTACCGCAGCCCCTGGGGGTACAGGGGGCAGGCTCTGCGCACCGATGAATCCAAAACACATGACAAAGACAAAGGGAGTGCCAGTAAAGGACTGGCTGACCCTGAGTGCACCCTGGGTGACAGAGGGAGGACAGGGCCATGAACAAAGCTAGGCATCAGGGAAAGAGGACAGGAATCGAGAAGAAAGGGAGGTGTGCTTCCAGCTTCCGCTTCAGACATGCTGGGTTTGAGTGCCAGCCAACCTCACAGAGAAGAAAGTCAGCTGACTGTGTAGGACTGTGCACTCAGGCACCAGTTAGGGCTGGAGATCACCAGGAGTCATCAGCAAGGTGGTGACCGCTAAAGTCACAAGACTGAACTGGGGTCAGCCCCAGAGAGGTCAGAGAGAAAACCCTGGAGAGAATGCCAGGCACAGGAGAAAGGAAAGGGGCAGTTTCAAGAACCCAGTTGTGTGCAAGAAGGTCAAATGAACAGATGTAAAGAATAAACACTGAGAAAAAGCCAAAGGATTTTGTGACTAAGAAGAATCAGGAACTGTCAAGAGGGCACTTTCATCAAGAGAGAAGGGCACTGCAGAGTGCTAAAGGAAGTGAGTCAGTCTAGGAAATGCAGCCCGGTGTACACTGCCTGCCAAGGCCTGGTCATAAAAGGAAGGACCCAAAAGGTTGGTGGCATGAGGGAGCAGCAGTGTGGAGAGGAGGTGGTGTGACTGAGTGTACGTGTGGGTGTCTGGGTGTGTGTCTTAAGGGGGAGAAGTAATTTGAGGAGTTCAAAGAGAAGAATCCAGTGGAAAGGGAGAGACTGAAATTGCAGAATGACAGCATCTACTAAGGAACAGGATAAGAGAAGAGATGGGCGGAGACACGTTAGTGTCGGAGAGGAGAAGGGACATGCCTTCCTCTGGCAGACAAGGGAAGACGGTCAGGCCGTGACCCACAGTGGCTGCCATGTTGCTGACAGCCCCTCTGAATAAAACAGACTGGAGTCAAGAGTACGTGACACTATGCAGTGACCCATGAGACAAGGAATAAAGCTATATATAGCAACACACTTCGGATAATCACTTTCAGGAGAAACAATATTCTGACTAATGCCATTATTCTAGTTAATGTCGTGACATCAGAACAACCAAATGTTGTGACTCATAGTTTGTCTCTTTTGTTTAGTGCTCTTAATGTGAATGAAAGAGGTGGGTGGTTAAAGTGCCTTTGGTAAGTGAATGAAGAAGAACCTTCCAGACAACAGAAAACATGCCATATATAAAAGAGTATATTTTGTTTCTGAAATTAATTTAAACTCCTACTTGGTTTGCCTTTCTCAATCACTTGACATTTACCATTCAGTTTTAAATTCATAAATCAAAAGGATTGTGCTTTTTACCGCACTTGTCGTGTCTGTATATCAAGTTTTTTATGGGTCACTGTAACACCACCATTCCATAGCAGTGAAAAGCAAAAAATAAAGAACGCTATAACAAGGAAAAATATGATGGAACTTGACTAAAAAAGGAGCAGGAAAGAACAGAGAACATAGACTCAGTAATTAATGAGATAATGAACCATAGCTCTTGCTAACCTGCTTTAACCACCGCTCCCTCCAAAAAAGGGAGGACAGAAAAAGCATAAGCCAGCAGCAAATGTCTTTAGGTCAGGAGCTATTTAAATAATTGGCTAAGATGCACCATCAATTTTACAGGAAACTACTGTAGATAATGAAATATATCTTTGTAACTGTATTTCGTACTGTATGCCAAAACTATCAGTGAAGCTAAAGTCTTATAATAACTGTGATTGGGTGATGAATTGAATGAGTTAAAATAACATTAGTTGCCCCTAATTCTAAACATAAGTTGTACTACCTCAACGACCAAACTGGTTTTAAAAATACATAAAAAAGAATCGAGACGTCAATTAATTCCAATTACAAAATGATAAGAATAAGAAAGAACAAAAACAACAGAATATAACATTAATCAATAACCTATTTTCAAAAAACTCTAAATTTATTAAACACTAAAAAGATTTGAAATGGTAAATGGAAACAAAGAACTATTCCCTATTTGACATATTTCAAAAACGTTCCTCTCGAATAAACTATATCTGTCACCAAATAGTTCATCTTTCACTGATAGGTATATGGCAAATGATTCATGGAGACCATACACGGCAACAAAAATATGTGGTTTTCTTAACAGGTGTCAGGTGTCAAGTTGGAATTTATGCTCTACAGCTTGTAATGGAGCCCACAGCAACATAATGTTTCTTTTAAAATCTGAATTAGCATTTTATATTCTCAAGCAACATTTGGCAGGGGTAGCTGGGATCCCTGGGTGTTGCGTAATATCCACACATTATTTATTTTACTATACTACCATATTGATCTATAATTACTCTCCGTGTGTGCCTTTTTCCACTAGTGGACTGGAAACAATGAGAGTAGAGAGACTCCACAGCCCTGGCAGCACCACAGTGCCCATCGAGACAGACCCAGGCACTTTTAAGAGGACTGTCAAAGGGCAGTGGGTGAGCTATACCAGAATTTCCCACAGGGAAACAGACCATCCCAGGACCCTGGAGCAGAATCTACTGCATTTCCAAATGCTTCAATGCAGGAAACTCATAAGGAAAACTTTTAAAAAATAATGCCACAAGAGTGAATAAAGGAAAGTCCATAAATCCTGTAGTCATGAAGTGATTCTGAATCCCAAATGCCTGATTTGAACTTTACTGAGGATTTTACTTCCTGTAAAAGTAACATAATGCCCTTTCAAATCTTGTCTTTCTTCAACAAGTTGTCTCACTCGTCCACTTTTTAAACTGTTTCCAGGAGCAGTAAGCAGATCATCATGAATACAAATGCTAAATGCATACTTTCCATAAGAACTAAAAATCTGCACTAGACAATACTGGCTGTAAAATCGGGTGATCATCAAATACAGGCAGTCCACCTAAACAGATTTCAGCATACAGGTGTGTTAGTTTTCTATGGCTGCTGTAGCAAATTACTACAAACGGCGTGGCTTAAAGCGACACAAATTTGTTATACCACAGTTCTGGAAGTCGAAGTCTAAAATGGGTCTCACTGAGCTAAAATTAAGGTGTCAGCAGGACTGCATTCCTTTCTGAATGCTCTGGGAAGAATCCATTCTCTTGCCTTTACCAGCTTATACAGGTTGCCTGCATTCTTTGGCTCATGGGTCCTCCTTCCATCTTCAAAGCCAGCAACAGCGGGTTAAGTCTTTCTCACCTGGCATCTCTCTACCTTCTTCTCTGCTCCCCTCTTCCACTACTAAAGGCCCATGTGATTATACCAGACCCATCTAAATACTCTAGGACCATCTCCTCATCTCAAGGGCAGCTGATTAGCAATCTTAAGCTCCGTTTGCCATGTAACAACATATTCACAGGTTACAGGGAGAGAATGTGGACACACTTGGGGGAAGCGGACATTATTCCACCTGCCACAATTTGTAATCATCTATTAGTACATACACCATTTCAGTTTTTCATACAGACACATACACACTATATCTACACTCAAAAAAATTGTTTGAATTTCCCTGTCCTACTTTAGGAATTCTAGACTAACTCTGCTGAATAGTTCCACAAACATCTCTTATAACTTTACAGTGTTAAAATCTTATTTTTTTAAAAAATCTGCTCTTGAAAGAAATTCCAGATGGTTCCAAGAGTGCAAACCAAAAAATGTCTTACTTTGATTAAAAATAATAATAATAAAAGCACCACCAGAAGAGCTCTCTTAGGTTCACAAATGGTTTGGTATCTACCATAATTCCATTTCAGGGCTTATTCTAGAAAAGGCCTTAAGGCTCCTGTCCATAGTTATAATTCATTCTGCTATAGGCAAGTTGACCTATGGCTACACTTTTCTTAAGTCAATTTTACTTTATCTCAAAAGAGTGAGTTTTTCCAGAAACTCTCAAGGTCTCCAGTTAACCAAAGATATCTGAACTCTGTCTCAACTGTCACTGCTTTCCAATAAAAATAAATCATGATTTTAATTCCAACCTCGGTTGTGGGAAAATGGACTCATCCTTACATTCTCCTTCTTTTATTAAATGAAGAGACTTACATAGAATAATTAAAATATTTGAATTTAATTAAGAATGCTGCTTTTGTCAACCTCAGTTCAATCCTCTAATACTTCTGCTGGCCACTTTCTTTAAACAATTATCAAAGGAACAATTTCTGAATCTTCAAAACAGCAACTTAAACAGTAATAATTTATTCTAAAATACATGACCCTTTTGTTCCCCAAACTGACTGTGTTCCTTGGCACACTTGGAAATGTGTACTGGTGTACCTCAAAACAAAACAAAAAACCCTATTATGGTCACATACATTTGGGAAAGGATGTATACTATACTCTCCTTTTAGAAGATTACAATGAACATTCACTGTTTAAAACTCTTAACAAGTCCCAAAGCACTGAAATTTCTAACTGTTCAGCATCATTGTTTTCAGAAGGTTTTCCTAACACCCCTCTAAATATCCTGGGTTGAGGCGGAAGAGTGACAAGAGAAAGCTAATGTAGAGAGTAACTCCACAGAGCATTACTTACTGAGCACTGAAAGCATTCTCTTCACAGCTGGGAACAAAACCAACCCCTGAGAGTTTATAAGATATATGTGCAAACGTCAAATGTAGAATCAAGGCCAAATTGCAACTATGAGTAAGATTTACTTGAAACAACAAATATAAAAATGTACTGTAACCTCTAATTGTACTTACATGGATGGATCATTTAAAAGAAAAAAATGTTTAACTCAATATGACTTTAAATGAACCAAATCTAAACAAACCATACCATGTTTATAGTCAAAATGTATCTCATTCAAAATGCTGGCCCTCAAATAGAGCCATCGATGTTTCATCCACTCTATCTAAGCAACAGATTAATAAAAGGCATTTCAAACGTTTCTTTTCTTCATCCACTGAGTTAATAAAAAATAATTTTCAACTGTCACTTTATTGCAGCATGGTAGAATTAAGTACAAATTTAAACTACTATTTGGTAATCTTTAGTCAAGCACCAAATTTTATAAAAAGCAAACTGCTTATTCAAAAATGATCATGGAACAACTCAAAATGCAGAGCAAGAAGGATGAGAAATATCTCGCCGGCCAATGGATTATTTTAATTCTCTCACTATATGAAACTCAAACTTTTCATTTTTAGGAAAGGGAAACTATAACTTCAGGAGACAGCAATACAGAAATATTTTGTCATATAGACTAGTGTCCATTTACTCAGCCAACTGTTGCTGGCTGTCTCAACTGGGAGAGATGCTTTTACAGAACTGGCTGTGCTCGAGCCTTCTTTGAGCTGCTTTAGATCCGAAACGCACTTGGCTATTGTCTCCTTTTCCTGCTGTGAGGAGATGCTCTGTACCACGTGATTCTCCACCCACTTTATCATGTGCTCTTGTTCCTTCAACGCATCATATTCTGCAGGAAGATATGATAGTCTAGGCAATTCTTTACTTCCTGTGTACTCCAGGCAGCGTTCCTAGTGAGCACCCTCTGAGGCCATAGCAATGTTATTCCTCTGGAGATCAAAAAGGTAATGGAGCTTTTGAACCAGTGCCTGCTGTGACTTCTCCAAATCAGTCGCAGCCTGGATGTGTTTGATGGAAGCCTGCTTCACCTCTTGTAGTTGGGCCATTTTTTTTTTCAACATGTTTCTCAGCAAATTCTCCAATAGAGGCACCATATTTTTTAATTACTTAAGACAAGAAACTCTATTGTTGATATGGCAGAGATGGTCTCTGGAGTAATCACATATATTTCTTTGGAGAGAAAATATAAGACAAGCCCAGTTCTGAGCATATAGGGTCCTGTTGTACCGGTTTTAGGATAAAGAAACTGGAAGAATTCCTGAGGGATCGGCCCCAAAAGAACTTTTCCTCCATATTCAGGAAGATGTGGTACAGCAGCAAGACTTGGCTGCCCCGTGTGAAAGATCCTTGTTGCCTGCAATACCCCTGGACCAAGAAGGGCTGTGTTCCTCAGAGGTGGCTGCTGTGGTGGCAGCAGAAAGTACCATGTGGGACAGCATGCTCAGCAAGGGTCCAGGCACCAGTATAAGCGTCCCAGTGACCAGGACAGGAGAATCTGTCAGGGACAGGAACAAGATGGTGGCTCCAGAAAATTTCTTTTAAATGGTTTTCACCTGTTTTTCAATAAAATTCTACAAATATTTCCAATCTAAATTAAAAATCTCAACTTTAAGCTTAAAATAGTAAGTATTAATTATTCAAATATTACCGACTTCCCTTTTTTAAAAAATGCTCTAAAGATGAGATACACTTCTTTAAGTTTATGGATGTTAAGTAAAAACAATATACTAGGCTCAAGAGGTTGACAAACAGTGTCTTTGACTGTCCTGTCCCTGTGAGGTGGTAAGATCCAGTGTAAAAGCCACAAGCACTGGGGCCTGGGGTGGGATCCCAGCTCTGCCTCGCAGCAGCTGTGTGCCCTGGGCTTACTTACCTGCTCAGTCCCACGTGTCTTCATTTATAAATGGGAGAGGGTAATAACACCTATCTCATGGGGTTGTTATGAGAATTAACTGAGTTAATATGCCAAGCACTTAACATAGTACTGGCACGTGGGCATTCAAGGAATGTGTCCCGTTTCTATATTATGGTTGCTTTTACTACAGTCTATCTAATGTTTTACTGCCCCACATTTGTTATTCATAAATAAAAAGGAAAATAAATTTCTCTTACACTCAAGATTCTAAACTGCCAAGACTGGATTTGCCCCGAGCTGTGACAGGATACTTATTCCTCCACTAACTACCCACCACCACCAAAACACCCATTTCTATTCCCATCAGAGTCCTGGACAATCAATGCCTTTTTCTACTTCTGCCTGAACCATTTCTCTTCAATTACTGATTCATTCAACTATATTCATCAAATACCTACTACACGTCAGGCACTGTTTGACATTGGAAATACAAAGATATATAGATATCAGGTCCTGTTTTTAAAATCCTATTAGTCTAGAAGAAACATGAAAAAAAAATATTTCAACAGTTTAAAAAATTCTAGAATGGAAATATATCCAAGACACAGTAGTGTACTGGCAAAAAAGAAGGCCTGAGTGCCAGGCCAGGGAGCTGGTCAGGTGGTCAAAGAGGGTAGAGGTGATGGCCTGCACAAAGGCAGATATGCAGCGACTGGTTCAGAGTACCCTAAATACTGGACGGCCAGTGAGGGCGCTTGTAAAGACCTGTAAGGCGAGAGTAAGTGGATGGCTCTTGTAGACTGTGCTAAAATTTTGGCACTTTATTCTCTATTCAATAGAGGGTTCTGAAGAGATTTACACAGGAGAGTGAGTGTTTAGATTCACATTTAGGAAGATCACTATAGCAACGTGGAGAACAAAACAGTGGAGGTAGAAACTAGAAAATACAGCTAGACCAAGTCATCGAGCTTCATGATTTCCATAGTGCCTTCAAAATTCATTCATTCTTACAATGATTTTATTTTAGGTGGGCATTATTACCCCTACTGAATGTCGGAAACTGACCTTCAACAGGATCCAAAGACTAGCCCAAGGTCAGATAATAATGATGAAATAATAGCTAAAATGGACCCTTGAATCCAGGTCTTCTCACTCCACTGACCCTTTTTCCTCAACCCCTTGAAGTTAAAATAAAAGGCAAACTTTGGTCATATCACATCCTAGAGTAGCAGGGGAGCTGGTTTAGCCAGGGCAAATGAACTGAACCTGACTAAGATGCTTTCTGATTGAAACAACATAGTACCTACATCATAGCTATTTAAAATGAAGTTGATTCAGTAAATTTTTATAAACTGTGCTTTAGTCCTGAAAGTTGGCTGCTACTAGATATTTTTTACCCTTCTTTGGTGATATGCTCAAACACCCAAATAAGATTCATGCCCATCAAACTTAAATTAAGCAGGACTTTAGTTTAATCCCTAAACTCCAAACATGATATAATTTACAAATCTGACCAATGGTAGAAACTGCCAGGTTGTAAATATTAAGTCTTAATATGTAGCAGATTATAATAAAACTCTGATTTACTCAAAATAGTTGGTAAATGGGATGTTCTAGTTAATTTAATATTCTGATTATCTGGAAGTTAACAGGTAGTCTATATATCGTAGAAGAATTAACTAATTTTCAAAAAATTAGAATAAAGTAATTTAAAATTAAAACCATACTGAGTATGATTATTCATCAGTCTTCATTTTAACAACTACTGATAACTAACATTTATTGAAAGCTTACCATGCGGCAGGTAGTCTTCTAAGTTTTTTTAATCTATTAACTCATTGCATTACACTTTTCCTCATTAACTCATTGGTAAACAAGAATTGTCATTTTAAGTCATGAAAAATAAATCTACTTATTTTAGTTTCTTTTTTTTTTTTTTTTGGTGGTTTGGCTTCTGGAAAAGTGAAAGCTATATTTCACCACAATAATTCATTGACTGATTTTCTTCATAGCCTCCAGATAATGAGCAGCGTAATCAGCAAACCACCTCCCTCTACCCTATTATTTCACAGAACCATTACTCTTTCTTACTTGTCAGCTCTGTCCTTACAAGCTGACATTTCATTAAGAGACGTAATTGAAAATCTAGCTTTCAGGTAACTCTGAGGGTCTTCCTTCCCCCTCAATTTCTCTATTTCTACCCCTGCCCCAGAGCAGCCGTAAAACATATTCTGTCCCTGCCAGTTACCATCTGCTTCCCCATCAGGTACTCCAACTCTTCTCCAACTGTCATTCTGATTCTCTGATTCTCTCTCTGTCCCTAAAGCTGAAAAGTACTCCTGGTTTGTTGTTCTTCTGTCCCCACCTCACTCTGCTAAACCTGTCCATTTAGTCCATCTGAACAACTCCCTGAGAAAACAATGTCCTCGTCCAAATTTACTCTAAAGCAGGGGTTCTCCTCTGGGTGCATTCCCTCCCCTGTCCCCACCAGAAAACATTTTGTAATGCCAAATTCTTTATTGCCCTACTGGTCAGGAGGAGGGAATTGGAGTGGAGTGTGCCACTGGCATCTAGTGGGTACATGTCAGGGATGCTGCTAAATATCCTACAGTGCACAGAACAAACCTGCACAGAAAAAGGATTATCTAGCCCAAAATGTCAATGGTGTGAGGTTGAGAAACCCTGATCTAGAATATGATCTCAGATCAAGTACCACAATCTTCCACTTCTCACAGGAAGCAAATTAACACGTAACTTCCAATATACTGCCACAGTGGTTAAAGAACATAGTTTGGGGGAAGAACATTTACTACACCTACACAGAGATATCCTAATAGCTGCTTTCACGGGTGAGGATGAATTAACACACTTTGAACACTAGACTTCTCATTTAATAGACTTTGCTCTACCTCCCAGCACAGCTTTGCTAGAATGAGCTGCCTGGCAGTGTTTGGAAATAGCCTCATGCTATTTCCAATAGGTCATTACAAGGAGACTGACTACAACAGGAATCTACCTGCACTCTCAGGATTCCTTCTAATTCAAGCAATCCCCAGTAAATTGATTTCTGTTTCTAACTCCGAGTTTCTCAACCTTGGTACAAGTGACACTGGGACCTGATCATTCTTCGTTGGGGAAGGTGGCCTGTCCAGTGCATTGTAGGATGTTTAGCAACATCTCTGGCCTCTGCTCTAACTAGATGACAGTAGGGCCACCTCCTCCAGTTCAGTATGACAAATGTCTCCAGACATTGCCAGATGTCCCCTGGGGGACAAAATCACTCCCAAGCCCCCACTGACAACCACTGTTCTAGAGCTCAAAAAAATCCTCTAAGTCTTCCACATCTCGATTTTCATATATTAGGTTTGCTGGGTACAAACATATTTAATAACTAAATTAATAAGTTCTTTTACGTTGAGATTCTCAAAACAGGATTCCTTCTATAATCCCACTGTGGAAAACAAGACTTAGTATAACACTTCTCTAATTCTTAATGAACACAAACGGAAATTTATAAACACTGAACTGTACCCAAGCATTATGATTGTCTCGTTTACACAGTAACAGTGATATCCTTGTAGCCTAACCTGGTCATCAAACATTTTTGCTTATAGTTAAGTTTGTAGAGATGTCACTTACTCTGCGGCATGACAAAATTCATAATAAAAAATAGTTGCTAACATTTATTCAATATTTACTATGAATTTCATACTTGCTATTTAATACCAATACACACACAATTTTAAAAATCCCTTTCAATGATACAGTAACTCTATATGATAGGTGCTATTACTATTCCCATTTAAATATGAGGCAGTTAAAGCATAGAGCAGTTAAGTAACTCACCCAAGGTCACACAGGTAATCTGTTACAGAGCTGGCATTCCAATCCAAGCAGCCTAACTCCAGAATCCATGTTCTTACCTATCATGCTACACTCCTCCTCATATCATAGCATGCCATATTAATAATTACAAATCATGTAGTAAGGAGCAGATTATAGGTGAATTTTACTTAATTTCAATGACACGTCCTCTGCATCTTAAGTGACGAAACTGTTCTGGAAAATATATGCCTTAGGATATTTGCCATGCGTCTTCTTCAGTTATGGTCATTGTGCTCTAGGAATGGCACAGCCTGTGTAGCTGGACTGCCTGGATTCCAGTCCTGGCTGCACCACTGTGGTAATTATTAGGGCTGTTCACAAACAGTCCAATTCTTCTCTGCCCCTGGGCACATGGCAGGACTGCGCGTCCCTACTTCCTTTAAATGGAGTCATGGCCAAGTGACTTGGTTTGGACAACGAAATGTGAGAAGTAAAATGTGTCACTTCCAGGTGGAAGCTTTCAAAGCCAGAGCTTGACTCACCAGTTTCCTTCCTAGCAGTACGTGTTGAGAGGGAGCCTTTGTCAGCCTGGGTCTGTGAATAACTGCCATGAGTACAGTGCCGCTGGATCCCATCTGGACATGGATCATGACTGAGAAAGAAGTCTTTGCAGCATTCAGTCTCTCAAATTTATGGGTTGTTACTATACCATAGCTTAAGTATTCTAAAAGATACAGTTACTTATTAGCTGTACCACAAACAAGTTACTTAACCTCTCTGTGTCTATTTCCCATCTGTGAAATTGAGATAATAATAGCAACTACCTCATAGTGTTGCTGTGAGAATGAAACAAGTTAATACACGTAAAGCACTTAGAACATTGCCTGGCAAACAGCAAGAAGCTACTATTTATTCTAAATACTTCCATATAAGTTAACTCATCATCACTGTGGTCATGGGTCTCTACAATAGAGCAATGGATATGTGAATATGTATATTGTTTCTTATTATTCTAATAATACAATGCTAAATATGTAGACTCAAAAGCTAACGAATAATTTACTGACAGGCATAAAAACTGAGTAACAAAATCCAGGATCTCCTCTGCTACAAAACAAAGAGGAGAAAAAGAAAGAATATAGAAGAGAGATGACTGTATTTAACCAGCCCAATTTTTGCTTCTGCCTCATCCTCCGCCAGTAATACACATATAAACAAACACAAACACACATACACACATACGCTCTTCTCAATGAACAGATTTAATTTGCCAGCCAACTAGAAAGAGATTCATTGGAAGGAGCCAAAAATGTGGTGCCAACTGGCTGTGTGACATGCACAGTAATGTCTGCTAATGAACCGGCACCTGACGTCTAGTAGCCAGGAATAAAATAAGCAGAGAGAAAAGGAGTGGTGTGATGTGGAAAACCAACCTGGAATGTTCCTAGACACAGAGTGAAGGTGATTTGGTTGGGAAGAGGGTCATGCTTAACATCACAGAACATTTTAAAGAACATAACCATCCAAAAGTGATTCAGAACCATCACCAGGTGCTTCTTTACTCAAGAGAGAAGTAAAACTGACTGAGAGGAGACATAGTTGCATATGTCCAGAAGGTGGTTGCCCACATCAACAACTAGCAGGCTACAAATACTAGATTCTGAAGTCTTTACCAGATATAATTTTTGTGAAGAAAATAGAGGAGGACTATCTTAAAGGTTGAGAGAAGAACGAGAAGAACCACACTTACATATTGAAAAAATATCCTACTCTATAGAAAAGAAAAGAAAGAACCTAGTCTGGGGGCTGGTGTAATGTACATGTGGAGTTTCACATATTTTGTAATGCAGATTTGAATGATAAGGCCCCCAATGTGGCTCATGGGAGGGAACCATACATGCAACTGAGTCACATATAGAGTGAGGAAACGCAGTGATGAAACGCGGGAAGCTTGGTTATGGCGAGTAATGGAGTTTTGAAAAAATTAAGGAGCATGCCCTGAGACCAGAAAGGTCAGCAAGAAGATACAAGATAATGAAGATGAAGGTCAGACGGATATGTATTACTGATAAGGATTTAGTAATAAGACTGAAGAGAGAGAATACCCCATAGTCTTAATCAAGAAACAGGAAATAAGCTTATTCGAGACCTGTGGTTCTTACCATTTTTGGGTTACGCAGCCCTACAACAGTCTGAGGAAAGTGTGTGGACTCTCTCTCCAGAAAAAAAAAAAAAAATTGATGTACACACAGAATTCTTCATACAAACTCAAAAGAAAGAAAAAAATATCAGGGGTTTCTGGATGCTCTAGATTTATGTGAAAGGTCAAGGAGAAGAAATGAGGAAATGGAATAGAAACTTCCTCTCCTAGGAACTAAAAGATGGGAAGTCAACATCAACAGTTTGACCTGAGATTGAACATCAGAACAAAGAGAAGAGCTGACTGGACTACACATCCTCTGTACGCCCTCGATCACCATTCCAAGACACATTTAGAAAAATGCTGCTCAAATATCGTACTTTTTTCTATACTACAATTGGCGAGAAATGACAACACTGAGGCTAAAGGTTAAAAAAAAAAGTTGAAAACTGAGAGTATCTCCAAGCTTGTCCAGAATTGGGACAGAAACCCAAGTCCAGCCTGCGCTGGTAAAATTCATCACAGCAGAGAGGAAAGGGGCCTCCCAGGTGTCCTGGGAGTGAAAAGGTAAGGGGAATTCCAAACCTGGCCAAAAGAAAGGAGGCCCCATAAACCGTTTTCACCACTATGAAGAAGACAGAATGTTAAGCTGTCATGGAGACTCTGCTGTCCTCCCAATGTACCAACACCACAAATCTACGGGACATCTCTGTTCCAAACATACAGGACATTCTTACAGATCCGTCCTAACAGATGCCTGTGGGGCTGAAAAGGCTGAGAATTATGGACTCACGTCTATCAGGGCCAAATGACTTTCTCAAGATCAGATCTGACAGCTAAAAGATCAAGAACCAGCTCTGGGCTCCTTTCACAAGCAACAAGTCATTGCCTCTTTTATTCTGGCACAACTCAGCCAACTATACTGCCAAGGTTTATTCCTTCACATCACCTAACCGCTAAATAAAAATTATCACAGGATCGTTAGCTTAGGGAATATTCACTTACATTTTGAAAACGTTTTGGCTGTGCTAATATACTGCTATAAAGAATTCTTTTACCATTACCATCTTCCTTCTACTCCCTCCTGCCTCACATTTAGTTCTGCCTCCCATCACTTCAGAAGCAGCATTTATAGCTTCCTTATCCTTTTTCTTCCTATTTCATTTTTAGGCTATCTATTTAACTATCTGAGGCAGAAAAATTGACAGGTAAGTAATTTCCAAGCTAATTTTTTCTTTTAAAGATTGGCACCTGAGCTAACATCTGTTGCCAAAATTTTTTCCTCCTCCTTCTTCTCCCCAAACGCCCCCAGTGCACAGCTGTATATTCTAGTTGTGAGTACCTCTGGTTGTGCTACATGGGATGCCACCTCAGCATGGCTTGATGAGTGATGCCATGTCCATGCCCAGGATCTGAACCAGCAAAACCCTGGGCCGCCGAAGTGGAGCACATGAACTTAACAACCTGGCCACAGGGCAGGCCCCGCAAAGCTAATTTTTTTTCTTTTCCTCCTTCACTTTTTGCCAGCTTCAAGACACTATATGGGTCCTTCATGCACTCTCAAAAATGCACTCTTGGCACTGTCCTTGATCAATTCTTAAGTTTAGAATATACTTACTGAAATAATGCTTTATTCATTTTTTCTCTTATTTATCTCCCTCTTCAATGTGAAATTTTTGCCTTTTCACAACCACATGTGGGTCACTGTTTTGGCCAAGATTAAGCCAATAAGAAAGGTTATAAATCTACCTATTTTGTATAAAGGGAATATTCTTGTTACCATCACTTATCTCCATTAAACCATGAAGGATATAATGCAGGCCAAGTGCGCAAGCAACAGAAAGAAAAAAGCTAATGTTCAAGAAGTCAAGCATAGAGGGAAATAATGAGAGGTTAATGAAGTGAGCCCTGAGTCACAAGTATTGTTCAGAAAACAAAGCAGACATCTGTAAGGATCAACCTTGGAACTAGCCACTGCTCCTCAGTCAATGTGTGCATTTCAGTTTTTATTAAATAACTGTTCAAAGACTTTTCTGAAAAAATTAAAAGGCATAGTCAAAGGTTTAAAACTTTTAACCATGCCAGCTTTAGCAATGTCCACTTCACTATCAAACATTTCTATCTTAATGAAATGAGTACATTATTTTAAAGGAGTACTCAGAATAACTGCAATTAATTAACTGCAAATTATACCACAAGACCTATCAAGGAAAACTTCTCTTTAAAAATAATTAAGGTCTCCAGGGAATATTACAAAGCACAAACTCTCAAAGTAGACACTGGAACATCTAAGAGTGGAATCTTAAACTGATCAACTTTTTGAAAGTCAATTAAAACTTCTCAAGGCGTTTTATAATAAACTCAGTTTCACTTAATTATTTAATGAAGCAGTTTGAGAAACTGTGTTCAACTTAGGATACTAACCTGCTGTATTCATTAATGACTTACACCACTTGTACACAAGTCCCTCATTCAATACAAGGATCCACGTGCTTACAAGACTGAATTGAACATCATCCAAGCAGCCCCCTCATTGCAGGGGGACCTTCTTGAAAAGAGTGAAGCATTCTTTTTAAAACTTTTAAAAAAATTTAAACCTATGCCACTGCTCAGGTCTATGTGAAATGGACCTAAGTTTAAATATTCCAATTAATACAGGACATACATGCTAAATACTACTATTTAGAAGGGACTTTGTCTTCAACAAATTCACCCTTCAGCAGACAGGCAGTGAACTTCACCCCCAGTTCTATATAGGATTGTTTGCTCTGATTGTGTGGGGGTTCTGTTTACATTTTAAATCACCATCCACTAAAGTAGAGGCCTTAGGGGCAGAGAAAGGTTGGAAAGCACATGAGCAAACGAGATTTGCTTTGGCACTGGCCCGCCGCCAACACACACACACCCCTGAACTCCACCCAGGCAGACACTGAGAAAGCCAGCACGTCCTGGAGGAGGGTCCATGTTCAGCTCCTCCAGGAGTACATCTAAAGCAAAAGGAGAATGCGGATATCTTTCTAAAATAAAAAATCAAAAGCACAGGCTGAGAGCCTGCTGAAATGTCATTCAGGCAACCCGACCGAGTGGCGTGGCAGCTGAAATGCATACTGCACGTCTAAGGACATAGGAGCTAGCTCCCTCCCACCAGGCCCTCTGACTGACGTTGGGCAAAGTCTATGAGGGCCTCTCTGGCCCTGATGGCTGGGGCCCCTCAATCTGTTGACCAGGTAGTTGAACAGCAGAAAGCACAGCATCAAAAACTGTTCTGAAAAAATATGAGGTCAAGTTTCAGGTCATTTGAGTTTGAGGTCATTCATATTTTGAATAAAATCTGCAGATTATATATATGAACAATAAAGCTTATATGCCCAAAATATTATCAATAGGATCCTTTGGTGACAAGGGAGGGACACGATTCTTAATCAAATATTTTTCTTCTTCAATTAGAATACTTTTTTTTTTTTTAACAGAGGAGCAAAAATCCTAACGCTAAATGATTCTCTGTCATGCTCCCCAAAGGGAAAATACTCTGCCTAAACCCATTTCAATCATGAATCTGATATGTGACTTAATCACAAATATAAAACTGCTTTCCATGAAAACTTTTCTCCCCACAAGGACACCTCACTTGAGCAGTGGCCCAAGTTCTAGCATCTAGGTAATCTTTTCCCATCAAGCAACATTTTTAGGGTGAATTACCAGTTCCAAAGTTATGCCCAGAGGAAAGAGAGATTTGAAACATAAAATTCATATGTCTTGATAGCTCAGATTTGCACTTAGATTTTGGAAGTGTCTTCCCTAAAAACACTAGTGTGCAGAAGAACTTGTTCAGAATGCAGATTCCTGTGTCCCAGCCCCAGGAAATCAAAATCAATGCGTCTAGGGCAGGACTAGTCATGTGCATTTCTAATAAGCACCCCAGTGTTTCTGATGCAGGTGGTCTTGAAAAACAGCACTGCAGGAAAGAGAAAATTCATTTCCCTTACAGCTGTCCAATCTTCAAGTCCCCTCTCCCAACTCCATGATTTTTTTTTCATTTGACACTTTTTAAACAATCCCTAGTTGGATTAGTGTTTTTCAAGGAAAATCTTTGAAATGTCATTTTCACTGCAACTGCAGAATAACAATAACACCAAAAGGCAAAGCAGCACAGAGTAAGAGAAAGCGGGAAAGCCCACTTGCTCTAAGGAACCATTTAAAATTAGAAGTGGATGGGATCTTGATCATTCTAGGCTCATTCTCTCATTTTAATCTTTAAACAATATTTTAGGCACTCCTCTGACTACTAATTTTGTTATCTACATTCTCCAGCTACCTCATTGATGCTACAAAGTGAGATGATGCCTGAAATTTAAATCAGTCTCAGCCTGGGTTTTCAATAAGTCTTGCTTTCATTTACTGCATTTTTCCTATTTGAACTTTTTAGAATCTGAAATCCTTATTTGATCCATTTATTTCGTTATGTTCCAAGAGATGACTTAGAACCTCCCGGAAATTGCCACCCAACCACAAATGTACTTTGTTGCACTGACTATAGTAAACTTATATTTTTAAATCACAAATTCAGATTTTCACTTAAATAACTGCAGACATGGCAAGCTACCCTGGAGTTGCCAAAGTCAATATGTGAAGTCTGTCTCTAGGGCAACAGACTAAAGAGTAGTAAATGAGGTTTTGAACTGCATTCCTGTTCATTTCTGATTTAGCAACAGGCTTCTACATGCTCCCATTATGCTCTGGCCATCCTTTTGTCTGATCTCGAAATTACATGGAGTGACTTTTTGGTTGTTGTTTTACTATTTGTTTTTTAAGACACTCTATTTCAATTTTTCTTGCTGTTTCCACCATAAATTTTTTCTACTTTTCACTACCAAGTCATTACATGTGCTGCCCTTCACAAACATACGGATGTACACGCGCCTCACCACCATTTTAAAATTTTTCCATGTGACTTGAGGACTGTAAGTATTCAGCGGCTTAATTAGAAATCTCCAAACCGCTCCACACAATAGACCAGTGCTGATTCAGTAAGTACTTCCTGCTGCTTTTGTAAAAGCTCTTCCCAGTTTTTTTTTAAAGCCACTATACAGATGATCTCTTTCTACCCAATTCTAGAGTTTAACAATACATCTTTTTTGTGGACTCAAGAATACACTATATTGTCAATGCCAGAATGTCAATCAATCTAAATTCTTCTAGACCATAATAATTTAAATTCATCCAACTATAACCAGCATTACTTGAAGGGTAAAGACACACAGAATCCAGTGTCCTAACTAACCAAAATGCATGTGGGAATATTTAAGATAAACCGATATGGGAAGGATGTCTAACAAAATAATACATAGGACAGAATAATGATTTAAGTTGCACATATTTAACCAAGACACAGTCACAACCCCACAGTGCTAAGCTTTTCTGAAGTTTTCAGTTCAGTTGTTACAACCTGTTAATTCCTTTAATATCTTTAAATTGTGCTATATAACATTTTATTAATAAGAAACAAAAAGGGTAGTATACAAGGTTCTGCATCAAAAGAACTGAAAGTGTAACAAATCAAAAATGTGAGTCACCCAATTTTAGTAAGGTTATGTCAAACACAGGTTACATATTTATATAGATCACTTGACACATGGAGGTAAACACACTACAGTGAACATACCCATATTCTGTAAGCAGATATTCCATCATAACGATAGCATGATTGGCATCAAACATCTGCTAAAAAAATACATTTATTGTTCTCTGTATTATAAATCAAATTCCTAAATTGGTCTAGATGTTAAAAGAATTGGCTTATGTTTACTCTAAGAAGAAGACTAGTTTGTTTCAAAGATTAAAGGAAGAACAAACTTCAAACCCAACTTTAACTCTACCCACTCTGTCAGGGTAACCTCAAAGACGGAAGTAGAAAGGAACTGGCACCTCTGAACAAACCTACTTGGATTTAAGCCTGTGTCTATGGATGAAATGTGAAAAAAAGGTTGACAACCGTGCAAACTCCTGTCATAACACAAGCCATACTGACAAATAATCTACATATTCAAATATCTGTGTTCCAAATCTCATCCAAGTTTTCTATCATTCACCCAAATCCGTGACATTTTGATAGCCACAGAGGAAGTAAGCTTGTGTTCCCATACCAGGATTAGCAAGAACAGTCCAGAAAACAAAGCTCCCACCTGCCTAAAATCACTAGCTATCTATCCTCAAGACCCTATTCTTGCCTACATGGAGAAAATCACACAATCCAGCTATAAACACAGCAGTGATAGTAAACCTCAGTTTCTGCTACAAACGATATGGTCAGAAATACAGCAAATGCAGCTGAAATAAAACGCAAAATCGCTGTGGTAGGTCGGTAATAAAGACTGTAGTCTTGTAACTGCAGGATATCCTATAAAATGAACATGTAATTTATAAATCATTTTTAATGCTACCAGAAACCAAAAGAAGGGCAATAAGGGAGTATTTATACAAGACCACCTTCAACTAATTCTTCCAATAAAACTGAATCTACTGAACAGAAAAGCGGTCACATTCGTTTTCAATGAAAGGCAGGGAAAACATCTCAGTTCATTCACCTCTACAAATATCAATTGCTTAAGTTGAAAAGAAAAACACAGTTTTGGCAGGGCTTCACATCCATTGTAAATTGCAGCCACTGAAGACCTGATGGGTATAAAACTACTTCAGCAGCCCAGATGACATTTTTACCTGGCCCCTCTACTTTGCCCGCAACGGAGCCTTTCATGCTAATGGCATCTTGTTAGGCCAGGTGTTACCTATTCAAGTTTTACTCTGAAACTCAAATTATTCCGTAACATTCACGATAGGACTCAGCTATAATCCAAGCCAAATTGGACCATGCGAAAGACATTTCATAGAGAGAGCTCAGCTTTCCAAAATTAAGATTTAAAAAGTGGGGGAAGGTTAGCTAGAGGACACAAATTTTCCCCAGCATATTTTAATCTTTCCATCTAAGTGTGTTGTGTAGGTATTATCACTGAAGAACCAAATTCTGAGCGAGAAGGATGTGCAATCCTGCCCATCTGCATTCTGTCACTTTGTTCTGGTCCGTAGACCCTGACGAGGTCATGCTTAATGGCCAAAAAATTCACTACGTGCCTGAAGGAGAAAGTAGACAAAGATAGGCAGGCCTGAGGGTGTGATTATCTATTTAAGCATGCGACTGTATTTTAAACATAATTAGACTAATTGCCTCCCAATCTTAGCTGATGCATCTGCACACGCAATTAATTAGAACTGATTTTAAAAGCCCTGTTTGGAATCCTTTGTTCCCCCCTTTCCACAAATCAAATTACCAAGGAACAAATTTAATTTTTCAACTTTTATTTTAAGAGAGACACAAACTTACATTAACTGGGTCTGATCCACTAATGTAAGTCATTTAACTAGCAATTATTTTACTCTGAAACTAAAAGCCAATTCAAATTTTTTCATCTATAAAATAATTCCCTGGTAAATGTGACAATCTTGCAGGCCTGCTGTAGAAAAACTTGAATAATCTCATTGCTCTTCATATAAAAAAGGAAGGTAGAAGGAGAGAAAGTTCCATTTTGCAGGAAAATTAGAGAAGTATACTATTAATGTCACCTTAACCATGTGCTTTATTCTCCACTGGTTTTTCTACCATAAATCAAACACAGTTAAGGAATTAAAAAAGCACGTTAGGGGCTATTTTAACAGAGTAAGACACGATGTGCTGATTGAGATGAGCATGATGACTGAAGATAAAGGCTCAGACACTGAAACTGGAGATGGGGCCAAGAGAGGGTGGTAGTGGGGAACCAGAAGAGGCAAACACAAAGTGAAAAGGATGGAAAAGAAAAAAGCAAGTTTGATAGGTTCAGACAGAGATGGAAGCTGGTGAACAGGAAAGGTGGCCAATCTAGCTGAGGGATTTTCTCCCAAATAAACATTTGCTGAGTGAATGAATGGTGGACAACGTCCACACCAACATTAGAGGTGTGTCCCTCATCCAGAGAACAGTGATTGACACATGGTAAGTGAGGGAAGCCACAGTCACACCCGCAGGCCTGGTAACGAAAGGCAAGTCTGAAGTGGCAGCTAGAGCCTGGAGAATGGGAGGTCAGGCAGGCAGACTCAAGATTACTATGGCCTGTCCTGAGGTCTGACCCCGAGTTCAGGAGGAAGGTTGGCATCTAGAGAGGTGAAGAAGGTGGCATCACTTGATAAATGATAGTAATACATGTGGGGGTGGGGGGAGCACGATCTTTGCACTGGGGCCAGCAAGAACAGTAGTCCTGTCCTGAAGACAACGAAGAGGGGTTTGACCTTGTGATCTACATCAGAGGAGGTATCATGACATTCCTGTGGATAATGGAAATTCTGGAGCTGACAACTGGAACAGATATAGGAAAGGGAAACAACCACATGGACAGTCCTGTTTCCCAATGCACAGCTTGAGCAGCTCATCTGGCAGGTGTCTGTGATAATCCAGGTAGAGACACCAAGAGTTCCCAGTTTGAATTGTGCTGCCTACCTAAAGTGACCTTGGAGAACTGGCCAAAATCATTTTCGATGATTCCCCATTAGGAGGTAGAGGGGACATCCTCTAATTCTACATGGAAAGCAGACCAAGTACCACGGTAAAGCACAGAACTATCTGTTTCTGAAAAAAATACAAAGATCCATTCCCCTGCTGGAAGCACACAGGGCAACAAAGGGAAAAATAAATTTTCAGCAAGCTGTGCCTCCTTGAGTCAATAAGCCAGAAAAAAACGTATGCAGATTCAAGTATGGTAATTGGTGAAACATGTGACTGTGTCATGTTTCTGAGTGCCTACACGGAGACACTTAAGTGAACGTTACGTGTCATATATATAGCCATGATTAGATTTGAAAAAGGAAATTCATTTCTGGCATCAATCAACAGGCTCAGGATACTCAACAGAATCAACCCACAATTTGGTTATATTATCTTGCAAAGGAAAAATAAAGGATATCTGAAGGCTAATTTGAATCCACACTACATCTTATGAGGAAATATGCTCAAGTCACGACACAGCCAAGATTAATAGGTGTTTCCACCCACTCCTTAAACAGTTTTAGGTACAGAAAACAATGTCACTTCTCTTCCTGAGAATATGTTAAGCATAGAAGTTTGCAGAAATCTATGAAAAAGACAGTGTTCCTTCCCATGTTCTCATTATCTGGTGTTCTGAGTAGCTTTAAAAGTATGAGTACTCAAGCACACCGATGCTGTCAGTTATGAAGGGTGTGTATTCATTTCCGAAAGCTAAAAACAGAGATGCCACTATAGTTTGAAATCATGTTGCTCATCTCTTGGATTGAAGAAAAAACGCTCATGGCAAGATTATTTTTTAAATCGTTCCGCATTTATCTTCCTGAAACAAAACAATACAAAATGAATCACCAAATAAGCAAATATGACACTTTAACTTACTCATCTATAAAAATTCTCGGTTCCAACTTAAACATCTGAACGATTAACAATCATTTTTCTATTTGCCATATTTTTTCAACACGAAGTTTGTGGAGTAATTAAGCCCAACATACACCCCAGTAAAACTCATTCACTGATTTGTTAATCTAACAAATTCCTAGTGAGAGCCTCCTGTGGACCAGGCAGTGTTCTAGCTGTTGGGGATACAGACAGTAATAAGCTTATCAAATCCTGGCCCTCACAGAGCTTACTATCAGGGCGGGGGGAGAGGGGGCAGGGGGAGAGGGACAAATAAATATATAATTTTAAATGGACAGAAGTGCTACAAAGAAAAATAAAGTAGGGCAAGGCTAGAAGATTGACAGGAGTAGAGGGAGGGGTTTTCTGGTCAGACAAGACCCTTCTAAGGGAGTGACATTTGAGAAGGGATCAAACTGAAGTAAGGGAGCAAGCCACGTGGAGATCTGGGTAAGAGACCTGCCTTCCAAGCAGAGCAAAGAGCAGGTGCAAAGGCCCTAGGCCTTGTTGGTGTGACAAAGAGCAAGAAAACTTGTATGGCTGGAGCAAAATATACAAGCTTGACAGAAAAGGCGGAGGAAGAGGCTCGGTTATACTGCCTCAGTCTAATGGCCATTATACAGTTTTGAACAGGAGTGTCCTGTCACACTAACTGAGATGCAAGGGAACGACTCTAGGAGACACGAGTGGAGCAGGAAGATTAGTTAGGAGACTATTCCTATAGTTAGAGCTTAACCTGATACTTTCTAAATGCTTTCTTCATCTCTTAGATTTTGCGGGGGGTGGTGAGCTACTTCTTAAATGTAATTCTATCTAGAGAAACAGACATAAAGAGGTTTATACACTATAACACACATCCCTCTCAGTGACTTTATAAGTCTGAATAATTAAAAACTATTGTTTAAATAATCTCAGTCAAGCAGCCTTAAAATCATGCACAAAACAACGTGACTATCCTCCTCTCTTTTATGATAACTACATGAAAGTCATGTAGGAGTGAATAGTTCTTTTGTCCTTAAACAGGCTATTTGAAAAACAGAAGCATACTGTTTTTTATTGTCAATTCATGGTTCACAAAGCCTCTCAGGTTAGCTTTCTTCCCTCACAAGCTTTTAACGGACAGGTACTTTTAAGCCTTATTTTATGGACTGCGAGACATGGAATGCACTGGGAGCGGTCCACATCTCCCTTTATGAAAAGGAAAAGATATCAGCAATGCAGAGTGACCTCACCTATAAGGAATGCACCAGTGACATGGAACAAAGGTGGCTTCCTTTGTAAGGAAACACAATCTGTTTCAGAAACCTGCTTCATTACTTTTGGATGATTTAGGGCTGCACAGTCTACTAGAAACAGTTCCAGCCTTTAACCTCTATTTATTTTATTAACAAAACTGTTTGTAATATCATTGTTCGTTCAAACCTTAAAGAAAAGCCTAGCATATTCATTTAACAAACCATATATTCTTTCGATTACCTTTGAGCATATGTGTTTGTGCCAAATAAGTGTATTTATCAGCTAGAGACTATAAACGATAAACTATATGTCTACAGCAGTAAGGACTCTGGTATGCTATGCAGAGACTCAAGAACCATGTGAAATGTGGAGGACCGGCAATTAACCCAATATTTCAGGTTGCACTTAGTAAATAAAAGGAAGCCCTGCATTTTCTCACTTTAGGGCATGTTGAGTTTTCCAGCCTATGAAATTTATCACAGCTTCCTTTTTCAAAACTGATATCAGCGCAAAACAAGTTCTTTGAGAACAAAGTAAATTCATTCATGGCTAACCTAAATGCAACAAATTGAACACAGTTACTAAAACATTACTTCACTCTTTCAAGATCTCAAAACATCTTGCTACATATTCTCACCCAAGGTCAGGTAGCCAAGAATTTTCTTTCTTGAATCAGACATAATTATTCCATAAGAGCAGCTCCTAAAATGATTTCATAACCATTTAAAAATGGTTTTGCTGTCAAACTAAAATTCCTACTATTTTCATGCTAAAGTTACTGAAATACAGTTGTGATGTAATTACTCCCAACTTTGCAAATTGTATTATCCAGTACATGGCTCCCAATAATTAGCAACTCTGCATACTTGTCAGATAACCCTCAACTGACTAGGAAAACTGGTATTAAGTATCACACTGTACATCACTCTTGGCCTCAATCTATCTTTAATCCAACTATTCTCTTCTTTGACTTAATATCCCAGTGTGTCTGGTAACAATGCCAAGAAATGGTGACCTTTCAGTCCAGAAGAAATGTGTACTGAGCGACTGACACATGTATGAGCAAAACATAACCTCTGTTTTCATAAATTCTAAATTTCAACATATATCACTGAACATAAGGAAGGATATATAAATCCCAAACTGGCCAACACCCCCCAGTTACAGGAGGGATGGGTAGATTAGAGCATGGCTGCAGTTAAACAAAGGCAAGATACTAGCTAACTGTTAATGCTGGGTTCCCCCTGCTCAGATACTGACCTGATACCACTAGATTGAAAGGAGGAAAAAACCACCAGTGGGGGCTGAGAAATTTACACATCAGGTTAATGTGAAAAATAAACTTGCGTCTCAGTCCAGGAAGTAAAGAAAGCTAGGATCACAAAGAAGAAACTTAAATAAACCTAGCAACACACGCAAATTTACATAATAAATATTCATGTAGCATTCCCACTCCTTCCACACAAAGATCTTCATTCATAGCATACCTAAAAACCACAGTGTGACACATTTCTAAAGTTACCAAGCCTTCCTAACGTTCTGCTCCTAGGATATGCCATTCTCTTTCATCTATAATGAAATAGTAGGTAGATCTAGTGTTACTTATTTGTAGGCATCACATAGCTTAGTCTCCTGAAAGAGGTAATAATAACTCAAGGTATTCCCATGCATTATAGTTAAATATTTGATACATTAACAATCACAGAGAATCAGCCTTGCAGGTATCTGAACTAGAGAGCTTGGGGTCCTTGTCATGTCTCATCATAGCTGGCTGGCTTATGGTTTGAGAATTGGAAAGAGTCCCTTGGGGTTAATTTATTCTTCTAACTGCCCTTTTCTTTCCCCTTTCCACTTCATTCTCAAGAATTTTAATTTTATTTTGAATGCGCACGTTGCCTTTCATCAGATTTAGAATGCACAGGTCCTATTATTACTGACCATATCATTACCTGTGCTTCCTACCATCCATAGGATTACCCACTACAGGAATTACTCAGTATACAGTATATGGTATATAACATACATATATAACTTAGTATATAGATAATCTGCATCAAAACAAAAGCCTTTATTACACATAACGTTTTCATTCCAAAAGATTTATTTGAAAGCAGATAAATCACAAGGTGTTTAGTAAAGATCAACACGATTGTTGTATAGCTAATTCCTATTAGATCCATTTCATTTTCCTCTGTGTCAGAATGATGATGTGTCTGGGGGACAGGAGATAACAGATCACATATTTTAACTTTTATAAGGCTTCTGATTCAATTCTGCAGAACGTGCTTTCTAATAAACTAGGAAAACATGATTTCTAGACCACAATGGTGGGTGCAACACAAATGTTTCAAGAACTGTTATTCAGGATCCAATTACTTGATCTAAGTTTCATAAGGGTTTACCCAGCCTTTGGGTAACACTTTCATTGCTGACTTAAATAACAGAGAAATTAATGTGACTAAGCACATGAAAAATACACGTGTGGTTAGGCACTCTCTCTTATGGAGATATGAATGTGTCCAAATGACCTTGTGGATTCAATCTATCAATCAACCAAGATGTTTTTACTGAACTGAATACCTACTACTTTTTCAACAGTAAAGTACAGAAAAGAGGTATAAAATACAAGACTGCCTGCTCTCAAGTTACTTATAACTTGGTACAGGAGACAAAACTAAAACACAATTAATTAGAAAACAATCAAAGAACAAATAGGGGCAGAGGATACACAAAATAAATGTAATAAACAAGTTATGTGTGTGTTTAAGATCAAGCATCCATATAATTACAAATATCTATTAAAGAAACAGCATTTGGGATTGACATTTTTCAGTCCCGTTGGTAGTTGCAAATTACTGACACTACCCTGAGGATTATGGGAGACAACAGGAGGCAGTTTAATTAGGAAGGCAGTAAAAACTAACCACTCAAATAAAAGAGAGGAGAAAACCAAATTTATATAAAAGAGAAACTCTGAGGGCCTAGGAAAAGTATGAGTCAGCAATGTTGTGAGTTCTTTTTAAAGATCCACAGCATCAGGATATAAAAACATGCGGCGTGCTCAGGAGGATCACGTGACAGCACTTGCACAGCACGATGTTCTATTCAGAACTTTATTACCACGCTAAGAGCTATTCTGGACCTGAACCCAAGCAAGACGAGTAGAAGTTGGAGAGCATCCAAAAGGAGAGCAACTAAAATGATTAAAACGTTAGGAAATGGGTCCGAAGAGGATGTGTAAAGGAAACACAGTTATTTAGGGCAGATAAAAGATGCCTAGGGAGGAGGTCTGCCTGCACACGTCCTGCAAGGTTATGAAGGAGAGTGTACAAGGAGCACTTCTCTTCCATTAAGGATGGGACAAGAGGAATGTGATTAAGTTTCAAGGACAGGGATTTGTATCTGGTACAAAAAAAGAACTTCCTGGCTATGAAGATTGCAAGGCAGTGGAATAAGTTACTAACAAGCTTTTGAAATATCTTTTTCAAAAGACTTTTTAAAAATACAGTAGACGACCATCACCATAAAATGCTCACTCAGTGTCCTTTCTTACCCTACAAAACGAGGAAGTGAGTATTTTAACTATAAATACAAGCTCCATTAAAAAAAAAACAAGGGATGGCTCCATGGTGTAGTGGTTAAGTTCCACACACTGTGCTTTGGAGGCCCGGGTTCACGGGTTCAGATCCTGGGTGCAGATCTACTCCACTCATCAGCCATGCTGTGGGGGTGACCCACATACAAAGTGGAGGAAGACTGGCACAGATGTTAGCTCAGGGCTAATCTTCCTCAGAAAAAAAAAAAAAAAAAACCATACAAAGTTATTGACAGTTGAAGCATAGCAAGGCCCTTCACTGTTGCTGCATTTTCAAAATTCATCAGAAAGTTATCAGTTACACAAATGTACTTATTTAGTCAGAGATGATATAAAAAAGGCAATCAGTTGCTCCAGATAGGAGATATAAAAATAATCAAAATATGGATAAACTAAGCAGCAATATCTATTTAAGAAACATAAAATTGATGCTATGGAAGGAGGGAAGGAGCGGTGGGAAAGGGTAGGACAGGAAAACAAAAATCAGCCACAGAGGAATAAACACACACATATGCTCTCTACCCAATGGTAGCATTAGAAGACCCATGTGATGACTAACAATCTTTCCTGACACTAATTTTTGAGAACTAGAACTGTACTACAAGCCACACCTCGTTTCCCTTAGAGAAGTCTTAGGGATCTAAGTCTTTTCAATACTATGCCAAAGAACAAGGTCATAACATATGTATTTTAAATTATTTGAGCTACTATTTTCCCCCATATCATCAAAAGGAAGGAAGGAGGGAGGCAAGGAAAATAGTCACAGATGGTCTAACATATAATGAATTCCGATGGCCAAGTCTCTTACCATAGGATGAGCAAAGAGGAAGAGGTGCAAGAGACAATGTTGTTCACCATCTCCTTTTACAGATGAGGCCCAGAAAACCAAGGCCAAAGCACAGTTAGCGGTAGAACCAGGACTAAATCACAAACTTAGCATCATTTGTCGACACGAGCTGACGAACAGCTTGTGTACCTAAAGTTTAAGTTGGCTGTTCAAAAAGAACAAAATGTCCTATGGCATAAATATTATAAATGTTGATTGATTAAACTACCAGACCACATGCACCCACACACATGCATGTCTGCACGCGCGCACACACACACACTTTATTTTATAATACAACTGATACATGGTACTAGAAGTTCTAATTTCTGGGAAGAGAAAAAACAGAAGCTACTAACATTTACTGAGCACGTACTAGGTCCCAGTCACTTAAGCTTCCTTATCTCATATAATCCTCATGACCCTGGAAAGAGGATCTTCAATCATTTTACAAATGAAGAAATTAGGCTAAGGAAGTAACATTTCCAAAAGCCACACAGATTACAAAGAATAAAGGAAGGCAAGCCTGATGCTAAATCCCCTGTCTTTTCTGTTACATCACATCTTCTCTCCAGCGAAAACCACAGAGCACACAGAAGGAGCATTCAGAGGAAGAAATCAATTCCTCTGCATTTCCCCTGAAAGTTTTTGAAAGAGCGTCGGTATTCTTTGGCATCTTCCCCACACTTGATGAAACCTTCTTCTATATCCTAGGCTCGCTCACAGTGCCCTCAGCTAGGGTGACCATATGGACCTGTTTGCCCCAGACAGTCCCGATTTACTCCTGTTGACTCTGCAAAATTATCAACAGCATCCCTTTTCACTCGCAAAAGTCTCCCCGCCTAGAGGATAAATCACATGGTCACCCCTCCTAAGCCCCTCACTGCACTCCCCCCATCCAGGCCTGTCTGACTCTAAAGAAGCTCAGTTACTTCTCTCTCTCCCTTTCAGGGTCAACGTCCTGTCCATCAGAGTAGCTGTTCCCAAGTCAGTAAGAATGGGAAAAGCAACATGGTTAGACGAATTCATTCTCTTCCAAACAGCAGACCATTTTAATATGTGGACACTCCAGTTCTAATTGTTGGAATTTCAGGCAGTGGGACAACTTTACGTGAAGATAACATGAGGAATAACTGTTTTAGGCAGAGGAGGCCCATCAAGCAAGCCAGCCCTGCTTGGAGCTTGATCCTAAATCAGGCTCCCAAGCTGTCCTTGCTTTTCTGCTCTGCCTCACTTCTAAATGCCCAGATTATCCAACAGTCCATCTGAAGCTTCCCATGGCAGGCACAGTGTGTGCTTCTAAGGGGGATTAAACGCAGAATGTCCACAGGCAACTGTGAGACACACATTCATTTCATCGCAACAAGACAATATCCAGACACCAATCTCAGTTTTGTCTAAATGTTCAATATCAAAGTATTTTAAAAATGCCAGAGCTGCAAAGGAACTCAGATACCAAACAAGCCATCATTTTATAAAAGAGGAAACTACGGCCTATGGGAGAGAAATCACTGGTTTAAAGTCACAAAGCCAGGACGAGAAACCAGGTCTCCATCATTCTTGCCACCAAATAGGTATCCTCAACTTCCACATATCACACATTTTCATACCTCATATGTTGAGACACAATACTTTTCTGGTGCCAGAGTTGGACTTTGTTGGAATAGTTAATACATAAACATTTCAAGTTGTCACATGATGGTGCCTTTCAACCAACACTTCAGTTTCAGCAACCTCACTACCTTTGTATAACAGAATTACGGCTTTCAGCATCTTCTAATACTCTGGACTTGTTTTATAAAAATGAACAGAAAATAGAAAAATGAAAGTGCTACAGGGCCAGTCTTCCTCAGCAAAAAAGAGGAGGATTGGTGGCAGATGTTAGCTCAGGGCTAATCTTCCTCAAAAAGAAAAAAAGAAAATGCTAATACTAGTACATACTATTATGTATTATGAAATACATAATATTGAATGAAAATAATTAGGCCTACCAAAAATACTTACCCTTGCATACTTAAGCTCTTCATTTGTGCTCAACTGTGGGGAAAAAAGTAAGAACATGAAATGCTGGGAGTAATTCATCAAAGAGTATGCTTAAAAGACAAGTTTAACAATGGGAAAAACTGAGAGATTTGCTAACTAAATGTTACTCTGAATACACTGGGCAAATGAAAATTTAATTTTGTATTTTGTATTAATATTGTATGTAACATATAATGTTTAATCTATGTGTTTAGTGTGTTAAAGAACTCAAACTTTTTAAAACTAAGCAGTTATATAATTAGGAGCATATGAATATTTTTAGCTCTTTAGGAATTGAATCTCCTTATAACAAATCAAATGCTCAACTTTTAAACATTAGTGCTCAAACACACTTTCAGGAACCTTATACAGATGTCACGGCCACCGGTATCCCACACTGATATTCTTACTCTATTGCCACTGTATTATTTGGGGGTGGGGGGGCACCTCGCATAAATTAAAAGTTGATATGGAGCACCCCATAGTAAACTTTAGTTCCATTTCTGTATAATTCTTCATTGCTTAGGACCACTCACTACGTTTTAAAATAATGGAAATTCACTCCTGTTCATTCATAGCTGACTTATAGACAGTGAACACGCAGTGTTTCAAAATGATTTTGTTCTTGCAAAAAAATACTTTAAGGAATTTTTTATTTCCTTAGGCTAACAGAAAAATGTTCAAACTTGACAGTCCTTGCCTTTCCGCATTATCTTTAACGTAACTTAAAAATTCATTTGCACACCCTCCTACTACTCTCCTTCCATGTTTCACAACTCAAATAATCTACTACTTAACTGCTACTGTCAACCATATGAAATGGCACCTCCATTCCCTTCCCTTCCCAGCCACCCCGAAAGAGCCCACTCGCACATCTATCTTTAAAATGGCTGTGTTTACAGCTACCCATATGTCACCATTCATGAAGCAACTGCCTCCATCCTCTTGACGAGGCATTGGCAGGCACACAGACTGGAAAAGATTGCAGGGCCACAAAAGGGTGGTTGGGGCTCAGAATTTTTCTTAAGGTTACTACTTTCAGAAGTCTCTGAAATTTAAAAAAAAAAAAAAAGTGGGGAGATATATGCACTCTTTATTATAAAAGCTTTGGGAGGGTGAAGGGTCTCCATTCCACAGTGAGGGAGCCTTGCTAGCAAAGCTGTTTCCAAGTGTAATATTTCTATCACAAGTGTACCTCACTATATTATGTTGCTATATAAATGAGCCTTGCCTCGTGTGATATCTGAGTTCCTCACTATACCATGTTGCTATGCGTAATATTTCTATCACAAATATGCCTCATTATACTATGTATACTATGTTGCTCTACTATTGTGGATCCTCATGAAGAATCCTTTTAGAAAGAAAATTACAAAGTCATCTGCCTTTTGACCTTAAAACGAAAAAGGCTTTTCACGTATTGTCTCAGGTTTGCTTAAACCATGTTAAAGCAATGGACTGGAGAGGGGATGGATTAATAAAGAGAGTGAGTGTCTGACTGGAAGGGGGAATGGCAGGCACTCTTCCTGGCAGAGGTGGAAAGCGAAGGAATGGAGGCATGCAAAGAGGAGCCAGGGGCTCTCGGAATGGCGAAGAAGACACCACAAGCAACAGAAAGACAGTCAGAGGTAGGAAATGACAGCTTGCCCCTACCTGCATGCCTTTGTGTACCTGTTTTTATTCTTCCTCTTCACAAGCCCAGAGACTAATTATGGGGCAAAAAGAGAAATTTGAGAAAGCAACCTGGAAAAGCAATTCAAGGGAGGAAATGGAACAGCCCAGGAGTCCTGCTCTCCTTCTCTCCCTTTCGGTTCTACCATTTCTGCCATCTTCCCCTTCTTAGCCGCTTGGAAAACGCAGACCATGGTTGGAGGACAGGGTAATGCAAGGTGGCCTGAAGGCAGGAAAGTGAACTACAGAGGTTCCACGCCAGCAGATGCTGGAGCCAGGGGTCATCAGTTGAAGCCAGAGAACCAGGGGGCAGAGGTGGGACTTCTTAGAGAGCAGCAAGAGCAGCAGGGACCTACAACTACAGCAAAACTAGATTTTCCCTCTTTTTCCTCCCTTTCTCTGCCCAGCCAGCAACAATAGAATAATCTCCCCTTACCTTCATCTCTTTCAGTCACCCAGAGGAGAAATAAGAAAGACCTGCGGGAATGGTGACAAAAATGGGGGAAATGGGGAATGAAACCCCCAGGATAGCCAAAGAGACTGAACATTCATCAGGCTGTTTCTCACATGGAAGGGACCAAAATCACTGAGCTCACGTGCCCATTTTGTGTAGCTCTACATGCCTTTTGTGATCTTTTAGATTTCTTTTCAATTACTTTGGTTCTTGTCACCCCCAATAGAAATGATATTATATTCCTTGGTGAGGAAGACTGATAATTTTTATAATCATAATACTAAAACAATAATACATTCATTCACATTGACTTTATAATTTTCAAAATGTCTGCACATCATTTTCTCCATCCACAAGACTACCTATTAATAGGCAGAGAAAGTGTTAACCTTATTTTACAGATTGTGAGGAAACAGCACAAAGAAACGGGTTAATACATACAAATTGTCCAGAGAATGAATGTACAGCTAAGGATCCCTACAGGGTGTTTAGAATTCACATCACTCATTCATTCATTCATTCATTCATTCTGTTACGGGGTTGAACTGTTTCCCCCAGAAGCCACGTTCAAGTCTTAACTCCCAGTACCTGGGAATGTGACCTTATTTGGAAACAGGGTCTGGCAGACGTAATCACGTTAAGATGAGGTCATGTTAGTTTAGGGTGAGCCCTAATCCACAACTGGTGTCTTCATAAGAGGGAAATTTGGACACAGACACAGGGCAGGAGGCCACGTAAAGATGAAGGCAGAGTTTGGAGCAATGCATCTACAAGCTAAGGAACACCGAGGATTCTGGGAACCATCAGAAACTAGGAAGAGGCAGGAAGGATTCGCTCCAGAAGGTTTCAGAGAGCATAGCTCTGCCAACACTTTGGTTTCAGACTTCTGGCCCCCAGAATGGTGAGATAATAAACGTCTGCTGTTCTAAGCCACCCACTTTGTGGTACTTTGTTAGAGCAGCTCTAGGAAACCAATACACATTCATTCAACAAACCTCTTTTGAGTGAGTACTATGTGCCAGACACCACAAAGTGTTCTGAAGAGCCAAAGATGAACCGGACTCAGCATTCCTTGTCCCCCCACTCCCTGCATGGACTTTAGAGACCTAAGATTCTACGTTTCTGTGCTGAAGAAATGAAGCCCAGAGAAGCCAAACAGCTGGTTGATGGCAGTAGGGGAACCAGAAGCCACAACTCCTGACCTCGAAACCACACTCCTCCCATACTCCAAGCTAAAGAAGTTCTGGTTCCCTGGTACACTGTCACTGTAAAGGAGCTTCATAACGTCCCTTTTTAAATCAAAAACAAAAAACCATGCAGCAATGACAGTAAGGAGAAAAGACGTCCACTAGTTACAACTAAGGAAAGCTTTCTGCTGCAACAGGCATGGGGACCCAGGCAGAGTGTTGTCACTTAAGCAGTGTGTGGTTAAGGCAAGGAAGCACCTGGGATCAGAAAGGCCCAGCAGGGAATCCTACCTCCATCACTTACTAGCTAGGGGACCTTAGACAAGTCATTCAGCCTCTTTCAGCCATACTTTCTACATCCATAAAATGAGCATGTTAATACATACGCCTTCTGGTAGATCAGGGAGAGTCAGTTTGGAAAGTTACGAAAGATAGATGGTTAAACAGAAAACCTCAAATTGCAGAACAGCACGTATAATGTGATCCTATTCTTGTTAATTTTTTTTCTAGGAAAAACACAAAAAAAACTCGTCACGGTGGTCACCCCTGGAGATTAGGAATAGAGAGATTAGAAGCCTTGATTTTCTCCTTTTCTACTATTAAATTTCTTACTATGGGCATGTATTATCGTTAATTTTTAAAATAGAAAAATACTATATAATCATTTAAAAAGAAAAAAGCATGATAATTCAATGATTGCATACTTTCAATACGTGCACTTTTCTATATGCCTATTATACCTCAATAAAGAGGCTTCTTTTAATGAAGCAAATATATGTGCTCAGACGTGAAAAGATTTCCCAGCTATATTAAATGAACTATCATGTCATCAAATGCAGAGTACACATGCAGAGTACAAAATTCCATTTATGTAAAAAAACAAAACAAAAACTATCTGCACACACATATAAATATATATGAACAGTTCTGGAAGAATATACACACTTAACACATTGTTCTATAATGTTGAATCTTTTTTTATAACCAGAATATTTTTAGGAACTCATTTTGAAATTTACGTTCTTTTTAATTTTTTAAATAATAATAGTACTTCACCCCAGAGGGTGGTTGTGAGATTTACATGATAATGGTTACACAATACTTTAAGTGATATAAAAAAGAATCATTAAGCCTTTCTTTTTGTAAATTTCCAATCAGTGTGCACCACACACTCCCTCCCCCATGCCTGCCTTCCACCCCAGTCCTAAGCCCAGGCTTGAGCCTCACCGTTGGGCTAACTCACGAATAAAGACAAGACCAGAGACGAGGTGGACATGAGGACTGAAGCAGGGGTCAAGAATGAAGTGATAAATAAAATAAGAGGTCAAGAATGTCTGCAATACACATTATTTGGCAAAACAAACAAACAAAAACACCTTTTCCTTTTTAAACTCAGCCATTTGGAAACATCAAAATGTCTCCCTCATCCAAACCACCACATGAAATGTCTTGCTTAGGTCCAGTATGGATGAATGCGGACCCCTCGTCCCGACCTGTGCAGAAATGTTTGCACTGAACCTTCCACACCAGGGGAGTGTGTCCTGCTGTGTCCCAGACCACTCTAATCCACTTCCTCCACCCTTTCACCAGACACTTAATCCAGGGGCCATTCAACACGAAACTCACTGTACAGACTTATTCCATATCTTATCCCACAGTTTGGTGCTTCACTAAATGCTGCCTTATTTGTTGTTTCTTGTGTGTTCTACCTCCCCAAAATGTAAACTCTTTTTCAACAGAAACATGCATTAATGCCATCTTTGTCCTAGTACAGATCATAGCACAGAACTGAGCCTGAAAGCAGTTCCCACAGGTACTTGTTCACTGACCAGAGGTCAAAGATGGCCCATGGGGCAATTCATAGCTAGCACTAGCTTTCCACACCCTACCTGGAGCTACACTGTTGTCCTGCCTTTCTGCCCCACCCTTCCTTCAATTCTCTACTGCCTTTCCTTTAGATAATATCTCAGACACCACTTGGTCCAATACAGCACCTTCTCCAGATTCCACTTACAGAGGAACTTGTGAGAGATAAGAAAGTAGTAGTTCTCTCCTCCTGGTGTTTCCTTCCTTCTCCTCCAAAACTTTCTGTGTATCTGATATATTGTCCCATAAATCTCGTGTCTATTTTATGAAACTATGCCAGGCAAATTTGGGCAGTGGAGGGAATAGGGAGTAAGTGAACACCTCTCAAGTTTCAGGAGTAAAGAGCACAGAGGGGCTGGACCACTGCAGGTCTATGGGGAAACCCCAGGACTGAAGGGACTGGCTGTGGACCGAGAGGCCACTCAAGGGGCTTCCCTTTAGGAGTATATCCACAGTCTATTAATTTGCTAGGGCTGCCGTAACAAAGTACCACAGACTGGCTGGTTTTAATAACAGAAATGTACTTCCTCACAGTTCTGGAGGCTAGAAGCCTAAGATCAAGATGTCAACAGGGTTGGTTTCTTCTGAAGGCCTCTCCATGTTTTGCAGCTGGCTGTCTTCTCCATGTGTCTCCATATGGTCTTCCCTCTGTGTCTCTCTGCATCCTAATCTCCTCTTCTTATCAGGACACCAGCCAGACTGCAGATTAGGGGCCACACCAATGACCTCATTTTACCTTAACCACCTCTTCAAAGGTGCTGTCCCCAAATACAGTCACATTTTGAGGTACTGGGGGACAGGACTTCAACTTACGAATTTTGGGGAACACAATTCAGCCCATAATAGTCAGCAATAGAGAGAGGAAGAGAAAGGAGGTCTGAGTGTGGCTCTAGAGAAACGAAAGCCTACTCAGCATTTGCAGGAGAAAGGAAATTTCACTTGTGCTTCCCTATATCTAGAATTTCCTTCCTTTCCTCTCTGTCCCTCAATCCTTTGACACCAAACACCAATCCCATCTCTGTTCTGAAGCTCTGATCATCTCAGTCCCAACAATCCGCCTGTCAATCCCAAAGGCAGAGCACGCACCAGCTATAGCGCTCAACTGGCCCTTAACCCCATGTGGCCTTGCGGTGGCTCTCGAAGTCTGCACATCCTTGCACGGGAGGCCTCGTCTTAGGTCATTATCCCTGTCCTTTGCTTACTTCACACTCCCCTTCCCTCGGTTCTTCCCAGGAGCCATCCCCGGTCCACTGTAGGTCAGGGCCTTGGGAATATTCATCCCCTCTACCCCTCCCCTGCTCAGCCCCCTCTCAACTAATTACAGTAATATCATTTCAACTAAGATCTTAGCTCAAATGCCTCTTCCTCAAGGATGCTTTTGAAGACTGCACCCCCCCCACACACACACTTCCCTTCACACTAAACACAGGTCCCTCTCCCCACCCCCAGCTCTGTCATAACACTTATCACATTTAATGACACCCCTGCATTGTCATTATGTTATTAATGTGTGTCTCTCCCATGAGATTGACACATACTCCTAAATCCATAAGCAGAATCTGTACCAGGGTTGCCCATCACTATCTATCCAGCAGCTAAGGCAGTGCCTGACTCTAGTAAGTGCTCAATAAATATTTGCGAGATAAAGGAAAGAATAAATGAAGCGTAAATTAGTGTATATCAGTGTTCATGTAATCCATTTTTGCTGAATACACTCACTTTCAGGTAGAGGCAGTGTGGAATCACTAAGTAATAATGCCCCAGATAGCTACAGACACAGATGTTAATAGATCTTGAACCAATGGAACTACATAGAAAAAGAAATTTAACTATTCTATTAGGTCACAATCCTACGGGAATTACTTAAACATGTTTTCCATATCTAACTTTGTACATATATATATAAAATCAATCTCCTGCAGGTATTTTTCAGTCCACTGAAACAGCCATCCGCAGTCACCATTTCCCTGTGGCTTATTCCACTGCTTGACTTTTGGCCTAAAACCAACAGGAATTCTTTACTCGGAGTAAAGAACAGACGGATTCCCCTGGTGACTCCAACCCAACACTTTTTCATTTTCTCCTTCATATTAGGCAGGAAACACTAAAATTCTGGGAACAAGATGTGTGTCACACGTTGGAAACGTTCATATCTGCTGATAACACTCCATCTACCTCAACGAAACACATGAGGAAGCCACATGGTCACAATCTAATGGAAGGTAGAACATAGCTAATAAACTGAAGCAACATTCCACATGTTATCACTTTCAGCTTTGCGCAACATGTGGAAACTGGCTCATGCACCACTTGGACGTGTCAGAACATCTAAGGGAGGAGGATGCATGTCTGGGATTTATTATGGTCATTCACCTCAGGGAAGAGTCCGAAGGAGTGCATTACAGCCTCCACATGTCCGTACGCTACAGATTTCTTACTTTTAGGGGGATTTTCTGAGATGTATTTATCTTTCAGGTGCTTGGACTATTTGTGCAGCCCTGTCTGTTTCGAATATTTGAAAGCATAAAGGTGCTAGAAAGTGCTAACGAGAAATCATCTATAGGGAAAAAAACTATTCTTTTTATAGTATTACAGCATTTGCATCAACTCAGATTACCGAAAAATTTTGTTTATCGTTTTATCCTCTACTCTCCATGCCCCTCCCCAAAGTAACAGACATTATCTCCTGTTTTATCAATCTCAACTATTTTATCCAAGTTATGAGGCTCAAGTTCAGTTGGGCTTCTTGGCAAGTAATTTTTCTCATGCTAAAAAAGAAACATGAAGTAAATTAGGAAAATCATATAAGCCAGAAAAATACTACTAACATCAGAAAAATCTGAAGATAACTTACCTAAGAAAAGGGAAGCTCTATTTTGGGAGCTTAGCAGTTCAAATAAATGAACATTACAGCACTACATAGTCAATTTCTATGTTAGAAAGAGAACTTAAATTCAAAGGATGTTTCATTGAATGCTTGAGCCCTCTTCTTGCACTCCTTTTTATCAGTAATCAAACATTCAATGCATTCCTCCCAACAGGTAAGTCAATGTGTCAACAACTAAGCTACTTCTACTCGCAGCCAGAAGCTTTGCCTTCTCTAGTCTAATTGACAAGGAAACAAAATCTCTCCAAAGAAGAAAACCTACTCCCTAATTAAGCTAAGCAGACCTATTCAGGTGTCTCAGAAATGATCAACTTGATCACTGGTTCTGAGTTTAAAATATTCATGAGTCCATATACATTAATCAAGGCACCAGTAAACTCCATAAAAACAATGAAATCTAAGAGCAGTGCTATAAGCAGACCAATTTCACCACATGTGGGCTTCAAATATGGAAAGAAAATCTCCCCACCCAAATTCTCGCTATCTTGAAAAAAAAATTAAATATGAATCAAAAGAAATCTGACAGCTCAGTGATGTAAAAGGTTTTCTAGTGATTAACATGCTTTATATACCTTATATCTAGTGATGTAAATACTTTATATTATTTGTAAAAGAGGGGCTTGAGAAGGAAGTAGGGGAATGGTTATAAGGCAGTTACTCTGTTACAGCTGACATTCACATCTGTGAATTTACACCATCTAATGCCATTCCAAGGGGCTGTTCCTACATTAAATGAAAGAAGTCAGTTTTGAGTGTTTACTACGAATATTTGAAAAATATATTTTCATTCAGATTAACTGTTCTTTAAAAACAGATTCTATCAGTTTGGCCAATTACCAAAATTGATTCTTTCAACAAAAATTGAATTGTTTTAATTATCTCATGTCCCTAACTACTTTTTATTTTTACAAAAATTAGAACAGCATGCCTTATTGGGGTACCATCACCCACAACGTAATTTAGGTGTATTCAGAATACCTCACCATCTAGAAATTGAAGTTATAGTAACTGTCCAAATACTTAGCTTCCCTTAAAATTATTTCAGCCCAAACCCAAAACCCAAGAAAAATCATTTTGGTGGAAACAGTTCATTTCACTCCCTGTTAAACCCAACATAAAGCTAGATTCTCTGCCGTTTTAACATAGTACTAAATGACATTTCGTTGCTACAGCAACGAAGCTCTGCTACCTGTGGCCATGATTTGTGAAGAATTCCTCCAACCAGTGAATTCTGTGCTGTGCATTCATAAAACCAACAGAATGGCTCTAAGCAACGTAAAAATTAAGGCTTGATTTCCTGCTTATGATTTACCCACACACAGATCTAGGGTATGTATACATGTATGTAGACATTCATATATAATTATGACTCTCCCAACTCCACCAAAAGGGTAAAACCATACCAAGTTTCCATTTTAAAATAGGCATAAAAAATCCACTGTTTTAGATTTCATTGACTAATTTCCACCTGTTTCCCAAAATTTATCTTAAAAGGTAACAGAGACTATCTGGAGAGAATTTTAAAAACAAGAAAACGTATAATTTATATGCAATCTCATTCCAAAAGGAAAAAAATTTCCTGAGGCACAATTTCCTATATGTTCCAGTAAGGGTGGCTTCTTTAGCAATGAGCTGATTTAGAAAACATCGAGCCAAAGAATAAAGGAAAAAAACGGGGTCCTCACCACCTTTATTCCCCACACTGCTTCTGCAGGCTACTCACCCTCACTGGGGGGCTCCAGGCTTGCACCCGTGGCTGCTGTCCACCCTGGGAGCTCTGCAGATCTTTTGAGCTACAATTAGCCACCGTGCTGCTCTGAGCCCTTAATGCATTTGTGCAGTTCGTCCCACTGCCCCCACCAGGGCCAGGTTTCCAAGGCCTCTGCTTGATGCCATCCAGGAGTCTGACTAGCAAGATGTTACTTGGAAGCTCCTCAACACCCGAGCCAACGAGAGTCCTGCACTCAGGACATCTGAGTTCATTTCGGGAACCTACAATCCCCAGCAAACATCGTTTGCAAAAGGTATGCTGGCAAGGCAAGACCTTTGCAGAAGCATCAAGCCGCTCTAGACACACAGGACACTCCAGAAGATCCAACAAGGCAGATTCATCCATCTTTCTCTAGTTTACTGCAGAAAAAGCTTCAGAAATGTTCATAGTTGTGTGCATCCCTTAAAGTGATTCATGTAACATCCATTTCAGACTTTGCTCTGGAGTCACGGGAGGAGAGGGAGAAAAGACAGAAAATTTGTATTGTTATCTGGAGAAAAGGTTCACGGAGGAGCCAAGAACCAAAAAGTACACAAAAGGGCTTCCTCTGAATAGTGTAGCTTTGCTTTGGAATGTGGTTCCTGGACTCACCTATCAACAATTAAGGATAAAACAGGCTTTTTAAACAATTCAAAATTAACCTCTAAAGATATCTAGGAGTTCACTATGCAGAAACGGCTATCAAGTACTACACAGGATTCCTGCAATAAATAAGTGTTATGAAATGCAATAAAGAACATAATTTCTTCAGCTCTCAAAGTGATATTAGCTGCCTTAATAAAATCCTCAACTCATATGAGAAGCTGAACAGAGGCAATTCAAAGTTTCCTCTACCTGAAATTATTTTTAAATACAACAAAGTTGTCAATATTTAAGCCGCTTCAGTGTTTAAGAAACCACGCTTGACGTGATTACTGTGGTAAATGATCCCAGTATTCAATATTTAATATTAAATCTCAGTATTTAATACACGCTTCTTCCTTGGTCTTAAAAACAGAACTGTTTAATCTTGCCCAACCAAAATGAGCTGAAGGTTGACAATTCTAAAGGACACAGCTAAAGATTGGCTTGAAAGCAGCTAAAATATAAAAGCACCCTTCAGAGCAGCGGTTGACAAACTCTGAAACGGATTTCTGAACGGCCTGTCCTAATCCCATTCAGAAAATCTGGCAAAATTATCACCCAAAGAATTTGACAATGGAATGCTGGCCTGAAAACTGTGAGCGCAATGTGAAAACGGGGCCATTCAAGAAAAAGCACTTAAACCAGTGACTGCGCCGCTTACCGCCCCCCCTCCCACCCCCCCCCCCACCCCCCCGCCCAGCCAATCAATGTAAACGTGAACGCCTAGGAGAAAGGGGGGGATGAAGATGTTGATGGGAGCATTAACAGCTGCTCTTGACAGGGCCCGGCGGCTGGGGGGGGGGGGGGGGGGCCGGGCGGCGCCCCTCTCCCACGCCGCACGGCACAGGTACTCCGAGCCGCAGGACGCACCCCGCAGCCAGGTGTCGGCGGCACCGGGCAGGGGACGGTCCTGGGCTGGGGCTGCGGCCCGGCGCGGCCGGAACGGGGCTCTCCTTCAACAGCCTCATCTCCGCCTCCCTTTGGGTCAGCCCGGGCACAAACATCCCCCCGCACGACGGCTGGAAGTTTTCAAGGACTTAAAGATGAATTCGCAGCCTTAAGTTGCGAAAGTCAGACCCCTAAAGTGCCACCGGGAAAGAACCCGAACCCCGCAGAGAGGAGCTGGGTGTCCCCAGGGAGACCGAGCCAGCGGAGGGCAGGGGGCGCAGGGCTGCGCCCGGGAGAGCCGGCCCGGAGCCCGGGCAGCTTCCCGCCGGGAGAAGGCAGCGAGGCCGCGGCTCCGGGCCCACGGGGACCCCGGGGACTGGGGGGAACCAAGAGAGTGACCCGCGCGGAGGGGGCGCCCCGGCCACCGCCTCCTCGGGGCCCCGCGCCCTACCTCGCGCCGCGGCTCCTCCTCTTTGTTCGTGGCCCCGCAGCGGCAGTGGCGGCCGAGGAGATGCGGCCCCACCGCGTCCGGCGCGCTCGTCGCTCGCAGTGGCTCTGACGCCGCCGCCGCGGCACCGGGAGACTCCTCTCGGCTGCCCCCTCCTGCGCGCACTCACGCAGCCGCCGCCGCCACCTCCCACTTTCCCAGCCCCGGAGGGCGGAGGACGAGGAGGAGGACGAGGAGGAGGAGGTGGTGGAGGAGGAGGAGGTGGTGGAGGAGGAGGAGGAGGAGGAGCAGGAGGAGCAGGAGAAGGCAGAGGCGCAGCCGGCGCCCGGGGCGCGAGGGGCGGCCCGCAGCACAGCGCCTCCCCCGGGGCGGGCGCGCCTCCTCCGGGAAGCGCGGGCCGGCCGCGCCCTCCTCCCGGCGCCAAGGTACCTGCGCGCCGGGCCCCGCCGGTGCCCGGGCGGCGGCCTGAGGGGGCGCGCGAGAGCCCAGAGTCCGGGCAGCGGGGTCCCCTGGGGGGGCGGCGAGAAGGGAGGTTTGGGGACAGACGCCTCCGCCTGAGCAAAACACGCCCGAAAAATGGAGCAATCGCAGAGGGGGAGCGTGGGGAGGGGCGGCGGAGGGAAGCAGGCCGGCGCCACAGGGCAGGGGCCGGCCACGTCGTCCTCCTGCCCGGCGGTGCCAGGCGGCCGCGAGCGACGATCGGGGCGGGCCCGGCGCGGCGCGGGAGGGGCTGGGTCCCGGGAACGGACGGGAGCAGCCCGGGCGGGACGGGAGCCCAATTTGCGTTGCCTCGGTTCGCCCTGCCCTAGAGAGACGCTTGGGAGAGGACTAGCCAGAGGTCATTAACCCTTACGTCCCGGAGAGGCATGCGGAATGCGTGCGGGGACAGTGCCAGCGCAGCTGTCCACCCGCCAGCTCCCGGGCCGCCGCCGCCCAGCCTGGCCCCCCAGCGGCCCGCATCCGGGCATCACGCCGCCTCCCCCGGGACCCAGACCCGAGCAAACTGGAGGACTGCTGCCGCAGAAACTCAAAACGGGAAGGGAGAGAGCCTAGGAAATCAGCAGTGTGGGTTTAAAACCCAGCCTTGGGAGGCCTTGCTATACCTGCCCTAAAAAGGGAAAATTCAAAGTCTGACCTCAGGTGAGCTGGCACCGCGAAGCCAGCTAAGAGGCGCCTCTTTTATCTGAGCCGGGGAGGCAGCCGGAACCGTCACTGTAATCTTTGTTTTGGTTGCCCCAGGCACACACCTGTAAACTCTGAGCTGTAGTTTTGAAAACATGTCCACAGGTTTTGAGGTTGGTTGTTCAGACTCAATTCAGAGGGAAAACAGAATTTTGTCATTATCTCCAAGTTGTCATTATTTTATTTGCATTTACCATCAATTTACAAAAAGTAATCCCAAACACCCTCCCTCGAAGGTGTGCAGAAACTAGGTGAAAATAAGGAGAAAGGGTTGCTGATATTATGCGGGAATCCCTTCCTGGCCACCAACCAGGCTGACATTTTGAAGGAGTCAGATTATTTTCTAGTCTCCAGCCATTGCCAAGGCTAAACCATTCAAGACAAGTGAGAATCACCTAAGGAAGAAAAAATTATAACCGCTAACAACTATTGATCATTCTCTGTATGCCAGTCACTGTGCTAGACATTTTACTTGCATTAATTCTATCTTCATTGCACCCCTGTCCATCATCCCCCCTTAGCTTTGTTCTAAGTAGATTAATATGCTGAGAATCATACTGTGTGAATACCAGAAATAATCGCCTACTTCCCCCTCCTTTAGAAGTGAGCAAATACACATGCATTTGAGCTGAGAAAGCAAGGGAGGGAATGAACAGAATGGAGAATTTTTAATCCGATAGTCTACAAACAAGGCACTCTGAAAGTGACTACTTAGCCCATATATTTCTGCATCTGGAGCTGTGCAGATGAAGGAGAGTCTGACTGGAAGGTTACAGTCAGTAAACAGATAAACATTATCATGTGCAGTTTACACTTATTAAAACTGAAGCTCACATAGGTTCGTGTCATCCCCACATCACACAATAAGTAATGTTGAACCAAGACTCAGCCTCAGGTCTCTGGATGCCAAGTCCCCTCTCTTTTGCACATCAACTCAGGCAAAACCGAGCACACTGTCTCTTGCCACCCAAGGGAAAGATGACACTGTTGATCATGTTACTCTGGAGAGCAAGGGACAATTTTTTGTTTTGTTTTGGGTTTTTGTTTGTCTTTACAGAGAACAGTATACAAGGTCAGGGTGGAATGGTGCAGCTCTTGAAACCAGACAAGAAAATCAGTCACACCCATGAAGACAGTGTCCCAGACTGTAGTGATCAAAGAAGCCCACACACATCCCCTGAATATTAGCTGGAACATGGTTGCAGTTCTTTGAATGTCCCTGGTGCCAGTTCACTATATTTTTTAGAACACAACTCTTTTATTAGCCTTAATTACTCTAGCTGTAAAATGAAGTTTTAGGAAAATTACGTTAACCTCTTGAGCCATTGTCATTGCAAATAATCCATAATCAATCTATAAATCAAAATTTGAGATGAGTTTATTATGAGCCTGGTCTGAGGACTATCGTCTGGGGGGCTTCCTTCCCCCAAGGAAAGAAGCACACCGCAGAACTGGAGTGTACAGAGTGGTTATATACTGTCTTGGAACAAAATGCATGCATCACGTATGACAGGAGTATCTCTTTTACTACTGTCATGAGATGCTTAGCTGGCACAGCAGGTCAGTGGTCACAAGGTGAGCACAGCAGGTCAGTGGTCACAAGGTGGGCACAGCAGGTCAGTGGTCAGCAGGAGAGTGGTCACAAGGTGAACACAGCAGGTCTGTAACTGATCCTTAGTTTCTAGGAAGAGATGCTTATCCTTAAGGAAATGCCGACATGGGGGAAAGCTACATCCCTATCTTTAAAGGGCATCATTCTTGTCTTTGGGACGTTGTAGACGTTTAAAGCAGATGTACAACGCATGTTCAACAGGCCACATCAGGCCCTTTTGGAAAAACAAGTTCCGGCTGAATTAGTTTTAAACCAAATAGCTTCCTCATATACTGCAGTATATCTTATTGCTTTTCATTTATTCATCACCATCTTCCTTCTGTCAAATGGTGAAAAAAGAATACCTTCCTTAGAGTGTTATTGGAGGATTCAGTGAGACAATGTGCTGGGTCTTTGTACTCTATACACCTCCATTAAAGGAGGGTATCATCATTGTCCTTATCTGCCAAGAATTACCCAGACAGTTATCCTGGGCAAAATTCTTTCTTCCCAGGGTATCATCATTGTCCTTATCTGCCAAGAATTACCCAGACAGTTATCCTGGGCAAAATTCTTTCTTCCCAGGGTCTTTTTTTTTTGAGGAAGATTAGCCCTGAGCTAACTGCTGCCAATCCTCCTTTTCACTGAGGAAGACTGGCCCTGACCTAACATCCATGCCCATCTTCCTCTACTTTATATGTGGGATGCCTACCACAGCGTGGCATGCCAAGCGGTGCCATGTCTGCACCCGGGATCTGAACCGGCGAACCCTGGCCGCCAAAGTGGAACGTGCGCACTTAACCGCTGCGCCACCAGCCTGGCCCCTCCCAGGGTCTTAAAAAAATCTGAGAACACTAATAATTGCAAAATCCTGTCAAGAGAATAGTGTAGTGAAAAGGACAGTTAGGGAAAGAGAAGCATGTTCATCTTACCATTTCTGGGAACTGAACATGAAGAAAAGAAGGTAAGCGTGATATGCTTATGGCCCCTGTGACTTTGAGTAGATCCAGGAAAAATATAAACTCACTCTGTACATAATAATGATAGCTTGGATTTATCCAGTTCTTATCCTCTGAGACTTCAAAGTACTTTCATATATGTTATCTCATTTATCTTCCCAGCATCCCCCTGAAGCAGTAAAGACAGATATAATCATCTGCATGTTGCAGATGGGAAAAAATGAAGTGTAGAGAAGTTATTGCTCTTAGTGATGTTATGACACAAATTGGGCTTTTAAACTCCCAGTCCAGAGCACTCTTTTGTGAGCTTTAGTATCATGTTTACACATGCATATATATATACATTTGTCTGATCATCATTTTCCTTCAAACTTTACTCCTCCAGTTGCCACAATATTGGTAAATGGCAGCACTATTTACCCAGTTGTTTAAACTAGAAATCCAGGGACCATCTTTGATTTCTCCCTATTCCTCTCCATCCCTCTCCATCAACAAGTCTGCCAGCGATCCCCTGCTGGCAGGGACAGTATTTATAGGCTTGCGCCATATCTTAAGCTCATTTCTTACCTCAAGGAAATATATTTCAATTTCTACCACTTCCATTTGCCCCCATTGCACCTTTATTTAAGCTGCAATCACTCTTTGCCCCTGGCCCTCCTAGCCAGCTTCTCTGCTTCCACTGCTGTCCCCACAATCTTGCCCTGAATGTAGTGACATTCAGAGAAAGCTATAAAAAAAATGCGTAACAGATCATATTACTCCCTTTCTCAAAACTCATCAGTTTTTCCCACTATACTTGGAATAAAAATCAAATGCCCTCCAAATGTCACAAGCTGCTATGTCACCTGGACTCTGTACCATCATGCTCTACCAATCCACTCCGTTTATCTTCTTTTTTTTTTTTTTGAGGAAGATTAGCCCTGAGCTAACATCCACTGCCAATCTTCCTCTTTTTGTTGAGGAAGAGTGGCCCTGAGCTAACATCTATGCCCATCTTCCTCTACTTTATATGTGGGATGCCTGCCACAGCATGGCTTGATAAGCAGTGCATAGGACCACGCCCGGGATCTGAACCAGTGAACCCCAGGCCACCAAAGCAGGGTGCACAAACTTAACCACTATGCCACTGGGCCAGCTCCCGTTTATCTTCTTTATAGTACTTTTCACAGTCTAACTTTTTTAAAGATTTTATTTTTCCTTTTTCTCCCCAAAGCCCCCTGGTAAATAGTTGCATATTTTTAGTTGTGGGTCCTTCTAGTTGTGGCATGTGGGATGCCTCCCCCCCCCCATGGCCCGATGAGCAGTGCCAGCAAAACCCTGGACCTCTGAAGCAGACTGTGCCAACTTAACCACTTGGCCACGGGGCTGGCCCCTCACAATCTAATTTTTTGATTGATTATTTATTGCCTATCTTACCTTACCTGAATATAAGCTCCCTGAAGGCATGGACTGGGTCTGTCTTCTTCACCATTGTATCCTTGACAGCTAATCCATAGTGGGTACCAGTGAATCATTTTCAAAGAAGGAATTAATATTAATAAGAAGGACTTATATTTGTTACCATCCTAAAGCTACATATATACTTAGTACTACACTGCCCTACAGACAGGAAATTGGGTAGGCAATGTTCCAAATTCCATTGGGTTTTTCTACTATCAATTAGTTTTTATGTAGATGATGAGGACACATGATTCTTCCTCTTATATTTCACAGTTAAGCTGGAGAAATGCCAGCTGTGTAACACAGAACATAAATGCAATGCCAGTTTGTCTTCATTCTAGGTCTTAGTTAATGGTGTCACTATCTACTGAGTTCCCCAAGCCAGCAAGAAAATGCAGAGTTATCTTCAATTCCTCCTTCTGCCTGTGCTCCCTCTGCCACCTCCCATCCAGATAGATGATCCAGAGATCATCCAAAGTGCTTCTTAAATGTGTCCCTTCCTCCCAATCCTTATTTCAGGCCTGGTTACCTCCTACTTGAGCAATAACTACTTTCCCTGCTTTCAGTCTCTTCAGGGTACTTGATTCTGGAGAGAGCTTTGGGGTCCAAGGCTCCTCCATCTATTAATTGGGCAAGTTTCTAGTCTTCTGTGCCTGAGTTCTTCCTGTACAATGGGCGTAATACTATTGCATCCCTCAGGGATTTTGTGGACATTTTATGTAAGTTAATAAAAATAGAATGATTGGAACTATGCCCAACACATGGTAAGTGCTTAATAAATGACAGTTAATATTATTATTTTTATTAGAATCTAGATTCAAACCTGGATCCATTACCTGTTAACTGAATGACTTTGCAAATTTCTTTAATTTTCTGAGTTTCAACTTCCTTATCTATACAAATGGATATAATGTTATCCATTTGAAAGTTTGTTGTAAAAAATTAATGGCAAAACTTATTGAAAAATCTAGCAGAGAGCCTTTCTGGCACATAGTGGGGACTCAACAAAATGCTTGTTTTCTTGCCTCCTTTTCTCTGTATCTGTCCGCATCTATTTCTGTCTAATTGGAGAATGGATTGGATTGTCTCTAAGGTTCTTTCTAGCATTAAAAGTTTGTCTCCATCCTAAATTGCATCAAGGACATCTAAGAGCAAAGGAATCCCCTTGTAAAAAGCCAAGTGGTCTTGAGGCACCATAGCTGTCAGGAAGCGGGCTCTTAACCCAGAGAAGCTATTTTGGTCTGCAGTAGTGGGAAGGTGGTGCGAACTCCACTGTCTGGCAAAAAATCTGAGCAGATGGAATATTTATAGGCACTCTCCGAGGATTTCAGTTCAATCAGATTGGATGCTAGGGAGAAAAACCGATGAGTGGGAGGTAACTGAACTGCATCTTCCTCCAGCCTTCTTGAAACAAGTCTGAACATTTGAGGAGCTGTTTGACAGCGGAACACCTGGGGAGAGCTAGTGTTCTCTAAGTTGACTCTAATTCTAACCCAGGCTTCAGGGAGTGGTTCTTGAGGTTTAGTACAGTGGGAATCGCCTGCAAAGCTCTTTAAAAATGCAGACACTCTACCCTCTCCCTAGAGATTCTCACTTAGTAGGTCTAGCATGGATTCAAGAATCAGATGATTCTAATGTAGATGGTGCTGGGACCACAGTTTGAAAAATGCTGAACTAGAGTCGCCCAGAGGAATGTTCAAGAGAGGTACCCCAGGCACTGACAAGAGAAACTAATCTATAAAGGGGCCTCTAGGGCTTTGGTTTTATTAAGAAGGATATAGGAGCTTGGAGCCATTGCTGATTTGCTGAGGACAATGGGAGAGCAAGTGAGTGTTGCCACTGCCATTCATTCCAGTCTGCCCCCATCTTCCCTGCCCACTCCAACCAGTGTTCAGCATCTCCTCTTAATAAATGCTGGAATATCAGTTTAAAAGGGAGTCAAAACCTTAGGCTGCCCAGAGAAACACACATGCCTGGCCCCAAGTTACCCCACGACCCCGAATGTGGACTAGGGTCACCCACATCAAGCCTCAGAAGGTCCTGTTGTTTAGTACTGTTAAACTTCAATGAAAACCTCCTGAAAAACTAGATGCCCCTAATATATTTCTGACCCAAGTTCAAAGATAAATTTAACCTATATGGGAAAAATATAATAGGATTTCTTCCTTTCTATTAAAAATACTTTCTCTTGTCAAATTCCATTATCGTTTCAAAAGTTTAAACCTTAAAGTGGTCTTTTTGCTTCTAAGCAAACTTTACCTAACTCAAACTCTCAGAGAGTAGATAAATATCCATTACTTTATCCAACCATCTTCGGGAAATGAAATTCCGTAATCTTCCTTGGTAACCCATCTTTATATATTAAAAATTGTTTATCAGCCAGCCTCATGGCCAAGTGGTTAAGTTCACGTGCTCTGCTTCGGCGGCCCAGGGTTTCACCAGTAAGGATCCTGGGCGCGGACATGGTACAGCTCATCAAGCCATGCTGGGGTGGCATCCCACATGCCACAACTAGAAGGACCCACAACTAAAAATACACAAATATGTACCACGGGGCTTTGGGAGAAAAAGGAAAAATAAAATCTTTAAAAAAAAAGATTATCAATTTTCAGACTTTTTTTCTGGTCAAATTTAAAGATAAAGGTTGACTTTTCTAATGCATTCAAATAGGTCAGCTTAAAAATACACACACAAGGAAAACATATATGAATTCACTAGAGACTCATAAATATAGACCCAGGTTTCTTTCTTCGTTATAATATTGGGCAAAAGATGTGAACCTTTCTCAATTTATCTACCCTAATTCACATGTATACTCAAATACAAGGCTATCTTCTGTGATTTCATAATGAGTAGAAATGATCCCATAACGTCTTCTCTTATCCATAGCTAAAGCTTCACCTTCTCTCTTTCTTGCTTCTAAAAAAAATGTGTATTTATTCTTGTTTTTAAAGAGCATAATTATCATCGCACTAGGTACTGATCATGCTAGTCCTCAAACCTGTTTTTCTGAAAACTTGCCTGAATTCAGTAAGCGGTTTTCTTCCTTTCACTGCAGTCAATTTCCATTACTATTTTTCTGCCTTTATTCCACTTAAACTATACCACCAAAATTTTCATCCCAACCTTCACATTGTTCTTTAGAACTTCTGTCCTCAGAGCTTCTTGTACATGTTTTCTTTGCTTTGCTTTGCTTTTTATTTTGTGTAATGTATGAATCAGGCAAGCATAGAAAGTGTAAAAGGGCAATTTGAAAATCTTTCAAGTAATAAACACACACACACACATATATATATACTTATTTATTTATTTTATTTTTATTTTTTGCTGAGAAAGATTTGCCCTGAATTGACATCTGTGGCCAATCTTCCTGTTTTTGCTTGAGGAAGATTGTCACTGAACTAACATATGTGCCAATCTTCCTCTATTTTGTATGTGGGTTGCCACCACAGCATGGCTGCCAATGAGTGGTTTAGGTCCACACCTGAGAACTGAACCTGGGTTGCCAAAGCAGAGCATGCCGAACTTAACCACTAGACCATGGGGCCAGCCCCAGTAATAAACATAATTTTAAAAATTAAATTTCCGTCATCATTTTAGGCCATATAAATTAATCTGATGGAATATCTAATAAATTTATTATCAAGCATTCCCCATGTAAATTACATAAAATATAATAAAAGTACTGAATAACTCATCAGAAAATGTATTAATGGTGGATGTTAATGAATTAGACCTAAGCACAGCAATATAGAAGGTAGTGTTTTTAACCATCTCACTCAAAATAATCTTTTTCCCCTGTAATTCAAAATGAGTGGCTATAGATTTTTTTAAAAATAGGAAACCAATATGGTATGAGTCCAGTTGACATTCTTTCTCTTTGACAAGATTGTGGAAGGCTAAAGATTAAGATAATTTCCTTGTTTTCCATGATGCTTTTATTGCAAAAATGATTATTTGCATAATTTCCTTTCAGTCTCAATTGAATTTCTGAAGCTATTTTTCAAGCAAACTTCGACATGTCTCCAGTGTACACCATCTGTCTCATCTCTCTTTCTGTCTTTTTTATAAGTATTACAATTATCTTGTAACAGAAGCTGTCAAATCTTTATTCCCCAAGGATTCTTTCTTTTGATAAATGAAAAGGAACTGTGTATATTGTTATGTGTAGTTGTATGAAGGTGATGGGGGTTAAGAAAGGTTAGATGTTCAAAGCAGCTATGGCTAAGTTGACATATTGGAGGAAATGTGATCAGGTAAGCTGGCAAGACTTTTAAATCAGACTCTTTACTCCAAGAAAATGAAGGAATGTTTAGTCAAAAGGTGGGGAGGTCTTATAGCAAATAAGAATTCACAAATAGCCTTACTAAGAGTTCTGTGGCCCATACTACAAGCATTAGAGAAAATGTGGGAAAAAGGGGATGACCTTACTCACAGGCTGCAAATTGTTTATAAAACCTATTGACATTTGCAAATGGTTGATGCTTTTACTGGGGGAATCAAGTTTTATGTTCACATAGTAAGTGTATACTCAGCAGGAACTTCCAGGATATCACACGGATTGCCAAGAAAAAGTCTATATTGAAGTATTATTTAGGAAAAAATCCTGCCAAAACATTTAAAAGGCTTTTTAAAAAATTGAAGTTAACAAGGAAATGCAAAAGATAGAAGTTATGTGGTACTCAGAATTTACAACCAATATATTTTATAGAAATTCACAAAAATTTTATTTGCAACTCGATCAGTTTGTAGGGCTCTAATTACTGAAATTTAGTAAGAAGCTGCAAAGTACAGTTAAAGGTTCCGCTATCCAGAATTCTTGAAGACTGGCTCACTCTGGAAAACCAACTTTTATTTGGATGCAAATATTTGAGACATAAGTTTTCCTGGTTTTTTTAAATAAAAGACATAAGAAATTAACATTTACAGATAACTCCGAGCCATCATTATAAATATCAAGTATCGTACAAACAGAATAGTTAAGATTGTGGAGTCAGACGGACTTAGGTTTGAGTCCTGGCTCTGGGAAATTTTGCTTATGTGACTTTAAGAAAGTTATTTAACCCCGTCACCCTTAGTTTCATGTAAAATGGAGGTAATGGTACCTACCTTATATGTTGTTGCGAAGCTTAAAAGAGATAATACGTCTGTCTTTCGTCTATTTACATGGTACTCAGTAAGAACTCAGTAAAGCTTAACTTTGCTGTTAGTGTCATGGAGTGGGTTCCAACTCCTAGTGATCCTGTGTACAACAGAGCTGAACCCTGTCGGGTCTTTTTGATATCATCTTCTCAGCTTCTGGCGCTATACCAGACAAACCTCTGCTGCTATTCATGGAGTTTTCATGGCCAATTTTTTCAGATGTGGGTGGCCAGTTCCTTCTTCCTAGTCTGTCTTAGCCTGGAAGTTCTGCTGAAACCTGCTGTCCGCCATGGGTGACCCTGCAGGTCTTTTGAAAATACTGGTGGCATACCTTTCAGCGTCACAGGGTGACCACGGTGTGACACCCAAAAGATGGGTGGTGTGGTTGCCTGACCAAGTAATGAACCCAGGTCATGGCGGTGAGAGCATCAGATCTTAACCACTAGACCACCTGGGTTGGCTAAAGCTTAACTAGTCTTAGTTTTAATGTTAGTAGTAGTAGTATTGACATGATTATTTTACATTGAGGTGTTTAGGAGCATTTTTCTCTTAATAACATCAGAATTCTGTGTTTAAATCTTGTGTTTATCGTTTTTTGTTTTTGTCTTTCTTCCCCTTCTATCGGCACCAGAAGCTGCCCAAACCCTTTACTGGTGAGGGTTTGGAAGCGCCATACAGGAGGAAGAGCAGATGAGGACCACCCCAACTACATGGCTTCCTTAGCACCTTTACTTCTCTGAGATATCCCTAAGCCCCAGGTCCATCTTCCACTTACGTGATTCTCGCAGTGTGAACTTGATCCTGTCTTCACTCATTCTCAGCCTGCAACATCCTCTGATGCTGACTCTCACATTTGGAATCTTGCTCTGCTACTCACCACCTCCTTGCCCACTTTTGGTAACGAATCATCACCTGTGGATTTTTTCTTAAACTCTTCTTGGACCTCCATTCTCACAAATTGTTTGCTGAGCATGTTAGTCCCTTGTCCTGCTTCTGACTGCTGGTTTCCTCAGACTCTAGGCTTCTCAGCTGGGGCTTAGCAGTAGATCTACAGACTTACTTCTCACTATTTTCACAGTAGCAGTCTTTCTCAATTAATTTATCCAAACTGCTAGCATCACAGTAATCAATTAACCCAGATTGTAAGAACCAGGTATAGAGCAATAGAAATTACTCAAAATGGAGCAACACCATCAAAGTTCATCTTATCTTTCTTATCCATATCCACCCCTCCCCCCAAACCAATGTATGGTATGGTAGCTATGTGAGTATGCTTCTGTATCTTTCTACATGCTCATGTAACCAAATATAAAATATACATACACATATTGGAGAGTTAACTTTGTTTAAAAAAATAGGATTATATCTTATTTATTTCTCTGCATCTTGCTTTTTTCCCCTCTAAAAAACATTGTAGGAATCCCTTTTAGTCAATGGGCATGGAGCTAACATTCTTTATAATGGTTGCATAGTTTTCCATGGGATGGTTGTATCCCAATCATTTTCCTATGAATAGTCATTCACTATTTTGGTTTTTGATACTAAAAACAAAGCTGCAATAAACACTCTTGTTTCCATATCCTCATATAGAGAATACATTCCCCAGGATGGAATTTCTGGGTCAAGGAAAATGCATTAAAAAAAATTTTTTTATTGTGAAGTAATTGCCATATAACATTGTATAAATTTGAGGTGTACACCATGTTGGTTTGATACATTTACATATTGCAATATGATTTCTACAGTAGCGTTAGCTAACACCTTTATCACGTCACCTAATTATCATTTCTTTTTTGGGTTAAGAACAAGTAAGATCTAGTCTCTTAGTAACTTTGAAGCCTGTAATACATTATTGTTGGCTATAATCAGTGTGTTGTGCATTAAATCTCCAAAACTTATTTATCTACCAGCTGCAATGGAATGCCTATTTTTAACAGATATTGCCAGATTGCATTCCACAAAAACTATACAATTTAGATTTCTACAATCAAAGTATGAAAATACTCATTATACATGCCCAAATCACCCTTTCTGGCTATCATTTTTTCAATTTTTTATTATTTTCATAGGTGCCTTATTATAACTGATTAATATTTTAAATTGCATGCCCCGACAACTAACAGGGTAACCTCTTTTTATTTGTTTATTGTCACTTGTCATTTGGAGTTTCTCTTATTTGAGTTTGTTAGTCTTTATCTTATTGGTTTAATTATAGCCTTTTGTATGTCAAAGATATTAGCCTCTTATCTGACATTGGCATTGGGAATATTTTTCCCAATCTTCCCCAGTCTTTTCACTTCCTCTACAAGTTTTTAATTTTTTAAAATTTTGAAACAGTCTCAAATTTACGGAAAAGTTGCAAGTGCAAAATAAAGAATTTTCATTTTCCTGAACCATCTGAGAGTAAGTTGCCAACATGATGCCCGTCACCTCACAGACATTCTCCTACATAACCACAATACAACCATCAAAATTGGGACATTGACATTCATACATTATCATCAGTAAGTTTTGTGCATAATTATAAGCCCAAATAATATCCTTTTGGAGCAAAAACCCGTCCAGTTCAGAATCACACATGGCATTTAGCTATTATGACTCTTTAATCTCCTTCAACTTGGAAAGCATTTCTCAGTTTTGAATTCTTTTGAAGATTACAGGCCAGATATGTTGTAGAATTTGGGTTTGAAACTATTCCTCATTATTATATTCACGTTATGCACCTTTGGAAAAAATTCACGGAAGTGATGTTATGCTCCTCTCATGGCACATGATTTGGATTTGTTGTTGTCCAATTTGATAACTTGTTTATGATGGTGTCTTCTAGACTTTTCCACTGTAAAGTTATGTTTTCTCTCTGTAGTATTTTCTTAGAAAGTATTTTGAGACTAAGTAAATATTCTCTTATCGAACTTTCAATTTATTCATATATATATATATATACATGTATACTCTCATGGTTTTTAATTTCATTCAAAGGGTTATATGCATTTCTATCATTAGTTATTTTGATGCTTAATGTGTCCCAGATTTGTGGGCATCTCTTCAAGCTGGCTTCTGTATCCTCTTGCTATGTTCCCAAATTCTTTGAGCATCTCCTTGCTTTTTTGGCATTATAAGATGTTCCAGGTTCCTTTTGGACTTATCCTGCGTCAGCCCTGGTATCTCATTTCTCCAAGGAGCCCTGGCTCTTTTCAGTGGAGAATGGTTTTTAGAAATCAAGATCCTAGTACTACTGTGCTCATTGCTTTTGGAGTTTCTTGGCCTCAGGCTCTCTCGGTGGACTGATAAGGAATACACACACACATTTGCATCTATATTTATTGAAATCCATGAGCTCAAGATACTTCCAATTTCAATCAATACCACAGGGGTGATTCTATTCTCTCTTTTTCTATATTTATAACTCCCTCTACCTGATTTCCATTTCCTCAGTGTATTTACTGCTTTGATCAATTCTCCTGTATGTCACCAAACTCCCATACCCTATGCTGGCCCTTCCTCCTTGAAGAAACGCCTCTCACTCCACCTGTGCTCTGCCATCCTGTTCCTCACACAGGACACCCTCCCTTCCTAGCTCAGGCTCCAATACCTTGGGCCAGGCCAACCCCCTGTGAGGGCAACTTCTTCACCCAAAATGTTCTCTTATACCCTGCACCATGATGTCCTTCTATGCAGACACCCTCTTCACCTTGCTTAGGCCCTGACATCCCACTCTGGGACATCTCCCAGTGTGAACTCTCTCATTCAGACACACTCTTTACTCTGCTTGGTCTCTGACAGTTCACACCGGCTGCTCCTCCATGTGGACACCTTCCTTACCCTGCTCAGGTTCTGACACCCCTTTTCAGGCTGCCCTCCTCACCTCACTGGGTCTCTGACACCCTCCTCCAGCCTGCTGCTCCCTGGGGACAGCTTCATCATCATCCTGCCCAGGCTCTGTCACCTTGTGCTGGGACATCCCCCCCTGCCCATGCCCCGCTCACACCACTCGGGCTAGGACAGCCTGTTCTGAGCCACGGTGCAGCTCCTCTCAACCCCCCACCCTGTGGACATCTACTTCGCTCAGTTTTATCTAATGGCGTTAGGCCTGAATTGTTCAGGTAGGGAAGGGGAGGGAAAGGAAAGAGCTCTTTACTTTTCTTTCTGTATTCAAATATGTCAGTCTTTTTATTTATAACTTCTAGATTTTCTTCTGTCTTATTTGAAAAGTCTCCCCAAATCCTAGGTTATAGCCCCTAAGTGTTCTTCTTTCTCTTCTTTTTTTTTACATTTAAGTCTTTAATCATCTGGAATTTATTTATTTTTCATTATGGCATGAGATTCAAAATTTTATTCCTGACGGGATGGCTGGTTGTGAAGCATCGCTTACCTCAACATAGTCCTCCAGTTGATAAAAGAGAGAACTAGAAATTCAAAAGCGGGACTGAAGATAATCAGCCAGGCAGAAGTTTCCAGCCAGCATAGGAATGCCGAGGGGTGCTCTCATTTCCCTCTCTTACCACCACAAACCAAGCGGAGCAAACTTTAAGAAATATATTTGTAGGAATGGACGTTTGATGGAAAAGGAGGCTGGCATTTCTCTCCCTGGCTGTGGGGCCAGGCAGAGCACAGTAGGAGCCTCACAGAAGAGCTGGACTTGAGCCCCCTGCAGTTTGAGGGTCACTTTCTAGAGCAAGAACTTGTCTCTTTCCTAGAGGAGTCTGGGGGAGGCAGGCCACTGAAGCAGCCCCTACAGCACGGCAGGGAGAGAGGGCTGTAATGGGATGGAGCGTGTTCCTGATGCAGGGACGGCGAACAGAAGAGTCAAAAGAAAGATTTCTTGGACTCTCAAGGTCTGGCAGTAGTGTTCGTTTATTTAGAGAGTAGTGTGGAATAGCATGGAGACAGGACCCATGGGCAGTCAGAGCTGCTGCTGCAAACATGGATTGAGAGTAGGGCTAAATTCATAAGGCATGGGTATGTGACTTTTTTACTAGACAAAGAAAAGATGATGTAAAAAGTCCTTAAATGGTTTCAGTACAGATGGGGTCTGGTTATTGTGTGGTCGTATAACTTTAGATATGAATCTGGTCATATAGATCGGCATGTAGGCCAGGATGCCCTGGGCTTCTCTCCCTGGGGCAGCCCTAATCCACACCATAAAATCCATCGGATCATATAGATCTGCATGTAGGCCAGGACACCTTGGGCTTCTCTACCTGTGGCAGTCTTGATCCACATCATAACGCCCCCCTCGAGCCCATTTGGCTCTGAAATCTTTTGGGGATATGGACGATGGTCAATCTTCTGTAACTACTTCCCGCTATACAAGCTCGTAGAGCTGTCCCTAAATGGGGCCATAGGTACAGGTAGGAAGTTCAGCGGACCAGAAGATTGCGCCCGTGGAGTCCAAGGCCAACAAGTTGTACAGATCCTCTGGAGAAAAGAGAGTCATTTGATGAGAAGTGGTCCACGAGGTAAAACAGTGGAAGACAAACAATGAAATAGACAACAAATTATAATAAGAAATACAAGCAATATGATTAACCCAATGAATAAGGTTTTGATAGTAGTCCAGAAACCTGGACCTGACCAAGAGTTCAACCAACCATTTGGAGATAGGGTAGGGTCACACATGGATTTAATTTGGTGGCTCATATCAGATAGGAAGCCAGATATATTTTGATGGTAGTCAGGAATATAAACACAACATTTACTTTTTATAATGGCACAAGTGCCCTCCTGTGCTGCTGTCAAGACATCCAGTGCCATTCAGTTTTGGAGAACTGCCTTACGCATTTGGGATACTTGTAAATCGAGCAGCAAAAGGCTATGTTGTATATCATTTAATGCCTTCATAGTAAATTTGTTTAGAGCTTCCACGTGCCAGATGACACTTTTGATTCCTAATTGGGGAAGGGAAATTGAGGCAACATGGTCATACCAGTGGAAGACACAGCAGGTCCAGCTCTGTTGCAGGTTGGGTAGGTTAGCAGGAGGAGATATAGTAGATGTAGTTTTACTTTGCATCCAGACGAAGCCTAGGGTGCATCGTCCAATCCATCCAGGTGGCAGCCAAGGCCATAAGTTGGAGCCACAGAACCACCGAGTGCCATTAGGGGCTAACCAATGTGTGCTGGGCCGTCTATCCCAGTCAGTCCCAAACCAATCGGTATTTTTTTTTTAAGATTTTATTTTTTTCCTTTTTCTCCCCAAAGCCCCCCAGCACATAGTTGTACACTCTTCGTTGTGGGTCATTCTAGTTGTGGCATGTGGGACACCGCCTCAGCGTGGTTTGATGAGCAGTGCCATGTCTGTGCCCAGGATTCGAACCAACGAAACGCTGGGCCGCCTGCAGCAGAGCGCGAACTTAACCACTCAGCCACGGGGCCAGCTCCCAATCGGTATTTTTTTAAGGCTATGATATGAGAACACATATAACGGGGAATTTTCCCCATAGGTCAGGTGCTATTAGGCAATGTATCACATGTGTGATTGGTTTGTTCCCAACATAGAGTGGACTTTTGACTCAGTTGACCACTAGTAGGAGTGAGCCAAATATATTCATCCCAAATTTGATATAGTCCATCCTGTGTGTATCGATAAGTTGGGGACTTTACCTTTGGAACTTGTTGTTCATGATCCACCTGTGACAAGGCAAATCTAGTTAGTATTTGGGCAGTAGTGTTGAAGGAAAAGGTTTGATTGTGGCCAGGGAACTCCCAGGTATCAGAGACCGATGGCCACAAGGAGACATTATGATTAGTAATAGATGAATCTTGTAGAAGAAAAGAGCCAGAATCTAATATCCATGAATGCGTACTGTAGTTTCTACTGAGACATAATTTTTCTCTCTAAAATCACCCTCATTTTTACAAGATAGATAAGTTAAGATTAACTGGTTTGGAAATAAAGTGTAGTTTCAATACAACTTGGTCCAATTAATTTACATAAGTGCAGCAAGAATAGCAGTTGATTATACAGGTTCTTTAAAATCTGCTTTGCTGGAATTTTTTTATGAGGAATCTCAGATTGAACTATAAAGGCCTCTCGAGGCCAGAAAAGCCAAGCCAAGGACTTGCCATCAGATTTTCCCTGGAATACCTACAGGTTTGGATGGACTCCTCTCTTTTCAAGGTCCCCTAAAATATTCCGAGGTTCCTTGCACCTGCCAGATAAGCAAGCTTCCTTACTTACCAGGTAAGATTGCCAGAATCTCTGTAAACAAGGTACCAGGCCCATATTTCCAAGTGGCTTTATTTCCAGAAAGTCCAATCTTTGTTCCTGAAAAGCTGTCTTGTCATATCTGAGCCTGTATGTTTCTCTCAAATATAACATTCCAGTCAAAGCTTTGGTAAGATAACCAATGTGTCCTGTTATAAGGAGAACAGACTCTTATTGAACTTATGCAAATAACTATATTGCCACGAAATAACCATACTAACTCACAAAGAGTTTCCAAATTCTGGAGGGATCAGGTAGGGAGAAAAAGATAAATGTTCCAGTTTTGCTAATAAAGGTATAATTTCACTAAATTGCTGTAAGTCATAGTTAGCATAAGAGAAAAGATTTCCTTAAATCTGAGAAAAACAAAACAACACATCAAAACTCAACAATATTTCAAGCAGAAGTCATAAAAAATTATAATTATGCTCATCGGTTCACAGTCCTGTATAATCAATTCTTGAGCTTAATCTTCTGTGAGCAGATCTGTGAGCTCAGTTTCTCCATTAGAATTCTATAATTTCTTACCCAGTTCAGTTTTACAATCTGAAAGTTTATCAGAAACCTGTAGTTTAGAACCCTTGTGTCAGAATCCTTCCCAGGAATTTCTCTGAAGATGAAACATATTTGCAAAAGCAAAAAGCCTCACAGCAAAACAGCAACTATCTGTAAATGGACAAAAAACTCAAAAGGGCAATTGACAAAGGAACTTGACTACTTCTGTGACACACAATGCTTCAGGATAATAACTGGAATTATGACCGATAACCAAGACAGATCAGAATTTTAGGAATGCTATATAATTTTAAGACAGCTATACCAATAACATTTACCTACATTCCCACCACCTGACAGCAAAAGGATGCTTTGTTGTTTTCATAGTACCATCAGGTAGCAAGGCTTGAAGCATCTTGAAATGATTCCCAGAGAGAGGTGACTTTCCAGAGTGAACTGAATTCCAAAAAACAAAAAACCCACAAAAACAAAAGGTGGTGGTACAACACCAGAGGGCAGGGGCTAGGGGCAGCTGAGGTGTTTCAGAGTTCAGCCCGTGACCGTACCAGCTACTCTGGGCAAAGATGCAGGTGTGGAGGTCTCCAAGGGAAATCCCCAAAGACTTAACTGCTGCACACCAAGAAAGAACCAGAATTTGAAAATGTGTCATGAGAGAGGGTGTATGATGGCCAAGAGATATGTAGTATAGATGGTGCCAGCTGGAGAGTGCTTTTCCTCTCCATACACTCCCTGGCCCACCTCTGGAGGAGGCATAAGGGGAGAAGGGATGGAGGTAGAGGGGGCAAGCACACCCCTTCCTCAGCTCTCATCTAGAATCCGTGAATGAGGTCTGAGCTGGGAAGAGAGGAAAAGCATTGAATTGGTGAAATATTGCGGTTTTCATTCAGGTTGGATCAAATTACAAAATATCTAAAAATCGGGCTGTTTTTAGAATCAAAAGTGGGTGAAATCCATGGAATCTACCGGAAGTGTTACCAGGAACAAGGAAATATTTCTGACAAAACAAATGTGTGAGGCAATGTTGGGAGATAACAATGCCTTTTCCTGACTGTAGCCTACGAAGCCCGGCCAACTCAATAAGCTGTGGTTGCAGCAGCGTTCGTTTGTTCATTTCACTGTCCTTTGTCAGACTGGGACTTTATTTTGGGGATTCTTTCACAAGAATCAGGTTTTAGATGTACTTGTCTTTTCTATTTGATTTGTTTTCTATTAATTAATTTCTATCTTTGTTCTCTCTTTCAACTTTTTGTTTGGTTCATTTTATTGTTCTAATTTCTTAGATTGAGCTCTATGTTTATTTTGCTCTTTTTTCTTTAATAATAAAACATGTAAGGCTATAAATTCCCAACAATAATAGCTTGAGCTATGTCATGTATGTTTTGGTATGAAGTTTTCTCCATCATTGCTTTAGAATTGCAAATTACAGTTGGTTTGTAATTTCAGTTTTATTTACATTTCAATGAAGAGTTATTTAGGATGTTGTTTCTTAAGTTCCAAGTGATTAGCAGAGTTTGGGGGAGGTATCCCCTTTTCATTATTTCTTCTTCTTTTTTAATATTATTACAATCAGGAATGTGGCCTATAAAATCTCTACTTTTGTCAATCAGCTTAGATATCCCAGATATTTTGGGGGACAAGATTAACTTTTGTAAATGTTCCATTAAAATACAAAAGAAATATAACTATGAGATGTAACATTCCATACATCTTTTAGGTCAAATTTGTTGGTTGTTTTATTCTATTCCTCGTTCCTATTTGGTGTTTTTGTCTGCTAGATTTGCCTGATTCTGAAAAAAAGTGTATTAAAATCCCATGTTATAATTGTATTTTTACTACATTCTTAAAATACTTTTTGCTTTATGTATTTATCCACTATATTGATTGGTGAACATGGTTTATGATTGTTATACCTATTTTATAAATTTGACTTTTATCGTTCCAGAATATCAGTATTTATCCTGTTTGTTCCCATATTAACATTGCCAGACTTGGCTTCTTTTCATTTATACTTGTCTGATGGTATTTTTTTTTTACAACCTCTAGAGTTCAACCTCTATCACTTTGTTTAAAGTGGGTTTTCTAAGTAATATGTGGTTGGGTTTTGATTTCTCACCCACACTGACAGTTGTCAGTAGATATCATCCGACTGTCTTCTGATTTCAGAGTTGCAGATAGAAATCTAGAGCCAGTCTGATACTTTTTTTGCATGAGTAACTGGTTCTTCTTGCAGGAAGACTATAGAAGTTTGTCATTACCCTTGGAATTAGGACATTTTACTGGAATCTGTGCAGTATGTTCCTGTTTTGCTCTCTCCGTTCTTGGAACTCAGAGAAGTCTTTCTATCTGAAGATTCAAGGATTTCTTTAGGTTTGAAAGATTTCTTCACCTATTTATTTAAATATTGCCTCTCTTCCCTCTATTGCTCTTTCTCCTTCTGAAATTCCTATTTATTTATGCATTACAACTTCTGGACTTCTGGTTTTCCTGTATTTGTTCTTATGGTTTCTGTCTTTAAATTTTGGCTGTTTTGAGGGATTTTTTTCCACTTGTTCTTCCAGGCCTCTCTTCACTCCTCATCACTTGGCATACTCTTTTTCAATACATCTGCTATATTTTTAAACTTAAAAATCACGTTCTGGAGTTCCAGTGATAGCAGTTTAATGCTCTAATTGTAGCCCCTCGATTGCATTAATTACTTTTTTGTTCAAGTTGCCGTGCACTGGTCCAGCCAATGTATTTTGCTGGCAGCTGCCTGCCCAGGGCGCTCTGCTCATTCTTTCCATCCTGGGCTTTGTTGTTACTTTGACTGCCTGCAGTATCATTCACCCTGGGGCCAAGTCTTAAGCAACAGCTGTCCCATGGGTTCTGGGAGGTTCAAGGGTCTCCACTCCTGTGGACAGACAAGGTTTCAGCTGGAAAATTCTGAGTTTCTCATCCTGTCTTCTCTGCTCCCCAGTTTCCTCAGCTACAAAGGTTAGTTTTCTCCCAGTCTCAAAGATACAGAGGCCTCATCTCACCTGTTAACTCACCAGCCACTCTGTGAGGGTCGGAGAGACCAGCACGTCCTCCAGGGACAGTGGTGTCAGCTGTAGGGTTGCCAGATAAAATATATTACGTGGGACATACTTATACTAAAAGAATTATTCATTGTTTGCCTGAAACTCAAATTTAACTGGCTGTCTGTATTTTTCTCTCTCCCTCTCCCTCTGGCTAAATCTGGCCACCCTAGTCAACTGAACTGTTCTCCCCCTAATCTTTCCTCCAGTCTATGGATCCCATTGGCCAAGCTCTCTCTAATAACCATGGAGCTCTGACCCTTGCCTCCAGGCACCCTTCTGAGGCCCCACACTGTCTCTGGCCTGGAGGATGTCAAGGTCCATGTCTGGTAGAGGCTCTTTCCACGTTGGATCCCCACAGCACCAAAGACCCTGCCTATCCTCCCTTCCCACCTCCTGAGCTCCACTGGAGAAGGAGTTCCCAGTTACAGTGAGCTGGAAGAGGAGAGAGCACAGTGGAGGGACACATTTAGGCAGTTCTCATAGAACATGCGATGAAAATGATTCTTACCGTAGCGCTCTGTACCCAGCCAATCTATCAATTATGTGGAATACAGGCAAAAATACTTTCAAAGCTGCAAGCACTCAGAAAGCCTATCTCTTAAGTATTTTTCTGAAGAAGTAATGTGAAGATGTGTTCAAGCAAACAAGGAAGTAAAACAAGAAAGAAGAGGATGTGGGATCTGGAAAAGATTGGATCAAACCAAGGAGCACAGTGAAGGGAAGTTCCATAGTATTATCTATGCAGTTGGCCTGGAGGGGAATCAGGCCAACTTGGAATAGAAGGATAGGACTACAGAAGGGAGATATCCATACATTAAATAGTGTGTGAGAGATAATGGAAGAATTTATGAATATTATAAAAGACAGACAGTCCTAGTCTTCCCAGTCAACTTTTATCAGCTCATTCAGGGCTGTTCACATCAGTGGTCTCACTCAGGGTTGATCCTGTTCAGATTCATACCCCCAGGGACAAGTGTAAATCAAACCAATATCTGAAGAATGAAGTAGGATATATATTAAAGGCCAATCAATGCAATAATTTCTGCTCAAATTTGGACTTCTGAATTCATTTCAAAGAATTCGTTTCAAAAGAATTCATTTCAAAACGAGTTCCCACTTTTGTCCTGCCTCCACTAATTCCAGCTAAAAAAAAAAAACTAAAAAACATATTTTTGGTTCTGGATTGGCACGTAAGGAGCTTGGAAGTTGCCACTCCATTCTAACAAGAGAAAAATTGAACAAACTTGAAAATCAACAACTCTGCTTAGATTTGTAAGAGAAGGGGGGAACATGGCCAACCACTGCCTCCAAAATTGGACATACAGGTGAATCTAGAGAATTACAACTTACTGGAGCAGAAATCCACAGCTGAAACCACCACAGAAACCAGCAACTGGGAAAGGAAAACTTGAAGTGTAATTGACAGAATGCAGGAGGCTGAGTGTGGACAAGGGGTGTAGGGCACAATTTTGTGAGTTTTACCTTCTGGAGCTCTACCAGGTTCTCACAAAATATTAGAGAAAAACCCTTCTGTTTCTGGCAGGGGAAGGGGAGAGGGAACCATTTTGAAATAAACCAGAGCATTCTGTTCTTAACAAGGCCTGCCCTTAGGTGAATCTATTTAACCAGAGCCTAAGTTGCTGGGTTTTATCAGAGTCTAACTGATGTAGGGGAAGAGAGAAAGGAACAGAAGAAATGTTTGAACAATAATGATGGAGAATTTCCCCTAAATTAATGTTGGATACTTAACTACAGATCCATGAAGCTCAGAAAACACACAGTAAGATAAACGCCAAAAAACTATACCTAGTCATATTTTCAAGCTACTCAGTTTTGGAGGTTCAAAGTAATGATAGCAACAATAACAGATTACGTATGTATATTTGCATATCTAAAAGGCTTATGTATAAGTGAAATGAATGACAGCAATAATGCAAGGGACAGGAGGAAGAAATTAGGATTATTTGTTGTATAAATTACTCACACTACCTGTAAAGCAGTATAGTGTTATTTGAAAGTGCACTTGGATTAGTTGTAAATGTATATTGCACACTCCAGGGCAACAACTAAAAAAGTAAAAAAGAAAATAAAAGAAGTGAAACTTATATGCTAAGAAAGGAGAGAAAATGGAATCACATAAAATGTTCAATTAAAACCACAAAGAAAAAAGAGTAGAAGACAAAAATAGGAACAAAGATTAAGGGCACAAATAGAAAACAGTAACAAATGTGGTAGATCTTAATCCAACTATATCAATGATCACTTTGAATGCCAATGGTCTAAATGCACCAATTAAAAGTCAGAGGTTGTCAAAGTGGATCAAAAAACAAGACCTAATTATGTGTTGTCTACAAGAAACCCACTTTAAATATTTTAAATGTAAAGACACATACAGATTAAAAGTAAATGGATGAAGAAAGATATACCATATAAACACTAAATAAAGGAAAGCAGGAGTGGCTATATTAATTTCCACCTAGCAGACTTCAAACTAAGGAGAGTTATCAGAGATAAAGAAGGGCATTACATAATGATAAAGGGGTCAGTTATCTATGACACATAACAATCTTTAATGTGTACGTGGCTAATAGCAGAGTTTCAAAATATGTGAGGTGAAAACTGAAAAAAGAGACAGTACACAATTACTAATATCAGAAATGAAAGAGGGTTCATTTTTACAGATCCCATGAACATTAAAAGGATTATCAAGGAATATTACAAACCACTCTATGCCCACAAATTTGATAATTTAGAGGAAATGGACCAATTCCTTGAAAGACACAATTTACTAAAACTCATACAAAAAGAAATAGACAATCTGAACAGGGTTATATCTATTAAAGAAATTGAATCAGCAACTGATAACCTTCCAAAACAGAAAGCACCAGGCCCAGATGGTCTTACTGGTAAATTGTGCTAAACATTTTAAGGAAGAAATTATATCAATTCTCTACAAGTATGCAAAACTGGTTAAACATTTGAAAATCAGCTAATCATACCAATAGGCTAAAGAAGAAAAATCATACCCATAGGCTAAAGAAAAAAAATCACATAATTGTATCAATAGATGCAGAAAAAGCATTTGACAAACTCCAACGCCCATTCATGATAAAACTCTCAGTAAGCTACGAATAGAGGGGAGCTTCTTCAACTTGATAAGAAAGATCTACAAAAACCCCACAGCTAACATCATACTTAATGGTGAGAAACTTGAAGCTTTTCTGTTAAGATCAGGTATAAGGCAAGGGTATCCCCTCTCATCACTCCATTTCAACATCATACTGGAAGTCCTAGCTAATGCAATAAGACAAGAAAAGGAAGTTACAGATAGAGAAGGAAGAAATAAAACTGTCTTTTCTCACAGATGACATGATTATCTATGTAGAAAATCTAAAAGAATTGACAAAAAAACTCCTGGAACTAATCAGTAATTGTAGCAAGGTTGAAGGCTACAAGGTTAATATACAAAAGTCAATTGCTTTCCTATATACCAGCAATGAACACGTGGAATTTGAAATTAAAAGGACAATACTATTTACATTAGCACCCCCAAAAATGGAATACTTAGATATAAATCTAACAAAATATGTCCAAGATCTAAATGAGGAAAGCTTCAAAGCTCTGGTGAAAGAAATCAAGAAGAACTAAACACATGAAGAGATATTCTCATGTTCAGGGATAGGAAGACAATATTATCAAGATGTCAGTTATTCCCAACTTGATCTATAGAGTCAATGCAATCCCAATCAAAATCCCAGGAATTTGTTTTGTGGATATTGACAAACTCATTCTAAAGTTTATGTGGAGAGGCAAAAGACTCAGCATAGCCAATACAATATGAAAGAAAAGAACAAAGTCACAAGACTGACACTATCTAACTTCAAGACTTACTATTAAACTATAGGAATTAAGACAGTGAGGTATTGGTGGAAGAATAGACAAATAGATCAACGGAACAGATTAGAGAGCCCAGAAATAGACCTTCATAAATATCGTCAACTGATCTTCGACAAAAGAGCAAAAGCATTGCAATCGAGCAAAGGTAATCATTTAAACAAACTGTGCTGGAACAACTGGGCATCCACATGCAAAAAAATCTATCTAGACACAAACTTTACACTTTTCACAAAAATTAACTGAAAATGGATCACAAACCTAAATGTACAGTGCAAAACTATTAAATTCCTAGAAGATAACATAGGAGAAAATTCAAATGACCTTGGGTTTGGTGATGACTTTTTAGATACAACACCAAAGGCACAATCCATGAAAGAAAAACTTGATAAGATGAACTCCATTAAAATAAACATTTCTGTTCTGTGAAAGACAATGTGAAGAGAATGACAGATAAGCTACAGACTGGGAGAAAATATTTGCAAAAGACATATATGATAAAGGATGGTTATGCAAAATATACAAGGAACTCTTAAAACTCAACAATAAGAAACAAACAACCCAATTAAAAAATGGGCCAAAGACCTGTGCACACACTTCACCAAAGAAGATATACAGATGACAAATAAGTATATAAAAAGATGCTCTACATCATGTATCATCATGAAAATGCAAATTAAAGCAGCAATGAATTACCACCATATACCTGTTAGAATAGCCAAAAACCAGAACACTGACAACAGCAAACGCTGTTGAAGATGTGGAGCAACAGGAACCCTCATTAATTGCTGGTGGGAATGCAAAATGGTACAGACACTTTGGAAGACAGTCTGGTGGTTTCTTACAAAAATAAACATGATCTTACCACATGATCTGGCAATCATGTTCCTTTCAATACCCAAAGATATTGAAAACTTATGTCCACACAAAAACCTGTGATGGAGTTTATAGCAGCTTTACTCATAATCGCCAACATTTGGAAGCAACCAAAATGTACTTTGGTAGGTGAATGGATAAATAAACTGTGATACATCCAGACAATGGAATATTACTCATCACTAAAAAGGAAATGAGCCGTCAAGCTATGAAAAGACATGGAAGAACTTTAAATGCATTTTACTAAGTGAAATAAGCTGATCTGAAAGGGCTACATACTGTTTGACTCCAACTATATGACATCTGAAAATGGCAAAACTATGGAGACAGTAAAAGATCAGTGGTTGACAGGAGTTAGGGTGAAGGAGGGATGAATAGGCAAAGCATAGAGGATTTTAGGGACAAGCTACACTGTATGATACTATAATGTTGGATATGTGTCAGTATAAATTTGTCTAAACCCATAGCATGTACAACACCAAGAATGAACCCTAACAGAAACTATGACCTCTGGGTGATAATGATGTGTTAATGTAGGTTCATCAATTGTACCAAATGTACCATTCTGGTGGGGGATGTTGATAATGTGGGAGTCTATACATGTGTGGGGTAGGGAGCATATAGGAAATAAAGTCTATTATATATATTATAAATATATATATTACACTTTTTTTTTACGTACACACATATTTCTGGCTAGTGAGGAAAAGCAGTGTGTGTGTATGTGTGTATTTGTGTGTATGTAATATAGACTATATCCCCATCTCTTGGTATAAAAGCACAATAGGTTTCAAAATTTTTACTGGTCTCTATTTCTTCATCTGTAAAGTGAAGCTAATAATAGCAAGTACCTTAAAGGATTGTGGGGAGGATTAAATGAGTTAAGAATAGAGAACAGTGCCTGGCACATGGTGAGCACCATAGAAGTGGTAGCTAATGTAATTAATGAATGACAGTCATACTTTGTATTATTGGAAAAGTAAGCTCAAGCATCAAATTGGTAATAGGAATGATGTAAATTTGCAATTACTATTAAAAATTATATTACTACACAAATAAAATGCAAAACCAAAAATATTCCTTTAGCTACTATAACTTGGTAGTAGCTGCAAGTTCAGTGTTTGCTAAGTTGACATGTCTACTTGAAAATTGTGCAAGTTAGTATAAACTAAGTAGTAAAATAATGTATTTGGAATCATTTTGTGCAAAATAGGACAATACTTTCCAATAAAGCACTACATTTCATTGCAAAAAAATAAGAAAATTTAAGAGCAAGCTGAATATAGATTTATACCAAACAAATATTAGGAAAACCTTTGTGCTGAGAGAACCTGATGCCACCTGCTTCTGAGTAGACACTCACAAGACCCCAAAATCCTCTGAGCATGAAGTTTGCTTGGATAATAAGATGGTCACTGTGACCTCATCTTGGCTCAAAGCCCCTCGTTTATTTCTGGTTCTCAGTCATGCTCCCGGCATAGCTCAAATGCTCAAGAACATTTATCATCCCTGTTCACGTTTCCAAAGAGACCAGGATTTGCTGTTCCCTGCCATGGGAGGGGAGCATGGAGTAAGGACACCTGCTGTCCTTCCCATGCCAGGGAGGAGGCAGCTGATACAATACAGGGGGAGGGCCTGGCATTCCCTGGGCCATGCCTTGCTAGAAGATAGGGGTAGGTGGCTCAGGTAGCCCAGCCTGTGGCTCTCTTGGGCCTGTTGGCCATCAGTCTGTGACCTCCCCTTCACTTCTTGTCTCCAGCATTAAAGTTCTCCTTCTTCCCTCCTTCACCCTCTTCAGGCAGTTGGGAGGATGAGGCCAGCTTTAGGTTCTCTGTGGCTGCTCTGTATGTGGGCTGAGTGGGCCCCAGACAGTCTACATCTCAGTGGGGAGCAGAAGACCCCAACAGGCTTCAGCTGTAAGCCTCATTCTCCAACATGGTTTTCTGGAAACCCTGCTCAGCCATTTATTAACAGAATACCATTTATTAATTAAAACTATTAATTAATATAAATGTTATTCTCTCATCCACATTTGACTGGTAATTCTTACCTCTAGGCTTTCTATTTGTGAAAGCCCTAGAGGGAAAGAGAAACTAATGGTAGAATTCAGGTTCTTAACTCCTTTCCATGCCTACCAGTTCATCTGACTAAAACCTTCATATGGAATACATTTGTAAAGTAAGCATAATCTTCTATGTATCTACACACACACACAAGTTTTTTTATATGTTAGTTCCTTATAAGAATTACTAAGGTAACTATAAATTTTCTCATCATATTCCCAGGATGACATGCTGATATGGTACTGTGGGGACAGTTCCAGATCTGAATTCTGGCTCTGCCACCTACTAGATAAATGACTTCAGGCAAGTTACCAATGTTCTTGAGCCTCAGTTTTTGGATTTATCAGAGGTATGGAATCTTACATATGTCATCAGGCTTAATGAACAGATATGCAGAGGACCTAGTGGCAGATATGACAAAGAGAGGGCACCCAAGTGTTGAATTCATGCCCACATTTCTCCTTTCTGGAACAATACAGCTGTGTCTACAGGCAACTCCCACCTCTGAGGATCCCGCACCACTTACAAGCAGCATCAGGAGCTCAGTCTGCTCTGTAGTGAACCCAGTTCAATTTGGTGTCTGCAAGCTTATCAAAGATCACTCTGTGGACATTGTGGGCTCACTATTTTGTAGGAAGACTAGAGCCATGCCCTCTTTACGAAGACTTTGAAACAAGTAATGACGTCTTGGAAAAATGCTTATAGCTTTAGAACCACCCACATCACCTCTGACTGGACCTACCCCTGTTGGGATGGACTAGTTTCATTTATGAATTAGATTATGTGCCAAGAAAGGCTCTACTTTAAGCCTGCCACAGGAGCCTTGTCACTAAAGACCCAAGAGTACCTCAAAGCAGGTGCCATAGAAATCCAAACGATTAAGTTGGCCCAGGAGATTGATTTCAAAGCCAGCCAACTTGTATGTGTATTTCAAACTTGGTAAAACCATGCAAGCATGAAAGTAAATGGAGACCATAATCTCCTCAAATGTAAATAATTAAGTAAACCTCTCATATAAAAGCCAAATCATAATTAACAGGTACTCTTTATTTGTCAGGGCAAGATAATGTTGCACATGGAAAATTTGTATTAAGAAGTATGAAAGTAACAGAATTGTTCTATGATGGCTTAAAGTATCTCTGAGACTTATATTCTGTAATTCACACTCTCTGGGACAATGCTGAGTTGGAATTCCATTCATAGGTGGTTAGCTTTAAAGGGGCTAGCCTATCTCTGCTGTTGAGCAAAGTGAGGTCTATGAGCTGTCAACACTGAAAAGGGAGGACCCTAACACAAGGGCTGACGAGGTTCAGGCGTCAGGGAGAGTGTGGACATGAGGGCAAAACCCATCCATGAAATGAAAGCAAGTTGGAGACAGACTGAGGTCAGAAACCTAATACGTTTTAGGACTAACTTATTCTAACAGCTATATGAGATATGCCATGGTAATAGCAGACAATCCATTCCCGAAGGTTTTCTGTGTCCACAGTGGGCAACCGGTAGCCTTTGCTCTGAAAACTTTTTCAGACCAAAACTATTTCTGCCTCACTTTATGAGGAGGAGCTCATGCATTTAAGTACTAAGGTGGGCTCCAGAGCTGTTCCTAAGAGAAATCTATATTTGTGTGGTCACCCTCTTTGGAAATGTGGCATAGCCTTCTACTCTGGAAAAACATTGGTTAGGCTCCACAACTTTCATATTTGAGTGTCATCTCTACAATCTCCTCCTTTGTTTTCCTAAAGGAACTGACCTGAATCAGAAATAAAAAGGACCAGCACTGCAGCCCTTACCAGTCAGCAAATGATTAAGCTATTCACCACCCAACTCTTACAAAGAGCCCTGTAGAGGGGCAGTATTTGGGGAATGTCATAGGGATGAAGTACCTAGAATCCAGTAATTCTAGGCTTTCTAAATTCTACCTTAATTCAAGTCAACCACCGAACATGATATTGTAGACCCCATTAACTCAGTGCTTCATACTAGAATCATCTTGACTGAGTTATACTTTAATGTTTAGCATTCAGGTTTTGGTGAAGAGGCTGTAACTACCACTTGTATGAAATCTGCTTTTGTATTTGTTGCAAAAAAAGAAAAATCCTATTAAGGACATTATCCATTTCAGTAGCATCTCATTATACATGATTTTGACTTATGTGAAGCAGCCATTTATGCTTGGAAAGTGGGTAGGAAGAGGGAAATTATTTAAATGATGTAACTTAAGTAAAAATTACATTCTGCATATGTTCTATTTATTACATACTGCATAGTTCTACATATGTCATATATAGGTACTCTTTATTTTATGGACCTTATAAGGAATTTTGCCAGAGTAATTTTGATTAAATGTAATTTTTCTTACACCCTAATCTGGAACCTAACTCTTTAATGTGGAAGACCACTTATGCTGGACATCATCACTTAGGGTGCCCTTTCTGACCTGCTGGGGCTCCTGTTGGGCCAGGCCCATAATTCTGTGAGCTGAGCTAAGACCCCCTTGAAAAGCCCACCCTACTGAAAGGTGCAGTTTCCTGCCTCTGTCCAACCCACTCGGCACTTCCAGCTCCCATGTCACGTGACGCTCCGGTACAGTCTCTAACCCACTTCCTAGACTTGAACTCTGCCCACTTGTCAGTCAGCTGCCTGCTCAGCTCACAACCTTTGGCTTCTCTGCCAGCTCCTGTGTCACTTGGCCATCAGCCTCTCAGGAGCAGGGCTCTATCTTACTCTCTGTTTCACCAGCTTTTAGTAGAGTTTCTGGCACATAGGAAATGGCAAATAAATATTTGTTGAACAGACCTTATCTGCATTTGGCTTTGTTGTTGCTCCTAGTGCCACGTTCCTGAGAACGGAGCCACTGGTAACAACCTCCCACTCCGCAAACACCCCTTTCTGCGCACGGCCTTGCCAGCACCCTATGAGTAAACCCGGGCGCCTCATCTGTAAAGACCACTCATAAAAAATATTTTGTAAAATCTAGTGTTAGGAGAACACTTTTCTCCTGAGAAATAGTACACTTTCACTTTTCCATTAATGAGAGCCATGTAAATGATCATCTCTTTCCTTCTTTGAAAAAGTTGCCGAAAAGCTCAAAATAAGCTATATTAGAGACACTGTATTGAGCCCTCCAGTTACTATTTTTATATGTTTTCTCCTCTTTGATCCTGATTTTCAGTTTGGGGATTCTATGGCAATATTTCTCAATATGTGGTCTGAGAACGGCCTGCATCAGAATCAGTGTAGGTGTTTGCTAAAATGCTGATTCCAGGGCCTCTCAGCAGACATTAATCAGAATCTCCAGAAGTGGGACTCAGGAATTTGCATTTTACACAAACATCGCAGGTATCCCAATGCTCAGTTAACTTTCAGAGTCAATCGCCCATTTTTATACGTTGTTTTAAAATACCCCATATTTTTCTTGGAAGAGAAGAGAATTTAGACAAATGGTACGACATAAAAAATATCCTACATAATATGATGGCAATGGCCTTCAGGTAATGTTGCAGCATCCCTTAAAATAATTATTAATGTATTTTAATTTTTGCTTGACCTTTGTACAATGTATGAAAAAATGTACGAAAATTGTTCTGTATCAGGATTTATGTTCAAAATGTTCTCCAGTAAGTATCTATTACTTTTTCTTCAGAAATTAAAACAGCATTGAGTGAATTAAGTAAAACAAACAAACAAAACACAGTGCCTAAGAGGTAGAAAAAAAATGAATAATATATTCATTCAATAAAATATTTACGGAGAGCCACTATTCCAGGGGCTGCGCTTTGTCAGGGAGACACCGTAAGGGACAAGCCTGAGTTCCTGCCCTCAGTTGCTTGTGGTCTAGAGGGAAATGCAGACAGGTAGACAGGTAAACAGGCGGAACCTCTCACTTGCCCCCACGGCAGGCATCTGGCTCTGCCGGGAGGAACAGGCCGACGCCAGAAAGAAAATCATCTATTAGCTAGATCGAGTCCAGAAAATGATGCAAGAACGAGTCTTCACTCTCCCCAGGGAAATGAATCCCTTTCAGTCCACACAGGAGCAATTGGAGGGTCCTCCAAAAACCACGCGGGTCTCTGGGGTTCCTGCATTTCCTCTCCTCTCCTCTCCCCACCGGCCTGTCCTCCCACTTGTCCCTCCTTACTGCCAGTGGCAGAGAGGATTTCGGTCTCTCTGACGCTTCCCAGAGGAGTATCTAAAAGACCGGCAAACCGTCTCCCCGAGGATGAGTGATTCACGTGAAGTCTCTGTTTTAGCAAAGTCCTCCCTCCCCAAAAGTCCATCCCACTCAGCCAACCAGGCAATTTGAGCACCGCGGAAGAACTTCGCCCCCCCGCCGCCGCGCAGAAGCCAGAGGTCGCCCCATGGAGCGAGAGGGGGTGGGAAGAGAGACTGTTTAGGGCAGAGGTGATCGCGTGCGTAAAGGCCTCGAGACAAAAAGAGCGCGGGGTGGTGAGAGAATTTCAAGCCATTCTAAATCTCCAGAGAAGTAATTTTAAATTCTACTCATATTTCAGGGTTCTATTTGAATCCCACCTCATCTGTGAAATTTTCTGGGATTTATGCTGTTCTCATTCATCTCCTCTTCTAAGAATCTGCTATATCTATTATCCTATTGCGTGACTAGACGTTTCATTCTACAGGGACTTGTGCTCTTTCCTTGTTTCACATGAACACGGCTTTATTGAGATATAACTCACATACCATACAATTACCTATTTAAAGTGTACAATTCAATGGGTTTCAGTATATTCATACAATTGGGCAACCATCATCACAATCAATTTTAGAACATCTTCATTATCCCAAAAAGAAACACTGTACCCATTAGCAGTCACTCCCCATTTCTCCACGTTGTGGGTTGAATTGGGTTCCCCAGAGATATGTTCAAATCCTAATCCCCAGAACCTGTGAATGTGACCCAATATGGAAACAGGGTCTTTGCAGATGTGATCAAGTTCAGATGAGGTTGTACTGGATTAGTGTGGGTCCTAAATCCAATATGACTGGTGACCTTATAAGAAGGGGGAAGCTTGGACGAAGAGACACAGACCCACTGGGGAGAAGACCACGTGAAGACGAGACAGACTGGAATGATGCTTCTACAAACCAAGAAAAGCCAAGGATTGCAGACAACCAGAAGTTAGACGAGGTCAGGAAGGATTCTTCCCTAGGTCCTTTGGAGGGAGCATGGCCCTGACCACACTGATTTGGGACTTCTAACTTGCAGAACTGTGAGACAATAAATTTCTGTTTAAGCCACCCAGTTTGTGGTTCTTTGTTATGGCAGCTCTAGGAAACTAAAACACTCCCCAAGAACCCTCCTCAACTCTTCCCTAGCCGACCACTAATCTACTTTCTGTCTTTATAGATTAATGTATTCTGGACATTTTGTATAAATGGAATGGTACAATATGCGATTTTTCTTTCACTTAGTATAATGTTTTCACTCAGTATAAGGTTTGTCCATGTTGTAGCATGTATCAGTACTTCATGCCTTTTTATTGCAAAGTAATATTCCATTATAATGGTATACCACATTTTGTTTATCCATTCATCAGTTGATGGGCATTTGGGTTGTTTCCACTTTTGACTGTTATGAATAATGCTGCTATGAAGATTCATGTACAAATTTTTGAGTGGACATGTTTTCATTTCTCTTAAGTGTATACCTGGGTGTCGGATTGCTGAGTCATACGGTAACTCCATCTTTAACCTTTTGAGGAAATGCCATACTGTTTTCCCAAGTACCTGCATCATGTTACATTCCCATCAGCAGGATGTAAGGGTACCAATTTATCCACATCCTCTCCAACACTTGTTATTGCCTGTTTTTTCAGTTATAGCCATACTAGTGGATGTGAAGTGGTATCTCACTGTGATTTGGGTTTGCATTTCCCTGATGGCCATTGGAGGTGAGCATTTTTTCATGTGCTTATTGGCCATCTTCTTTGGAGAAATGTCTATTCAGATCTTTCGCCGATTTTTAAATTGGGTTGTTTTTCTTTTTGTTGTTGATGTATAGTTCTGTATCCATTCAGGATAATTGGGTGTCTTTTTCTTGAGTTGTAAGTGTTATTTATATATTTTATACTTTTAAGATATTTCTCAGTATACCTGACAGTACTGAGCACCTGTTGAGGATTATGTTTGTGCTCTTGTGCACTTCTGGTGTTCAAAGATCATTTGATTTTTATTTAGGTTTAACAAATAGGCTGGAATAACATCTTCCAGAGCTGTCGAGTCAAAGCTTAGGGTAACAAAAGGAACCTAATCTTTACTGACTGCCCACGACAGGCCAGGTATCGCTACTGGGTGATGCTTACAGCAACCTAAGGAGATTCCATGTTATTATCCCCAATAAACAGGTGAGCATAAAGAAATTGCTTACCAGACAGCACACCATTGATACACAGTAGGGCTGTTTTCATCTCTAAAGCCTGTGTTTTTTGAACATCCTGCCCCCTTGTCCCTTCATAATGTGGTAAAACAAAGCGATGTCAAAACCGAAGGACTCGCTCCTCAGTCCTCTGATGCATGTAAAATGTCAATTCTGGACTTCATGTCTCACCCAAGGAACTATAAACAGTTTATATGGTTTTTCAGCTCATAAATTAATAAAATCCATGCAAATGCCTCTCTTGCAGTGAAGTGTAGGAATATATGTATTGTGCCAATTCTTCTGTTAAAAACTAAAGCACAGAAATGGAAATATGCCCAAATCACTGAGTAGGAAAAGACAGGACACGTGGCTCTGGAGTTCAAATAGAACGTACGTGAGCCCTACACAGGTCACCTGTGGGTGCATGCTTCAAAATCCACTGGCACTTTCCAGGCAGTCCAAAGTGCAAATGGTTTCTGCAGATCCTGATTCTGGCTCCAGGCCAGCGATATGCTCACTTGAATTGTAGCCAAACACCCGCGGACTCATAGCCCGAACGTGTGACTACTGTGCTCGTGTTTCTGCTACAGTATGCTCTTCTGCAGACCCACTGACATCTAATTCTCAGAGATCCCATTTCATTCTTTATAGACAAGTGTCTTCACCCTTCCAACCATAAAAATAGAAGTGTGATGAAGACATAGTTTGGAGGGTCTTAAAAGTTCTATATAAAGTCCTCCAAACATTTAAAATCCTGAGATTCATTTCTGGGAAACAGTGCTTCTGATTATCTTAATTTACAGCCTATTCTGGAAATTTCCCTCCTGGGAAAAAATCCATCTCCAAAACTTTCCTGTTTGTAAATAAATTATTTCCTTAAATGTCAAAGGAAGATATCAGAAAGTAGAAAAAGAAATGAAAAGTGGGATAATTTCTTGAAATTACCCAAGTTGATTATAGGCAAGACAACCTATAGCTTTCAGGAAAAAATGAGAATAAGATTAATGTGGCCATATCAATAGCTTAGTTTGACTTATTTTCACAGGGCTGCCCAAGCAAAGACAGAGAAAAGGAATTATTTTGCCACTAGATGAGGCTAAATCATCTCTAGGAAAGGAAATCCAAAGGAATATTGCTGCTTATGCAAGAAAGATCATGTCTTTGCTGACTGATTCTTTTGGGTTTCCTCACATCATATGTGCCTGTGCAGTTCTGTCCTGTCTGTGGACCTGCTTCCTGGCTGAATGTCCCCACAAGGCAGACTGCATGAATGCCCGCAGGACACCACTTCTTGCCAGAATTTTAGGGACAATGGACAATGGAATTTTGCTTCCCTGGTCTGAGAAAAGAGCAAAGAAATGCTTGTTTCCCCCAAAGGCCAATTGAAAAATGTCATGTTGCGGCAGAAGCCCAGCCCAGGACCTTGCCCACTGCTAAGCGTCCGTCAGCGCCCCTGGGCCTTGGTCCCCCTGCTGGCGGACTGGTGCAGAGGGAGGCATCCCTGGGCCTCATCTCAGCTCAGCCCTTTGAGGCACTCGCAGCTGCTGCTGCTGCTTACACTTTCTCATCCCAAAAGAGGAAGTAGCTTCCAAAATTTCTGAGACATAGCTCCCAGTCTAGATGTTTGAAAGGGTAAAGCAGTTTTAATATTACCTTAAAGAAGCATTTTGTATTTATTTACACAGTGCATGGTTCTTTTTTATTCTATGCTCCCCAGGGGACATGTTAATTGAAAGTGTACGTCATCCTACGTCAGGAAGGGATGAAGGTTGATGGATAGATTTTCCTCTGGTTGTTAACACTCACCTTTCCTCCCCGCTGGCTTTGCCGAGTTCTATCCGTCACATCTAAAAACCTGGTTTGAACTACAAAATGGTTGAGAGGATTAACGGTTGAAAGCATGAAGTTTTCTCTTTGATAACTTATTCAATAGGTGCTGAAGATTTGGGGGACTTCTTGTCTTGATTGAATAGTGGGACTTTACTTGGGTTAAGTCTAGTGAATTTGTGAAAGAATTGCATAGAATGGGCACAGAAAATTGTACATTGTATAAAAATTTGTATAGCATTATTTTAAATATAAATCTATATTCCTCCTTCACCATAAAGCTGGTCATATTGATGACAATAATGTATTTTTGCTTGTTTTTGGAAAATATAAAATCACCAGATTAACGACTGCAGCACCTCTGGAATAATGGTACTGATTTCTTGAGCACCTGCTAAGTGCGGGCCACCTTATGGATATGATTTCTAAGCACCATAAAGTGTGTATTATTGCTTCCAATTTACAGATGAGTAAACTGAAGTTCAGAGAGAGAGATCCTTTGTTCAAAGTCTGAGCCCCATGGGATGGAATCCCAAGTCTACTGGGATTTAGCAGACCAGGTAGGTCTGAAGTTCCTAAAGCTGAGCACAGTTATTCAGGATAAGTGTAAAATGCATGAAATGCTGGGACAATAGGCAAACCAGGACAAACAGTCACTTAAACTATATGGCATCATCTTGAAAATATGGGCACCACCACCTCAGTCTTTGCCAATAATCAAATGTACAGGGGTTGGGAAAGTGAAGCATAGTTATAGGGAGTACTTAACAGAAGAGTGAAGTGTGAGAGGATACAATTGGAGGGTTAATTTCAGAAAAGTTGTCAGGGACCTAAGTCCCAGGAAAGGAGTTTGAACTTTATCTGTAGGCAATGCCACATAACTACTAACATCTGTAGAGTGTTTGACAAGTGCTTTCACACGTTATTACACTTGATACTGAAAATGTGATGAATCGTTTATCCAGAGAGGTTAGGTAACTTTCCCAAAACCACTAAGCTGTAAGCAGTAGAGGTCCCTGTTTCTGTAAAACTTGGGCTTTTCCCACTTTCTCACACAACTTTCTAGCTTCCAAACCACACAGTCCTTCAGGATTTACAAATTGCCATCAGAAACCTCCAATAAAAAGCAAAATATTTTACATGGGGGAATAGCACATGGCCAACCCATTATTCTGTTTGTGTGCCTTATAACAGTTTCCTAGTAGAGGGCTGAGTCTTAAGGAGTAGATGTTAGGAACAAGAATATAGTTATTCGTAACCTTCTCTTGATTATGAAGGTAATAAATACTTTGTAATTTTTATAACTAATTTAAAACTGGGAAATAAGGAATATAAAGAAGAAGACAAAGTCATCCATAACTTCACAACTAATAGATAATTTTAACATTTTGGTGCATTTCCTTCCAGTCTTCAGTGTACCCCAGCAAGGAACTTGAATGTCACCCTTCCCTCACACAGTGCATCTGACCAGTCTCCCCGTCCTATGACCCTGTCTGCAGAATACATGCCAAATCTATCCAGTTCCACCCAGCCTCTACCCTCGTATAGACTCCCATCATCTCTTGCCTGGATTATTGCAACTTCCCCCAACCAGTCTCCTTAGCTTCAGTCTGGCACACCCTCTCTCTATTCACTCACCACACTGCAGCCAGAGTAGTTTTTCTAAAATGCAAACTGATTGAAAGCCTTGGATGGCTTCTCTTGCCCTTAGGATAATGCTCAAGCTACTTACCCCGGCTTCCAAGGCCCTTCCCCTCACAGCTCCCACCTCACCTCGGTCTCCCCACCTCCAGCCACCCAGACCTTTTTACCATGCTCTGCTCTCACACCTCTGAACGGCACTCTATAGGCTGGAACACTCTTCCCAGGCTCTTTGCCTGACTGATTTTCAGCTTTCAAACCTCAACTCTCATTTCAGCTCCTTTGGGAAGAGGTATTTGACTCCCTTTCTCTCTTTGCATGGGATTAGAGGCTTCTGCTATAATCTCAAATTCTCCCCCTATCATGACACTTATCTCACTATATTATTATCTTGTTGTTTAACTGCCTATCTCCTTCACTCCTTGTAAGCTGTGACGGCAGCGTCCAAATCCCCTTTGTTTATCGCTCCATATTCCACATGTAGCACAGTATGTACCTGGCAGAGGGTGGGCATTCAATATTATTCACTAACCATACATGCACATTCTGATATATAACACATAATGTGCTTAATACATTTTAATATTTTTTTCTGTAGATTCTCTTGGATTTATAACTAGAAATAATCTGGAAACTAATGTTATCTGTGAGTAATGACAGTTTGGCTTCTTCCTTTCTGGGCCTTCTCCCTTCTATTGTTTCCCTCCTCCGATGGTGCAGCTGAGACCTCCAGTGCAGTGTGAATAGATGTGTTGATAGTTGGCATTTTTGTACCTGATTTTTAAAAGGAAGGATTTACTTTCAACATTAAGTATCATGTGTGATGTAGACTTTTGACTGATGGTTTTGATTATTTTAAGGAAATTCCCTTCTAGTCTTAGTTTACTGCATTTCTCTTTTTATAAATTAGGAACACGGAATTTTATCCAGTGCATTTTCTGCTTTGCTGAGATGGTTTATCTTCTTTAATCTACTAACATGTTGAATTATGTTAGATTTCCTAATGTTAAAACATCCTGCATCCTTGCATTAGTCATGATGTGGTATTGTTTTATACATCACTATATTTGATTTATTAACATTTTATTGAGAATTTTAAAAATCTGTGTTTATTAGTAAATTTGACCTATAATTTTGTTTTCTCTTCCTGTTCTTGTCTGGTTTTGATATGGAGAATCTTTCTAGTCTCAGAGTTGGAGAAACTGTCTCTTTTTTCTATTCTCCAAAGCAGTGTATTCTTAAATGTTTGGTAGAACTCATTTATAAAACTATCTGGGCCTAGTGCAGGTTTGTACATACATCCATTAGCTGAAGTTTGTTAATTGTTTTGTTCAAATCATCTGTGTCCTTCATCCTATACCTTTGTGTTTTGGAAGGATTCTTAAATTTGTCTTTTATGTTTCAAATTCTGTTTTCTGCACTGTCAATTCTGCTCTATATTGCCTTCATAAGTAGTTTTGTTACGTTTTACTTTTGTTTTATCCTTTTCATCCAACTCTATTTTTGTCTCAACCCCCATCCTTATCTGTTGATTTTTAGTATCTTGCCCATCAGTTTGTGAAGTTAGTGTTTCTTTGTAACTGTTTGAGATCACAAAGAGGCTCCTTTCCAAGGTTGACTTCCATTTTTCCTATAGTAAATCTTCTTTAAAAGTACGAATTTGCTCTGCATCTTCAGGGCCATGCTCTTCATACTTTTTAAGATTTTTATGGCTCCTATATTGTTGCTATTTCAGTTCATTTATCCTAAAGTAAGGAAATCTGGAAAGATCATACGTACATTGACTGTTGGAAAATATCTGGATATCTACTGGATGTCTATTATGTTGAATAACACTGTTGTGCCTGAAAAGTTACACATCATTCTAGGACGCATTTTTCACACAATGCCTTAATAAGAGAGGCTTTTTCACAATGCGCAGCACTTGCCACGTCCCCCAAGGAGCTCAGGCCCTCACTGCTTTTTCAGTCTGGTGTAGTCTATATGCTATTTACCATTGGAAATGTCATGTGGGTCCTCCCTCTGCTGATTGGTCAAGGCATGATAAAAAGGTCATTGGTTAGTTGGCTTGTGATAGCACACGACAGGGATAACAAATACGCCAAGTCACATACTGGGGAGTGACTGCCTGTAGAACTTTGTTGAGAATGATTCTGAGGCCCTTTCTGGCTCAGTGGGAAAGAGTGCTCTGATTAATTAGTTATATCTGCTAGGGGCGTGGGAGTGGGGAGTGGCAGAATGAATGCCACTATTTGCTGCCCCTATCTTAATGACTGCCAACAGGTGTGGCATAAGGTATAGAAATCAATAGCCAGCAGTATTTAGAGGGCCCTGGCCTCCTTGAAGCTTATAAGGGACTCAGTTCCACGTGACCCAGCGTTATTGACAGCAGATCTGTCCTTGTAAAGTGCTTACCCCAGACACTAGTGATCAGAAATTGGCCAAAACTCCAGAGATGGGCAGACTAACCCAGGCCAGCTGTGTGATTAATTAAGTGGCGCACTCCCTAAGCTACCGAATGCCTAGATATGGAGGCACCCAGCTTCTTCACAGCCATATCAGAGCTCCGTCTTAATAAGCCTTTGGAAGCGTGTAGGATCTGGCGAGGATCTCCACCCCACACTCTCATTCTCCCCTTCTCAAAAGAACTGGCCATTCTTTGGGGAGCTTGGCCTTCCTCATTCCATGTAGCGCTGGTGAGGCTGTCACTGCACAAGACTGGGCATGTGACCCAGGCCTGCCCAGTCCAGAAAGTGGTCCCCAAATAGGTATGTGACCTAAGCTGGAACTGAGAGTCCTTGTCTTGGATTTAAATATGAGCACTTGAAGGGAACCACTCCCTCTCCTCTAGAATTGCTGAGCAGGGATTATAGAAGCCTGGAGCTCTCTGACTCCCACACACTGGGGAAGACATCCGTATGCAGTGGAGGAGAAGGAAGGTGAGAGAGAAAAGCAGAGGAGAGAGAGAGAGGCAGAGACACAGAAACAGAGAGGGGATACTTCCTGACATCATTGGGGTTTCTTGAGCCTTTGATATATACTCTACTCCTGGACTTTACGTGAGTCAATAAATCCATTTTTAATTGAACTTGTTTGATTTGGGTTTGTGTCCCTTATGACTGAAAGAGTCTTGATAAATACCATGATTACTCCTTCCATTTTGGTGTTGGTTGAGAGTGGTTGATTTGTCTTTCTGTTCTGGGAGGAATTAACAAACGGGCTCCATTCCCTTGGCCTGCCTCCATTGCCTTTGAGCCTTTCCAGAGGCCCCAGTGTACCACACCCTCCACCCTCAGCCACATTCCATACAGGGAGTGGAAGTTACAGCATGAATGTGTTGAGAGTGGAGTCCTGCAGGCAGCTGGCACAGTTTGCATGGCTGGAAAGAGAGTTCTACAGTATGGAGTAGCTGTCAGCCCTCTGGTTTTCACATCCTCGCTACACTAGCTAGAGTAAGATTATAGCAAGATCTGAACCTTCTCCACTTCTTTAGGCCCCTCCCCACTTTCTTCAAAGTAAAAGGCAGCATGTACACCACATAGAAATGTGTTTCTCAATTCAACCCACCAAAGATACAGTTTCCCAGGTGTTGGCGTATGGTTTTCGGTCTATAACGTTACTTACTTGGGTCTTCTGGGGCTCTCCATGAGTGATTTAATTGGAAAGCAAGGAAGGATGAGTGGGGCGCTGTTAGTCAGCAACAGGTACAGTGTGGAAATTCTTCGACAGGTATGTTTTGATGGTATGTTAGGGATTGGGGGAGGACCAGAGCTTTGGCACCGCTGATGACAGCCAGCCGCAGCTGGGAGATAGCGTGCAGATCCTGGTGTAAGGTGCTAAAAGGAGAAAAGGAGTAGGCGGTGCTGGAGACAAGCTGAAACGGTTTCCTGACTGCCTCCAGCCTGCCCTGACCAGCTCGGGCTTGTGAACTAAAGCATTCTTCCTAAGCCTTTCTCCTGCCTAGTTCTGAATGATGACAGGATTGTTGATATGATGCATTCGCAACATTTAACCATGAATGGCACCAATTAGTCATTTCATGAAGTTCAACGTGCACCAATACGATTCCTTATCTCAGCTCTCTGGGGCTGGTGGAGGCATTGGGAGCGGAATATGTGTCTCTTGCCTGAAGAAAAGTTGTCAACTTTTCTTCATCTAATTTGAGGTGACAAGTTGAGATGATCTAGTCTAACTAAAGCCTTCTTGACTCTATCTAACTTTGTAAAGATAAAATTTGTTCATATTCCTATGTTCATCAGTGTCTCCACTCCTTGACTTTGCAAATTTTCAGAAGCAAAAATTTCCCTCTTATTTACTTCCCTTCCTTAACTGATGAAAATGTGAAATGGTATAATCAATCTTTTTACAATTTATCTGCTTCTTTGACCAATAATGTTCACATACTTTTAGAGAATTGGGAGGGAGGGGATAGATTAAATTAGGCATTTACAGAGGGTGGGGAGAGAGCTAAAGTGGTACTCACAGCTTCATTACAGAAGATTTAAGAATAATATCTGTCAATAACTGTGAAGAGGCTGAGATGTAACCTACATTCAAATTGACAAGTGAATTTGCCTCAGTGTCCTGGATGCTGCCAGAAGGTGTGAGACTCCTGGGGTTAGAGACAGCAGACAATTTGTTACTCACAGTCATAGCTGTAGCCAAAATATCAGCATTTTGCACCAGTCCCCAAAGCCCCAGTTCCCACAGGTGATGTGAAGAGGGCCAGCTCACACCTGAACACACAGTGGACGCATTGCAGGGGAGAAACCAGAGTTTAGGAAACCCAAAGCTTTTATAAGGGGCAATAATCCTACCTGCCATTTGCTCTGAAGGGAGACACTGTATCTTCCAAGGCTGTTCCTTAAAGAAAAATCCTTGAAAAGATAATGTAAGGCCAAGTCAGTGCCTTGCTTGAAAGACATACAGAAAAATGAGATACTTAGGGACAAATTTCTCCCCCAAATATCCAACCTTCATTTCAACGCTGTTGTATCAGTTTCTCGAGAGTGCCCTAACAAATGACCACAAAAACTAGGTGGCTTAAAACGACATAAATTGATTCTTCTGCAGAGGCCAGGGGTCTGAAATCAAGCTGTTGGCACAGCCATGTTCCCTCCAAAGGCTCTAGGGGAAAATCCTTCCTTGCCTCTTCCAGTTTCCGGTGGCTGGAAGGCGTACCTTAGTTTGTGGCTACATCCCTCCATCGCTCCCATCTCTGCCTTTGCGTGGCCTTCCCCTTTCCTCTCCTGTGTCTCTCCCCTGTGTATGTCTTATAAAGACACTTCTCATTGGATTTAGGGCCTACCTGGATAATTTAGGATGATCTCATCTCAAGACCCTTCATTTAATTAATCCATAAACACCATTTTTCTAAATAAGGTCACATTTATAGGTTCTGCGGGCTAAGACATGGACATATCTTTTGGGGGCCACCATTCAACCCAAACTTCTCAGCTTCTAGTAAATTTTCGCATGAATACACCACTTTGTCAGTCATGCTGATTCATCTGACTGACAGAGGCTAAGACCAAATCCACTCAACTTTTTCTTACAGCATTTAATTAAAGCTACTATTAGCAGGACTCCAAGCACCAAGATGAGGCTAATTTACAGAGTCAGTCTCAACCATCCTCCCCAGAGTCCAAGGCCCAAGTTGAACAAATCTTATAAACTATCAGGGTTTACCTCAGAAATCCAGGTGGCTTACTCTTTCTCTTATGACTTGTCTGCTTGGCTTGAGGCGTTACTCCAAGTACAGCCAGATGTATTACCAATTGCACAAAGTGGAAGTCTTGGGCAATTCTATCATTCCTAACAATCCTGGCCAGTGAGTTGAAGTTATCTGACTACCTTCCAGGGCTGAAGTTTTGTTTCCATAAATACTTGAAGATCTTTATGACTATTCCAAATATGCATGTCACTATGTTTCCAGGAGTGAGGCAAGTTAATGCCTGGCTTCCACATAAGAATTACAGTCTCTGGAATATACATGGTACCCTAGAAAGAAAATTTTGTTTACACTTGCTGGTGCCACTCAAGTCAGACATCAGTTGGGTACCACAGTTGAAAGTACCTCAAACATGATCTCCTGGCTGGCTGGTAGGCACTGGGGCAGGCCAGTGCAGTAGAATAATTGAGTCTAATCCTTATTTTTGGGAAGACTGCCTTACAGCAATCAGTGCAACCTGTCCTTTTGTCCATCCTACCAGTAGGTGGCATATGTTTACTACATGGAATGATTGAGTGATGCCTCAAAAGAAGGAGAGTGTGAAGACATCTAGAGTCTTGACAAGTGTGTTGCAAGAACTGGGCCTATTGCCTGCTGCTTCCGTTAAACGTCTTGGTAAGATTAAGGGGAATGGAAATCAAATTCTGGTCAGAGTTGTCTGGCAGGGGATGGCAGACCCAGCAGCCAGCTAAAGGAAAGGTGTTTAATGCAACAAGCACTTTCTTTCATGGGGAATGCTTCAGGATTCTTTCCCTCCCTCATATTTTCCAGTGTCTGAGGTATTCCCTTCCCAGGTTCCACCACCACAAATTCCAGTAGCTGTAACTTTTTTCTTATCATCAATATTTGCACCCAGACCTTTTGTCTTGACAGCTTAGGCGCAAGAGGGACAGGGGTATTTTTATAAAACTTATAGAGACCCATTATATCCTCCATTTCGGCCCACATAGGTTGAGCAGTATACTCAACAAGTGGCCATTATCCTGATGATCTAGGACATGTTCATCCAACAAGAGAATCCAGGTATCTGAACCAGAAGTAAATTTGAATTCCTAAGATTCCATTTTGGACAGGCTGCCACAAACCAGGCCAAGCTAGGGTTGCTCTTAGGGGAAAGAAAGACACACCACGTCCAAGAATTGTTAGGGCAGAATCCTGAATTTCTAAAAAAGATCTTCCTTGGGCTAGCCTGGTGGTATAGTGGTTAAGTTCATACACTCTGCTTTGGCAGCCCAGGTTTTGTGGGTTTGGATCCTGGGTGTGGACCTACATACTGCTCAACAAGCCATGCTGAGGCAGCTTCTCACAACAAAATGGAAGAGGATTGGCACAGATGTTAGCTCAGGGCCAATCTTCCTCACTAAAAAAAAAATCTTCCCTCTACTTTTGTCATGATATTACTTAGGAAGCCATCAAGAGGAGATGATCACTTTTAGGGCATAGCCAATTCAGTGACCATATTGCCTTAGATAGGTGTGGGAACCTGGATGAAGTGAGGGAGATTGACTCAGAAATCTTGTTGAATTGAGTGTTGAGGAGGCCATTCCAACAGTCAAAAATATCAGATGCCTATGGATTGTAGGGAGCATGGAAGGTCCACTGAATACCTTAACTATCAGCACTTTTTGAACAGCTGTTGTGATAGAAGGTGCACCGTTGTCAGACTTAAATCATCTAGAAAGACAAAAGCTTGCCACAGATAAGTTTCAAGGGCCATAATGATGTGGGCAGACTCAACTGTTCAGACTACAACAGCAACACTGTAAACTATAACAGTGTCAATAACGGTGAGGCATCACCAGCAGCCTCTAGAAAGATCAAAGGTTCAGTTGATTCAATCTGCCAGGAGCTTACAGAGGTAACAACCCGTGCAATGTGGCCTTACTCACCACAATACAAATGGGTCAACTTATGCCAGGAATCCCAAGCCTAACATGCAGTGTGACCTCTGCATCAGACACAGAATCCTCTACTTTGTACCACGTCTCTGATGGTGGATGTGCTGCCATGTCAATATGATGATGGATCCAGGCAGTGCTGGTGGCAATCTGGAAGGTGCAGACTCAATAGGCAGCTTGATTCCAGTTGGTCTTATCAGAGAATGGGCCCTTAGTGTGGGTATCTATGTGAATGACCCAGATGGTTCAATCAGCAGCCACAATTTGTTTCCACAGTTCACAGCCCCAAAGATAGATGTCTTTAAAATGCCAATCTGTAGCTTTCAAAGTGCATCTAGACCATTGACAACAGCCAAAGAGTTAGTAAAAATATAACCTTCTTCATCAAGAGGAATACTGACCTGAGTTATGAAAATGTCCTTGATTCTGCCCACAGAGCAAAATGACCACCTCTATTCTTGGTTCTGCAAAGCTTGTGCTGAAGTTGAATAGACAGGGCAGCCCAGTGGACACCATCAGTGAATACAGGCACTTAGGGGAACCACTGTGAGTCAAGGACCCCATTTAGCCAGCAGCTTTGCTGCAGGTGGTAGAATGGGGATGGTTTCCCCAAAGAAATAGCTTTTTCACATAAAGCCAATATGTCACAGGAGCCAGGTTCTTGAATGTATCATTTCCATTTGACAAATGAGGCCCACTGGGCCCTTTCCACTTTGTTAGTCATTGAGTCAAAGTTGATCCACCACAAAATGAGAATGTAGGATGGAGAGTCACTTGAATGCCTCCATGGATCACTCACTCAGTTTCAATAAAAGCCTAGAAGCAAGCTAAGAGCTGCTTTTCAAAATGGGTATACCAGGTCACCATGTCATGGAAGCAACAAGTCCAAAACCCCAAGGACTGACTCTAGGTGGAGGCTGCCTCCCTTTGCCAGAGACTCCAATAATAATCAGTCACAGAGACTTACAGCTCAAAGGGTTCATTAGGATTGTTGAGCCCCAAAGGTAGAGTGTGTCACAGCTTGCTGGATGGCGCTAATACAGTCTCTTTGTTGGGGATCCACTCCAAGAATCCTGATATAAAGGAACAAGTTGAATACCCACTGAGGTTCATATTGTCTCTAATACCCAAAGAGTCCATGAAGGTTCTAGGCGTCCTTTTTGACGGTGCTGGTGGTAAGGCTGAAGTGACAGAAGTTTTCCCTAACTGCCGAGATGACTCAGCATTGTAAATCTGCTCCTGATTTTGTCAGGGTTTATCAGTTTCACCTGCTGGCAGAGGTATGACAATATCACAGTCAAGGTCACTGAGACTGATGCTTCTCACTTGCCAACCAATAGGAAGTCATCTACATAATGAAAGCTTTGGACACTAGAGGTAGAGGCGCTCACACTAAATTCTGACCTGCCCACTACTGGTGAGTGGCAGGGAAATTTAGGTACTCCTGAAGGAATACTGCAAATATATGTTGGAGGCCTTGCAATGTGAGTGGGAATTGTTCTTGACTCTTAGATGCCAGTGACACGGCAGAAAGGCATTGGCAGCATCCAAGACAGCACGCCAAGTGCCATTGGTCTGTGTAATGGATTCAGTTACACAATGTCTGGAACAGCTGGGGCTATGGGATCAGTAACTGAATTCAGTTGGCAATAATCTACTGTAAGCCTCCAGCTTCTTTTAGCTTTTTTCACTGGCCATACAGGACTACTATATTAAGATACCGCATCTCTTACAATCTCTGCTGCCTTTAAATTCTTGGTCAAGGCTGTTCTCCCCCTGGAATTCTATACTGTTTCTGTGGGACCAGGCAGGAGGGTCAGGGAGGTGAGTTGAGGAGCAATGTATGTATTCCACCAGCACATCTCTCAATGTGGCTCTTCTCTAGGAGGAGAATTCCCTCGGGACTTTATGAACATTCACAATACAAGTAGGTAGAACATCAATAACAGTTGTGCACACAGCAGTGGACCCACAACAACAGTGCCCTGAATCGGCCCAAAGGACCCAGGTGCAAGACCACTTCTGCTTCCCTTCCTAATTTCCTAAATTCCATCACTTGATTGGGAGCCTCCTTCTCCCCAGGACCACATAAGATATTGCCTTGGGCACCTGTATCCAACAGAGCCATACAATTTTAAGTCCCTTCTTTTCCTCCAAATCTCCAGCATGCTTGGACAGGTGAGTACGGACTTTGATTCCCTCTTGTGGACAGAGAGACCCAGCGTCACCTCTAATTATTTTTCCCTTAAGGTGATTGAGGTTAGACTAGTGTAGGAGGGAGGAATCGGGGGCCTGAAGGCAGAGAGTGCCTGTCTTGTGGACTGAATGTTTGTGTCCTCCAAAATGCATAGATTGGGGCCCTATTCCCCAGTGTGATGGTATTAGGAGGTGGGGCCTTTGGGAGGTAACTAGGATTGGATGAAGTTATGATGATGGGGCCCCCATTCTGGAATTAGTATCCTTATAACAAGAAGAGAAACCAGAGCTCTCTCTCTGCCATGTGAGGGCACAGTAAGAAGGCAGCCATCTGCAAGCCAGGAAGAGGGCTCTCAAGAGGAACCGAATTAGGCTGCACCTTGGTCTTGGACTTTCAGCCACCAAATCAACTTCTGGAGTTTAAGCCACCCAGTCCATGATATTTTGTTATGCCAGCCTGAGCAGACTAATACAGTGGCTCTGTCCATTAAACTAGGCTTTTAATTTACTTTCAGTTTCAAACAGCATGGCAGTAGCTCATTGCTCAACCCACTGAACTCCCACTGATTTTGGCCCTCACAGTGTTCTACAATGGGGCTGGTGACATCCCCGTGACTGATACTATTTATTTCAGCCTTGGGAACTCTTGACTCTGCAGTTACAGCCACAGCTGCGTTGTTTTCTGGGATCATGGGGTTTGCACCCTCTGTCACCTTGAGTGTGGCTCATACAGCTGTGACCTTCTTTGAAGAGTTCATCTTAATCTAGAACAATGGTTAGCCCACTACACAGACATCTCATGTTCTTGTCTTGTTTCCACATCAGGGTCAGGTGAATTTTCCATGGTGGCAGGACTGACCACAAGAATTTGTCTAATTTCTCTGAGTCAGATTCTCATTCTTCAGTTGGTCACCTTCAACAGCATTTTAAACCCTATCCAGGGCAGTCAGAGCCCAAATGCTGGTCAATGCCTCATCTACGGTTTCCTATGAGGGTCAGTTTGTCTCAGGGAAACCTCTCTGAGATGGCCAAAGCTTCTCTATAGCAGCCAGGACCTGCTGCAACAAACCCTGAGTCTTTTACTCTTGTCTCCAAATGGATCTAAGGTTGTCCTAATAGACTGCAGGAGGGGTTGGGCTGTAAGACACACAGCTGTTTCTAGTCTTTCTTTTCTTTTCTTTTTTTTTTTTAACTTTTTATTGAGACTTTGATAGTTTACAACCTTGTGGAATTTTAGTTGTACATTATTGTTTGTCATATTGTAGAGGCACCACTTCACCCTATGTGCCCACCCCCACCCCCCCTTTCCCCTGGTAACCACTAATCTGTTCTCTTTGTCCACGTGTTTAACTTCCACATATGAGTGGAGTCATACAGAAATTGTCTTTCTCTATCTGGCTTATTTCACTTAACATAATACCCTCAAGGTCCGTCCATGTTGTTGTGAATGAGATGATTTTATCCTTTTTTATGGGTGAGTAGTATTCCATTGTATATATATGCCATATCTTCTTTATCCATTCATCAGTTCATGAGCACTTAGGCTGCTTCCATGTCTTTGCTATTGTGAATAATGCTGCAGTGAACATAGGGGTACATGGGTCTTTTTGAATTGCTGATTTCAGGTTCTTTGGATAGATAACCGGTTGTTTGTAGTCTTTCTTAATAAGCATTATAGGTCTCGAGGTACCTCATCTCCCATGAAAACCAGCTGAAGTTCTAATGGTCTACCTGGTTTCTGCCCATTGTTGCCTTAAATTTCCCTCCTTTTATACTAAGTGTAGGTGCAGATCTCAGTAACTGTTATTTGAAGGGGGAAGACCTTTCTGCCCACCCGGGACAAATCTTGATGCTAATGGTTACAGTAGGGTGGGCCTGAGGCTGACCGCCAGATTGGCAAGGAGATCCTCCATCTGGAGGTGAGTTAGCAACAACCAGGGCACCATTTGGGCAGCTGTCTTTCATGAGGTCAGCCTTATCTGCACCCCTCTCCCCAGTTTCTCCTCATTAATAGGAAATAAAGTGGAAGACTATTTATTACCTTATTGACTATAAAATTTCATCAGCATGCTTCCTGCCAATTCCCATGGACTTTCCTCAAACCCCATTAGGTATCTTACAAGGCCCTCATCCTTCCTATTCCAGAAAGTCAGCACGCCTGTCCTTTGCTCTGAAGGGAGACACTCTCTCTTCCAAGGCTGTTCACTAAATAAACCTCCTTGAAGAGAGAGTCCAGAACACAGAGCAGTCAGCGCCTCACTCACAAGACGTGCAGAAACACAAGAGGCCCATGGAGCATTAGCTCCCAACAATACGTGTTCTCATTTGACAGAATACTTTTACAGTTGTTCACAGGTATTTTGAAATGTATTTCTGTGGCATAAAGTTTTAAAAGACAAGGCAACAAAAATTTTATCATCAAAATCATAGGGAGAGAATATTAAATATTCACCTCCAGAATGACTCTGAGATGGATAATAATGATGAAGCCTTTCTGCCAATCACTCACCTAAGAAACAGCAGAGGAAAACCTTTTAGGGGATTTTTAAAAGCTAAACTTTCTCATTTTGAGATAATTGTAGACTCACATACAGTTGTATGAAATAATACAGAGAGATCCTATGCACCGTTTACCCAGTTTTTCTGATGATAGCATCTTGTAAAACTATAGCACTATGTCACTTCTGGGATGTTGACGTCAACATAGTCAAGAGACAGAACATTTCCATCACTACCAGGATCCCTATGCTGCCTTCTTGTAGCCAGCAATATCTTTTTAACCATCCCAGTTTTCTCTAAATATGCTTTCTTAGCTAACCAAAGCCTTCATTTTTATCTGTGAAGAAATAGGGTTTTAAGTAACCCATCTGCTTGGTTTTAGGGTAAATCAGTCTTCAACTGATTAGACTGTTTGCCACAGACCAAAAGCATAAGATGATTTACACTTAACAGGAAGATATTTTATATTTTATTTTTGTAAGTATCAATAAAACAGCTCATTATAGAACATTTAGAAAGCACAGTAACAAAGTGGGAAAAAAACCATCTACTGCCCAGAGACAACAACTATTTACCAATTTGGTATATTTCCTTTCAATCTTTTTTCCTTTGCTGAGAGAGAGAGAGACAGAGACAGAGAACTATTATTTATCTATCTACATGTCTGTATATCCATGTATAAATACATTTCATTACATTCTGGAGATTAATAACAGTGAGAGAGACAGACAATTCTCATACCCTTTTCCTCTCACCTTCACTACAGGAAGACAAAGGAGGGAGGCAGCAGACTTTGTGGGCAGTTCGTCAGGTCTCCACGATTCCAACCAATTACGATTACCCTACGCCTCAGGCATAGGGACCGTCCCTCAGCAGGCAGGTAGCCAGGGGCTCCTGCGGGGGCTGAAAGAGAAGAAAGCCCTCTAGTTTCTGGGTTTGGCCAAAGATCGGAAGGAGACGGGAGAGCTGAGGAAGTGGTTGTCCCCTACAGAGTGGCACATTTTCAATAATCATTAGGTTTATGATGCAAAGATATTGGAAGCAGTGGTATGATGTATGTGAGTGTCTCCTCAGAGGTCAGAGCTCGAGCTGCCCTGAATTAAGCAGTCAACAGTGGCCCTTGTCGTGCACCCACCTCGTCTCATCAACCAAAGGCACTGTTCCTCTGTCCCTCTCTCTCCTCTTCAGTGCCAGGCCCTAGCCACAGAGCTAGTGGTGACAGGGGCATTCTGCCAACAGTATTCCAAACGCCAGTGGACTGGTTAGTCAATGCTGACTCAAACAAGCCTTCCCAGTGAAACCATAATTACCTCCCACTCTCAGAATAGGATTTACAGATGCAGTTATTTCTGTATGATCTTTTCACACATGATCTCACATATTTTACTCATGCTAATTTGATATTTCCCATTAGATTTTATGTTTCTTATGAGATTTTACTATGAGAAAAATCCTCTTATATGGATGTCATTACAAATAAGTTATCGGCACAAAAAAACCCTTGTTAACCACACATGGCCATGAGGGTAAAACTGTTTATCCCTTCATACAATAATACATTTCTCTTTTTATTTTTCCTTCTTCTCCCCAAAGCGCCCTGGTACATAGTTGTATGTTTTTAGTTGTGGGTCCTTCCAGTTGTGCCATGAAGTCGCCTCAGCATGGCTTGATGAGAGCACTGGGTCAGCGCCCAGGAGCTGAACTGGTGAAACCCTAGGCCGCTGAAGTGCAACACTCGAACTTAACCACTTGGCCACGAGGCGAGCCCTCTCTTTTTATTTTAAGAATGTTTCCTTTTATTTAATTTACAAACAAGGATGGGAACCAATTAAGTTTTAAGTGCTAAGACAAGGGATATGATTTCTAATAATAAAACAAAATAATTTGGATGTCCTTTGGAGGTAATTATAATAGGATTTTATTTAAAAGCTCCCATAGAATCTACTAGAACTATGAGACCTTATGAAAATTTATCTGAGCACCAATTTCATCATCAATAAGATGGGGTAATTGGTGACAACTTCATAGAGATGTCATGATCCAACAGTGGAGGCTCATCTTGTGTGGTCATTCCAGGAGTCCCAAGAACAGGTGCTTCCCAGTGTCCTGACAGCCTAAGGGAGTCCTGCTGGTGAAAATCTCAAGTTCAGTCACTGGCCCTGCTTGTTAGTCAGGAAAACAGGGCTAAATTGAAGTCGTAAACTATCATTAACCAGCTGCTGATTATGAACAAGGCTCAAACTCTCCGAGCCTCACTTCATCTACAAGTGAATGGGGAGTAGCTAGACTAGATCAGAGGTCCTTAACCCCCATGGCACATTAGCAGCACCTGGGGATATTTTTAAGAGCCTAGCGCCCAGACCACACCTGAGGCCAATTAAATCAGAATCTGAGGGGTTAAATTAACATCAATGATTTTTGAAGCTCCCCAGGTGATTCCACTATGTAGCTAAGACTGAAAACTAGTAAACTAGATGTCTGTCACAACTCAGCTCAAAAATTCAAGGATTCTGGGGTTCGCCCAGTGCCGCAGCGATTGGCAGCCCTGGGTTAGCTAGTTCAGATCTCGGGTGTGGACATGGCACCACTTGACAAGCCATGCTGTGGTAGGCGTCCTACGTAAAAAGTAGAGGAAGATGGGCATGGATGTTAGCTCAGCACCAGTCCTCTTCAGCAAAAAGAGGAGGATTGGCAGCAGATGTTAGCTCAGGGCTAATCTTCCTCAAAAAAAAAAATTCAATGATTCTAAATAAAATATTTAATAGTATTCTGAAAAATAAGATACTACTACTGTTATTCTTAGGTCCATAAAATTCCAATCCAAGGACCATGGTATTCTCCATAGGGTGAGGGTGCCAGAGATGAGGACGTAGGGTCTACGAGAGGATAGAATTCTTCATAGAGGGATTGTGCCGCACGTAGTCCTCAAGCCTGCTTCAACCGTTGTCCTCTGTGACAAAGACTTCAAGAAGAATCTGTCATAAGATCTGTGAGGAATAATGCGGATGCTAGCAGTGCAGCCTGGGGAAATTAATCTCATCGTACTGGCCTGTTCTCCTCTGGAATCTCCTTTGACTAGATTATGTACCTCCATGGCTCGCTCCCGCTTTAACCTTTAATGATTCCAGTGCACTGTTTTACTCATAGTAGGGAATTAAATGTCTGTGACAATAGTGTTTTTCTAGAGGAAGACATGGAAATGTGTCTAGTAATTCCACTATTTTCAAAGGAAATCAGAACCCAATGCTTTTCAATCTTGGAGTGTATTTTTAGGAAGAAATTTTTCTCGCGCATTTAGAGAAGGATGTTAACTATTTTATTTGAAGGAGCCAGACACTTTGGAGATAGGTATAATACTTCAAAAAGTTATTGGAGCCGGCCTGGTTGGTGCAGCAGTTAAGTTCGCATGTCCCACTTCAGTGCCCAGGGTTCGCCATTTCAGATCCCGGGTGCGGACCTGTGCGCTGCTTGTCAAGCCCTGCTGTGGCAGGTTTCTCACGTATAAAGCAGAGGAAGATGGACACGAATGTTGGCTCAGGGCTGGTCTGTCTCAGCAAAGAGAGGAGGACTGGCGGCAGGTGTTAGCTCAGGGCTAATCTTCCTCAAAAAAAGAGAAAGTTATTAGTTATGTAACTTAACCACAATTTTCTTTTTAAGTTTGGCCCCTGAGCTAACACCTATTGCCAATCTTCTTCTTTTTCCCTCTTGCCAAAGCCCCCCAGTACATAGTTGTATATTCTAGTTGTGAGTGCCTCTGGTTGTGCTATATGGGATGCCACCTCAGCACCGGCCGATGAGCGGCACCATGTCTGCGCTCAGAATCCCAACCAGTGAAACCCCAGGCCGCCAAAGCAGAGCCCACAAACCCAATCATTTGGCCACGGGGCCGGACCCCTTAACCACAATTTTTTTTTTTAAAGATTTAATTTTTTTTCCTTTTTTCCCTGAAGACCCCTGGTACATGGTTGTATATTCTTCGCTGTGGGTCCTTCTAGTTGTTAACCACAATTTTTATGCTTCATTTTGAACCATTATAATGCTAAATTTTCTACTTATTGAAATTTTATTTGCAAAACACAGGCAAGACTATTTAATTAAATCATCTAAAACAATGATGAATTCATAATTCCCAATACAACATAAGACTTATCAAGAGCAAACTGCAGCTCAGAATTATGTTTTTGTTGATAAATTATAACCATATTTGAGTTATTACTCAAATTTTAACCAGGAGAGTAACAGTTTTGAAGTCTGTTTTTATATGTGTATATTTTAATAGAATACAAAGATCCTATATTGATCAAAATTTCTCCAGCTTGCTTGATAGTTTTTCTGTAGAATATGTAGAATGAATAGTACTCATCTCCTTTCCTTTTAACTAAATGAATATATGTGTATATAATTCCATTAAGTTGAAAGTTTCTCTCTCTTTTCTGCGTTATTTTATCTAGGGTGTGTTATTAGTAGTGAAACTTAAATGGATTGTAGACTATTGGGCCAAGGTTGTGCCCAAACTAGAGGGGGAAGGAAGCTGTTTATGCAGAGTATAAATGTAGTTTTTCTTGTGTATTTTGATTACATAAATATGCTTCTTCACAAATATAGGTACCAAAAAAAAAGCATGTGTGTGTATGTTAGGCAGGCAAAGGGGTGGACTGGAGTTGATAGTTGTCATTATTTTGCTGTCCAGGATTGGAACCTTCTTATGTTTAGACAATTCTCCATTGGGTAAGTGTGGAAAGACACAGAACCCTCCTTTCACTATAAAGAATAAAAAGATCAAATCAGAAAAAAGATTTTTAAAAAATTACTACTCGTTTTCTCCATTTCCCTTGCAACTAGAGAATGATCATGTAACTAAGGCTCAGCCAGTGAGAGGCTCCCACCCAGGCCTCTGAATCAGGAGTGGTGATATAAAGATAAGGAGGTGGTGGAGAATCCCTTCTGTTGGCAGCAGTGGCAGCAGTGGCAGCAACACCCAGTTTCCAAGGGCAGCAGGCACAGCAGGGACAACAGACCCCACTGCTGCCGGCGGAGGTGATGGTGCAAGTGGAACATCCAGAGTTCAGAGCAGCAGCGTCCTGCCCGTGTTTTGCGGGGATTTAGACTCTGCTTCTAGTTGCCTGGCTGCCCTGTGTTCCTGACAATTCCTCAAGCAGGGCTCTCCAGCACTCCTGGTGACTTCCTGACCCACCAAATATCCTTTAAATAAATCCCTTCTTTACCTGTAATCAAAAACCGAGAATGGCAAGGCTCTATAAACAACTTTGGCAAGGATGCTTTTCTGGGGAAAACAGCAGACAGAACAGAGAAATCACCCATTATTAGGTTTTCTCAAAAGAATTGGACAGGTGCTTTGGTCTTTTAACTTCCCTTTTCCAGCTGATATTTGTTGCCATGGGAGATGACAGATTTATGTGTATATTTCTCTGTGTATTTTTCTTCCATAGCACTTAAGACAGCTTATTAAAAAATTATGTAATATACCAAGATCACATTAATTAAATGTAGGTAAGAATATGTTGCAAAGGGAAAAAATTGATAGCGATGTAAGCTAGAACTGGGAGTGAAGTTAATGCAAGAACATACACCATGAAGTTCTATATACTTGCTAAACATTAAGCAACAAATTTGATTCTAAATTTGCTACCAGCAACAGAAATGTGATCAATTACACAATTCATAGTTGAAGAAAAACACAAACTGATTGCTTGTGAGAAATGTATCTATTTCTAATATTAAGACTGGGTCATGATTTTCCCCAAGGGTTTTTAACTAATAGGGTACAGTGTAATGAAAGGAACATAAATCTCAACAAACAGGGGTTGTAAGGTTTGTTTGTTTGTTTGTTTTGAGGAAGATTAGCCCTGAGCTAACATCTGCCTCCAATCCTCCTCTTTTTGCTGAGGCAGATTGGCCCTGAGCTAACACCTGGGCCCCTAGTCCTCTATTTTATATGTGTCACACCACCACAGCATGGCTTGATAAGCAGTGCGTAGGTATGAGCCCAGGATCTGAACGAGCAAACCCCGGGCCCCTGAAGCAAAGTGTGTGAACTTAACTGCTACACCACTGGACTGGCCCTGTTTGTAAAGTCTTTTAGTGCATTCAGTAGCTATATTTGGAGGGCCTGAGTTACGGAATATCTTTCACTCTCTTCTGTTTTGCTCATGTATCTGCAACCATGTCACATGTGCACTGGGACTGTTCAAGATAAAACCTGAAAGAAGAGAAAAGGAAGCAGCATATACTAGGTCTCACTTTGGGCCAGTTTTTATATCTTATCTCCCTTAACTTCACCAGGGCATTATATATGCTATTTCACCTCACCTCCACAACACCTTGAGACAGTCCCATTTTACAGATGTGCCTACTGAGGCAACTTGAGCTAGGTTACCAGACTAGAAATCACTTCTTTTGGGAGCAAATTTTATCAATCTGACAACTTCAATTTAACAAATATCTGATGCTGGACACTGTAGGGAAACCAAGAGGAACCAAATATAGTCCCTTTCCCAGCAATGAAACTCACACCTCAGAGAGTTATCCCTTGCGATGTTTATTCATTAGGGGGTTACATATTTCAAATAGACCTGAGAATTCCGTTACAGAGTTCTGTGCCCACAAGTGAAGTCTTAATTCTGTGTTTTAATCCTTACTTTAAAGACTATATTGTATTTTGTAACGGCCCTAGGCTAAAAGCATGAATTAGTTGACTCTTTTTAAATTTTAAATCATCAAAGCTAAAAGATCTAAGTTGGAAATTTATTCCCGGAAAGAGGAGTGGAGAAGGAAGTAAGACCTGAAATACTTTTTGAGGCCCCTTCAAAATGAGTCCCCCCTCTTCCGTCGTCTCACCCCTTCCAGCCTGCCATAGAGCCTAAAACCCATACAGAGTTGCTTCTTTGAGTAATTTTAATCTAAGAAGATTAAAAGATTGGCCATTAATAGATTTACATAGATATAAGTGACAGATTCCAAACTGACTAGATATTGCCTTAGAAAACAAAAGGATGGTCTCCACAAGCAGAAAACAGGACATGCGAGACCTCCTGAGGGGGTGGGTGGGGGCTCAAGCAGGCAAGGGGCCGAGGGAAGGTGCTGACCATTCAGAGAAAAAAGTGAAAGGGACATGAGTAAAGTAGCCTAGTAGACAGATTCCAGTTTTGTGGGGAGCAGCAGTAGGCAGCACATGGAAGAACGGCAGACAGATGGTTGAGAGATGAGAGCTGAAGAGGGAGACGCTAAAATCTGAGAAACAGACATTTTTCCATGTCTAATCTGGAAAAAAAGGCAAAAGTATTCACCCTATCCAAGTGAGTTTTTTCTGCTCCCCTGAATATCTATAGGTCACCTTTAATCAGATACTACATTCCATTATAATTGTCCGAAGTTTCAATGTTCTAAGAAGCATTTTTGTGCCATTAAAAAAAATCAACTCGTTTTTTAAAAGTCATTGTGATTCCCTCAGACTGCACCATTTGGAGCTTGGAAGCAATAATGGCGACCAGCTTATGCAGCTAATTAGCTGATGACCTTCCCAGGGTGACGTCAAGGAAGGGCATGGCCAGCCATGAATACTGCATTTGGCGGTGCAAGAAGCCGTGACTGCCAAAAGGTGCTATTTGTTGAAGCGTGAAACCAAACTGGAGCAAGATAAAAGGGGCTTAGTCCCTATAAAAATAGTATTGTTTTTCGTTAATGAGCTCTTTTTAATCAAGTGCTCTTAATCAAGAATGCTTTTTCTCTACTAAAGTTTTAGGTTTCCATCTTCAGGTAAGAATCCTTCTGTGCCAAACGTAAAAGCTATTTGATGAGACTCAGTAACTTTTATTGGCATGCTAGAAGGAGTTTATAATTTTAATTGCTTTTGTCTCATTAGTACAAGATACAAACTTTAAAGATAAAATTTTTTTCTAGAATTTCCACAGACCACAAAGAATTTATGTATTCATCCTTTTGTCAAACATTTACCGAATACCTGCTATAAGCCAGGCATGGAGCCAGACCTTAGAAATGCAAAGATGAGTAAGCCACAGTTATTGCTCTAAGAACCTCACAAAGCCTTGAGGGAAGGAATGTTAAATCAATAATTTTTATGCAATGTAGGAAGTACAAAAATTTGTGGTATGCATCAAGTGTTGAGGCGTTCACGGAGGAAGGAGGAATTAGCACTGTCTGGGGATAGTAGGTGGTCACGGAGAATGGCAAAGAAGATTGAAGTGGCCACCACCAGATAGCATCTCAACTCCTGAATATGGCGTGTAAATGAAAACAAACACCCAAACCAGCATGTGTCAAACTTCAGGCATCTTTATGCCAGTTTAATCATTTTTACCTTACCTATCATTCATACCACTATATACTTGGCATTATTCTTTTAAATGACTGAATTTAACAAATGCAGTCTTTGATGTGCTGGTTACGTTTTCCTAACAATATTTGTAGCGGACGATATCCCCTCAGAGCGCTTTTGGATATTTTTGTGTGCTCTGTGGGCTTCAGTGTGCTTTTGCTTCCAACAGTCAACACTTGTGACTCTCTGACCAACTGCCCTTGGGCTATCCAAGCCACTCTGTCAACACATGCAGAGCCCCGTGCCTGGAATTGACATCCCGGGGCTGGCAATTAACCAGTACTGGAGAGGTGTAAGAGTAGGAAAGCCCGCTCCCTTACCTTGGGGCTGGACAATTTGCCAGCGCTCCCTGGGAACAGCTGCAGCTACCCTTTACAAAAGTGCCTTCAGCTGCACCCTTCCCTCTTCTACACCCACCTTCTCCGTACCAGCCTCCCCTGGAGGCACTTCCTTAACAAATCACCTGCACACAAATTCTTGTGTCAGATCTGCTTCTGAGGAAGTTGATTTAAGACAATATGAACCCCACTCCCCACGAAGAAGAAAACTGTTCTTCCTTGTACTCACAACATATCTTGTCCACCTACCTCAGTGACACACACAGCTCCTGGAACACTAATCTGACTGTTACGTGTTAAATTCTGCTCAATAGGGGCGGGCGCAGTGGCGCAGCGTTAAGTGCGCTTGTTCAGCTTCGGGGGCCGGGTTCGCCTGTTTGGACCTCAGTGTGGACATGGCACCGCTTGGCATGCCATGCTTTGGCAGACATCCCACATATAAAGTAGAGGAAGATGGGCACGGATGTTAGCTCAGGGCCAGTCTTCCTCAAAAAAATAAATAACAATTAAAAAATTAAAAAATAATTCTGCTCAATAGAAAACTCAGTTACATGGCAGAGACTTTGTATTCTTCTCCAAGAAGGAGCTATCTAATGAGACTGATTCTCCTACTAGAAATAGTCATACTTTTTTTAGTTTTCTTGTCTCTGTTCATTTGCTTACCATCAATCCTTCAGCTACTTGGTTCTGTCTCTGCGAGCCCTCAGCCCGGAGGTCATGCCTGCGTCGGCTGCGTCTGATTCTTCCTCCCTGCACGGAACCCCATTTTCACATATCTTCTATTCTTTAAATTGGAAAATGAACTCCCTGCCCTTTTTAAAATAATTTTTAAAAATTCTTCTCTGCCAAGCTTTAATAATTCTTGTGAATTATAATTAATTCCTTGTCATTTCCCTTAATGGGATTATAGCTATACAAATCATTCTAATACATGTTTGTGTTTATTCATTCATTCTCTGTTGCCTCACTGGAAGCTAAGCTCCAAAGGGTAGGACTTTGCTTGTCTCATTATTGCTAATTCCCAGTGCCTAAAACAGGGCGGGGCACATAATAAGAACACAAATATTTGTTGAGTAAATTGTGTGGAATTTTTCAACAACATAATTTCAAATTCAATTCTTTATTCTAATTCTTTCTGTGATTACTAAATACACCTATATATGTCTATCACATTTGTATAGATATGCTTGTGGCTTTTTCATGAAATAAAAAATGGATGGACCATTCCTGATCTATCTTGGTCATCTCTGAGGGTCTAAAGTCTTCGGCAAATCAATGTAATATCCAAAATATTTATGTGTATAAAATTTCATGTTACCATCAATAATAGGTCACACAGTAGAATCAAGCTTGTCTGCACTGTTGGCATATCTGATTTTTCTTTAGTCCATTCATATGAATACTCTTGAGGGAAATGGAAGGCACATAGTTTGACCCCTCAGAAAATCTGCATTGGAGTCTAGCTTTGCCTCAGTCTTGTGGACATCGCAGACACTCTGAGCATCAGTTTCCTCTTCTATAAAATGAAGATAATAACAAACTCCCTCAATCTCATAGGATATCTATAAAGATTGAAGCTCCCATCTGTTCAGCCTTAAAAAGGAAGGAAATCTGTCATTTGGGACAACATGGATGAACCTGGAGGGTATTATGCTAAGTGAAATAACCCAGACACAGAAAGGCAAATACTGCATAGCATTACTTGTATGTGGAATCGAAAAAAAAAGGAAAGTTGAACTCATAGAAACAGACAGTAGAAAAATGGTTACCAGGGGCCAGGGATCAGGAGAAGTAGGTAAAAAAGAGTATAAACGTTCAGTTATAAGATGAATACAGTCTAAGGATGTAATGTATAACATGGTGACTATAGTTGATAATACTGTGTTGTGTAACTGAAATTTGCTAACAGAGTAGAACTCTCACCAAAGGAAAAAAAAAAGGTAAATATGTGAGATGATGGATGTGTTAATTAGCTCAGTTGTGGTGATCATTTCACAATGTATATGTATATCAAATCATCATGTTATGCACTTTAAACACCTTACAATTTCATTTGTCAATTATGCCTCAATAAAGTTGTGGAAAAAAGGATTCCAGCTTCCAAAAAAAAAAAAAAGTGTGAAGAAAAGAATTATATGCCTTAATGGTTAGAAATTATGTCTGAAATTGCGGGGTTTTCATACTTACTAGCTGTATGACCTTTATTAACATCTTAACTTCCCCTAAATCTTTGTTTCTAATGTGGCACATCATAGTGTTATTGTAAGATAAAGTGAAATAAAGCACTTCCACACAAAAGATTAAGCTTGCAAATTTATGTAAAAACTGGTAGTGTAAATTGTTAGATATTATACAATTATTAATAATGGTGTTTTCCTTGAATATCACAAACAACCTTCAGTTTATGCACATCTTTCAACTTCAAAACACATTTGAAACAGAAATAGAAGTTGCATAAGTGAGGAATATGATAACTGACATTAAAAACTAACTGTGATGGGGCCGGCCCCATGGCCCAGTGGTTAAGTTCTCATGCTCGGCTTCTGTGGCCCAGGGTTTCGCTGGTTTGGATCCTGGGCGCCGACATGGCACTGCGCATCAGGCCATGCTGAGGTAGCATCCCACGTGCCACAACTAGAAGGACCCACAGCTAAAATATACAACTATGTACTGGGGGGATTTGGGGAGAAAAAAGAAAAATAAAATATTTTAAAAAAGGAAAAAAGCAACTAACTGTGACGTAGGCTTGGCAGGGATGTGGAGCAACTGGAACACTCCTACAGTACTGGGGAGTGGGGACTGGAACAGCCACTGTGAAAAACTGTTCAGTACTGTCTACTAAAACTGAGCATATACACATCTTACAGCTGAAAAATTACATTTCTAAGGATATACTCAACAGAAATTCATACATGTGTTCACCAAAAGGTAAGCAGAAGAGTGGTCACGACAGCTCTATTCAAAATATCCAAAAATTGGAACAGTAGAATGGATAAATAAATTGTGGAACATTTTAATAATGAATACAGGAATGAAAATGAACAAAGCAAGCAAACTACACTAAGTACCACAACATGGATGAATTTCACAAACACAGTGTTGGCCAAAAGAAGCCACACACAAAGTAGTACATATCACGTGATTCTGTTTATATATGGTTCAAAAACTAATCTGTGACGTTAGAAGAAAAGTTAGGTGTACCCTTGAGGGGTAATAGAATGGGACTTCTAGGGTACTAGAAATGTCTCTTTCTTTATCTACATGCTGGCTATATGAGTATTTGAACTGAACAATTATGATTAGGCACCTTTCTATATGTATGTTTATATTTCAATAACAAGTTTACCTAAAGAAGAAAAAATTCAATGGAGTTTTAAAGAGTAGATTGGACTCACTGGTGTGCTGGCATACTGACTTTCAGGGGAAAAAGGCCTTAATTTGTAGTGTTTGCCAAATTCTATGGTGTAAATACTCTTACCACGTTTGATTTCAGGTTATCAATGGTTTAACAACCACCTCATAAAAGTCTGGAATATTTAATAATCAGATCTCACAAGTTGGGACGAGCCATTCCAACACACCAATGAGACAAGACTGATGAGAGCATTAATTCAAAGAATGCTTTTGACCTTATAGTTATCTAATGTTCTTTAACTCTTGATGTGCTTTTTGCCTTATAGTTCTCAAAATTACCATATTATCATAAAAGGTGCAATTTATAAGAATAATATGCACCTAATAATATAGCTTCAAAATACATAAAGCAAAAATGGACAAAACTACAAGAAGAAATGCACAAAACCATCATCATAACGGGATATTTTAACACATCTTTCTCTGTAATTTACAGAAAGTCAATAAAGATCAATAGACAATAACAGATAAATAACACTAAATTAAAAGTTTACCCACTGGATATATAGAACCGTGGTCTCACTTCTGCAGAGTGCACATTCTTTTAGGCAAAGGCATATCTCAACAAATTTCAACTAATTGGTATCATATAGGAAAAAAGTCAGAAAACTATGGTCTGTGGGCCAAATCTAGCCCACCACTTGTTTTTGTAATAAAGTTTTATTTGAACAAGTCATGCTCACTTGTTGATGTGTTGTCTATGGCAGCTTTTGCACTACAATGGCAGAGTCGAATAGTAGCAACAGAGACCTATTGGCCCACAAAACTTAAATTATATGCTATCTGGCTGTTTACAGAAAAAGTTTGCCACCCCCTGACAAAGACCATATTCTCTGACCACAATGCAACAAAATAAAATAACCAAAAAATGTTTATAAATTTAAAACCACAATTCTAAATAACACATGGGTCAAAGAAGAAATCACAATGGCAATTAGAAAATAATAAAAGTTGAACAATAACAAAAATAATATAAACCTTGTAGAAACCAACTCAAGGAGTACTTGGAAATGTATAGCTTTTAGGATTATAACGGAAAATAGGAAAAGCAAAGATTAATGCACTAAACATTCAAATTAAAAAATTAGCTAAGTACAGCTTTGAGCCAAGATGTGGTAACAGGGATTACATACCCTCCTGCATAAAACAACTAAAAAACTGGAGAAAACAGATGAAAACATGATTTTCAGACATTGGACATGAAGCACTAGTTTTTTTTTTTATTGCTATGTAACAAATTACTACAGAATTAGAGGCTGGAAACAACACCCACTTAATATCCCACAGTTCTGTAGGTTGGAGGTCTGAAATGGACTGGAGCGTCTGCATTCCTTCTGGAGTCTCTAGGGGCTGTTTGCTTGCCTTTTCCAGGTTCTAGACACTGCCGCATTCCTCAGCTCTTGGCCATGAATGCAATTAGATAATCATATGGCTTTTCCTATTTTTGGTTAAGATGGTTTATTATCCTTTTTATATATTACTAGATCTGATTTGCTAAAATGTAGTTAAGAATTTTTGCATCTGTGTCTGTAGTTTTCGTTCTTTATAATGTCTTTGTTGATTTGGGTACCAGGGTAATATTGGCCTCATAAAAAGAGTTGGCAAGTATGTCCTCCTCTTTGATTTTTCTGAAAGAGTCTGTGAAGAGTTAGTATTATTTCTTTGTTAAGTGTTTGGTAGAATTCATCAGTTAAGCCGTCTGGACATGGAATTTCCTTCGAGGGAAATGTTTTTAATTATAAATTCAATCTCCTTAATAGAGATAGAGCTATTCATGTTATATAATTCTTCTTCAGTGAGCTTTCATAGTTTGGGTTTTTCAAAGAATATGTCCATTTTATCTAAAGTTGTTTTTAATATCCTCTTATTGTCTTTTTAATATGTATAGAATCTGTAGTGATGTTATAGCTCTCATTCATGATATTGGTCATTCATTCATTCTAACTCTTTTTTCCCAGATTAGTCCGGCTAGAAGTTTTTCAATTTTATTGATCTCAAATAATCCAGTTCTTTGTTTCATTGAGTTTCTCTATTGTGTTTATATTTTGTTTTCTCTTATTTCTGCTGTTGCCTTTATCATTTTCTTTCTTTTGATTACTTTTACCTTAATTTCCCTTATGTAGAGTCTTAAGTCTTGATTTGAGATTCTTCTTCTTTTTCAAAATAGTCATAGACTTGAGACTTTACTTATTTCCCAATAGAGGCATTTAGAACTATGAAATTTCCTCTAGTTACTGCTTTAGTTGCATCACACAAAATTTTTTCATTTTATTTCAGTTTAAAGTATTTTATAATTTAATTTCTCATTTATTCTTTGACCAATGTATAATTTGAAGTGTGAGTTTCCAGTTATTGGGAATTTTCCAGGTGTCTTTTTGTTATTGATTAGTAAGATAATTCCATTGTAAACACAGATTGTATGATTTGAATCCTTTTAAATTTATCTTTATTGAGATTTGTTTTGTGACCCAGAATATGGCTTATCTCAGTATATATTCCAAGTACAGTTGAGAAGAATGTGAATTCCACTGTTTTTGGGTACAGTGTCCTATAAATGTCAATTAAAGATGCATTGGTTTATAGTTTTGGTCAAGTCTGCTATAACTTTGCTGATTTTCTGCCCACTTTTTTTTATCAATTATTGGGAGAGGTTGTTGAAATGTCCAGTTATAATTGTAGATTTTTCTCTTCTTCCTTTCAGTTTTTTTTTCTTCAAGTATTTTGAAGCTCTGCAATTAAGTGCATAATTAATAATGAATTAATCTCTTTATCATTATGAAATGACCTTCTTTTTCTCTGGTAATACTATCTGTGAGGAATCTATTTTTTCTGATGAGTATATAACCACTACATTTTTCTTTTGATTAGTGCTAAAATCGTATATCTTCTTCCATTCTTTTACTTTTAGTTTCTTTATATCTGTATATTTAAATTGGGTTTCCGTTAGGCAGCATAGAATTGGATCTTGTTTTTTCATCCAAATTGACAATCTCTGCTTTTCAATTGGAGTATTTAAACCATTTACGTATAATGTGATTATTGATATGGTTGAATTTAAGTCTACCATCTTGTTATTTGTTCCATTTCTTCTTTGTTTTCTTTGTCCTCTTTCCTTTTTTTCTTGATTAATTGAATTATTATTATGATTCTATTTTATCTCTTTGTTGGCTTATTATATATAACTTTTGTTTTCCTTCTTTTATTGGTTGTTTTATAGTTTATAGTATACATCTTTGCTATATACTATACAGCAAAATTATAGTATAAACTTTTGCTGTCAGTTGTAAGTAAAAAAAGGTGGAGTGAGAACATCTGAAAATTTTCTTGTCCATAAAAGGAATGATAAAACTGGAAAAAGTAGTCAGAATCAACTTTTTCAGAAGACTGAAAATTAATCAAAGGCTTTCAGCAGCCCAGGGAGCATTTATTTAAGAAAAATGCCTGAATCTCAGTGAGCAGTGAGCTTTGTGGCGTTTTAGTTTGCCCTATTCCCATCCTCTCTCTCTAGTTCCACAGAAGCCTTGAAAACCAATAGCCCACAGTCACAATGAAAACCAGCAGCCTGGCAGTCAGCAGAGGGGAAAAAATTGAATCGGAGCTCTTTCAAAGCCTCATCTCCAGAGACTTGTCATTATTTAACTTGTTTGGTGGTTCCTTGGAAGACCCTACTGGCAAGACTGTCTTTAATTTAACTTGACTCAGAGCTCACTCAAAACAGCTCATGGCAGAAAGTTTTCTCTTCAAAAGATTTGTTGAATAAAATCAGAGGCAATTGTTGAATGTTGCAGCTGCCCCAGGTGGTGAATAACAGTTGGGGCAATCAATAGGCTAACCAAGGGTCTGCCCAGTGGTGCAGTGGTTAAGTGCACACATTCTGCTTTGGCGGCCCAGGGTTTACGGGTTTGGATCCCGGGTGCAGACGTGGCACTGCTTGGCAAGCCAGGCTGTGGTAGGCGTCCCACATATAAAGTGGAGGAAGATGGGCACGGATGTCGACTCAGGGCCAGTCAGAAAAAAAAAAAAGAAAGTAAAATAGGCTAACCAAAAAGCTTAAAATGAGATTCTGTGGTGTGAGATGTGCATAGGGGGCTTTGAAAAGTTGTGGCATATTCCTGAAAATTTAGAAAGCTATGTGCTTGCATAGGGCTGTGCACATGCTCAGGAAAGATCTGAGAGGGCCCTAAGCTTTCACCTTTGTCTCTCCCATGCAGGAAGTGAAAGCTAAGGCAGAATTGTCATCTGCCTGGCTGAGTGGTGAAGGCATACCCAAACATTCACATAGAACTACCTGGCAAAGACTGGGAGACTAATGGGTTCCAGGTGTTGAAGGAAATCTCTCAGTCATTAGCTGACCACTAAGCTAACTAAGCAGAGATTTTAGTGGCCATATATGATAATGAATACACATTTTATGGAATTATTTCAGAAAAGCTACTAAACAAAGGGGGTGGGGTTGGGGAAGAATTTGAATTTCAGATTTGCCATATTATATTATTTTAAATGTCCTATTTTCAATAAAAAAATTATGAGACATGGAAAGAAAGAAGAAAGTATGACCCATACACAGGAAAAAAAATGAAGCAATAGAAACTGTCCCTGAAAAAATTGAGACATTGGACTTACTAGACATATTTTAAACATGTCCAATGAATTAAAGGAAGTCATGTCTAAAAAACTAAAGAATATTATGGGAAAAATGTCTTATTAAATAGAGACTATCAATAAAGAGATTGAAATTTTTTAAAAAGAACCAAATTGAAATTATTCAGTTGGAAAGTGCAGTAACTGAAATGATAAATTCATGAGAGGGGCTCAACATAAGATTTGAGCAGGTAGAAGAAAAAAATCAGCAAACTTGAAAATAGGTCAATTCAGATTACCCAGTGTGTGGAAGAGAAAGAAAAAAGATTGAAAAAAAGTGACCAGAGCCTCAGAGACCTTGGGACAACAACATAAACATAATGAGAGTCCCAGAAGGAAAGGAGAAAGGAAAGGGGGAAGAAAGAATATTTGAAGAAATAGTGACTGAAAACTTTTCAAGGTTGATGAAAATCATTACTCTATACATCCAAGAGGCTCAATGAACTCCAAGTAGGATAAAATCAAAGAGATCCACACTGAGACACATCACAAACTTTTTTTTTTTCCTGCAGTAACATTGGATTATAACATTATATAGCTTTCAGATGTACATTGTACTATATTTCAAATTCTGTGTAGATTACATCATGTTCACTTCCCAAAAACTAATTATAGTCCATCATCTCATATGTGAGCCTAATCACACCTTTTGCCCTCCCACCTGCCACCTTCCCCTATGGTAACCACCAATCCAATCTCTGTTGCTATGTGTTTGTTTGTTGTTGTTTTTATCTTCTAATTATGAGTGAGATCACATGGTATTTGACTTCCTCCCTCTGACTTATTTCACTTAGCATAATACACTCAAGATCCATCCATGTTGTCACAAATGGCTGGATTTCACCACTTCTTATGGCTGAGTAGTATTCCATTATGTATATATACCACATCTTTATCCATTTGTCCCTTGATGGGCACCTAGGTTGCTTCCATGTCTTGGCTATTGTGTATAACGCTGTAGTGAACATAGAGGTGCAGGTATCTTTATGCCTTTGTGTTTTCAAGTTCTTTGGATACATACCCAGCTGTGGGATAGCTGGATCATATGGTAGATCTATTCTTAATTTTCTGAGGATACTCCATACTGCTTTCCATAGTGGCTGCACCAGTTTGCACTGCCACCAGTAGTGAAAAAGTGTTCCCTTCTCTCCACATCCTCTGCAACATTTGTTGTTTCCTGTCTTGTTAATTATAGCCATTCTGACCGGAGTGAGGTGATACCTCATTGTAGTCTTGATTTGCATTTCCCTGATAGCTAATGATGTTGAGCATCTTTTCATATGCCTGTTGGCCATTCATATATCTTCTTTGGAGAAATCTCTGTTCAGATCTTTTGCCCATTTTCTAATTGGATTGTTGGTTTTGTTGTTGTTGAGATGTATGTGTTCTTTGCATATTTTGGATATTAACCCCTTATCTGATATATGGTTTGCAAATATCTTCTCCCAATTGTTAGGTTGTCTTTTTGCTTTGTTGATGGTTTCCTTTGCTGTCCGGAAGCTTTTCAGTTTGATGTAGTTCCATTTGTTCATTTTTCCTTTTGTTTCCTTTGCCTGGTCAGAGACGGGACTTGAGAATATGCTGCTCAGACCAATGTCAAAGAGCCTACTGCCTATGTTTTCTTCTAGAAGTTTCATGGTTTGGGGACTTACATTCAAGTCTTTAATCCATTTTGAGTTGATTTTTGTGCATGGTGTAAGACAGTGGTCTACTTTCATTCTTTGCATGTGGCTGTCCAGTTTTCCCAACACCGCTTATTGAAGAGACTCTCCTTTCTCCACTGTCTGCTCTTGGCTCCCTTGTCAAATATTAGCTGTCCATAAATGTGTGGGTTTATTTCTGGGCTCTCGATTCTGTTCCATTGATCTGTGTGTCTGCTTTTGTGCCAGTACCATGCTGTATTGGTTACTATGGCTTTGCAGTATATTCTGAAATCAGGGAGTGTGATACCTCCAGCTTTATTCTTTTTTCTCAGGAATCCTTTGGCTATTCTGGGTCTTTTCTTGTTCCATATAAATTTTAGGATTCTTTGCTCTATTTCCATAAAAAATGTTGTTGGAATTTTGATAGGAATTGCGTTGAATCTATATAGATTGCTTTAGGAAGTATGGACATTTTAACTATGCTAATTCTTCCAATCCAAGAGCATGGAATATCTTTCCATTTCTTTGTGTCTTCTTCAATTTCTTTCAACAATGTTTTATAGTTTTCAGTGTAGAAATCTTTCACCTCTTTGGTTAAGTTTATTCCTAGGTATTTTATTCTTTTTGTTGCATTTGTAAATGGGGTTGTATTCTTAATTTCTCTTTCTGCTACTTTATTGTTAGTGTGTAGAAATGCAACCAATTTTTGTATGTTGATTTTGTATCCTGCGACTTGACTGTATTCATTTATTATTTCTAAAACTTTTTTAGTGAATTCTTTAGGGTTTTCTATATATAAAATCGTGTCATCTACAAATAGTGACAGGTTCCAATTTGGATCTCTTTAATTTCTGTTTCTCGCCTGATTGCTCAGGCCAAGACTTCCAACGCTGTGTTAAATAAGAGTGGTGAGAGTGGGCATCCTTGTCTGGTTCCTGTTGAGGGAAAGCTTTCAGGTTTTCTCCATTGAGAATGATATTTGCTGTGGGTTTGTCATATATGGCCTTTATTATATTGAGGTATGTTCTTTCTATACCTATTTTATTTAGAGTTTTTATCATAAACGGGTGCTGTATCTTGTCAAATGATTTCTCTGCATCTATTGAGATGATCATGTGATTTTTATTCTTCATTTTGTTAATGTGGTGTATCACGTTGATAGATTTGTGGATGTTGAACCATCCCTACATCCCTGGAATGAAACCCACTTGATCATGATGTATGATCTTTTTAATGTATTGTTGTATTTGATGTGCTATTATTTGTTCAGGATGTTTGCATCTATCTTCATCAGTGATATTGGCCTATAATTTTCTTTTTTTGTGTTGTCCTTGGCTGGTATTGGTATCAGGATAATGTTGGCTTCATAGAAGGAGTTAGGAAGCCTCCCCTCCTCTTCAATTTTTTGGAAGAGTTTGAGAAGGATAGGTATTAAGTCTTCTTTGAATGTTTGGTAGAATTTACCAGGGAAGCCACTGGGTCCTGGACTTTTATTTTTTGGGAGGTTTTTATTGCTGTCTCGATCTCGTTGCTGGTGACAATCAAAGTTTTTTAAAAAATTATTTTATTTATTTTTTATTTTTCCTTCTCCCCAAAGTCCCCAGGACGTAGTTGTATATTTTAGTTGTGGGTCCTACTTGTGGCATGTGGGATGCTGTCTCAGCATTGCTTGATGAGTGGTGCTAGGTCCATGCCCAGGATCCAAACTGGCAAAACCCTGGGCTGCCAAAGCAGAGAGTACAAACTTAACCAGTTGGCCATGGGGCCAGCCCCCACAATCAAACTTTTGAAAGCTACAGAGAGTATCTGGCAAGCAGCAAAAAAGAAGTGACTCATCATGGACAAGGAATCCTCAATAAGGTTAACAGTTAATTCCTGTTAGAAACAATGGAGGCCAGAATGCAGTGGTATGATATGTTTAAAGTGCTGAAAGAAAATGACATCAACATTTCTATACCCAGCAAAACCATCCTTCAAAAATAAAGGAGGGACTGGCCCCATGGCTGAGTGGTTAAGTTTATACGTTCTGCTTTAGTGGCCCAGGGTTTCACTGGTTCATATCCTGGGTGCGGACCTGGCACTGATCACCAAGCCATGCTGAGGCAGTGTCCCACATAGCACAACCAGAGGCACTCGCAACTAGAATATACAGCTATGTACTGGAGGGCTTTGGGGAGAAGAAAAAAGAAGATTGGCAACAGATGTTGGCTCAGTTGCCAATCTTTAAAAAAATTTAAAAAATAAAGGAGAAATCAAGACATTCCAAGATATACAAAAACTAAGAGATTTACTAGAAGGAAACCTGTCTTACAAGAAATACTAAAGGGAGTCCTTCAGGTTGATATGAAAGTACACTAGACAGAAACGCAAAAAGAATCCACATGAAGAAATAAAGAACATTGGTAGAGGTAACTACACAGGTAAATACAAAGGACAGTATAAATGTATTTATTGGCTGTAACTTTTTCTCCTATCTTATTTAAAAGACAACTGTATAAAACAATTTGAAATCTGTGTTGATGGTCACACGATGTAATACAATTGTATGACAATAACACAAAAGAGGGGAGGGAATGGAACTATTGCAATTAAATTGCTATTAATCCAAACTAGATTGTTATAAATTAAGATGTTAATTGTAATCCCCAGGCTACCACTAAGAAAATAACTTAAAAATATGTAATAAAAGAAATGACAAGAGAATTAAAGTAGTACACTAGAAAATCTCTATTTAATACAAAAGAAGGCAGTAATGGAGGAATAGAGGAGCAAAAAAGACATAAGATGTATCAAAAACAAATAGCATTGAAAGCTTACATCCACGCAGAAACCTGCACATGAGTGTCTATAGTAGCTTTATTCATAATTGCCAAAACTTGGAAGCAACAATATTCAATAGGTGAATGGATAAACAAACTGTGGTACACCCAGATAATAGAATATTGTTGAGTGCTAAAAGAAATGAGCTATTGAGCTATCTTCACATACTTTACCTTTACCCCTCATTCTTTAAGAACTCCATTGATACATATATTAGATCACTTGAAGCTGTCCCATAGCTCACTGATGCTCTGTTCACTTTTTTCCATTCCTTTCTCTTGTTTTCTCTCTGTGTCTCATTTGGATAGTTTCTCTTACTGTGGCTTCAAGTTCCCTAAACTTGTTTTGCAGTGTTTAATTTCCACTAATGCCATCTACTGTACTATTCATCTCAGATATTATATTTTTCATTTCTAACAGTTTAAGATCTTTTTTATATCTTTAATGACTCTTCTTAACATGATCTCACATTTCCCTCTATCTTCTTGAACATGTGGATTATATTTATAATAATTCCTTTAATGTCTTGGTCTCCTAATTATATAATCTGTGTGACTTCTGAGTAATTTTCTATTGGTTTATTTTTCTCCCTATTGTAGTTTATATTTTTCTTCTCCTTTGAATGCTTTTTAGCTAGACGTTGTGATTTGTTTACCTTGTTGGTTGTTAATTTTTTTGTTTTCCGTAAATATTCGTCAGCTTTGTATAGAAGAAGGCCTGAATAGAACAAGAAGACCAGCCTCCCAGAGCAAGAGAAAAATTCCCTGGCAGACTATCTTCAGATTTCATCTGCACCATTGGCTTTCCTGTGTCTTTGCCTGCCAGCCTTTGCACCATTGACTTTCCACCGTCTCCAGGCTGCTGGCCTTAAGACTGAAACTACATTATCACCTCTCCTGGGTCTTGAGCCTGCTGGTTCACACGGCAGATTTTGTACTTCCCTGCCTCCATAATCATGTGAGCCAATTCCTTATAGTAAATATATCTCCTATTAGTTCTGTTTCTATGGAGAACCCTGACAAATACAGAGGATCATGTTATTCCATCATGACTGGAACAGAAGTTAATGATGCATTTTAAAGCTATAGGAATGATGAGTTTGGCATTTATGCATTGCAAAGAAAATAGGATAATGGACTAAAATAGAGAGCCCTGAAACAGATGCATAAGTTATGGATACTTGATATATACCATGATTGTAAATTATTGGGGGAAGGATGGCCACACAACTATTTTTGCTTGGACATTTGTTATCTATACAAAAAATGAAAAAAAAAATGGTAGCATTATGACCAAAAATCCATTTTAGGAGAATTAAAGGCTCTAACTAAAACTTTTGGAAATTAATAATGTAAAATATATTCATAACCTCTGAGTATGAAAAACCATTGTCAACAAGCCCCAAAACGCATGACTTATCAAAGGACTACATTTTTAAAAAATGAAAATCAACGCATAAATTCACAGTAGGTACATGTAATACATATAGGAGTCAAAGATTTTTATTCAGAAAATATTTACTCCTTAAATCAACAAGATAAAGAACTCAATTTTAAAAAATAAGCAAGATACTTTAACAGGCATATGCCAGAAGAGAAAAACCTAACTGGACACTAGAAAAGTCAGAGGTGCTCAGCCTCATTAGTAATCAGGGAATTCACACGGAAACCACCGTGCAGTACTATTTGACACCTGCTGGAGTGACAACAATTAACAAGATTGACAATAATGAGTATTGGTGATGTGGTGCAAAATGAAGGCGTACTTCTGGTAAATGTATGAATTGAAAGAAAGACTTTGGAATACACTTTGACATTACCTTGTAAATTTGAACCATTCTTATAACTCAGTAATCCTATTACTATGAAGTAGGAATTCTTGATACATGAAGAAGAGCACCATTATTTTAACAGGCAGAAAAAACTGGAATATTTCAAATATCCATTGATAGGAACGTGGAAAACTAAATTGTGATATGTTCATACATTTGAATACTTTTTAGCAGATAAAATGAATGAACTTCAACTACTTTAGTCAACACTGATGAATCTCATGAATATAGTGTTAAAATTTTAGAAAGCAAATTGTAGGAGAATAATATGATAAGACATTATTTATACAACATTCAAACACAAGAAAAACTATATAATATATATTTTAGGTATAACCATAAGCAGCAAATCCAAAAGACAATAAAACTCAGAAGGATGGTTATCTCTGAAGGGGAGATGGGTGATGTGACCAGGGAAGGGCAAGGTAGGTTTGATGATGATGACAATATTTTTTATTTATTTATGGTGAGGAAGATTGGTCCTGAGCTAACATCTGTGCCAATCTTCCTCTTTTTGCTTGAGGAAGATTGTCCCTGAGCTAACATCTGTGCCAATCTTCCTCTATTTTGTATGTGGGCTCACACCACAGCATGGCTTGATGAGCAGTGTGTAGGTCCCCACCCAGGGTCTGAACCTGCAAACTCTGGGCTGGCGAAGCAGCACATGAGAACTTAACGACTACACCATCAGGCCAGCCCCATATTTTGTATCTCAAGCTGGGTATATAAGTGTTTATTTCATTATTGTGCTTTATGAATTATGTAAATTACTTAAATTCCATATTTATCAGGTAATTCATAAATTTTTTAAAAGTTGAAGAAGAAAGGAGGAAAAAGGGGCTGGCCCCGTGGCTGAGTGGTTAAGTTCGTGTGCTCTGCTTCAGGGTCCCAGGGTTTCACTAGTTTGGATCTTGGGCACAGACATGGCACTGCTCATCAAGCCATGCTGAGGTGGTGTCCCACATAGCACAACCAGAGGCTCTCACAACTAGAATATACAACTGTGCACTGGGGGGCTTTGGGGAGAAGAAGGAGAGGCAGAAGGAGAAAGAGAAGGAGAAGAAGAAGATTAGCAACAGATGTTATCTCAGGTGCCGATCTTTAAAAAAAAAGAGGAAAAAGAAGTTGAAGGAAGGAGGACAAAGAAGAAGGCAGTCACAAGAAAAGAGATGAGAGAATTAGGATCAATCAGTCAAAACAGGAACTTGGGTCAAGAGCTGATCAGGAAAAATACTTGCCCCCTAGAAATCCCAGAAAGTGCATGCTGGGTTTCCCACAGTGCTTGGAATGAGGGCTCAAGCCATTTTATGTAAGTATTAAAAGAAGGGATTTATTGAGTACCTGTTGTATCTAGTCCCTGTACCCAGTGCTGGTAATGAGGCTTATTTCTCAACGTTGGTCTTTATTTAATACCTGTCCTATTTAAAAAATTATGTTGTTGGGATACCTATTAATTTAGACATCCCTATTAATCTGGTTCTGATTTCACTTTAGAAAGATGGTGATGATGAGAAGAGTGGAAAATTATTCTCTTGGAATTCTGTGCCACCCTAAATTAATAGATAAAAATATCATTCTATGTAAAACTGTTGTGCAGATTGGTAAAGTACCAAATAAGAGAATTAACATCTTTGAGAGCATCCACATGCAACCTTAGGAAACAGGTTGTCCATGTCAGTACTCTCCTGCTTGACATGAGTTAAGAACAATAGACGGTTTTATATTCACAGGTCACATCTCTGGAATGTGTAGTTCTACAAGTCCCATTCATTTGAAATTGTTTATAACCATTGTCTAGTCTGGAGCCACAGACACCAGATATATCCATATTAGCAAGAAAGTTCAATGATTTACCTTAAAGTAATATTGGTAATGGCTGTGAGATTTGAATGTTTAAAGCCATTTGGGAAACAGAAGAAGATGATTTCACTCCGAAGTGAATTAAACTAGCTATGTGAATGAGTCCTGCATTCCTTTCAAATGAGAAAAAAATGTTCCAATGCTCATCGTGAGGCTTTGGTAAATGAAACACTGTGTTGCCCACTCCATCCCTGGACTCATTCAAGATTTAGAATTTCCACAACCAAGGAACCAAGTGCAAAAGCGAATTTACCTTAGAATCTAAGATAGGCCCATAATCTTCTTGTCTAGAGTCATGACTCAACCTACAAGACCAACATTTTAATTTTAATTCTCTAAAATGATTTTTTTTGAATAATTTACAAAATTACTGTAATTGTCATAAAAAGCAATCCCATTATGCTTGATTTCCTTTCTAACTATTGGGAACCTTGATTTATGCATAATTAAATAATTATAACTGAGTGTTTTTAACCCATTAAATGTACATTTCAATGATGACGTAATATTAGATACAATTTTAAGAAACTGTGTCTTGCATTAAATTTATTTTTACTATGTAAATAAAATCAACTATATTTCCCCCTGGAGACCAAATTCATATACATATATATTTTTCCAGTTACGTTTTTAAAATTGAGGTCATAGTAGTTTATAACATTATGAAATTTCAGTTGTACAATGTTATTTGTTAGTCACCATGTATGTGTCCATTTACCCCATATGCCTACCCCCCAACCCCCTTCCCCTCTGGTAATCACTAATCTAATATCTTTGTCCATGTGTTAGTTTATCTTCCACATATGAGTGAAACCATACAGTGTTTGTCTTTCTCTGTCTGACTTATTTTGCTTAACATAATACCCTCAAGGTCCATCCATGTTGTTGCAAATGGGACGATTTTGTCTTTTTTTATGGCTGAGTAGTATTCCATTGAGTATGTGTGTGTGTATATATATTTATATATATATATATCTTCTTTATCCAATCATCAGTCAATGGGCACTTGGGTTGCTGCCACATCTTGGCTATAGTGAATAATGCTGCAGTGAACAGAGGAGTACGTAAGTCTCTGAATTGTTGATTTCAAGTTCTTGGATAAATTCCCGGTAGTGAGATAGATGGGTCATACGGTATTTCTGTTTTTAATTTTTTGAGAAATCTCCATATTGTTTTCCATAGTGGCCGCACCAGTTTGCATTCCCACCAGCAGTGTATGAAGGTTCGCTTTTCTCCACATCCCCTCCAACATTTGTTGTTTTTTGTCTTGGTAATTATGGCCATTCTAACAGGTATAAGGTGTTATCTCATTGTAGTTTTGATTTGCATTTTCTTAATGATTAGTGATGTTTAACATCTTTTCATGTGTCTGTTGGCCATCTACATATCTTCTTTGGAAAAATGTCTGTTCATATCCTCTGCCCATTTTTTGATTGTGTTTTTTTTTTATTGTTGTTGAGTTGTATGAGTTCTTTATATATTTTGTAGATTAACCCCTTGTTGAATGTGTGATTTGCAAATATTTTTCCCAGTTGGTGGATTGTCTTTGTCTTTTGTTCCTGGTTTCCACTGCCTTGCAGAAGCTCTTTAGTCAGATGAAGTCCCACTAGTTTATTTTTTCTTTTGTTTCCCTTGCCTGAGTAGACACTGTATTTGAAATATCCAAGACTAATGTCAAAGAGGTTACTGCCTATATTTTCTCATAGGAGTTTTATAGTTTCACATCTTACCTTCGAGTCTTTGATCCATTTGGAGTTTATTTTTGTATGGCCAAAGATAATGGTCTACTCTCATTCTTTTGCTTGTGGCTGTCAAGTTTTCCCAATACCATTTGTTAAAGAGAGTTTCCTTTCTCCATTGTATGTTCTTAGCTCCTTTGTCGAAGATTAGCTGTCTGAAGATGTGTGGTTTTATTTTTTGGCTTTCACAGAATTCATATATTTTTAAGACTAGTGGGCAGTTGTGAAGGTGCAGTTAATGCTCCAAGGAGTCTGCCTTAATGTGATGCCAACTCCTAACAGAACATTTTTAGAAAGACAGCATTCCTCATGGTACCTGGCTAGGAGTAATGTTTCTCTAACCCCTCAAAATCTCAGTTTTATACCCAGAAAACAAAAGTTCAAATAGGAACAAAGCAAAAGTCTTTGGTGAATTTTTGAAACATTTAAAAGAGAGATAAATTTGCTAAAATTTTCAGTGAGCTACAGTTTATGAAACATTCCCACAGATATTTCCTCCTTTGATAAAATCACCCTGGGACTCACTTGGCAGTGGAGAGCACCAAATCCTAACCACTAGACCACCGGGGAGCATCTCCATGTCAGCTGAATAACAGACTTAGGTCAACTGGGATCAACAAGTGGTGGAACCAAGCCTGCGATTCAGCTCTTCTCACTACATGCCCAGCAAGAAAATTTAATAAGCATATACAACCACTCGTTTTGCATTTTGGTACATTATAGCCACAGGCATAAATATGTATACCCAAATCTGGTAGCCTGAACATAATTAAGATTGTTGATTAGAGCACGTTGTTGGTCTTAATCAACTCTGTAATTTGTTTCTCTCGAGTTGGTATTTGTGATCATACACTCACGTGTGTCTGCCTTTGTAGTCCTTTGGACAAATCCAAGACCTTGGCTCACATTCAAGACAAATGTCTATATATCTACCTACCGATGGGACAATTGCACCTGGATTCCCTCAAATTCAATAAATCAAAAATTGAACTTATTGTCTTCCTTGAAAACCTGCTTGTACTCAAAATGTCTTCGTAAGCCTGCCTTATTCCCCCCTTTTACAGGAACCGCCCACTGCCTCTGCAGATTACATATGGCCGTGCTATATTCCATAGGATATTGCATCTCCTCATCACAGTTGAGTGGAAAGGGATGGATGCTTCACCTAAGGCCGTAGGATGGTATGCAACAACTTATTTATATTTCCAGGCTCGAGGCCAATCAGACTCTCCCTCTTTGAGACACAGAATGAAGTACTAGCAGTTGTTCGAGGTTACTGAAACTGAAGACCATAGAGTTAAACTCTAAGGAAGCTGTTTTGGGGCCTATGGATTACACTTGATGCCAGGGTCTCAGGAGCACCCACATTAATCTAGGGAATCTCTTGATGATCTTGGGTAGGGGCTGCATGTCATGAGATGCCAAGAGACCACAAGACAATAACTAGAAGAGATTTCTGATGACAAACATCTCTGAATTGGCAGGTTTACTCCTCTTGTCTTTCTGACACAAGAGAATGGCTTTATTGTTTTTCATGGGATAGGGGTTATTACAACAATAGTTATGTCTATGGGCAGGGAGTATGTGGGATTTTAATGGAATGGGATTATGAAAACGCTACAAAGTGAGGTGTTTTTAAACCAACGTAAAATGGGATCTAAAGCTCTCTTTAGAGTAGGGCTTAGAACATCGCACTACTTGTGGGAAGTCCATCAAGTTTCCCTAACGTTCTGCAAACCAGACTTTTCTATGAGACTTTGGCAGTGCCATGAAGAACATATCTGTCAGGGACTTTAGTCCTGGAAGTGATAAGAAGCATTTAAGTGTATAAAACTGCACTAATTTGAACAGGGATTGGCTTTCGTAAACACTCGTTTAAACATGGTATCAAGTAACAACATAAAACATTGGAGGGCCACAGCTTAGAATATTTTCAAATACTCTTGAGTTCTTTAGAAATCTACTTACCTATGCATACTAATTATCTAGGAGGATCACCACAATCTTTACTGTTCACAGGGTTTACTTTGTTTGGCTTATGGGGTATAGTTGGGTGCAAAACATTTTCTAAAATTCTTCTTATGACTCCCCTCCTTAGTGTGAATTAGTAATACTATAATACAAAATCGAGTGCAATTCTCTTCATAAAAGCATTTCTTGCAAAAAGTACGTGAAACATATCTGTACAGTTTATCTAATGGTTACAAAGGAACATCTGTGTTGTCACCTCCCAGGTCCCATGCCTAGAACAGTTCAGGCAAGCCAGAGACTACCACCCCATGAGTAGCCCTTGTGTTTCCTTCTGATTACAACCTGGCCTCCCTTTTATGATAACTTATTTCCTTGTTTTTCTCTATAATTTTACCATTTATGATTGCTTCCCTAAGCCAGTCTGTTTAAAACTTTGGATAAATGGAATCCCATTGGGTGTATTCTTTGTTAGCTTGCTTAAATCACTCAAAATTCCTTAAATAAAATTTATTTCTGCTTTTGAATGTTGTGTAATATTCCTTCATGTATTCATATGAATATAGTACAATTTTGCCATCCATTGTAATGTTGCTGGACATTTGGGTTTCTTCCAATTTGGGGCTCCTAAGAAAAACGCTGCAACAAGCATTCTTGGGCATGAATCCTATTGAACATATACACATATTTCTGTTGGTTGTATACCTATGACTGGAATACCAGTCCTAAGATACGGATATTTTCAACATTCTACAAGATAAGGTCAAATTGTTCTCCAAGATAATTCTACCAATTTATACTCCTATCACAACATATGAAAGTTTATTTTGCCCCACGAAATTGCCAAGAATTAGATTCATCTGACTAATTTTTGCTAATTTGATGGGGGTGTAATGGCTTTGCATTGTGGTTAATTTGCATTTCCTTGTTTATCAATGAGATTGACCATCTTATCATATCTTTATTGGCCATAAAGGAGCTCTTTGTATATTCTAAATACTAGTGAAAATTCTTTACTCAATGGTTTGTCTTTTCTTTTCCATTATGGTGTCTTTTGAAGAATAGAAATTCTTAACTTTGATGTACTTGAATTTACCAATCCCTCCTTTATGGTTAACACTTTTGGACATGTTTAAGAAATTCTTCCCTACCCTGGGTTCAGAAGATATTCATGTCTAAAAGCTTTCGTTTTATTTTGCACATTAATATTTTGCCTGGAATTGATCTTTGCATGGAGTGAGTTAGAGTCCAGTTTCCTTCTTTCCTTTCTTCCCCACCCCCCACCAACTCCTCCATTCTTTCTTCTTTCTTCCTTTTCTCTTTCTCTCTCTCTCTTTCTTTTTTCTATATAGATACTCTATTGTCGCAGCACTATTTGTTTAAGAGATTGTCTTTTCTCCACAGTCCAGATGTGCTACCTCTGTGACATATCAAATATCCATATATGGATGAATCTGTTTCTGGGCTCTCTACTCTGTTCCATTGGCCTACTCACATCTTAATCACTACAGTTCTATAATAATTCTTGATATCTGGTACAGCAAGCCCATTCTTTTTATTTCCAGAAATGTCTTTGCTATGTCTGGCCTTTTCTATTCTCATATAAATTTAAGAATAGACTTATCAAGTTAAGATTTAGATGGTGTTTGCACTGAATCAATACATCAATTTTGTAGAGATTGACATTTTTACAATGTTGAGTCTTCTAATTCATGAATATCCTTCTCCATTAATATAGGCTTTCTTTAATGACTCTTGATAATGTTTTGCAATTTTCCCTTTGGAGGTTTGCACATCTTTTGTTGTTGATATTTTTGATGCTATTATAAATGGGACCTTTCATTTTCTACATGTTTCTTGCTGATGTAGAGAAATATAATTTACTTTCATATATTTACTTTGTGTCTAGGAACCTGACTAAAATCAGTTATTAATTCTAAAATTTATTTGAGAGGTTTTGGGTTTTCTCTACACACAATGATTTCACCTGAATTATGATTTTCTTTCTTCCTTTTCAAAACTTATAATTTTCTTACATTATTGCACTAATACCTCCAGAACAATGTTGAATAGAAATGAGAATAGTCAGCATCCACAGTTTATCTCTCCATTTCTTTAGGTCTTTTAAAATTTCTCTCAGCAACATTTTATACTTTTCAATGTGTCTAACTGTTTCACATATTCTGTCATATGTATCCCTAGGTATTTCAAATAAGTTACACAACTTAAATGGAAGTTTTAAAAATTCAATTTCTGATTGTTGCTAGAATATAAGAATACAGTTGATTTTTGTATATTCACCTTGGATCCTGCAATCTTTTTAAATTCATTTGTTAGTTACAGCAACTATTTTGTATATTCTACCATGTTTTCTATATATGTTGTCTGTAAATAAAGACAGTTTTACTTCTTCCTTCCAATCTTGATGACTTCTATTTTCTTTCCTTGTCTTATTGTAGTGACTAGAACCTTGGGTACAATGTCAAATGGGAAGAAACATTACAATTTTCATCATTAAGGACAATATTAGACACAGGTTTTTCCATAGATGTCCTTTATCAAGTTGAGGAAATTCCCTTGTATTCTTAGTTGCTTAGAGATTTTATTAGGAATAGGTGATGAATTTATTCAAGTACTTTTTCTGTGATTATTCAGGTAATAATTTGATATCTTTTAGTTTTGTGTCCTTATACATGAAGAGCTTTCTTATAGGCAGCATATAGTTGTATATTGTGTTTTTATCCAATCTGACCATCTCTGCCTTTAAATAGGGTATTTAGATCATTTACATTTAGTGTATTATTGGTATGGTTAGATTTAAAAATATCATCTTGTTATTGCTTTCTATTTTTCCCATGTATTCTTTGGTCCTTTTATTCCTTTTTTTTCTCTAAATTCTTTTGGATTGAGTGTGTTTTATGATTCCATTTGCTGGCTAATTAGCCATAAGTTACTTTTGTTACTTTAGCGGCTGCTTTAGAGTTTATAGCATATACCTTTAATCTATGATAGTCAACTTCAAGTGATATTCTCCCACTTCACCTATAAGACTTACAGTAGTATACTTCTATTTCTCCTTTCCAAGTCTCTGTGTTATTGTTTTAATATATTTTCCTTTTACATATATTAGAAACAGCAGACTATGTTGCTATTATTTTTGTTTAAATAATGTGTCTTTTAAAGAGATATAAATAAGAAAAAACTCATATATTTGATGACAAATTTACCATAGCTGGTGCTCTTTATTCCTTTATGCAGATCACTATTTCAATCTGGTATCATTTCCTTCTTCCTGTTGACATTCCTTTAGCATTTCTTGTAATGTGGGTCTTCTGGTGATGAATTCATTTAGCTTTCGTGTATCTGAAATGTCTTCACTTCACCTTTGCTTTGAAATATATTTTCATTAGAGACTCTTGGTTGACAGTTTTGTTCTTCCAGGACTTCAAGGATGTTGCTCCACTATCTTCTTGCTAACATTATTTCCGACAAGAATTCCTCAGTTATCCCTATCTTTGTTCCTTTTTATGTAACATGTCTTTTTTCTCTGACTGCTTATAAGATTTTCTCTTTGTCACTGTTTTTGAGAAAGCTGATTAGGATGTTCCTTGGTGTAGCATTCTTCATGTTTCTTGCACATGAGGTTTGTTGAGTTTCTCAAATCTTTGTATTTATAGTTTTTATCAAATTTGGAAAAATTTCAGCCATTATTTCTTCAAATATTTTTTATGTCTCCTCCCTTTCCATTCTTCAGAGATTCCAGTGAGACATATATTAGGCCCGTTGAATTTTTTGCAAAGCTTACTGGTGCTCTGTTCTATTATTATTATTTCCTCTCTTTGTTTTATTACTAGAAACAGTAGTTTCTACTATTACGTTTTCAAGTTCAATAATCCTTTTTTTTGCAATGTCTAATTTTCCATTAATCCCATTCAGTATATTTTTCATCTCATACATTGTGGGTTTCATCTCTAGAAGTTTCCTTGGGTCTTTAATTATTTCTTCTTCCATGTCTATACTTATCTTTTTGAACATATGTAATATAGTTATAGTAACTATTTTTCTATTAGAAGTTCCTTCTTGTTTTTAAAGATTGATATCTGGGCTAACAACTGTTGCCAATCTTTTTTTTTTTTTTTTCTGCTTTATCTACCCCCCCGCCCCCCCCCCCCCCCCCCGCCGGTGCATAGTTGTATATCTCAGTTGCAGGTCCTTCCAGTTGTGGGATGTGGGATGCCACCTCAATGTGGCCTGACGAGCGGTGCCGTGTCCGCACCCAGGATCCGAACTCTGGGCCCCTGCAGCAGAGCCCGCGAACTTAACCACTCGGCCACGGAGCCGGCCCCACTAATAGAAGTTCTTATTGAGATAATTGTAGATTCACATGCAGTTGAAAGAAATAATAGAGGCCCTATGTATGCTTTATCCAGTTTCACCAAATGTTAACATTTTGCAAAACTTTAAGGTACAATTTCACAACCGGGATGCTGGCATTGATATAATCCATCTATTTTATTCAGATTTTCCTAGTTTTGCTTATACTCATTTATGTGTGTGTATATATTTAGTTCTATACAATTTTATCAAATGCATATGTACTTTGTTCTATACAATTTTATCACATGTAGGTTCATGCATCCATCACCAGAGTCAAGAGAAAGAACAATTCCACCACAAGAATCCCTCATGTTGCCTTTTTACACATTCTATTATTTGGTTGCAGTTACTGCCTATTGCCACTAGGTGGGGGTCGAGAGCCCCGTAATCTGAGCCCTCTGCCTTCAGCTGAGAGCCCAGGCAGTGGAGCAGGTGTGGGGCGGCTGAGGGGAGGGAGGTTATCTCCTGTGTGCTCTCAGGGTTTTTCTCTCTCTACTCTTGCTATCTGGTCTCCTGGGGTGTTGGTTTGATGAGGTCACCCCCCTCCCACACCCACGAAAGCTTTTGACCCATTAGAGGACTTTCCTCTAGGTTGCAAGGGCCCTAGGGAGTACTTGATGTTCCAGCAAACTAGTGTCCCCTCTCCCATTCCTTCCCTCATGGAGCCTCCTGTGGTCGCAGATCCCAGTATTTAGGGGAGGGAGCGACGTTCTCTCTTACCCTGTTCCAGCTCCTCCAAGGTGGGGCACCAGCCTCTCCACCCTCCATTGCATGTCTCTCTGAGGTTTTTGTGTTGTGTTAGGGTGTCCTCTGTTGGAGTATGGATGTTCCTTTTTGTTATATGTTGGAAGGGAGAGAGTCCCGGGCAAGTTCACTCCACCATGATGCTTACATACTAATGTTGCCTTTTTGTAAACACACCCCTTGTCCCTCCTCCTGGCCCATTCCTAACCCCTGGCAACCATTGATGATCTGTTCTCTAATTCAAAGATTTTGTCATTTTGAAAATGTCATGTAAATGGAGTCATACAATATCTAACCTGTTGGGACTGGCTTTAAAAAAATTTATCACAATTATCTGGAGACTCATCCAAGTTATTCGTTGTTATGCGTATCAATAGTGTGTTCTTTTTATTGCTGAGTAGTATTCCATGGTATGGACGTACCATGTTTGCTTAACCATTCTCCTGATGAAGAACCTGTGGGCTGGTTATAGATTTTGGCTATTAAAAATAAAGCTGCTATGAACATTTCTGTACAGGTTTTTGTGAAAATATGTTTTAATGGCTCCTTTGATAAGTGCCTGAGATATTTGGATCATATAGTTGTTGTATGTTTAGTCTCATAAGAAACTGCCAGACCGTTTTCAAAAGTGGTTATAACATTTTACATTCTCATCACCAGTGTATGAAAAATCAAGTTTTTCTGTACCCTTATCAGCATTTGGTGTTGTCTATATTTTTTATTGTAGCTATGCTGATTGGTGTGCAGTGATATCTGATTGTGGTTTTAATTTGCATTTCCCTGATGGCTAAGGATTTTGAACATGTTTTCACATTCATATTTGCTATTTGTACATTCTCTATGGTGAAATATCTGTTCATGTCTTTCACTCATTTCTTTAATTTTTTTTGAGGAAGATTAGCCCTGAGCTAACTGCTGCCCATCCTCCTCTTTTTGCTGAGGAAGACTGGCCCTGAGCTAACATCCATGCCCGTCTTCCTCTACTTTATATGTGGGATGCCTACCACAGCAATGGCTTGCCAAGTGGTGCCATGTCCGCACCCGGGATCTGAACCGGCGAACCCTGGGCTCCCGATGCAGAATGTGCACACTTAACTGCTGTGCCACCAGGCCGGCCCCTTTCACTCATTTCTAATAAGATCTATTTTAATGTGGAGTTTTGAGAGTTCTTTATATATTCTAGACATTAGTCCTGTGTTAGATATGTAGTTTGTAAATATTTTCCTCAGTTTGTGTCTTTTCATCCACTTCACATGATCGTTTGCAGAGTAAAAGTTTTAAATTTTGATCAGGTTCAATTGATCAATTTTTCCTTTTATGGATCATTCTTTTGGTGTTAAGTCTAAGAACTATGCCTACACCTAAATCCCAAAGACTTTCTTCTATTTTTTTCTAAAAGTTCTATAGTTTTACGTTTTACATGTAAGCCCATGGTCCATTTTGAGTTAATTTTTTATAAGTTGTGAAGTTTGGGTTGCGTTTCATTTTTTTCCTATAGATGTACATTTGCTCCAGCACAATTTATTGAAAAGGCTATCTTTGCCCCACCGAATTGCTGTTACACCTTTGTCAAAAATCAGTTGGATATATGTGTGTGGGTCTGTTTCTGGCTTCTCTGTTTTCTTCCATTGATCTCTATGTCTATCCTTCCACCAATACCACACTGTCTTAATTACTGTAGCTAAACAGTAGACTTAACTTGGGTAGGGTTAGTCCTCCCACTTTCTTCTTCCTTGTTAAGATTGTTTTAGCTATTCTAGGGGTGTGCCTTTCAACATAAATTTTGTAATAAGCTTGTCTGTCTCCAAAAATCCCTAGTGGGATTTTGATAAAAATCTCCTTAGATCTATAGGTCAACAATGGAGAAAATTGACATAATTACTATGTTAGGTCTTTAAATCCATGAATTTGGTATGATTCTCCATTTACTCATCTTCTTTGATTTTTATCATCCACATTTTCTAATTTTCATTTTGTAGATCATATCAATCCTGGATATGATTGGGAAGTATTTCATTCACTTTGGAGTGATTATGAATGATATTGTGTTTTTAACTTTGGTTTCTCATGTTCATTGTTAATATATATAAATGAGATTGAGTTTTGTGTATTGATCTTGTATCCTGCATGTTTGCTGAACTCACTTATTAGCTGCAGGAGTTTTGTTTCTGTATTTCTTCCTTTCCAATTCACATGATTTTTTTTCTTTTTCTTGCCTAATTGTAGTGGCTGGAATTGGCAGTACTGTGTTAAATAAGATTAGTGAGAGCCTTGTTCCTGATCTGAGAGTAAAAGCCTTTACTGATTCACTATTAAGCATGCTGTCAGTTGTAGGTTTTTTGTAGATACTGTTTATCAAGATGAGGTAGTTCCTCTCTATTTCTAACTTACTAAGAAGTTTTATCATGAATTGACAGTTTTCTTAGCTTGCTGACATAGTAGACTATGTTTGATTTCTGAATGCTGAACCATCTTTGCATACCTGGAATAAATCCCATTGGGTCACGGTGTATAACTTTTTGTATAGTGTTAGTTTTGATTTGCTAAACTTTGTTAAGGATTTTTGCATCTAAGTTCATGACACACGTTGGTCTGTGGTTTTGTTTTTTTTTCCTTTCTTCCTCCCTCCTTTCCTTCCTTCCTTCCTTTCAGGCTCTTTCTCTCTTTTCTTTCTTCCTTTCCTTTCCTCCTCTCCTCTCCTCTCCTCTCACTCACCACAGTATTTGTCTGGTTTTGGTATCAGGATAATATGGAGTCATAAAATGCGTTGGAAATTTCTCTCTGTAAAAATTCTAAGTCTGTTCATTAATCCAAGTTTTATTTTCCTTCAAACCCTTTAACATATTTACAATAACTTCTTTAGAATCTTTGTTTCCTAATTGCATTATCTAAAAAGCTTGGGGTTGATTTCTTGAGCCTTTTCTCTTGAGCATGAATTGCATTTTAATGTTTCTTAGCATGTCTAATATATTTTCAAAAATCAACTTGATTGAGGTCTAATTTACATGTAAGAGAATAAACCCATCTAAGGGTACAATGAATTTTGACAAATGTAAACCTTTGTGTAACCAAATTCACAATAAAAATATAGAATACTTCTACTACCCCCAAAAGTTCTATTTTGCTCCCTCTCAGTTATACAATGCCCTGCCCCCTACCTCGTCTCAGGCAACCATTGGTCTGCTTTCTATCACTGCAGATTAGTCTTTTCTAGTTTCGAATGAATGAAATTGTATAGTATGTTTAAAAGCACATTTTTGTGACTCAAATATGTTGTATCAATAGCTCATTCATATTTATTGCTGAATAGTATTCCATTTTATAGATGTGCCGCAATTTATCCATTTATCTGTTGATGGACATTTAGGTTGTCTCTAGTTATTGGCTGTTATGAATAAATTTGGTATGAACACTCAGGTACTTTGTTTTTCCAAAGTGATTATATCATTTTACACACCCACCAGCAGTGTATGAATTATGCTGCACCATATTCTCAGCAGCCTTTAATTTTAATCATTTTAGAGAGTGTACTGTGATGTCTTATGGTTTTCATTTGCATTTCCCTAATGAATAATGTCAATATCTTTTAATGAGACTATTTGTTATCTGTTGATCTTCTTTGATTGTGTATTCAAACATTTTGCCAATTGTCAAACTGGGTTGTCTTATTGTTGAATTATATGTGTTCTTTATATAGTGTAGATAACATTTTTGTCAGATACATATTTGTCAACGTCTTCTAGTTTGTGGCTACGCTTTTCATTTTCTTAACAATACTCTTTGAAAAGTAGGAGTTTATAATTTTGATGAAGTCAAATTTATTTTTTCTTTTATATTTTGTATTTTTAAAGTCTGTTTAAGGATCTTTTGCCAAACCCAAGGTAACTAGGATTTCTCCTATGTTTTCTTCCACTTAACAATATTGCATCTTTTGATGTATAAATATCATATGTATGCCCACTTAGGTCATCTTTAAATTCTCTCAGCAATTTTTTGTAGTTTTCAGTGCACGGATCTTGCAAATCTTTTGTCAAATTTATCTTTAACTTTTTCATAATTTGTGATGCTATTATAAATATCTTAAAATTTTCTATTTCTGATTGTTCCTTGTTAAATAGAAATTGATTTTTAATATTGACCTTGTATCCTGCAATCTTGCTTAACTCTCTTTTTAGCTCTTGTAGCATTTGTGTAGCCTTCTCAGGACTTTCTACACAGACAATCACATCATTTGTGAATAAGGACAGTTTTTATTTCTTTTTTTTCAGTCTGTAGGTGTTTACACTGGTCCTCCTTCATCCTCAGAGAATACGTTCCAAGACCCCCAGCAGATGCCTGAAACCACAGATAGTACCAAACCCTATACATACCACGTTTTTTCCTATACATACATACCAATGATAGAATTTAATTTATGTTAGGCATAGTAAGAGATTAATAACAATAATAAAATAGAACGATTATAACAACACATTGTAATAAAAGTTATATGAATGTGGTCTCTTTCTCTCTAAAAATATCTTATTGTATTGTACTCACCTTCTTATGATGTGAGATGATACAATATCTGTGTGATGAGAGAAGGTGAGGTGAATGATGTAGGCATCACGATGTAGGTTATTTTCAGACAGTGGCTGACTACAGGTAACGGAAACGGAAAGTGAAACCGTGGAAAGGGAGGACTAGCATTTTTTCCGCACTACTGCAATAGCTAGAACTTCCACTACAACGTAGAATATAAGTGCTGAGAGCGGAAACCCTTGTTCTTTTTCCATTAGGCAGAAAACTTTGTTTTCACCATAAGTATAATTGTCCCTTGGTATCCACGGGGGGATTGGTTCCAGGACCCCTCTCAGAAACCAAAACCTGTGGATGCTCATGTCCCTTAGTCAGCCCTCGGCCATCATGGGTTCTGCATCCACGGATTCCACCAACTGAGGATCGTACACAGAACACATCTGTGATTGGTTTAATCCGCAGATGCTGAACCGCAGATATGGAGGGCAAACTGTATGTTAGCTGGGTTTTTTTTTTGTTTTTTAAGATGACCTTTATCAGATTGAAGCATTTCTCTTCTAGTCCTAGTTTACTGAGAACTTTTATAAGAAATGGATGTTGAATTTTGTCAAATATTTTTTCCTGCATCTATTGAGTTGATCATGTGTTTTTTTTCTTTTTTAGTCTGTTATGATGATGAATAACATTTCTTGAGTTTTGAACGTTAAACCAGTCTTGCATTCCTGGCATATATGCCACTTGGTTATGAGGCTTTGTCCTTTTTATGTATCGCTGGGTTTGACTTGCTAACATTCTGTTAAGAATTTTTTCACCAATGTTCATAAGGTTTATTAGTCTCTAGTTCTCTTTTCTTGTAATTCGTTTTGTTTTGAGAACAAGGTAACACTGTGCTCTTAGATTAAGTGGCAAAATGTTCCCTCCACTCCTATATTTTGGAACAGCTTGTGTAGAATTGGGACTATTTCTTCCAGAAATGTTTGATAAAATGCACCATTGAAGCCATCTGGGCCCACAGTTTTCTTTGTGGGAAGGTTTCAAATTAAAATTAAATTTCATAATTAGATACAGAGCTCTTCGGATTTCCTATGTGTTCTTGGATGAGCTTTGGTAAAGTCATGGACTGAATGTGCCCCCCTGCCAAGTCATTACGTTGAAGCCCTAACCTTCAGTGCGCCTGTATTGTAGATGCGGTCTCTAAGGAAGTAATCGAGGTTAAAGGAGGTCATAAAGGTGAGTCTCTGACCCCATATTAGTGTCCTTATAAAAAGAGAGACACCACAGAGCTCTCCCTCTGTGCCCACACACAAAGGAAAGGCCATGCGAGGACACAGAGAAAAAGGTGGTCCTCTGCAAGCCCTCAGCAGAAACCAAATCAGCTGGAACCTTGATCTTGGGCTTCTAGTCCCAGAACTGTGCAAAAATAAACGTCTGTTGTTTAAGTCACCCAGTTTTATTGTGGCAACCCAAGGTAATATAGGTAGTTTTTGTCTTTTAAGAAATGTCTTCATTTTTACTAAGTTGTCAAATACCTTGGCATAAATTGTTCATAATATTCCCTATCCATTCAATCTCTCTTAGATCTGTAGTGATGTACCCTTTTGTTCCTGATATTTCTAGCTACTTTATCAATTTTATTCCTGTTCTTAAGGGATTAGCTTTTGGATTCTCTGATTTTCTGTTTACATTTCATTGATTTTTCTGGCTTTTAAAGCAAAAAATCACTTCCTCTTTTCTGCTTACTTTAGGTGTAATTTGCTCTCTTTTTTTCTTCTGGATGTGTAAGGTAGAAATTTAAGTCATTGAATTGCCTTTTTTTTTTTTTTTTAACAATATAAGGGTTTAATGCTATACATTTCACTCTAAGTTCTGCTTTAGGTCTATCACACAAATTCAGCTATGTTACATTTTAATTTTCATTCAGTTCAAAATGTTTTCTAACTTTGCCCGTGATTTCTCATTTGATCCATGAGACGTGTAGAAATGCATTTAGTTTCCAAATTTGGGGGATTTTCTAGCTCCTCTGTGCAGCTCTCTCCTTTCTGCTACTCTGCCCTGCAAATTGTGGCTGCTTTCACCTCGTTAAATTTTAACCTCTATCATCTCAATTTAGGGAGAATCCTGGGTTTTGTATGGGTCCCCTGGCCCCCGTGCTATTTTTATGCAGTAAACGTGGGCAATCACAGGGCTTACCTCATTTGCTTCTCTTCTTTCATGGATCACTGCCCTTTGTTGTCTGTTGCCCACTGTCTGAAAACATTGAATCATGCATTTTGTCCAGTATTTGAGTTGTTAAAGGTGAGAAGGTAAATTGTTAAAGGTGAGAAGGTAAATCCTTTCTCTTTTATCTCATCATGGCCAGTAGTGGGAGTCTGCATTAATTTTTATTCACTCATGAAACACATTTTTGCTATGCATATAATGCTAGAATGATGATGATTTCCTTTTGGCCCATTGAAGATACTATTCCTCTGTTCCATTACTGTTGAAAAGCCAACTGTCAGTCTTTAACATACCTCTGAAGGTAGTATGCCTTTTTATCTTCGACTTTTAAGCTTTTCTTTTTGTCTTTGATTTTCCAGTTTCATTCTGAAGACACAAGGCATGCATTTACCTCATCCTGCTTGAAATTCACTGGGGTTCTTCAATCTATGGATTGGTGTCTTCCAATAGTTCAGAAAAATTCTCAGCCTTTCTCTCTGCAAATTACTCATTCTTTCTCTCTAGGACTCCAAACAAACATACATTAGACTTTCTCACTGAGTCTGTCTCTTCTCTTCTCTTCTGTACGTTCCATCTTTTTCTCTCTCTGTGCTATATTACAGATAACTTCTTCCAGTGCTTTAATTCTCTTCTCTGCTAAGTACAGTTTGCTGTCAAGTATGTTTACTGAGTTTGAAAATTTTGGTTATTGTATTTTTCATGTAGATGAATTCTATTTGGTTCTGCAAATCTATATTATTTTTCAGTTTTTCTTTCCCTGCAGATATTTTCATGTTTGTTGATTGTTTTAAACATAATAAGTAGTTGTTTTATAATACCTCTCTGATAATTCCAAATCTAAAGTCTGTGCAGATCCTGCTCCTCTTATCTCACTCTTACATTGTCTTTATTTCTTGCGCACTACTTTGACCATGTCCATCATTGGTCTTAAAAATTTATTTATGGTGCTTTTCAAGACACAAAATAAATGTGCCTTCCTTTAGACAGGCACTGGAATGGCTTCTGCCAGGTTCCTGGGGGCAACTACCAGTTGGGAACCACCTCAAATTATGTTTGAGTCCAAAGTTTCCCAGCCCACCCAGGTTTTGGTGCTCAAGACACAAAATCTCTTGGAGGCTGGTTTGTGGTCACAACTGCTCAGGGAACTTTTTGTCATTTTCCTTTCCTACAGTCCCTGAGTTTTGGATTGGGTTTAGTTTTCCCCCTTATTGTGATGATGTAACCTTTTGGAGTCTCACTGTAACGTAGGATTCTCCAACTTGGATGGGCGTGTGGCCTTGCCTTTTACCCGCTTTGCTCCATGAGCCCACTACACCAAAGTATGAGGTACTGGACATGCCCTCAGGTCAACAGTGCCTTTTTTCTCTTCAATATTCCACTAATCTCTAGGTTGAGGCTTTC